>NC_044383.1:108997382-110247382 GCF_006542625.1 Nomascus leucogenys | reverse complement strand
CATGGTAAACAGTCATCAAATGTCAATAGAACTAACCAAATTCCCTTCCCTCACCTTATGCTTTTCCTTTAGAGAGCTAAAACTCAGAATTTAACCTTGCTTTGCCAAGTTAGTCTTTCATTATGTTTGGTTTTCACCTCAAAAAGTGGACAGAACATTGAGCTCCCCCTCATATGTGCCATAATACGAGGTAACAGCAGAGCACCAAGTTTCTTGGGACCTTGTTATGATGCCAAAGAGGACTAGTGCAATTCACTGCTTTTAAATTATTTGTATAATAACAATCGACATAAAAACACATATAGGTTTATAAAAGATGTGCATTTGTAATATGTATGGAGGGATATCACATTTAACACATTTAACAGTAAATCAAACTTTAACGAATTAAAAAAAAAACCTGCTGTTTAAATACAGGCAGATACTATGAGGAAGAGGAAAGCCACCTGGAGCTGACTTGGGTGAAGCTTATTGGAGGGGGTGGAGAAGCATATGCAAGGGCACCAGTTACTGTAACTACTAGATTATGCTTTTCTCACTTGAAGAAGGCGAGAGACTTCTAACTCCCAGGGAAAAACTCCTGAGAGCCTTACTATTTGCTTACGGAGCAGCTGCACATGACCTACGATAAAGTGATAAATTATGTCTACATCAGACTTTCTAATCCTACTCTCCCTTTGTGGGCTGGAGAGGGCACAGAAATGTGTCCTCTCCAAGGCAGAATTGAGAGGGAAAATTATTTTCTTCCACCCACAGTTGTAAATATTTGAGAGAGCTCAAAAATAAATTGATTTATAAAACAAACAAAAACAAAACAGCCTTTCTATGCACTGTTCAAGGTCCCCAGAGTATGCGTAGCAGGTTGGTGGATGCTATCTCAGAATCAAAAAAAAAAAAAAAAAAAAAAAAAAAAAAAAAAATCCTAGTTTCTTTGTTTCTCTCTTTTCTCCAAACTGAGATTCATTTTAGGGAGCCCTGTGAGCAGAATAACTAAATTCTGAGCTACTATTGCCCAAGGACAAGAGTATTCTTCTCTCAGTAGAAAACTTTCCAATAATCTGAGCTCTCTCTGGGGAAGTAGCAGTGATGACTGTGGGCAATCTGGCTCTATACCTGAAATCTTCACTTTACCAAGACAAAGTGAATTTCAGAAGCCATTACAATGCTACAGAAGGTCATCCAAATTATGGTTTTTATTACAATTAGCTTACAGCACAGTCATAATATATTTTAGTTGTAGCACGGTTCTATTGGAAATGGAATGGAATTCTTTCGTAGTTCAGAAATATCATAAAAGCTACTTCCAATGTGATTCTTAATACAAAATGGACAGTTATCAGTATAACTGAGGGAAGGCACACGGACATAAAAGATGTTCTTTGGGAAAATATTGGAACATAAAAGTGTATATGAACCATAAATAAAATTTATAAGCAATGTAACCCTGAGAAGAATGCACACTGGATATGGATCACCCTAGAAACACTGATAGTCAAAATAACTAACTATTGGGCTCTCACTGATTCCATGGTATTGATATTGTACACAGCCAGAGTCAACCTCTAAATGTTTTATTTCAAAGATGGTACAGAAGGAAATGGGATGTCAATTAAATATATATTTTATGGCTTATGCCCATATGTATCTTGAGACCTGAAAAGAAAGTGTTCGTTTCAACATCTAAACAAACAAAAAATTAACTATAACATGTTTTATAAAATTGTAAATTTTATAAATTGATATTGATGTTCATCTAATGATAATCAGGCTGCTGAAATGAAAAGCTGATATCATTTTGATTCCCTTATAAGGATCAAAATGAGTTTCTTTCTCCAGCTATATTACCACTTACTAATTATAATGAAATGAATTCGACTAACTAGCACATTATAACACTGACAATAAATGATGTGGACAGAGATATGTCAATACCCTTGTGCCTTAAGAATTCTATTAAGAAAGTTAATAACAATAACATGGTACAACTGTTGAGTAGGTTTTTATATGCCATAGAGTATGCTAAGCTTGTTATATAGTTTAGTCTATTTAATTCTCACAACACCCATGACATAGGTTTTCATTTTCATTGTTTTACGAGATAGGAATAAAAAGGCTTAGACGGTTTATACAATTTGTCCAGGTTCTCAGAACTGGTAAGTGGTAGATGTGGGCTTCAAACTATGATAATATGACTAAGTTTATGGGCCTTTAGTAGTTTTGACATATAGCTATTTTTAGAGGCAGGCAAAAGTAAAAGGATTTTAGTGGGTACCACAAGGGAACAACGCAGAAACAAGGGACAGTGAAAGTATCTGAAAGTAACTCCACTTAACTTCCACTAATAAAGGCCATTTTAGTTGGCCACTGAATTGCTCCAATTGGATCATCCCAGCTTTGGTTTCTCCAGTCCCAGTTTGCATTAAATATTTCCTAGTCGGCCAGCTTTATAGAAGCAATTAATGTGATTTCTGTTATGTACCTTTTTATAGGTTTATATCTTGTCCCTTCAAATTCATCACATTCAATAATGTCTTAACTCAGTAAATATTTGTTATTCTAATTTGATTGGATGTTAGTATATTACTTTATGTTACTTTACCTTCGCCTTCAAGAGGACTCGATTTTACACTTTAATACTTTCATCCATTCATTCTAGCAACCCTGAAATATTCTGGTTTTTTTTTTTTTTTTTTTTTGCTTGTTTCTTTGTTTTTCAAAATTCTCTATTGTATTTAACTTCTGATACCATGGACCACCACCACCACCTTCATTTTCAGCAAAATTTCCTTTTACTTCATTAGACATTACAGCAAACTTCCAGCCACACAATACTGCCTAGACCTTTATCCATTCCTTCCTCTTTTCTCCAGTTATCAAACGAATGCAAGTGTAATTCCTTTGCCATGGAAGCTATATTTTCCTTTCTCTCTCTTGAACATCATTCTCTCTCTTGGTTGAAGGGAGAAGGAAACCAAAGCAAATGGTTCCCTACTATCCTGCCTTCCATACCTCTGCAGCCTCCACTGCTCATACTAGTTACCATTCAAAAAAATTTAGTTTCTTTGTTGTTTTTGTTATTGCTTTCTCACTAGAAATATTACATATAAGAACAAAACTGACCATAAAAGACCACTCTGAAACCTTTTTTTAACCTAGCCAACCTATAGCAGAAAATGAGACTTTTTCCTCTCTCTTGATTTTTTTAATGTCCTTAAAATATATATATATATATATATATATATACATACACACACACACATACACACACATTTGAGACAGAGTCTCACTATGTCGCCCAGGCTGTGAAGTGCAGTGGTGCGATCTCAGCTCACTGCAAGCTACGCCTCCTGGGTTCACACCATTCACCTGCCTCAGCCTCCTGAGTAGCTGGGACTACAGGCGCCCGCCACCATGCCTGGATAACTTTTTGTATTTTTAGTTGAGATGTGGTTTCACTGTGTTAGCCAGGATGGTCTCGATCTCCTGACCTTGTTATCCACCCACCTAGGCCTCCCAAAGTGCTGGGATTACAGGCATGAGCCACCGTGCCCAGCCAAAAATATTTTATATTAAAATTCCAGTGGGCATTTTTGATTCCTTACTTTACTAAATTGCTAAGTATTACATGGCACAGACTCTTGCTGTTGCTTTGGAACCTCTGCAAACTCCAGGTTCTCTTTTATAATTGTCCTTCTCAGAATCCTTCCAAACATTTTTCCTCACCCTGGGCAATATTTAATATTAGAGGCCCTCATTTCTATTTTCACAGTATAGTCTTTGCCTACTCCATCTCATGCCTGCCCATGACTTCAACTTTCATCAGCAGAAGCAGCTCTAAAGTGTGGAACCTTTCAGGAAATACAGGAACCAAGTGTTTATGTACTCATTAAGTATCTGTTAATAGAAATGGTAATTGTAGAGTTTTAAGCTGCATTAAATAAAACAAATTAACATTCCTCAGATAAAAATTGGCTCAAGTCAACCTTTTTATTTCCTTAAGAAGAAAAGAAACTTTGCATTCTTTACTATTTCTACCACATATTTTGACTTAGTAATTGAAACATAGAACATGTATGTAAACAGAAGCATTCTGGATATCAATTATCATTACCTTAAATTTATGACTTTGGAAAATAAGGTATTTACAGATAATAAAATGTGTTATTTTACTATTTGAAATCCAATTGGCTAATTATTTCATTGAAACTAACTGTGACATACTCTTATTAGAGCTTGCCCAAATTGTGGCAAAAATCTATATGACCCAACCTTTGGTGACGAACTGGTCACACTAGAAAATATGGGGCAGAGAGAGCAGTACAGGAACTTCTTATCGCACAGGTAACATTTCTGATTACATGAAAATTAGAATATCAACAATAGGGGTCAAATTCTTAACTTTTTGACTACTAAATAGTGGTTATGGTTCAGATTCCAAATCAACAGCACCACCAGACATATGCAAAGTGTCAAATGTTTCAGATGATTAATGAGAGCCATAGAAGTTCAGAGGAAGGTGAACCAGCGTCAGTGTCAGAGCCAGCTGGGTCCTTAGCCCCTAAACCAAACCCCTTATTGCAACATAGGAAAAGCCAGTGGTTACGTGGATAGTCCTTTCCACAACAGAACTAGTCTTAAAACGTAATGTAACCTCCTAATCTAGTTTTATAAAACTATGTACCTCTAAAACATTTTGAGGTCAACAATTCATTTTCCTGGCAAGTGTAAATAGCAAAGAATATAAGTTGTAGCATACTAAAAATATTGATATTTTAGAATAAAACTGGTACATAATTCTTTTAAAGAATCCAGACTAATTAAAATACTAGTGCAAACTACATGTTTGGCTGTGTCCCCACCCAAAATCTCATCTTGAATTGTAATCCCCATAATCCTTATAATCCCCACGTGTCAAGGGTGGGACCAGGTAGAGGTAATTGGATCACGGGGGTGGTTTCCCCCATGCTGTTCTCATGATAGTGAGTGAGTCTCACAAGATCCGATGGTTTTATAAATGTGTCTGGCATTTATCCTGTTTGCACTCACTCCATCCTGCCATTCTGTGAAGAAAGTACCTGCTTATTATTTGCCTTCCCTCCATGATTGTAAGTTTCCTGAGGCCTCCCTAGCCATGCAGAACTGTGAGTCAATTAAATCTCTTTCCTTTAAAAATTACCCGGTCTCAAGTACTTCCTCACAGCTGTGTGAGAATAAACTAATACATTCCATGAACAAGATCTTATTTACTGCTGGAAATTTTAAATGTTACTTAAGTCCTATTTATTTTTGAACTTATATTTCTATCCCCACTGATTTTTATCCTACATAATAAATTTTATGCTTGAAAGTCTTTGTATTGATCATATTTCTCTGCAACAAGGATTTGTATCTAAAAATGGTTTTTAAAAAAATTCCCTGTGACCATATAACTCTAGGTGTAAAAAAAATTTCTTTTGGGTTGAGTTAACATTAAAATTATTAAAAGAGCATAATTATCAAAGCAAAAACTTAAAACTGTGACAAGTAATTATTAGACAAAGATTGCAATGATCAGAAATGCATATCTTAATGAAATGGCTTTTTCCCATTTATTTCATACACGCTATGGATGACTAATACTTGCTGTTAAAAGGAGAAAAGACCCAGCAAGAGTTCTGTTTATTGTTTTTATTGCTATAACTGTTAAGGTTCTTTGTTCACACAAATAAATAGATGGAAATGGAAGAAACTCTTTCCATTATAACAATGTCGCTCAAGTCCTTGAACTACTTCTCAATTATATGCCAAAAGTCACTGATCTTCCATCAAAAATTATTTTAATCATATATTGGCTGACAACTCAATTAGGCCTCTCTGAAACCTTGCTTAAAGTAGAGAATTGTAAACCACCTGATTTGAAAATGGATCTGTTACCCAGTTATCAGAGCCATTCAGTTTGTCAATTAGCCAAACAAATTATTGTTTTATTGTATCCTCAAAACTCTGAGTTCATATGCCAATGGAACATCCTCACATAACCCCAGGGATGTGCACACTCCAGTTTAAAATCCACTACACAATTGCATAATGGCACTTTTATATTACATTTATATGTGTTCAATTCTCCTAAAAGTATAGTAGTAAGTATAACAGAGCACAGAATCGATCTAAATTCAACACCTTTAAACAAAAGATCTTCTCCTAAGGATCTTCCGATTGATCATCAGCAGCAAATACACACACACACACACACACACACACACACACACACACACACACACAATCTTAAGGTCCAAATATCTACAGCAACTAATTCAGTTTTAATACAAACTATTAAAGGACCTTAAAAAGAATGCTATGATTTCTTTTATTTTCTAAACAAAATGGTATTAGCAAAATAAGACATCGCATTATTAGCAATAACCAAGAATTCATCTATTTATGCTTGAAAAACAAATAGAAGATTGATTTCCTTCATTGGGTTCTGACAAATAGAAAAGTAGATCAAACCTAAACATTTCCTGGCTCTGAACACTATCATGTCTTTAAGAGGTACAGGGAATTATTAAGATAGCAGCCAACTACCAGAAGCAAGTGCTGAGCAGTTTTACAGCTTTAAGAGGCTGCAAGCTAGGGCATTCCTTGTTCCTGGGTCATGCCTTGTTCCATGGTAAATCTGTGGAATTGATGGAAACTACTACACTCACCGTATCTGAGAGTACCAACAAGCTGCTGTTGGCATCTTCTGTGGAACAACACAACTTCCCCCAACCCCCATAAAAACAATAAATGTGTGCCAATTTTTATCTGTGGAATGTCCTACCTTTATGAAGACTTATTTTTGTTTGTGTTTTTGACATATATTTGTAATGAAATTAAATTGTATGAGAAAATTTACTTATTACGAATAAAAAGGGAAGAAAATAAGAGTACATTGTCTTTCCCAGACACAAAAGTCATACGCAAAAAGTTTACATTCCTTATTTATGAATTGATACCTTTCTATACTTTTTTTCTATATTTCCTGTAGGGAATGAATCACAGCTGATCTTCCATCTCCAACCAATACTTTTAAACATCATACCAAATGAAAAGAAATGCATATAAAAAGTGAGGCAGTAATAGTCTTCTCATTCCTTGCTTTAAAATCCCAGTAACATCTGACATACAGTCCATCCACCTGTCTCATATACTGGAGTAGTCAGAATTCTAAGATCATCCCAATGACCCACACCTTTGTATAATCATCTCCATCTTTGGCGTGAAAGACACCTATGAATATGATGGGCCAGTGCTCCCATGATTAAGTTCTATGATATGGCTGGCTCTAAAAGATAACAGAATTATCTCCAGTGGTGCTTATCTAATATGAGAGAAGAAGCGGGAGGGGGAGAGAGGGAGATTGATTCAAAGCGTGGGAAATTCTCTGTCACTGGCTGTGAAGATGGAGGAGCCACATGGCAAGGAATTCAGGCTGTTTCTAAAAGCTGACATCAGCTCCAACTAACAGCCAGGAAGGAAAGGAGAACCTTAGACTTACAAATGCAAGGCACCGAATTCTGCTACAATCACATGAGCTCAGAAGAGGTCCTTGAGTTCCAGATAATAACATAGCTCAGCAAATGCCTTGATTTCAGACTTGTAAGACACTGAGCAGAGAAACCTCCCACATTGGCCCAGACTTCTTACCTACAAAACTGCAACCTAATAAACAGGTATTTGAAGACACTAAGTTTGTGGTAGCTTATGATATAGCAAGAGAAATCCAACACATACACATTCCAAAAACAGATATTAGAAAAATTTCAATATCTTCAAAACATAATGTCCACCTGTTCACCTTTTCAAGACAATATATACTTTTCCTATCTAACGTTTTTGGCTTTCTACTGTGAAAGAAAACCCACCTTAAAAAAATAACTAATGTGGTAGAAACCAAAACTGAAGCTATAATACTCAAATGTCTAATACTCAAATTAGATATGAAAGAGACTCATCTCTTACTTCTCTATTTCTTATTTTTGGAGCTTTCGAACTATGAGTGAAGTGTACTGTGCACCTTTCTTATATAAATATCATCTCTTTTAACTTTCACAACTTCATAATGTGGTAGTAGAATTCTCATCTCACTCATGAGAAAACTGAGAGCCATATGAATTTAAGGTTAACTTCAATGTGTTTAAGATATTCACCTTATAGTCCTCCTATATATAGCTAAAGTGTACCCACACCAAGGATTCCATCCTCATTCAGCACATAACACTCTTCAAATACCCAGGCAACCTCAACACCAAACCAGTCCATGAATGAGATCTCTCATTCCGAGTTCTTGACTCAATTCTTTGGAGTCATCCATTTGAGTGAAACTGTGCCTGATTTTTCTGCTAGGCAACTTGACTTATACATTGAAGGTGTTAAATAGGCTAAACCTTCCTAGAGCAGTGACGTTTTTCAGTCTTAGATGCGAATGGGAATTACCTGGGAGCATGAAACTATTTAATGCCTGGGTCCTAATGCCAGCGGTAATAATTGGTCTGAAGTGGGGCCTGAGCATAAATTTTTTAAAATATCTCCCAAGTTGAGTGTAACATAGAGCCAAGGTGGAGAACCACAGATATAGAGTTGGCTCATACCTTTGGAAGGAATTGCAGAGATTATTAACTACACTGGAATAAATAGGAAAGAAAAACACCAACAGTAGTTTACCAGATCTTGCTTTTTGCCCCAGTATATATACCTGGGCAACTGAGGCAAAAGATAAATAGCTGAAAAAGTCTGATAAGTGTTTTACAGCTGTATTGGTACAAATATTCCTGTGGGCTCTTCTATGATAGCAGTCTAATTTTAAAAGATTTGCACTACTGCTTTATTTAATGCTCCTTAAATAGCCTATATAAAAGAAATATCTTCATTTTCTAAAATCACGGTATTTGTCTCTCTTTCAATTTGGCTTAATACATAATGCTACTCTGTTGTATTGGACTTCAACTTTATAATTCTAGCCCCTTTTGTCTTTTCTTATTATTTTTCTGTAGCATGTTTAAAGTGTTTCCTTATTTTTTCTTTGTTAGAATTTTAGCTAGTTTTTAAATTATTTTCATGTTAATAGGAATATCTTCATTAACAAAAAGAGAAATTTATAAAATTGTAAGTAAATTTGCAAGTATAATCCCAATCCCCAAGGTAACAATATCCCATCTTACACACTATCCAGTCATACCTAACTTTTTCAGTTCTTGAATACATTACATCTCTTTCCTGCTTCTAGGCTTTTTTAGATGCTGTTGTCTCTGCTTTTCTACATTAAATCATTTTTCCCTGGTTAAGTATTCCTTCTCTTTCTAGTTTCAGTGAAAACATCGATTTCTCAGAAATGTCTTCCCAGAAGTCTAGGCTAGGATTTTCCTGCCCATATGCAACTCTTGCACCCTCAATTGAAACCAAACATACCATAAGCCATCACAGTATATTTTAGCTGTTTCATAGGTCTCTTTGCCACTATGTTGTGTGCCTAGTGAATAATTGGGACTCAATTAGTACTTACTGGATGAAAGAATGCTAATAGTGTGGTGTGTATCGATGAATCTTTTCAGACTTTGAATGCATATATTTATAAACAGAATTGCATATATATTGTGTTTATCTTCACTCAACAGCATGTCATGTGTCTTTCCAGGATAGTACATGTAGACCCATCTTGTTCCTTAACTTTATAGAATTGATTTTTGTTTGTTTGTACTCTACTGTATTAAACAATTATTTCGATATGAAGTTTTGTTCTTGTTGCCCAGGCTGGAGTGCAATGGTGTGATCTTGGCTCACTGCAACGTCCGTCTCCCAGGTTTAAGTGATTCTCCTGCCTCAGCCTCCCGAGTAGCTGGGATTACAGGCACCCACCACCACGCCCAACTAATTTTGAGTGTTTTTAGTAGAAACGGAGTTTCATCATGTTGGCCAGCTGGTCTCGAACTTCTGACCTCAAGTGATCCACCAGCCTCAGCCTCCCAAAGTGCTGGTATTACAGGAGTGAGCCACCGCTCTTGGCCTGATACAATTTTTTACCAGTAGAATTTATGCTTAATCAAGAATCTTGTACATACATCATTGCTCACCTGTACATTTATTTGCTTAGAGTCCTTCAGATGGGATCACTGAATCAGAGGATTTATAATTATAAATTTAACACTTTTTGCCAGATTTTCTCCTAAATTTTTTTCCAATGTATGCTTCCATCTGAAGTGTTATTTTAATTTTTGTCATAATTTTGCTTATTGAATGTTAAATCTTATATTTCTTTTATTTATTATAAAAAGTCATTTATATTTATCTTAATCAATACATGTCTCAACTGCTATGTATCATTTGATAATGAGCAAAGTGATTCATCTCACAAAACTGTGAGAATTGACTAGTGCAAAATAATTCCCTAGGCAAATGTTTTAAATCTTAACTCACCTATTGAGTTGATAAAAGATAACTAAATGGTGGTAACATCTTTTCTGAGGATTTACATTGCTTATCATGAACTTAATACAGAGAAAAAGCTCACGAGAGATATGATCAATTTTCATATGTAGGAGGCAGTTTCAGAAGTACACATACAAATGAAAATAAGAAGGTAGGTTCTACATCTTTTTTCTTTTTGATATTACAGTATATTACTGTATTGGTAAAACAGTAATATACTGTTTTGATATTACTGATATTACAGCATTGGTCAGTGTTACATTTTAGAATCATATGTAAGTTGTATTTATACATGTGTTGAAGTTATAAATAGCCTTCCATTTCACACATTTTTCAAAGCCTTGGATATCCATAAAAGTATATGCAAAAATTGAGTATACTTACCGCTATTAATAAAAAAAATCAGGAACTAAAAAATTAAGAACAATAACAGCAATTGTAATAATAATAATTTGAACTAAGCCTTCACTTTAAAGAATGGAGAGTTTGGCGGGGCGTGGTGGCTCACACCTGTAATCCCAGCACTTTGGGAGGCTGAGATGGGTGGATCACCTGAGGTCAGGAGTTTGAGACCAGACTGACCAACATGGTGAGACTCTGTCTTTACTAAAAATACAAAATTAGCCGGGCGTGGTGGTACATGCCTGTAACCCCAGCTACTCGGGAGGCTGAGGCAGGAGAATCGCTTGAACCTGGGAGGTGGAGGTTGCAGTGAGCCGAGATCGTGCCATTGCACTCTAGCCTGGGCAACAAGAGCAAAACTCCATCTCAAAAAAATAAAAATAAAAATAATGGAGAGTTTGTGATAAAATATTAGCTTGCCTTTATTTCTTACTAGCAGCAAATTTATAAAAATAAAATAAAATCATGAAGAACAACCGCATAAAATTTCCTGAGTTTAATTTATAAGAGAATATTCTAAACACTTAATATTATTACTAGAAAAAAATATATATATATACCATAAGTTGGTTGAGAACAGAAAGTATCAAATAATATTTAAGTTGCAGCAAATATCATGAATATTTGATAATCAGACAAGAGGTGGCGGTGGGGGTAGTGGGGAAACAGTGGGTATTAGACAATCCTTAGTAGTCCACGCATCATTTACTTTACAGGTTAGGAAGCTAAAAATGGTAATATGGAAAATGTCAACAGATATATTAATGCTTATGGTAATAGTGGTCACAGATTAGAAAAATAAGTCTCTTTCTAGCTCTCTCTCTCTGTTTCTCTTGCACAGATGTCTGCAGACATAGAGTTGTGTGGCTGGAAAGGCACTGTATCCTGTTTGGTTCAAGAGTGCTAATAATCCCTCATCAGAGTTCCATCTAACACATCTGACCCAAGGCCATCTGACCGAGTCTTGTCCCCTCCTAGTGATAGGAATACACTGCTCACCAGGCAGCCTGTTTGTTCCAGACTCAGCTGCAGTAATGTCAGAGAGCTCTTTCAGCTCTTTGCTGGACATCTCAATAAGAAAGTCCCACAGGCATTTCCAAATCAATTTGTCCAAATTCAAAGTCATTTTATTCCTTGCTGCAAAACTGCTCCTTTCCTAAAATGTTCCCTGTCATAGTTAATAGCCCTACTACTCTGCCAGGCTAGACCTTCTGGCATTACCTTTGATCCACTCTCTTTCTCACTCCCACAGCCTAGCACATAGCAGGCACTGAATAACATGTAAAGGAAAAAGGTGGGGTGGGGGAAGGAAAGAAGAAAGGAATAGGGAAGGGAGAAAGAAGGGGAAAATGGGAAGGAGGGAGTGTCTTTCAATTGTGAGGTTGAATTGAGGCCCAAAGTCATTGTTTCTTTTGCATCTCATATCGATAACCCTTGGACAAACACTTCTGTTTATTAGATTATTGCAATATCCTTTCAACTTGTCCTTTGCCACCTATTCATTCTCATCTCAAAATTGTTATCTTGCTATCAAAGTTATATTTCTTGTAGAGTATCCTTATTTTGCAGTAAAAGTCACCTCTAATTAAAAAATATATTTAATGCCTCTCATTATTTATAAATATTGTTTAAACTCCTTAACTTAGGCCCTTAAAATCTTACACTTGGTATGGTTTTATGTTTCCATCTTCTGGAAGCTCAAACCCAGTCCTTTTCCTACTCTCATATGCACTAAAATCACAAAAAGGCACAATATAATGAAATGGGCATCCTTGTCACCTGTCTTCATTCTGTGTTCAAAAACTGAAATATCATAACCAATTCCTCCTCATCTAAGCCCTATGCAGTTAAATCTCTCCTTAACATCTAACCTAAAGTCACTTTCTTTATAATAAATCCTTCTTTGACACTTCCAGAATTGAGAAGCCTTGCCCTCTTTGTGTGTCTTCACAATTTTGTTAAGTCTATTATAGTATTCATTTTAGTTTGAAAGCAATAAATACAATATTGGTACAAGCACACTGTCAAGAAATCCCTACAATATGGCTCCTCTGAAGGTTGACATGGGTCTGCCTCTCATGCATCTTTTCATCTCCAGTATCCAGATCAGAGTCCACAACAACTCTACAAATATCAGGCTTCTTGGTGGAAAGAAATCTGGACATTTTTTCTATGAAAAAAAATTAGGTTATATGGCATTAATATTTTTGCTAGACTTAACCTATAGAAAATGTTTCAAGCGTATAAAAAGATTACATAGTTTTAACTTAACCCTGGACACAAAATTGCAGTGCTCCTCACATTTTAATTGGTACCTCCAAATCACTCTGATACTGGCCAGTTCATTAAATACTAACTAGTAAGATATGCTGATCTGGATCCCATGAACCTCCCCTCTCCAGCTTCTGCTCCCTTTGCCTGCTCTCCCTCTCCATCCCCCTCCCTCAACACACTCACATCTCAGGAAAATCATGGTGTTTTGAACTTAACCCTCTTCATTGAATTCGGTGCTCTCTCAACACTCAGTGTCTCATCATTAAATCAGATTTGGAAAATATTTTACCCTCCTGTGATTTTACTCTTCCTGCCATTTGAAGCAGCATAGACTAAATCGTCGAAGACAAGTCTATCACGAGCTGAAACTCCACAGGCCATTCTGCAGGGTGTGCTTGGTCTTGCTCTCCCTCTTTGAGAACATTAAGCTTGATTTTCATATGTGATGGAAACAAAGTGGCTGGAAACAGAGAGTGGTTAACGGGAAGGTCTGCATTCACAGGGTATCTATGCTAAGCCAGAATTTAGCACTGTGGGGCATGCAGATGTACAAGAACTCCCCGGAAAATGTTCTGTTTTTCCTCGTCTGAAAGGTTCTCTGAATAATCAGAACTATTCCATTGGAGGTATGATGCTTTTTTTTTCAGCACTGGTTAAACTATTTACATAAATTAAAGTATATGCATACCTATTATCAGACTCACATGAAAAAGCTTTATTTACCTTTAAAGACAGTACCCTCTTCATGTAGCAACTACTCCTTGTATGGACAGAGATATGAAAAGAAGAATAAGCAAGCCAAAAAGATAACTGAGGGCTGGGCGTGGTGGCTCACGCCTGCAATCCCAGCATTTTGGGAGGCCGAGGTGGGCAAATCACGAGGTCAGGAGATCGAGACCATCCTGGCCAACATGGTGAAACCCTGTCTCTACTAAAATACAAAAAATAGCCGGGCATGGTGGTGCACGCCTGTAGTCCTAGCTACTCGGGAGGCTGAGGCAGGGGAATAGCTTGAACCTGGGAGGTGGAGGTTGCAGTGAGCAGAGATTGCACCACTGCACTCCAGCCTGGCAACAGAGCAAGCCTCCATCTCAAAAAAAAAAAAAAAAAGGATAACTGAAAAAAAGCATAGAACACCCCCACTTAATCCCAAGATCTCTCTCTTGTTCCATTCTTCTTGGATCCCAATTCAATATTATGAAAGTCAGTTAAGGGATCAGAAATCTTACAGAAAACAAGTATCTACTAAGTATCCTTTAAATAATTAAACACATCTGACTTGAACATTCAAAAGCCTTTGCTTCTCAAAGATAAGACGTTCATTTTAGTATTCAAATCTTGTTTGGAAGTTAGCTGTGCTGCCTGAATCACAGAATGCCTTCTGTTTTGTGATTCTAAAGTGACATTACTCTTGGGCTTTAGTGACATGGTATAAACTGCTGGCGTTTACAGAGTACTTAGCAGTGATACCAGTAAATCAAGATGACGTTTCAGCAACACTTAGGTTTTAAACCTGTAACTCACTAACCCTGTGTCCCAGCCATTAGTAATGTATAATTGAAATCTTAATTCTCACTGACTTGGGCTGAGTCAAGCCACTTCAGAAAACAATAATACTATCTGACATGCATGACCTTTTTGATTAAAATAACTTGTCACTTTTACAGAATGTCCCTTCCATAGCTCATTAGCAGCTTCAGAGCCTCCAGTCTTCAAAAAAGACATTTATTTCAGGAGATGCTTAGAAAATGTGCTTTACTCTTGGAAGTGTTACTACACTAATAAAGTATTTATCTACATGTCATTATTAGCAAGAAGAATTCTGGCTTCTATAATGAAACATACAGAAAACAATAGCAATTATAAAGGCATCCCCAAGGTTAGAAAATGTCTATATGAAGATCAAATTCAAATATATTCCCAATTTATTAAGAGCTCTCTATATATGCAAATGTTCACAAACCCTAATTAAACCAATCACTGTCTAATATCATAATAATCTACTATCATAATCAACCTGTATCATAATGTTGACTAACGAACAATTCTGTAGATATTTGCAGGAGATAATTGGATGGCATTTAACTGGAGGAGAGAGAAAAAAAACAAGATAGACACAAACAAAAGCTATATACTCTACTCAGATTTTATTGTCTTGTCCTCATTACCTATTCAAATGAGAGTTGAGCTCAGAAAGATTTTAAGGAGACACAGAGAACTAAAACTTCATTCCTTAAAGCATCTCTTTGAATTAACTGAACTTTCTAAAAGGCATGGGGCAATGAGGACAATAACTTGATATGAAGTACAGATGAAGAACAAAACAATCCTGGGCAATGGGATTTTATTTTTTAATGATAGCTGTATTGGGTTCCAGTCAGGTGTGGGTCTTCTTAAATCAAAACCAAATAAATAGCTACAGAGATACTTCTCTGGGATGCTGGATGGCATAAACTGTTGCATTAACAGGGGATTTGGGCCCTGACTTCGTTTAATGCCTAATGGAACTGAAATTGTTCAAATTGCTCAGAATATTGGTGATGTCCAAGAACTCTTAGAACCAGTCCTGAAGTAGGGAAGATAAGTAGGCCAGAAATACACAATGTTTGTGCACATCCTTATACCCATGCTGTGCACACCCACTACCCTATGAGAAGAAGCACAATCATGTAATAACGAATGTTACTGCCTTACTAGGACCTACAAAACAAAATTTAAAATTATCATTTTCTAATTCCAAGGTTTTAAATTGGCATTAAAATATTTCTTTAAAAATTACATAAGCTATTTTAAGAGTTACACATTGCCCAGATCAAATCAGCATTGATTTCTGATTTGTCTTGGAAAACAAAAAAAGATGAAGAATATAAATGAATTTCTTATTTGATAATATTAGGCAATAGTCACAAACATAATTGCTCAGAATTTATGCTAGGAAATGATAGTTATATTTGTTTTATCTAAGGATATCTCTTCAGGAAGGGATGCAGTTCGGATCATATTCAAACCCTTTCTTAAATGCAATGATCTCCGAAACTACAGGATAATGTCTTAATCAGTTGCATAAATCTGCTTTGTGATAAACTTAAAAAAGAAAAGTGTCATCTTTGATTAAGAAGGTAGTCAGTCCATAACTATTTAACCATGAAGCTAATTGGCCTGATAAATATTGAATTCTTGAATTTATTGACAATATACTTTGCACTGTAGAAGCAAGTCAACCAGTTGAAAATAAGCCTGAATAACATATATGTGTGTGTCTAATATGTGTGTGTATGTTTACTCACCCATACACACATACAAAATTGTGAAATTCAGAAACTGAAACCAAATTTTAAAACCCTCTGTGTTACTTTATTCTTTTGTTTTTAATTAAGTTGTTCAACAACGCATTCATTTTTTCTGAGAGACCACGAGAAAGAGAAGTTGTACATTTCACACTATGTATCAGCACAGGTGGTTAGGATTATCACTGACTCTTTTGATATATGAGTTTGCACTGATACCATATTCATAATTGTTAACAGGCTATACTCTATTTATATTCTGCCCCAAAGTATGACATTTAATTGACAACTGCAGAGTGATTTAAAGATGCAAACTTCCATGTCTTTATAGACTCATAATTCAAAAGGGAAAGTGGTACACACAGCAGCAATAAGTTTAAATTATACTTTAATTACCTTTGAAAGACCAATTCTTTGTAGTCCAGCATTCCTCTGAGACTTCTCATTTTTTTAGCTGAATGTAACATGAGAAAACTAACAGAGTCCATTTGCAATTGGACAAGTAAATCTATGATTTTATTCAGTAAGCATTTAATGCAAACAAAATGCCTTAATTCCAAAAAATTAAGCTTTTAAAATAAAGTGAAAATTTAGTAATGGAAAGGAGTGTTTCTTAAAGGTGCATAAAAATGGTAAGTATTAGGTTAAAAGCAGAATTTTACTATTTAAAATTCTTGATACACACATTTTTGTATTTGTTCTTCATGCTCATCTAGCTTTGTATCTTCCTCCTCAATAAGACATGAGCTACACTCTTTAAAAATCTCCCTACAACATGTCATCCATCTGTAAAATTTGAGGGTTTGTATGAATACATGCTTTCATCCATGAAAGTTAAGATAAAAGGAGAACAAATGAATCAAGACAGAGAAATACAAGTAGTGCAATTTTTATTCTATGCAAAGGATGTACAGTTTAAATTTATGAAAAATATCTGCATAAGCCATTATTAGTCCTGTTCTGACTGCCCAAGAATGTCTGAAGTGCAAACATGTTCAGGACTACAGAAGCAAGGATCTCTGGCACTCAGTAAATTAACTGCCAGAGAAAGGGCTCGGGATAAGACACAAGTAATTAATAAGGAAATTATTCTCACCTATTAGCATATTTTTTCCTAAATGAGATATAGTTCACAACTCTACTACTGACTTACAGCCCTCCTCTCAACAAAGAGAATCATTTGATAATCATTTGATTAAAATGTAAGCTTTACATTTTAATCAAACCTTCCTCATAAGCCTGAACTAAGTAGCTTTTTGTTTGTTTGTTTTTAAAGTCAAGGTTTCACTCTGTTGCTCAGGCTGGAGTGCAGTGGCATGATCACAGCTCACTGCAGCCTTAAATTCCTGTGTTCAAGTGATCCTCTTGCCTCAGCTTCCCAAGTAGCTAGGCATACAAGCACACACCACCTTTTAAATTTTTAAATCACTAATAGAGAGCTTAGTATACTGATTTAAAGTCAATATTACTGTTAATGTTAAGGAGTTCAAGACCAGCCTGGGTAGCATCCTGAGACCCTGTCTCTACAAAAAATTAAAAGAAAATTATCTGGGTGTGGTCACACATGCCTGTGGTCCCAGCTATTCCAGAGGCTTAGTTGGGAGGATCACCTGAGCCCAAAAGGCCATGATTGTGCCACTGCACTCCAGCCCAGGCAACAAGTGGACTATTAATATCCCACATTTCTCTTTTGATTGTTCAAAACTGGATAAAATCAGACCAAGATTATTAGGTGCATAAAGGACAATGAACATTACTATTATCCGTGCCACTTTCTTATCTATTCTTCTAAATGTTCAGACAAGGAAATATACTGGTAATGACACTGAAATGATGAAAAAGTAAAAAGTTCACAATTCTGTACACTGTATATGCTTTATTTTTAACTAGTTATTTTTGTAGAACATTTTGCTTCCAATGCAGTTGCATATAAAGGTAGTACATCCTAATTCTTGGCCATTTGTAAATATATGATGCATGATAGTTAATTTTATATGTTAACTTGCAGGGTGTGTTTGAATGAGATTATCATTTAAATCAGTGAACTCTGGATAAAGCAGACTGTCCTCCATTATGTGTGTGGGCCTCATCCAATCAGTTGAACAAAAATGCTGGCCTTCCAAATCAAGAGGGAATTCTCTAGCAAGCTGCACCATTGGTTCTCTGGGATTTCCAGCCTGCCAGCCCATGCTGAGGATTTTGAATTTGTTAGTCCCCACAATCACATGAGCCAGTACTATACTTCTTTCTCTCTCTCTTTCCATATATATATATACATATATATATATATATATATATATATATATACATATATATATACGTTATTGCTATTGTCTGAACATTTGTGTCTTGTATTAATCCATTTTCATGCTGCTGATAAAGACATACCCAAGACTGGGTAATTTATAAAGAAAAAGAGGTTTAATGAACTCACAGTTCCACGTGGCTGGGGAGGCCTCACAATCATGATAGAAGGCAAAAGGCACATGGGACATGGTGGCAGACAAGAAAGCGTGTGCAGGGGAACTCCCTCTTATAAAACCATCAGATCTCATGAGACTTATTCACCATCATGAGAACAGCATGGAAAAGACCCGCCCCCATGATCCCCATGATTCAATTACCTCCCACGACATGTAGGAATTGTGTGAGCTACAATTCAAGATGAGATTTGGGTGGGGATACAGCCAAACCATATCATGTCCCCACCAAAATATGCATGTTGAAACCCGATTATTGATATTATGGTGAAAGGAGGTAGGGCCTTTGGGAGGTTATTATGTCATGAGTGTGGAGCCCTCATGAATGGGACTGGTGCCTTTATAAAGGGCTCAAAGAGACTAGAGTTCTCTTCTTTTGCTATGTGAAGACACAGCAAGAAGGTGCCACTTATGAGGAAGTTGGCCCTCACCAGACACTCAATCTACGACTGCCTTGATCTTGGACTTCCCAGACTCCAGAAATGTAAGGAATAAATTTTTGTTGTTATAAGCCACCCAGTTTATGATATTTTGTTATAGCAGTCCAAGTGGATTAAGATAGTTACGTTTCTCTGGAGAACCCCAATACATAGTTTATAGACAAGTAACTTTTCTAAAAAGTATTTCTTTAAATGATTTTTAAATCTGTAATTAAGTTATAGGGCTTCAGAATCCTCTCTTTGTGCATGAAAATCCTTCAGTTTTTGTATGATTCAATTATGCAGTTTCTTATCCACCTGAAAATAGATAATTCTATAATTTTTTTCACATTCAAGTGGAAAAAGGAAAATAAAAATTGAGAATTTCCTGAGCATTTTTCTTCCCTTTAAAAATGAATTATAATATTTATTTCAAACCCAGTTTATTCAACATTTGTTATCTCTTAGTAGTGGGTTATTTTATTTTACCTGTTTAACCTTAGAGAAAGAATAGCTAAGGAGTAGTTCAACATTTCCCCTATTACATAAAATGGGTTGTTGGCAAGACAGGTTAATAACTTTATTTTCTCCTTCTATCTTTGAAGTTTTACTCTCCCTTCCCCTTAATAACCAAACATACGCTAAAATGAGGAAATAAATGGATTCAGGTCCAGAAAATTAATTCTTTAATGATGGATAGCTGCAGAGGTCAAGCATGCTAACATTTCATTATTGTAAGCATTGCAAATGCTTTATCATCTCTCACCTTCTGCAGGACGCACTCTCTGTGGAGCAAGACAAAATGTTAATAAGAGTTATGCAGACAACAAACTTGGTCTTCTCTGAGTTCTATTAAAATTTTCCGTTAGAACTTAGAAAATAGAAGATAATGTCTGCCATAATATCAATTCCCTTTTGAGGGTCCCCGTTGACACGCTCGATCTCAGTTGCATAATCTTCCCTCTGTGTTAGCTGACCTTTCTGTGGTAAGAACTTATTATTCTGAAAAGCACATTCTTCAATTCAATGGTCAACCTTTTGCCTGCACAAGCAGAACACTCAAACCAATGTGCCAATACAGTAGGCTCACATTTTGACATTGGGTTTTTGTCTCTTGTTATTCACAGAATCTGATACTCCTATGTGCAGAGACTACAGTCTCTCTTGAAAACTTCATGGTCTCTATCAAATACACTAAAAGAGGATGCTTAGAAGAACCGTGGTAATTTTTATTTTAACTGATACAATCATTTCTCCTGGAACATACATAGTTTAATTCTAAAGGAAAAAGAAACTCGGCAGGAACTGATAAAGCCTGCTGCTATCCTAACTTCAAAGTTTCATCAAAAAGATCTTATTTTTTGATTTTTCTAATCTTTAATGGAAAATATCCTTTCTAAAAGAATTAGAGTTTCACTAATTTTGGAAAGTATAATGGCACACACCTCAGGTGGCTATAGAGGGTACAAACTGTTTCTTGTGCATCCTGTAATGCTTCATAACCTACCTATTCAATTTCCTTTCTTTATTAGGATGTTCTCATTCTGATCTAATAACATTCTCTATAGATGAATGAATAGGTATTACAGATTCATTTTCATCATTTATATGAAAGCACTTTTATTTTCACTTTTCTTTCTTCTTAAAATATGGAAGTTTCGTGTCTTTGAGCCATTATATAAAAAATTCCAGAGGAATATTTTTCTTTCATAATCGATTATTAGGATAATTCTCCTTCCATTAAATTTGTTTTATGTTGAAACAAATTCTCTATTCTAAACAGCTTTCCTTCATTTCTCAGAGCATGTATTTATCACAACATTGAGCTATATCAGAAAAGTTCTATCCTTTAGCAATTCTTCAAATCTATTTTGGCCCCAAATCTAACAGAATAACTGGATTCATATATATGGTGAAACAACTACACTATTTAGGCTGATGCAAAAGTAACTGCAGTTTTTGCCATTAAAAGTAATGGCAAAAACTGCAATTACATTTGCACCAACCTAAATAGTATTCCAGGAATGAGGACTATGAATTTGGAGTTATGAATAGCAGGAAACTATCAGTCCTGGTATGGTGATAAATTCTGCTTTTTACCCTTGAATGTGAAGTCTAGGAATCTTCAACTGAAATCATCCATTGGTTAACAAGTAACCCTTTTTCTCCTCTGTATAGACAGGCCAGGGCCTGCTCCAGACACAAGTAAGATGCAGGCTATAAAAGGTTTTATGCCTTTCCACCTCCCCTTTGAGCTTCCCTTTCCTCTCCTGGTATCTTCCCCCATTTCTTTTCCTCACTAAATTGACTTCATAGCTCCAAATCCTACCCTAGCTCTCATTCTTTTAGGAATATTTTCTTTAACTTTCTGCTCTGTTGATAATAAGCTGTTAGCTTTCAGGGACATGTATAGTTTAATCTGCAAGCCAAGACAGAAAAAAATAAATTCTAATGGTGACATTAGACTTTCATGGTTTCCAGCAGGAATGATACATTAGGGAGAGAACAGCCCTCTGCCCAGCACTACAGCATAGAGAAGACTGCGTAGAGATGAAACCCAAATTTTCCTGGGTCAATGTTTAAGTGTTAGGTTTTTCATCAGCCAATATTTGTTCTGGCAACTGGAACAAAGAAAATCTGGCAGCAAACATAAAACTTACAAAATATACTACTCTTTAATTTTGATAGTATTAAGCCTCTGCTTTATTTGATAATATTAATTTTATGGATATGGTGTTTTTACTATGTATCAGGCTCTATTCTAACCACAGTATGTATATTCCAGCATACATGCAGACCTCACAACAACTTTGTATTTATCTACCATTGGCCAAAATCTCCAATCCTATGATCTCCAGAGGAGGAAAGGGAACCTATTCCTGGAAGTCAAAGAATAAATAAGGTAGAACTAAATGGCATGGTCAATATTAAAGGCTTATGAAAATGTTTGTTGGTTTTAAAATTAATGGCTATTTTTTGAGTAGTAACAAAGTTTTACCAACATTAATAAGGCAAGGGGGACTTTCTCCAAGCTAACATCAGGCTCTTATCTTTCATAGAGCTTTTTACACAATATCCAAAGCAGCTCACTGTTCAATTATAAGATTTTCTTTCAATCTTTCAATATATCCATGTTTCAGACACTGGAATAAGTGGAAGCTTCTCAGTTACTCAGATTTTAAACCTTAGTTCCTATCTCCAGTTTTCTTAGTAAATTAAGATCTTTTTTACTTTGCATTTAATCTTCCGTTAGGCTATTTGTCTCAGAAATCCCTCAAGTTCTGTGATGACCTAAAATTAAAAACATACTAAAAATCCAGTTTGATCAAATCTAGATAATAATGTACAGTTGACCCTTAAACAATATGGAGGTTATGGGTGCCAGCCCCTCACACAGTAACTTTTGGCTTTCCAAAAACTTAACTACTAATAGCCTACTGTTGACTGGAAGTCATACTGATAACATAAACCATTGATTAACACACATTTTGTATATTCTATGTATTATGTACTGTATTCTTACCATACAGTAAGCTAGAGAAAACAATGTTATTGAGAAGCCTAAGAAAGAGAAAATATATTTACTATTCATTAAGTGGAAACGGAATCATCTCTTCATCCTTGCCATCTTCATGGGGAAGGGGAGAGCTTGGTCTTACTGTTTCAGGGGTGGCAGAAGCAGAAGAAATCTGAGCATAAGTAAGCTTGTGTGGTTCAAACCCATGTTGTTCAAAGGCCAATTGTATTTTACTTGTCCGGACTCTTGCAGAATATGAAGCTTTAAAAGCCTTTTTAAAACATTTTAAAGCATTTTTCAAAATATATTAACTTTCAACCATATTAATATTTATAAACAAGAGCCAAACTTTCAAATGGAAACTCACATGTTATCGGTCTGGGTGCTTGTTAGATTTCACTAACCAAGAGCGGAAGACAGCTGATAAGAAAATCCCCCAAACCTTTCCCACTCCAGCCTATGTTGTATATCCAATGGCTGTGTAACACAGACGTGATGGGGACAACAAGCTTTCCTAAGGGAGATAACTTTACCATTATTCGTTCAGGAATATCAGTTCAAGATATTAGATGTGTAGGAATCAAACCATAGGTTTCCATCCAAACTGACACAAAGAGATTGACTACTAAGCAGAGAATGTATACATCCTGTCTGGATGGGGGTGCTACGATAAAAAGCAGTGTGTGTGCAAAAAGAAAGAACAAAACCCCTTGAAGCACATACAGACCCGTATTAAAATACAAGGCAGTTATAATTACTATATTAATATATTTTATATAATATGTAATTTAAATTACTCATAGAAAATGTTACTTGTGAAAGATATTTGACTTTTATATTTTTTCTAGGCTAAATAGTGCCTTGTAAGAGAAACCTAATCTAGGTACAAGAGCATTAGTTCTACTGTCACCTGGCCCTGAGTACTCTCTGATCCTGCTACATTTTGCTTCATGGGCTTCCTTATATACTAAGTATGTACTTATTATCTCTGCCCCCAGTCAGACAATCATTTTCATTAGCACTAGAACTTTTGATTGATTTATGCGCTGTTTCCAAGGCTTCCAGCACATAGTAAGCTTTCAATAAATATAAATCAAATAAATGAACAATTCTGATGTTTTACAGGACCACCACAGTTTATGACTTAAATTGCAAAGATTGTTTTAAAGCATGCCTTATTACAAAATAGTTAATATTCTTAAAAAATAAATATTTCTTTTTTTCTTTTTTTTCTTGAGACAGAGATTCACTTCATCGACCAGGCTGGAGTGCAGTGGCGCCATCTCAGCTCACTGCAACCTCCGCCTCCCCGGTTCAAGCAATTCTCCTGCCTCAGCCTCCTGAGTAGCTGCGATTACAGGCATGCACCACCATGCCTGGCTAATTTTTTGTATTTTTTTTAGTAGAAACGGGGTTTCACCGTGTTACCCAGGCTGGTCTCAAACTCCTGAGCTCAGGCAATCTGCCCTCCTCAGCCTCCCAAAGTGCTAGGATTACAGACATGAGCCACCATGCCCAGCCAAAAGATAAATATTTCTAAAGAACAATGAAAAAATAAAAAGAGAAATCCTCATCTTTCAAGTCAGAAAGCTAAAATTCAAAGTGAGTAAGTTCAGAACTAAAGTCAAAGGCTGATTCTGGGGCTTCTTTCTCATTCAGTACTATTTCCCGTGATAAATTATGTCTCTATTTCTTAGGCTTTCGTGGCAATTAGAATCCCATCTGTGTTTTCATTTTATGCTCCTTTAAATTTATTTTCAGTGATAGAACTAAATTTAAACTCTTACTATTTCTTCTAGTTGTTTTTCTTACCAAACTCTCATATACATACCAGCCTTACCATTTGATTTTGTGACAGGAGTGAAACTTTGCAAAATAAAATGAAGTTCCTTTGGTTCCTCTTCCCTATTACCCTCTTCTTCCACAAAGAAGGCAACTACTAGGCTGAATTTGATGTGTATCTTCCAGTTTATGTTTTTAAACATTTATACCTATATATATATATATCCATTTAATAATTAGTATTTTCTGTGTTTTAATGACATGAGTGGTATAATATTGTACAATTCTGCTCTCATATCTTGTTTTTAAAATTATGTATTTGATACATACATCTAGTTTATGCATTTGTCCTAAGACATATTATTTTATCCTTTGACTGAATTATTCACTTTACTTATATATCCACTATAAGTGAATGTCTTCTTTCAATTTACTTATTTTGGCCAATTCATTTTATCTACTAGTTATTTTTGTGGCAGACACTGCTGGTTGGGTAACCCAGAGATCATTCCAAATCCCTTTTCCTCTCTCCCAGCTCCAGGACAGAGGCTGGGAAAGTAAAATCCTTCTTTTCTTTACTCTGTCCTAGGGGAAGCTAAGTGACATCAAGGCATTGCCCATCTAGACACTGGCAACTGTATCCAGAGTGGATTCTGTTAAAGCTTTTGCTTTCCTGATAAACGTGTTAAAGGTCTCTGTGCAACTCTCTTCTCCATTCCTTTTGAAAATAGGCATGCTATTTGAAGCTCTGGCAGGCATCTTGAAACCACGAGAGAAAAACAGAAAAGTCTTACTACACAGATTCTGGCTCTGGCATTACTGAGCTAGTGCAACAGTCCCTTCATTTAGGTCTACATAAATGTGTGCCAGTCTTCTTGGTGAGAAAAATCAACCTCTATCATTAGCAGAGGTAGATTTATTTTTCAGCTGGATGCATTGTTAAACCGTAGCCATCTCTTCACAATCATGTTTATTTCCATTTCCTCTTTACTTCACTTCAACAGACCTTTTTAACTCCATCCTTATTCCTTATAAAAATATATGTTTTACCTCACATCATTTCAGACCATAATGAGCAGAAATCCCATCACGCATTAATACTTAAGGCGCTTGCCATTTTATAATACAGTGGTAGTCAGGGTAAGTCTCACTGGAAAGTGAGCAAACACCTGAAGACAATTGATAGTTTTGAAAGCCGCATCTTATTTTTCCTCAGGAGATCCTGAGATTGGGTTAAAATTATTTTTCAGTGGTGGGACCTATACCTCCAGGTAAAGGCAATTTATATTCAAATCACATTTCGTCAGAACTATGAAGTGGGGGACTATGAGCTGGGGGGAAGGAGGAAACTACAGAAGAGTAGAAATGGAGCTCTCCTCACAGAGCTCATGGCCCAGAGGAGGGGGCCCAGGCCACCCCAGCACAGCAAGGTGCTCCACACTTTGAAAATGAATGGGAAAGGTCCTGTGACTCTGAGGAGGGTGAAGGCTCAGGTCTGCCTGGGACAATCACTGAAGGCTTTACTACACATTTAACCCTTGAGTTGACAATTAATGGTGAGCAGAAATGTGTAAGGCTAACGGGCATTCCAGAGAGAAAGAATGGCAGAAGCAGACTAGAACATCCACACAGCTGCAGGCAATGATATAAGTTTATTATGAAAGGAGCCACACTGTGAGCCACAGAATGGCAGAAGATGCAAGTTGTGCTGATGACTAGGACATAGCTTAAAGAAAGCTAGGATCCCATTATACAGGCACAAATACGTGAAGAATCTCAGAGATTTAGAAAATCACCACATGGCCAAAGAAAGTTTTGAAATGAGCTCAGATGATACAAAACATTAAATGTATATATTTAATCTCTTCAGATACAGAGCAACATGTTTAATTTCTAAAGGACTGAATGTATACTCCCGCTTTTACTGCTTCGAACATTTGTTTGTTTTTAAATTGTTCTCTTCAGCCCCAACATGGAATCATCTGGACCACTATAAGTAATAGCACCCGTGGCTCCTATTTTGGACATGTGATTAATTGAAGGGCATGAGCCAGAAAAGCCGTCCCCCTGGCCCACCCCTTTCTCTTTGCTCTCACAGTGCAAGTGCTCCATTTCCTGTTTCCAGCCCTCAGCTGCTTTTCTTTTCCCCCTGCCTCACAGTGATTATACTGAGAACACATTTGAAAGCAAAAAGTTGGGCGAGAATTCCAACAGGTGTAATTAATGTCAAGTGCTCCAGCAAGTGGCTGCGCTTCCCAGCTGCCTTCTCCACCTGCTGCCTTCTGTGGCTGCTTTCTTAATGCCGTGTCCATCTGTTAAAAATATGCATCCAGAACTCATCATTTTACATCCTGAGAGGCACCTGAACCCTCTTCTCCTCTTCTTAAGTGCGCCCTTAGAGCGTCACTTTATAGGCACGATTAGTTAAGTGCTGAGATACCACAGAGAGTGAGCACACTGGCTCCTCAGGGCACCTTTAATACCTTAAGGGAGTTTGTACATAATCAAAGTGGAGGAACAAAGAAGGAGAAAAGAACCCTCACTCTATACTTAAAAGTAGAAAGTGTAAGAACCAATACTTTCTTCAAATGTATACTATATCTATATAGTTGTGAGTATGTGTATATATACACACACTCCCCCCCCTTTTTTTTCACATAATGTGTCAGTTCACATTGGGTGATATTACATTGGCTTTGTTGGACTTCTGTGCTCTACACCAACCTTCAGTTGGGGGTGGAACACCACAGGAAAGATTCTTCTAGCACCATTTCTGGCCCAGTGTATGTGAAATATAATGAAGACATGAAAAGCTGCAATTATTGGTAGGATAAGATAATAAACAATAGAGAGTAGCAGAGTCAAAAGGGTGGCAAGTTGTAAGTCTAACTACAGAAATGGTGCTTGGCCCAGTGCTCAGCACATTACTAGCTGGCTTCCCAGTGAACTCGGCTAGGTGCCATGAAGAAAAGAATCAAAAAACCAATTATATTGACAACTGATGAGAAGTGAATGTGTTTTATCCCCTGAAGAGTATTTGCAATTTCAAAGAAAACTCTGAGAGTCTCAATGACTTAAAACATACACATGTGCACACCCACTCCCATAAATGTATTTCTGATAAAGTCTGAGCTAACAGACCAAGAAGATAAGGCAGGTATCTGAGGAAATTACAAGGAAAGTGCCCAGTGTTTCTAGAAACATAGCAAAAGTGTTGCCTATTCCAGTTACACTTAAAGAGCAGTCCTGTGTTTAGTTATCTTCGGGGTCTAATGAAGGGGAATGTAAGTACAGATATCTCTAAATTAATCATTTCTGAAACCCCAGGAGGTTGTTTTAATCTTTAGGACTTGGGGGATTTTTATAATGTTTATGTTAACTATGTCCTTAATAGTTTCACAGTTAAAGCATAAAATAGCAATACTACTTTAGATTGGAAATGTCATGAGAGCTGGAACCATGTCTGTGATTTTCAGTAATGTATTCCTAACACCCAGCACTTGGCATCTGACATGTGAACAATATTTGTTGAGTGAAAAATAGCTTGGGGCCGGGCGCGGTGGCTCACGCCTGTAATCCCAGCACTTTGGGAGGCCGAGACAGGCGGATCACGAGATCAGGAGATCGAGACCATCCTGGCTAACACGGTGAAACCCCGTCTCTACTAAAAAATACAAAAAAATTAGCCAGGCGAGGTGGCAGGCGCCTGTAGTCCCAGCTACGCGGGAGGCTGAGGCAGGAGAATGGCGTGAACCCCAGGGGGCAGAGCCTGCAGTGAGCCGAGATCGCGCCACTGCACTCCAGCCTGGGTGAAAGAGCGAGACTCTGTCTCAAAAAAAAAAAAAAAAAAAAAAAAAAAAAAAAAAAAAATAGCCTGCAGCAGTAGCAGTATATAGTAGACATAATACCAGCATTTTAAAGATGATAATCTTGAGCTCAGAGTTATATGACTTGCTCAACTTTGTCTGGTATTTTTGCTACACCAGCAAATGAATTGTGGCATCTTGCTTCTTTGACATCACTGTTTTTTCCTGCCACTTCTTCTTAACAAAATCCACCATTTGTAAACTCTTTTGCTTGGAAAGTTTAGTCTCAGCTTCAATCTAATTTTTAAAATTACTGAGCACAAAGTATATCTATGCATTGTGATGGATTACAAAGATAGTCCCCTGCCCTGCTAAAGCCTTTAATACATATATATAGCAAAATCCTATAAAAAGGTGCCTTTGCAGTAAAGCAAATGGGTGTTAAATAATTGGCAATTGGCTCTTATGTGCTGCCTAGATATGAGCTGCCTAGACTCCTTCCTCAAAATACTGGGGGAAGGACATTATTAGAATTAAAGCTCGTATCTTCTGAGGATGATTGAGTAAATGCAGGAGGGAAGGGAAGGTTGACAGAAGATGGCAAGCAACTGAGTTTTAGAAAATGGAAAAGCAGAAGAGTATCCTTGCATTCCTAAACTTCTCTCAGCCAGTATTCCCTGGATCCAGCTGACAACAGAGGAATCACCAAAGAGAAGATTCCTGAAATTGCTACCATTGTCCTGGCAGTTCCAGCCAAAAACAGCAGGCAGAATCATCCCCACTGAAATTTAAGTTTTTATGGACCCTGTCCAGTGGGTGTCACCAAACTATAGGCAAGATTTAGAAGGGGTGATTTTAGCAGCCAGCCTTTCCTTGGGAACGACAGGCCAGTTAGCTACACAGTCTTGCCTACACTTATTTTATCAGCCTCCCAATAATGTGTGCTAACATTTTAAGCATTTAAAAATGTTTTGAGTCCCCCTAATTAATTAGACTGGGTTTTATTGTATACCAGTAATACAAGAGAGAATTTAAGAATAGATTCAATAAGAGATGCCAAAACAAATTAATTTGTGAATTCAAAGGAGGAAGGGATCCCATCTGATTGGAGAAAAGAGGAAATGAATCGTGGATAAAGTGGCATTTGAAATCTGCCTCGAAAACTAGATAGTATTCTGATAGGGATAAGGGGATAATTCCACCTACAGGCAACAGAATAAACAAAAGGTCCAAGGTGGCTATTGTGTGGGGTTTTGGAAATAAAGCAGTAGTCTAGTTTGGTTAGATTGCAGGATATGAGTAGGGGAATCAAGCATATATGGGTTTAAAGGAATGAATACAGATCACAGGGTCTTAACCACTCTAATAAGGACTGTGAGCATAATGTTGACAACAGTGGGAGGCAACAGCAGTTTTTGACTATGGAGAGAGAGAGATTAACATGATAGGATAAGTGTGATGATTCCTAAGCCTAAATTTCCCATTCTAATCCCTTAATCAAACTTGATCTCTAAATGCTCTAAGAACATTCCTAATCTTGCATTTCACCAAAAATTAAAAGGCATATATTACTGGCAAACAAATTGTCTCTATTTTTTAATAAGTAAATTTGAGTTACCAGAGTCCAGCTTTGATTTCTGGCACCTCTGGTTATCTGTGGACTCTCCTAGGTTCCATAACTACAGAGCTAACAAGGATGGGCATGGGTAGGATCTCCCATCAGAAAGTTTCAGTGCCAGGGGGTGGATGGATGTCTCAAAAAAAGAGCACTCATGCTATGAAGACATTCTGAACACTGAATGAAGTGGAAGCTAAAGACACAGACATTCTGGGTAAAAGGAAGGTCGATGGCAGAAAACAGGGATCTCATAAAATAAATAATAAAATCCAGGAAAATTGGTTACCTGGGCAATCAATTTAAGCAAGGGCTTAAATAGGGCAAAAGGGGACTTAAAGAGGGCAAAAAGGGAACTGGTGATAGGTACAAGGTGAGAACATGAGCAAAAGGAATAAAACGAGAGCCCAGATGATGGAACCAGGAAACATGCTTAGCTCGAATCATGAGGCAAGAAATGGATGCAAGGCTAATTTAGTTTTGAACATGGGCTGGCCTTCTTCCAGGAACAGGAGTGGAGCTGAGATTCCAGATGGGGTTAGGAAGACTAGATAGATGCTGGATGAATGTGGGTACAGGAAAGTGGCTGGGCAACACTCCAAAACCGTTCGACATTTTCTCTTAAAAATCATTTTTCAAACCTTTAATAATTTTTAGAACTCTTACATATGCCCTTGCTATATCCCCAAGTCCTTTCTGTAGGAAAATGAGGAAATAATATGATATAGAAATGAGATGATATAGAGATGAGAAGGAACTTACGTTTGCATAGCAGAGACCACTTTTAAGGGAAGTTTTTATATACCTAATCCAGAAGACTAGGATTTACACTGAAGCCATCAGAGGCCATTTATACAGCCGTATAAAGCAATTCAACGTGCTGACACTGGCAATTGATACTAATTAAATTTAAATGAAACTAGAGGAGGTTCAGGCAAAGGCAACACAGAAATCAGGGGATGAACAGGGAGCTGTATAAGAAAAATGAAACGCTGACTTATTTACCAAATTATAAACTACTGGAACAAAGAAGGTAAAAGTTGTAGGGAGAGATAGTCTTGAAATAAATAAAGAAAACGAAATTGATGTAGGTAATTTCTACTTCACACCACAATGCATTCCTGGAAATCACACCATAAAACAGCTTGTATTTTCCCCTAGGAGTAATTTTGTAATTGGATGTTGTGTTCCTGAACAAGGATTCATTTTTCAAATGAATTTTAGATATGATCAACAATATGCTGTAAAGGCAAAGATAGAACAATGTTTGACCTCTATAATAATTTAAAGTATCATTATACTCCTAGTCCTATAAAATGGGCATACATGAACAGTGCATGTTGATTATACAGGGACCGAAATGCACCATAAATTGTAAAGACCACACATCATATTACAACTTTGCTGCCTCATAAATTTGACCTGCCTAAAAATGAACATGCTAGCGATAATAAATATTATTTAAACATTTGATCAACAATATTGAGTGTGTTCTCAGAATTCAGACGGATTGTTTTGGAAAGATAGTATTTGAACTCGAAAATCGGCATGCTGGAAGTCTCCTTGAATATCTGCTTTCTTTTACGCTTTCCGTTCACACGTATGTTTGATATACATAATGTTTACTATGTTGCAATTTCTCTATTGTGTAAGTATTAATGTATTTAATCTTCATAACAATACCGTAATATTGGTGCAATTTTTATGTTCATTTTATAATTGAGAGATGTTAGGCAACTTGCCTAAGGTCACACAGTTATAGCCAGAATTCAAAAACAGGATCCACACTACTACACTACGGCAACTCTCTGGACAATTGCTTTTTCTCTCAACACTTCCCTGTAACAGGGGAAGCATTCCAATGGCGTTTGAGCTGTGTCCAGAGGTGGAATCATCACTCATTTAAAAAAGACACTTTAGTTTTTCTCGTGAGGCTACGAAGGGAAGAGTTTTACCTTTTGTTCTCTAGTTCACCTTTCCCTCTTTTATTTCATCACTCCAAAAACATTACAAATTGCCTAGAAAATAATATTGAATCACAAAAAGACAGCCAAAAGAATCGGCCTAGCAATCTGCTCAGTCTGCTACACAAATCCTAGGCCCTGATGAGGTTAGTGGTACATAAGGTGACTGTATGAGTTTCAAGGTTTCCACAACATTAGCCAAATTATTAGTTTTTCTCCTCTCGTACAACTCTTATACAATGTCTTCCTGAATGAAGTCAGGACCACCCACCACCACAAGCTTTAACCACCAATAATAAAATAACAGTGAGCTGACCTATTGTCCGGTTCTTACTGAGGTCCAAGGGGAGTTGGTGGGCGAGTGGCAGGTGGCTGGAAAAACACTTGAGGAATTGTAGACAGTTTCGACATGGCTTTACTCTCTCTCTGGGCAGGAGTAAGCCTAAGCGCAAGCTGTATGTACAGCGTTAGCAGGGTAATTACAACTTTTAACAGGCAATAATGGTTCTGAGCCAAGCACAAGCTCACGTGGATGATCACCTAATGTGCCTCACGTGGCGTGGTTACATAATGTGTGGGGTTGTGCACCTGTGCTGCAAATCCGCTGAGTCATGCTGCGCTGTAAGACCGCCTCAGCCTACAATTGACTAAGTGCAATTTTCCTTACACCTGTGTAAAGAGAAGTGAAACTCGGTGACTTGCCAGCCATTAATGGAGATGAGTGAAGAAAGGAGAAACGGTAAACGTAGAAATTCCTTAACGTTATGCACAAAGTCTTAGAACTTGTAGCTCAAAGAGGCATCAGCAATTGAAAATATGAATAGGGTTATAAAGGACTCAGGAAAAAAAAGTCATTGATTCTTAAACAGCTCTGCAAGCACATAAGGAAATAGAATCGTGTCCATCTTTGAAATGATGATCGTCCAATGTGCCCTTCCGAACTTCACTAATGCCTCCATTTGAGAATCTTCTTCAGACACTGATTCTAGATTGCTGATGACTGGTGGGACTCCACATGAAATATGCCATTAGACCAACGTATGTTTCCAAATCCCCAAATGAAAAACCTAGGATTCTTCCAGATTAAATAGGATTTGAAAATACATGCAAAGTTTTTGTTTGGTATAATACTGTTATAGGTTTTCATTTGGAGAAATAAATGTTTATTTTCAGTTTTCTTATGATTAATTTTAAGATGGTTCAATGGCATATAAAATAATTTCATCTTAAAAAAATTAATATAAAAAGTGATATAAAGTGACAGTATAAAAAGTGACAAAATAACAAGATGAACATCTAAACTATTTGATGAAGACAATAAAATAGCTTTCTCTTTCTAATTACCTTTTCCTCTCTCTAAAGCAGTAATTTCAATAAAGACCCTACTGTCATGTTCCCACTATGTTATAAATTTATCTCTGATATTTCCACTATGTTATAATTTAATCTCTGATTATACAGTCTTAATATTCAAATCTGTAGTCACCAAAAGTTTGTGAGTAATGGTGCTCAAATTAACATTAACAACATAAGAAGTTACAGAAAGGGGGAAAGGCTTCATTCCCAGGCATTAAAAATGTGCCCTACTCTATTATCAAAAAGAGAATATAGATTATATCATTTCACAAATGCAAAGTAGCAGTGGTCATTTTCGGTTCAAGCCATTATCTCTCTAATACAACCTTAGCCACAAAAATTCAATGGTTTTCACAGGCACCTAGTATTATGAATATTCTGGCAAGTAAATATAACCCAAGCACTGACACAATAAGAACTCTATTAGGGATTTGTATTTGCATATGCCTACAGACATAAAATGTTCAAAACGGGGAGTAGACTAGAACAGAAACTGCATTATGCTGAAAAATACCAATAATAATATGCTGGCAATTGTGCTTTGATTGTTCACATTTCTTCTAAAGTGTTTTTCTTGCCCATGAACACGTGAGCTTTAAACAAGTTTGATTACCGGTGCAAAAGTATTTAATGAATCAGGAATAATAGCAGTATACAGCAAGAAAGGCTTTATGTACAGTTTTAGGGCTTATTTTCTGTTGTTGTAGAAAATGAGACACAGGAGAGAACTCAATGCATTTATGGCACTGTGTTTTTTTTTTTCTTCTGCTTTGTCTTCTTTACTAGAATGTCACTTCTAGATTTATGGTTGCCAACCTGCAATTCTAGTCACTGAGAGCAACAGTTACAATTGCAGACTATAGAATTGAACAAGGGGAAAGACACACATAGGCATCTCCTGCTTTGCATCTGTCACAGTAGTTGCCTTTAATACCAGGGAAGTATTCTTTTGGAAAAGAAGAGAGTCTACTCATATATATTTTTTTCATTTTTGAAACATGAACCAGAATGGAAGACATATTTCCTTCTGCTCTGACTCCCGAAGAACTTGCATTGTTGCCTAGGATGATTATCCCCCAAAAAAGTAACAAGTGCAATTGTACCCCCTCCACCCCCTTACTCTACGCCATGTATCAGAGGTCCATCATTACGTTCTCATTCACATAGGAAAAGAGTCTAAGACGTGCTCATAGAGAAAGAGGGTCTACACCTAATATAGACCCTCTACCACATACAAACATTTGCCTTGCAAGGCTGGGGGCCTGCTTCCACCTAGTAAATACACGTTAGTGCTTGTGGCTCAAGCAGAGAGGCGAGGCTATGGCACATGAAGAGATGGGAGTGGAGAGGTGAAGAGCTATTGAAAAGGCCATCTTAGGAGGGCCGCAGAGTTGAAACCATGTGAAGACTTTCCTTCAAGAATGGCTCAAGGAGTTCTACACCTGAGGCAGAGCCGCTATGTGTCCTTGACAGATCCAGCTGACAATACATGGTAAAAGAAGCTCTCTGGATAGAAACTCAGAGCTCCAAAGCCTGCCTGGTGGTGTAGACACTGAGTACATCATCGAGAGAACACAGAGAAAATCTAGACGAGAAGAGGTCCCTCCACAAAGCAAGTGATGACGACAGCAAGGGCTTATTGGGCACAAATGCAATGGTAGAAATGTGGAGATGGATGCCCATTAGCATTTAACCAGAGACTGCAACCTGATGGCCACTAGCCAATCACAGCTTACAGGTGTCTTTAATTTGAACAGTATGCTGCACAGTGTTGGCTGGCAATTTTTTTTAGAAAGTAGAACTAGATGCCAATATTCAATATAGAATTTTTACATAATATTTTCAGCTTTATTTTAACAATTATACAAACTTGCATCACAGCAAACCCACATGACGAATCACCTGGAACTTCCAGCATTTACCTTTTTAGATAGGCACAAGTTCTCAGTTCCTAAATTCCCACAACTTTCAAGTGCGAATGGTGTTTTACACACGCAGACACATACATATGTGTGTGTGTGTGTATATATATATATATTTGGAAGACATATATATGTATATATATTTGGAAGACATATATATATATATATATTTGGAAGACATATATATATATATGGAAGACATATATATATATGGAAGACATATCTATATATATGGAAGACATATCTATATGGAAGACATATATATGTATATGGAAGACTATATATATATGGAAGACTATATATATATGGAAGACATATTTCCTTCTGCTCTGACTCCAGAAGAATTTGCATTGTTGCCTAGGCTGATAATCCCCGAAAAAAATTAATGAGTGCAATTGTACCCCCCACCCCCATATACCACCCTCATATATATATATATATATGAGCGAGAGAGAGAGGAAAAGATCACGAGACATGTCTTCTAGGGAAAAAAAAAATTCTAATTTCCTTAGCCACTGTAGTCATTTGAAACCTGAGTTAGACAATGAGTTAGGAAGTATTTTCATAGAGTTCAATTAATATATTTCTGCTCTATGCATGATGCTAACAGGTTTAAGAAACACAAAACCCAATTTGAGCTACAGAATCCATTTCTTCATTTCAAAAGGGTATGAATATACCCCTTTGGCAATCACAATGGAAACTGAAGAAGTATCATGTTCAAGGACACGTAAAGAATTGTTTTTACAACCATTTTCCAAAAATAAGCATTGTAAAGCGAGTACAGTGGTTGCCAGTGTTAAATCTATGCTTCTCAGTTCTTTCTTGCCTAGTTGCCTGAAGGCTCCTGGCAGAGTAGGCCGCCACAATGCAGGAAGCCATGGGCCCCTGGCCCAGTGCCTTCTGATCCACTGTGTGCTACAGGGCAAAGAGCTCCACATGGCTCCATGATATTAAAGAGGCATTTGTAGAGACAGATTCACTCTTTAGGCCACAGCAGACTCAGCACCTTGCAACTTCAATGGATTAAATGGTTCCAAAGGGAGAATGCTATCCTCTAATTCTTCTGCCAAGTAGACACCTGGCAAAACCTGACTCATTTTCTAGACCCATAGACCTACCATATATATAAACTCTCTCTCACAAACTCTCTTTCCTCTGTCATCTTCTCCTCTCAGTCCTTAGCTGCCAAATACTTGCACTGATAACTTGAATAAATCACCCACTTAGGGATGAAAGCTTCCCTGGGATTGGTTTCAAAGAAAAGTCCTCAATAATGTAAGCTACCAATGGCCTATAATTGCCAAGGAAACTATTAGCCATTTGGAATTTGTTTTCTCATTTGTAACAGTAACATTTTCTTTTATTCCTGGTCTATAAAGAATAAGCATTCATTCTTTCACTCATCTATTAAACAAATGTTTATTGGTGCACTGATTACTGTTATAAGCTCTGAGGTTGAGGTAGCGATTCAGCCTAGGCCTCCCCTTTCAAGAATCTTATATCAAGACAAATACATAGATGAGGAAATATGTAATAGCCAGTGGTAAGTGCTTGCTATTACAGTCTGAGTGTTTGTGTCCCTCCAAAATTCATATGTTGAAATCTAATTCCCAATGTGCAAGTATTAAAAGGTGGGGCCTTTGGGAGGTGACAAGGTCATGAGGCCAGAGCCCTCATGAATGAGACTAGTGTCCTTTTAAAAGAGGCTTGAGGGAATTTGTTGCCCTGTTGCCTGTCCAGCATGTGAGGACACATGAATCCAAAATTCAGGGAGACTCAAACATTAACTACTCCATGAAGGCACTGGTGGCCAGGCGTAATAGATGCCTCCATGTGCACGGAGGTGATGGAGCAGACACTGGTGTCCCTGGGGCATCCTGCCTCACAGGTGCCTTCATGGGGATAAGGCTAATGCATGGGACAGTATATGGTTTCAGATTTGGTAAACCTGTTTTTCTGATGATTTCTGATGATTTGCAAATTTTTTTTTCCTTCAAAAATTCTCTTTCAGCTTCCAAAGTCACACGTACAGGAGAACTCAAAAGGGCCTAAAGATACCTTCCTACACTGGTCAGTGTCCTAGCTATTAGAGGGCAGATACCCTAAAACCTCTCTTCTTTCTGCCTTTTCAGGGCCAGAGCTTGGGTGGACAATAGATATGATTAACAGAAGACACACTAGCAGCAAATATGTCTTCTCCCCCTAAAATTATTACCAGTATCATAATGTAATTAATAATATTATCTTTATATTTTCCTTCCATAAAACATAGTCAATCCAACCTAACCATAAAAGCAGCATGCCCACATTAAATATTTTGATTGACTGGAATTTCAGTAAAAAGTATAATGTAATAAAAACACTAAGGTTTAATGTAAAAAAGAAATTTAATTTTTCAAATTGTATTTTAACCTCTTTTTATCCTATTAGTTACTTTAAGAAACAAAGATTTTTTGAGTAATACATTAATTTAATAAGGCATAATAAAGACAAACCTCTTCTAGGAATAAATTATAGCAGAAAGTAGATCATTCCTATTGTGTAACAAGCCAGTGCTGGATGAATATACTTGTAAACATCTAAATTGAAAACAAAAATTGTGTTAGGAAAATAAGAGCTGACGGTCGAGTTGAAGAACCTTGAAAATAATTAGATATATAATCATTTCTTACAAGTAAAGACTTTCAAAATTAATTTGTTTGATCTAGATCTGTTAACAGTAATTGAAAATACCCTATATATTGAAAAATCTAGACATACACCATTTAATTGCATTCATGTATTCAATGAATATATTTTATTTAATTCCTATAATGTAACTAATGCTTATGATGATACAAAAATAAAGATGCTGATGATACAAAAATAAAGACCCAGGCATCTGCTAAAGAAATCACTTCAGTGTGACCATTTTTGAAAAGATAAAGAAGAGGTGGTGATTCAGTATAATGATGATTTACTTATTTTTAAGTTAAGTATCAGTGAGGTGTTTTAACTAACAATATTTTTCTATCGGCTGAAAATATTTTTGTATACTATGCTGTGCTTTTATAGCCTAATTTGACCCCAATTTATATGCATAAAAATGATTGATTTTATGATGAGAACACATGGACACATAGAGGGGAACAATAGACACTGGGGCCTACCAGAAGGTGGAGGAGGATGATGGAGAAGATCGGGAGAAATAACTAATGGGTACTAGGCTTAAAGTCTGAGGGATGAAATAGTCTGTACCATAAACCCCCATGACATGAGCTTACCTTTATAACAAATCTGCACATGTACTCCTGAACTTAAAAGTTAAAAAAAAAAAATTGATTTTATACAGAAACTTGGCAATAGAATCACAGAAGTCTTTAATTGAATTTACTTTTATTCTCTTTGCACTGATTCACACAGAGGCACAACAAATGCTATATCATTTCTGAGGTGTAGCCTTTTCTTTCTCCTAACGCAACTTATAACTTGGATGGAACTGTTACTCCCAGGAAATTCTGAGAATCTCCTGACTCAGAACTGGAATGAAGACACAACAATGGAAGGGATATCCCCACATACTCATCTGTTTTATTCATCAGCTCAGGCTGCCATAACAAAATACCATAGACAGGGTGCCTTAAATGCAGAAATTTATTTTTCCAAAGTTGTGGAGGTTGGAAGTCCAAGGTCAAGGTGCCAGCAGGGTTGGTTGCTGGCGAGACCTCCCTCCTCAGCTTGCAGAGGGGACCTACTTGCTACTCCTTACACAGCCATTCCTGTATGTGTGCACACGTAGAGAGAGAGTGCTCTGGTGTTTCTTCCTTCTCTTATAAGGACTCCAGTCCTATTGGGTTAGGGTCCCACCCTTATGACCTTATTTAAATACATTTTTAAGGTTCTCTTTCCAAATACAGTCACATTGGAAGTTAGGGCTTCAACATATGAATTTTCAGGGATACAATTCAGTCCATAATGCAGATATTTCAGAACAGATGTTATTACCCATGAAATAAGAAATAGATACTGGTTTTCCTTTTCTCCTTCCTTTTTTCCTTCTATTCTCCCAAGTCAAGCATCCATGTATTTTTAAAATAATGCATCCAGCATTTTACGTGTAATTACATAAAGTTTAAGAATGAAATACTGCTTTTAAATATTGATGTTTAAATGTAGCTGGGCATGGTAGCTCAGATTCTCCCAAGTCAAGCATCCATGCATTTTTAAAATAATGCATCCAGCATTTTACATGTAATTACATAAAGTTTAAGAATCAAATACTGCTTTTAAATATTAATGTTTAAATGTAGCTCAGCATGGTAGCTCACTCCTATAATCCCAGCATTTTGAGAGGCCAAGGCAGGAGGACTGCTGGAGGCCAGGAATGTGAGATCAGTCTGGAAAACACAGGAAGACCCCCCTTCTCTCCAAAAAAAGTTAAGTTATTCAGGTGTGATGGCATATGCTTGCAGTCCCAGATACTCAGCAGAATGAGGTGTGAGAATGGCTTGAGACCAGGAGTTCGAGGTTGCATTGAGCTATGATTGTACCACACTGCACTCCAGCTTGGGTGACTGAGCAAGACCCTGTCTCAAAAAATAAAATAAATAAAATAAAATAAAATAAAATAAAATAAAATAAAATAAAAAAAATAAAATGTTTAAATGTAGCCCCACAGTAAATGTTAAGGGGTGACACAACTGCACATTTGATTTTTTGTAATTTTCTTCAGTACTCTGTACCTAATTGTTTTAGTAATAAAGAATTTGTGGAATGAATAGTGTCTCATGCAAAGTGACCTAAATATTTAAATTCTAAGCAATTGAACATAAAAGTTAAAGATTAGATTGAGTATATACTAACGATGTGCTGTAACAATCAAATAATGTACATTCACAATTTTCATAATTATTAGTCTGTGGCATCATGATCAGCCATGGATGATAAACAGTTCTCATTGGTTCTATAGTGTCATAGCCAAACTAAGTTTTTGGCTTTTCTTTTTTTTTTTTTTTTTTTGGTTTCTCTGTATCTTCTTGAGAATCAGTTATATACTCTTCTATCCTATGACCACTGATGTCTCATGAAATAAATAAATATTTGCTTAAAGTTTCTGGCGGAATAAATATTGGTATATTTAATCACCTCTATACATCTCTCTCCTCTCTCCCTATTTCTCTCTTTTTACCTACCCGTCCCCTTCTCCCCTCCTCCCCTTCTGTGCTTTACCCCCAGCTCAGTACATCCTACAAATTACATGTCCCAGATCAGGCTTCCCCTAAATCACTGATTTCTTCTCTGCTGACAGCTTCCTTCACTGGAAAAGTCTTAACACACTCTCCTTTCTCTGTCCTCTAGTCAGAAAGGTGACCCCCTAGGTACCAAAAGACTCAAAACCCGAGCTGAAGGTCAGCAAAGGGAGAAGGCAGTGTGATACCCAACAATAAACAAGCCAGAGAAAGGATCTGGAGACCCTTCACTCAGCATCTCAAGGTTCTGAGGGACTGAGTAAGAGAATAGGTGGAGGTAGATAAAGTTACTCTTAATGCCTTAAAAATCCATTGGGTCTCCAAGATGGCTGGCTAGCAGCAGCTGGTATTCATCCCTTCCACAAAGAAAAACCAAAATAGTGAGTAGGTAATCATACTTCAAATATAACCATCTAAGAGAAAACACTGGAATCCTACACAGAGGTGACACAAAACACCTAACACAGGGAAGGAGAGGAAAGTGAAGCAGCCTCTTCAGTCATGATTGTCTAGGATCTGGGGGGAGCTCCCCAATGTGGGGAAAGGATAAGTGAGTGAACCCCTATAGTCCACCACCCTACTGTGGACTTCTATATCCTAGCGATGGGAAAGCCCCTAGGCCCTGATGGCCCCAAAACAAATACAGGGATCTATCTGAAGACCATAGGAAGTCAGTGCTCCAGAGAGGGAGCTCACGCTGTATCCCACACACACTCTGAGTCCTAAATAGCTACAGCAAGGCACCATATTGAAAAAGCCTGGCCCTCATCAGACTACATCCTGCCTAGGACACAAAACAGCCCTTTCATCTCCACATATCTGGAACCCTCTCACATGCCCTGCCTACAGTAACTGCTGCAGCTGGCTGCTGCCTCCAAGGTTAAAGCGTGAGTCATTGAAGCATGGGCCACCTCCACAAAGGACACCTTTGCCAGACCCAGTTGCCCCCAGCAGCAAAGCTGTTATGCATATTCAAGCACTTTAAGTGCAAACTCCCACACCTGTAGTTGCTGCTGCAGTGGGCTACAACAGTTGGGGCCAAAGCACAAGCACAGTGCACACTCCCCAGCCACCTGTATACTCCTGCTGCCATTGAAAGCAAATCTGCCCTCCTAAGTAGCAAGAATGAGTGCAGTCGCTGCTGCTCCTACCTGAGCATTCTGCCTTGGGCCTGGGGATCATCCATCCATGTCTACCATAGCCAGTGCCTGCAAGCACCACCATGGGACCTGACAAAAGGTCTACTAGGCCTGGATCCAACTCAAAGGTGTCCAAACATGCTGACTGGGGTTCTAGGGGCCACCCAGCCCAGTCTACCAACATTGGCTCCTGAGTACTCCAACCAGGGGCCTGAAGTTGGGCCCACCCAACCCGCTGCTACTACCACAGTGGGCACACATATGCACACACCATCTATAGGTCTGAGGACTGATCCACCCAGCCCATCACAGCCACCAACACCACCAGCATGGACCACTTGGGACCCAAAAGTTATTTCTAGCATTATTACTGCCATCACCTTCACTTGCCTTCTGCCCAGGGGCCTGAAAACCCACCAAACTGCCTGGCCCGTGGCTGAACTACTGGAATCTGAGCAAGCCACCTGGAGGCCCCAAAATCAGCCTGCCTGAATTCACTAATACCAGTGCCAATATACGCCACCCTGGGGCCCAAGGAAAGGCAGACTTGTCCCCCTGCTGCTACCTCTGCAGCCCAAGGACAGGCCCACCTGTGTCCCATCTGCAGCATAACTTCACCACAACCTCCACTAACAACCACACCTTAAGCCACTGAGGAAGTCACAGACACAACTGGTGCAGATAACAACCAAAGGAATGATAAGAACACTACACTACTGCATGCACCCAGAATCAAAGCCAAAGTGCCCTACCCAACCAATACCATAGATATAACTTCAGCAAAATGTCATCTTCTACAAAAGTAAATTCAGAATGTCGAAAGAAGTAATTGTTATCACCTATGAAGATATCAACGTAAGGATACATGCAACATGAAAAAGCAGGGAAATATGTTACCTCCAAAGTAATACAGTAACTCTCCAACAACGGATTCTAATCAAACAGAAATACATGAAATCCTGGGAAAAAAAATTCAAAATAGTGATATTTAAAAAGCTCAGTGAGATACCAGAGAACAATACAAAAAAAATAGGAACAATTCAGGATATGAATTAAAAATTTCCCAAAGAGATATCATAAGAAACAACCAAACAGAAATTATGAAACTGAAAAATTAAGTAAATAAAAATATATTCAAAAGCTTCAACAATAGACTAAATCAAGCAGAAGAAATAATTTCAGAACTTGAATACAGGCTTTTCTTGATATAACCCAGGCAGATACAAATTAAAAAGAATTTTTAAAAAAGAATGAACAAAGCCTATGTGACATATGTGACACCATAGAACAACAATATATTCAAATTTGAGGTGTCACCAAAGGCAAAGAAAAACTGAAAGGGTTAGAAAATCTATTTAATAAAAATAGTTGTAAACTCTCCAAATCCAGCAAGAGACTTAGACATATGATACAAGAATCTCAGAGATCCCCAAAAATATACAATGCAATTTTCTCTGTGGCATACTACAGACAAACTGTCAAAAGTCAAAGAAAAAGAGAGATTCCTAATAACAAAAAGAGAAACACATCCAGTCACTTATAAAGAAACTCCAATCAGACTAACAGGGGATTTCTCGGCAGAAAGTCTACAGGCCAGGAGAGAATGAGATGATATATTCAAAGTGCTGAAAGAAAAATTTTTTAACAAAGGGGATTAAGCCCTGCAAATGTATACATCATAAATGAGGGAGAAATACAGTCTATCCCAGACAAGCAAAACCTGAGATTATTCATCACCACTAGACTGGACCTACAAGAAATGCTTAACAAAGCCCTACATGAAGAAGCAAAAGAATGATATGTACCATCATGAAAACACAGGAGAAGACAGAAGCCAAAGGTAGAGCAAACACACAAACAAAGAAGAAAAAATTTCAAATGTTACAACTATAGAAAACCACGAGACTGTACAGATAGAAAAATGGAAAGGAAAAAAAGAAAGAAAGAAAAGGAAGGAAAGAAACATAAAATAACCATAAATCAATTAATAAAATGATAGGAGTGAAACCTTACATATTAAAAACAATATTAATAAATATTAATAGGTTATACTTAAGAAATATTAATGTTACATTTTCCACTTAAAAGATACATATTGGCTGAATAGACTACAAAAGTGACCCAACTGTAGTATGCTGCCTACAAAAAAAAAAAAAAAAAAACTAATCTCACCTGTTAAAAAAATATAGACTGAATGAAAGTAAAGGGATGGAAGAAGATACTGAACACAACCAAAATCAAAAGCAAACAGGAGTAACTATACTTACATTACATAAAACAGACTTTAAGTCAAAAATGCCAATAAGAGAGAAAGAGGGTCATTATATAGTGATAAAGGGATCAATTCAGCAAGAGGATATATAATGATTCTAAATATTATGCACCCACCCTGGAGAACCTAGATATATAAAGCAAACATTATTAGATGTAAAAGGAAAGAGAAACTCCAATACAATAATAACTGAAGAAATCAACACTTCACTCTTCGCATTAGATAGATCATTTACATGGAAAATTAACAAAGAAATATTGAATTTAAACTGTACATCAGACCAAGCGAACCTAACAGACATTTACAGAACATTTCTCCCAACAGCCACAGAACACACATTTTTCTCATTAGCACATAAGACATTCTCCATGATCAATCATGTTAAGCCACAGAACAAGTCTTAACAAATGTTTAAAAAATCAAAATCTTAACAAGTGTCTTCTCAGAACACAATAAAATAAAACTAGAAATCAATAAGAGGAACATTGGAAATTGTATAAATAGATGGAAGTTAAACAACATGCTCCTAAATGACCACAGGATGAAAAAATTTCTTGACGTAAATAAAAACCAAAACATAACACACAAAAATCTACAAGATACAAGTGCAGTGCTAAAGGGAAAATTTATAACAATAAACGCTTACATCAGAAAAGCAGAAAGATTCCAAATAAATAATCTAATAGAGACTTCAGGGAACTACAAAAGCCAGAACAATCCAAACCCCAAATTAGTAGAAGCAAAAGAATAATAAAAATCAGAGCAGAACTAAATGAAATTGGACTAAAAAAAAATACAAAGGAACAATCAAATGAAAAGTTGGTTATTTGAAAAGATAAACAAAATTGAAAAACTGGGAGCTAGAAGAACCAAGAAAAAAAGAGAGAAGACTCAAACAAAATCAGAAATGAAAAAGGAGCCATTACAACTGATACCATAGAAATACAAAAGATCATCAGAGACTATTATAAACAACTACACAGTAACAAACTAGAAAACCTAGAGAAAGTGGATAAATTCTTTGACAAAGAATTTATATTTCAGAAAGAAATAGAAAACCCAAATAGATCAATAATGAGAAATGAGTAATTAGACTGAGTCAGTAATAAAAAATAAACTCCTCACAAATCAAATTCTAAGACCAGATTGCTTCAATGCCAAATTCTACCAAACTTTCAAAAAAGAACTAGCACCAATTCTCAAACTGTTTTAAAAAATTGGAAAGGAGGAAATTCTCTCTAAGTCATTTGAAGAGGCTAGTTTTACTGTGATACCAAAACCAGAAAAGCACACACACACACACACACACACACACACACACACACAAAATAAAACTATGGGTCAATATCCCTGCTGAACATAGATGCAAAAATTCTCAACAAAATACAAGCAAATCACATCCAACAGCACATTAAAACGGTAATACACCATGATCAAGTGGGATTTATCCCAGTGATGCAAGGATGGTTCTACATATGAAATCAATAAACATGATGCATCACATCAACAGGATGAGGAACACCACCACAAATATCTCAATAGATGCAAAAAATTTGATAAAATTCAATATCCCTTCATGATAAAAACTCTCTACAAACTAGGCAATGAAAGAACATACCTCAACATAGTGAAGACTACATATGACAACCCACAGCTAACATACTGAATGCGGAAAAGCTGAAAGTCTTTCCTCCAACATCTGGAACAAGACAAGCATGCCCACTTTCACCACTCTTACTCAATGTAGTACTGAAAGTTCTGGCTGGAGGATTCAAGTAAGAGAAAGAAAGAAAAAGCATCAAAACTGAAGAAGAATAAGTCAATTTGTCCTTCCTTGCAGATGATATAAACTTTTATCTGGAAAAGCCTAAAGATTTCACCAAAAAAATCTTAATCTGATAAATAAGTTCAGTAAAGTTGCAGGATACAAAATAAACATATAAAAATCAGTATCATTTTTATACATCAATAATGAACAGCTGAGAAAAAATCAAGAAGGCAATCTCATTTACAATAGTTACAAAATGAATCAAATACGTAAGAATAAATTCAACAAAGTGGGTGAAAGACCTCTATAAGAGAAACTATAAGATACCCATGAAAGTTACCGAAGAGGACAGAAACAAATGGAAAGCCATACTATGGTCACGGATCAGAAGGATTAAAATTGTTAAAATGACCATCCTGCCCAAAGCAATCTACAGATTCAATGAAATCTCTATTAAATTACCAATGCCGTTTTTCACAGAGATAGAAAAAATAATCCTAATATTCATATGAAACCAAAAAGACCCTGCATAGCCAAAGAAATCCTGAGCAAAAAGAACAAAGCTGGAGGCCTCCCACTACTAGCTCACTCAAGTCAGGTAGTATGATGCCTGCATCTTTGTTCTTTTCAAAAATATATTGCAAAGCTATAGTAACCAAAACAGGATGGTATTTGTATAAAAACAGGCATATAGACCAATGGAACAGAATAGAAAACACAGAAATAAATCAATGTGTTTATAGCCAACTGATTTTTGATAAAGGCATCAAGAACATACATTGTGGAAAGGATATCCTCTTCAATAAATGGTGCTGAGAAAATTGGATATACACATGCAGAAGAACAAACTGGACTCCTTTCTCTTACTATATCCAAAAACCAACTCAAGATGAATTAAAGACTTAAATGTGAGACCTAAAACAACAAAACTACTTAAATAAAACATAAGGGAAACACTTCAGGACATTGTACTAGGCAAATATTTTATGGCTAAGACCTGAAAAGCACAGGCAACAAAAGCAAACATAGTCAAAGAGGACTATATTAAACTAAAAAGCTTCTGCACAGCAGAGGAAACAATCAACAGAGAAAGAGAAAATCTGCTGAATGGGAAAAAATATCTGTAAACTACTCTTCCAACAAAAGACCAATATCCAGAATACACAAGGAACTCAACAGCGAAAAAAAAAAATCCCATTTAAAATGGAGAAAGGATATGTATAGACATCTCTCAGATGATAGCCAACAGGTATATGAAAAAATGTTCAGCATCACTAATCATCAGGGAAATGCAAATCAAAACCACAATGAGATATCATCTTACTCTAGTTAAAATTATTTTATTAAAAAATTACAAAATAAGAGATGCTGGAGAGGATGCTGAGAAAAGGAAAACTATGTACACCATTGGTGGAAATGTAAATTAGTACAGCAATTATGGAAAAGAGTATGGAAATTTCTCATAAAGCTAAAAATAGAACTACCATATGATTCAGCTATCCCACTACTTCATTTTTATCCATGGAAAAGAAATCAGTTTATCAAATGGATACCTGCACTCCCATGTTTATTGCAACACTGTTCACAACAGCAAATATATAAAATCAACTTACGTGTCCATCAATAGACAAATGGATAAAGAAAATGTGCTACACATACATAATAAAACACTATTCAGCCATAAGAAAAGAATGAAATAATGTTGTCCTTTGAAGCAATATGGACAAAACTGGAAAACATTATGTTAAGTGAAATAAGCCAGGCATAGAAAGACAAATACCATATGTTCTCACTCATATATGGAATCTAAAAAAAGTTGATTTCATGGAGGTAGACAATAAGAGACACCGGAGGCTGAAAAGGGTGTGTAGATGGTGAGAGCTTATGAGAATTATAGAGAATTTGGTTAATGGGTACAAATATACAGTTAGACAGAAGGAATAGGTTTTAATGTTTGATAGCAGAGTAGGGTGACTATAGTTAACAATAATCTATTGTATATTTCAAAATAGCTGTAACAGAGGACTTGAAATGTTCCCAGCATATAGAAATGATAAGTACCATGACTTAATCACTGCACAGTCTATGCATGCAACAAAATATCACCTGTACCCCATAAATAGGTACAAATATTTGTATCAATAAAAAAACTTTAAAACACAAAGCCTTTAAAGCCCATGTCTGTGGTTCTCTGGCTATGGCTAAAAAATGTAGGCAGTTCCAGACACATGCTTTTAAGGCCCTAACAGGACTTTGGATCAAAGCTTTCTGCAACACAGGATATATTCTGGTGGTATACAGTATAGGGGAGTGAAGGGAAGAAAAATAAACAACATAGAGGCTTTGAGATGAAAGAATACAGGTTAATTTTACACAAATATAATATTTGAAATGGCATTTTCTCTCTCCTTAACTTCTTTTCACATAGCCTGGCTTTTTGTGGAAAAACAAGGAAACATACCTTCAGGTTAAGCTGTATGAGTTCATAGTCAGATCTAGAAAAAGTCCAAGTATTGTGTAAACTTTGATATCTATTAGTGATAACAAGATTCCCAGAACACAGCCCTGATCTGAAGACAAAGGGCTAGAATAACTGCATTATGCAGCCATTTATCTTTTTTCACATCAATCGTATCACTAATCCCTAAAGGCACTGTGGTTCCCACAGAAGAAAGGTGACCGCCACAGTACAACTCCCATCCTGTTCCTGAATGTAGGAGGCCAAGCTTGGAGAAGTCAGACATACAAGAGCTCAGTAAAGACTCCAGCAGGAAAGGTCTTCCTTCCTGGGTATAACAACAATTAGAACCTCCAAGGTTTGTCCTTGAATGATCATTTCCCAGTAGGGAGGGATTGCCAATCAATGGCTTTGATTGATGACTCTACCTGATGTCTGTTCATGGGGTGATGCTCCACTGTCAACACAGGCCCCCATGTGGCAGAGAACTCTATTTTGGATGCCCAGGGCAGTGGTGTAGCTGTCTTAAACTTTTACAATTTCCAAAATAAAAAGGCAGGGGGAAAGAAGGAAAATCAACCTTATAAATCTAAACAATTAGGCTTACAGAATTTATAGGTTTTACTCTATCACAGTATCACAGTATCAGACCTTGTTCTGTAGAGCTAGCAGCAAATCAGCAGGTTTGCCTCCTCAATTCCAGTTTTCTTTTGTATAATACAATCAATCATATAATCATCCAACGTAATCTGACAGTTGATTTTTTTAAAAAGCAAATCATCTGAAAATGGTGAAAAGATTTCAAATTCCTTAAGGGAAACATGTTGTAAAATTTCCATGGTGATAATTTCATTAACACAGTGAGAATTTTGAAGCTCCAAGTAAAATTAGATTTAAAAATCAAAGTATAAATTTAGTTAAACCACATTTACCTCATCATGCATAGTAGAGCATATTACTTCAAATAAATATATTTAATGGCATTTTATATAGTCAACATTTAAGAAACAAATGTTCAAAACAATTTCAGAGAAACTAATGATGTGTGCCACCTAAATTGAAGACATTCATTCTGAAAATCATTACTTAAATGTAAGGCTCTTTTTAATTTTAGGAGAAATACTTTACTCTGCTCACCAACTGAATTCCTCATTAACCTAGCAGAATAGAGCAGCATTGTTGTGCAGCTGATAACCCTCCCTTTTTATTATGCAAATAAGACTATACAGGTGGTTACAGATTTTCAAATAACTGTTACTAATTATACATTATTCTCCAATGCCATAATAAAAACGGAATGAACTTGATATTGACATAAGGAAAACATTCAGTTTAAGGAAATGATAAAGTCTCAGAAACAGATGTTACCATAAATTACAGTCTAATAATTTAAGGGTGAAATTGTGCTGAAGGCTCAGTCATACATAGTGGATTTCTTTATGTCTTATCCAACAGGAATCAGGGTTAAACGTTCTAAATATGGTTTAATCTCACTTGAATTATATCTGATTGAAAGTTGCAATTTGACACAATTGATGAATTTCTCAGAAATCCAATTGTTATGTAGAAATGGTACACTTGCAAGGGTAACTCATGGCAACACAAATCATGAAGTTCTGCTTACTAAAACACAAAAAGGAGAAGGGAGTGAGTCAGCTTCACACATTAAAGCAAGATGTGCCAAGTGACAGTGGTCCTGGTGAAGCTGCCAAGCTGACTTCAGCATTACTGCCAGATTTAAGAAACACCTGCTGGGACCACAGAGTGCATGTTCACAGTCACTCAGTCATTGAAGAAGAAGGTGCTAGGCCTAATTCTGAGGAACTTTAGAGGGCAATGCAGCCTGGATCTCAACTTCTTAAAGGCCCTCAGATTTAAACTTTAATGTCTCTGTCTGAATTTTACAACACAGTCACACACACACTGACATGACAAATTGAAAGAGGTGTTCATATTAACATTCTTAATATACCACATCCTTCATAAGAATATTAGACATTTCTTCATTTTCTAATGCACCAGAGCCTCAACAGTGGGAGTAGCTGGACCAACCTTGACCAGTTAGAGGCCTTGGTAAACCTAGAAACAGGAACTTGAAGACATTGATGAAAAAGCTCTACCCTGTGCTAGGTTTAAAATGTTGTCATAAACGCCATTATTAATAAGTAGGGAAGAAAATATTAGAGTTCAGTGAGTGCCTTATCATCTTCAGCATTAACAATAGCTTCAATTTATGAACTAACTCTATTTTTCCCTGACTTTATAACTTTGTGCAAATATATAAAATATTATTCCTGTATCTGGAAGTTTCCATAATAAAATCTACATATGTCTGTGTGTGCATGTGTGTTGGGGGTGGGTAACGTGATGGTTTCTAAAACACATTCAATACTGCTCTTATCCCTTAGATAAGATATCAGTGCCCCACAAGGTAAGATGAAATGCTATACAAATCGAGAGCTATGGCCTTAACCTAAGAAGTTCAGTGAAAGAGTTTTCAAAATAATGGGAAATAATGCTTGGAAGTTGCTACTGAATACACAAAAAGTCCAAGTCATTGCTGCATCATTTTTCTTGATCCCAAAGTAAACTCTCTAATTAAACAAGAGATATATTTCTAAAGTTTCTCAAGTTCTTTCTCAAGTTTTATATTTTTCCTTATCAAAGCGTTTGTCACCAAGAAGAGATTATGTTTCTTTTTTTAGGCATCAGTAAACACAGGATGTGGAATAAGGCTACAATTATCTGGATGATATTTAGCCCAAGGAGGGCTGGTCAGTAAGAATTTCCGAACATGAGCACATGATTCCATGAAACTTCCTAAACTAGTTGAGGAATGTGGGACCAAAATAGAAGGCTACACATGACATGGGGATAGGGTACCAAAAGACAAAGGCGGGGAGTCAAGAGGAAAGCTGGTTTAGGGTTTCCTTTGAGAAAGTGAGACTAGGTCTGAAGTCTGATTAGGGGTTAAAGTGAGAATCTCATAATCTTCATAGTCTAAGCCACAGGATCTGCCATTTGAAAAGTGATTTTTATCCTAATTCCTACCAGGGTGGGATGGCAGAACTGGAATGAAGGCTGATGACGAAGCTATCTAATTTTGCTGCTTGCATCAGAAACTAAGAAAGGCACTCCAGAAGTGAAAAACCAGGGGAAGGTATAAGTATTGAAGAAGAACAAAGGGCTGACATGTCTTTTTTCTTTCCTTTAGGTCCAGCAATCTTTTAAAGAAATCAGAGTTATTCCCTAGGACTACAGAGAGAACATCAAAGACTCCCTTTGGAATCAATTAATGCCTGCAAATAATATTCATCTAAAATCTCACTCAAGGATATATGATTGGTAAATACTTGAATTCACAGAGGACCAATAACACAACTCTGTGAACAGAGTGTTTGTGTTTGTTTGGTTTTTAACATTATTACAATATCACTAAGCATTTGGCAAATAAATTAAAATGGTATTATTAAGCTAAAGTGTTCTGACCCTTATAAAATATCTCCAAATTTACTCTTCCAGTAATTCAGCTGAATACCTAAAACAATGGAATACCCAATGAGGTTGAGTATACATTAAAGTCTATTTTCAATGAAGTGGCGATAACTATTAAGCTCAAGGTGACTTTTCATAGGAAAAGACTAGCAGTACAGTGTACTGACTATGAGTCAGATACTTCATATGTTATCTCCTAAAATCTTTCCAACAACCCATTGACATGGGTACTTATTTCTATTTTAAAAACTGGAAGACTGACTGAGGCTGCTTTTAAGAAGCATAGTCAGGAACTGAATACAAGACTGCCTATGCGAAAGCAATGTCCCCTTTCCACAAGGGGACAAAGAATCACCTCCAGGAGAATACTAGGATTCTTAAAGATGATTTTATCATATCTTTGCAACGACAGTTTTCCTAAAGGACTCAAATAATAATACAAGTCACAAGAAAAATTTTTTGAAACAGTAACTTACTATTTAGGGTGAAAACAAGCTGTATATATCTGTCCCAATATTCAAGTATTTGAGGAAAGAATAATAGGCCTATTTAACAGGTGATAAGCACCTTAGAAAAATCTGGTTGTATTGTACACACTTACCAATTATAGCTCAGAGATAACCACAGGTTCTTTTATAAGCCCAGTGGCTGTTAACCTATTATAATAGTTCATTCCTTTCCAACTACCCTTGATAGAAATGTGTAATTATTAAAACTATCAACGTAAATGCATTTGAATTAAAACAAACCACACTGTAAATTTTATGGCCATAAGTTTTGTAATGCACATGGGATTGAATAATATGCTATAAATTGACTGCTTTAAGAGAGAAAATATAGCTTATAACACAGCAGCTAAAACCTAATAATCGTTTAGTAAGAGTACTTGACTCAATTATTGTATAAATAAGCACTCCTACAGGATGAACTGAGTTGTGGTTACAATGAAATTTTAAATAAAAAGTGAGGCCTTTAAAACAGATGCCAACTCTTGTGAAGCTATTGAGAAGGTTTATTAATTTAAATCATGGCTCATAGGATTATGTTTAAGAAGCCAGTCTTCCACGATGACAAGTCACACCTTGAAATCGCCTTCATAGTCATGAAACCCTAGAGCTATTCAAGACCCTGAGATGTCCTTCAGCTTTGGCCAACAAAAATATCAGCAATAAGTACTGCTCGCATTCCACCTGCAGCATAGTCTAAATGAAGGTAAATAAGGCATTCATGCAAGAAATTAACACATGGCAGAAAATAATACTGAGCTCCAGGGTAAAATTTAGTCTTGTGTCAAAGTAAAAATCAATGAATATAACTTAAGAATATAAAATCTCCAACAGTACCTCATTAGTGTAATGCAGAACTTTACTCCAGGGACAATTTTTTAAAAAGCGTTTATTTTAATTTTATCATGCTCTTAAACAAATTCTTCAATGTCTACAACTATATGCAGGAAAACTCTTTAACTCTTTTATTTAATTATTAAATATCAATATTATGTATTATTCTATTAGTATTAGTCACTCATTTGATTATTCCTATTCTGCTGACTTAAAATGTAAATGAACATTCTATTCCAATATGCTCAATTTTCATTCCATTTCATAAATGAAAAAATAATTTCTCATGTGCTCCTCAGTAACAAATTTTAGACTATGAAACCATTGGGACAACTGTTCTTAGGACTCATCAGCAATACGTAAAAAATAAAGTGATCTAATTTTAGACACACACATAAAATGATGATGTTAGCAAAAGTCAACTAGCTATTTAATAATGCTGCATCTTTAGAGTGCCACATACTAGCTATTTTATAGCTATTTCTGATGCTTTGGGGGCGGATTGCAGAACCACAGAGTATAAAGTCAAGTCAAACTGAAGCTGAAGTCCAAGGATAGAATCTGCAGAGAAGGGATTGGTAAAAAAAAGAGGTGGCACACAGCAACAATTTATGGATGCATGCCTAAAGTATGACAGGAAAGGGAAGAATTGATGCCATAGATACAAAAGCCAATCATGGGGAATTTCTCATACATCTTTTATCCAGGCTTCTTTCTGAACCCCGAAGGAGAGCAACAGATTCTTGGAGATGCTATTCCTGGAAGCTATGCATGTAACAGCAGGGCAGATGAATTGTTTTGCTTGATGCTGCTGTGCTGATTATAATATTTGTGTTTGAAATACCTTCTTTATATGTTTATATACATAGTCGTGCACCACAAAATGATGTTTAAGTCAACGACTTATATATATGATGGTCATCCCGTAAGATTCATAACTTAGCAGTGAGAGGCATTACTCATGTGTTTGTGGTAATACTGCAGTAAACAAATCTGTGCTGCCATGGGACAAAAATACAACAAATACAATTATGTACAGTATATATAACATTTGATTATGATAATAAATGACTATATGACTGGTTTACCTATTTACTATAATATAATTTATTGTAATTTTAGAGTGTACCCCTTCCACTAATAAAAAAAAATATTAAGTATAAAACAGCATCAAGGAGTCCTTCAGGAAGAATCCCAGAAGGCAATGTTATCAGGGCAGACTTGTTATCAGCCCCGCATGTTATTGCCCCTGAAGACCTTCCAGTGGTATAAGATGTAAAGGTGGAAGACAGTGCTATTGGTGGCCCTGACCCTGGAGAGGCCTAGGCTAATGTATAGGTTTGTGTCTTCGTTTTTAACCAAAAAAGTTTAAAAAGTAAAAAAATATTAAAAATTTAAAAATAGCAAAACGCTTATAAATTAAGGACATAAAGGAATAAAAAATTTGTACAGCTGTACAATGTGTATTTTAAGCTAAACATTATTACAAAAGAATCAAAAGTTAAAAAAATGAAAAATTTTATAAAGTAAAAATATTAGAGCAAGCTAAGGTTAATTTATTATTGAAGAATGAAAAATATTTTTAAATAAATTTAGTGCAGCCTAAGTGTACGGTGTTTATAAAATCTTAGTGTACAGTAATGTCCTAGGCCTTCGCATTCACTCACCACTCACTCACTCAAAGCAACTTCCAGTCCTGCAAGCTCCATTCATAGCAAATGCTCTATACAGATGTGCCATTTTAAATCTTTTATATCACATTTTTACCTGTACCTTTTCTGTGTTTAGATACGTTTGGATACATGATACATACATACTTATCTTTGTGTTACAAGTGCCTACAATATAGTAACATGCTATACAGGCTTGTAGCCTGGAAGCAAAATGCTATATCATATGCCCTAGATATGTAGTAGGCTGTACCATCTAGGTTTGTGTAAGTACTGACTATGATGTTCACACAATGACAAAATCACATAACGACACATTTCTCAATCCTTGTCATTAAATGATGCATGACTGTGTGTGTGTGTGTATATATCTATATATATACATACACACGCATACACACACACACATATATATACACACTCACAAACACACCCACACACACCCACACACACAAACACACATATAAAATACATATAAGTGTAGTGCATTCGGAGCATGGCTTATGTGATTTTTTTGTGTTTTAAGTGTTTCTGTGTGATTCTAGCCAATGGTGGTTAGCCTGGCCAACTAAACTGGAACTTTGTCTCATGAGCAGCAGATTCCTAGCACTTGCAGCCAACAGTGCTCCACATCCTTATCCTGGGTCAAATAAATTTTTAATGTATGCTTCTCTCACTATTATGTCCCTTTCTGCCACTAATTAAGCAGTCTGGGCCCATAAAAGACTGCCAAATAGAGGCTAGACCTGCTACCAGAAAACAAAGCAACTGCCTATCACTGGGTTTCAGCATGCCTATGTTAAGAAGCCTCCAGGTTTCTTCTTGCAAATGGTTGAATAAAAATTAAGTAACAATCTTCAAGGAGTTTAGCATGGGTAGGAGACTTCTGTCATTATGGAGAGCACCGCTGGGACAACACATATCTGCAATAACCGGAAAAAAAAACTGTGGCTGGAAGAATCGTGACTTGAAAAACTGGAGATGGAATAGCATAATTGGGAACGAAGAATTCATCTTCATAGGAACTAAGGCAGCATTTTCAAACTGTAGGTTCTGATCTACTTATTAATGGGTCAAAAATCAGTTTTGTGAATCACAACTTTTTTGTTTTCAGTAAGTAATAGTAAAAAATTGAATATGATAAAAAATATCAGAGTGCATTATTCCCAGCAAACTACTGGCCATATGATTTTTTCTTCATTTATAATTTATGTATTGGTGGTCATACATATGTATCTATCCATGAGTCACATTTTACAATGAATGAAAGTCAGCAGCTTAAGCAGAAACTACCATAAGTATTGCTAGTTAGTGTCTCTGTTTTGTGGAACGTACTGCCCAGAGTAAATGGGTTATGAGGATATGTAAATGGGTCCACTGGTGTTACAAATCTCAACTTGAAGAGTGTGCGGGGTAAGGCATTAGTTTACCTGCGTAGATTAACACCTGGTATGTCTATTGAACACTGAGCCCCTGTGTGCTAAGTGCCACCTGCACTCTCTGCAGCCATCTTTATTTTTGGGCTCCAGTTCAGTTTTCTGATTGGCACTCTACGACTTCATTAAAATTAGAGACTTATTCAGAACCCCAAGCTTCTTGGTTGGAGTCTTAACATTGTGTCTAGATCCTTGCAAACTCTTGCTTCCATTTTCTAGATCCTTTTACTTATACTTCTAAAGTCTGACTCGTAATCTGTTCTGAAAATCAACTACAGCTATAATGTCTCCTGACATCCTAAAATCATTGCCCGATTCTTAAAACCTCCTTTTGCCTTATCTTAGTCACCAAAATTTTATTTCCTGAGAGATAGGGCTGGACTTTACCATGCTCTTTGAATATTCTAGGCAAGATTAATGACTGTTCCTTAAGAACTAACCCACCATATGGATGAGTTCTGCATAGCAATGTCCGCTGTTCCTTCACAAACATATACTGCTTAATTCCTAATATATTCAACAGAGTCTATCTGGGTTAAGACAGTTGCCAGTCTAACTTTCCATGATTCTATAGATGGACTCTGTCTCCAATCTTTTTGGTATCAAGTAGGATTGCAATAGTCAATAAATGCAGGCCATTCTCTGAGTCTGCCATAGGGAAAAATTATATATATATATATATATATATATATATATATATATATATATATAATATAAAAATATATAAACATAATATAATATACAATACATACATTATATATTATGTATAATATGTGTATGTGTGTGTGTGTGTGTATGTGTGTGTATATATAAAAAGAACTGCCTTTGTAAATGAGTTCTGGTTTCATGGCAATTGCAAATTGTTCTATCTCTGGCCACTTGACTGGGGAATTGTAAAGACAATCACAGTGAAACATGAAGTGTTCAAATAAACTTCTAAGAAGTCAAAATAACTTTTTAAGTATGTTTTCATGGCATCTGCCCTTCCTTTTTTAAAATCTCTTCCCCTAGTGTTTAAAATGAGCTTATTCAATTCTAAGCCATGAAATCTTATTTATTAATGCATTAGGCTGCAAGTGACAGAAAATTCAGCTAGTAGTAGCTTAAACAAATAGAGTTTTGTTTTTCTCACCGAAGAAGACTGGATGGAGGTAGGTGGCTGCTATTAGTGGTTCAGCAACTCAAATATATCAGGACTGAGATTTCCGAGATTCTCTTGAGTTTTTCGTGTGCTTGTTTCCTCATGAAGCTGTGTGCATCAGATTCATGTTCAAGGCCCAAGAGGAGCAAGGGAGCAGAAAGGACACTGCTGGCTACAACTGACCCCATTCATAATGAAAACAAACACTCTTCAAGAAACTCTTGGAGCAGCTTGAAGGGAACACATGGACATCTACAGCTACAAAGAAGGCTGTGAAATTGAGGAAAAGTACTGCCAAGATTAACTGAGCTAGATAACAATTCATTGCTTGTGCTGCTCACATTGATACCCCAAACAAATTGGGCTCTATTAAGAATGAGGGCAGGGGAAATGGGCATCAAGTCAGGAATTAGCAGAGTTTACCACTGCAGGCCATCTCTAGCTATGTAGTTAATGACTCAGAGAAATGCAGACATTTACTATTGTTTTTCATAAATGGTTGAGTCCTTAATGTGTAATTTAAGATATCACCACATATTTATTGATCCATAAGTAATGATGAAGCAATTTATAGAAAATGTCGTTCTTCTTTTCACATGCAGTCATGCACTCTCAATGTTTTTATTATATAAACTGAAGCAAATAAGTGTCAACGCATGGGTTCAATCTCAAGTTTTAAAAGAAAGCATTCAAATTTAATTAGAAGAGTAAATGGAAGATGACTGTACTTGGCATAGGGATACCTGGAGTCCATTTCCAATTGTGCTTCTTATGAACAGAGAAGTCCTGAACAAATCAAAATCTTTTCTAGAAATCAAGACACATCCAATGAGTTAAGTTGAATTTAGTGATAAATTTACTCTAACTCAAAACATGGTTTTAACTTTCCAGAGTAGAAGAGGTGATTCCTGAGGTATGAGGCAGAGACTAGAATTGGGCTTCTTAAGGCTCATATACCTATTATGTTAAAATATCCTTAATAACACACATTTCCAAAAACCTAATAGCAGAACAGCAAATCATTTTGTGGTGGTGGTGGTGGTTTGCTGCTCTAGATTTTTGGAGCTGGCTGCTATTTTTGAAGTGTGATAGAGTACAATAGTCACAGACCTAATTGTTTTTTCTCTAGAATTTAACAGGGAATAATTAGGTTTCAGTTTTTACTTATGGCTAGATTTCAGTAATGAATGCCCATTTTTATTGAAGAGGTTTACATTTCACAAAAACTGCTGGATCCATTCAGACCAAGAGTATTCCCACTAGAACAATAGTATTGAACACCATGTACTGTAATATTAATTCATTTTGTTATCCTGTCTTTTGTTCACTGGATGATAGTTCCATGAATTGCTCATGCAATTTTTGGAGGTAAATCATAAATTTAGTGGCACACATATAACAACACTTTAGCATAATCAGCCCTAACATCAAAAGTCTTTAGTTCCTGCCAATTAACCAAAATATTTCAATGTACCTTTTGTCTTCATTTAAACAGTTAATACATTATCTTTATATTATTACTCCTCTTCATTTTGTATCTTCTTTAAATTATAGCATATTATAGATATATAACTTTTGTTTTATGCCTGTCAGCATTTTATTTTAGGGCTGCTTTCTTCCTGTGGCATCTTTTCATTCACACTGCAGATATTTCCATGTAGAAATTTTTCTTTTCCTTTAGATTCTGTTCTTAAAATGTATTATGCATTTTGTCCCACATCTCAATATATAAAAGCAATAATAGGAGTAATTAATGTTTTGCCATTTTACTTCTAGTTTATGCAGAATAGTCATTTGATTATCAACCCATCCAGGGTCTGCAATTAGACCCAGTTCCACAGCTGCTCTCTTCTCTTTTCCTATAATGCATGTTCCTTTCTTTGGAGCTGTTGTTTTCCAATGTGTGTGATGCACAATGCTCAGAATGCATCTTCAAAATAAATGTGGTTTTTCTTTCTATCTTCAAGGCCAAAATGAAGAGACACTGTATTGAGCTTTTCAGAATTAAAGTGGCGCTTTTAGTGCCCATATGTTTTTGTAATAGTGGATGCAGTCAGCAACTTTGTCAATTCGGTTGTCACTGTCACACTAGGCTTTCCAGATGTTCAAGTGCAGAAATGTCATGAAACACCATAGCAAGGATGCATTTCTTTTTATTCTTTTTCTTGTCTATTTTTTCCCTAAAGAAAGAGTGAACAAAAGAATAGCCATGGCAAGTATGGCTATTCACCAGTCTCCTTAAATGGCCTAAGAAAAAAGCACAAAAGAACCTCCAGGATACTTTCAGTGATTATTAATATAAATGTAGCACAGTTTCCATGGTTGGAAAATTAAATTTTAATATTTGAATTAGATGACGATCCTGTATTAACTCTGTTAGAACTTAAAGACCTTTTATCTATATGATTAAATGACATTAGATAACTGATATAAAAAGATTAAATTTATTTTTCTAAAATTAGTATAGTATTGGAACATATTTATCTTTTTAAAGAAATCTTTTTTCTAATAACATTTAATAAGATTTCCATTAGCACTAAGCCTTAATCAAATACACTCTTAAACTTAACACATTCAAAAATTTATAAAATAACATTTGAAGCTGGAAGAGGGCCTTATAAATTATTTAGATATACTGATAGCTTATAAAAAAATGTGATGACTCTAATTAATGTATTGTAAGAATATCACATGCATGCACATTGGTGTGTTTGGGAGAAACACATTACTTTCTAATTTCACTTTATAAATTAATGGCTTTGACAGTCATGACAGACATTGTAAGCTAAACACTTGGATACCACCTCATCATTTCACACCTCTCCAAGAAAGATATCTTTCTGTAAGGTCACACTACATTGCCACTTGTTTTCACCAAAAAACGAGAAAGATTAAATAAATAAATGAATAAATTTATTTATTTAATATATTTATTTTTAAATGTATTTAATATTTTAAATAAATATGTATTTATTTAATATATTTACTTATTTCAATATATATGAAATATCTATATATTTCAAATATATATTTCAATTATATCTGTTCTTTCTGGCTCCAAATTAAGTTTACAGATGTCAGTCTGATAAAGTTACCTTTTTATTCATTGAAGAGAGCTTCTTAATTTTGTTTGAAAAATTCTGTCTTTTAGGAAAACTACTCAACTACTCATTTGGAAAGGGAAAAAATGTAGAAAATAGATTTTACAACTTTTCTAGAGACTTGTAACAGCACAGCTAAGGCATCACATTTCATATGAATTTTAATAATTTTATTTACATTTCAGAAATTAAATAATTTTAAAAGCACTGTCACGGTGACTGGCCAAAAATACATTTTGAATGTAAATTCCTTCCTGAAAAGTACTGTGGTCCAATCAAATTAGGAAATAGAAGCCAGCTTATTTTTTAGAGTTATTTATTCCTTAAGATTTTCTAGGAACTATCATAATTCTTAGATCCTAGCATGGCCATTTTAAGCCTCAACAGAATACCAAGTACTAAAGAAACCCTGAGTCTAGTGAGGAAGAAAGAATATGCACATAAAAGAATAAGTAATGGCACACTACAGAATAGTGGGCATGAAATAAATGGCCTAGAACCTAAGTCCTATAACAACTGAGGAAAAGGAGGATTCACTGTGGGCTGGAGTAGTGGGGGAAGGTTTTAGAGAGGACTTAGGCTTTGATATGTGTTTAAGAAAAATGATAGTATAATTCCCATAAGTAGTAAGGACAGAATGAGCACTGAAATTGAGGATAATGGCATGAGCATCACAGGGTGGACCAAAACACAAAATATAACCAGAGACATCAAATAATTCTATGGAGTCACAGGCAAGGGCTCAAAGTAGAGAGTAATGTGATAAAATTAAGCAAGTAGTTAAGGAATGGATTATAAAGATCTTCTAATGCTAGCCTAAGAGATTATAGACTTTTATATCAGCTCATAAAATCACTTGTGAAGTTGTTGCAGTAGTTGTTGTTGATTTCAGATAAATATGTCTAGACCCCTCCCTGGAGACTGTGATTAATAGAGGCTGAGGCTGGAGACTATTTTTTAAAGGATCCATACAAACAGCGGTGGCTTCATGGGCATTCAGACTGTATCATCTCCCAAAGCTCCATGTTTGGCTTAATACTCTCCTGTAGCTGTCATGAAATTCTTAATAATTTAATCAGTAATTTTGTCTGCTGCCATTCCTTCTTACTCCATTCACACGTAGAGTTCAAAATGACCCTTGAGCACTGAATTCAAGGGAGCCCAAAATACGTGGGAGTTCAGCAAGGCTCAAAGTGAGTACAAGGTAAGGGCTACGCCTGTGACTGGGTAAATGGGGGTGCTGACAGAGATAGTTTTGTGCAACATTTTCACTGTTCTGACAAGAGAGAAATATATATGTACGTATAAGCTACAAAATATATACTGTGCAACATTAGTGTTTATGCAAATAAGTTAAATGGTCTTATTTGCATTTAGAATGGTCACTGTAAAATATAGAGATGAACAGTAAAATATATGTTAACAATTTAAAATTTAAATTTTTCTTAATGCAACATTAAATACAAATTTGAAATAAAACATCATGACAAGTTGAGTGAAAGGCCATGGAAAATTAGGAAAGTTTAAATATTCTAGTTCCTTTAATGATAGTTTTTTCTGCTTTTGAACAAGGGGTCCCATATTTTCATTTTTCACTGGGCCCTGCAAATTATGTAGCTGGCCCTGACAGATAATTGCGATGATCAGGGCTAAGAATTGCTGATGTTGGTAATAGACAGTAAAGTATTTTGAGGAGAAAGGTATGTCGTGGGGTTTAATTCATAGAGGCCTGATGGAAGTAAGTAAAATAAATGTAGGGAGATCTGTTGGAAATGTTCATAGCAGACTGATGAGGAATGAAGACCTTCACCAGAGTGGTGCAAAGGGAAGACGGGAGAAGGAAAATAATCAGAGGAAAAGAAAATCTAATGAAAGCACTGGTGACTCAAAATGGAAGGAAAACGAAAGGGAGAAATTAAAAAAAAAAAAAAAGTCCCCAAACTTTAAAACCTCGATGACTGGCTAACAATGCTATCAAGAAAGAAAGGCTGGGCGCGATGGCTCACGCCTGTAATCCCAGCAGTTTGGGAGGCCGAGGCGGGCGGATCACAAGGTCAGGAGATCGGGACCATCCTGGCTAACACGGTGAAACCCCGTCTCTACTAAAAAATAGAAAAAATTAGCCAGGCGTGGTGGCGGGCACCTGTAGTCCCAGCTACTCGGCAGGCTGAGGCAGGAGAATAGCGTGAACCCGGGAGGCGGAGCTTGCAGTGAGCCGAGATTGCGCCACAGCACTACAGCCTGGGCGAAAGAACTAGACTCTGTCTCAAAAAAAAAAAAAAAAAAAAAAAAAAAGGAAGAAAGAAAGAAAAGGCCAAACTTCTCCACTTCACACATGTTGATTTGTAAATGGAAGAGAGTCATTGAAGAGTAATTCTTCATGGACCTACTGGATGCTGCAGGAGAAGTGAATGGAAATCTGGCTGTCATTATGGACACTGAGGGTCTCACTGGAATTAAATAAAATCTCTGAAGGAAAGAGAAGAGAGAGAGGCAAGTCATAAATGCCTAAGCTTTAATCACTTACCACAGCTTAGGAAGCACGGGGAAAAGAGCAGCCAGTACTTGTGATGGAGATGGGGCAACCAAACTTATGCAGAGAGCTATGACAGCAACTCACAGGGAGAGTAAGCTGGAAGATGATGCATTGAAGAAACGAGTAGAATACTGTTGTATGCCACAAAGCAGAGAGTGAAAAATGATAAAAGTGTTTTGAATTTTTAAGTATATATTCTTGAGTGACCTTGGAGGAAGCAATTTCAGGAGAGTAGCTTTTCAGATATTGTCAAACTAGAGAGAGTTTCAAGATTGAGTGGGTGATGATAAAATGAAGGCTGCAAGTGTACTGCTCACTTTTAAGATGTGCATTGGTTGGGAAGAGTGAAGTAATATAGAAGAGAGGTGAGCAGGGTTAGTAGATCAAATGAAATTTATTCAAGATAAATGAAAGAACATTTAAAATGAGTATTTATGTTTTTATTGTTCTCTTACTTTTTATATTATTTTCATAGACTACCTAAAATCCTTTGAATATTCAAAGGACAGATAAATGAATGGAAGAAAGAATAAAAGAAAAAAAATGATGAAGCATGAAGAAATGTATAGTCTCTTACTTATCCAGTATTACTCATCTGCTATGTGCATGGTACAATGAGAGAAAATAAGGATAAAAAATATATGTGCTGCCCTCAGTGAGTTTACAGTATGGGATATACTTAGAGTTCCACTGTTAACTATCAAGCAGAATCTAGCAAATATCATAATAAAATGAAGAAATAAATAAGCCAAATCTTTATTTTTATATCTTAATTTTCAAGAGTACCACATACATTTTTCAGTGGAGAGTAAGAAATGGAAGAATCTGGAAAGGTTACTCAGGGACAGTGTCAGAAAGGGTAAAAAAAGGGACCAAGAATTAAATACCGATACCGCTTCCTCAAAGACCAGCAGGAGAGAGAAAAGAACACAGGAAACTATAGAGCTATGTAAATGAGAAGAAGAGACAATATTGAACTGTTTCAGATGAGGGAACTCAGGCCAGAAAGCTTTGATGGTCTCGGTGAGTTAAGAGGTAACCTCACCTACTGAGAAAGAAGGTAAGAACATCTATGAGAGCCTCTACAAAGAAAAGATCAATAGGACTTCTGACTGACTCCATGTATTTGCACTGCCTGAACACCTGCCCCCCTTCATCACAGGCAAAATACAGTTAGTTATTTTTAAGAGCTCATTTTCCTCCTGAAATCACCTGAGATTATGACTGTCCAGAATAATCACCCTTCTTCCTGAATTTCTATTATTGGTATAACTTGTTCCACATTCCCCATGTTATTGTATACTCTTCTACTTAGTTCTCTAGTTGTTTTTCATTTAGTCCTACCTGTGCCTGACTAGAGGCTCCTCAAGGACAAGGAGGGACATCTTATACTTACTCTGTATCTTTCTAAATGTCTGCAGAGTAGTCTTTCAACAAACATTTCCCTATTGACTGAAGAGGAGGAAGAAGTATTACAAACACATGTCAGAGGAAGATTCCTCTCTCCTCTACTATTCTAGGAGATTTGTTATATTATTAAATTGTGTATCTAATATATAATTTGTACAAAACAAGTTACCATAGCCGTAATGTTTGTAGAATTCAAAATACATACTTCATATTTAAAGGTGATTTTTCATCTCACTAGTTGTCAGGAATTTCAAAAACATTTTCCTGTAAGTTAGATTCTAGATTACAGGAACAGAGTCAGGACTAATAACTCCATATACAGTATAATCAAGAAAGGCAAGATTATCATATGTTCTATCACCAGTGCTATTGTTAGTTCTGTAAAGACAAAGCAAAGTTGGAGAAAAGTAGATTAAATAATTATGTAATCTGAAAAATTCCAACTAAATCCTACTCTGGCTACATCTACACCATAAAATGCACAAATAACTCTGGCTGAAAATGGATTTTTTAAAAGGCCAATAATTGAAGGTTTATCCTTAATTATCAGTAGAACAATATCAATTTGCATTTTATTTAAAAGTATAAGCTGGTACATGGGAATGATTTAACTGCTGACTGCCATCATTACAGGACTTTCATTTTTATTTTGAAGAGTTGTACATTGGTCTTGGTTTTAAATGTTTCATGGACCGAAATTATTGAGGCTGCTGATTTCTATTTATGGTAAATTCTCACTACAGGTTGACTATCCATTCTCTGAAAATTTGAAATCCAAAATGCTCCAAAATCTGAATTTTTTGAGTGCCCACATGATGTTCAAAGGAAATGCTCATTGGAACATTTTGGATTTCTAATTTTTGGATTAGGGATGCTCAACTGGGTAATATAATGCAAACATTCCCCTAAAAAATCTCAAAGATTGAGAACTACAACATGATGTTTGCTCTACGCATTATGGTGAGTGATGCACCTTTTCACTATGGAACTGGAAAATCTGCAGTATATTCAAAGTAATAGTAATGTAATACTTTATAATGGATTTATCATTTAGGCTGTCTATTATTAGTGTCTCAGAACATTGACTTGGTTTAAGCATGAACATGCAAAAAGTTAGATTTTCTTTTCTTTTAATTTGCCCTGAGCTACTGTGTAAGGCAGTCTCAAAAAAAGATATGAAACAGAGTCATTTCATCTCTTTCTGATTTCTGCATAGAATGCCAGATCTGGAATAAACTTTGGAAATCACAGACAAATCTTCTTTCTCCTCTGTGAGAAGAGGTAGGAAGAGAGACTCAGGGAGGTTGAGTACTTATCCCAGGAAACCCATCCAAAAAGCCATGGCAACAATTTACAACTGACCTGTTCTAGATCCTTTTTCACTGAGCATATCAATCATGTAGTTACTAATTTATTAACATTATTTGCTGAAGTATAGAGCACAAAATTCAATTATTTGTCACAATATATACATTCAACTAATAATCACATCAAGAAGTGAAACATAGTTGATACATCAGAACCTCATCTTCATTATCCTTCCTGGTTACTACCTTTTCCTTCATCTCCTAAGGAAACCACAATCCTAATTTCTAACATAGGATGGAACATAACACAAGTAGGAACATACAGTGCGGGGTTTTTTAATGTTTCTGCTTTTTTTGGTGGAGGACATATTTATCCAAGTTATTTCATTAAGCTATAGTTTGTTCATTTCTATAACTGTACAGAATTCTATTGCATTAGTACACCACAATCTATCTATTCATTATAATATTGATAGAAATTTGTGCTTTATTCCTCGTTCTTCAGCTGCTATAAACAATGTTGCCATGGACGTTTTCATCCATGACTCTGGGCACACATGCTGATGCATTTATGTCTGATATATGACTACAAATGAAACTACTGATTCATATAGTAGACTATGGTCTACTTTAGTAAACACTGCCAGATTGTTTTTACAAAGTGGTTAAACAATTCACTCTTGTACTAGAAATATTTGAGAGAATATTCTTAGATCTTTAAAGAAGCATGTATTGCATACCTACTATATTCCAGAAACCATGTTTACTTCTGAGGCTGAAAATAGGCTAAGAAACAGAATTTTCTCTGGAGGACTTTTTGTCCAAATAGAGGTGAGAAATAAATAACCAAATAAATGTTAAAGAAGCAATCCAGTGTCTACATCATTATCTATACAACATAAAGGATCTTCACACTTTATTTCATTTTTTAAAATTTTCAACTTTTATTTTGGATTCAGGGGATATATGTGCAGGCTTGCCACATGGGTATATTGTATGATGCTGAGGTTTAGGGTACAATTGAGTCCATCACCCAGGCAGTGAGTATAATACCCAATAGATAGTTTTTCAGCCCTTGCACTCACCTCACTTTGCTTCCTCTAGTAGTTCCCAGTGTCTGCTGTTCTCATCTTTATGTCCATGTGTACTCAATATTTAGCTCCAACTGATAAGTGAGAACATGCAGTATTTGGTTTTTTGTTTCTGCATTAGTAATGGCTTAGGATAATGGCCTTCAGCTGCATTTATGTTTCCACTACAGAACATTATTCTGTGCTTTTTTGTGGCTGCATAGTATGCCATGGTATATATGTACCACTAGCTTCCCCCAAAACTCATTATCTCTTTTTCCTTTTAGTTATGAAACCAACCAAGATTGAACTGGGCTTATGGTTCTTTATTAATAATCAATGAGTACATTTTCCAGCCTCCATTGTAGGTAGATCTGACCAGGAGATCAAGTTCTGAACAATGGAATCTGGACAGAAGTTACATATGCAAGTTACAGGTCATAGAACCTTAATATGAATAGTTGGACCTTCCTTCTCCTCCCCTCTTACTAACTGAAAAGGGAATGTAGCATTGAAGACACACGTTTGCCATGTGAACAATGGCAATATACCCAAGAATAGCAGAACCACAAGATTGAAGAAGCATCTTGTAGAATACAGTTGCTCTATCCCCCTGTATTGGACTGTTTGGGACTGTCACTAGAGAAATAAGCACCTTTCTTGTTTAAGCCACTTTCTCTTTCGGTCTTTAAAACAACTGAAGTTACATCCTAACATATGGAAGCTAGAATTGGCGGCATCGGACATATTCCAGCAATCCAGGGACCAGCTTATAGTTTTAATTCCCCTACAATGGTAATAGAGGTTATCTCTAATGCCAGAATATAAGATAAGCAGCATATCTACAAAAATATATTTGCTATTCTTGGAGAAGGTTTCATTGACTAACATGAGGCTTTTTGGTTATCACTGTTGTACCAAGATATGGAATTCCTAGGAACAAAACGGAATGTTTACAAGAAAAATTAAGAAATATTAATTAGAAGCATGAGACTACAAAAAACTTAGTGGCTTAAAGAAAAAGATTCTGCTTTACTTCCATAAAATCATACCAAGGTAAAGATTAAATGCTGATGGGAACAGCTCAATCCCATTTAGTCACTAAGGGATTTAAATTACTCCCATTGTCATCTTCTCCGTGGCCACAGGGTTGCCTTGGATTCCAGTCAGTAGGAAGCAAATGCGGGAAAATGTACCTGATGTCTTAGCTTATGACCCCAGAGGTGTAACACAGCACTTTCTCTCATTTCATTACCAGCAAGTTAATTATATTGCCATATCTTAACTGCAAAGAATCCTGAGCCTTGCCTTGTTCCTAGAAAGAATAACAAAGTAGATTTTGGTAGACTTAGCAGCAGCTTCTTCCAAATTAAGATAAATGAGGAGTCCAAGAAAGGGGAAAAATGAATATCAAAAATTAATTTGGGTCAGGTTATGAAGGACTTTAAACACTAAGTGGCCATACAAACTGTTTAAGCAGTAAGGTTACAACTAATCTGGTCGCATGTCCAAAGGTTGACTAGAGATGAACTAGTGGTAAGGAGAGCTCTTAGCAGACTACTCATTTAGATAAGGAAAATATTAATACAGTCTGGAAAAGCCAATGACTATTAAAATAAAGATGACAGGGAGCAAAACTTATGCAATATCTCTAGAGAGAATATGAAAAGAGTGTTGTGAGGCAGGTGGGGAGAAGAAAAGTAGCGCTGCAGCAGGAATCTGGAAAACACAGCAGCAGGAATCTGGGGAACACTGCAGCAAGCATCTGGGGAACACTGCAGCGGGAATCTGGCGAACACAGCAGCGGGCATCTGGGGAACACTGCAGCGGGCATCTGGGGAACACTGACGCAGGAATCTGGGGAACACTGCCACAGGAATCTGGAGAAGTGAAGACTTAGGTTTAAGACAGGGTGCTTAAAGGTAAACATGGATTATTCAAGTAGTAGTGTCCAGAAGACAACTGTAAATATTTTCCTGATATCCACAAAGACTTGGAACTGGTGATTCATAGAGCTGTGGTTACAATCATTAGTATACCTGAGAAGAACAGAGCAAAAAGCAGAGAGAATGAAGGATTATTCAATGTTTGTGACCCCCTCCTCCCAAATTCATATGTTAAAATCTCATCAACAATGTGATGATATTAGGATGTTGGCTTCTGAGAGATGAGTAGGCCATGAGGTTATAGCCCTTATGGATTGGATTAGTGCCTTTAGACAAGAGACCACAAAGAGGTAGCTAGTCCCTTCCACCATGTGAGGACACAGTGAGAAGGCACCATCTATGAACCAGAAAGTAAGCCCTCAACAGACACTGAATCTGTCAGCACCTTGATCCTGGACTTCGCATCCTTCAGAATTATATTAAATACATTTATGTTGTTTATATAAGCTATCTAGTTCATGGTACTTTATTATAGCAACCTGAACAAATTAAGACAAATAAATAACATGTGAAATGCCAGCTCTTGGAAGAAGAGCAAAAAGAAAAATCAGTGAAGAAAACTAAGGGATCAGTTAGAGACTTTCAAAGACAATGTAGAAATGTTATGAGCAGAATGAAGTTCACCAAAAAGTCCCCTGCACCCTCAATAACGTAGTCAGAGTAACGATTTCAGAACTATTTCACATGCAGACCTAACCAAAGCAACATACACTAGTTTGCGTTTCATCTTTATGACTGTTTTTTTAAATTACAGAGGACAACTTGTAGTGTAATGTATAACAAAACAGGGAAGTGGTGTGGCTTATACATGAATGATTCACGCAGCTATGAAACAAAAGCCAAACCCCCTTCACAAATCAGTCGCAGTCTATTCATAAGCAGGTTTGAACAGATACCCAGGAGGCAAGTGGAAATTGAAAACAGTTCTAGTCAAATCCACTTTGTTTTATAACCCTTAGACATTTCAAAAATACAGCTAGTGTTTCCGGATCCAGTGCCTTTTTATTTGGAGCTTAATCCTGAGGTCCTTTTCTTGAATAGAAATTATTTATACACAATGTTTTATATTCAAACTTAGCATTGGATACAAAAAACACAAGCTATTTTACTTCTTTTTACTGCAGGTCAAATTTTTCACTCATTTAACAAATATACACTATACTTATGAAGAAAATTTGTACTTCATATAAGCACATTCATTGTAGTACCTATAATAGAAACCATGGCCACTTGGACAAGTAATTCAAGCGTCAAAACAAATTCCATTCTGGATGAAAAGTAGCTGAAATATTGTATTCTGGTACATAAACACATTTTTGGTTTTAGTTATATTTTTTCAATTATAAAATACATAAAATAATATAATCATGATATTTTATTCAAACATGTAACCAAACATAAGCAAGTGTGTGCATATATTTTATATGTATATATAATATTACAAATACAAATGAGGATCTCACACATTATCTCCTAGTTTCATTCTTGACATCTGAAGGGAAAGCAAAACTATTTCCTCCATTTTGTGAATTTACACAGGAAACAATTCCTGTAAAATAATAATGATATCATGAAATTATATTATAGTTAAAATTTAGGGCTAGGAAGAATTTTTAGATATCATTGAGTCCAGTCCACTCGTTACATTGATGAAGAAATGGAGCCACAGAAAGCTGAACTAAACGATCCAGGTCTTTGTAGTTCCATCCCTGTTCTCTTTCTACTGTAACTCTAAACTTCTATTATAGCAAAAAATAAGTCCATGAGCCATAAATTCTGCAGAAGAATACAAATTCCACAGAATAGCTTATAAACATATAATTCTCTATAGATTATAAAGCTATGATCTCTACCATAAAATTCATGAGGTGTGATAATAGAAAGATTCTTTCTTTGTTACAGATGAGGAAACTGAGGTTTAGAATAGCTAAATGATTTAAAGTCATACAAATCGTGAATTCCAAATTGTTTCTAACATTCTATACATATACATGTGAGATTTGAAATTTAAAATGGCTGCTTATACCAGCGAACGGTGGAATTGAAATCAGGGCAGAGACCAAAGACTCACTGGCATTACTGCCACCCAGATGGAATTTTACTAGGTGAGTTGTGCTTACTTTCAGACTGTCCTCAGAAGTGATATCACCTACCCAATAGGATAAATAATTACCAAATGCATTTCTTCAACGCAACTGAAAAGAATAGAAAATTCTTTGACAATAAAATTTTAAATTTCTAAAACTATAGTTAATATTAGGTATTTCTATATTGAAACCATTAAAATATGATTCATATTTTTAAAGATTCCTAATATTGAAATTTGACATGTTGCCTGCTTTGCCAGAATTCTTTCAAATTATGGTCAGATTTATAAGGATATGTCTTTCCACCATGAATGGACATTACAAATCCCATTCATCTGCTAAATGCAACAAAGGCTTTCCTTAGAAACTGTAATACAATCAATCCCCCACTCCTGCCAAAAGAAAAAAAAAAGCTTATAGTGAAAAGTTACAGATGTCAACTTTAATACAAACTAAACAAACGATCAAACCATTCATAGAATATTTTAATTGTCAGAATTATCTGCTTCAATTTCATTCACAAGCAAAATAAGTGAGTGAAGTCAATAAGTTGTTTCCTCAAAGTAATATGGTAGCTAACATTACCATGGCTATTTATATGTTTTGGGTGTTTGTGGGGTTTTTGTTTGTTTGTTTGTTTGTTTGGTAATCCCTTGAAAAACTCTATGAAGCAGTTACTATTACAGGCCCCAGTAACAGGAGAAGAAAATGAAATGCAAGGAAGTTAAACAACTTGCCTGAGCTTACTCCACAGCAGTCTGACTCTAGAGCCCACAAATTTAACTACAAAGCTATAACTCCTCTCGAGTTATATACTAGCTACAAAAATAATTACATGTATTTCATCTGAAATTCACAGTAACCTGTGTGAGTTCTAATGACAGCACAGTAAATTTCCCCATGTTAAAAATTAAAAAGTAAATTATGCTTTATCTTTCAATAAAGTAAAAAGAGGCCAATTCATTAAAATACTAGCTTTCTAATTACCTCCTAACTACCTCTTATATCCAATACATATACAAGGAAACAACTGAGAAATATAACTGAACAAACAATGGAGACACCAAGATTCCTTTGTAAGTACTACAATCTATACACATTGAGAAAATTGAGTCCCATCAACCCTCAGCCAGACACTATATTTTATAACTGTTGCACATAATTCTAAAATTTGGGTAGCCCTTCCCCCGCCCCAAAACTGACCAAAATCTATATACAGGGAAATGCTAGAACTAGGCAAGCAACAAAAAGAAGACTGAAAAAGTTATAAGAAGCTTACAAAATTCACCTAAAAGTTTACTGTCCATGTGATTTTCACATCAGGACAGATTTCTATAAAAATAAATAGGCACCAAGAAGTTATTACAACCCAACAGAATTTTCATATGTAAAACATTTCATTTCCCAATAGTTCACAGCACATACAGATGAAACTTAATCCAGGTGAGGATTTATTTTCAATACAAGCTTTCCAATTCTCATTTCCATAGATATTTTCTTCTTAGAGGCTACATAGCATTAATTTAAAAATAAAATAATGCTCAATAGCTGAGAAGTTTAGAAACTTGCTTAACTATTTAAATAAGTTGCCTATCAACTGAAAATACTGGAATTTTTCAATAACGACTCTTCTGAGAAATGGAAGAGAATTTGACTGCTGGACAAGTGTTCTGATTTTTAGAAAAGGAAATATTTAGACAGCTGTCTCTCTAATGAAGAATGTAGGGTCAGAAATCCTGAGCTAAATTAATGGGCACAGCATCGCAGTCATACACCTTGAAATAAAAATGCTGAACAATTTATCAATCTCTAAAGTTCATCAACATTAGGCATTTTTTTTTGAGACAGAGTCTTGCTCTGTTGCCCAGGCTGGAGTGCAGTGGTGCAATCTCAGCTCACTGCAAGCTCTGCCTCCCCGGTTCATGCCATTCTCCTGCCTCAGCCTCCCGAGTAGTGGCAAATTTTTAAAACACAAAATAATAGAATGGTGGTCACAAAGTGCTAACACCAGGTTTGGAGTTTCTCATAAGTGATGTACACTATGTGTTCTCCTGAAGCCATATCATAATTAATGAAATAAGAAATGCTTTTCCTTTAATTAAATATGTCCAATGGTCATCTTCTTTCCATTTGACAATTGAATGCAAGTAGAAGAGAGAGACCAGAACAGTGAAAAACACAGAATTATGCCCTCTGAGTAATGAATGCTAAAACAAATAACTTCAGGACTACAGGGCTTCCAATATTTGAAGGAATTTCATATGGAAGAAGAAGGAGATACATTGAACATCTGGCACAATGCCTAATACATTATAGGTACTCATTAAATATTTACTCTATGACTGAGGGAATGAATCAATTAATGCACAGATCATTTGCTGATTATCTCCAGAGCCAGAAAATTATTCTAGAATCACAGAATTTAGTTTAAGTTATAGTAAGGCAGAGTTTTGCTTTAACATATAGTTTATAAATTATAATTGTTCGACAACGGAAAAAGCCTGTCTCTAAAGGCAGAATTTCACTTGGATATCTGAGAAGCGACTGCCTTTCAGATGGGCAAATAAATTGGCTGACTTTTAAAAGTTCCTGTGTTGCTGTGATTTCCTCTTTAAGATTTACTGTTGCATTATCTCATTTCTCCATCTAGGACAGCAATTTGTGAATTTTCCCTCTGCCTTGATATTCCACTCTTATTTCCATTTTCCACTGTGAGAAAATACTACTACAATAGAATAATTCATCAGGGCTCATTCATTTAATTTTGCCACTCCACCCCACAGTCATATCCCAATTCCTGGTGAACAGGAGTGGAAAAGAACCAAAGTGCTCTTAGATTACAAACAACATCCTTATGTGTGTGCGGGCATGTGTCTGTCTGCACGTATTCTTGTCTGACATCTTTTGCAATGATACTAGCACATTTTTTGACTTATGAAGACCATTGTTTGAGTAATGATGCAGACATGATTCATTTCTTGTTTTTGTCCATTACAATCATCTTGACAGATGCAGAGAGCCAATGAAGTCAAAATTTTTGGTCCTATCTGAAGTTGTCACAATTGAACAGATGTAGCCAAAATGTGAATGTATTATATGGAGACTTGAAGAAGCTAAATTATTCTCTTAATCTTGGTTGAGATATAGTGGACAAAACAATGATGGTGTGGACTGGGTGGCTGGGGTGAAACTGAGAATTAAGAAATCTTAGATTCAGACCTGACATTTATCACTCTATACTAGATTTCTCACATGGAAAATATGGAAGGGTGGCAGCTATTTATCCTCCCCGCATCCTAGGTTTTTGTGCTTCTGAAAATGAAATATTAATGAAAATATTTTGTTCATATTGCCATATACAAATAGCGAGTAGCACTAAATCTAAGTATGAGTTTAAAATCCAGTCATAAAGGAGTGTGCACCAAAAATCAGCCCAATTTAAAATCTGTCAATGCTATAAAGTACCAATTAGAAACCAGGACTCCATTACCAGCATTCTAGAAATAAAGTACTTATTTTGCCAGCATTGTTACTGCCACTGATTTCATGTACTTCTTTTAAAACCACTTTGCAAGAACAAACTTATACTCCAGAAATGTATAAAATCTGCATCGCATGGAATGGTACTTATGTAAATTTTATTTCATATTGATTTTGTCTTTCCATCATATTCATTGCAAAGTCAAGTCATGAAACAAAAATCAATAACTGAACACTAACGAGGCACTTTTCATACAAAGGGCTTTCTACTCTTTTGCATATCTATTCTTTTTACTTTATTTTCTACATTCTTTAATGCTGCAAGTTGAAAAATGCATAACTCAATAAATTAAAGTTAACATTATCCTGCCTTTTGAAAGGGCAAAAACATATTAAGTCCAGGCAGAATCTTTCTTTTTCTTTTTCCTCATGGTAGCCAGGTTCTTTATCAATATCATGGCTTAAGAACATATTATCCCATGGCTGCCATTGAAATTAATGGTACAGCATCCTGTTATGAAAGGGCATTTGATGATTTGGTAGGTGAGAGATTATTAAATCTTGAATTTCAAATGCTGAGGCATTTTAAAACTACACACTTTAAATAACTATGGAATCCACTCAAACTATATCTCCCTTAAGGAGATAACACACCATGTAGGTTTCAATGTTCAAGTGTTTCCAGTGGCTTTGAAAACTGAACACCTGCAGTTATTCACACATGAACCTTGCCTTTGCAGTAGAAATATCCCAATGGCACTGTTTGTGAAAATATTATATTTATTAAACCACAGCTAATTACTTTTGGAATTTCACTTCGAAAGATACATTGCAGTTAATATTAACTGTTCTGTATTTAGAAAATAAAAATTTCTTTTCTATCTTTCAATTAATGTTAAGAATAATATATGCAGTTTTTCTTTCTCTGTATTAAATATATTTAATAAACATTTGGGAAAATGTGAAAAATAAACAGCTCTAAACTTTTCTCAAATCTTACATACACAAACAAGAGAAATCATGTACTTGCCTTTCACATCCTGCCCTGTAGAAGAAAAATGCGCATATGTATATATATATGTTTATGATATATGTTACTGATATAATGTACAGCACACAATTCACAAATAATTATAAAACACACAATATTATTTATTACAAATTCCCTAAAGCCAATTCATTTGCACACAATTCTTTTGTTGGTTTTTGCCAAGTTCTTGGATTAGTAGTTGTATTAAGTCAGGGTTCTCCAGAGAAACATAACCAACAGGATACACATAAATATCTCTGAGAGAGACAGAGAGAGAGAGAGAGACAGAGAGACAGAGAGAGAGAAAGGAGAGTCAGTCAGCTGGCAGAATTTCAATTGCTCAATTTTACAATAAACTTTTAGATAGAATGCAAATGTATTTACTTAGAGTTTTTACCTAGAAGTAAACACGGTTTGTGATTTTAAGCTAAAATTCAAGGAAGCATTCTTGATGCATACTTTTATATCTTATTATCTCTAATGAGATATATAGTGAATTATACTTATTCAAAAAACTACATTTGCCTAAAGAGGATGCAGGCATTATAAGGAAGGCCAGTCTTTCTCTAGTAAGGCCTTCAACTGACTGGATGAGGCTCACTCATAGAATGAAGGGTAATCTGACTTACTCAGTCCACTGATTTAAATATTAATCTCATAAAAACACCTTAACAGAAATATCTAGAATAATGTCTGCCCAAATGCCTGGGTACCATGGACTAGCTTTTTTGACACATAAAATTAACCAACACAGTAGCCACCAACCTGGTTGCAATTGATGAAAAGGGCATTTCTGCCATGCGGTTGATATTTTCTCTTACCTTAAACAACACTAACAGAGTGAAATGAAGGAAATATGTGTCAGAATGTTGACAGTGACGTTTTTTGCTAAACTGGATAATACTTTTCAAATACTAAGAGAGTATTTCCTCAATTTTTGTAATATTAAACAATGTAAAGCATATAGCTATGTTGTACTTTTAAGTTTAATCTTATTAACTTAACATTATTAACAACACGTTCTCCACTACTATCTCAAGTCTTGCCAATCAGCAAAACGATAAAACATACCCTTATTTGCAATATTTGGTAATTTCCATAATGTAAATGCATCTACTATGACTAATTTCAAGATAACAATATGTCTCTGGAGTGGAGTTGGGATGAGATATGCAATTATATATCCCACAAATACAATAAACAAGAATGTACTCAAGAGCATGGATAGTATTAAAATATAGTCATAGAATAAGGACATAATTTTTGAGTATAATCGTTTTCAATATGATGTACTTAATTACAAGTCTATATAATTTAATATTTAACAATGGTGGCTATGTTTAACTCCCAGTTTACAAAAATTCCTAAAATTTTAACAATTAGCTCCTGTAAGCTGGTCCAGCTGGCTCCACAAACCACTGCAGCTTTGCTTTTCCTAAACATTGCTGGTGGATAAAATTTTACAAAGAGAGCTTAATTCACTTGGTATTAGGGATTAACATTAATAAAATATAATGAAATCTTCCTGTAATGTGTTCAGCCTTATCAGTTATTAATACTTATTATGAATTCGTCTGTGAGCTCCTCTCCTGCAGGCAGGCTTTGATGAACAGAGTGACAGTATGGGGACATGGGAAAGGATGTAGAAAAGGAGTACAAGTGGAAAAGGAAAGGCCCAAGAGCAGAATATCACAGAAGGGCAATGTGCCAAACTGAAAATGCAGGTTACGCCTGGCCCTTCATATGTGGCTATACATTGCTACGACATAGTTGCAAATATTGAGAAATTTCAATTGATAAGTTTTACAACAAACTTTTAGACAGAATGTAAGTTTATTTAATGAGCATTTTTGCCTAAACGTACACATTCTGTGGATGGCTTATGACTTCAAGCTGAAATTCAAGGTAGTGTTCTTCACACATACTTTTATACCAACTTCAAAAAAACGGCTTCTTCCTAGAGAAGATGCAAGCATTACAGTCATGACCTAAGGCACACATGAATTTTCCTTGTATGTTATATTTATGCTAATGGAAAAATAAAAAAAAACATAAAATCCAAGCTCTCTGCTCTTGCTTTCCTTCAATTTATGAAAGTAGTTGTCTCTTTAAAAACTTTAGAGAAAGTTGCAAAGTCTGTCTTCAGAGAAATGGGTTCTAAGAACACTAATAAAAATGATGGACTTGAAAGTCAAAGGAAAAACAAAAGCTCCACATGTTCTAATTTATGGCGGTGCTCCTATCTTCACACACAGCAGGATGTTAAGCCTTCTGTTGTTCAGGAACATCACAAATTTAAAATGTTTTGAAGAGGACTGACTTTTGACATTGATATCAGGTCTTAACTTTAGAGATGTGAGATAATTAGTTTTAGAAATGTAAAGTTCTCTTGATACAGACAGAGGTAGGTAGGTAGATAGATGATAGATAGGTAGGTAGGATAGATAGATAGATGATAGATAGATAGATAGATAGATAGATAGATAGATAGATGATAGATACATAGATACATAGATACATAGATACATAGAGATACACACACACACACACACACACACACACACATATCTACATCTCAATTCTCAAACTTCTTGACAGGTTTGGCATCTAAAAATCTGTGAAGGGCATAAAATCTGCTTTCAAATCTCCCACCTTCATATCCATCTTTTCTTTCATCATCTTCTTCGTTCTTCTGCATCTTACATTCATGTTCCCTCCAAAGTATATTGGAGTTAGGGCATGGTGGCTCACACCTGTAATTCCACCACTTGGGAGGCCGAGGCAGGCAGATCACTTGAGGTCAGGGGTTCAAGGACAGCCTGGCCAACATGGTAAAACCTCATCTCTATTAAAAATACAAAAAAATTAGCCAGGTATGATGGCGGCCACCTTTAATCCCACCTACTTGGGAGTCTGAGGCAGGAGAATCGTTTGAACCAGGGAGGTGGAGGTTGCAGTGTGCTGAGTTTGTGTCACTGCACTCCAGCCTGGATGACAGAACGAGACTCTGTCTCAATCAATAAAATAAAATAAAATAAAATAAAAATAAAAAGATATATTGGAGTTAACTCAGAACATCCCTAATCACCCCAGTTATACCCAATATTTCCATTAAAATTCTTTCATGATACCCTCTTATCTCAAAGTGTATGTGCCCTAGATTAACTTATCTTTGTCCTGCACTCTCTACAAGCTATATTTTCAAATCTCTGTTGTAAAATTTTCTAGAAGTGTTCAAAGATCATCCATACTCTCTGCCCCAGGTAAGTGCTTTGTGTTTTTAAAAAGAGCTTTGGGAAACTAAGCCCCAAGAAATGGACCAATACACTAGTACATAAAACATTAGGTCCTCAGAAAATCAAAACACCTATGCAGAAAATATGGGTTCTGTGATCAAATAAATTTGGAGGTTGATGTGTTGAAATATATAGAATTAGTTTTTCTCTTTTCAGAACTTTTACTATGACAAGTGTCTATTAAATGTTTATTTAATAAACATTCAGGAAAATGTGAAAAATAAACAGCTCTAAACTTTTATCAAATCTTACATACACAGAGACACACAAGAGAATTCATGCATGTGCTTTTCACATCCTGCCCTGAAGAACTTGTTTATCTACAACTTATAGATCAATTTGAAGTATTTCCCAATCAAAACCGATTGTAGAATTTTCTCTTGCGTATATCTTGGAGTAAGTGCTCAATACGATGTAAGTTGCCCCTGAGCAACACATCATAGGAACTAGACTTTCAAACAATGTTGAATCACTCAGCCTGTCAGTGCCTCTCAAATCAAGTCACATGAATGACTTACCACTCTCTAGGTCATAAGCAATATCAAAGTTAGAAGGTACTATGTGGTGTCCTGCATCCAGGAATAGACAAGAAAGGGAGTTGGGTCGTCAAGTGAGTGGGAGACAGGAATGGTTGTTGTGGGGGAGTGGGCAGACAAAAGTCCTACAAGATGGCAATCAAGATATGCTGCCAAAATGGAAGATGATTTGCAGGACTGGAAAAATATCCAGGATAAACGAGGGTGGAAACATGAGGAGCACATGCCAGCAGTATGAATAGGTTACCTAAATTTTCCTTGGAGAGCTGTTTTTAAAGGATTTGGTGCATATCAGATTTTTGCATTGAGCAAGAGCTTACACATGGCCCAGTGTTTGACCCAAACATAATTGTATCACCTCCAATTATATCTCCTAACCTGAGCTGGACACCTCTTTAAGGAGCTGTGAATTTTAAACCTTAGAATACATACAAATTATTTGGAGAACTCTTTAAAAATGCACAGTCTCAGACTGCCACCTTCCCAGAGACTTTGATTCAATAAGTGTGAGGTGGGCTTGGGAATCAAATGCAGGCTCCCTTGTGAGGAAGGCTGATTTAAAACTAACCAACAGAGAGAGAACACATAGAGACTCCAAAAGCATGATCAAGTTCTTTCTAAGTCAGAGCAATTCCACAGGCTTTGTAACTTTGTTTTTAAGTAGAAAATGTGAATCTTTTAAGTTCCCCTTTCTCATCTCTTATCCATATCATAAAATATCTCTACTCTTTCTACCTTTTCTCTGTGGTCTCTGGCTAATGCAGTTAAGGGCAGAGAGACCTGAGTGAGACAGCCCGGGGTATGAATCCTAGCCCTAATGCTTGCTAGTGGGTAACATCCAGCAAATCGCCAAACCCTCAGTGTCTCAATTGCCTCTTCTGTAAACTGGGAATGATTAGAACTTACCTTGGAGGGTGTTATGAACTGAAGGTTTGTATGTTGAAGCTCTAACCCTCTGTGTGGCCGTATTTGAAATGGGCCCTCTAAAGAAGTAAGGTTAAATAAAGTCATAAGGGTGGGTCCCTGATCCGATAGGATTAGTATCATTATAAGAGACTCCAGAAAGCACTTGTGCTTATTCCTGCACACTCTTTCCCTCTCCCTCCCTCCCTCACTTCCCCCGACATGTCTCTTTCCCTCTCTCTCTCTCATCTTTTCTCACTCTCTCTCTCTCATCTTTTCTCACTCTCTCTCTCTCATCTTTTCTCACGCTTTCTCTCTCTCTCTCTCCCTCTCTCTGACTGTCTCTCTCTCTCTGTCTCTGTCTCTGTCTCTCTCTCTCTCATCATACACAAAGAAGAGGTCTTATGAGCACATAGTGAGAAGACAGCTACTGGTAAGACAGAAAGAGGGCCCTCACCAGACTAACCATGTAGCACTCTGATCTTGGACCTCCAGCCTCCAGAACCTTGAGAAAATAAATTTCTGTTGTTTAAGCCAGCCAGTCTGTGGTATTTTATTATAACATTCCAAGCTGACTAATACAGAGGGCTATTGTAAAGATGAAATGAGGTAATATATGTAAAAGCACATAGAATGGCACCAGGCACACAGTAAATGTTAAGTGTTAACAAACACTGTATGTCTTGTAAACTCTTCATTTAAAAGATGGGGAGAATTATGATATTAATTATATTGCCTGAGGATTAATCTATAATCATATGAAAAAACCAATATAAAATTACTTTCTCTTTTTTTTAGTAACTACTTGTAAAAACCCATAATGTTCTCTGAATTATCTCCAATATGGTCAATAAGAATATTAAAATCTGGTAATTAGGTAAAAGTTTGATACAAATCTCAGGATACAAATAATATTTGTATAAAGAAAGAAGAAGGTACCTCTTAGAGACCATACTTAACCCTAATAAAATATGTAATTAACATCTTCTGAATGGGTCATTCTAAACCTTCAAAATGAATACCAAAGGGCAGTTGCCTATACATCTATGTAATAAAGAGAACTGAGTTTTTTTGTAGTAGGAAGGGTCTGATTATTTTTAAATACTATAAAGCACTTTGCAATCAGCAGTAATATCAAAACAGAGCCAGAGAACAGCAGCATGATTAGGAGAAGATGGTCATGACCTAATGTGACATTCTTATTAGAGCTCTCTAAGGAAGGTGAGCATTACTTGCTTCCTTTGAATTGTATTCTAATCTTTATTTGCAGAACTTTTATTCTCTGATCACTTTTGAATTAATTAGTTGATTTTAGGCCCTACTTGTTTTCATGTTTTATCATTTTTTTTATTTTAATCAATCTCAAAAATGTATCCCTTTCCCAATCACTCTTGGCATGTTAGGAAATTATGTTGGATGAGTTTGGATGTATTTTAACCTGAGTGAACATGTGAGATTCCCTCAAACCCAAGATTCTGCAACAATATTCTCATGAAAATAACCATCATGATTGGGTATCGACCGATGCATATTGGCCTGCACTAGCAGATACTATAATATTGAATTCAATCATTTCAGTAGCCTTCAATGGTATGTCTAAGAAGCCTACAAGTTTCACCTTAGGGATCCTACAAATAAATAGAACATAACCTTTTTACTAAGTAGCTTTCACTAAATCACAATATTTAATGGATTCTTTAATAGAATTTGCAATGATATTGTAAATGATATTGCAATGATTCTGTCTCAATCAGTTGTATTGCTATAAAGGAATACCTGAGGCTGGATAATTTATTTTAAAAAGGGATTTATTTGGCTCATGCCTCTGCAGGCTGTACAAGAAACATGCTGCCAGCATCTACTTCTCATGAAGGCCTCAGGAGGCTGAGCTTCCACTCATAGCAGAAGGTGAAGGGGAGCAGGCATCACCTAGCAAGAGAGGAGGAGGTGCCAGACTCTTTTTCTGATTTGCAAATGATACTGTATTGACACATAAAATTGCACATTTACAACAGACAATGTGCAAAGGTCAATACAGTGTCATTTAAAAGAGACAAATTTGAATTCAATACCTTAACAAAACAAGGAATACACCTAATTTGAAGTAAAGCAAATACATTTCAAACATAAAATGAAGGCTTGAAAAAAAAAATGTAGGCTGGAAATCTGCTGGTAGTGCAACTCAAATTGAAATGGACTCACGTCTAAATGCTATCATTGACTAAAGTGTGCCATAAATTAATTACATACATACAAATTACAAAATATGTAAATATATACATTATTTATTATAAAATACATAAATTATCATATTAGATTTTTAATAGATGATAATATTACATGTTACAGCTGAAATCCAGTCATTAGTCTTATATTTCGTTCAAGAATATTGCTGACATTGGGAAAAGATGATTCACACGATTCATCTCAGTAATAAAAACCCTTTAATCGCTTTAATTATTATAATTGAAGGTAAAACATGGAAATTGGTGTACTAAGCAAGACAAGTATCTACCTCTCTGTATTTGGGGGAAAGGATTTATTGAGCTGCCATTATTCCAGACCATCTGAGAGGTAAAGATAATGGTTAGACTTACCCAATTTATCATTACATAATTTGGACCATAAACTTTCGTCCAAAACATAGACTGAATTCAGTGAAAAATACCTGTAAAATTGGTTGGTTGATGCCCAGTTGGAAAATATGCCCTTGGGGGTTGGGGGGAATTTATATATATGTGTGTGTATATATACGACTATTTTATATTAATACAGATGTAAGACAATAATTATTGCTGTAAATTATTCTTGTAAATAAAGATTAATTTATCAAATACAGGTTTGACAATTGCATTTCAAATGCTTCTTCTCCAGATTTGTATATAAGATAATGGCATGGCATGGACAGTGCTAGCCTTTGGATATGGTTTGTTTGGTCCTACCAAGTCTCTTTTTGAAATCTGATCCCCAGTGTTGAAGGTGGGGCCTGATAGAAGGTATTTGGATCATAGGGATGGATCCCTCATGAATGGCTTGGTGCCATTTTCAAGGGAGTGAGTTCTCACTCTTAGTGTCCTTGAGAGCTCCCCTAAGAGCTGGTTGTTGAAGAGTCTGGCACCTCCTCCTCTCTCTCTTGCTTCCTCTCTCACCATGTGATGTCCACTCCCTTTCACCTTCCACTATGAGTGGAAGCTTCCTGAGGCCCTCATCAGAAGTAGATGCTGACACCATGTTTCTCGTACAGCCTGCAGCAGCATGAGCCAAATAAATCTTTTTTCTTTAAAAATTATCCAACCTCAGGTATTCCTTTAGAGCAACACAACTGACTGAGACAGAATTAGAAGAAGGATTTCAAAAGAATTTCAGTTTTTAAAAAAGTATATACATATTCCTTGTAGTTAGAGGTAGGTACGAAAATATCTATACGCCAGACATCTATGTATATAAAATGAGAATATAGCAACCTAGGTAAAAGTCTGATCAACATTTCAGGTGAACATAAATATTATCAAAATGGTCATTGCCCTTAGTTTAATAATATCCTCTCATCTACTAACATAACTGACTACCCTTTGGCTAAGAGAAAGAGCTAAAAAGTACAGTTACGGATTTTGCATGACATCAGAAAAAATAAAGGCTCAATCTAAATGTTATTTTCTTGTAATCATATTCATATGAGCTCTTCTTCAGGATGAGGTGAAACTTCTAGATTTAAAAGCATGCATTGGCCAGGTGTGGTGGCTCACTGTAATCCCAGCACTTTGGGAGGCCAAGGTGGGCAGATCACGAGGTCAAGAGATCGAGACCATCCTGGCCAACATGGTGAAACCTCATCTCTACTAAAAATACAAAAATTTGCTGGGCATAGTTGTGCGTGCCTGTATAGTCCCAGCAACTCAGGAGGCTGAGGCAGAAGAATTGCTTGAACCCGAGAGGCGGAGGTTGCAATGAGCTGAGATCACACCACTATACTCCAGCCTGGTGACAGAGCGAGACCCCATCTCAAAATAAATAAATAAATAAATAAATAAATAAATAAACAAACAAACAAACATGCACTGCAGGTAATGTCCTCAAAACAAATGCTAGTTTATGAAACAAATGCATAAGATATCCAAAAATAGATGATAATGTAGACTACTTAAAAGAAAAGTCAGTTTTAATTAGTGGAAAATCTAAACTGTAGAACATGTTAGAGACATTTCAGAAATTATTTTCAAGGGAGTTGTAAAAATCAAGTCAATGGCTAACAAGCAATCTGCATGGCATACTTAAATAGTTAAACCATACATACAGTGTTTTATAGTTCACACCCCACCCAACTTGCTTTCTCTTTACAACAAGCTGGAGACATATTTAGAGCAGGTAGAGCAGGAAGCAGATTCAGAAAGATAATTATTTGCACAGCTGGGAAGTGGAAGTGCCTAACCAAATATATAAGATATGTGACTCTCTAATGATGACATATTTTTTATTAAGAGCATTTCCAAACCATGTATTCTTAAAATCTTTGAAAGCCATTTAAAATGGACCACTGTTTTATGGGAATTGAACAATGAGAACTCATGGACACAGGAAGGGGAACATCACACTCCGGGGACTGTTGTGGGGTTGGGGGAGGGGGAAGGGACAGCATTAGGAGATATACCTAATGCTAAATGACGAGTTAATGGGTGCAGCAAACCAACATGGCACATGGATACATATGTAACAAACCTGCACATTGTGCACATGTACCCTAAAACCTAAAGTATAATAATAAAAAAAAAAGAAAAAAATCAACCATATAAAAACCACATGACATCAAAAGGTATAGTTCTAAATGCTAGCCATAGAAAAAAAAAAAATGGACCACTGTTATGGTTACGTTTTTTTTTTTTTTATGGCAGACTTTTCTTTGAAAATATCAATTTCACTTCAGCCTAGATTTAATAATCACCCATTTCATTGTAGTAGAGTTACTCATTTTTTAAGCAAGTAACTACTGCACACTTATGTGCTAACTGCTGTGCAAATGGTTGTGGATACTGCAGTGAATAAACAGAATTCCTACCCTGTGAAACCCACCATGGTCCAGCATACACACCCTATTAAAATAAATGCATATTTCTTTGTACTCTGTGACAAGAATCATACAAGTCCTGTTCATATTTCCAGTGGAACACATAAAGAGGCCCTAGATTAGGTCTGGGTGTCCAGACAAGGCAATGTTTGAAGTGACTATTGATGTGAAAAATGAAGGAGCTGGCCAAGAGAAGCTAGGTTGGGCGGGAAGAATGCTCTAGGTAGAGGAAACAATTGCATGTGCAAAGTCCCAACAGAGGGAAGAAGCATGGTGTCTACCTTCAAGGGACGGAATGCAGGTCCATGTGGCAAGCAGACACAGAGACTCACACATGGCGAGACTCAGAGAGGGTGGCAGGACTGATGGTGTAGAGCCTTGTAGCCTCTTCTCAAGGATATTCGTTTTTTCCTGTGAAGTAGTCCCAGAATCATTCCACACACCCAGCAGGTGGGTGCAGCAAGACGTGACTTGAATTTTATAAACATTCCTCTACTTGCAAGGTTGAGAATGAATTAGAGGGGACAAGAGTGTGTGTGGGAGACAGAGGCTAAATAGGCAAAACACGGAAGAGAGCCAATGTTAATATGTGCAGGCTATTGATGGTAGAGATAGGGCACAGATTCAAAACATACAGGTGGTAAGTGAAGAAGACTTAGAGATAGGTTAGAAGTAGAAGGTGAGGAGAGAATCAGGGTAGTGAGATTTTACTTAATTAAAAAAGAAAAAAACGACTGGAATATATTCATAGGACATCTGTATTCACAAAAGCTAATTGATGAGTCAGGTTAATTACTGTTCTCCACATGCTGAATTTCTGACATAGTTTCTGTAAGCATAATTCGGCAACACAACAATGGTAGAGAGTGTCATGCCAAAATGAATTGCTAACATATGCAATTAAAATAAACGTCTATGAGACGTAACTGTCAAAATAGTAATTATGACATGGGGAGCTAGAAGCAATCTGAAAATTTATTTGAAATTAAATTCCTGTCCTCTGTATAGACTCAGTATATTCCAAACCAAGGTATTTTTTTTCCAAAAAGTAAAAAATTTAAAAAAGCTAATCAAACTCTGTATTACTGAATATTCAACTACATGAGTCAGATAAACAGTACGTAAGTGGGAACTCCTTTGAGGAGTTTAATGATTTTGAAATCATGTCCTTTTAAAATGTATTTCAATTTTGAAAATTAGTGAAGAATAAACCACTCTGAATTTTAGAAGTTCATGGTCATGTTTGACATTCACTACTGGTAACTAAGTTTTGTAATATAAGAGCATCCCATCAAACACAAAGTTAGAATTTTGAACATGTGTATTAAAGAGCATTTACTAAGCAACCTATTCGATTTGAAAAAGCTTAAAAATAGAATAGGATATGCATGCAATCAAGAGTCCCAGATGTATTTCTCTGTTTGGATGTGCTAGCAAGAGCTGAAGAGGCTTTTTAGGTAAATAATCATAGTATTCTGTAAAAATACTATTCAACAAGAAACATTCTGAAGCATACTTCTAGCAAATCTTAAGGAGGTATATTTCACCAATTCTGAGACTCAGATTTTTATTATTATTATTATTTTAAATGTCAACATCTCTGAAATCAAGAGGTCTCTTGCAAGATATTTTCTTACAAAGACTGTGAAGATAAATGCAAGGGAAACTCATTATGAAGTTGCAATTACCTGTTCTTGGACATAGATAATCGAACTCTTTCTCCTGACTAAGCTACGGACATTGTTGCTACAACACATGTTAATTGCCACTTAAAACACCTTCTCATCACTGAAACATAAATATATTGTTTACATGAATACATGGCAACAAAAGACAGGGCACAAATTTGGTCCGAGTAAAACAGTCTTCATTGGAGGAATGACAATTACTGATTTTCATGCAAATCTACAAAGTGTTCTATGAAACACAAGAAAGATACCCACAAACATATGTAGCTGTGTTGTATTTTGTTACTGATATTTGTGCAAAAGGATTTCCCGACATGCAACTCAGTGAAGATGAAGGGGGGAAAGTCTTGCCCAAACTCTCAGAATAGATTTTAAAATGTCTCAAAGCAATGAGGGAATGAGGGGACGGATTCATGCATTGGGCTGGGGCAGCGGTAGGGGGTGAGAGGCTATCATTAATGAAACTATCATAATTTATTAGAAGTCTTTCTTATTTCTTAGTGATATATAAGTTGGTACAACTTAAAATTAGTGTCATATTAGTTTCAGAGTAATTTGGTTATGGAAGAGCAACGAATTAACAGATGGAAAACTGGGGTTCTAGTCCCAGATATTTACATAATAATCTGGGAAATCATGAGTCCATCTGTTAACTTATCTGAGCCCCAATTTCCTCAACTGTAAAATAAAGATGGTGGGCTGGATTATTACTAAAGTATTCTAGTTTTATGATATTATGATAAGTCTATTATAGCTATCAAATGTTAGATCTAAAAGAACTTCACATTTTAAAAATGATACATTTTATATTTTTATTACATTTTACTATTTTCAATAAATTTATCTGAAAAAATACATAGGAAAACTTGGTTCACTGCATTTGACACTCTAAAAAACACAAAATAGAAATAATTGGCATATTTTTCCTATGAATTTTGTATTCAGGCTTTTAAAAGTGAAACATGACAGTAACCATACTAATAGTGGAAAGACCAAGTAGTAAATAAAACCCCAGATAAGGGCAGATTTGGTTAAATATTACATCTTCAGAACTATTTAGAAATTGCCACTGTTCATAGGAGATTAGATACTATAGAAGGCCTCTAGCTCCACTAGCATTAATGAAAGATCAAACTAGCTTGATTGCAACTTTAGCTTAAAAAAGTACTTGCCTTTGAGTCATTTGAAAATTTGCTATAAATGTATAGTAAATGTTGTGGTATGTATGTATTAACAATTTCCAGTTTACTAGAACGCTTATTTAACCTGAATAATACATCATCCAACAAATCTGAATGATGTTTATATATGAGATGTTATGGTAAAGTAGTTTGATGGACAACTTTATCATCAGATAAAATTTTGCATAGTAACCCACCAAATGGCATATATGAAATTGTACTGTAAAACTTCATATAACACAGACAGATACTACAGGGGATGATAAAGTTCTTATTAAAGAAATATGGTAATGAAGATATTTTAGGCAAAGATAAGCTTTTTATCTTGCGCTTAGAAAGTGGTACTAACAGGCTGGGCATGGTGGCTCATGCCTGTAATCCCAGCATTTTCGGAGGCTGAGGCAGGCAGATTGCTTGAGCCAAGGAGTTCAGGACCAGCCTGGGCAACATGGTGAAAACCTCTCTCTACAAAAACTAGAAAAAAATTATCTGGATGTGATGGCGCATGCCTGTAGTCCTAGCTACTCAGGAGGCTGAGGTGGGGGAATTACCTGAGCCCAGGAAGTCCAGATTGCAGTGAGCCAGTGAGCCATGATTGCACCACTGTACTCCAGCCTGTGAAAAGAGTAAGACCCTGTCTGAAAAGGAAAAAGAAAAAATAAAAGAAGAAGAAAGAAAGAAAGAAAGAAAGTGGTGCTAATGAAGGTGGATAATTCCACTAGGATATAATTTACCAAAGTCAATGAAGGATTATGCAAAGGGCATGCAAATTTTAAAATAGTAACCTGGAAACATGAGATCAAGGAAAATTTTACAAACATTTATTACTATATAATGGAGAAATATTCAAACTTACTCTTTCTCATAATGGGTTTTTAATTCCAGTATTTTTCATCTTAACATAGAATGTTAAAAGAAAATCACAACTACATGTATCAAGAATTTGTTTTTAAAAATTACTGCTTGAAAAGGCACAAAACAACTCCAAAATCCATCTTAATCTGGTACTTATATATATGGCATACACACTAAACTAACACTATTATGTCAAAATACATATTTTATGTAGAGTCAAAGATTAATAGTACTTTTCAGCTTGATGTATCACAGCATGCATTAATTCAATCTAGGACTAATGAGATTCCTGTCGTAGTTACACTATTTAGAAGATTTTATTGGTAAAACTGGTTCACTTCCATCCCCATTGGTAGTGTTTCCCAGATATTCTCTTTTTTTGTCTGAGTCAGAAATATATACATTATGCAAGCTCATCAATAGGCTTTTCGGTCCTTTCATCATTTTACCCATAAGCTATCACAGTCCACAGTGTACATTAGGTACATTAGAACTAGACCTCTATAGGTCTCTCAAATTTCTGTACATATTGAGAGCAAAGATACTAACTATGCTTTTGTTCTGAACTCTTTTCAATAATTTTTTGATAGTAAACAGGCTGGGAATATAGAGATAGTGTCTCCCATGGAAACAGACGGTAGGGGCAGCTTTGTTTATGGCCCAGTATAATAAAGATAGTGGTTCTCTTCTGAGCAAAGTTCAGGCAGATTTGTTTGTCATCCCTTACAAAACATTCAGGATTCCTAAACTTAGGATTCCTCAGCTGTGATGCAAACCCACTAATTGCACAGTACCCACTGAGGCCCCTCTATGTCAACTCCAAAGCACTTGGAGGGATAAGGGAGTTCGTTTTGCTTGCTGTGCTGTAATGAAGTCTTTGTCTCTGATTCAGGAGTATCATGTCTTCTGCCAGCATCTGCCATGAAACTGTGGAAGGCTAAATAAATTGTTAGCCTGAAAGTAAGGTAAAATTTCAGACTTTTCACATTCTTGACAAAACCCAACTTTGTTTTGCAAAAGGAATGGATAAATTTTCTTAGCAATTTTCCATTTTCTAGTTTTTCTCAATATTATAGAATAGTAATTAGCCTCTTCAGTGTGTAATTATTCACCTATAAATGAATAGTGATTAATTTCATGATTATTGATTTCTGAAAAATATAATATTGGTCATTTGAGCCCAGAGGATTAAGATTTACAACACACAATCCAAAAAGAACTCAAATCAGGCTGCCCACACCAACTCGTTCTGTCCTTCTCACCCCCAGCTCAGCTAATTAGGCTTACATCCAAGTGAGGGAGAGAAATATTTGACTGAAAATTTTAGATAGAGACTTGCTAATCAACAACTAAGTTAAGCCATTTAGAATATCATTTTTGAGATGTCAAAATAAGTATGTATCAGGTTCATGGACATGTTCATTGAGAGAAAAGCCTATTAACTATTTTATTACAGGATCTTTCTCACCCCCTTCTCCTTCCATATACAACACTTTTGGAGAAAAACATCCAGTGCTGCAATTTAAGTGTACTTGTGCATTGTAAGAAACCATTAAAGCAAGGCTGAACATTGCAAAAGTCTGAGAGGGTAACCTGGGAAACGACCATTACGTAAATCTAGTATATTATGATTATGATAGTGGCGCAGATCTGTGCACAAAGCAGGAAGATGATAGACATCTGATCTGTTTGAAGATGATAAGAACACAAAGATGACCTGACATTATGCCCTGATAACTGGTTGACATTTTTATAGACTTCCATTATGGAGTGAATCTGAAAACAAGTTATCAACATTCGGTTCCTAAATCAGACACACTTAATTGATCATTTCTTTTTTTCTTTCTTTTTTCTTTCTTTCTTTTTTTTTTTTTTTTTAGACAGAGTTTCACTCTTGTTGCCCAGGCTGGAGTGCAGTGGTGCGATCTTGGCTTACCACAACCTCCGCCTCCCAGGTTTAAGCGATTCTCCTGCCTCAGTCTACCGAGTAGCTGAGATTACAGGCATGTACTACGACGCCCGGCTAAATATTTTTTGTATTTTTAGTAGAGACAGGGTTTCTTCCTGTTGGTCAGGCTGGTCTCAAACTCCCGACCTCAGGTGATCTGCCCGCCTTGGCCTCCCAAAGTGCTGTGATTACAGGTGTGAGCCACCATGCCCAGCCAATCATTTCTTGTTTTCTTTAGAAAAAAAAAAAAAAAATGCATATAATAGACTGGAAGAGCTTTGTATAGTTCAATGGTAAAAACAACCACTGCCAATTTTCAAGGCAAGGATTTTCATCCTATTGATAGTGTAACTAAATCAGGGTTTATTAACCAAGTTAAATAATAATTAGGCAAATAATATTATTAAATTTTGGTCATAGCCTTTGCATATTCCCAATACCCAAAATAAGAAGATAATTAGGTCTACCTTACAAATCCTATCTTGAAAACTTACTGTACACCTGACAACTTATGGCTGGCAATACAGACTTCAAGAGGGCTCTAGCCAATTGCTATGGAGAAAAAAGGGGGCTAAGTTTGGAAAAGAGAGAAAAAAATGGTAATGATAGTTGCCAGAGTCAACTTTCTCTTGCTCTATCTGGTAGATAGTAACACCACCCAGGGCCATTCCTATCTACTTGTATAGAAAAGGCTGTGCTAACTTTTGATGTTGAAATATTATAAAGCATACCATAAAATGGAGGAATCTTGAAGGTCTTCATCATTTAATATCTAGCATTACTTCAGGTAACTAAATAAAATTCCTTCCCTCTTATTTTAGTAGGAATTTAAAACCGAGAAGCACTTTCTCCATCAGCAAAAAACAACAACAACAAAAAACAAATTTAGATTCACGGCTCTTCCCCCATGCTCCAATTTCTGCTGCAAAAAAGAAAAGCGACAATTAGGAAACAGCTAATATGGCAGAGGTTTCATGACAGACATCAGCTGCATCGTTTCACATTAGCTGTTCAAACAGCCATCAGAGGATAATGACTTTCACTCACTATCAATCAATAAATGATTCAGTGGTAGTTTCCCATAATTCATTGCTGTTACTACCAGTAATCATGTCTTCTTCTTTGTTTCTTGAAATTAAATTTGAACAAAGCAGTATGACTAACTACCAGCTGATCTTCAATAGTTCCCACCAATAATTTGCTGCTTTGGACATTACACTATATTAGTAATAGATTAAGGCTCTGTATATTTTTAAGTCATGGTGAATTGCTAAGTAATTGCATTCATATTATTCACTCTACTATTAGTGAAGAGCATTATGCTGCCTAGATGAAGCTAGATTAAAATCAATTAAAAAGATGAGTTGGTTTTGTTTATCATGTATTTTTATAATTTATCTGACAGCTGTTTCCTGAATACCACTGAAGAATGCATATGAAGCAAATATAACCCTTCTGAATAAATCGATGCTTCTTTAAATCTTTTTTTGGAATGTATTATGCCCAAACAGGGTTGTTAAATTAATTCTGCAATCATGAGATTCAAGATGGTACTAACAACTTTCTGATCTTCCAAATTTTGTGCTAATGTTTAATTAGGATTAATTGCATGACTGGAAATGGTGTTTCAATAACAATATTAGGTGGGTCATGCTTTCTGGATAACATTTAATATGAAAATAGTCATGCAACTATTAATGTCAACATGTAGATACTGAAGTAGCTGTACCACCTACATCACACTAGATGTAGGAATTTTTGTTTTAAAGTAAAATAAAATGAAACTTTTTTAGCCTTTTTTATTTTGGATGTTTTAGACAGTGCCAACTTCTGATGCATAAACCTGTATAAATACAAAAACTTCCATCCCCACGGGCCACTCATTTCCACTATCAAATCCATCCAGTCCAAGTAAGGTGGTTTTCTGTAGTCATATCGATTCCCAAATGTGAGTCTATGTAGTATGTTCACTAAATGCCTTACTTCCTCCCCTAATAAAGTCATCTTTTTACAAGGCCATTTTTGTACCTGACATATCATTTGATGTTACATCCTTCAATATTTAAATTACATGCCACCCTCCTAGATTTCTAGACCATAAATCTGAGGCTATGCTTCTATAGAGACAAATTATTCTGCATTATTTTTATTTTGCTAAAATTTGTCTAACAACCCATTAAAACAAAACTTTATTTTACATAACTGGCACCATACTACAAAAATAAGTATCAGCCTCCTTATTTAAAGTCTTCATTTTAAAGTCTTCATGTCTCAGGGTAAAGAAGAAATTGCACCTAAAGATCAATTTAAGCTATACTTTCTCAATTCTCTAAAATTTCCAATTAATTTTATTGTGGAAACTCTTGTGTTAGACGAGTTATAGTAACAGTCTGTTGTTCATAATATGGAATGAACAAAAGTCCCCACTCAAAGCCATAAAATATGACCACACACAAGAGAACTGTGTGATGTTTCAAAGTTTCTCATGCAATAAATTTTCACTTTCTTTGCAGAAAAATGACTGATATGTACAGGGAGCGGGAAGGGAAATGTCTACCATAAATTTACTTCTGACCCATAAGGAAACATTGTTTCATTTTTGTGGCAGTGACAGGAATCTTAGAATAATAATATCATTCCATGTTGAAATTAGAGGGAAACAAACAAAAAGCAAAGGAAACGCTTGGTACACCGAGTCACTTATTCTGGAATTTATGAAGTATTTCAAAAACATCAAGAAATATTAAACTGGATCCTGCCATTGAGGCTCTAAGACAAACATAGTGAAGTGTTTCTAAGACCTCAAATATAAATATTTAATTAAAAATAATCCTAAAGGGAAAAAAATGATATCATTAAAACAAGAATAACAACAAACAGAAACAGTGCTACTTCACTGGCTGCTTTCTAAAAACACCTAGTATGAAAATATGGCCAAGAAAGGGACAGGAGTACAAAACAAAGAATAAACAAATAAAATTAGAAGCTGGTGGTTCTTCTATGGAGATTATAGTTCAAAGTGAACTAAGACTTATTTAAAAATACTAAGGACAATAATATCAACACAAAAGACAACTTTTAGAAGAAGACAACCAAGGACGCGATAGGCTGAAGACATGGGTCGGAGGACGATGGAATGATATGCATTGAAAAATCAAAAGTGTAACATCTCAACTGCTCTTTATTCCTTCCATCTTCTCAAAGAAAATCTCAAGTTAAATCAAATGCAAAAGTAAACATTGTAAATATATCCCATCTTTTACTTAAGGGGGCTATTTTAAATATTTTTAATCTTCTTTTGCTGATCCTAACCACTCTGAGGTAGCCATCTCCCAAGGAACTGATTAAGATTTGTTTTAGGTGTCCTGCAAAGAGAAAAGCTGAAGAAAGGGTCAGTTTCTGACATAAGAATATGATTAGACAACAAGCCAAAAGCTTTTAAAGTCAATCTCTAGAGAAACTACTCTGCAAATTTCTTCATTGCCTCCTTTTGCATGTCAAAAACTAAGCTTGAAGACGCCAGCTCGGGGGGTTAACCAGATTGTAGGAAAATATCCCTTTCTACCATTAATGTTTGTCTGAAGCCACACACACACACAAAAACTAATCTGGAGCCAGTAAGAAAACCTTGCCCATTTTTCTTTTTTCTTTTATTGTTATCATTTTTTGAGACAGAGTCTTGCTCTGTTGCCAGGCTGGATTGCAGTGGCATGATCTTGTCTCACTGCAACCTCCACCTCCCGAGTTGAAGCGATTGTCCGACCTCAGCCTCCCAAGTAGCTGGGACTACAGGCATGTGCCACCGTGCCCAGCTAATATTTTTTGTATTTTTAGTAGAGACGGGGTTTCACCATGTTAGCCAGGATGGTCTCGATCTCCTGACCTCATGATCCACCCACCTCAGCCTCCCAAAGTGCTGGGATTACAGGCATGAGCCACCGCGCTCCCATTTTTCATTGTGTAAGATTTATTGGAAGGTATATGAAAAAAAGGTGAGAGAACATATGTTCTGATTTCTAATATAAGGGCTTTGGTATACAACAGGTGAACCTAGGCCAGGGGCCTCTTTCCTATACATGACACCTAGCACTGTGAGAGGGACCATTGGGTTGAGGGCTCCAGGCCAACAGGTAAGCCCAGCCTCGCTAAGCAGGTGGAGCATCAGGGTCAGAGAGAGATGCCTGGCTGACACTCCCGTGCTCGGCTCAGTTCTAGTGAAGTGCAAATTCCAAGCTGACAGTGTCCCCAGCCCAGGACTCATACTGAAGGGATCAGGTGACCCCAGAAAGGCTAGGGCTGCACCCTGTGTGTGTGTGTTCAACAGGTATATGCCGAACAAGGGCCTGCCTAAGACCAGCAGACCCCCACTCCCAGTGTAAAGACACATAAGTCACAATCCCCACCTCTCCTGGACCAGGTCACCCTTGAGGGAGAGAAGCAAGAAAAGAGAAAGCTATCTGAGAGCCTGTCATTTCAGAAGGGGCTGCTTACATCAACAGATAGACTAAACTTGAGATCCAATTTGACCTGTAGGTAGTGTTTTTCCTTCCATTTACCAGTGGATGAGGTGGATGAAGATTATATCTGCTATAAGTAAAATAAAAGGACTAGTTTTCTGGACAAATCCAAGTTGGCTTGTGAGGTAAATTATCAATCCTAGGTTAAAATAAATGGCATCCCATGGGACTGAAAGAACTCTACTGTGATCAAGAATTCTAAAAAGAAAAAAATATCGAGGGAGGATGAGGTTAGGGAGAAAGAGAGAAGGAAGACAGGAGATAAGGTGAGAAAAAAGAAAAGGAAAGAAAATGAAGGGAATATAGAGGAAGAAAAGAGGGAAGGAAGGAAGGAAATCTGTGCTCACAAGATAACAGGATGAGTTAATTTAATGGCTCAAGTGTGAGCCTCTGAGTCTTAAACCTGTATTAAAATTTCACCCTCATAGCTCAGTAGTCATAGATCCTGGCCAAAGCCAATTTATCTGCCTAAGCTTCAGTTTAGTAACATTATATGCAAAATGAGATCAATACCTATCATACAGATACAGATTTATTCATACGGCCTAAAGTCCCTTAAAGAGCCAACAAAGAGACAGAAGTCTATACAATAAGTGATTTGACCCACCTCTGTGCACATCCATCTTTACAGGACCTGAAAAACTCACAGAAGGCTTAGTCTGAATGGTTTTCACCAGAAAAAAGTCTTCAGTTTGTGGCAGAGGTTATGAAGGCAGCTGAGAGAAGACAGAGGCAGAGAGGCTAACAGGGGAAGCCCTAGGACTCAGGATAAAGCCTGGGGAGAACCTGGCCCTTCCAGGCCATGGTACTGGAGGTGAGTCTAAGTTAAAAGTCGCTCAGACATAGGACTGGGGTCCAGCTAATCCCAAAGACAGGAATTTACTTTGGTAAATTGATTTCAACAGATGAATTATGACAGTGATGATGATGATGACTTCCCAATAAGGGCTGGAAATTAATAGATTAAATAAACTATACAGGCCGGGCACTCATTAATTTAAGTGAGCCATTCAGGTTTCTAATTATATCTTGTGGACAAAGCAGGGAATTAGACAGAAGGAAATAAAAAAAAAAAAAACCCTGGAGCCAGGAATCGATATCTGGACATTTTGCACGCAAACAATGTTGATTAATGAATCAGTCTGAAGCTGGAGGAAAAGTGGTGTAACATGGGATTCTGAAATTTGCTCTGCTGCTTATGTATTTTCATCCATAATTTGTAAGAAAGATGTCAAAAGCACAATTGTCAAACTACAGAAAATCCTAAACCAGGATGAGGGGCAAAGGGGTATACAGAATGAGATAATCAGAAGTACAAATTTATTTTTTTAATGGGCCAGGACATATCTGATGTGATGGCAGCTCATGTGGAAAAAGTAAAGTAAAATCCTGGACTTCCAGTGAGCACAAGCTCAAGATGATATGGCTGTGAAGGAAGTCCATGTAATTAAGCCTATATCAGTGTCCGCCAGTGGCCTTCCAACTCACAGGATCCAATCATCATAATTCATCCTGCAATGATGAGATCATATCTGGATTATTCTTCTTACTTCTCATTCTTGTGCTGTAAGTAGAAATTTGTATGATTAGAGGACATCTATGAGGAGTAAGAAGTCTCTGAAAATCATTGATGAAAGTGAGGATATTTTGTTTGTTAGGAATGAAGCCTCAATGGGACATGCAAACTTCCTGCACATATGTGAAAACTCTTCAAGAAATACATTTATTCTTTGTTTTGCTACATTGCAGAACCAGCCCAGGTAGATATGTCACAGAAACCCAACCGGCTCAGTGTAGTACAGCCAGAGGCAGTGAAGGAAAGAGGGTAAGTTGAAGCCAGCCATAACTCAGGCATTAATTCATTCATAATTCAAGAATCAACAGGTATTTATGAGCACCTTCTCTATGCCAGACATTGCTTGGTAGTAAGCTGGAGATGATATTCAAGATATTGAACAACTGCTTGCCATAAACACCAACCACTCATAACAGATACATAATTAATCAGAAAGCACGCCAGCCACAAAGGGCAGTATATCCATCCCAGTGCACACTGCATCTCATCCCAGTGTTATCAGTCCAAGGAGCAAAAATCCATGTGTGATTACAGTACACTAAGACACCTGCTGTATTTGAAGTGCGAATAAAGAGTCATAGCAGCCCTGAAAAACAGATGGAAAGACTTAATAAACAAAAAGCATTTGAGAGGATGCTTGATGAATAGTGTGGTGAACCAGCAAGTGAAGGAAACATAGGCAAAGTTAGAAAACTTTGACAGTGTTCGGTGTGTCCAGGGAGCCATAAGTATGTCAAAATTGCTATATCACCATGAAGGTGGGAATAAGTAGCAAACAGAGACCAGGTCATGAAGGGTTATGAGTACTACTGTGCAAAGCAGTATGGATGCTTTGCTTTTGGCTATGGGGATCACTGAAGAACTAAGAGCAAGGAAGTGATATGATTACAATTATTCAATAGGAAGTTCACTCTGATGGCATTGAGAAATGCAGACTGATATAGCTACTGCAATTGTTTAGGACTGGCTTAAATTAGAGAAGTGGTAGAGGAAGAGGAAGAAAGAGATTCATATCAAGGACAACAGGAGGTGGCCAGTCAGCACCTACTGGGTCAAGTAGGATGATACATAGATTTCTTGCTTGGGTAATTGGGGTCATTCACTTAGACAAGAAATGTGGGGTTGCAGGTATACTTGGAGACTGTTGAAATGAAAAAATTATATCTTTTGAGTTTCAGTGTTTCATGGTATATGAAAAAACTAAGTTATGTAGGGAACTTGAGCAAGGTGGGATCTAAAGTTATAAATTTCAGAATCATTACATCTGAAACTACCCTAAAAAAGGAAACTGAAGGAGAAGAAAATGAGGGAGCTCAGGACTGACTTAAGAAAACTAATATTTACACAGTGGATTGACAAAAGAAGACTGCAAAACAAACAAACAAACAAAAACACATTAAAGCCACATCTCTCTCAATGAGCAACCTTGGACAAGTCACTTTGCCTTAATGAATTTCCTTAACTCATAACTTGGGGATAATAATACATAGCTCACAGGGAATAAATCATCATGAATGGTCATGTGCTCAAATATTAGTTCTCTTCTTTCTTTTGTGAATATTTCGAGTTTGAGTCTTTGACTAGCTAACACTGACTACCTAAGGCTATCTCATTTAAATACTGACTTGATTATGTCTTTTAAAAAAATTAAACAGGTTGGTGACATAAAGGGAGAGCAAAAATTCTAGAATAAGATGGATTTGGATTCCTAATTCAAATCTGGAAAATATCCTTATCTGAACATGTTTTTTTCTCAGTTGTAAAATGAAGGTAACTGTACCTATGTCACAGGATTCTGTTGCTTAAAGGCAGTAACATAAGTAGCTCATCTCTCTCAGTATCTGCAATACAGCAAGCATTCAGTAAGTCTCAGTTCTTTCTCCATTTCATCTCTTTACTTCTCAAGTGTACTGTACCAGACATAATACAACATTTCCTTAATGACTCAGGGTTATCATTATGAACATCAGTTAATGTTACGTGTCTGAGATGCAGATGCAGCTGCAAATGTAATAGAACATCAGGCGAAATGAACCACTCATGTAACACACAGTTGACTTGCCTAATTTTGTCATATGCATGATACTGAATCCGCAGCAGCTTGAGATGATTTACCAGGCACACACAAAAAAATTGTGAACAGCTGCCTTTCTAATATTTGATATCATATAAGGGAGATGAACGAATGTTATAGTGATTCATCAACCTCTCAAGTCCAATGTTTGTTTGTTCTCTTATAGCTAACATAACTTTCTTATGCATATGGCCTTATCTTTTATAAATGAAGTCTGGAATCTGTGTTGTACCACACCATATTCTACAACACAGCTCTGTTCACTGCATTTGCATCTACTATGTCATAATACTTTTAAACTTACGTTTGCATTAGAGCTGTCAAAGGATCTCTTCTGGCTAACTCCCCACCCTAGTTACAGTCTTCTTTGTCTAAGCATCCACATTTCATGTTCCTGTGACCCTACCCTGACCCTAGGTAAGCAGACCAAGAATCAGCACTAGATGGATGGACAGCTGATTCATAGCACAGGATGTACCTTACAGGTAGACCTGAAAGAGTAAGCTAAGCCAGCTGGATTCTTTGTTTTCAAAATATATCAAGGGAACAAACAAGAAACTATGCCAGTCAGTAGTAATCTAGTGGTGAAATAATGCCATGTGTAATCCAAAATTTGGAGGGACCCAAAAAGATATGGAGAGAAGGAGGATGTAGTCAGCTGGCAGTAAAAAAACAATGAAATCTATGGGCAAAGAGAACCACAAGCAGAGCTGCTGCTGCTGCTGCTGCTGCTGTTGCTGTGTGTATATGCGTGTGTTTGTGTGTGTGTGCATGTGTGTCTGTGTGAGAGAGAGACAGAGAAAGAAAGAGAGAGAACTGAGGAAAGAGAGAAGAAAGGGAAGGAGAGTGTAAGAAGGAAGAGGCAGCACAACAGTAGGACAGAGGGGCAGGAAAGGGAAAAAAAAAGGAGGGGTGTAGGGGAGGAGAAGGAACTGGGGCAAGAGAAACCCATCAATCTCTATAGATGCCTTGAGCCTCTAGGGCGCTATAGATCCACTTCCGGTCTGTATTTCTTTAAAATACCTCTTTTTCCCGAGGTAACTTGAGAGGATCTTTTCTTTCAATCAATTTAGCCTGACTGATATATTATAATGGTATCAAAACATAGCCAAATTCCCCTTGTGTAGTGTGCTGAGCTGCTACGGTTGCCATGGCTTTTGATTGCCCTTAGAGGTTGAGTTCAGGGGAGTCTCCTCCTTTATCCCCTGCCCCTTCCCCATATTCACATACTCATTGTAGAGACATGAGTTTCCTTTAGAGAATCCTGGGATATAAATGACTAACGATCCAAGATTCTCGGTTTCATCTCCTGGAAAGTCCCCCGAGAGCTGTCCCTCTCACTCATTCTCTTTCTCCATGACTGGTGCTCTTCCTTGCCCACTCTTCCTTTTTTTCCCTCTGCTTTGCTTTTTCTGGTAGCTTCTACCTCATCTCCTTCCTTGAATGCTTCTCAGGTTTTACAGATCCTTTAAAAACATCGACAGCTAATCTATGCCCCATCCAGTACACCTTCTCTAACCTTCACAATCTGTGCTCTTCTCTGCCATTTGTTTCCTCTGTTTCTCTATCAACATAATGGTTTCTAGGTTTTGTTGAGTTATTCTTGAGTCTCGAGTAATTCCAAAAGCCTATAAGGATTCAGAAGGCTAAGATCTGAACAGCTGAAATTTCCAACAATGAGAGCTATCAAACAGTGGCACTTGCTGACCCACAATGAACAGCTTCTGCCTGGCCAAGCAGGCTTTGCAGTCACCAGCCATGAACAGGACAGCTCAGGGCTCAAGATATATCCCAGCACTGTCCATTTTTGAGACACCTGAAATATAAAAAAACTGAAAAAAAATGCCAGAGGTTTAAAAATGTAAATAAATGTTATATGTCTACATTTAAACACATTAACACTTTTAATTTAAAAACAACAGGACATGTAGTACCCAAACAAAATTATAAAATTCAGAAGAAACTTGAGTTTAAAATTTTAGGGTAAATCAACCTAAATTCTTCTCTAAGTCTTCTCTAAATCCATCAGTTAATCCCTGGGACTAAGGAACCTCCTATAGAGAGAAGCTCAAAAGTCTAAATTTAAGATACTGGGCCTTCTGTGAACTGAGGCCCTGGCCAAATAGGCCTCCTCCCCCTGGAATAATCCCTGCCAGACATCTTACAGGCATAACATGGGCATGAGAGCCAAAGGTTGGGGGTGATCTTTTCACATTATAGATCTGTACTTTTAAGGTTTCATAGCTGCCTTTTATTTGAACATTTAAATAAATTCTAATTTAAAAGGACAAATAACCTAAGCCCTGAGCTTTGCTCTACCACTATATAGCCACAGGACACTGGACATGTCACTTACAAGCTGCAGGCATCAATTGCCTCAATGGCCTAATCCTTTAAAATGAGTGGATCAACAAGACCAGAGAGTTGTTATCTTTTAGAGCTTTAAGATTCTGTATTAGGCTAGGTGTAGTGGCTCAAGACTTTAATCCTACCATTATAGGAGGGCAAGGATGAAGGATTGCTTGAGGCCATAAGTTCTAGACCAGCCTGGGCAAGGTAGCAAGACCCTATCTCTAAAAGAGAATTTTTTTTTTTAATTAGCCAGGCACAGTGGCGAGAACCTGCAGTCCTAGCTACTTGGGAGGCTGAGACAGGAGGATGTTGTGAGTCCAGCAATTCAAGGCTACAGTGAAATATGATCGCACCACTGCACTCCAACCTAGGTGACAGGGTGAGACCTGGTCTTAAAAAATATATATATTCTATAATATTATACATTCCTTTGAGTTTTCAACACAACAAGGAAAAAGAAGTATGAACTGACAGAACTTCATGGAGCAAGTCATCATACTATATTAATGAGCTTCAGTGAAAGAGCAATAAGAGCTAAAAATTTTATATACCAATTATTTGAAAACAGAGGCAAGAATGTCCTATATCCAACAGAAAGGTTTAAAATTCATTTAGTTATTTTCTATTTAGCATCACAGAATTTCAGTTTATTTTACCTTCTGCTTGTTGCCCAACTTTATTTCAGAAAGAAATACTTGATGATTGAGCTCAATCAATACCAAGGCAAGAAATTTGAGGTATATGGCATCTGACCATCACCCTTAGGACAGTGCCGAACAAGAATACAGACTGAGGTGGAGAGCCCCCTCACCAGACTGACTAGCATCTGTACATGCTAGTCTGTATGACCACTTCCCACAAAGTATGCATTTAACTGTTAGATACAAATCTACATTTGTTTCCATCCCCACTCAATGAATATTTAAAAAGTATGTTCCTTCCTCCCTAAGGAAGGAGGAGCAGCTAATCTGATTGCAGAAAACCTGATAGTCATTGATATGGTTTGGCTCTATGTCCCCACCCAAATCTCATTTGGATTATAATAATCCCCAGGTGTCAAGGGTGGGACTAGGTGGAGGTAATTGGATCATGGGGGTGGTTTCCCCCATGCTGTTCTCATGACAGTGAGTCTCACGAGAGCTGATGTTTTTATAGGCATGTGGCATTTCCCCTGCTTGCACTCATTCTCTCTCCTGCTGCCCTGTGAAGAGGTGCCTTCCGCCATGATTGTAATTTCCCTGAGGCCTCCCCAGACATGTGGAACTGAGTCAATTAAACCTCTTTTCTTTATAAATTACCCAGTCTTGCGTATTTCTTCACAGCAGCATGAGAATGGACCAGTACAGTCATTGAATCATGTCTTGTTAGCAGATGAACCAGATTCATGTGTTAAAGGGCACTGCACATTTGTGGCTGGGGCCAAGTATGTAATGCAGTTTGACCTGCCTGTGTTCAGGTGTAATGGAGCCCTCACTTTCTTTTACTTTTAGGCACACCTGGGGAGGACCTCCCCATTTTCTCTTTCTCTGAGAAAATAAAAAACACCATTTTCTCTCTCTTCCAGGTTCTCTGAGACTGAATATGTGAGACTGATTAAATTTGTCCTGAAACACTGGCCTCATCCACAGATCTGCTCCAAAGGAGATAAAAGTATAACTAGGTTTTAGGTATGAGCCTCACTCTTTCATGTAGTTTATCAGAGCCCTGCTTCATGGAGAAAGTGCTTGACAACCAATAATAAGGCTATTTTCATCTCTATTTTAGTATCTATTCTTTATTTCTTTCAAAAAAAAGTAAAGCAAGAAATAGAAATTTGGCATTATACTCCAACCTTTAGCTTATTGGTTTGTTGACGAGAAAATCTGAGAATAAATATGAAGACTAGAAACACATAGAACAACGTAGCTCATTTTGCCCTCTGTTTATTGCTGAAGCTTATAATTGCGGTTACATTTTGTTTTAAAAGGATGGCTGCAGTCAGTCGGTTTATCACAACTTTACACAGCTAAAGAGACCATGTTTCCTACGGAGAATAAGCACCAATGTTTGGGCACTGGTCTTTGGAAGTCAGAGCACTAAGTATTGCTGAACGGCATTCAACCCACAGTCCAAATTCAGTTCCACTTTCCCTTGATATGCAGGAGTAAGGAAAAAAAGAGTGAAGAGACACTAATTTATTGATTCTTGTATCTTATTTCCAAGCTCTTGATGTTACCAATACATGATATCCAGTTGGCTCTACATTGCTTTTTGTGTGTGGTAAAATAGACGTAAGATATACCATCTTAACCATTCATGTTTACACTTTAATAGCAATAAGTACATTCACAGTGTTGTATCATCATCCCCAATATTTCCTGAACTTTTTCATGATCTCCAGCAGAAACTCCGTACCCATTAAACAACTCTCAATTTGCCCAACCCCACAGTCTCTGGTAACACTTTAATTTGCCTATTCTAGTCACTCTATAAAGTGAAATCATACATTTGTCCTTCTGTGTCTGGATTTTTTCACTTGGCAAATGTTTTCAAGGTTCATCCATGTCGTAGCATGTAAGAAAATTTCATTCCTTTTTAGGGTTAAATGGCATCCCATTGTATGCATGCACCACATTTTGTTTGTCCATCCATCATCTGTTGATGGCAACTGGGGCTGTTCCCAAAATTTAGCTATTGTGAGTAGCTATTTTACCTACTATGAACATTGGTATATAGGTATTTGTTTGAGTCCCTGTTTTCAATTCTTATAAGTATATATCTAGAAGGGGAATTGCTGGATCACATGGTAATTCTATGTTTAACTGTTTGAGAAACTGCCAAACTGCTTTCCATAGTAACTATCGCCTTCATATTCCCATCAGCAATGCATGAGTGTTCCAATTTCTCCCCATGCTAGCCCACACTTGATACTTTCTGGGTTTGTTGTATTTTTGTTTTGTTTTGTTAATAATAGCCATTCTAATGGATATAAAGTGGTTTGTACTATTTTTTACATAAGGCCTCGGATTGAAATAAACACTGATGGCTGCTTACCCAACATGCATTTCTTCTTTCTTCTTTTCTAAAGAACCCATTTCATTTTGTTATCAATTGCATCACCAGTTCTAGGTGGTGATGCTACTTAGCAAATTGGCTCACAGTATTCCCCATTACTGATTTTGGTCCAGGATGGAGTCAATCAGACAAAAGGAAAGATGTTTAAGGACTTGAAAGATGTCCTTTTTTCCTTCCACTTCATCCTCCCCTACTATAAATAGAGAACGAGCTGTCCTAGTTTTCTGCTTGAGTAGTCTTATAACCAAAAGAGGAAGGAGCCTGAGGACAAGACTTAAACTCCAAAGATGACAGGGAAGAAAGGGGGGAAAAATCAGAATCTTTGATGCTATAATGAATGCAAAATCATCCAGCCAAGGAGTCTACTCCACCAGTGGATGTCTTTTTACATGAGGTAATAAACTGCTCTATTTTTTAAGCCAGTGTGAGATAACAAAAGCATCCTAATTCATCCCCTGTGACCATTGCAGGGGACTTCAAATATGAACAAGAAAATGAGGTGAACCAAAGATGAATGGTAGGTCTTTCTCACTGAACACATGTAGATGAGTGGCAATCCTTACATACAAATTATGTCATCTTATGCCATCATTGTGGCTTACAAATGACTAAAAAGTTAAAAACCAACTCCCAAATTAAGAGAAAATTAAAATATTTCGACTACTGATTAAATGTTCTGGTTTTACTTTTAAATTCAAGGAAGAAACAGAGACTCTTAAGACAGGTGAAGAAAACATGAAAGTGAGAAGGTATGAATCATATGCTCCCTAACTTCTAATAACACCCCAAATTTCTTGAGTAGCTATAAGCTTACTCAAAACTCAGTGACTCAATCAGTGCTTTATTTAACCATGTTCTCCTTTGTGTAAACTATTACTTCAACGAAAGGCCTGAAATAAACCTTTTCTGAGTCTCTTTTATATGAGGTAAGTTGGACACTCATTTAAAATGTAGGGTGATACTATTTCCCCACTGGCCCAAAATGCTTGTTTTCCTCTTCTTTCTTACATTCTCTGAATCGTGTATTCACATGGAGTCAGCCTGTCATGTCACCAGTAGCAAATGAGTTGCAAAATTGATTCTTCTTTCCTTTCCTCTAAGAAACCTAAGTTTGGGCAGAGGAAGAGGTTCACTGTCAGCAGAATGAACCCAGCTGTCATTTCAGGTCATTCTGGGGTAGAAAAGGGCAAAATATAATGGCCTCCCCGAAACCATTCTTAGTGACTTAAGCAGGACATCTCACTTAGAATATGCCATTCAGATCAACCAGCTCCACCTATGTCAAGTCACAATGCCCCCTAGGAAGCACTTAGTCTAACTAATAATATGATGAAATGCACTATCATGGGCTGCAATGGAAGCATGAAAAGCTGAGATATAAATGACTCTTCTAAAATGTTCTGATTTGGATTTATGATACACAGGTCAAGCATCACTTTCAAGGCACTCAGAAAGCATTAAAATAGAGAAAATAATATCTCTTCTGGGTCTTATCCTTTCAATGCCATTCAGTAGATAGTTCTTTAAGGCTAGGTCTACACTTGAAAGTGCATGATACAGCTCGCCCTGCTGTAGCTGCTGCTTCACTCTCCACTTGGTTTTAAAAGCAGCCAGAGCTGAAAATAGCTCAAGAATGAAGCCTGCATGACTGTGCAGTTGCCATTTCAAACATACACAGAAAATGTTAAGCCTCAGGCTGTTTTTCTCAAGTATGGACAGTCCCTAAGAGAAACAGTTAAAACTTACCCCTAAAATATTCTCAGCAAATGGAGGTCATTTGAAAGGAATAAATATATAGGGATTATTTGGCCTCTGACTAGGTAGAAATGTAGTACTAAAACCAAAGAAAACAAAGACCACTTGCTTTTTAAAAAAATGCGAACAAAGGAATACATTCTTAAATTTAAGATATTCTATAGGAACTTTAATATTGATTTGATATTGTTTGTAGAATGACAATATTCAGGGATTATTGTGGCGAAAGACAAAAGACCAAAAATACAATATTAACAGAGGCTGATTTATAAGACATAAAACTTAAGAATTATTAAGTTTTAGACATAGCTCAGTATTTTCTCCCTTATGGTCCCTCTGTACATTTGCTAAGACTTAAAATGTTATCTTTGTTATCTAAAAGTGCATTTTAAAAACCATCAATTCAAAAAAGGCCCAAGTAAAAAGCATTCTAAGCAATAGGAAAGTGAAGGGTGTGTTTGAAAATGTAAGACCTGAAGATATTAACCAAAGATATCACATATGACTTCCATTAATCTTTAGAACTCATGTGATATGGTGTCTATGTTTCCTTTATATTAAATTAGTATTATTAAAGCACATTTTGGCTGCAATATTAAAAACAACATTCTAAACATAAGGGATAATGTGTCCCCTTTGTCTAGATTGTTTTTACTCTAGATATTTATATTTATAAAGAGCATTTAATTTACTCCAGATATTTATATTTATATAGAGCATTTAATTTATCCCAGGCACTATTTTATACACTTTACAAATATTAGGTCATTTAATCTTCACAATTACCAATACGAGTAGTATTCTCATCATCATTGTACAAACAAACTGATGAACAGCAACAGAGCTAGTAAGGAATAGGACTCTAATGTGAACCAAGAAAATAAGGCTCCCCAGCTCATGGTCTTAATCACCATTCTATTGAAAGGATTCATCTGCAGTCTCTCAAAGCAGAAGGAAATGATAGATAATAGGGCAACAGAACAAAAGTCTAATTCTAATTTTGTCACTAACTACATCTGACCTTAGGCAATTTCCATAAATTTTCTGGACTTCTGATTTCTCATTAGGAAAATAGAAGATCTTTGGTAAGATCTCATCTTCCTCTAAAATTCTATAATTTAGAGCTTTTCACCTTCAATATATTTACAATGGTTGAGAGCATGAGCAACAGGGTGCCAAAAAACTGGGTGTGCACGAACTGAAGGTACCAAGAATTGAAGGTACATAGAAAAGGACACAGTTCGACCTGCTCTAGATTTAATACACTTTGATTACACCTTGCCACCAATCATCCCTGATTTTTCCATCTGGTTTTATTGTTGAAAATGGCTGCAATATGTAAAGATAAGTGTGCTAAAACAGTGTTACTGTAAAGAAACTATGTGAATAAGTCACGCAATAAAGTGAAAGCTGGAAAAAGTATGCCTCTTAACCATGAAGAACAATAGCATGTCATATCTGAGTGTAGACCTCGTGACTGGATAATCTATTTCCACTAGATGTCACAAATACAGCCTCATCATCACAAGCAGCTTAGAGGCAAAGTACTGAACTGCCAATTCTTCTTCTAAGTGCCCATTAGGGACGTAAAATAGTTAATGTCATTAATTAATGAATTTGTTTGTAATGCTTGAAAGAAATCTAAAGATGACCCACTAACTACAAAATAGTCTAATTAGCTTAGTTGTTCATCAAAACTATATCAAACAAGCTTGTATTCTGACTTCTATAATACACAGATTTTAATATATGGGCTCACTTTCATACAGATATTTGCAGTAAATCGGTAAGATCTGCATTCCAATACATTGCCTCAACCAAGCAAGAGGATTCATTTTAATGATCTCCCACTGTGCCCTGTTATTTTCACTAAGTATTTTTCAACAATATTTTTTTCTCCAAAAACACGTCTAAACAACTGCAAAGCAGCTTATCAATACAGTCAATTGAGGAATAATTGTAGTTGGGGTAACTGACAAAATGTTTTACTGTTCTGAAAGATCTGACCAACTGATTTTTCTTTTTATTAAATTGATTGGCTACTTTTGTGAACAGTTCCATCAAAAATTAACTTTATATGCTTCCCCTTCCTAGTTAACATATTCTACATAGAAAAGTAGTTATATATTGGCTTGAGTTTAGCTTTCATTTCTTTGTTTAATCAGCAATTTTCATTAGTTCACTATAATTAACATGCTTGTTGTAGGAAATGCATAGTTCCAGATGAAAACACAGACTTGACGCATTCTGCATTTTCCTTCTAAGTTTTTTCCTATGTAAACATATATTTTTACAGGACTTAAATACTAAGGTATATATATTTGGTGTCCTTGTTTATTTAACACTATGTACTGGGTGTGCTTCTTTAATATTCTTCAATATCACTTTAATGCCTGCAAAATATGCCATCATGTGGAAGTAATATAACACTGTATGAATATATACTTATAAAGAAATCATCGTGTGTATTTCTTTTTTATTGATGTTTTCTAAAATAAAAAGGCTTATCAAAAAGTATGAAAGCTTTAAATGTTCTTAGCAACTTCTGCCAAACTATCAACTCGAAAGGTTGTGTGTACATTTACTTTCACCAGCGAATCTACATGTTCCTCATCCTCACTAATGTGCATGCCTTTGTTCTGGCTAATATGATAGGTAAAAATAATTTAATCTGCCTGTCTTATAGTATGAGTGAATTTTAATTTTTTCATGTTTATTAAGCGTATGTACTGCCTCTTTTTTTAATTGTATTTTTCTAGTCGGGGGGACTCTTGTTCTTTTTTTTTTTTTTCTTTTGATCATTGCTCTATCTCACCTGGATTTTTCATCCTCATTTGCTGGTGTCGCTAAGGCAATGTAAACTAAGAGTCAAGTAAGGTACTTTAGCTTTCCTAATGTACCATTTTTTAAATTGTATTTCTTATATTTGTGTGCAAAATGGAAAATTCATACTAAGTAAGAGGCAATGGTGAACTAAAAATGAACTCTGATTAGCAGGCTACTTTAGAAAATCAATGTGAGGACAATTTTATATAGCTCACTAATTCAAAAATCTCTTTCTTGTACTTCCTTAGACTGGCAGCTGTTCTTGCATTATGGAAAACACATTTCTCTCAAATTTAAAATTTAGAGTCATTCCTAACTGCTCTTAAAACTCCATTATACACGATCATTTTCCTATCACGTTAATTATTTATGCCAGAATATTTTCAAGCTAAATATTAACTATTTCCAATATAAAACTTTTTAAGGAAACAAAAACATACAAAATCTGATCAATGACAAAAATTCCTACCTAAACATCTTTTTTCCTTTTTCAATACCAATGCATTAGAAATGACTGAAATACAGTTATTGTAGAGGAGCTATCAAAACAACTGATAAGAGATAAAGATCAAAACTGTAGGATGCCAAAGTCTTGCAGCTGCTAATCAGAAGCAAATTTTATACAAAGCCATCCCGTAATCCTATCAGGGGCCAACTGTCCTTGCAGCCTAATTAAAAAGGGAAATCACACTGGAACTATTTGACATTGTTCAGAAAGAAGACAAAGGCATCCAGAATACATGACTTGGGGATAAATATGCATACAAAAATGTTAATACATTGCTAAATGATTAAATATATTAAAAGGCCCCAAATCAGGTAAAGTATTTTAAAAGTCTAATTTGTGAGTATATTATTACTTCCTTCTGTCTCTTAAAACCGGACCAAACCTTGTGAATTTAATAGGTTAAAACTGCCTCCTAAAACTGCACCGGAGATAATGAGAATTCTAATAGGCATACAGAACAGTCATAAATAACCAACAGAATTAGCTATATTTACAATCAATTAACTAAAAATATAGACAGTTAAAATGACTGAAATGATCGAGGTATAATTAAGACATTGCTGCTCAGCTGAAATAGTAACCTAGAGTAAAATAGAGTACCATTTTTATTTGTCACAGACTTAGTCATCTCAGCGTGTTGAATGAAAGTTTTATCTAGTATCATGACCAGTGGACATGAAGTGTTTGTAATGTTTGTAATGAATTATTTTACTGTCTGTGAACTGTTAACCTAAAAAAACTAAACAAATTATCAGAAATACAAAAATGTAGAAATCATAACCAATTTTTGTCACTACCTTATCATTGCTAAATTTCTCTTAGGCCAAATTATTAGAGAATTAATTAAACTAATCCATGGTGTTAGGGGTAATTAAAAGTGTAAGAGATTACTTCAAGAAACACACACACACCCACCCACACATGCAGAGAGCTTCGGAAAATCTTTCGGTTACTACTTCAGTCTTTCCAATTACTACTTTATTCCTATGTTTGTTTCCTTAAAAGGAACAAAAATGGGTGTGTGTGTTAGTCTGTTCTTGCACTGCTATAAAGAGATAGACTGGATAAAGCAAATGGGATACATATGCACCATGGAATACTATGCAGCTATAAAAATGAATGAAATACGTTCTTTGCAGGGACTGGATGGAGCTGGAGGCCATTATCCATTGCAATGGGAACAGAAAACCAAGTAACATATGTTCTCACTTATGAGGGGGACCTAAATGAAGAGAGCACATGGACACATACAGGGAAACAACACACACTGGGGCCTTTCAGAGGATGGAGGGTGGGAGGAGGGAGAGGATCAGGAAAAACACCTAATGGGTACTAGGTTGAATACTTGGGTGATGAAATAATATGTACAATAAATCCCCAAGACACAAGTTTATCTATGTAACAAACCTGCACTTGTACCCCTGAACTTAAAATAAAAGTTAAAAAAAAAAAAAATTTAAAAATCTGTAATACCTGAGACCGGGTAATTTTTTTTTTTTTTTTTTTTTTTTTTTTAGACAGAGTCTCGCTCTGTCGCCCAGGCTGGAGTGCAGCCGCGCGATCTCGGCTCACTGCAAGCTCCGCCTCCCAGGTTCATGCCCTTCTCCTGCCTCAGCCTCCCCAGTAGCTGGGATTACAGGCGGCCGCCACCACACTTGGCCGGTAATTTTTTTTAAAAAAGAGGCTTAATTGGCTAGTGGTTCTGAAGGCTTACAAGGAGCATGACTGGGGACGCCTCAGGAATGTACAACCATGGCAGAAGGTGAAGGGGAAACAGGCATGTCTTACATGGCTGGAGCAGGAAAAAGAGAGAAGGAAGAGGTGCTACACACTTTCAAACAACCAGATCTCACAAGAACTCACTGACACCAGGCGCAGTGGCTCACGCCTGTAATCCCAGCACTTTGGGAGGCCGAGGCAGGTGAATCACGAGGTCAGCAGATCGAGACCATCCTGGCTAACACGGTGAAACCCCGTCTCTACTAAAATTACAAAAAAAATTAGCCAGGGGTGGTGGCGGACGCCTGTAGTCCTAGCTACTTGGGAGGCTGAGGCAGGAGAATGGTGCAAACCCAGGAGGCCAAGTTCACACCACTGCGCTCCAGCCTGGGAGACAGAGCAAGACTCCGTCTCAAAAAATAAAAAAATAAAAAAACTCATTATTAGGAGAACAGCAAAGGAGAAATCAACCCCATGATCTAACCACCTCCCACCAAGCCCCTCTTCCAACACTGGGGATTACAATTTGACATGAGATTTGGGCAAGGACACAAACCATATCAGTGCGTGTATAATACAAACACATACATGTACATACACATACACACACACACACACACACACACACCCCAGACCAAACAAGAAGACAACATTTCACCAGCTCAGTTTCTGGCGGATTGTGGTGTTCTGTGAATTTACTGAACATGATGAGAAACAGTTATGTGGAACCAACTACATCTACATATTTTGTTTTGTTTTGTTTTTCTTCTCCTTAAACAATTGGTCTTTTCATTTCAACTTTTATAAGGTTCTGGGATGCTCTTATTAAATATTGAATAAATCATCATAATTAATGGACTACAAATTAGTGCTGTAAAATTCCAGTTATCAAATCTTTACACAATGACAGCAGTGACACAGTAGAAAACTGGCAACATTTTTATCGGAAGAAATATTTTTGCATTTTCACTCAAATGTAAGTTATTAAAAATGTCCCCCAAACATACACATATATGAAATAAAATATAAGTTCAATTGAAATAATGTATGACACTATTATTAAAGTCAATTAACAACAATACACACAGTATTTTGCATTCAAATTCATTAACGGGACCTGTAAATTACCTCCTTCTATAATTTTACATAAAGACTTAAAAACAATCATTGAAAATCAAGATGAAATAATTGTCCCTATGTTAGAGTGGTTTGAAAGGACATTAGTGATAAGTTGATCTCATAATTAAAAATGGGATGTAAAGGGACTCATGCCATCTTTTTCAACCTTATATCTAAAGCAGTGATTTTTTTTTCATAATTAATGGCCAAAGTCCCTGGATGTCTTGTACCTAAGTTTATCCAAGTTATGAGTACATATACATATAAGTTTATTTTAAATATATATTTGATATATTTTCTTGTGCAAAAATTTAAAACACGACATAAAAATGAGTAATATGAGGAGGCTGGTCCTAACAGACAGTGGAAATTACTGATTAGTGACATGAAAAATTTTAACAATCACTTTAATTTCTCAAAAATATTCCTAGATTTTTAGTTTATCCATAATGTGAGTTCAAATATAATGAATCAAATACAAGCTAATCCAGATTTTAAGATAGGGCATCCTTCTATTTTAGTAATATGGTATATTGAAATTTAAAAATAATAATATTGAATTTCAGGTAATGCACCACGTTAAAGATCTACAGAATATGACTAAAAGTGTCACATTCATGTATGACAGAATGTCCACACACAATCTAACATATTTATGAGTTTGTTTCATAGCTAAGTCATGATAGCGCTTTACAGAATGAAACATCAGTCTCATCTTTCTGTCATATTAGTCATCAGAGAGCTATCCTAAAATGATTTCATGCTTTGAACTCCCATCTTTTTTATTACTATGATAAATCATTATATATGAAATCCACAAATAGAAAACATTTTAAAATGGGCATAAACACAAAACAGACTCTAAAAACAATTCCTTAAGAATGGAAGATAATGCATTTTCTATGCAATCCATTGGCTAATACGTCTTTATAGAGGTGACACCAAACTTGTTCCTTACTGAGCAATCCAAATTATGACACTAGATGCACTCCATCGGTTTTCACTGTAAACTGCGTTTCATTTAACGTACTGTATTGCTTGTCCTTCTGCCCTCCTGGGATTCTCATTCAGTTGGAAGAGAAGAAGCCATTCTCGCTATTTACAAACTTGTTTCTATTTTTCTGACTCATTCTTTAGAATAAAATCCCTAGTGTCCGGGCATGGTGACTCATGTTTGTAATCCCAGGACTTTGGGAGGCTGAAGTGGGCGGATCACCTGAGGTCAGGAGTTCGAGACTAGCCTGGCCAACATGGTGACATCCCGTCTCTACTAAAAATACAAAAAATAGCTGGGTGTGGTGGTGGCCGCCTATAATCCTAGCTACTCGGGAGGCTGAAGCAGGAGAATCCCTTGAACTGAGGAGGTGCCGGTTGCAGTTAGCCAAGATGGTGCTACTGCCCAACAGCCTAGGAGACAAAGTGAGACTCAGTCTAAAAAAAAAAAAAAAGAACAAAATCCCTAGCCACACCTAACTCAGTACACCATTACACCATTTGTGGTTCCTGTTAAGCTTTTTTCTTGCTCACAGCCTTGCCCACCCTTTAATATAACTTTGATGAAAATCTGCAGAATTATATCTGCTAATTCTTTTCATTCACACTAAAGCTGACTAAAGAATATCTCTGAATTAGTTGCTTTTAGAGAAATATTTGCCACTCTATCAAAGATAGCTTTTTATAGTTGCATAGGAATTGAAGATGAAAATTTTTAAACACCTTTATTTTTTATGGTTATACGGTCTGAAAACCGGTACTTCAACCTTGCATTATACCAAAGTGACTCAATCAAAGCATATTGAGATACATTAAATAAGCAATATTTTTATTCTGATAAGTTATAACTAACTGGTAGTTTTAAAATAAAGGCAATAATACATGCTGTGCTTCCATCTTTTTAGAGTTCCTTTTAATACATTAAGGACCAAACTATTATTTTCAAATATTCAGTTATTGAAATAGAGATGTGTGATGGCAGTGGCTAGCGGACCATCCATTCTCTCCTTAACCGGTAATGGTGTTACAGCTGCCAAGCTATGTTTTTAAGCCTCCCATGCAGGTATTTCCGCGCAACTAAGGTCTCTTTAAATGAATTCAAGCAGAAGTGACATGTGCCATTTCTGGGCCTGGGATCCTGTAGTGAATTCTTATAATTTTATGTAGCTTTGGCATTCATTTTGAATAGAAATTTAACTTTCTTCTATCAGCAGCAGGGCTCACTAGACCTTGACATATTTCCAGTTCTATGTCACACCCAAATGGCACAAGCCAGTGGACAGAGATAACTTCTCTCCCACCTAACAAACTGGGCTCCCTACTTTCCTGCTTTATCCTTTAAATAGTGAGAACTTAATGATCCATGCTCTAGTCCCTTACATATACTGCAAGATGCCTCGTGCTCTTCTCTCCCTGACTGACTCTGCTCAGCTCTACGCACATCATTGTGCCCTTCTTGCCCAGGATCTGTAAGTAAAAACCTTTGAACTTGTTTCCTACTGTAGTAGTATATTGAATTTGCTCCTTCCATCTGAAGAACCAGGGGCTGCCCCAGCCTGGACTTTCCCCAAGACACCAGGGAGAACATGAGCTCAGGCTCCCAGCACCAGAGCAATGTCAGGCAAGTATAAACTGAACACAGGTCAGACAAGAGTCATAAGGGCATCTGCCAATATTAACAAGTTGTCTGTGTGAGGGATCCCCTGGTCACAAGTTGGACAAATAGGCATCAGGCTGTCCACTATGTGAAAGAAGTATCCTGTGAAAGGTACACTGGAAACAGCCATGTCTGTCCAGCTCCCCTTTATTTCTCTTTAAGGTAGGGTTGCCAGTCACTCTGGTACTGGTACCCCAATTTAGCTGCTGACTCTCAAAACAGATGCTCCTCCTTCCTATTAGCTAGAACACTGAGGTGCTTGTGTTCTAGTTGCGAACATGTCATTAGGTGACAGTGGAAAGACAAGGTAAAAAGAACCTGAGCTCCTGAATGATCACCAGGGGCAGAGCTGTGTCAAAAACCTGGAGCACTAATTTCAAGAATATTACATGAGCAATGAGAATTGATATGTTCTTAAAAGCCACTGTATTTCAGATTTCTTTGTTATAGCAACTTAGCCTTCACCCCAATACAAAATGGGGTGGGCCAGGACATACAGGACAGAATATGAAATTCTGCATTATGGATCAACTATATCCTTTAGATTTACCTATTGGAGACAAGATAACCATACTACATAAATAGACACATCTGAGCAGAAGACATGAAGCACATTCACAAAAAGCATTTGGGTTATTTATATCAAGTTCCATTTGATCTTGAACTGAGGGCATAGCTGTGATGACTTTCTAGCCCCAACAGTTCGACTCAGCTCCCAAGAAGCATGACAATGCCTAGGAAAGGAATACAATCATGAGAACTCTCAATGCAATTATTTGCATGTCATAGTATATAATATTTCTTTTCTAAGCCTCACAGGTTAAGATGCTTTTTAAAGAAAACAGTCTTCTAAAAAAAATAAAAGCCACTCATTTTCAATATTGGAAAAAAAGACAGAGTGAAGAATGTAGGAAAAAGTACTATCTCTGAGAGTGAGGGCAAGAAAATAAACCATGCAGAAGTCATTTTGGAGTGAACTTCTGAGTAGTAGTTTGCCACCAGGTAGGCAAGGCTATCAGTGGTGCAGGGAGAAGGGGGAGGTGTAGGAAGGGAGAACAAAGGAGAGGCAGTGGAGGGATGGGCATTACAGGTCCAGCAATGCCAAAATATAGAGTACAAGAAGGAAGGAAACAGTTGAAAGGCAGGCAGCATTCAGAGCATCAGTAGTGGGTGAAACCATGTTACAGGACTTGAAGTTTACCCCGAAGATAAAGAATAATTCAAAATTTTAAATAATGAATATATTATCATATTTGGAGTTTGAAAAATTATCCTGAACACAACATGGAGTATAGCCTGGAGGAAAAGGGTTTTAAAAGGTTCTGGTAATGTAAACCAAAAAGAAGAAAGCAAGAAAAGAAAAAGCAAGCCTGCAGAAATCAATGGCAATAAAAATAAAAATAGAAGTCCGGACAAAATTAAAAGGTTGACAATGACAGGTCTTGAGAACTGATTGAACAAAAGTTCTGACATCTTTAAAAAATAATAGAATAGTTGAACCTAACAAAAGAAAGGAAATGACTAATTTAGTAAGAAATGGAAAAGTGTACATATGAAAGTTATTTGAAGTTATAAGGGAAAAATTACCTCAGAAAATATTATGTATTTTTCTAGAAAATCTGGATAATTACAATTTTTTTTTTTTTTTTTGAGATGGAGTTTTGCTCTTGTAGTCCAGGGTGGACTGCAATGGCGCAATCTCAGCTCACCGCAACCTCCGCCTCCTGGGTTCAAGCAATTTGCCTTCATCAGCCTACCGAGTAGCTGAGATTACAGGCATGCGCCACCATGCCTGGCTAATTTTGTATTTTAAGTAAAGACGGGGTTTCTCCATGTTGGTCAGGCTGATCTTGAACTCCTGACCTCAGGTGACCCGCCCACTTCAGCCTTCCAAAGTGCTGGGATTACAGGGGTAGGCCACTGCACCCAGTGATAATTACAATTTATTAAAAGCCAAAATTAACCAATGAAATTGAACAAATAACAAATAAATATAGTAAAATAATTATCAAAAATTATTATTAAAAGTTACTTTCGAAAACCATCCCAAAAAATAGAATTTACAAAAAACTTCTCAGAGTTTTAAAGGCCATGCTACATAATTTGATTATGTGTTCAAAAACTTAGCTAATTAATTTAATGAAGCATAACTCCACTCCCAACATCAACATTTGCTCAAAATAGCATTAAAGAACAGGGGCAGGAACAGGAGGAGGCAGACTTGAAAGATTAAAGCATACAAATACAGACCTCTGTCTACAGGGCATTCAGTCACCACTTAGCACATTCCATCATTACCTAGAGTGCATGGGACTGAACCTGCAACTTCACAGTAATTCCCAACATAGTAATGCTTGTTACCACTGAAGGATTGTAGTTGGCTTGAAATCTATTTCCCATACATTCCATATACCCATCTAAAATTCCAAATATAGATGAATATGTGTCATAAAATATAATTATTCTAAATTCATTAACACATTAAAAGCTTCAGCTATTATGATATGGTAAGGAATACCCCAATAATACAAGGATGGTTTAACATTCAGAAATCTACCTAGCAAATGTTTCATAATAACACGTCAAAGAAAAAGTGACAAATTCAATAGAAATTAAAAAGGCATTTAATAAATCTTAATATGCATACTTGATTTTAAATGCACTTCCTGGGAAAATAAAAACAGAATAATTTATATGTTAAATAATATTAGGCCCATAGAATATCAAAAGAAAAAACAAAAGATAGATTTCCAATAAAATCTGGACCAAACGAAAAACACATTTCTAATTGTTATTATAACTTTCTAGAAATTTTAGCCAATGGTATCAGACATGAAACAGCAAAAAGTATTAGAAATGAGAAGATAACATTATCAATATTTTGGGGTAATTTTTGTGCTTGAAAAACAAGTGAGAAAAGTTATATATTTAAATCAATAAGACAGAATAAAAGTTAAAATTAATTAATGTTCATGCAATTATGACAGTTAATCTTATGTGCCAACTAGACTGGGCCACAGATTAAACATTATTTCTGAGTATGTCTATAAGAATCTTTCCAGAAAAGATTGGCATTTGAATTAGTGGACTGAGAAAAGCAGATGGCCCTCCCCAATGTGGGTGGGCAGCATCCAATCCCTGGAGGACTTGAATAGAATAAAAAGGGAGAAGGTTCAATTCACTCTCTGCTTGACTGCTTGAGCTGAAAATATCAATCTTCTGCTACTCTCCATGCCGCTTGTTTTCAGGCCTTCAGACTGGCACTGGAATCCCCACGAACAGCTCATCAGTTCTTAGGCTTTTAAACTACACCACTGGCTTTCCTGGGTCTCTAGCTTGCAGACAGCAAATTGTGGGACTTCTCAGCTGCCATAAACACCACGTGAGCAAATCCTTTATAATAAATCGTGTGTGTGTGTGTGTGTGTATGTGTATATATGACTGTTTGTGTATATATATCCTATTGGTTCTGTTCTCTGGAAAATCCCTACTAAATACAGCTATCTATATGCAAAGCTGGTTAAAGCAAAAATCAACTTACAATCTAAATAGCTGAAAAATCATAAACAACCTAAAATATTCGAGCACAACATGATGGGATACATCTATGTATAAAATGTAATAATTTTATGGAGAAACATAAAAATAATTTTGAAAGAATGGAGAAATATCGTATATTTTTGGGTGGCAGATATGTATGAACAGACAGACTTCTGAGACTATAGCAAATTACCAGTAAAATTCAATGAAATTCCAGCAAAAGAAATAAATAGGGTCTCAGAACTATTGTATCTGGTAGACTAAATAAACAAAAAAATAGCTAAACATATCAAAAAATGACTTGGGTGTGTATATACACATATTGAAACAATTATAACAATGTGGTCACACACAAGACTGACAATAACAGAACTGACAGACTGCCCTGAAACTTCCTGAGGTATATATGAACTTGGTATGTACTAATACATAGTAATAATAATAATAACGAAAACAATTTTGTAAAGGAAATTTCACAAAGGATCAAATTATTCAACAAATGAAAGTAGGGAAGTTTAATAAAAATAAAATAAAATTCTATTTTAGCATATCCAAAATTGTAAATCAAATAAATTCTATATTGATTAAAATTTTAAGTAAAGCTATAGAAGACAAGTAAATATTTTCCAGCTCCATGTCTCTAAGCACTGAAATATGGGATAAAACTACAAAAGGAAAGGCAAATAGGTTTAATTATATAAACCTTAAAACCTCTCTATATCAAGAACGTTTTGGAAAAAATTTAAGCAAAGTCTGATTAGAAAACATACTTAAAACAAATATGAGTACTATACCTGCCTTACAAATCAATCATTAAAATATAAATACCCCACAAAAACACTAATAAGAAGCGTGTGTAAAAACATGAATGGGCATTTCGTAGAATAAATATGAATGGTAAATAAATGTAAGAGTAAATGTTTAACCTCACCAATAATCAAAGTAAGGCAAAAGGAAACAAGCAAATTACACTTTTTAAAAATCAAGTTGGCAAAAATTAACAAGGCATATCATACTTTTATGCATACAGTAAGTTATTTGCTAATAAATAAAAAGAACCTTTACATGTTCATACATTTTTAACCAAATAACTCCATTTTAGGAATTTATGCTAAGGAAATAGTCAGAAAACCTGTTAAAAATGCATTTATAAAACTATTCATTTCAGTGTTATTTATTATAAGAGAACAATCTGAGTTTCTAAAAATAATGGAAACAACCTAAATGCCCCCAAATGGAAGAACAGGACAAATATATTATGGCATATAAAATATAATGCAGTCATTAAATTTTCCAGTGCACCTATAATAATATGGAAAAGTGGTATAAAATAGTACAAACAGTATGAGCTCAAATCATCAAAATCTCTATATAGTTTAAAATATTCATATCTTTTATATAGGTGTATGTACACACACACACACACACACATATATATGTATGTATGTATGTATGTAGGAATAGCGAGAAAAGATCAAAGAATTATCCAATAATGGTAACCATAGTTGTCTTCTGACAGTGGGATTACAAGTTGTTTTTATTTTCTTCTTTATGACTTTATGTATTTTTTCAATTTTCTACAATAGACATTTTTATAATCAGAAGAAGTGATAAAAAATATTTTATAGGCCAATTCAACTTTTATGAACCCTTTTTCACATAATATTTTTGCATCTCATTTTAATAAGAAACAATATTCTGAAAAATACATATTTCTAGAGAAGTGAATTATATTTTAAAATTGCATTAGTATTTTGGTTTCTAAGGAATTACTTCACTTAGTGCCAAAATAAGCTAATCAGGCTCTTTATTAAGAGCTACTCTAATTCACATGGCTGCTAAAATGTATTCAATAATGATGGTGTGCAATATCCATTTCCCCCTACTCATGCCTTTTCCCAGTCAGGGCTGTAAACAAGCGGGCATGCTTCTGAGATCAGGGTCTAGCATTCAAAGACAAGAGATTACTTAGATTAACCAGAAAATTTGGAATGTTTCTCATGTGATTTTTTAAAATCAGAAATAATTAATGAATCTACTGAGTTACAAATAGAGTATAACACAATGGTGTCACAAACCAGAATTTAGGAATTCAGCCTGAATTCAGCAGAAGAGGGAAGGAAAGCATCTCCTTCCTAGAAGTCCAGCAGGATGGATGCACAGCTAAGTGTTCTCCATGGTGGAAAAAAATGTCTCCAGTAAGCCAGTTCTGACAGCCACAGGACAGGTCAGGGTGAAAACCTGGGATGTAATGGTCTCTGACAACAAAATAGGCATCAATGAGAAAAGATAGTCCCTTGGAGAATTTCCTTGAAAGAAATTAAAAAGGAGCAGATGGCATAATATGAGCAGATATTTTTTCTTGCTCCTCCTGTATGTCAAAACATTGTTTTAACAAAAAATAAATAAATAAATAAATACAGGAAAAGGGCAAAAATCATCATCACAAAGCACAAAGGTCTGAATGAACAGCGTGCATTTACCTATAGTTAAACTCAATACACAATAAAGAGTACAGCAATGCTGCTTCAAATCAATTGTACTTGATAATTATAGGCATAACAAAAGATCAGAAAATGGTCCAACCATCCGTCCAGTCTCTCCTGACAATCACCTAGGAATCTGTGAGTTCACTCTTTCCTCAGCCCCTTATCTATTCTCCATAAATATAACCTGTCAATTCTACCCCCACATAATTTTCAGAATCTGCCTACTTCTCTTTGACTCCAATATCATGTCTCAGTCTAAAGAAATGCCCTCCTATAAAGTTTCCCTTTCTCTCCTCTCGCCTGCATTTTCCATACACACTTTCAGAGAAACCTTCAAAAATATAAAGATCATGTTAGTGCACTGCTTATAATTCTCATGGCTTCCCATGACTCTTAAAGTGAAAGAAACACAAAATTCTTTCCCATGGCCTACAAGGATTTTCATTATTTGGCCCTGAATAACTTTGAACCTCATCTTTTCTTTTTGCTCTGACACTCCGAATACATTAATTTCTTTCAGATTTTCTAACAAACCAACCTCATCCCTGTCTTTGCACCAGAGTTCCCTGTCCTTGGAGTAACTTTTCCTCAGGTTTTCCCAAGCTTGGCTCTTTCTTATCATTCATGCTTTAGATTATATATTAGCTCTACAGTGGGTGTGCAGGGGGGGTCCTCCTTGAACATACTCTATACTACTTCATTTCATTTCATTTTCTTTATAGTATTTATCACTATCTGACATTTCTGTTTACTCATTATTTGTTCATGGTCTCAACCCAGTAGAATTTACGTTCCATCAGAGTAGAGACCTTATCTATCTTGCTCAAAGTTTTAACTCCAACAACAAAAATAGTGCCTAGCACAAGGTAAGTCCTCAACAAACACTTTTTGAAAAAATTAATAAGGTGTTCTTAAAAACATGTGTGATACCAGAATGTAGGATTGACCAATAATAATTTTAGGTGTTATAATAAGGATTAATTTCCTGGAGAGCTAAAAATATTAGAGTTCCATAATCAATCACACCTTTTAGACAATTTTAATAATGTATCAAGCACTTAGAAACATCTCTTAGTTTGTTTTATTCCCCATAATCTAAATTAGGAGCCAAGTGATTTAAGAGCAATGAGTGCCTGATTGAGACCAAAGTAATCTTGCTTTCAGCATTCTTGGTGATTATCATCTCATCTTTGTGTGAGCTGTAGTGTGTTCATGAGACCTCTGGGTTCTTATTAGCTAATTTTTATAAAATAATGCAGCAAACTCAGTCAGTGGTCTGCTCATATATCCTCGACCATCATCATGAACACCAGTACCTGCTGTGCTTTCAGTCCAACACCAGCACTCATGGCTTTCCACAGAGAGGTACCTCAAGCTGCTGGATCCCATCTTGCCTCAGACCCCTGAGAGCCTGGGAACTTATGCCCTCCCGGGGCACCATTAACCAGTGACTAAAATGCACACGGTTGTAAACAACCTGGCTGCTGCTAGTACACCAAATAATTCTAAGGTGTGCTCTGCACTGTCTCCAAAGCTTCCTCAGGGCATTATCCTTGATATTACACTCATATGTGAACTTCTTCCTTTTCAGGCCCACTTTCTCATTTTCCTCGCAGTTTTAATTGGGAACACTTCTTAATAAATAGCTTTTACTTGAATCCTCACCTCCGGTTCTACTTCCAAATAATTCAACCTAAGACAAATAATAGAAGCAAAATAAAATACGGAAAAAATTAATAATAATAAACGTAACTGTAATTTTTGGTGATGCTATCAGAACAGCCCAACACCAGGTAAGCAGTGAGGAATAAAATGATCAGCTTAAAAGGATGTCAAAATTGGAAGGGGCATGTCAATAAATGAAAAATCTAGAATCCACTACACTTTAAAGAAAAGGAAACACAAATTATAGATGATGCATTATAGGTGTTTTTCATATCAGATTATAAGGAAATTCAATCGGGGATTCATATTCAAAGAAATAAACTTGACTTTACAACTGAAATACCAGTCAATGAATGAATATTTATATGTTTTAAATTAAATAAAATGTTTAACTTTTTAAACATAAGAATGGCAGCAGACATTTGAACAGCAACATTAGAAGCTAAGGGGCAGAAAAGAAATTCCTTCAAAACCCTAGGGGGAAATCACTTCCATACAAGAAGTCTATATCCAGGCAACTAATTGTAAGTGGGACAGACATTCAGATGTGAAAAGTGTCCAAATATATCTCCTGTACCCTTTTTTCTGGAAGCTCCTGGATATTAAAACAAGAGAATAAAGCAAGGAGAAGAAACATATGGGATATCAGAAACAGCATTCAACTGGGGGGAGGAGGCAAAGAGGGTCTTTAGGAGGTGACGGTGATGAAGGTGGGCTCTGAAGCATACCTGGGGAGCAGTCAGGTCAGACTATGGCTAATTGAAATGCTCCAAGAAGCAGCAACTAAGAGCACAGTGAAGTTGGAACATATTTCAGCGAAATTTATACCCCTAAGGGAGAATTTTGGGGATGAAGTGGTGAACAAATAAATCAATAATAAAAAAGATCATTATTAACAAAAGGGAACCAAAGCCAAAGAGAAACAAAAAATATGTATGGTACAGCTGTGAAGAGTACTTTATAGTCACAACATAACCACACAATACTGATCTAACAAAAAGTACGACATAATTGTATTGGTAAGATGCGGACATCAAAAGTGGACATATATGATGGCAGAAAGGAGCCAAATCCCCAATTCTTGTGGTGGGAAATGAACGGGTAATGTGGAAAATTGAAAAAATCAAGAATCAGCAAGGTAACCACGCCACTGAAGTATATGGAGCAAATATCAAGAAAAATAGCTGAAGAGTTGAAGAGGTGCTTCTGACGATTGGAAAATGGGAGTAGAGAGGAGATTTTATTAAAAAAAGACATATATATTCACACTATATATATATTATATATAACTTTAGTAAAGCAAAACATCAAAAAAAGAGAAAGAAGAGCTTGAGCAATTTTTCTCTTATCTAATATTTGAGCACTTAAGCACTCAACATGTATTTGCCTCACTGGAAACAGTAGAATATTTTTCACTATAACTGCCTATTTCAAACAAGGAATCATACCGGGCACTAATGAATAGGTGAAGGAGTTGAATAAAGTGACATGAAAGAAAAACTCTAAATTCCCAAATAACAATATAATACCTAACATTTATTCAGTGTTTAATATATATCTCTACTATATATATAACAGCATTATTAATTTTCACAGTATTCCTTTGAGGCAGGCATTAGGATGATCCACATATTACACAGCGGAAAACTAAAGTTTAGAGGACATCAATCTTTGCTCACTCTCATACACGGAAAGTGACAGCACTAATATTTTTGTTCTCTCTGGTGGGAATGCTTGTTCACCAGAAATCTAAATGGCTTGCAATCCTACTTCTTCAGGTCTTTGAACAAATCCTCCCAACTTAGGAGAATTTCCCTGACCATTCTATTTAAAACAGAAATCAATCAAAGTTGAAATGAATCACTTCCTCCTTCCCCAACTCCCCCCCCCCCACACACACCAGCTTTCCCTTCTCCCAGGCTGCTTTTCTCCATAGTACTTCACCATTTGAAATACCATATTTATTTACATTGTCTATTGTGTGCCTTATCACCTAAATGTAAACTCAATAAGAGCAAGAATTTTTGTCTCTTACCTGTTATATCCCCAGTGCTCAAATGACCATCTGGCACACAAAGTAAAAAAATAATTGTCAAGTTTACTGACAATTACAGATTTAGAATCTGAGCTCTTCACCACCATGTTACATTCCCAACTCTAGTTATTCATTGTATAATGTTGCAGAGATTATCATGTTTTGACAAAATATTTTCAACTTACAAAAAGACAGCACGGAGGAAAGACTTTTGTGGAAAATCAGGCACAAGTCCATTTAGACAGCCTATTTTTTCCTATGTAAAAGAATGGCTTTTAAGACTTTTAAATTTGTAAACTTATCTTTGCTTTCTCCAGGACTATCCTTTAAAGTATTTACTTTTACTGATAACCAACCATAAGCAAATGCCTTGTTGTCCTAAGCGGGTATCATAGACAGAGAACAATATCTTTGTTGGGAGAGTTTCACTTAAGTAAACTAAATAGAAACACATATGTTCTCCCAAAGCTCTACCAGCAGAAAGCACTGCTATTTACAGTTATTCAAGAAATTGATATGAATCCAATTGAATGACTTCAAATGTGTCCCTGTAGATGCTGAACTATGCAATTTGTTCAGTTGCCATTTAATGACAGGCGCATCATGGTGTTCTTATTTTTTCTGTGAACAAACTCTAAGTCAGGATGGATGCAAGTATAATGAGTTAATAATTTATCTTTCAAATCAATTCACAGTTGCATGGGCTTAGAGCTCTGGAAGGGAGTATGAGAGCTGCAGAAGGAAACCCACTCATTCTGTTGCTGGTTGGTATAAAAGATGAAAATCTATAATCTCTTCCGGTTTTGTAGCTGTAAAAGAGCTAATGACCAATGCAATAAGCTTAGAGATTACTTTTTCATCTCAAACATACTGAGCACTTTCTGATAAGAGGTCAATTAGGTCTAGGAAAGAATAAGTGTGGGCCTATTTTATGGAGTAACTGATTTTAATGACAAATAAAGCTACTCAAAGTAAATTTCATTTTCCAAAGTGTTTCTTTTCCCTTTTGTTAAATGCCTATGTCTTTCTCAATCTGTCTTTAAAGTGCTTTATATTTAGAACTAAATAACTCTTCAGGATCTTCTAGTTCTTTGGATGTTTTAGGATTTAAAGATGACCAATCAATCACAGACTTTATTTGGGACATAAAAATTCTTCTGATAAATGTACAGACTTCATTAGTATGTAGGTTATTTTCATTCTTTTCTGTTTATCCTCTTTCTTTTTAAAAAAGTATTCACCATCTCTAAAATATAAACAAGAACTGATCAGATGATTTTTATAATTATCATATCAATATTAATGTTTTCTAATATTATGCAGAGTTCTGAGTACAAGGTACAGTGGGTCATGTAGTAAAGTAATTATTTCTACACAAAATGTGTAAGATGTTAAATGAAGAAGCCAATGGGGCAATTTAGTTTGTAATCAACTTTTCTCTCTTTGCCTATATTCAGGTAATACAAAGTAAAGGCAGAGATTTGTAAATAATTTTGAAATGTGATTAATTTCTAAACCATACTACTTGTATATTCATATTAATCAAATCAGTGATATTACTAGTACACTCTCTATTCATGTATTACTGAGAAACTCAGCTGGAGACTATATCTTATTGGTAGTCGGGAAGAATGGATTAACGTCAATTTCAGCATTCAGAAAAATACCACAAGCAGTTTGAAAATTTTTAAAAATCAATAAGTACAAAAACTCTTCTTATGGCAAACTATTATGGAAAAATGGTCCTGTGAAGCTTAATTTATGCATACATATGTCCCAGCCTTTCATTAATTTATTTGGTCATTTTATCTTCAAATCCTTTTGAGAATCTACTTAGTCTCAGTCTTACTCTCACCTGAGCAATGGTGATGGGTTAGACATGCATATGACATAGCCATGCCTCCAAGGAGCTTAGAGCCTCATGGAGGAGACTGAAGGAAGTCCACAAGTAGAACCCAGTACAGGCCGGGCGCAGTGGCTCACGCCTGTAATCCCAGCACTTTGGGAGGCCAAGGAGGGTGGATCATGAGGTCAGGAGATGGAGACCATCCTGGCTAACACAGTGAAACCCTGTCTCTACTAAAAATACAAAAAATTAGCTGAGTGTGGTGGTGGGCACCTGTAGTCCCAGCTACTCGGGAGGCTGAGGCAGGAGAATGGCGTGAACCTGGGAGGAAGAGCTTGCAGTGAGCGGAGATCGCGCCACTGCACTCCAGCCTGGGCGACCGAGCGAGACTCTGTCTAAAAAAAAACATGAACCCAGTACAACAGTGAATAATTGACTGATGCTCAAATATCATAAAAGCTTTCATTTCAATAGGAATCTGAGTAAAGGGGAAGGAGCTGGGATGAGGTGTGCTTTGAGAAAGATTCAGAGAAGAAATGTTTGAGGTAAATCTTGAATGATGAAAGAAAGGTGTGAAAGTACATTCGTGCATGAGGGAAATGGTTATGCAGAGACACACATTTTGAAATAGTATAAAACAGCATGGAAACCACATATAATTGGCAATAGCCAACATTTTTGAGCCCCTATTTATTTGCCAAGAATATTAATAAGCATTCATTTAATACAACAATATTGTGAAGTAAATACTTTTATTCTCATGGTATTTTTATTAGGAAACAAAGAGGAGAACAAAATAACTTGTGCAATTCATATAGAATTTGGACTTGAGCTCAAGTAATCTGATCTCATAACTTTTAACGAATCAACCAATATAACAGACTTTCTTAAGGCTAATAAAAGTTAAGTGACAAAAGAATATAAACATAGCCAAAAATGATATAATACCCTGCTGAGGAACATGTACTTGTTCTTAATGGCATAAGTGGCTATTGACAAATTTTTAAGACAGGGCATTACATATGTTACAGAAATTATACTATTCCAGTGGACAGTAGATATGACTAAGGGCCCCAGTGGAGATAAACGATGAGAGATACCGAATGTCAAGAGATCTTCAGGAGGTAAACTGAAGAAAACTTAGTAGCTGATTAGATACGGATGGCTAGAAAGAATATTGAAACATCTCCCAGGCTTTGCTTGGGAACAGACAGATAATAGTGGAGGTCAGAAGGAAGGTCTGTTTAGGAATGAGAAGTCATTTATGTACGCAGCATTAAATAAGGCACAGTTACAAATAAAGTCACTATGGAAGAACACAAGAATTTTAGAAAGAGGGAAGGGAGATTGTATAAACAGAACCTTAAAAATACCAAGTTTATGGGGTTGCTGAGGAAAGAGGAAAAGAGCAATCCAGAGAGGGAGAGCAAATAAGAGAAAGTAAGGCTGTCATAACTAAGGGATTAGATAGGTTTTAACAGGAGGATTCCATGGTCAAATGCTGCTGACAATAAGAGAAGCAAATGTAAAACTGTGGGCCGGGCGCGGTGGCTCACGCCTGTAATCCCAGCACTTTGGGAGGCCGAGATGGGTGGATCACAAGGTCAGGAGATCAAGACCATCCTGGCTAACACGGTGAAACTCCATCTGTACTAAAAATACAAAAAATTGGCCAGGCGTGGTGGCGGGCGCCTGTAGTACCAGCTACTCGGGAGGCTGAGGCAGGAGAATGGCTTGAACCCAGGAGGCGGAGCTTGCAGTGAGCCGAGATCGCACCACTGCACTCCAGCCTGGATGACAGAGAGAGACTCCGTCTCAAAAAAGAAAAAAAAAAGTGTATTATGTTTGCTAATGAAAATCCTAGCTTGTTTCCTTAGAACCTTCAGAATGCCTAGGAAGCAGATTATAATAGGTTGAAGAAGGTGTGGGACTTGAAGAAGTAAAAACAATGAATGTAATTACTCTTTTAAGAAATGTGGCTGTCAAGGATAGGAGACAGGCAGTGTAATAGTCAGATGAGGATGGAGTTGTCAAAAGGAGAGGGAAAAAAGGGTAAATACAAGAAAAGATGTTGGAAGGTACAGGAGAGAGAAAACTAAATAGCCAAAGACAGAGTGAAATGCATGAGACATTTACCTCTGGTTGCAACTGCCATGGGGAAAAGTCAGCTTTACTTAAGTAATAAATCATATTATGGTTTATACTAGGGAGATAGACTCCAAAACTACCTATGGTATCCTTCACGGGTACCCTTGGAAGTGACGCATTTTCTATCATTTCACAAAGAGAGCTAGGTTATTTGTCTAATTAAAGCATAAGAGAAAATACATTTTGTTACATTGTACAATTCAAATTTCTGAAAATCTTGCCTTATATATTTATGTGTTTCCAATTATTTGCACACTTTAAGTCTTTTTCTCTCATTACAAATTATTCACGCATTTTTTGTTTTCACAATATTCAACAAAGCCATTCTTCTTTGATTCTTCCAACCACCACTGATTTTGGTGTAATGGCAACGGCTTGACATAGACTCATGGAACCACATGGTCCCTGAGGGGTTACTTAACTAGTACATATTAAACCATCTGGAATTCTGAAGTTTATTTCCAAGAATATTGATATGTTATTTTTAAAAGCAGGCTGTGAAATAATTGCATTAAAGTTAAGATTTGGAAATATTTTAGTTTACACATAGAATAAAACGTATAACAAAAATAAGTGAAATATAATGATATTTAATTTCTTGTTTTGAATCAATCATAAAAATTAAAGGAGGATTATGAGAAATAATTGAGAAAAGAGGTAAAGATTTCCATATAGTTCAATAGAGAATGTAAAAATACTGCTTACTGGAATAGATGCCATTTTAGAGTTGTCTTTACATCAAGACTCTTCCAGAATGAATTAAAAATAAAGATATCTTACACCAATATAGTATCAGATACAGCTTTTTGTTAATATTGAACAACTGTCCAAAAACTATTAATAATATTTATCTGTTTGAAAAAAATTCAAGCACCAGGATAAAATTACCAAAATGTCCAAGAGACTTGTTTCATAAATAATATAATAGGCTTTTTATATATTAATTTGACAGTAGCAATGTATTGCTCACATTGAAAGAAGCTGTGTTAGACCTATTGACAATTTTAAGAGATTCTAAAGAATACTTTTTTCTTTTTTTACTAAAAGGGTCCTAGACTAAAAGAATGGTCTTTTCTAAGGACAGTTGTTTTAACTTAATTAAAAAGATAAGAGAAAAAATGCGAATGTATTCTTGGAGCACAGATGACTATAAAAATGCAATAAAACCTCAACAAAAGCACAGATAATTAACCAGGATATTTCTCTGTAAAATTTTAATGATTAAAGGTTGATACAATGTTTGTGCTAATTGTTCTAAATAACCAATTAATTTCTAGGAGGTTGAGATTCAATTAGCACACTTTTTGGTTTTAGAGGCAAATACAGAACACTTGAATAGTGATTACACTCAATTTATTGAATTTTTATTCTTAATATATTTTAAATTTTTAACTTATCCAAGCTCACTTCTACCTCAGGGCTTTGCATTTATTGTTCCCTCTGCCCAAAATGTTCTTCCCTCCAGTTATCTACATGGTTCCCTCGCTCATTTAATTGAGATTTGCTCAAATGTCACCTTCCCAGAAATACTTTCCTTGACCGCTCTAAATGAAAATGTACTTTCCCACATCCACATCTCTATCCTCTTGCCACGTTATATATTTGTTTATGGTCTGTCTGCGACACAAGGATGTTAGCTTCATAAGAATAGGGACTCAGTTTTGTTCACTTCTGTATCTTCAGCTCACACAACAGTACTTGGTAGGAGGAAGAAAGTCAATAAACATCTACTCGATGAATAAATCTTAAATTCACAGTCCAAAGATGGAAAGATGATTTATTTGACATTGAAACAGAGGAGTCAAGATCATTGAATTTTACTCTGTAAGTTATCCACGTTGTCCTGCCTATTTATTTACAATATAAGCTCACAACACTAGAACCAATCCCAGTCTAACTACTTCTTACAATGTTTAAAACAGGCTATAGAAATCTGGGAGACACTAGCTGGCAGATCCCAAAATGTTTTTTTATACCTTTCTCATGCTTTCAACAATAGGAAATAAAGAAATTCAAAACAAGCAAGCAAGCAATCAACAAAAAAGAAAACACAACCTGAGGCTAGAGGAAGTAGTAATATCTGTCTTTAAAAGATTATCATGTTCTTATATTATTTTGATTTTTATACCTGAAAGAAGGAAAGATGCGTACCAAATGTTAAATCTGAACTTTTTTTTTCTTCATTAAGTATACCTTCCATGACAGCCATATAACTGGATTTATAACATAGCATTATTGTTATGGCAGAAAAAAATGAGCTTTGGTAAACTAGCCTTGCTGAGATGGAAAGGGTCAAAGTGGACAGGAGAGGAAGAGGAGACCCAAATTTATAAGATGAGAGAAGAATTTTTACCCTCGGCAAACCGCATTGTTGTCCTAAGAGCAGCATACGGACCTAGGTGCTGGTGTTATAAGTCCAGGAGGAACTTTATGTATGGAAGGCACCAAGGTGTATCAACTCTACTCCCAGTGGTGCCCACAGGCCAAGGGGGCCTGAATAGTAATCATCTTTCCTGCCAATTATCACTATAGCCACAAACGGTTTTCTCAGAAGTGAGATCATCTGATCACAACTTAAGTAATGATCTGATGGAAACTCCAAGAAGGGCTCAGAAGACTATCATCCCTCTACATGTTAATTATCTAATTTGCTGGCATAAAGAAAAGTTCATAGATATTGTGTATAAAAGATAAGGTGGTAAAACATAAAACTTCATTTGGAAGTAAGAATGAAGAGTGAGGGGAATAGGTAAGTAAAACTGAAGTCCAGATTAAATTATTAATTGTTACAGTTATCTATAAACCTAATTAGAACAAATGTGGATCACTTCTGACAGACTCTACATTTACCAAATTATTATAATCCAGTTAGAAAACCATAATCTACATCATTTAATTTTAATATCTACTTCTATCCTAAAAGCTCTTTTCAACATAAATGTTTCCCCCTCTGCCTCCACAGGGCTCTGTCCTTATCTGTGGCTCTGATGCTTCCTCCAGAGGCCAGCTGGCAATAGAGAATAGCTGTTTTTAGAGCTTATGCTCTGAATATTGTGATCTTTACACCTAGAGAATCCTACAGGTCTAATAACAGGAAAATAAAGCTCTTTGAGATGCAGCTATTCAATAAAACAATTACTCATTGGCTACCTGCTATGTATACTGCACTGGATGCTCCCAGGGACTCAGTGGCAAGTAAGACTAAATCTTTACCCAACAAAGACTTTACTGTACAGTAGGAGGAAAATGACAGATACATGACTGACACTCATAAACATAGAAAAAGATAAGATATACGCCATAAGAGAAGGAAAGTCAAGGGCTCTGAGAGTCCAGTGTAAAACAATGCTGTGTGCATTTGTGGGTGCGAACATGGAGACAGGTTATGAGAAATGGATAGTAACAATGGATATTGTGGGCAGAAAGAACAGTATGAGCAAAGTAAGGCATAAGGAAAAATGCATAGGAATAAACAGTTCAGTTTATTAGATTACAGGGTATAAACTATGGAGCAGTAGGGAATGAACTGAGAGACCATACTGTAGTTGGCCAGGGATGCTAAGATGCTACATTTGAGCTCAATCAGCAAAAGGGGTATAAGAAAGAATATGAACTAGGTAAGGGTGTTACTGCGTAAAACCTTTTTGGATGATGAAGTGAGGAGACAGAGTGGCTCATCAGGATGCAGCTACTATAGTCCATGTAAGCTGTGATAAAGATCTGGAATGAAAATGATAACATGGGCAAGAGCAATAAAACTAAGAGTCAAAAACTAAAAAACTGAGTTTGCACAGGATTGGCTGCAGGGTCACTGGAGAAGGACATTTTAATGACACCTCTGAGATAGTGAACTTCAGTGACATAAGGGAGCATGAGGCAACCCTGTAAACGCTTCATATATTTTCTGGCATTCATTCCCCACTATAACAAATTAATAAACAATTCTCCCATTTTATATATGAAGAAACAGAGGATTTGAGAAAATGGTCAATTCGAACTGTAGTAAGTGACAAAGCTGGAATCTAGATTGAAAACTTCTTGATTGTATTATAGTCTTTAGAAGAATGTCAGTGGTAGTAATAATAATGATAACGAAAATATATTTTTCATCCCGTTTGTTCCCAGATATACAAATTAATTGACATTAAATTATCATATGCATGTATGTTTAATCTAGTAACCTTATTTAATTTTCCTCATCTCTATAATACCTAGCTAACTGGCAATATTACAGTACAAATAAGATTTTGATACAACAGGTATCAAAATAAATTAAAGGAAAATTAAACCAGAGGGGAAATTTAACCAAGAATGTAAAATATAACTATGCTTAAAGTCCAGTTTAGAGGACAATCTACGAAAAAATAAAAAATAAAACTTACAGGTTACATTTCACACTCTGGTGTTTTCTACACAGATGAAGATAATCAAATGAATTATCTAACTACATGATTAATTGGCGTATTTTCTAGATTTTCTCCCTAAAATGACAGAATTAGAGAGATGAACACTTATTTTAATGTTACCTAGGGATTGACTCTCAATAAAATTTAGTATGACTTTCAGGTTACTGTTTCTATAAAGAAACGACAAAAATCTGCCCTTATTTTATCACTTCCAAATGTCTTCCAATGGTGTATCACCAGGGCTGTAAACTAGTCAAACATCATCACATTATAGCACATCATAAATTTTTACCTGAACACATGAATACATTTTACATTATTGACCTTTATAGACTGAATTAATTTTGGACACACATACAATATAATATTAGACTGTGAGCAGATATTTAGAAAGCTTTGCTTCTGACCTCTAAAAAATGCTACTAAAATGAAATAGACTTCCTCTTATTTGTTTCTGGCTTCAATTTACGTTTACTTAGCCTCTTTTGGTCAGGATTTATTAGAAGTATTTATTAAAAGTAGACAGAAATCTTAAAGGCTCTGGTGGTAATTGTGAACTGAGCACTCATTGGAAGCCATTATCTGCCCCAATACATCATTTAATAGCACAGGAGGTGACATGGTATAGGAAGAACATAGATTTGGGAGCCCATCGATGTGGACCCACCTAGTGTCTCTAATCCTCTGCTGTCCCTACAGGATACCTGTGAAGAACACCTGAGTGGTAATGCTGGGGCGGGGAGGAGAGATGTTGGGAAGATACCTGGCCACACAACTGGCATACTGCGGGCCTTCTGAAAATGGAGTTGATATTTCTGGTTGGCTTTCTCAAAGGGGCAAACACTGAGTGGGAGTAAATTAGAGGCAAGGAGACATGACATGAGAAGTGCAAAATAGAGAGGGAGAAAAGTATGTGAGAGGTGGTCAGAAGAGAGGGAAATAATTTTTCATATATAAAAAGCTTCAATAAATTCAGTAGAGATTAATATATACACTACTGCCAGGTATAGTGGCTCGTGCTTATAACCTAGCACTTTGGAGGCCAAGGTGGACAGAATAGTTGGGTCCAGGAGTTTCAGGACAGCCTGGGCAACATGGTGAAATCACATCTCTATAAATAATACAAAAATTTGCCAGGTATGGTGGCATGTGCCTTTAGTCCCAGCTACTCAGGAGGCTGAGGTGGGAGGATTGCTTGAGCCCAGGAGGTTGAGACTGCAGTGAGCCATGATAGAGCCATTGCACTCCAGCCTGGGCGACAGAGTGAGATCCTGTCTTGGATAATAATAATACGTACACTATGATTTTAAAAGCTAGGAACACATTGGTGCAGTTGGTTTTCAATCAAATCCACATCCCCAGCCTTATAATTACTGTTTCTGGAGATAATATACTTTTTAAATAATTCCCAGCATTTTTTTTTTATTTTAACAAAAAATTGGCAGGAGGGAGATGGGTGCATCTTTTCTTCCATCTGTATTTCTTTCCTGCTTCAGCTTGTGAGTGAGTAAATGCTCTGCTGATGTTTGGTGAAATTCTTGGGGCCAGACACCATCTCCTCAACATCTTGTACTTTTAGAGAGTAGATGTGCTTTCAGTGCTTCAAGTAGAAGTGCTTCCACTGTAGAACTAAGGATAAATCACATCTGATTTATCCTTAGTGCTAACTAACTAAAAGGGGACATTTTTGACAAGCAAATTTGCTTCTCAAAAGCGAACAGGGCCAGGCGGGGTGGCTTACGACTGTAATCCCAGCACTTTTGGAGGCTGAGGCTGGTGGATCACTTGAGGTCAGGAGTTTGAGGCCAGCCTGGCCAACATGGCAAAACCCCGTTACTACTAAAAATACAAAAATTAGCCAGGCATGGTGGCAGGTGCCTGTAATCCCAGCTACTCAGGAGGCTGAGGTAGGAGAATCACTTGAACCCGGGAGGCGGAGGTTGCAATGAGCTGCACTACAGCCTGGGTGACAAGAGCGAGACTCCATCTCAAAAACAAACAAAAAAAAGTAAATAGGCAGATACCTAGATGATCCCTGTTCTAACATGATGAATGTGAGAGTGTTACAGTTGAAACAGGGGGTAGGTAACAGGACCAATGCATGGACCACATGCTACAATGGTCCTTCTCAAAATGCTCTTGAGGATGCTGCTGCACAAGATTTAGACAAATCTGTCAAGTCCTGAATTGGCTGCCTCTTTAAAATAACATCTCGCAACTTACAAGTCCAGGGAAAATGTATTCTTGGTGTGTCTGTAACAGAAGAAAACAGAAACACTGTGGAGGGAACAGAAATACTCCAATGGTCTCATTGCAATATGACTGTTATCACTGCCATAACCAGCCTCATTGATTCGCCCAACTCATCACATAATCTTTTGATTATAATTTTGCTTCCCACATATCACTGATATGATTTGCTTTCCATACGGTCTATCTATATGGAAAAATGTACTGATCACATGGAATCTGTTCACAGCATCAGTGAATTCTAATAGCAATTCAAAAGAATAGCTTCTATTTGTGATTGAATTTCTTATGTCATCCCAAAAAAAAGGAGCTAATTGTGTAGTCATTAATTAATTATTAGTTGTGTACTAAATTGTGCATTCATATCCTGTGTGGTAATTCTTCTTTTAAAACAATATAAATTCTAGTAATTTATGTACATATATATGTTTAAGTTATACATATGCACGTATATAATGAAACACACATGTCAATATATGTGCTTATAAAGAAGATACATCCAAAATCTTATCCTTTGTATAAGAACGACTAAAAAAAATGAGTTCACCTGTCTTAGCATTTGGTGTCCTCAGAGCCATTCCCTTCACCACAGTTGCTTACCCAGGACCGGTCTCAATTAAATCTTCTGGCATCACACCCACTGTTTTCAAGAACTTCCCGGTACTGATCTCAGCTGCGTCCACAAAACTGACTCTTCAATCATGTGCTGAACTTATTTCCCACTCAATATGACTCTGATTTTGACGGTGGCCCAATATGGCTGTGATTCTGATCCACACAGTCTGACCTGAAGTCCATCAGCCTAGAATCTCATCCAAGTTCTACTACTAAAGAGAACTATTTGCATAGCTCTAAATGCAGTACTTTCTGCTTTAATGACCTCTATCCTGCATTCTTCTATAACTCCATATTATCCTGTCCCTTAAATGTAAATATGTATTTGGGAAAATTATTTTTCCCCTACATAGTCTCTCCCTCAAATTCCTCATTTATAAAACAGGTTTTGAAAATTAAAAAGACAATGTTAGAGGATGGGCATGGTGGCTCACGTCTGTAATCCCAGCACTTAGGGAGGCCAAGGCGGGCAGATCACCCGAGGTCAGGAGTTTGAGGCCAGTCTGACTAACATGACGAAACTCTGTCTCTACTAAAAATACAAAAATTAGCCAGGTGTGGTGGTGGGCACCTGTAATCCCAACTACTTGGGAGGCTGAGGCAGGAGAATCGCTTGAACCCGGGAGGCGGAGGTTGCAGTGAGCTGAGATCATGCCACTGCACTCCAGTCTGGGCGACAGAGCGAGTATCCCTCTCAAAAAAAAAAAAGATAATGTTAGGAAGGATAGTTCCACACATAGTATGTGAAAATATTTAAATTCCTTTCTTCCCAGGAGTGGATAGTTTTATCAGTTTCATATCTCCCTAATATACTCTCTGAACTGCAGAAGAAAGAACACATTCACACTATCTCTCCAAGTCAACAGATAAATCTGATATGTCTTTGTTTAGGAGGTTAGCCTTGTCAGGCCAATAATCTGTGTCATTCTCACTCTTCAAATACAATTGCACTGACATATGGGGCAGCTGACTACATTTTGGAGAGGTTAAATGATATTATGAAAGCAGAAGCTTTGATCTTCTGGCCTGCAGTGTGCCTGATGAATACAATCGATAGTGTTCTGCTTCAATATGTGTGGTCTTTTTTCCTAAGAAATCAGTTATTTAAAGATGTCTTTATTAAGCATGTTGAACTGCCAGAAGAGCTATATTAAATCAATGTCTTTTGTTCTGCATTAAATGAATTTCTGAGAATAAAAAGTGTCTTCTCATGTAAAAATTTGTCTTAACATCACATGAGGTAAGACAATGGGCTCTGCTTTTACATAATTTTTCTCCATGTTTAATCCTCTACAAACTTAAAAAATAAAATTTTTCAATTATGGCCTATTGCTTGAATGTAACTGTAAAAAAACATAGTTGCATGTTTATACACATTGGTGCTATTATGAACTATCTGAAAAACTGTATAGATTGTTTTTAATTCCATAATTACAACTTTACAAGCTTATAGCCCCTTAGGAACCATTACAGACTACCAAGTAAATAATATACACATTGAAAAGCCCCTGGTTGCACTATCCAACAATCATCACATACGCAAAAAAAAAAAAATCTAAATCACAGGCTTGTTTTATATGATGAGGTCCTACTGGTATAAAGTTTCTCATTTTAGGGTCCATGATGAACTCCAGGGGTTCCATAAACCCCTGACACTGTATGTAAAAATGTGACAGGCATTTTTCTGGACAGAGGTTTCATAGCTTTCCCAGACTGTTAAAGCAGTCCATTATACTTCCATATCAAAATAAATAAAAGATTAAGGGTATTATACTTCAACTATGAGGAATAAAAATATTAGAAAAAAGATAAACAATTAAATTGAGATTTGATTATTGTAGTCAGAAAAGGAAAATTAGCAACCCCACTGTGTCTTATGTTGTTGTTTGTTTGTATGCTTTTGGTACCAGAAATCAATCAGAAAGTTATTTTTATTGTTTATGTGATTAAATTGATTTAATTAGGAGAGAAGGTATTAAAAGACACAAGCAATTCTCAAACTTGAGTAGGCTCAAAAACCTGGCGGTTTGTTATAGTACAGAGGCCGGCTCCACCTCCCACAAATTCTGTAGGGCTGTGGTGGAGCCCCAAATCTGAATGTTTAACAAGCACATGGGGTGTTACAGGGTGGTCAACAGAACCCCTAGTGAGAAACACTTCATTCCTTCCAGTCCATTACAAATTTATCTTTAAATAGTTTGTTGTAATTTGTAAACTAGATATCCCTGAGGCAAGATGCTGTTTATTGGCATTTTTTCCAAAAAGCAACAACCAAAGCTCTTACCAACTTTATGAAATAGAGTAAATCCAAAAAAAAAAGAGAAACATTTATATGCCAATGGCTATAATTTTTATATTTTAAAATTTTAATAATTTTAATTTTCAGTATATCAAATGATAATTTCAGAAGCCATTTTATTAACTACTGTTCACTAAAATAGGAATAAGTGAAAACCAAATAATCACAAAGTTACATTACAAATATTACAAGACTGAGGGTTAAATACAAAAGCAATTTATTTTATATTCTGAGACAGTTTCTTGGCTTAACGATAACATTTTTAACATATCCATAATGTTGGAGTTATAGGATCAAAAAGCTGTCAGGAAAGTTATGAGACTTTTAGTTAATTCTCAAATATTCATTAGTTCTACATGTCTGGGAGGAAAAAAAGGAAAGGGTTTTATTGCAAGGTCTAAAATAAACAGGCCATACAAATTTGACAGCTCATTATGATAAGTGAAAAAGTAAGAAATCAAGGATATAGGCAACATCTTAACCATTATTCCCAATTTGGTGTTTTTAAACTATGGATAATTTGAAACTATAAAATCTTAAAAGATATTGTGGGAGGGTACAGTGCTTTTAATTGTAAAACTTCAAAATGATATCACCCTGATAATTGCTAAAACTGCATTTACACCCTGCAGGGTACAAGTAATAAGGCCAACCTAGTATTCCTCAAAAGATAGCCATCATTTTAATAGTTCTACCATACGTCTCAGCAGTGCAATTAATTTTCTGGCATTTATGCAAGTTTTCTATGGTGAATCCATGTGAACTCAGACATCGTGAGACAATTTTTATATGCAGGATACACAAATAGCCTTGTCACTCAGGAACTGCCTCCTTAATGCAAAAACACCAGCATATCTGTCTCATTTCCATTATCCCCAGACATGGCATGTGCAGCACATAAGGGTGGCTGACAGAAAACTGCAGTAACTGTGGCTGGTCTATAATAGTCTGGTAACAAAGCTGGGTGGCAAATATGGTGCTCTGACAAGTATGGAGACACTCAACCACAAAGAATCTGTACTAGATAATATCCCTTTACACTCATCTCTTCTGGGTCAATTTGCAATAATCAAAGTCTTCTTAAAATGACATTCATATAAAATACAAGTTTAAGTGTTTGCTATTTAAATTAGTTTCCAGAATCAGTGGGAAATATGATGTCACATTGGCAGTATTTTTTTTATGTGCCACCCGGGTTATAATGTCAGACTTAAAACATTCAAGAATATTTTTCACTGTTTGCCTCAGTCATATGTATTGCAACAGAACGATAATAATATTTGTTCACAATATTTTAATTTATAAAAATCAGAGATGAGATTCCATTATGAAAATTCATAAATGTGATACATTTAAAACCCATGGCAAAGAATTGATTTCCAACAATGCAAATTTCATATATTATATTAAATCTGTTTATGTAAAGGGATACATTTATACTATTTTCTTAGCTGCCCAACTGACTCTGACATTAGAATATAATGACATTCAGACAGAGTAGAGGTATGAATGCTGCTCCAAAGACAGTGAAGAGAATCATTTCATTTCAGTGATAACGCCAAGAGAAAAAGAATAGTCACTGGTGTCCTGTCTCAGCCAAAGAAAGACGCAGAAGACCAAAGTTCCTTTAGATCCACCTCAGTGTTCAGCATCCTTCTAGGAAAAACCTGAAGACCTAATAAAGTTAATGACCTTCTGATTCTATCACAGAAAAGTTCAGTGAGGGCACCCACCCTCCAGACTACAGAACTTCACCCTCCTGCTTGGGCTTTGAGCTCTTCTCAGTTAAGATGAAGGGCCTTGCACAAGTTACTTACGTACTCTAAGGCTAATCTTACTCGTCTGTGAATTTGGATATTGATGAGAACTTTGTAAGGTTGCTTGGAAGATAAAATGTAATAATGTATGTGAAACATTTGGCACAGCACCTGGCATATAAAAGTACTTAAGTGTAGCATTAAGTAATGTATTATTTAACTAATAATAAAAATTGTTAATGTTTTAATACCCATAATAAGTTTGATTCATGGAAAATCTCCATTTCCAGCAAACAGTCAAACATTATTGTGGTGACATTTTTCCTCTATAGATAAGATAAAGCCAGACAACCTGGCATGCGGCATATGTTCTAAAATTGTACAAGCTACCAAAGGCAATGGAAAAGCAGATGAGTGCATTTTAAAAATTGAAATGTCTTTTGATTGCTCTGCCTTATGTCCTGTGTTGAAAAGAGGCACTGACAGAATCAGTATCTTTATAAATGATGGATTTTGTACAGCATAAAAAAGGCATAACAAAGTATATTTCAAATTTTGTTTTGAAAGCACCGATTCCCATACATCTTTGAAATTAAATTTCCCTCATGGTTCATTTTTAAACCCTTTACCTTGTACTAAAAGGAATATATGAGTTAAGGAAAGAAAATTTATCGGGCGGGTGCAGTGGCTCATGCCTGTAATCCCTGCACTTTGGGAGGCCGAGGCAGGTGGATCACCTCAGGTCAGGAGTTCAAGATCAGCCTGACCAACATGGTGAAACCCCGTCTCAACTAAAAATACCAAAATTAGCCGGGCGTGGTGGTGGGCACCTGTAGTCCCAGCTACTCGGGAGGCTGTGGCAGGAGAATTGCTTGAACCCAGGAGGTGGAGGTTGCAGTGAGCTGAGATAGCACCACTGCACACCAGCTTGGGCAACAAGAGTGAAATTCTATCTCAAAAAAAAAAAAAAAAAAAAGGAAATTTATCTTTTACAATTTCATTCAAATGTAAACTGCAGATAAACATTAGAAATCACATAAATGAATTATTTTGCTAGTCTGATTTTTCTATATCATCCCCCTTTTTGTCATTCCTCCTGAATATTCCTCCTGAATATTCTCCTCCTTTTTGTCATTACTCCATGTACCTGAATGTCACTTGTATTTCTTTTTTTTTTCTTATGCTTTCATAAATACAATGAAAGGCTAGTGTTTCTAACACAGTGCTTTGTTTCTGCTTATCTGATAATGCAATAACTAATATTTCATTATAATATAATAAATGTTTGTAGAATGAATGAACGAAATGTCAGGTCTAATTCTCTGCTTTCTTTTTTATTAATATTACATTTCCCATAGGTTTTCACTGTCTACTTGGGCTGCATGCCAAAGAGACCATTCAATTTTTCTATTGTAGATTTGTGAATTATGTATAAAAAATGCATTGCACTTTACAGAACTTTGGCATTTATCCACTTACACTAAGTACGCTTAAGGTGAAAGAAGAAAGATCTTTTTTCTTAGAGGTAATTACAAAATTTCTACTGTCATAATACAAGTCATTTTTCCCCCAAGATAAAGCTAAACAATTAAAGGAAATTGATCCAGAAAAAGATTCTTGCTCTTCACATTAAAACATACAACTTTACTGTACTCTGTGGTACGCAGTATCAAGACATGAGGACACTGAATCATAGTGCTTATTTAGGAAACATCAATGATGATACTCAACGTGATGATAAAGTCTACAGAATGCTTGGGGCTATCACACTAGCATCTGTAAAACATGGTACAACATTTAGAAACATTTAATTAATGCCACATAATAGCACATATTTGCCTTATTCTTCTCTTGATTCCAAAGATTTCCATGGAGCACCACATCTACTCTACACAACAACACCTCTTTTTGGATTTTCTGTGGCAATGTGTATTTATAGTAAAGTTCAGGAAGGGATAAGAAGAATTTGATTTCCACATATAAGTGAGATTATATAGTATCTGTCTTTCTGTGCCTGGCCTATTTTACATAACATAATGTTCTCCACGTTCATCTATGTTGTCGCAAATGATAGGATTTCCTTCTTTTTAGAGACTGAATGGTATTTTCCATATTTTCTTTATCCATTCATCATCCATTGATGGGCACTTAGGTTAATTCCACATTATGGCTATTGTGAATAATGCTGCAATGAACATAGGACTGCAGATATCCCTCCAACATACTGATTTTACTTCCTTTGAATATATAACTCAGTTAAGGGGATTGCTGGATCATGTAGTAGTTAGAGAGTAAAACAATGGAGGTTGGGGAGATTGGGAAGGTGTTAGCTGAAGGATGCAAAATTTCAGATGAACAGGAAGAAAAAAATTCAAGAGATCTATTGTATATCAGGGGTACAATAGTCAATAGCAATATACTTGTACTTGAAATTTGCTAAGAGAGTAGATTTTAAGTGCTCATCACAAAAAAAAGTTTGTGAAGTACTGCATATGTTAATTAACTTGATTTAGCCATTCTACAATGTATACATATATCAAAAGATCATGTTGTCGCTTAATAAGTGGTGCTGGGACTGCTGGATGTCCACATGCAGAAAAATGAAATTGGACCCTTATATCATAACATTGCACAAAAAGCAACTCAAAATGAGGTAAAAACTTCAGTGTAAAACCTGAAACTAAAACTTCTGGAAGAAAACATATGGCTGAAGCTTCATGACACTGGTCTGGGCAATAATTTTTTTGATATGATCCCAAAAGCATAAGCGACAAAATTACAAACAGACAAATGGATTATGTGAATTTAAAAATCTCTGCACAGCAAAAAAATAAAAATAAAATAAAAATAAAAAGATAAACAGACTGAAGTGATAGTCTATGGAATGGGATAAAATATTGGCAAGCCATATATCAGATAATCAATTAATGTCCAAAATAAATAAAGATCTCAAAGAACTCTATCACAAGACTTAAAAATAGGCAAAGGGCTAGAATAGACATTTCGCAAAAGATGACATACAAATGGCCAACAAGTATTTTTTTTAAAAAAGCTCGACATCACTAATCATCAGAGAAATAAAAAAGATGAAACTAACAAGTCTTGGTGAGGATGTGGAGACAAGGAAACACTTGTAAACTGTTGGCACTGCAAATTAGTAAGGCTATTATGGAAAACAGTATCAAAGTTCCTCAAAAAATAAAAAACAGCTGGGCGTGGTGGCTCATGCCTGTAATCTCAACACTTTGGTAGGCTGATGTCGGAGAATCACCTGAGGTCAGGAGCTCAAGACCAGCCTGGCCAACGTGGTGAAACCCCATCTCGACTAAAAAATACAAAAATTAGCCAAGCATGGTGGCGCATGCCTGTAATCCCAGCTACTCAGAAGGCTGAAGCAGGAGGACTGCTTGAACCTAGGAGGCAGAGGTTGTAGTGAGCCGAGATTGCACCATTGCACTCCAGCCTGAGAGACAGAGCAAGATTCTGTCTCAAAAAAAAAAAAAAAAAAAAAAAAAATAGAACCACCATATGATCCAGCAATCCCCCTACTGAGTATATATCCAAAGGAAATGAAATCAGTATGTTGAAGAGACATTTGCACTTCCACGTTCACTGCAGCACTATTCACAATAGCCATAATATGGAACCAACCTAAGTGTCCATCAATGGATGATGACTGGAAAAAGAAAATGTGACATCTATACGCAATAGAATACAATTCAGTCTTAAAAAAAAAAGAAATCCTATTATTTACAAAAAAAAAAGATGTACCTGGAGAACATTATGTTAAGTGAAATAAGCCAGGCACAGAAAAACAAATACCACATGATCTCACTTATATAGGGAATCTAAAAAGTTGAACTAATAGAAATAGAGAGTAGTTACCAGTGGCTCAGGAGATGCTGGACTAAGATACGAAATTTCATCATGAGGACTAAGTTGAAGAAATCTGTTGTACAACATGGTGACTACCACGTTGAAAATTGATGAGACAGTAGATTTTATGTGTTCCCACCACAAAAAAATGATAAGCGTGTGAAGTAATGCATATGGTCATTCGCTCAATTTAGCAATTGCATATTTCAAAATAAGTTGTACATAATAAATAAATGCAATGTTTATTTGTCAATTAAAACTACATTTAAAATAAAATTACAAAATGAAAAAAAGTTAGAAGTGAACTCTGGGAAAGAAGACCTTCTACTAAATTAGCCTACTAAACACATAAAAATTGTTCCCACAAGAACATAGATAAAATGTCCTTGGATTACTAATTGCCTCAATTCAAACTGCTTCTCTTTGTTGATAGCACTGACTGGTAGACCCACCACTAGCCCTTAGCTTGAAGGGGGAAAAAAAATATGTGTGTGTGTATACACACACACACACACACACACATATATATTTCAGCAGCTTGCAAGTGTTACCAGTTAGGTGGGGAAATGTGATCCAGTCCCTTCTACTCTGAGGTATCTTAGGTCAGCTCTCTGTGTAACAGCTAATTTGGGTTCCTCAATCATTGCTGTTTGAGCTCAGGAGAATGTTCTGAAATAAGCACCAGGAGAGAGATCTGATCACATCCCAAAGGATTATCAGTGCACATGTTCTACAGTTAGAAACATTTAAAGAAATAAAGCAGCTCAGCATGGGGGCTCTTGCTTGTAATCCCAGAATTTTGGAAGACTGAGGGAGGAGGACTGTTTGAGCCCAGGAGTTGGAGACCAGCCTGGGCAACAAAGAGAGACCCCATCTCTACAGAAAGTTAAAAAAAAAAAAAAAAACAGCCTGAGTTACAGAGTGAACCCATGTCTCAAAAAAAATTTTTTAAAGAAAATTGTAAATAAACACTGACTCATCTAATCACTGAATAAATACTTATGAAAGCATTATTTTTAATATTTTAGATAAGGTATTATAAGAGTTAGGGATACACATCTGCTTCCAAGCAGCTTTCAATCCAAGAAGTAATTTAACACAGAAGTTAAAAGAATATATGGCCACCCTGCCCATATTACCTTGTCTCCCCTTACCAGCTTCCTGCACACCAGCTACAAGCACACTGGCACCCACCCCCATCCTCTGTAGCTCCTTGTCGCAAAGTTGCCTGCAGACTGCCGAAACTGCTTTGCCTACACCCACAGGGATAGGAAAGTGCAGGGAGTTCATGCCACCTCCCAGACTTCTGCCTGTAGCTAATGACTAACAGGGGTAAGGACGTACAAACACTCTATCCTCCTGGCTTCCTAAGTGGGACTCTAAGGTGAGCCTCAGACTATATGCAGAGCTACCTTGCAGAACTAAGTTACATTACACCCACCTCCTCCTGGGATTTTACAGGATCTCTCACTATTGCTTGGCTCCCTGCCATTCCATGTCTACTTCCCAACTCTGCTACAGGTTTTTTCCTAAGAACACTTCCTCGTCTACCATTTTTACATGAATTACCTCAACGTCAGCTTCTGAAAGAAGACAGCTGTTATTAGTATCAATTCTATTATAACTAAAAGTGACTGAAAATAATATAAAGATGAGTGAGTCAGTTTATCTAAAAGTTGTATAAAGTAGTACAAGAGTTCAAAAGAAAAACTGATAGTATCAGGATCAGTGTAGGATTCCTGGAGCAAGTACAGCAAAGTTAAGGGAAATCTGGTTGCCAAAATCTCCAAAGCCTTTGAGTGTCAAGATAATGGCCTTATAGCTTATTCAATAGAAAACTGAGAATTATAGAAATGTTTTAAGTAGGGAGGACCACGTCATAGGATTTTTAAAGTTTAGCTTAAATAATTTGGCAGAAATATCACTAAGTCCTAGAACTTTTCTATCTTTTGTGGATGTAGTAGTGGGAACTCTTTAAAACTGGCAGACATGCTGTGTTTTTCAGCTCTTTCTCTCCAAATCTGAATGCTGGTATGAAATATATTAAAGAAATATCACCAATGACCCAGAATTCTATCTATTTTAAAGTACAGGTACTCTCTGAAAGTAAGCACACACCCTTTGGCTCAGTCAAATCATCTCCAGTCCTTAAACAGACTGTGGCAGTGTATCAGTCCATTCTCACACTGCTATAATGAACTGCCTAAGTCTGGGTGAATTATAAAGGAAAGAGGTTGAATTGACTCACAGTTGTACAGGCCTGAGGAAACCTCAGGAAACTTACAATTGTGGTAGAAGGGGAAGCAAACATCTCCTTCTTCACATGGCAGCAGGAGAGAGAAATTCCAAGCAAAGGGTGGAAAGTCCCTTATAAAACCATCAGATCTTGTGAGAACTCACTGAGTATTATGAGAACAGCATGAGGGTAACCATCTCCATTATTCAATTACCTCCTACCGGGTCCCTCCCATGACACATGGGGATTATGGAAACTACAATTCAAGATGCGATTTAGGTGCGGACACAGCTAAACCATATCAGGTAGCACGCAAATATTCACACTTTAGAATCATACTGTAGTTGGCAGTGGTCTACAGATTCTTCATCCCTTCATCCTTGGTCTCTCATTGCTGGGTATGGCTATTTATCAATCAAAGCTCTAGGCTCCAGGACAGGTTTCTAAAGCGTCTTTTGTCTTTCAGCCACACGATAACAGTAAATGTATATAGTTTAATCACTATAGTGTCATAATTTTTGAGGAAGTATTTCCACTTTCATCTCTTAACAGTGTCCACGTTTATGATGGCTTTTTGATAAAGAATATCTCCTATTTAATTCTCAGCTACAGATAGCATTTATTGCTCTAGGAGCTAGAATGCTGCTGCTTGATATATAAAGGTGCTCACGTTTGAAGTACTTGACTTTAAACCAACAATTCTCAACCTGACTGCACAGTGGATCCCAAGGAGATATTTAAAGACATAAGATTCTCAAGCTCCATCCCATCCCAATTACCAAGGCCATCGCATTTTTTTTTAAGATTCTTGCCATACTGCCCAAGGTAATTTATAGATTCAATGCCATCCCCATCAAGCTACCAATGACTTTCTTCACAGAATTGGAAAAAACTACTTTAAAGTTCATATGGAACCAAAAAAGAGCCCACATCACCAAGTCAATCCTAAGTCAAAAGAACAAAGCTGGAGGCATCACACTACCTGACTTCAAACTATACTACAAGGCTACAGTAACCAAAACAGCATGGTATTGGTACCACAACAGAGACATAGATCAATGGAACAGAACAGAGCCCTCAGAAATGATGCCGCATATCTACAACTATCTGATCTTTGACAAACCTGACAAAAACAAGAAATGGGGAAAGGATTTCCTATTTAATAAATGGTGCTGGGAAAACTGGCTAGCCATATGTAGAAAGCTGAAACTGGATCCCTTCCTTACACCTTATACAAAAATTAATTCAAGATGGATTAAAGACTTAAATGTCAGACCTAAAACCATTAAAATCCTACAAGAAAACCTAGGCAATACCATTCAGGACATAGGCATGGGCAAGGACTTCATGTCTAAAACACCAAAAGCAATGGCAACAAAAGCCAAAATTGACAAATGGGATCTAATTAAACTAAAGAGCTTCTGCACAGCAAAAGAAACTACTATCAGAGTGAACAGGCAACCTACAGAATGGGAGAAAATTTTTGCAACCTACACGTCTGACAAAGGGCTAATATCCAGAATCTACAATGAACTCAAACAAATTTACAAGAAAAAAACAAACAACCCCATCAAAAAGTGGGCAAAGGACATGAACAGACACTTCTCAAAAGAAGACATTTATGCAGCCAAAAAACACATGAAGAAATGCTCATCATCACTGGCCATCAGAGAAATGCAAATCAAAACCACAGTGAGATACCATCTCACACCAGTTAGAATGGCCATCATTAAAAAATCAGGAAACAACAAGTGCTGGAGAGGATGTGGAGAAATAGGAACACTTTTACACTGTTGGTGGGACTGTAAACTAGTTCAACCATTGTGGAACTCAGTGTGGCGATTCCTCAGGGATCTAGAACTAGAAATACCATTTGACCCAGCCATCCCATTACTGGGTAGATACCCAAAGGACTATAAATCATGCTGCTATAAAGACACATGCACACGTATGTTTATTGCGGCACTATTCACAATAGCAAAGAGTTGGAACCAATCCAAATGTCCAACAACGATAGACTGGATTAAGAAAATGTGGCACATATACACCATGGAATACTATGCAGCCATAAAAAATGATGAGTTCATGTCCTTTGTAGGGACATGGATGAAACTGGAAAACATCATTCTCAGTAAACTATCGCAAGGACAAAAAATCAAACACCGCATGTTCTCACTCATAGGTGGGAATTGAACAATGAGAACTCATGGACACAGGAAGGGGAACATCACACTCTGGGGACTGTTGTGGGGCTGGGGGAGGGGGGAGGGACAGCATTAGGAAATATACCTAATGCTAAATGATGAGTTAATGGGTGCAGGAAATCAACATGGCACATGGATACCTATGTAACAAACCTGCACATTGTGCGCATGTACCCTAAAACCTAAAGTATAATAATAAAATTAAAAAAATAAAAATTAAAAAAATAAAATAAAAATAAAAAAAGTCATTTTGAGGAAAAATATAGGTTGTACAGGGTTGCAAATAAAACTTTGAAAAGATCATAAAAAAAAAAGATTCTTTAGGTAATTATAAACTGCAGCCAGTATAAAGTCTCACCACTTCAGACTGATAGGTCTGGATTTTAGATATATCAATTTTAACATTAAAATGAGAAGTTTTAGGTAATATTTGGCCAATAGTTAAAAACAAAGATAGAGCTGTATCATGTTCATCTGTTTATTAGTTATCCTCACAAATGGGATCCTCATGAGACAAAGCTGGTATTTATTTTAATCATCTTAAAGAAAAGGAAACAAATCCTTCAAATGTTATGTAATATACTCAAGTTCATAATAATAAGCAGTAGAATAAGACATCCATCTCCCATTTCTTCTTCTTTTCTTCCCAAAGGCCTCAGAACACTAGTCTTCTAATTCCAAGCAGAAAGTTCCATCCATCGGGATACATGCCACTTGGTTTGATGAATCAAAATACAGCATCCTTCAGATCCTTTTGCTGAGCAATACAATTATTTGTATATGTTACTTTTTTTTTCTGTTTGGCTGAAAGGTTTAATATGAGCTAAGGAAAATGAAGCCATTACTGCTATAAGATCTAATCCCTTTCCACCACCTTTCAGGATATTGGCACTGCATATATTCAGAATTCCCCCAAGTCAGCTTGTGATAAAAACGTCTTCAGAGATGGCAGAATATGTTCCCTTTGGTACATGTTCATTAAAAATATACACATGTTCACTATTGTGGATATGTATGTATTGATAGATGACACAGGCTGATTTAGGAAGAGATAAAAGCACACTTGGAACTTATTAGCCTTTCAACCAAGATATAAAATTCTGAAATAAAGAATGTATTCCTAGTCCACAATTTTCCTCTGCTCTTAGCCATCTTACACAGTACTGGACTGAATGTGCCATAAGGACATGTTCATCCGTTTATCTCCATCTCCAGTACAGTGCCTGGAATAGAGTGGATATTTGTGAATGAAAGAGGAAATAAGAGACGTGTGTGTGGGGGGGGGGGGGGGCGTGGGGGTGGTAATAGAACGGAAATGCCTTTAGAAAAGATAATTCCAACAGTATTCTTCATTAGCGCCCTCATCAGGAAGCCTGGGTTTGAAGAATATTGAAATGACAAGAAGACCATGTGCAAATACTGCTTGCTATTTCTTTTATCTGAAGAATTTTACTGTTCTCACATTCTCTATCAACCTAGTTTTACTTGATGCAATGTTGCTATAAAAATCATTTTTTCTTCCTATTAACATCCCACTTAGTTCATCACAACTGAGATAATACCACCTCTAAAATGCAAAACATGAACTGCAAAGAGTAAGAAGTCTAAGCAACAGATGTTTACAAGTTAGACTAGCCAATTTCAAGAAACACCCATGGGGTAGAGATTTTAAATAAAAACAGCCCGTAGCTATTTGCATCTCTCGTTTACTTGGCTCAATAATCTGGTAAGAATAGAAGCAAGTTCGGGGTTCACTTTTTAAGAATTGAGGCAAAAGCACAACCTATTTGGAGTGGCAGGAAGGGGCAAAATCCTTAGCCTATGAGGACTTAACTAAATAAGCAAGAAAAGCCATTCATTCAGGCCAGCTTCCCAAACTTTCCTACCACATTGAGGTTTACACACACCTAGAAATGATAGGGTTGAAAGCCTAATAACAACTCAGCATATACACACTGAGTGCTGCTCCAAGTTTAACACTTTAATAGGGCAAAAATATAGCTCCTGCATGGTTAGAAAAAGAAGATGCATATAAAACATTCATATAAAAATGTAAGCTTCCAAAAGCATAGTTATAAAATTAGAATGGGTAGAATTCAAAGAAAAGAGAGATTGGGATGAGTCAGAGAGACCTGGTAAAGTGTTCATGTAAGAAAAATACAGAGTATTTAAAGATGCTGGAAGCAAAAAAGGGAAGTAATTTTTGTATATGTTAGATGAATAATAGAAACTCAAATTTCCTACAAGTTTGTCCAACTGGCATTTTCACTTGGAACCCTTTAGCATCACTGATCTTGGTCTCCTCTTCTCTGTAACTATCAGAAATATAAGGTATACAGTCATTACTCAGTATCCGTGGGGGATTAGTTCCAGGGCCTCCTGTGTATACCAAAATCCATGCAGACTCACTGAAGTCCTACAGTCCGACCTACAAAACCCGCATATATAAAAGTCAGCCTTCCTTATTACATGGATTTCACATCCAGGAAATACTGTATTTGCAACCCACATTTGGTTGAAAAAGCCTGATCATGGGTGGGCCCACAGAGTTCAAATTTGTGTTGTTCATGAGTCAACTGTATAATAAAAATCAGAAAGGTGAAGAGAAACCCAAATTTATACAATTCACTTGTGATAACACAGGATTTGGTGTTAAGTATGAAAGGAAAACACATCACATAAGCAAAAATTGTTAAATCTCTATTTCTCATGTCACTTTTGTATTATTCTTTTTGATGACTGCATGTCTACTTATGAAATGTTCGAAAGTTATTACATTTTATTTATGTCAAAAGACTTGTGAGCTATTTGAATTCTATACCTTTTTTAAACTATTGCAGATGACTGGATTCTTCATATTATTAAATTGTTCTTTGTCATAGAAGATATCACATTTTATAGTATTTGTACTCTAATTCCGAAGTGTAGCAAGCTACCAGCAAATAGAAGTACATATATTGATTTACTCCAGGCATATAAACCTATAATCAGAATATTCCACTTCAACATCTATTTGTCTCAAAAGTCTACAACGACCCCTTGAAAAGTCAAAACACTTCTATTCAATTGGTATTTAAGGTTGTTTTCCAATTAACATCTCAAAACAAATTTCTTCTCAGATAATGTTAGATTCTTTTGTTCAGTATTCCCTCTGTCACTCAAACTAAGTAATTTTGTTTGGCTTTACTTGTTGAGATTTAGCCATAGGCCTGCATACAATAGCAAATCTCCTCAAATCATTCTAAATCAGAAATAATTCTTGATGAAGAGTATATGTCTAATACTGGCCATATAAATATGGTTGCATATGGTGATGTAGAAGGAACATAAAATAGGACCTCAGGAATTGTCACATCTGTTAGCCTTGTACAGCAGGATTTAAATCAGATGGTAAGATAAACTCTGCCATCAGTCTGGATTGGTTGCTTTCTTTAGACAACAGCATTCGTGAAGAAGCACATATGTATCCATGTAGTATGATTAGGCTCTGCCTCCTCTTCCTCATAGATCTGTCCTGGTGTGAATTGAAGTTTAGATGTCCTGAAAGTTATTTCATCTGGTCAGAAAGCACGTGTATATGTTAGCTACTGAGAGATCATTAAGGGGAGACAAGTAACAGAGATTTGGTTAAAGGGGGTGCGATTTAAAGGGGATGCAATTTAAAGGGGATGTGAGCAGTTAAAGGGGATGTGAGCAATAGAGGCAGGGAGCGGAAGGAAATAAACCTACAAAAATGGGATTCAATATCTAAATTCCAATACCTGAAAAATGTTAGTGAAAACAAGGTAAAACTAATTCCTCTCTCATAATCTATGCTTTAGCTAAACACTACCTTCTTCAAAATGCTCTGTATGTCTGGTTCCCTCTGCCAGAATCGCTTTCCTCCCAACACTTATCTAACTCCTCTTTATCTTTAGGACACAGTTGGGGTTCAGAGAATGATACTGCAAAGTATGGCACTTTGGCATGCTGAGTGCTTTGAATTAAAGGAGAACCAAAGCTTCTCCGATCTTCTCCTGCCCTCCTGTCTCTCACCCATCTTTCTCCCCCAAAGGGCAGGGCAGAGGCCTTCTCCTAAGTTCTCTTACCTACCTGATGACAGAACCTCCAAAGCGGAACTTATCTGTCATTTTGTCGTTAATCCCCATTACAGGAATCTCATGAACCAGGGAAGACTGTATCACAGGAGCAGAGATCAAGGTCAAAATCATGCCCGGACTTTGTCACAGGCTATCACCTATTCTTCTGAGGGTTGTTCCTAGAAAACTTTTATTACCTGAGAGACTTTAGCTGCATCATAAGACAACCTTTATTCACCCATACATTTCCCCCATCACCCTCCCATAACTTGCGTCGCCACCACCCATCAGAAGCTCCAAATCTCTGTTCTTTCTGTAGCTCTGATCCTATATAAGTTTCAATAATCTTACTCTTTCTCGAGTCTCATGTTTCGTGATGATAAGGACAAGATGCAAGGAAATACTGGGTAGAAGAGGGCAAGGTCACTGGTGAGGGCTCCACCCTCAAGCCTGGACTCACAGCCCTAAATAAAAATATGCATTCCTGTTTTCCCGACCAAAAGATGCCTTTCCAAAACCACCCTGGCCCTCCACACACCTTGCCCTGTACCCATAAAAACCCCAAGCTCCCCTGGCAAAGGGGCAGAGTGGCTCGACACAGAAGGAGAGAAGAAGCATCTGAACATTGAGAGAAGAGGCAGCTGAACATTGGGGACTATGGTTCATCCCCAGCCAAACTCCAGGGGAAGATTATCTTCTTGCTCCATCCCCTTTCCAGCTCCCCATCCTATTAAGAGCCACTGCCATTGCTCAATAAAACTCTCTGCATACACCACCCTTCAATTCATTTGTGTGACCTGATTCTTCCTGGATTCTGGACAAGAATTTGGGATACACGGGTGCGGGAACCCAAAAAGGCTATCACACTGAGTCTTCACTGAGTGTTTAACACTTAAGCTGTGTGCAGTGGCAAAGCTAAAAGAGAACTGTTTGTACCACACACCCTCTGGGGCTCCAGAGGTCACGGACAACCCCGAGATATTGTCGCAGGCCAGTACAGGGTTCATTCCTGCCAGCACCCAAAGGCACTTGCCTCAGCTCATGTACCTGCTCACCTGTGTACCCCTATCCCACAATGGGTTTGAGTGGCTGAGTAAATCAGCCACCCTGAAGGTATGTATTACAGCACTGAATAGATAAGACCAGGATCTAATTACTTGAGCTCAGATAAAGAACTGGACCAGATAAGAGAAAGGAGCCTCATTCCTAGAGCTTGAGTAGAAATTCAGAGCAAAAACTACAGACACTCAGACTAAGCATTAACTAGCATGGGGTCTTTAACTGTTCCTAGTTTCAGAGCAAGAATGATCCCATAGCATTAGGCAGAGCTAATCCTCTAAGTGGAGGTTAAATTAGGGGGAAAAAAACGTAGACAAGAATCAAATCAGTCATCATTGCCAAAGATTCCAGTTGCTGAAGTTGCAAAGTTCTTAAGAAGTGCAATAGAATATATCAATCTTATTATTTATATACTGTTACGGACTAAATGGTTGTGTCTCCTCATGATTCATATGTTGAAGTCCTAACCCCCAACAAGACTATATTTGTATATAGGGCCTCTGCGGAGGTGATAAAGGTTAAACAAGGTCATAAGGATAGGGCTCTAATCTGACAGGTCTAGTGTCCTTATAAGAAAGGAAAAAGGCATGAGAGTACTTTTTCTCCACCACATAAGGACATTAAGAAGGTGCCCATCTGCAAGCCAGGAAGAGAGCCCTCACCAGGAACTGAATTATCTAGCACTTTGATCTTGGATTTCTCAGCTGCCACCGTTGTGAGAAATAAATATCTGTTGTTTAAGCCACCCAGTGTGTGGCATTTTGTTTTGGCAGCCCAAGCAGACTAATACATGCCACAAATTTATTTTTGTGTATAATGTCTCCAAGTAATTTGAATAAATTGTCTTGTTAGCATTATTTTACCACCTTGGAGCTAGGGAAACAACAAAGAAAAATCAGATGTCTACTGATATTGGTAGACAGATAGTCCTAAAATCACAATGGGCTAATTAACCTTTCCACTTCATCTACTATGGAATTTTCCCATTATCTACTAACAGTATCCAACAGTTTGGTAGTGCATAAAATGGAGCTCTCAATGCGACTTTTGAAAACTATCCTACACCTGTCATCCTGTAAGTCATCCTATAGTTGCTTCCAAAAAGGTATGACTGACAAGCTTATACAATAACTGATCCAAGAAAACTTAAGCCACGGTCTTAACGATGATGGGGGATCCCTTGACTATTGCTGCTGTTAGCTTTGTTGGTTTTCCTTTTGCTGATGAAAATGATTGAAATGTTTTAAAAATCCATAGCATCCTGGATGCTGAGGGTTATGTAGGGCTGACTCAGCAGCTGTTAAGGTGAAGTGGTTCCCGTGACCACTGGTTGCATTATTCTCTTCAGGAGATTGGGAGCCCTACCCAGAATGTCATATCTGGGAAACTTCCTTAGACTGTGTACAGACTTCCTGTTGATGATGGATGGATGTCATAAAAGAAAGTTATGAGGTGTAAATTACCATCACAACTGAATTTGTCCCTGTAGTGATAAGGGCAGTGGTCTGCTTACTTTTCAAAGGGACTCTAATATATAGTGTTATAAAGCAAGTCACTCCTTTCAGCCTTATGTCTCCATATTTATTATGCCTTGAAAACACATATACTATACTCTGACATCTCACGATTGTAACACTGATTACAGATATTAGGCCAGTTTACTTTGGACCTCGTCCAAGATAATTGAATTAAGAATATCTCGTGGTGATTCCTCAGGGATCTAGAACTAGAAATACCATTTGACCCAGCCATCCCATTACTGGGTATATACCCAAAGGATTATAAATCATGCTGCTATAAAGACACATGCACACGTATGTTTACTGCGGCACTATTCACAATAGCAAAGACTTGGAACCAACCTAAATGTCCAACAACGATAGACTGGATTAAGAAAATGTGGCTGTGGCACATATACACCATGGAATACTATGCAGCCATAAAAAATGATGAGTTCATGTCCTTTGTAGGGACATGGATGAAACTGTAAACCATCATTCTCAGCAAACTATTGCAAGGACAAAAAACCAAACACCGCATGTTCTGTTCTCACTCATAGGTGGGAATTGAACAATGAGAACACACGGACACAGGAAGGGGAACATCACACACCGAGGACTGTTGTGGGGTGAGGGAAGGGGGAAGGGATAGCATTAGGAAATACACCTAATGCTAAATGACGAGTTAATGGGTGCAGCACACCAACATGGCACGTGTATACATATGTAACAAACCTGCACATTGTGCACATGTACCCTAAAACTTAAAGTATAATAATAATAAAATTTTAAAAAAAAGAATATCTCAAATACTTGTTAGCAGTTAATCATACCTACAAATTGGTTCCAATGAGAGAGCTATGTTAAAGTTCCCAAAGATATGGTGCAAAAGAAAAGAGAAGTTGTTTAAGCTTCTTTTTCTTCTTCTATTTGTGTACATATACTGCCCTATTCACACTTTCTAGACTAGGCAATTTGCTTAGTGCAGGTATAGAATAACAGTTGTGCTATAGTTCAAAAGTACCTGAGTTTGGACATTTGTATCAGATTTACATTGCATTTAAAAAACACAGAGGAAAGAAGTCCTGCTGGTTTGCAACCTTAAGCAATTGTGAAATAGAAAGAAAAGTAATAATTTTGATGGTCTCGAAGAAACAATTCGTTTTTCTTTTACATAAAGCCGTAAAATCCTATCTAGACTATAATTCGAAAAGTTTTCTAACATCCCTACAGGAAACATATATAAATAGTATATAAATTATAAAAATATTAAATGTAATTAATGAATTACAAATACCAGGATAATGAAATGTAGTCTTATTGTACTATTTTCTGCTTTTTGATCCCCAAAAGCCAGAGTACAATAAAAACTGAATAATGCATTTTCATTTTTCTAAGCACTATAAATTCTTGTGTATTTCAAGACAGGATAAGTACCTCAAAAAGATCTTAGATGTTTGACATCCATGACTATTTTGTCCTTTCAGAATTGCAATACCTACATAAGCAGTTACTTAAAATCATAAAAATATAACCAAGTTAAAAATTATTATTAAGTTTTTCTTCAACGTAAATCATAAAAATAATCAGGTTAGACAATTATAAGTTTTCCTTCAATCTACAATCTCTTTAGGTACAAATATGTGAGTTTTCGCTGATAGTTTTGCGAGCTTAAAAATCATCTCTAATTAAAAGGAAAAATTGCGTTTCATTTTTTCCCTATGGTTGTATCATTTTTTTGGCACAAGAGATATAAATTTATATGTAAATCTTCTGAATATGACTTTTATAGTTTAAAAAAGTGAATGTTTTTTAGAACATTATATAATAATATACAAAGAATACAGAATTTGCCTAAGTGCTTTGGATAATAGTAGTAATTAAATACACACAAACATACAGACTAAGACATGCACATAAACATAAAGTATTTGTCAATTACTGTTCCTGCCATACTTACGAATTCCAAAGGTTATAAACTGTGGAAGAAAAAAAGCTTTCAAGGTGATTATTATTTTATCTAAAATATTAGGCCAAAAATAACATCCATGAAATTGAAAATGTGGAAAACAAAAACTGTTAGAAATCAATTTATTTTTAATCATATCCACCTGTAGGGAAAGTTTTTTTATGATCTATTTATTGTTGTTAAGAGTTTTGCTTTGTATATTTTTTTCTTGACGTCTGAAGCATTTTTTCTATAACATTTTCTTATATCCTTTAAGAGGCTTCTGATTTTGAAGAGCGACATTTTGAGCATAGGAACATCTTCTGTCATAATCATTCCTATATTCTCCCTATTAATAATCCCTAGATAAATACCCATGAATCAAAAAGGAGACCGGAAGTAACATACAACCATTCAGTTATTTAAAAGCAGAATTAATGACTAACAGTATGCTACTAGCTAACCTCAATTTTGCTGTAGTGCTGCAAAAGAAAAAGTAGGTGGGAGGGAGGGTAGTTAACAGCCAAAGTGAAAATAAATTCGTAAAGTTAGAAAAAGATTGGGCTATTAAAGAGAACTACAAACTCTCTAAGAACATTTTTTAATGAAACAAAACAAAATGCTTGTTTTGTGTTGTTTAGGAGTAACTCAACAGAAAGAATAGGATTGGAGTACATATTCTTTATAGACACACTTAAGCATCTAAAGATTGTCTGCTAATCACATTTCCATAAATCAAATCAAATTAAAATAACTTTTACAGATGAGGAGTCTATAAATCATTTTTAAATAACTTTACAGTATTTTTCTTAAAGTACTAAAAATTATATTAATTACAAATTTTACGACTCGTAAAAGTTACTCTGAAATTGACTCTATTTTTTTTTTTTGGAGTGCTTAGGTTTAGAAGTATCTTAATGACCTTCAAGATCCTTTTTCCTTCTGCAAGTTCAAGTGGGAAGGATATGCTCTGTTCTGCCAGCCTTCTGTGCTAACCAAACAGGACACACAGAGTCCCTCTCCCCCTAAGCAGCATAAACTAGCTGCTGCCCTCTGTTCTTGAGCTGCTCTGCTTCCTGGACTTGAAGCAGAGCAGGATAGCTACAGTGCAGCTGGAGCTGAAAGCTAAGTATGACTAGCAATTCTGCAGGTTAAATTGTGAGAGAGGGTAATTATCCATATGCGAGAAACACATTGCTAGCAGCATCCTTAAGTGGGCAAAGGGAGAAAGAATAGATTTTCTAATCTAACCTTGGGAGGTACATTGCCTTTTTCTAGCATACAGGGTGAAATCTCACACTTTTTTTGAAAGACACTTGATTTCAAATGCACGTTTAAATGGCAATTACTCATTTAAAAAGATTCGCTGGTCCCCTGACCCCCTTGAGTAGAAAGGTAATAAAACACACTGCTTTAACATAATGATCCCTCCAAGAGTTGTGTTTATTTTATGCGTGTCTGTAGATAGACTCTTTTGCCTGAAGCACATTTATTTTGACTCCTTATGTGAAACGAAATCAATATATTAGGTATTTTTTATCAAATGGCATTTTACAGTATCACTTTTTTTCCAAATATAAAATCCAAAACCTTCCTAAGAGTGGAAATTTGACATAACTCAAGTAAAAACTACTTCAGACAGTAACAGAATAAATATTATAACTTTTATATAAAAACTGGTTTATTGCTCTCTTGATCAGCAATGGAGGGACAAGGACACTCGTTATTATATAAATCATTCTCCAGAATTTATGAGGTAATAAAAGCAGCAAAATATAGATTCATAAAGCAGAGAATTTATGAAGTAGCTTTCAAAACCTTTCAGTTAAGTTTCCATATATATTACAAACTAAAAGGTTGACTTAAGGACTTTGGCTTATGGTTATTCACTTATTAAAACATCGTATTTGTCTTAATTCAGTTCTCTTGATTTCAGAAAAAAAAAGAGAAAATTTAAAATCACTGTTGCATTCCTGAAACAAACTTTTGGTGTATATTGTATTAGGATACTCTGCCATTCTTTTCTGGAAAATCCTATTTAGGGCTAACTTTTTCTCCTATTGTGGGCCACCACTTCAAAGTCTTGTTTCTTCTGCAAGATCCTACTAGCAGGGTATACTTGCATAACTCTGTTTTATACACACTGTCCTTTCTCAGAGCAAAGTCAAGTTCCCTCTACAAAACTTCCCACAATCTGTGCAACTAATTCCATGCACAAGGACATCTTGGAAATAATATATTGAAAGGTAATTTTCACATCACTTTCCACAAGATGGAATGTTCCACAGTAAAACAGAAATGAAAACTGTCTCAGATTCCCTCCAAATAAGAAATAGTCCAACACTAAGCTAGACAATGAAATCAGAAAAAAAAATCAGAAAGAATGTCATAGCATAGTAAGGACTTTGGTTTTACTCTGAGTGGTAAGATAGGCCAAGGAAAATTTTTGAGTGGAGGAAAGACATGAATTTTTTGTAACACAATCACTGAAACTATTACATTGAGAATAAACTGTGTTACATTCGTAAAAATCAAACAGTTATCAAAGGGAAAGACGATGAGCTTGGACCTGAGGAGTAAAAGACTAAGTGAGAAGTAGTTGGATTCTGGATATATTTTAAAGGTAGAATCAACACGATGTCTTGATAGATTAAATGTGGCTGGAAGAGAAACAAGAGTTGCCAAGGATGAGTACCATTTTTGCTAACAACTGGAAGGGCAGAATCCCACTAACTCAAATGGGTTATGATAGAGGGTTGTAAGACCTATGGAGCTGGAAGACAATAATTGGAAATCCTATTTGACATAGTATGTTTGTTTACACAATCTTAAAAGTCACTTTCTCCGAGAATGGTATAATAACAAATTTATAAATGAAAAAAAAAGGCAGGTATAAAATAAAACATGCAGCATAATTCAAATGCTATATAAAATACCAACCATACATTTGTAAAGTGATTTTTAAGTATAAACAGTTAACAGTAGTTATTCCTGGATGGTAAAACAAATACGGGTGATTTTATTTCTTCTCTATACTTATAATGAGCATATGCTACTTTTACAATATGAACGAATGTAACAAACACCTCGGTTTTATGTAACATCAGAGCATATTCTAATATGTCAACATTCACTCATTTGTTGATCAAGGTTATTTTAATGTGTATCTTTTGTGAGGAATGAAAAATAAGTCAGAGAGGAGTGTTTTGAGGTACTCATAATATTTTATTTTTTGATAAACATTAATTTTGATAATTTTAGATTTACAAAAAGGTTGCAAAGACAGTAGAGTTCCTGTGTAACCTTCACCATGCTTCCCCTAATGTTAACATTTTTACATAACCATTCGTACTTTTCTCAAAAGCAAACAATTAACATTAGTACATTACAATAAACTAAACTACAGACACAATTCAGATTTCACTGTGTTTTCCACTAATGCCCCCCCCCTTTTTTTTTTTTTGGTCCAGGATGAAAGCCAGGACACCGTATTTCATTTAGTCACCATTTTCCTTAGCTTCATTCCAAATTGTGACAGTTCCTCATCTTACCTAATTTTTCGTGACCTTGGCAATTTTGAAGACAACTGTTCAGGTATTTTGAGGTCCCTCTGTTTGGTTTTGTCTCCTGTTTTTCTCATGATTAGACTGCAGCTATAGATTTTGGGGAAGAATGCCACAGAAGTGCAGTGCACTTCTCATCACATCATATCAAGGGGTACATGATATCAACAAAATTTCTCATGGTAATATTAATCTTTGTCATTTGGTTAAGGTTCTTACTGCCAAGTTTCTCAAAGTAAATTTACTTTTGTTTTTCCCTTTTCATATATTATCTTTTGGAAATAAGTCACTTTGTCCAGCCTACACTCAAGGGTAGGGAATTAAGATTCACCTTCCAGAGTAGTGAGTTCTAAAGATATTAATATTTTTATATAATGAGGCATTATCCCTTCTCCACCATTTGTTATTTAATCATGTATTCATACTAATATGAACTGATGGATATTTGTTTTATTTTGGTTTTACAGTATTTTTATTTTTGTATCATAGTATTTTTATTTTTGTATTATTTCAATGTTTGAAATATTCCATTTTGACTTTCCAATAATACTGTAGAGAAGGTGTATTTTAATCAACGTTTTACAGGTGAGTATTTGATTTAATGCTTATAAATGTATAAAATTCACAACAGAGACTGGGGTAAGCAGGAACCACAGTGCACTGTCCAACCATGAACCTCAGGGGGAGCCAGAGAAGAAAACACTAAGTAGTGTGGACAGAAGAATACAAAAAATTATAATAAGGTAACATTTCACGTGATAGAGAATTTCTACAGAATTCTGGGCAACAGCAGCCCAAGACAACACAATTGTTTCGAAGAGAAGAGGTGCATACATTCCATTAAATACAAGCTGAAAAACAGCTATAAGGTCATAACCACAAAATAAAGAATTTACTCATTTATGCAATGTGATGTCTCTCTGTGTCTGCACATAGAGAGTCTCTTCCAAAATTGAAGAGTAAACACCACACTTGTTTTGCTTCATGTACTCAAGAAAATATCTATGAAAAAGAACAAAACGAGATTACTCTTTAGTCATGAGAGAAAGGCATAATCAAAACATAAATAACCTTTACTTATGCATGAATAGATGGGCAGATAGATTGTAAATAGATTTATCTCTTTCCCTATTTTTTAAAAAGTGACAACTATGTACAGAATACTTTGATAGCCATGTACCGAAAACAAGAACACACAGAAAAACTTAGGCTGAGAACCTAAACATGAATAAATTGATCAGTCTGATTAACAAACATGGGTGGGCAGAATTTCAAATGCTCCTCTATTTTTGTGATATAATTCAATAGTAATGGCAACTGATTGAATGAAACTGGATACAAAGAGATGTCGGTGAAATGGTTACTAAATTTAAATAAACACATTATTTTTTCATTTATCCAGCTAAAATGAGGATAGAAGCAGAGAATACTTCTCACTCCTTCTAAAAGGCTAGAACTGTGCTAATACCCAAACCAGATACAGACAATACAAGAAAACAAACGACTAAGATCTCTCATGAACATAGATACAGAAATCCTCAACAGAGCAGTAGCAAATCAAATCCAACAATGTATGAAAAGAATTATATACCACAACCAAGTAGGATTTATCACATGTATGTAAGGCTGGTTCAACATGAAAATACCAACTAATGTAGTCCATTACATCAACAAGCTAATAAATAAAAATCAAATGATCATATCAATACATGCAAAAAAAAAAGCATCTGACAAAATCCAATGCCCATTCATCATAAAATCTCTCAGTAAACTAGGTATAGTGGGGAACCTCAACTTAATAAGCCATACCAACAAAAAATCCTGCAGCTAGTATACTTAATGGCGAGAAAGTCAAAGCTTTTCTATTAAGATAAAAACAAGGTTATGATGCTCCCTCTTTGCTACCACTTTTCAACATCATAATAGAAGTACTAGCTAATTCAATAAGATAAAGAAAATGAATTAAAATACACAGATTGGGAAGGAAGAATAAAATAGTCTTTTTCACTGGTGACATGATTGTCTATGTAGAAAATATAGAAGAATTGACAAAAAACTCCTGGAACAGCCAGGTGTGGTGGCTCATACCTATAATCCCAGCACGTTGGGAAGCCGAGGCCGGTGGCTCACCTGAGATCAAGAGTTCAAGACCAGCCTGGCCAACATGGTGAAACCCCATCTCTACTAAAAATACAAAAATTAACAAGGCTTGGTGGCACATGCCTGTAATCCCAGCTACTCAGGAAGCTGACGCAGGAGAATCACTTGAACCCGGGAGGCAGAGGTGGCAGTGAGCTGAGATCACGCACGCCATTGCATGCCAGCCTGGGCAACAGAGAAAGACTCCGTCTTTAAAAATAACTAACTAAATAAAAAACTCTTGGAACTAATATGCAATTATTGCAAAGTTGCAGGATACAAGGGTAATATACCAAAGTCAATCACCTTCTTACATACCAGCAATGAACAAGTGGAATTTGATATTAAAAACAGAATACTGGCCAGACACGGTGGCTCAAACCTGTAATCCCAGGACTTTGGGAGGCTGAGGTGGGTGGATCAAGTGGTCAGGTATTCAAGACCAGCCTGACAAACATGGTGAAACCCCGTTTCTACTAAAAATACAAAAAGTAGCCAGGCATGGTGGCGCACTCCTGTAATACCAGCTACTCAGGAGGCTGAGGCAGGAGAATTGCTTGAACCCGGGAAGTGGAGGTTGCAGTGAGCCGAGATCGTGCCACTGTACTCCAGCCTGGGCAACAGAGCGAGACTCAGGAAAAAAAAAAAAAAAAAAAAAAAAAAAAAAAAAAAAAAAAACAGGAAAACACACACACACACACACACACACACACACACACAGGAAAAAAAAATTACCTTTTGCTTAAGAACAACCCGAAATAAAATCAGGTACAAATCTAAAAAAGATATACAAAATCCGTGTGAGGAAAACTATAAAAACAAAATCAAAGAAGTACATAAATTGAAAAATACTTTTCATGAATAGGAATAGGAAACAATGTCAAGATGTCAGTTTTTCCCAACTTGATCTATAGCTTCTATGAAATCTAAATCAAAACCCCAGAAACTTATTTTATACATATCAACAAATTGATTCTAAAGCTTATATGGAAAGGCAAAAAACCCAGAATAGTCAACACAATATTGAAGAAGGGAGGACTGACACCACCCAGTTTCAGTACTGCCCATAGAGCTACAATAATCAAAAAAATATATAGTATTGCCTAAAGAACAGACAGATAAATCAGTGGAACAAAATAGAGACCACAGAAATAGACCTACGTAGATATAATCAATGATTTTTGATAAAGGAGGAAAGTCAGTACAATGGAGCAAGGATAATCTTTTCTACAAATGGTAGAACAACTGGACATCCAGACGCAACAAAAAGTGACTCTAGACACAAACCTTACACCTTTCACAAAATCAACACAAAAGAGAGACTTAAATGTAAAATACAAAACTATAAGCTCCTACAAGATGACACAGAAGAAAATCTAGATAACTTGGTTATGGCATTTATATTTTAGACAAAACACCAAAGAGATGATCCATAAAAAACAAATTGATAAGGTAGACTTCACTAAATTAAAAGCAAATTTCAAGAGAATATGAAGACAAGCCAAAGACTGGGCAACAATATTTGCAAAAGACATCTGATAAAAGACTATTACCCAAAATATACAAAGAACATTTAAAAGTGAACAGTATGAAAACAAACAACATAATTTAAAAGTGGGTCAGAAACTTTAATAGACACCTCATCAAAGAAAATATACAGATGGCAAATAAGCATATAAAAAATGCTCCACATCATATATCACCTGGAAATGCAAATTAAAACAAGAATGAGATACTTCTACATGCCTGTCAGAATGTCCAAAATCTGGAACACTAACAATACCAAATGCTGGTGAGGATGTGAAGCAGCAAGAACTCATTCATTGTTTGTAGAAATGCGAAACGGTACAGCCACTTTGGAAGACAGTGTAGCGGTTTCTTACAAAATTAAATGTATCCTTACCATAGAATACAAAAATTGTGCTTCTTGGCATTTACTCAAAGGTATCAAAAACTTATATCCACATAAAAACCTGCTCATGGATGTTCATAGCTGTCTTATTCATAATTACCAAACTATGAGAGCAACCAAGATGTCCTTCACTGGCTGAATGGATAAACTCTGATAATCAGACAATGAAATATTATTCAGCGCTAAAAACAAATGAGCTATCAAGCCCTGAAAAGACATGGAGGAACTTTAAATGCATATTATTAAGTGAAAGAAGCCAATCCAAAATGGCTACATATTGTATGATTCCAACTATATGATACTTGGAAAAGGAAAACCTACAGAGACAGTAAAAAGATCAGTGGTTGCAAGGGTTGGCTGGGGCACAGAGATGAATAGATGGAGCACAGAGGTTTGTTATGTCAGTGAAAGTACTCTGTATGATACTATATTGATGCACACTGGCCACTATGCATTTGTCCAAATCCACAGAATATATAACATCAATAGTGAACCCTAATGAAAACAGATTCGGGGATTACAATGTGTCAATACAGGTTCAACAACTGTAGGCCAGGCACGGTGGCTCACAGCTGTAATCCCAGCACTTTGGGAAGCCGAGGCGGGCAGATCACAAGGTCAGGAGATCAAGACCATCCTGGCTAACACGGTGAAACCCTGTCTCTACTAAAAATACAAAAATTAGCAGGACGTGGTGGCGGGCACCTGTAGTCCCAGCTACTCGGGAGGCTGAGGCAGGAGAATGGCGTGAAGCTGGGAGGTGGAGCATGCAGTGAGCCAAGATCATGTCACTGCACTCCAGCCTGGGCAACAGAGCAAAACTCTGTCTCAAAAAAGAAAAAAAAACTGTAACAAAGCAGAGGGGTATGGGAAAACCTCTTACCTGTCTCTTAATTTTGGTATTAACCTAAAGCTGCTATAAAAAATAAAGTCTTTAATAAAAATAATTAAATTAACAACAACAACGACAACAAAAAACCACAGTGTGGCTATCTTAAAAAAAAAAAAAGGAGTTAAAACTAAGTATACAGACACTTAGATAACTTTTCCCAGAAATTAAAAATAAATGCTATCGCCAAGGATACTTTTGAGAATCATGGCTATATAAAAGATTTAAATATTATACAATATGCATATATACTATTTTCATCAAATGTCATAAATATGCATACATATATACATTATATATATAAAATTAGATAGCTAGTTAGGAAATGCAATTGCCAAGTATATTATTTCAGGATAGATAAATGCAAACACACTACAGTTTCACTATCAGAATATCCCATGGTAATGGCAAAATATGTTGCTAGGAAACCCAGTAAGAAGAAGAAATAAAGAAAGTTTCAAGCATGGAAAGATCTGATGTAAATCTCTGAGCAGAACTAATTCATTTTTAGTCTTTATGCTCTGACCTTTGCAAGACTTGCATTGTTCCATAAAGTAACCTTAAATATGCAACTTACAAAAGCCGATAGCTACAGATTTACCAGAGCTGGTCTGATTTCCTAAATTAATATCTCTACAAACCTGCAGAGATAATATCAGTTCATTCCCCAAATAGCAGAACCACCTGATATACAAAATCATTCATTCATCATTCACTGATGGATTGATTCATTCAAAACAAATTAACACCAATCACTTGCCAGGTACTGTGATACACACACTGGAGAGACAAAATTGAGCAAAACACAATCCCTGCTTACTGAAAATACAAAATCCAGTGGCAGACACAGTTATTTATTCAATATTCGCACAAAGAAATGAGAAAATTTATTTATCATAAATGCTTCAAAAGAGAAATACAAGTTGTTTTTAAATTTTTCAATTGGGTGAAGTTGACCTGACTAGAGGGGTCAGCAAAATCTTTCCTGAGAAAGTGAAACTTATTTTACTTTGATATCAAGGATATGTAAGTGTAAACTACGTGAGAACAAGAGAAAATAATTTTGTAGATGAGGCCATATGGCAGAGGGTAGCATGGAGAATACCAGAAGACAGTGCGGCTCAAACAGGTAGAAAATATATTAGCAAAGGGGAGTAAGACAGGGAAGGGGTTAGGCTATGCTTGTCCTTGTAAATTATGTTAAGGAGTTTTGCCTTTAAGCCTAGAGCAATAGGAAGGCTTTGAAGTGTTAACAGCAGGGAAATAATGCGATCAGATCTGCATTTAAAACGCTTTTTAAATGCTCACTTTGGCTGCTGTGTAAAGAAGACAAGAGGGGAGCCAGAGGACATGTGGAAGTGAAGTTAGGCTATTCAGTGGTCTAAGCAAGGAGGATGGCAGTGTTACTGTCACTAACAAGAGATGAACCCGGCCAATAAATTTTTAGGATGCAAACTTCACAAGACCAAATAATGACAGCACACGGGGCGAGAGAAAAGTCAGGAATGATTCCTTGGCTTTTGATTCCCATTTCCCTGACATTTAAGGTTGTTTCATTTCCAAGATTTTAGTCAATAATTAAAGAAGCAGGCAAATTATAGACTTCTTTGATGTAAGGGTTAAGGGGAAGAGGATGTCAAGAACAATATACGAGTCCCCAGCTTATGCAGAAGTGTGGCATCATCCAAAACAAAGAACACTGAAAGAAGGCCAGGGTTTACTGGTCTGTTTGCTTGTGTGATTAGTTAGTTACTTTGCTTAATTTGGGAAACTGGCTGACTTTTGGTTACGTTGAATGTGTCCAAGATGACTAGTTATCAGCCAAGGATTAGTGCTTGACTTTTCACAGTGAAGAGTCATCGTGAGAAATTAGCTGTTCTACCAAGAACTATACTTCCCAAACCTCCCCACCCCTCTACATTTAGCTGGGACTCTGTGGTTGGTCCTCACTAATGGAGTATGGACAAGAATACTATGTGTCATTTCTGGGCCAGGAAGCGTAAGGAGTCTACAAGCAAAAGTCCACAAGCCTTAAGACAAAGTAAAGTTGAGGATTAACTTCCCTGACTCATCATGTAGGAAGCTGCTTGCTGACTAGAAACCCTGACTCAGGATGTCACATGAGCAGGAAATCAAGTTTTATCGTGTTATACCAATAGAATTTGGGGCTATGTCTGTTACAACAGCTAGTAATATCCTAACAAACACATAGAGTTTGATAAGCCTTTGAGATACCCACAGGATGCTGTCAGATAGACAATCAGATAATTAGACCTAGAGCTCAAGGGAGAACTCTGGGTGGAAAACTTTAATTTGAGAATCATCTGAGTAATGGTGATAATAAAAAATGTTAGTATGGATAAGATTGCTTAAGGAGAAAGTACAGTTAGAATAGGAAAGAATCTTAGCTCAACAGCAGATAGGGATTTCACACATGCAAGTACAGAAGTACAGTTATTTTCCTTTTAAAGTTGTAAAGGTGTAATAGACAAACAGGTACAAGTCTCTATTAGAATCATTATCTATTCAATGACAGTTAAGCAGTTTTCATATATTCCTGTTTTTACTCCATGAATATTTATTGAGCACCTACATAATGCCAGGCACAGTTTGGAGGACATGAATGCAATAAATATCTCTCAAGTTCTAAGAAAGATCTCTCTGATAGCTTGTAACAGGGAACCCGATCCGGCCTGAAGGTCAGGGAGAGCTTCCCAGAAGACCTTTAAGCTGAAACCTGCAAGTTTAGTAGAAGCAAGGCCAGCTGGGGTAAGGGGGCGTAAGAAGATCCCTGGTTGAGGGTACAGCATGAAGCTCCTGAGATGAGAGAGGGTATAGCATGAACCTCTGAGATGAGAAGAAGTTTGAGATATTTTAGGAAGCGAAAGAATGACAAGTCCTAAGGGGGAGAGGGAGGCACAAAAGTTAAGTGGAGATCAGATCATATAGGCTGTATATGAAGGATTTTGGACTCTATCTTCAATAACAAGACATAATTAGTTTTAAGCAGGGGAATGACATAGAATAACATCAGAACTGTATTTCAGGTTTGTGATACTAAGTAGGCTTTTAGGAGTTGCTTAATAATCCAGCCAACATATAACATTATTTTCAAGGGAAACCTTCCAGAATGCAAAACATTGTCTTATGAGCTATCGGTAACTCAACTTTTATTTAGTTGAGTATCACTTCACATATAAATTATTCATACAAATACTCTTTAGTCAGTAACACAGTGTTGCTGGAGATCTTACAGCAGTCCTCGAGGTTAACCAGTAATTCCAAAAATGTGCATTCATTTAACAAATGTTGACTGGACCAGGTAATACAGAGGCAAGTAAGACATGTGCTTGCCCTCAAGAAGCTTACTGCTTAGAGGCAGGGAGAGAAAAATCATGACAAGCCTAAGGACTATGTGAGTGGAGAGGAAAGATGGAGGCCTCAGGGAAGTCTTCACAGGGGAAATGGTATTTGAGCAGGACCACAAAGGTTAAACAAAATGTAACAGGCAGTGCATGACAGAAGGCTATTCCAAAGAAAAGGAAAACCAAAGGCAAATGGGAAGTAAAATTTCATGACAAACATAAAGTAATACACATTGAATTGGTATGCTGATTCTACAAAAGTCTTTTATAGACAAAGGAACTTGCATATATATATATATACATATATATATAGAGAGAGAGAGAGAGAGGAACTGCTATCCTGTGATGTTTTGAAATCCTAATTCTACTCTGTATATTTTTTTTTAACAGAGCCAATGTTATTTATGTTTCCTCTTCTCTTCCTTTATCCCTACCTTTATCTCTAGATCTAACTTACACCTTTTCAGAATTTGAAACAACTTGGAAAACATGTTTAAATATTTGAGTTTTACTATGTTAATCATAGCACCATTTCATAAAAAGTGTTCAAATTCAAATGGTATCTGTGTTAAAATACACAGTTAATATTTTCACATACTCAATATTTCTTTTAAATCATATTTCTTGAAGAGATTTGATGTGCAAAGTAATAATACATAAGTATCCAAGTTACTGGCCAAACTGATACTTCTTACTGGCTGATGCTGAATTTAATAAAAACAAAATCTATCAAGTATTTGAATGTTATTGTTTTTATTTTTTTAATGTGGTACATGTATAAGAAATAGTCCAGAAGAAGCCTAAATTAAGCAAATAAATAAAAGCTGCAAAGTTATTTCAGAGTTGTTCTGGGGGCAAAGTAGCAGGGTTCCTGTATATCAAGACATCAGGACAGGAAATTCACTGGTTCATTCGCCTGATCTCTTGTCATGATCATTAATACACTGCAACACCATACTTCTAACTACTTCTGTTCAGAACAATATTTTTGTCAATGACAGCAACAACAACAAAAAAATTGATTAAAAAGTAGAAAAGGACTTGAATAGATATTTCTCCATAAATGATAGCTTAATGGCCAATAAGCACATGAAAAGATATTCAACATTGCTAATCATTAGGGAAATGGAAATCAGAAGCACAATGAGATTCCCCTTCACACACTTTAGGATGACTATTATCAAAAAAAACAGAAAATAAGAAGTGTCAGCCAGGATGTAGAGGAACTGAAACCCTTATGCACTGCTGGTGGGAATGTAAAAGGGTGCAGCCACTATGGGAAACAGCATGGCAGTTCTTAAAAAAATTACAAATAGAAATGCCATATGATCTAGCAATTCCACTTCTGGATATACACCCAAAAGAACTAAAAGTAGGAACTTGAACCGATACTTGTACACCTATATTCATAGCAGTATTATTTACAATTTTCAAAGGATAGAAGCAACCCAAGGGTTCACTGATGGATGAATGGATAAACAAAATGGAATATTATTCAGTCTTAAAAGGAAATGGAATTCTGAAGAAGGCTACAACATGGATGAACCTTGAAGATGTTATATTAAGTGAAATAAGTCAGGCTCGGAAGGATAGATAATGTATGATTCTACTTATATGAGATATTTAGAACAGTAAAATTCAAAGAGATAGAAGCAGAAGGGTAGTGCCAGGTACTCGGGGAAGGGGAGAATGGTGAGTTACTGTTCAATGGGAAAGGGTTTCCGTTTGGGAAAATAAAAAGTTCTGGAGATGGATGGCGGTGATGGTTGCACCACAATGTGAATGTACTTAATGACACTGAATTGTACATTTAAAAATGGTTAAAATAGTAAATTTTGTTATGTATGTTTTACAACAATTTAAAAAAGCTGAATCTCCAGATCTTGTCTTAATAAAGTAAAACATAAAAAATAGAACTAAAAAACCCATGGCATTTTGGAAACTGTTCAACTAGTTATATTTTTATATTTCAGATTTCTTTTGGCCATTCTGAAGGCAAATATCTGACAAATCTCTCCTTTCCCAGAGTTTATGTCATGCATCTGTTAATGGTGGAGCTGATGGAGTGGCCTTGCTGGGACTTCTGTCAGCAGTGTTCTCATTCTTTTCCAGCCGAGGAATACCATAGAATGGGATCATCCCACTAAATCCATGCATTTCAGTGGATAGTGAATGTTATCCTAAGACACTAAAATTAGTTATCTATTTTTAAATGCAGAAATTAATGTAAAACAAAATAGTATCTATCAGCAAACCACAGCAGTTCTTAATCACTTTTAATTTAAGTATTCCAGAAAAGTGCTTCGACTGATTTGAGTTACCATTTTAATGATACTTATTCCATCTCTTGAAATGAGATGGGCTACTGTTTGAAAACACGTATCATACCAAATGCTGCATAAGGGTTTTTATCATTGTTTTTAAAGCAAAGGAAATCTTTAAACACACACAGTGGGGGATTTTAATAGATAACAAAATAAGGTGTTTTGACATGTCCCCAGTTACTGAATTGCACAGCTGAGTCAGTTTCAGTGATTCTCAAAACAAAGATCAGTCTGAAAATCTGCTTTGGGGTAGTTGAATATGCCCATTTCAAGCCATCCTGAATAATGATCCTTTTAATGGCATCTGAGAAAAAGTAAATTATCCATTTGCTGGCATACAGTAGTTGGCAAATGTGGGGCTGGGTCAGGTAGCATCCTTTCAGGATTAGGATATTATACTGGTACTATCTTTGTGTTCCAAATAGGTATCAGTGTGTTAGGATACTCTGAAAACAGATTTTTCAATAAAACTTACCAATTAACTAGTATCAACAACCTAAGCTAGAAACACTTTTTGAATATAAATGCTACTTCCCAGATAACAGAAGCATATTTCTTTAGGAATTATTTTTTGTTTACCCTTAATGACTGTGCTATGGTCTGAAAGTTTGTGTCCCCACAAAATCCACGTGTTGAAATCCTAACCCTAAGGTGATGGTATTAAGATCTGGGACCTGTGTGAGGTGATGAGGTCATGACGGCAGGGCACTCATGAATGGGATTAGTGTCATTTTAAAAAAGACTCGGGGGAGCTCACTGGCCTCTTCCACCACATGAAGGCACAGCTAGAAAGTACCCACATTTATGAACTAGAAATCAGGCTTTCACCAGACACCCAATGAGATCTTGAACTTCCCAGCCTCTAGAACTGTGAGAAATAAATTTCTGTGGTTGATATGCCATTTGTCACAGCAGCCCAAATGGGTTAAGACAGATTGGAAGCCTTTCAAAAAGCATATCATGTACTTCCTTGCTTTTTTCTGAAACAGAGCACATTGAACCCAACCTTTCCATCACGTAGAAAAGCAAAAAGGCCGCCTGGTGTCCTCCCTCCAAACAGGGAGTCCTGGTCCTAAACCTAAAACCTAAAAGTCTTCCCTTGCTGACTGGATTATGGGATAGTAATTTTTTTTCCTTTTTTTTTTTTTAATTTTAAGTTCTGGGATACATGTGTAGAACATGTAGGTTTGTTACATAGGTATACGTGTGCCATGGTGGTTTGCTGCACCTATCAACCCATCACCTAGGTTTTAAGGCCTGCATGCATTAGGTATTTGTCATAATGCTCTATGGGATAGTAAGTTTTAAATTGTAAACTACTCCAAGTTTCTATAATAAGGCCCTCAAAGGCAAGTGAGGTGCATAGGAGCTGATGGTACCCTCCCAAAATGTCCTCAAACTGCTACTCTTTTTAACTGTAGCTAAACTGGTTTTTGCACCTTTAGTTTTTAATAGGTAATGTAATTTTTATTGCCACCAGTGTAGCTCCCAGAAAGATCTTTCTTCACCTTGTCCTCTCAAATGGCTTGCTGTACTTTACAATACAGATAATCACATTCATGTATAATAGTTCAGTCTAGGAATAAGGCAGTTTCAGTGAAAGCCTGTGGGTGGTGATTATTGGTAGTGTGCATAAGTGTTAGTGCATGGACTTTGTGAGATCCGTCTGTCTGGAACCTCAGGGGCCTCTTCCACTTATTTTCAGGATCCTGACTATGTGTTGTATTTCTATATATAACAAGATTGTCAAAAAGGTCGAAAGTGCTTCCTAAATGAAAAATAAGTACTTTCAGTTACATGCAGATAAATTCTATTAGTTACAGACAAAGTATCAAAGGTCATACAGTTAATGGCAAATCTAAAGCTAAACCCCAAGGATCTTACTTCCCAGCTCAGTATTTTTTAATTTATTAAAGAATATGCTATGTTTTCCATCTATTCCTAACTACTTATTTCTTCTTAAGTACTTCACATTGATTTTTCTAATGCTGATGAAACTACCCTATCAAAAACTCCCTGAATTTCAAATCCAAATGCTTTCCCAGTCTTCCTCCCCCTCCTCCTTGAATTTCTCTTCAGTGTTTCACCCTTCTGGTTTGCTCCTTCCTCTTGTTGAACCTCTTGATGATATACTACCTAATCCTTCTCCAACTACTCAAATTTCTTCTTTTCTCTTCAATAATACTTCTTCTCTTCAAATCCCCTGAGTGGCATTTCTGAATACACAGTCCCAGCCCTCTTCTTGCTTCGCACTTGTTGATAAGGCCCAAGACTGAGTTGATAAGCTTGACCTCTAAACACATTCTGCAACTGCCTAGGTACGTTTCCATCACCTTTGCTACGGTCACATCAAGTACAAAATAATTCAAAACAAGTTCCTATCACTCTCACTTAACTGGTTTCCCTCTCCCAACTCAATTTCCTCCCCAAAGTAATGTCACTTCTTACTCCTCCCTCTGAGAACTGACCTAGCACCCTCTCAACCACTCTGTCAAACTATCCCATCTGTCAACACATCTCAACAATTACTTCTCTAAAGATCCTCAGGTATCTGATTTGTATCCACTATTTCCACTCTTACCACAATGATAGAAGGCAGCACTAAGTTTCCACTTCTTTATCTCCAAATTAGAGATACTGTTGTATCCAGGACGTACTGTTATGTCAAAAGTGTTTTGTAAAGAAAATACAGGCTTTGGTTTTATTAATCATTATATTTGTTGTAGCTATTATCCTAGCTTCTCATTAACTTAAAACCTGATATTTCCGAATACTACAGCTTAGCAGGTGGTCTTCCTGACCCCAGCCTCCTCCATTTGAATTGGTCCTCTATTTTCTACTTACTTTTCCTTAAATGCTGCTTTGAACATGGTACTATATAATAAGGAATTTATCCTGGCTGTATGTTACTTATCACATAAAATTTAAACTCTTTTGCTAGATTTCAAAACTCTTCATAATGTCAAAAAATATCATTTATGGAGTGCTACGTTCTAAGTGACCATTCTGAACATTTTATATGCATTAACTACTCAAATTCTTCCAACAGCTCTCTGAAGTAAATACTATTACAGATTAAGAAATTGAGGCATAGAGAAATAATTTGTGCAAAGTCACAGGAATTTTGGAGACAAGATTTGAGAATCAGATTCCAGCAGCTAAGCTCTCATAAACATTATACTCTAAAAAACCATCATCTTACCCAACGCTATTCTTTCACAACCCCACTACACCTCCCAAAATACTTCAATCTAAATGGGAGGATCATGTCTCCCATAAACCCAGTCTCATGCCTCCCTTCTAAACTCTGATTTAAACCATGTAAATGTTACCCATTTTTTAATACTCAACTAGACCGACCACATCAGTGAAACTCCCTAAGATAGTCTAAGCATTCTAATATTGCTAACCACATGGAAAACTCCTTATTGTATCTTATTTCCTTGTATTCCACAATACCAGGCTCTGTAAATGTCCAACTGTGTGTTTCCAATAAATATTTATTAACCAACTGGCTTATCAACTCCAGAATGTTTAATTCTAATAGCAAAACTTAAAGACGAATAGCAAATAAAGAACTAGGCCTTCGGAAATGTCCAATGTTAGGAAGTGCAAAGAGAAGAGGACACAAACAAGGCATAACAAATTAGTTGTCAGAAAACTGGGAGTTATTTTTTTTAACAGTCATCCGAGTGCAAAGAATTCTGGCATTTGTGTAAATCACTTACCTGGGTATAGTACATTATCTCATTAAATGTGGCCACAAAGTTCAAATTAATACTTCCTAAGCAATAGTTCTTTAGTTCTTAATTCCACATAAGGTTTGAAAGAGTTAATTTATGTTTTTATGTTAAGTGATTATTTAATCTGAATCATATTTTCTCATTCTAAAGGGAAAAATCATCAATATAAAAATGGATGCTGAAAAGAAAAAGTATTCAAATTCAATTAGCTGTGTGTGCATAATAATTGACTTCTGGTTTTTCAGATTTTCAGACAATCCATCCCCTTCTACTCTTACTAGCTTTAAGAAAAATATTTGAAATCTTCTTAGATTCTAAAATCACTTTACTCATACCCATATTCAAGGGTCATGGAGACCTTAAAAGCCAACAGTATTTTTGAACTTCACGGCTCCCTCATCCTCCCACAGCCACACTCCTTGCTCCAGCCCTTGGCCCCCGCTTCTCCCTCCACACACCCACAGTGGTTTCAAACTATAGGCCTCCCTCACAGTATAAAGAAAAATACTACCTTTTGTTACAGAACAGAATTCTTCCATTTACAAAGACTGCTAATACTGAGTGCTGGGTTTATGAGGTAATGTTACAGGGTCTATATCTAGATATACTCTGCAGCTGCACGGCTTTGTGATTTCCAGCTCTCTGAGTATAATGCAAAGTCAAATGCCAAATCAAAAAATAAATTTTAGAGCCAGCATGATCAAATCAAGGGACAATGATTCCCTTTGCACTGTCCATTTGAGCAGCATCTTACATCAACATTAGTACTATCAGCACCTGGCCTGACACCAGCTGCTCTCATTCTCCAAACTAAAAATAAGGTGCCTGATCTAAAATAGTGAGAGACAATATGAAGGAGCCATTTTCATTAAAGGGTTATTTCAATTTCTCAACAACAAGAAAAATGAATGATAAATATATGTAAATATCCAGTGGCTACATCTCACTTCTACAGAATTCCCCTTTCAGGTCAGCGTTTTTTATACTCTTCCAAACTCTCAATTTGTATAATGATCTAGTGACATGTGATTGGCTGGCATGTAATGTTACTCATTAAAACACAATAGCAACAGCCCAAATGAATCCTGATCAATGTCCTTGGTGTAAACCATCAGCTGCTTTGTTTCTGAGGGCAATTCATTGTGAAAGAGCTAAAGTGTTTTCCCCCATATGGTTTGTGATATATTCATTCTAATTGTTTCTTGAATGAGGCCTAAAACTGCAATTTTAACTTGACATGTCTTATTTGTAAGTATCTTACAGAAGAATGGATGAGTAATATTTTAAGTTTTAAGTTTTAAGTTAGGTAGCATTTTCCTATAGGCTTTAAACAAAATCAAAAGCGTTGAGGGGTACGGCTAAATAGCAAAATGTTGGCAACAATATCCCAATTAATTTCAAGCAAGTATCAAATTTTAAGAAATTCAATTCAGTTACAAGATACATAAATAAATATACTTCTGGTCAACCTATGATCTCCACTTATGATCTACAGAATGGCTGGCAAGGAGAGATTCTGGTCTGGCACAACCACCTAGATCCTGGCTTCACTTATTCATCTGTAAAGCATCTGGATGGTCAGCATGGAAAGGCAGAGGGAGCATACTGGTTCCACTACACTCTCCTCTGTTGCTGCCACATTACTGGGAAGTGCATCTACAAACATGCACCTACAGAACTGATCAAGGCCACTTATAATACAGCCATCTTATTTAAAAATCTCCAACAAAAATTAAAAGTTATCTTCTGTCCTTTTAATTTCATCATAAAGAAATAATTTATTTTCTTCTCTGTCCCAATAGTGCATTTTCTAGTGCCTATATATAAACACTAAGAGTTCATTTAGCTATGTAAGCAGGAGAATCAGAAACTTTGAGTAACTAGTGAACTGCCATATACACACTAATCAATGTATGCTTTGCATTGGCCACATCCTTTTTGTCCTTCTTTTAATACTTTCTGCTTAGTCCAGTGGGTGGCACATAGCAGATGTTGATTGGAGTGTTTTGAAAGATTTTTATTTTGAATGCAGTACTGCTCTAGCCTGGTATTATTATAAGGACACTGATGACAACTAAATTCGAGGCTATTAAGGACTTAAATGTGACATCTCAGTTCCAGGACCTTATCTTTAGAAAATACAGAGAATTTTATCTACCTTTTTTAAAGTGTCAGGTTATCACCTAAAATATACCAACATTATCAAACTGCTCTTTTCGTTCCTCTATTTTAAGAAAGTACTATTGGAGCTGAAAAAATCAAGCATAACTTCTGAAGCAATGAGCAAACTCTTTCTCATAAATCTGTAGTGCTGGTCATGCTTTCCAGCTTTCCATTCTAGTCCAAGAGTTAATTTGGGGACTGGCACAGATTTCTACTTTTAAAAGCTACTCACTGGTGTCCCTTTAACATCTCTTTACTGGAAGTGCATCCTAAATAATTACCCTGCTGGTATGGGGCATCTCCAAGGGCATGTCCAAAACCAGCTTTCCATTGCATTGCTTTAATTGGGAGCTGTTCTTCTTCCTTCCACTTTTCTTTAAATTAGCAAGTAAGACTCAGAATCCTCCAGACTCAGTTCAGACTGTATTTTCTAATTAGATGATTGGAAAACTTTAATTAATAAGATGACCTCAGCATAAAAATCAGGTCATATTGTTAAGTACTTATAACTTACAAGTTTTAGCAAGCACTGACTTTTGCAAGTCAGCCAACTTTGTCAGTTCTCAACAATCCTTTAATTAGGCTAGACAGAAAGTAGCATGCACTAATGTGTGCCCTGGCTAAATTCCAGTGGGGGATAATTGCAATCGGGCCCACCTAAACTTCCACTGGCTTCAACTGAATACAGTAGTCTTTCTCCAATCTCTGTCTGTATTTCATTCTGCATTGATACTATTCCTGAGGCATTCAGATGGAAGACTCCTGCTTTTCACCCTGAGCACTGCAGATTATCTATTAACGAGACCTGTTGAAAACCTACCACATCCAGAAGAGCAATATACTAAGAAATAAAGAATGTATTCTGAGTTAACCCACTTTCCTCTTCTCACATATAGCCAGAACACCTGACGAAGTTAACACCTATGAGCGGTATCATTTTCATTCCCCCTTTGCTCCCATCCTACACATCCTACACCCACTTAACACACACACAAACAAACACACACCTTTCCACTTACCTGGACTTTCAGTGGACCCAAGTACATCCTTGGAGAACGGCAAATAAGATAAGCCTCATCTACATTTAGTTCTAAGTTTATAACATTTTGTTTGTTTGTTTTGCCTCTATTACTGCTATTTTGTCTGGTTCTTTCTTAGAGAAAAACACATGAGGTGATATATGAATTTCCTCTACACAAAAATGAAGCCGGAAATGCCTGCCTGGTTCTTCCAGAGAAGGGCAATTTAAGATGCAAGATTTAATCATAAAACCATCAAGTTAAAAAGACCTTCAAGAAGTCTTGTAATTTACTCCCCTTTCTCCAGGCATGCAAATTAGAGTCCACCAAAAAAGTGTTACCGAAAGAAATCAAATTGGATCAAGCAAAATTATACAGCAGATAGGATAATTTAAAAAGATAAATCTCTGCTGTTTTATTATGCTTCTTTGGCAATAACCGGGCCTTCTGGTGAATTAGGATATCAAATATTAAAATTCTTGCTGAACATTCTTGGGTTTGGGATCACCTAAAAAATGTTAATAGCTTAATATTATTTCAAACAGAAGTTCCTGATTATGATTCCTGTGTGTGTGTGTGTGTGTGTTTCCATAAGAAGTTTTAAAATTTGTTAGAGTCTAAAAAATAATTTTTAAATTTATAATCATATTGTTCTTAACTCTTATCCAAATATTTTATTGAATTAAAAACTCATACTTGGACCTAAAACTTCTTCATTCAGAAATACATGTTTGCCCTGCATGTCAACAATAATTATACATCTGAAAATTAATATGCATTCCTATCTTAAATCTTTTTAAGACATTTCATGAAGAAACATATACTATATGCATATTTTTTTTTAACAGAATATTGCATCTGGGAGAAGACAAATTAAAAGTGTCAAATATTCATCTGCAGTTTTTACTGGCACTAAAAGAAAGGTGACATTCACTGAATCTTAGATGAAATCCACCTGGCTCAAACTAAACTGAGTAAAACAGCCAAGAATACTGAAGGCTTGGTTGAGTACATAACTGACCATAAAAAGTAGCTTTCAAATAAATCTAGATTCAACATTGCCTCTCCAGTCAATACTCCCACAAATGCTTATTCAGCAACCCCCTTTCCTAATGTATGTCTCAACCTACCTTCCAATCTTCTTTTACTTTCATCCTGTTTTTTCCCCATGCCTTCATACCCACTATTCACGTGCCTGCTCTCCTCATTTACCACTGGCTTAGAAACACACCACAATAATCTAAGGAGTTTTCAAAATGGCTACATGGCTGGGTTGCCTCCCTGAAGATTCCGTTTGCATAAGTCGAGGGGATGGAGGAAGGGGCTCTGGTGTTGACATCTTTGAAAACTCCAGATGATTCTGACATGGGCCTCAGGATAAGGAGCATGACTCTCACGGGTCTGCAACCGTCAGGCTCCAGTCTGGTCTTTCCCTTCACAATCTCCTTAGCTGCCCTCTGGACAATTCAAACTCTAAGATGAAGAAAGTGTCCTGTTATTTCTAAGTGCTCTTTCCAGCTCTTTGCATTAGCTCGGAGGATCTCGACAAAGGGACTATTTTGCAATCTTGACAAAATCTAGAGACACTTTGGTTGTCACAACGGGGCGTATGCTACTCCAACTAGTGTATAAAGGCCAGGGTTGTTGCTAAACATTCTATAATACACTATGCAGCTCCTCACAACAAATAATTATCATTATCATTCCAAAATGGCAATGTTGTGAACATTGAGAAAAATGCTTTGCCTGAAGCCTAACTTACTCTTTCCATAATCACTCCATTCACATATTCATTAAACAAACATTTCTATTCCTCCAAAATCATCCCCCACCATCCAGTTGTCTCCAGACTTTCCCTAAACATCATTCTGTTCCAGCTCCTTTCATCTGCTTACACCAAACTCTCCCCAAACTCTCACCAGTATGTACAACCCCCAGAACAATATTTTTCTCTCCTCACTGTGTTCCTCTTAGGTCTCTTATTTCCAAGCATCTTTAATAAAACCAAAATGTACAATGATGATTCTTCTAACAGCTGAGCTTCATTGCCTCCTATCCTTCTCAATAACTAGACCCTCTACCAATTAGGTGGCCAATCAAGGGCCTTGCGTCATCCAGGAAGTGTTCCTCTTCAAGATCTAGACTTCTGTCCTTGTCTCTTACCACCACCACCTTACCTCTCACCTCTTCTATTGTCTCACTTCTGCTGTACCCACCTCCTTATTCTCAAATGTTTGCCTGGCATTTCAATCATCTAACTACCCATTCCCATTCTGACAGCATGGTTTCCCACCCACACCTACCTGTGCTCAGACATTTTATTCTCACTGTCATCTTAGAGCTCTCAAAAGCCCTGCAACTTCCATTTTCTGCTTTTTCATTCCAATTCTTAGAAAGTTGGGTACTGTTGGAGAAATAATTGGTTCTCTTACAAATGCTTGCCACCTAATTTCATCAGGGACTTTGAAGCAGTTTAGCAATCTTTTAATTTATTACTACGTTGCCCTCACATTCCCCACAGGACTTGCTCCAAACCTCAAGCCTTCACTCTCACATTGTATTGTTTCTTATTCTACTTAGGGCACTGGGACATGCACCTTGATGATTAACCTCTACAGATACCTATAGACCTATATCCTATTCTGTAAGGTCCCAAACTCCTTCCAAGGAGCTCAAGTTCCTCCATGAACCAGACTAAACCAGACTCCTATCCCTTCCGTTCCCTGAGTCACCTCACAATTCTTCCCTACATGCCATTCATCTGGATCTTTCATTGTCCCACACATATTCTTTCATTCTCACCTTTCTACTACCATCATTTCTTCCACCTGGGATACTCTTTTCTGCAATCTCTAGCTATAGAAATCCTCCCTGTCGTATACTAGGCCCCCATATATTGTTTGATCAACCTATGAGGAGATAACTAATCCTTCCCGTAAATTTCCTTTGTATTTTATTCTTAATTCTCTTAAGTTCTTATCATGCTGCCCTATATTAAGGGTATATCCACATGCCACATTTAATCTCCTTGACAGAGGTCAGTTTGGTTCTACTCCCCAACTCTACTCCTGGCTTCTCAAATTTTGCGTTATACACACACACACACACACACTTGCACACTATATACACACATGTATATCTTTACAATATATAATTGTATGTATCAAGTATGTATATAATCTCTTAAATGTCTCCTGAGCTCAAAGTAACTGAATCAGAATTGCTGATAAGCAGAAGCTCTTCATGAAATGGCAGACAAAAAAAAATTCATCTAAGTTTCATAGATTGAGTTCACAAATTTTTGAAGCCCATTTTTCTGGTAAGAGAGTTAATAGCTTTTATCAGATTCGCAAGATTCCATGCCAAACAAACTAAAAACAAACAAAAAACATTCAAAACTACTGCTCTAGAGATATGAAAAATAAAGACAAAATTAACTTCATTATTTATGTTCTAACAAAACCCTTGGAAGTAATGTTGCATCAAATGCATTAAATACTAGACAATATGAATTAAACTTATGTGAATTAACACTTTAAAATGGGGCAAAATGACCCAGACATCCACATTTATGTCTCACCAAAATTGATCTTATTTACAGTAAGTATAAATGTGATTTTATAGTACACAATGAATGAAAGACAGTAAAACATGTTTAGCTTCTAGCATAATAAGTAAGTAATATGGCTTAATAAATAAATAAATGATAAAGAACAGGTTGCAATTTAAACTAATCTTGAATTATTAAAACCACTAGATACTAGATTTACAATAGAAACATGGCTTGACATTCTTTTCAGTTACATCATATCCTAATTGCCAAACGGTAGAAACACACACTTAATTTATTCAGCACATGTTCATTATGCTATTCATATGTGGACATTTCATAAATCCTACTTGATGAAGCTGATTTAGTAATTACTTAATTTCCTCCCACTATTCATTCATTACTTCATTCACTTTTAAATGATCATGACTGCAACACGGCACTGCAGGCTAAGAACCATTCCGGGCAAATGTTTTCCAGGGTCTTCATCTCCCAACAGCCAGAGCAGACCTGCACATCTGGCTCTTCATCCATTGCATGTAACATTTTTATTCACATTATGAAAGACTAAATTAAAAGATGGGCCTACCAGTAGGAAATATGCAACGACCCTAGTTTGTGTATAAAGTTTGCATCAAATCACTATGTAAACTTCAAAAAAAATTCATTGGGGTTTATTTCTCTCAATGTAAGGGAAAAAATATGACATGAGTTTAAGGTACTTAACAGAGTGTGAGTAAAGGTAGGTACAGTAACAGAGTGATCATTAACACTTCTTTCTTATGAAAAGAAAGTGAAAACCACAGGTCTCCCTTAAGGATTTTAATAAAAGAGGAATATAATTAAATGTCACCAAATATTGTTGTTGCAAGATTTATATTTACTAAATGTAAACTGAACTTATGCTATTTGCCTGATTTTTAAGGCAGCTTTTCTAAATAAAAATAAATCTATTCCAGGACAGTCTATAAAATGGTAAACTGAAAATGCATTGCCCTATATCTCTAAGAGCCTGTGAAACTTCCCAGGAACATTTTTGATACAACCAGAAATATGTTCTTAAGAAAAGTAATCTATGAATTCATTCATTAATTCAATTTATTGTAGATTCCAACTCACAATGAATTTTAAAACATTGTTTTAAGTAGAATAGTACTTAACTGCTTCTGAACTGTTAGACATTCAGGAGTTCCACCCTTCCCTCCACCCCCTGCCTTGTAGGAAAATGAAAGAAGCCTTTAATTCCAGGTGCATAGAAAAGGCAAACTCATAAATACTACTGAACAGCTGTAATTTACTATCCTTTGGGTGAATAAAATGGAACCACATTTTATAAAACATGGTCAAAAATGAAACTCCATTAATTCCTGTTGATAAAGGTAAGAAACTCATAATCTTATACATTGCTCCAATATTTGAGAAAATCTCAGGCTATAGGTTCACTAATCACTAAAGTTGTGAGCAAGTTTTATTTAAAAAGAAAAAAGACAAAAAAAAAAAGGTCCAGAGCTCTTTATATACCACCTATGTATCATCAAATCAACATTTTGAGATGGGGTTTCACTCTGTTGCCCAGGCTGGAGTGGCATGATCTTGGCTCACTGCAACCTCTGCCTCCCGAGTTCAAGCAGTTCTCATGCCTCAGCTTTCTGAGTAGCTGAGACTACAGGCACGCACCACCATGCCCCGCTAATTTTTGTTATTTTTAGTAGAGATGACATTTTGCTGTGTTGGCCAGTCTGGTCTCGAACTCCTGACCTCAGGTGATCTACCAGCCTTGGCCTCCCAAAGTGCTGGTATTACAGGCATGAGCCACCACACCTGGCCAAATCTACAATAGTTTCTAAAAGCCTTCAAATATGTAATTCTATAACAGTTTCCAATAACTAGGGGTAAACATATCCACAAACCCTAAAATCATCCCTGCACTTCAAAGCAATCATCTCTTACAGGGTACCTTATCTCTAGTTTATAGACTAACAAGAGAGTGAGGTCAGAATCACTATGCCCACCGGGAAGAATTATGATTCCCAGGATCAAGGTGCCTTCCACCACTGCAGGTGCCATAACAAAAGAAGTGCTCAACCCTGGGACAATCAGCACAGCCCTTCTCCAGGGGCCAAGACCACAGAAGGCAGAACTCCACCCCAGTATAATTTTCTCTTCTCATTGTAGCTTGCAGAGGTTCTTACAGCTTTTGTTTCCAAGTGGTGTCAGAGACCATAATACAAATAATACTCTGGGTGATCCACCTTGTATATCTCTTATGGCTACAAGCCCGTGTAGGTTAGGATACTATGAATTCCCTACCACCGAACAGTTCACATGTAACATAGACCCTTCCATCATTTGATACACAGCTGTCAGTTAAAGGATTTGAAATATCTCCTTATTCTGTTGTGTAATTAGAATAATACAGATGCACACAAAGACTTCTGTTAAGAGTAGGGTGTACCAATTTGATTCCTCCATTTCAAACTAAGACTCATTTGTTTCCAAAGAATGCAACATTGTTGGGGGTTTTAAATGTGTTACTGTTTTAGAGTGTAATGCATTGATTAAAAAACAAAAGTCAATATGAGGACTCTTCACCACTCCCCCGCCTAAGGCAAATATGTAGGCTGAGATGCTGGAAAAGCTAGCCTGCTTAGAGATGTAGGATACAGACATTGCTCCTCATCCACTGCCTTAAAAAGAAAGTGCTTCTGCAAATGCCCTCTCCAAGGTGTTCTGGAGTTCTAAATATCAGAAGTTCCAAAACTACTGCAACATGTCAACCTCTGCAACATCAGCAATTGGACTTGATTGGGCTTCAGTTAAGGGTTCTGATTTTAGTGTCTGAAACATAATTTCAAGAAATTCAAGTGAACATATATAATATAAAATAGCCAAGCACCTGAAAACAAGTTTCTATTCATTTGTTTTAATAACTTGATAATATTCTATATTCTTAAATATCTTTATGCATTATTTGTTAGATATCTGCTTAATCAGTTGAGTTTCTGTACTGAATTCTTAACCTTTAAACATTGTTTAGGCAATCACTGAATATTAACTTGTAGACTGCATCATTAGCCTGGAGTAATATTTCACTGAAAAGTATTGCTGAAAATGCTAGTTCCATGGAAGATTAATAGGGGATATCAGAAAAAGACATTTCTTGGTTCACTGCAAGCACTCTGTAAATATTTGCTGAGTTAAATGGAATTAAGCAGAGGTTTAGTGCAGGACTTCCTGTAGCTGCGAATATGCTAATACGCACTGTGACCCTTGAGGGTGGGGGCAGTGGGGGGCATAAGAGTTCTTGCTCAGTAGAATGACTTGCTGAACTAGTGTCCACAGAACACAGTTTTAGAAATACTGGCCTGAATAACAATGTTGACTTGTTTGTAAAATCCAAGTTTCATTTTAATGAATACTTAAAGTAGGTGTATCAGGCACATAGCATATTATCTAGTTCAAACTACCTGTACCTAGTGTTTTAATTATTTATAAAGCCTCACAAAATTTATAGGTGGGTGAAGAAAAAAATGATTCTACGAAAAAAACCCAGTTGTTCTAACTAGGGCCACTGGCCATAAACATCCCTATAACTACTCCTGGGCTCACTAGATGAACTGTTCTGAAAGGTTAAAACATTAAAACTGTAAAGATGTTAACTTTAAGCATATTATCTCCCCTAGATACTCCTATTCTATAGGGTAAATAGGTCAGGAATTATTTGCCCTATTTTTCAAACGAGGAAACAGCACCCAGAAATATAAATGTCTCAAGCAAAGTCATAGTTATTTAGTCACCCAATACAGAAGCACTAGACTCCTTGGTATATTAAAATCCAGCTTCTAACTTAGCCCAGTACTTTCTCAGTCTCTCTCTCTCTCTCTCTCTGTCTCTCTCAGTATATTAAAATCCAGCTTCTAAATTAGCCCAGTACTTTTTCAGTCTCTCTCTCTCTCTCTTTCTCTCTCCCTCTCTCCCCCACCCCCCAACCCCCACCCCAGCGCTATGCTTACCCTAATGAGTGGCTAGGCTAGTAAAGAAAGGCAGGTGAAGGATCCAATTCTGTTCTAGCATTACCAGACATGAGGGTGCTTGCTTTCAGATTCTTCTATATTTCAATTCATTGCAAAGACACAAACGCGCTGGAAAGACCTTGCATTTCTCCTGTTTAAACTTCTGAATAGAACTAAGCTAAAAGTCAGAAATAGGTCCTGAAGAAAAGTTTTCTTTCACATCAGTAGAAGGCCATAGGAAGAATTTAGTTAATTATCTAGTTGGATTGAAGAATTTCAAAAATAGGTTCACGTTCTCTTGTAACACCATTAGGTGAAGACACATATTCTAGGCCAGTAGTTCTGAAAATTTGGTGTCTGATCATCAACATCAGTATCATCTGGGAATTCCTTAGAAATACAAATTCTCTGGTCCTAGCCCAGGCCTCTGCAGTCAGAAACTCTAGCGGAGGGCCCAAAAATCTACGTTTAAAAATCCTGCAGGAGATTCTGATGCACACTCAGGTTCAAAATGTGTTCAAGCATATTCAATACATATCTTAAATAACATATTTACTCTATTTCTTCCCAAGTACAATAATAATGGCAAATATTATTAGTCAATGGTGGTCTGGATGAATTTAGGATTTGGAGCATGTAAAAAACAAACGAGCAAACAAACAAACAAAAAACAGGCAAATAACAATACTGTGCACTGCACTGGCCATTCATCAAGGAGTGGTTTTAAAAAGAGCTGGATTTTTAAAAAATGGATATATTTTTTCTTTCCATATAATACATTTTAAGCTTACATATCAAATTTCCAAGACCCTATTTCATGGTTATCTGTCAAAAGTTGGCCCAAATGCATGAGAACAGCAATGGATACTTGCTCTGCAGTGGGGAGCTTCCCCTTCTGCCCTTTTATTCTCTAGTCCATATACCAGCTGCTCATAGTTGTCAAACCCCAAGATTACCTAAGTCGGTCAGGTTTGGACAGTAGCCTGATATCAATCAACCCCACCTCTCTAAACCTAGGTGTTGACTAATGGGTCACTAAGGAATTAGTAGGTAGGTACTTACTTTCTTTAGTAGAACAAACATGAGAGGCTGCTATAGTTTTATTTTACATGGAAGGGATGCAGTGTGGCACAGATTCAGAGTCAGGCTGAGATTCAGACAGACCGGGGTTTGAATCCAAGCTTCTCTACTTACTAAGAGGATGACTTAAAAACACAGCTTAACGTTTCAAGGTCTCCATCTCCTCCCTGGTAAAGTGAGGATATTAATATCTATTACCTACCTCATAGGATTACCAGAGAGGATTCAGTGGGTGGGGGGGAACATATTTAGCCAAGAACAAGCTTCCAATAAATAATAGTTTTCATTATTATTTTATAAAACCAGATTTTAAATGCATAACAAATTATTTAAAAATGCATGAAATCAAAAAATTATTCATTTCAAAATGCACATAAAAATCAGTTTATATGTAGCATTTCAAGGAGTTTTTACAGGGATCAAGTTAGCATGTGATCCACAAGTAGCTGAAAGGGTAAAAATTAAAAGCTTTTGAAGTCACCTTATTCTTATTTCAGGTTGGAAAAACAAAGAGTATATACCTGCATAAGATTAAATCTTAGAATATTCCTATAAGCTAGACCCAGTGCCTGATTTATAATTCAAGGGAAAAGAAAAATACTTATTTCAGGAAGATGAAGCTAGTAATTTCTTTATATATTGAGCATTTTAGATCTAAACACAACTGAAATACTTTTTAACAAAAGAAAAAGCATAACAAATTTATTACGTGCACACATGTGCACAGGAGTATTACAAAATATGAACTCCTGAAATACTAAAAGAAGAGAAAACCAAGTTATAAATTTCATTTCTACCATAACCTGGAGAAAGAAAATTATTTTTAAGTTTATCTTGTTCTTTCATAATTTTTAAATGTGCTTTAATTTCTCGGGAATGGTAAGAACAGATGCTTCAGATAAGTTTATTTCCATCCTTAGAAATTAGGAATAAATAGAGTACTTATTCTATCATTGTTATGAAAAAAGGTAGCCCTACATACATTGTATCTTGATGGCTTATGTATTTTATTATATTGAAAATAAACAACGATCAAGTTTCCATGAGGGGAAAAAAATAACAAAAATCAGAAGAGTTCATTATATCAGAAAAAAAAACGGGAAACAAATATTTTTCCTATGTGTGTGTTTCATTTCTGACATTTGTGTGTTATTGGAAATAGGGTAATTTCCATTAATAGCAATATTAGTTTCAAAACTGCTTATGAAAAAATGATACCGCGCTGTTTGAAATTCTACCAAATAACATAATTGAAATACAACCTTTGGAATTTTAGGCATTATCTGTATATACAAATACTTAATGCAATTGGTGCCATTAACTTTTGTATTTATATTTCCAGGATCAACATAGAAATGTTAAAATATGTTCCTGTCTCTCAGATTTTATTTCTCTCAACCACACACATATTAAAAATAAAAAACAAAAAATAAAGACTTCCTATTTTAAGGAATCCCTGACTTCCATTCTGAAATTCCTGACTGGGCAAGTAGAGAATCTGACCTCAAAGTAAAGCAGCATCAGAGGGAAAGGAGGTAGCAAAGCACATTTGCATTTCTGGGTCATTACCCACATACGGGCCCCATGCCAGAGATGACTCTGGCACTCTGCAGAAAAAATGCTGCCCATCCAAGCCTTTATCTGAGAAAGCAGGAGAACAGCTCCACATGGGTTGACTTTTTGAAACTTTAGCTGTATTCAAGAAAATAAGTCGCTACCTGCTTTGTGAACAAAGAAACAAGAGTTGGACACTGGAAGAAGTTTCTAGGTATCCCTTGGTATACATAAGGCAGAGAAGAGTAGTGCTGAATTACAGTGAGAATAAATTAAAAACAAAACCATATGCAACAATATTCAGGATGCATAAATAGAAAACATTTAAAAAGAAGAAAGTTATCATTTTAAAACTTAGCAAACTCAACATATTTTTACATGATAAGTTTCTAAAGTATTGTATGGGGATTTTCAGTCTTCTTCATGAATAAGTTTTGTTAACAACTTCAAGATGTTATCATCAATGGCATCTGAATGCTAAAAAGTTAAGATTCTCTGAGCCAGGAAGTTTTGTGGCAGATAAAGTTATAAACTTCTGAAGAATGGTCAAACTTGTCAGAAGTATACTAGGAATATCATAAGATTCTATCTGCACTTTTCAAGCTACTTCACGGCAATGCTTTATTTTCTAAAAAGTAATAAGATAGCACATGGTTATGAACGCTGCATAAAATCACGATCACTGAAGTATTCCATAATTATAATAAAATTGTTTTTAATTTAGTCTACACTCACGACACAAAAAAAAATGTGTACCTTTGAAAATGGTTAGCAATCCTGTGATAGAAAGTAACTGATCATTCTTAATTTTCAAACGCACTCCTTCACACAGCTGCACACACAATGTGTACTAACCTAATTGTTAGTTGCACCTGCTCCAAGTTAACAATATTTCATACAGCTCATGGCAATAGTGGCATTTTTCAAGTGTTAATCTGTGGAGTGTAAATCTAAACTTTCTTTCAATAGTTTATGACATGCTTTGTGCCACCCAGGGGTCTAATGTACAAAACAGGGGATTTTGAGTTTCCTTACTTGAAAACAATCTGTCCTTTCAGTCTAAATTAAATTATAGTCTTTCATATTTTAACGTATTTTTTCACACTGAGAGATATCAGAGTAATTTTTTCAACATTTATAAAAGAACTCTGATTCAATCAAACATTGGGGAAAACATGCCAAAACTTTCACAAGCTGAAAGTTACAAATAGTAAATAAGAAGTTAAAAACTTCTTGTCCTATACCACTACATCCACCACTGCAAATGCAGTGATGATTTTTGTTACTATCTGAAATCTTCAGTTTCTGAGTATTAAGGACAGCAATGATAAAAAGAAAATTACCTTCTTGAGATTATGAGATTAAGCTCTGGATTCTGCACATGGAGTAAATCTGTTTCCAGAGATCATACTCCTTTACGTAGGAATCACCCTAAAATCTGAAGTTGGCATAACCATACAACTCAAAGATTTTAATTTATGATATATATGGAAACAGTTTTTCATAAAATGGAAGTTTTGTATGAATCTCTATGGCATGGAATTCTAGTTTCTTGTTTTATAAACGGATTTCCTGATTTTTGAGAAGAGTATATGTTTATCAATACTTGAAGTCTGCCAAACATTAAATTAAACATATATTTAACTAATTTAGAGCACAGATATAGAATTCTGACACGTAAATGTCTCTGGAGAATCTGCCTCTGTCCCTCAATTGTTAAATGGTCAAAACACCGTGTCTGGTCTGATAACAACTTACTAAATGAGATCACCATATCCACAATACCAAAAGCCACCTCATCCTCTCCTAAGATTAGCTGCAAATTGGTACAGATGAAAATATTCCCTTAAGTTCATTTAAAATACAAATACTTTGCTTAGAGGACTGGAGATTAATGTTTCCAGAAACTTAATCAAGTCACATAATAAAGAAACTGAATAAAGTTTCTAACTTAGACTCTCTTTGGCCTTTTTTCCTGTACAGTTACCAAAAAAAAAGATGCCCAAATGTTACAAGAACACATACTAAACACTTGAGAAGTAAACAAAACTGGGTTAACTTTTATTTCAGTCAATGGTACATGAGTCATAACTTAGTCTAGAAACCTGGTTTATTTGTAAAACAATCTACTCATAATAGCGCAAAGACATAAAAAGTTTTAAAAAATCTATTGAGAGCAAAAGGAAAACATACACACCCACCTATTTTTTTAGTTCAGGGCTTTGCAACTATTAATTTGCAAAATAATTATTTTATTTAAAATCAAATACCGTATTTCCAAAAAGCAACAATTACCAAGAATCTCTGAGGTCCTTTAAGGTGTGATCATTTCACCCTATCAAAACAATTGGATTTTCTTTGTCCTTTGTTTTTTGTTCTGCATCTGCATTAACATGGCTGCTAATTATATTAGCCTGATGGCACATAAAGTCTGAATGGGAAAAATCACATGATTCTCATAGAATATAAAACTCCTTAGGATTCCAATGTACACTTACTTAGATTATGCTCTTCTGTATTATAGCTACGTCTATTCTGTTAGAGAACTTAATTATAATTCAGAATTTCTGTTTCATAAGTGATGGTGCAACTCTCCAAGACACCATTGTATGTATGGATGCATGCATGTACTCAAGAGCATGTGTACATACACACATATGTGAGCACACAAAAACACAAAGGAACCATTAGCTTTATCATTCTAGAAGAATTTGAATAGATAGCTTCCCTACTGGTATATTTATACTTTTCTAAAATTAAGTTCTTGAGGAGTTTGTATTCATCACACAAAATGTCATATAGACCTAGTGCATACATTTGCCATAAGAAAGTCCTATTATGTTACATGATTAGAAGTTAAATCACGTTTTTCAAATTTTAAATTGAAAAGAGCTTAAGAATGATCTACACACCCACTCATTCTCAGTTTTATGCTTTCACACAGTGAATCAGCAAATGTATTCTTTTTCTGAATAATATATAAAAATAAGAATGTTTTGAAAACCTTTATACAGTTTGGCAGACTTAACCTAATGGATTGTTTAACAAAGTAAACTCCCTCATTGTTCTGGTTAGCTTTATTATTAAGAGTAAAAATCCTTCATTGCAAAACTTATATGAATCTGTGGTACAGAAAAATAAACTGGTTTACACATCATTGAGAAACTACCACATTCTGAAAATTACATTTATAATTCCATCTTTGTCTTACAACCAAGTGCATAAGCGCATAAATCACAGATCAAAATAGACACCATCAGATAACTTCCATGGGAAAGAAAAACATCCTAAGACAACACACAACAAAAAGCACTGTTTCAGCTAAATATTAAACAAAGCAGCAATAACAAACACTCATGAGCTTCATGACAACTGATAAACAAGAACACTTAAGGAATTCCTCTGCCAGTTTCAATGGCAAATCCTTGCTCTTTTGAACACTTTACTGATTGGACACTTAAACATCTTCTGCCTTGTAGTCACTTCAACCTTTATGAAACAATTGTTGAAAACGTAGATGACTATTCCAGTTAATTTATACTTTCTAAGGAAATATATTTAATGACAAGTGTGAACAAGTAGCTCCTACCTCAAATTAACCACTTCGAGTGGTATATTTTTCACCTCTCAACTCTCTACTCAGACCCTCCTTCCATTGCCCTTAGGGAATTGAAATTCAGAGACATGACGTTTTCCATTATTGGTTCCTTGCCTCTTTGCAACTGTACAACATTCCTCAAAAAGTACATACAATTCTCCATCCTATAGAATCAGACAACAGTATCTATTTCAGGAGCAATAATATGCATAATGTAAGACAGAATATTTTTTTCTTGGAATTGTCTGTGTTAATTGTGATTTAAAGGTTACTGGTTCCATCTATGACAATGGTGTTGCTGAGTTCACCTAAGTATTTTTGTTCAATCTGCATACTTTAAAAACTCAATGTGGCTTCTAAATTAGACTGTTGTAAGGATACCATCTGCCCTAAATAGTGGTTTTTTTAGAGCATTATACTTAAAGACAACATTTTCCTTAAATAAAAGAAAAAAAATGTCTATGAAGAAACAAAGATACTGCAAAATTTGTATGGAGAAGAAAAGTCCAAAATTCCGTATTTCTCTGTTTAACACCTGTACAGTAAATTGTAGGTGACAATCACGTTGTTACATGAATCGGAATGCAAAGCATTAAGAACAAGAGCTACACCTTGCTTTGCCTAAAGAAATTAAAGACAAGTTTAACCCGCACCTGCCAAACTGTCTTAAGAGGGACAGAAATAGGTGGGAACGGAAAGGCTCACCTCTCCTGTACCCCAGAGTGCGTCTCCCTGAAATCATCTTAAATATAGGCAATATATCTGTCACCTTCTCTTTTATTCTTTTCTTCCATTCTAGTCAATGGCAGACCCTTTACTGCACTCCCCTGCCCACTATCTCAAAGACACATTACAGAATAAGGGGACCCAAGCGTCACTTACCAGTTGCATGCCACAGATAAAGATAAGCGTGCACCTGCCACTGCAATAACCCATGGTTTCCGAGACCCCTGCCACAGCCAGACTGTCCCACGTCGGCCACCGTCGAGCCCCCACTTTATCCAATCAGATTGCGGGGAAGGACAGGCAAACCTGCCGAGGGCTCGGGGGCTCCGGGCTGCTGCTGCCAGCGTCCTGGGAAGTGACAGGCATTAGGACCTGCTGGCGCGGCGGCGGCGGCGGCAGCTCCAGCCGCGCCCGCCACACATACCTTCACTCGCTCGGTGCACACGCCGCGCCGCGGGCAGCGCCGCCTGCGGAGACGCTCCCGGGGCCCGCAGAGGCAGCAGCGGCAGCCTGGCAGCGCCGCCGCGCCCTCGGGCATCTGGCCCCCGAAGTTTCGCCCCTGCCGCTCCCCGCGCCGCTCGCCTCACGCCCCCCAGCGCGGCCGCCGCCCGAAGCGCGCTCGCCCTGCGCTCGCCGCGCGCCGGCTCCGGGGGCGACAGAAGCGCGCGAGGGCCGCTGCCCGCCTCCCTGCGCAGCCCGCGGCTCCTCGGCGCCCTGCGTTGCGGGGCCTGGCGGGCGGGGGTGGGGCAGGGAGCGGGGAGCGGGGCGCGGGCCGAGCGGGGGCGTCCGGGCTCCGCGGTCCCCGGCGGCTGCTGCAGCGGCTGCTGCGCGCAATGATGCGGGTCCGCGCCGCGTCCCAGCAGCGGCGCTGCCCCTCCCTTCCCCCAGATATGTGAATCCTCCTCCTACAACAAATCCTTCAACCTGCTCCCTGCCGCCCCCTCCCAGGGGGCCAACTTTGAGGACGGCAGGGGCTGCCGCCCAGGCGGCCGCAGGCGGCGGTGTCTAGGCGAAAAGGAGCGGCGCGAAAGCGGCGGCGGCGGGGACCGGGGCCTCGGGGCGAGGAGTCCGGGCGGCATGACCGCGGTTTGCTGAGCTGGAGTCGGTCCTGCTCCCGGAGCCGAGCCGCGGCACTCCGCGGGAGCGAACCGAGTGTGTGTGTGCGCGCGCGCGCTCGGGGGAGAAGGGACGAAGAGGAGGGTTAGGGAAGGAGGCTGGGGTCATGGAACAGGGGTGCAACCGAGGCATTCAGAGCGGCCGGAAAGCCCGAGTGGCAGAGAGGCCAGAGGTGGCGAGGAGAAGGGGCGCGACGGCCCCGGACGCACCGCCCAGGACCTGCCTCCCCTGGGCTCCTAAGGATCTGAAAGGTCGGAGCGCGGAGAGCTACGGAGCCGACCCTGCTTGGGGAAGGGGACCGAGTTGCTGCTGGAGTTGGGAAAAATTAGCAACCGGAGGGAATAGGGATGCAATGAGTTGCTGTTGCTGCTTCAAACTGTTTGTTTTCACTTAAAATATTAAAGAGTGGGAGACTAGTTTAATACTCAGTTACTTCAGCCTCACAGCAGTCCCGGCTGCGTGTGGATTCCTAGTGGAGATGCACCAGCCTCCGCTGAGCACTGGCCTGAAGCTATGAAGCGGCTGCTACCTGCAGAGACAGGCTTCGGAGCCCGCTGCTGCCACCTGCGGGCAGAAAGCTGAAGGGCGCAATATGCTGGCCCAAGTGGCTGCCCCTGGGGCGTGGGTTATTTAGGACCAAGTTTCCTTTTTAGCCCGGGCAGCTAAGGAATGCAATCCTAACTTTTCCAGGAAGTGAAGATTATTTGTTGAGATCCATTGAGAACTGACTCATTGGGGTGAAGTGTCGCGATTGATAAGAGGATGGTTTAGGGAGCTAAATAGCAACCAACTCCCTAGCACCCTTCTTAAGAGATTAAGATGACGAAGCCACATCAAGCAGAGAGCTTTCTGTAGCTACTGGAACTTGGCGCCTACCGAGAAAAATGGCATTTGTACAGGATAAAGTTATGCTGGGAACCACAAACAAGGATCCCGAATGATTGCTTCCTTTGAATCAACATTATGACGTATCAGAATGACTAAATACAAATAAATTGAATAGGGCAGAGAGACTATTCTCCAGAGCCTGGCACTGAATTTTCAGAAACGATTTGTCAGTCCTAGGGAGCCAAAAAGGGATTAACTTTGTTAAATTTATGGAGCACAGATATTTTATTGCTATAATGAGAATGTCTGCTTTTAATCGCCCCATTTGTAAAGGGGCTTTTCTTCTGAAAAGTGCCTTTCAATGTTTAATAAAATTCCCAAGAGCCCAATATGTGCTGTTAGGCACTGCAAAGCCTCGAAGGTAATAGTTCCACAGCCTTTGGTAAAACTGAAGCCAGAGTTATCTAATGGAAAATGTTTCCCTTAGTTGCTCTTCTGTCTTTATACACGTTAGCTGTCCTGTACCTGCTAGGGTTATAGGTATTTTGCATTGCCAAACAGGAAGCTGTAAGTTAATTGACTGTTCAAGAAGCTGCTGCCATATTGTCAAAAGCATTCTATTACCTCCTCAAATTTATCATAGGAACAACACATTTATATGGATCCCTCCATAATCCTGCAGAGGTTTCCCTGCAACCAGCAATAGCCTTTAGGTTGTATAGGAAAGCAGAATGCTATCTGTAGCTGACTCCAGCAGTGCCCCACCATAGTTCTTGGACTGTGCCTTTTCAGTCCATGCTTTCCTTTTTGTAATCACTTGGGACAGTCTGTTTTCTAGCCATTGGAGGTGCTTGGCTGAACAATAAGGTTCCAGCCCTAAGAGCTACCCTCACTCAATAATGGATGGGAATTGGTGGATAAATACTCCAGCTTCTTCAATCCACATATGGGAAACCGTCAGACATGTTCTAGTCTACACCATTAAGGTCCCCACCGAGATTGAGCCCTAGGTGCCCACAGTAGTAACTGGCTCATTCATGCGCTCTGAATTGGCTTCCTTCCCTTCCATGCCTCATCTCCCTACTTTCATACCACTGCTTCCTGGGATCACCTCTGAAATAAACCACTCAAATCCTTGTGTCAGAGCCTGCCTCTTGAGAATCCCAACCTAAGGCAGTCTCCAGGGGATTTTATACCTCATCTGACGTCATTGGCACAGTATTCTCAGAAGTGTGAACTACAAACACTTAAGGTTGAGACTTGACTATGTGCAACTACTGCCTTATGTACTAAACCTACATCGTCTCATTCATTTCTCACAGGAAACACGAGTTGATACAATGTGCATTCTAAAGATACACAAACTCAGAGAAATCAAATATTTTTATCATGGATGCACATGTTCTTGGCGGCAGAATTAGAATTTGAAGGGCGTGATTATAAGACACCAAAATTCGCTTTTCGAACTACTGTACCACCCTCCTTTATTTCAATATACTTCCCTGTCATTCTTTTAGAACTCCATACAAAAGTGATGACAAAAATATTTAGAAGAATAATCACATATTTTATCTCTAAATTGGCATCACATCCTTTACATACAGTATAGGCAATTCCTGACTTATGAAAGGGCACCCCAGTTATAGATGCAATTCTATAACTTAATGTGGCTATGCACTTCCTATTCTGCTTTCTATTATTCCTGGAACTGAGTGTCTTAGTAGAAGAGACTAAAAAGAGAATCCCAACAGTTCCACAGACGTGTGTGAAGGACAGAGATGTCTCCAATTTGAATGTTGATTGCATTTTCACTTAGAAATAAGGTCATACACTGTTTTGCTATATAAGGTGTTAGACCTTTTGTTGACTAATATGGTGACATGACTATTGTGAATTGCCTTGCTTCTATGGGGAAAATGTGCTGCATATTCCACACCTCCATCTGCCTCACCTTGCCATGCTGTTTTAAAGTACTTTTCAAGGTTGTTTCAGATCTATTATCTCATTTATCTCTCAGAACAACTCATGCAATGCAGTAGGCACACAGCCACTAAGTGAGTCGAGTTACAGACTGCTAACACTCAATCACTTCAGCTACACCAAAAGCTCAAGCTTGGCGTTGCAACTCTGCTAAACAATTTCACTGAGTTTTATTGCCTCCATTCATTAGTTTAAAAGCATGAAAGCAACAATTAGTTCTCTTGAAGATTTTTGTGGGTACATAGTAGATGTATATATCTATGGGGTACAGGAGACATTTTGATACAGGCATAGGATGCATAATAATCACGTCTTTACAATCACAAAACCTACCTATTTGATTCATTGTATAAATTATATATTTTATATTAACATTGATTTTTTTCTTGTTTGGATAATGGTTAGGAAAATGATAGTATATTTTAAATATTAATGGCATATAAGACAAAAATAGCAACCAATTCTTCCATCCAGAGATAATTGATGTCATTTTTATACAAACCATTTTCTAACAAAAATAGGGTGATATAATGCACAACATCTTTTAACCTGCTTTGTTTTTTCATTTGACAATAGACCAAAAACATGTATCCAGGTTATCAACTATTAAGTTCACGGACTCTGCAGCCAGACATTTAGTTTTGTAATCCAAGCTCTGCCATTTATCAACTATGTAGTCTTAGGTAAATCGCTTAGCTCTTTGTGCTTTGGTTTTCTTATTTATAAAATGGGAGGGGTAATAATGCACATATATCATAGAGGTTTTGGGAGAATTTAGTAAGCATCAACTAAGTAAAATTTTAGAACAATGCTGTATTAGGGCTCTCTAGAGAGACAGAACTAATGGAATATATATGTATATTTATATATATGGGAGTTTTATATATATATATGTTTTATATATATGCCATATATATATATGGGAGTTTATTAAGTATTAACTCACAGGATCACAAGGTCCCATGATAGGCTGTCTGCAAGCTGAGGAGCAAGGAGAGCCAGTCCGAGTTCCAACAATGAAGAACTTGGAGTCTGATATTCAAGGGAAAGGAGCATCCAGCATGGGAAAGAGATGCAGCCTGGGAGGCTAGGCCAGTCTCACTTTTCACATTTTTCTGCCTGCCTATATTCTAGCCAAGCTGGCAGATGATTAGATTGTGCCTACCCAGATTAAGGGTGAGTCTGCCTTTCCCAGCCCGCTGACTCAAATGTTAATGTCCTTTGGCAACACCCTCACAGACACACCCAGGATCAATACTTTGTATCCTTCAATCCAATCAAGTTGACACTCAGTATTAACCATCACAAGTCTACCCTTTGTCAACTTGAACCCATATGAATCTCCTAATATCATACATAATCTTCAAATAACGACAGTAATAAGGTCATAATTATGCCTAACATAATACAGCTATCCTTCATACAAATGGAAACCCACCAGTCCCCAACCCAAATATTATTACATAAAGTTAACAATACTTAAATGCTCATGTGAAGTCAAAAAATCTTATGTCACATGATAAAGGAAAAAGGAAATAAAATGAAGATATTTTCTTAGTACAAGTGTATACATGCACAAACATATTTTTAACCAAAGAAGGAGGAAATAACTCATGACAATTACAGTTCCCATAGCTGCAGCTGGTCATGTGGTCATAGCTGGTATTGATGACTGCCTTCTTCTACTACCCATTCTGTATTCCCTTTGCCTTCAGCAAGCACCTTAGCAGGGTGTGTGTGTGTGTGTGTGCGTGCGTGTGTGTGTGTGTGTGTTTTTTTCCTGGTAGAGTGACGCAAACCTTCATTCCTGAAGGGTCTGGTCATTCGTAGTCCTGTCTGGATTGGGCTGTTGTACTTTCCCTTGACCTTAATCACAGGACATGGTAATACTAAGAGACACCCTAATGGATCTCCTATATTTCATGCATACTCTTCCTTACCTTTGTGGTGGAGTAGTGGACTGATTTCTTCTTGATAGTCCAGGTCAGTCATCCCAGCTAACACTGTAACTCCCTTCTTAGAGTGTTGACTTAAAAGTAGGAAGAGCCCAAAGTGTCTACATGGGAATTTTAACTTTCAGCTTAATGGAATCATTGTGTCTCCTGGTGGCAGCATTCCTCCTTCTGGAACTAAGACCTCTAGGCAAGCAGAATGTAATGTTGTAGGAACAGGAAGCAAACATTTTGTTAGTGCTACTTCCACTTCCACCCATTGAATCCTGGACCCATGAATCCTGGCTGTGGGAGAAACAATACCATATATTGGGCACTGCTTCTGAGCATACATGGCCTTCTGGAGAACCTTGCCCGAGCTCTGCAAAATATTGTCACCTAGTTGGTGTTATAATTGTGACTTCAAAAGGCCATTCCACCATTCTATCAATCCAGCTGCTTCAGGATGATGGGGAACATGGTAAGACCAGTGAATTCCATGAGCATGAGCCCACTGCTGCACTTCTTTAGCTGTAAAGAGAGTGCCTTGGTCACGGGCAATGTTGTGTGGAATACCATGATGGTGGATAAGGGATCCCATGAGTCCACAGATGATAGTCTAGGCAGAAGCATTGTATGTAGGATAGGCAAGCCTATATCCAGAGTAAGTGTCTGTTCCCATGAGGACAAACCTCTGCCCTTCCCATGATGGAAGAGGTGCAATATAATCAACCAGCCACCAGGTAGCTGGCTGATAACCCTGAGGAATGGTGCCATATCAAGGACTCAGTGTTGGTCTCTGCTGCTGGCAAATTGGGCACTCAGCAATGACCATAGCCAGGTCAGCCTTGGTGAATGAAAGTCCATGTTGCTGAGCCCATGGGTAATCTCCATCCCTGCCACCATGGCCACTTTGTTCATGGGCTCATTGGGCGATGACAGGGGTGACTGGGGAAAGAGGTTGAGTGGCGTCCACAGAACAGGTCATCCTATCCACTTGATTATTAAAATCCTCCTCTGCTGAGGTCACCTGTTGGAGAGCACTCACATGGATACAAATATCTTCACCGTTTTTGACCACTCAGAGAAATCCATCAACACACCTCTTCCCCAAATGTCTTCGTTATCCATTTTCCAGTCACACTTCTTCCAAGTCCCTGAACATCCAGCCAAACCATTGGCTACAGCCCATGAATCAGTATATAATCACACATCTGGCCATTTCTCCTTCCATGCAAAGTGCACAACCAGGTGAACTGCTCAAAATTCTGCCCACTGGGAAGATTGCCCTTCACTGCTGTCCTTTGGGGATGTCCTAGAAAGGGGCTGTAGTGCTGTAGCTGTCCACTTTCAGGTGGTGCCTGCATATTGTGCAGAATCATCTGTGAACCAGGTCTTAGTCTTCTCTTCCTCTGTCAGCTTATCGTACGGAACCACCCATGAAACCATCGGTACAGGCTGAGGGAGAGAAGGCAGGGTGGCAGGAGCGGAGACCATGGGCATTTGAGCCACTTCCTCATGTAACTTACTTGTGCCTTCAGGACCTGCTCGAGCTGGATCACATATATACCACTTCTATTTGATGATGGAATGCTGCTGTGTATGAGCCACTTTATGGCTAGATGGGTCAGAAAGCACCCAGTTCATGATAGGGAGTTCAGGTGGCATGGGTGACTTGATGACCCATAGTCAAATGTTCATTTTCCACCAAAGCCCAGTAACAGGCCAAGAGCTATCTCTCAAAAGGAGAGTAGTTGTCTGCAAAAGATGGCAGGGCCTTGCTCCAATATCCTAGAGCCCTCCACTGTGATTCATCTAGGGGGGTCTGCCAAAGGCCCCAAACAGTACCCCTATCTGCCACTGACACCTGAAGCACCATTGGATCTGTTGGATCATATGGCCCAAGTGGCAGAGCAGCTTGCACAGCAGCCTGGACCTGTTGCAGAGCCTTCTCCTCTTCCAGATCAGACTCAAAACTGGCAGCCTTTCAGGTAACTTGATAAATGGGCCGGAGTAACACACCCAAATGAGAAAGGTGTTGCCTACAAAATCCAAATAGCCCCACTAGGCATGGTGCTTCTTTCTTGGTTGTAGGAGGGACCAAATGCAGCAACTTAATCTTCACCTTAGAAGGAATATCTCAACAGGCTGCACATCATCGAACCTCTAGAAATTTTACTGAGGTAGAAGTTCCCTGAATTTTAATCAGATTTATTTCCTATCCTCTGGCACGCAAATGTCTCACCAATAAGTCCAGTGTGTTTGCTACTTCTTGCTCACTAGATACAATCAGAGTAATGTCATCAGTGTAATGGACCAGTGTGATAACTTGTGGAAGGGAAAAGTGATCAAGGTCTCTCCGGATAAGACTATGACACAAAGGGCCGGGCACGGTGGCTCACGCCTGTAATCCCAGCACTTTGGGAGGAGGAGGCAGGCAGATCACGAGGTCAGGAGATCGAGACCATCCTGGCCAACACAGTGAAACCACATCTCTACTAAAAAAAAAAAAAATTAGCCAGGAGTGGTCAGGAGTGGTGGCCAGTGCCTGTAGTCCCAGCTACTCAGAGGCTGAGGCAGGAGAATGGCATGAACCCGGGAGGCAGAGCTTGCAGTGAGCCGAGATCGTGCCACTGCCCTTCAGCCTGGGCAACAGAGCAAGACTCTTTCTCAAAAAAAAAAAAAAAAAAAAAAGATTATGACAAAAAGCCAGAGAGTTGATATATCCCTGAGATAGGACAGTAAAAAATATTGTTGACCTTGCCAGCTGAAGGCAAATTGCTTCTGATGGACCTTATGGACAGGAATGGAGAAAAAGGCATTTGCCAAGTCAGTGGCTGCATACTAGGTACCAGGAGATGTGTTAACTTGCTCAAGCAATAAAACCACATCTGATACAGCAGCTGCAATTGGAGTCACCACTTGGTTAAGCTTATGATAACCCACCGTCATTCTCCAAGATCCATCTGTCTTCTGCATAGGCCAAATGGGAGAGTTAAATGGGGATGTGGTGGAAATCACTACCCCTGCGTCTTTCAAGTCCTTGATGGTGGCACTAATCTCTGCAATCCCTGCAGGGATGCAATATTGTTTTTGATTCACTATTTTTCTAGGTAGAGGCAGCTCTAAAGGCTTCCATTTGGCTTTTCCCACCATATTAGCTCTCACCCTACCAGTCAGGAAGCCACTGAGGGGGTTCTGCCAGCTGTTAAGTATGTCTATGCCAATTATGCATTCTCACACTGGGAAAATGACCACAGGATGAGTCCAGGGACTCACTGGACTCACTGTAAGTCAGATCTGAGCTAAAACTCCATTAATTAGCTGACCTCAATAAGCCTCTACTTTAACCAGAGGACCACAGTGACATTTTGGGTCCCTGAAATCAACGTCAACTCAGAGGCAGGGTCCAGTAGTCCCGGAAGTGTCTGATCATTTCCCTTTCCCCATTGCACAGTTACCCTGGTAAAAGGCTGGAGGTCTCATCGGGGAAGGATGGGAGAAAGATTCACTGCATAAGTTGTCGGTAATGTAGTGGGGCCCTTCCTCAAGGGGACCCGGCCTTTCCTTCATTCAAGGGATTCTGGGTCTGTAAACTGGCTCAACTCTGAAAACTGATTGAGGGGCTATGATTCTCTGTTTCTGTAATTCAAATTAGTCTTTTGTACATTTAACCTAGAAGTTTTCTGTTTATATAAATAAAGTAGGAATGCAGTAGGCTTCCTATCAATTTCACTTCTAGGAACACTGTGATTAATTATCCAATGCCAGTGCCCTACATGGGTCAGACTATTCTGATTGCTGCTTTGCTTCTGCTGTCCATCTTGCCTTTGATGGTTGAGTGCTGCCACTTGACTTCTGCCACCTTGGGATCCAATTATTCTCATTGTATTTACATTTTGTAGTTGAGTGACTGCAGTTCCCACTGTTAGATCTCACATACAGAGAAGAGCAATTATAGGGTTCTTCAATGATGCAGGTGCTGCCCTCACAAATCTATTTCATAAGGCATTGGTCAAGGGTATATCTTCTTGGCCCTCCCAGCTGAAATGAGTAGGTCTAAAGTGACTAATCCACTCCATCATCCCAATCTCTCTAAGCCTTTGGATCCCTTCCTCTACAGTAAACCAAGGGAGATCAGGCATTTCCAGCTTGCTCACAGTGGGCCATCTTTTAATCCATATTTCAGTTTCGAGCTCAGTGTTCCCAGCTTCATCAGGGTCCTTCCACATGTTCCCATTCCAAGTTGCAGGGTCCCATTCTTTTCCAATAAATGCCCTCACTTTAACAGTAGACACCTGGCAAGGCTGTGCATGCAGCTTTCGTTGCAAGTCAGCCACTCACATGATAATAGTTTGTGTCTGTTTTTCCACAGTTTTAGCTCTTTCTCTCCAGGAGATAAGGCTCTCACTCAGGGCAGTCTTAGCAGATTTGAGGCTCAGTATCTGCTTCTGAAGACAGGAGATAGAATCCCTGAGTTCATCATTTTCTTTCATCACTTTGTCCACTGAACTTAAGAGGGACCAACCAGCTTCATTGTGTTCCTTGGTTCTCGATATACGGTCAATGGTATTATGTATAGAGTCACTAAACTCCTTGCCTCTTATGAGTGATGAATTAGGAGTGTCAAGTGCATTTATTTTGCATAACTCTCTAAAGAGTTCCTGCCAAGGACTATCAATGCTCTCCATACTATTAGAAGTAGAGTCCTTAGCATTTTGGGGTCTAGTCATATTAAGGAGCCAAATCCAGAAACCTCAAAACCAATGAAAGAACTCCATCCTTAATATTCTGTTCTTCTAGAACTACTGCTGGTACCAAAATCTGCATTAGTCAGGGTTCTTTCGATGGACAGAATGAATGGAATATATATATATATAAAGAGGAGTTTATTAAGTATTAACTCACATGATCACAAGGTCCCACAATAGGCCTTCTGCAGGCTGAGGAGCAAGGAGAGCCAGTTAAGAGTCCCAAAACTGAAGAACTTGGAGTCCAGTGTTCAAGGGCAGGAAGTACCAGCATGGGAGAAAGATGTAGACTGGGAGGCTAGGTCACTCTCTCTTTTCACATTTTTCTGTCTGTTTATATTCTAGCCATGCTGGCAGCTCAAAGACACACCCAGGATCAATACTTTGTATCCTTCAATCCAATCAAGTTGACACTCAATATTAACCATCACAAATGATTAGCAGTTAATACTTTAATATTGTTAATTATCATTATCCTGCATAAAACATAGTTTTTATGACTATATAAAACACCAAGTATCCCAATTATTTAATTCATATCCTTTTCTTATACCTATAGCTTTTGTGATGGACAAAATAATGGCCCTTTAAATATATCCACAGTATAATTCTTGGAACCTGTGAATATATTACCTCATAGGATGAAAGAGACTTTGCAGGAGTGATTAGACTAGGAATCTTGAGATGGGGAGAGTATCCTGGAATGTCCAGGAGGTCCCAATACTAATCACATGACCCCTTAACAGTAGAAAACTCCTCCAGGCTAGGAGGGGAAGACATCTGTAGATGTAGGAAGGGGGCTATGAGTCAAGCACTACTCTCTAGAAACTTTCTAGTTACAGAAATGGAATCCATTCATAACTTCCAGAAGGACAACATTTATGCCAACAGCTTGATTTTAGCCCACTGAGACCCGTGTCAGGTTTCTGACATACAGAATTGTAAGATGATAAATATGTGTTATTGATAACAAATATGTGTAATTGTAAACTCCTAAATTCATGGTAATTTGTTATAGTAGCAACAGAAAACCAGTTCAGTTTGCTTTCAATGCTTCAATATTACACATTTTTAAATAAATAAATTTGTAGATAAATTTTTTGCCTGTGTTATAATTATTCCCTTATAATAAATTTCTAGATGCAGACTTGCAAGTCAAGGAAAAAAGCAAAATTGTAAGGCTTTTGATAAATAATAACGAGCTTACTATAAGGGTGTTCTATCAATGTATCTGTGTGGGGGTTGGACAGGCTGTTTTCCCTATGCCTTTACTAGTAATGGATAGTATCATTTTTTTAAAAAAGTTTCCATTTTCCATTGTAATTTGCATTTCTTTTATACAATGATTATTTATTAAAAACCCAGTAAGTGTGTTAAAATGGACCATGACCTGTAAATACTGTATATCACAATGACTCCCACCTTTCTGTACTGCTTTGTCTTAAAAGTTCAATTCCATTCCTTAGTAAAATTATCCAGTGACAGATTCCGTAGTACAGAACCACAGCAATAAAAATCCATTTATCCATTTGACTAATCTGCAGGCCCTCAGAGAAAACATTGAAAAGATATTAAGCAAAGATGACAGATTATGCCATGAAAAAGACCACAGCTGTAGTTATGATCAATGACTGACCAGTCAGATTTCTGTATTTAAATACTACTTGGGATACATCCTTCTAAATTAAATGATTTTCACTTGTAATTTATGTACATTTTACTTATCAAGTAGAGTGTCACGAATATACCAAGATCTCAGTAGCTATTTGCTGATGATCATTTTCATATATTAATGAATATTTTTAACATTTCAATTTATTTAATATGATATATTCTAAGCATGTTAATAAAATTATTTTACAAATATAAGAACCTTAGTTATATTATTTTAGCAAGTTATCTCAGAAGGACATACAATTTTAGGGATGAAAATATTTGTTAGAAATTAGAAAAGCCATATGTTAGTCTCTTTATTTTCCTCTAATCTGTGCTGATTTTTTTTTTTACATGAAGAACTGAGAAAGAAGTGTAAGGTTAAGCTTAATGTTCTAATTGTTATTGCTGTGTAACAACCACTCTAAATGATGGCATTAATGACTATCTTATTATGCTCAGAGATTCTGTGAGTAAGGAATTTGAGGAGGTTTGGGGAGAGTTTGTCTCTGCTCCACCATGTCTGAAGCTTCAGCTGGGAAGACTCCAAGCCTAGATGTGACTCCATAATGGAGTTCAGTACAGGGATCATCTGAAGACTGGTTCACTCACATGTCCAACACATAGGCTGGAAGGACTTGAAGACTAGAACTGCTGAGCAGAGCACGTACATGTGTCCTCCCTTTGCAACTTGGCTCCCTCGGGGTAGGCAGACATTTTCCATGGCAGCTGAGGGCTCCAAGCACAGGGTTCCAAAAAACAAGGTGGAACCTGCACTGCCTTTTATCACCCAGCATCAAAAGTCACACAGCTCCGCTTCCGCCATATGCTGTTAGTTATAAGGAAGTCACAAGACCACCCTATTTGAAAAAGGAAGACCTCAAGTCTCACTTATTGATGGAAGAAATGTCAAAGAATTTGAATGCTATGATTTAAAACCTCTATTTTAATCATTGAATCATAGTTATATGGAATTTACTAGCTTGAAAATTAAAATAAGTAAAAACTAAAATTTAGACAGTAATGCTGTTGTGTTAAAATAAAAAAAGTTATCTTTATGCTAATATTTTGGAGAAGCCAGTTAATTGAACATAAAAGAAATTGTTGCAGTAAATGAACCAGAATAAAAATTAATAATAAAAGTAATCATTTGACTTTGAGTTTTATATACTGTGGGCAAGGAAAGTAGAGAGAACATAGTCCATCCATTCAAATTACTTCACATACTCAAAATCAAGTTAAAAGTTGGGTTTCATTTTCTACGATTATGAGATGAGGAATAGAATATTTAAACCATTCAGTAGAATGAGACTAAACAAATGATTCATTTTTAGTGAGGCTATAGTAATATGTACGCTACTTTTTTTTCTGTGTAATTAAGATTTATTATACAGCTTGAAAGTATCTTTCCAGATAATGTATTTACTGTAATATTTCCTTATTTGCTGTGCTTTCCACAGTTTATCCTTCTACAACCCTAATAAACCCCAATTTAATGGAATATTAGAAAATGACAAAGAAATCTTAGGAAGGTAGATATGGTATACTTACTTATAATAGGATTAAATCAAAATCCTTATACACTGGTATGTTTTGAGCTTTCAGAGGGAAAAATAAATACCCAAACACAGTTGTTTCTTTGTAGTTAAGATGTTCAGTAATGTAAATACAGTATTCTAATCAAATATGTATTTTTTCTTTTTGAGGGAAAGAAGTACATTCTTTAGTGGAATAGTGAATTTAAATTGACCTTTTAAAATCTGGAGGTGGATGAGGGTTGAAACATTTTGGATTTGCCCTTAGTTGCTGTGAGCTGGAATATAGCACCATGATTTCTTTGGTAGGTCTGTTTCAGCTTCATCACCCATTCTGGGACTGACTGGTAAAGATGCAGTAGTTCTTAGATGCTGCCAGGGGTCTTTTCCCAGGCATTCTGTGGTAAGTACGGGTGCTCCTTTGATATCTCCTTAAAATGACCTTGAGGAGGGAGGTATGGCCAATAATCCTGCCTTCCTGAAGTATTTTTGTTTTTACATACGTCTTTTTGGCAAGACCACATAAGCACTAACTTCCAGTCACAATAAAAAGATCATTAGTCATAATGCTATTCAGCCCAATCACCTCCTCCTTGGGCATTACAACAGGAAAATTGTGAGTCTCCAGTTAGCACTGTTGGTGCGACCAAAGATTCCTCCACAGGGCCACAGGGGATTTCTAGATACTGTCCACACATGACTTAGCAGGCCAAAGGACAATGGAAAACTATACCCAGATCTTCACTCTATCAACCACAACACCTTGCCACTTTTACGCGGATGATAGTGCCCCATGTTGGTGCCATGGGGGAGAGAAAAGGAGCAAAAACCATTTTCCTCTAGACTTTGTTCTCAGTCTATACCCACCATGCAAGAATGTCATTCTCCTCCAGGACAGGGAAGGAAGAGAACATTAAACACCCTCCTGCTTTGCTACTCCTGCTTCTGCCGTGATTTACTTTCCACCATCCTTCTAGTGGCTGAAAGTGATGTTTCTCTGTCTTCTCCTGCCTGGTCAAGACCTCCTCTGATGGATATCTTCATTATTCCAGGAGAGGACAATCATAGAAAGTGGGGTACAGGGAGAGAGCAGCTGGCAGAAAGGGAGCAACAATGTTATTATACCTGTTAACAGCTGCAGGGTGAGTGAAACACAGACATCCCCTTAAGGGGTTAACATTTGGAAGGTGAACGGTGGGCAGAGATTCTAAAAATTACCATAACAAAAAGAAAACCGATTAAGAGCCATAAATCAAGAGAGGTGAGGGCTGAAAGCTGTGGCAGTTCTGAGGGGGCAAATTTATTGCCACCTGGGTGAATCAGAAACAGAGGATTTAAGCTGGCTCAAGTCGGTAAGGTAGAAAAATCACAGATCCAGACTCAGCAAGGGGATCAATTTAATGGCAACACAGGAGAATGGAGGCAATGCTGTTGAAATGGCAGGTCTGAAGGTCAGTCTGAAGAGTTTAGGCTTTTACCGTGTAGGCAACAAGAAGCTCCTTACAGATCTTGATTAGAGTAGTGACAAGAGCCATGCTTTTCATCTAGCAGCTGTAAATAAAATAGGTAGGAAAGAAGGAACTGGAGCTATAGGAAGCCACCAAATACCATAGCCAGAAATCATTGCTTCGTATTGTACGCTAAGGCCAAGACATCCAGAAATGTATTTTTATTCTAAATTATCAGATCAATTCATTTATTCCCTCTGTTACTTCAATCCTTTGCCAGTGTAAATGTATATGATGAATTTGATGTTCTACAGCTCCTTTGGCAGATATCTTAATACTTGTATTCTAAGAATAAAAGATACACTTTTCCTATCAGTTGTTACAGTGACATATGTATCACCATACTTAGATCCAAATATATCATGAGATTCATTTCTAAATAACACATGATACGCAACTTTTGCCTCTCAATAACTTTTATTATGTCTTAAGCTTGGTTAACCAAAAAGTGACTGAGGCAGCTCTCAATAAATAGAGGTTTATTTAGCCAAGGTTGAGGACAGACATAACTTGCCCAGAATGAAAGGCAAGTTACAAGAGCATCTGTGACCTGTGCTTTTTCAAAACAATGGGGGTTTTGGGAACTTCAGTATTTAAAGGAGAAAGAGCAAGCAAGAGAGGGAAATAAAAGAAGGGAAGGTAGGCAGTGAGGCAAATAGTTGCATTCTGGTGAGGCTCTGATTAACCTCAGTCAATTTACACTTTACATGTGAAATTTGGAATAGAAGAAAAAGTCAATTATGCATTCATCTCAGTGTAGGTGGAGGGATGATTTCTGGTCTTGTCCTTGTCCTCTCTCTGTGAACATAAGCTGGTAATTGACACTGTCAGGGTGAGATTTCAACAGAACTTGGTTTTAGGGCTAGTTTATAGGGAGGGGTATGTATCCTGAAAGATTTAGGGGTTCACAAGGAATTTCCTTGTGACCAATCAGTGAAGGAGGCCTTCTGGGGAGATATGTGACTTTCTATCATGATGGGTACCTGGATTATGGATGAGGTCATGACATAGGGTTGTAAAATTACAGCTATCTGTTTGGGAACAAAAGAAAAACAGTATTGGGAGACTCAATTCCCAGGTTAAACTTTCCCTTTGGCATAGTGACTTCAGGGTCCCAAGATTCTATTTTCTTTCACCGTTTAAATATTAAGATATAGGAATATCCTTATACATGTAATCTATTTAATTTTTAATACATTTTCATTAAAATATGTCTACTTGGATGGAAAGATAGAAAGTAAATGTTTGTTCAAATGGCAATATATAATTAGGTATCACTGTTGGACTAAAGACTGCCATTTTAAAATTATGACCTAGAGAATATATTTATAATGTAGGTGAAAAGAGTAAAGCTAGGGAAATATTTGTATAATTAATTTAAGACATTATAAAAATTATCGGGCATTTATAGTTGTTTGTATTCATTCCAGCAGAGCTATAGCAATACCAAATTATTAAAGACATTTCATGGTTCCCATGAAGACGGAATGCCAAGTGCTTTTTTTTCTCTTCCTCCTAAATGATTTCATGATTTGATTGCCCAAGTGATATTTATATTGTCACATACTTTTGTGAAATGCTTTATGTTAATTACAGTTTTCACATTTTGCATGGTGACAAAATTGTCATATTGTCTGATGACTGAAATCTTTTTAACTAAAAAGTGACTTGTGTAAAGAGGTCTTAAAAGTAGATATTTCTTCCAAAAACCTTTATTTTAACTAAGCAAAAAATGACTTTTTGGAAAGAGTTTTCTTTTATTTTTTTATATTTATTTATTTATTCATCTTCTTTTTTTTTATTTTTTGCTAGAAGGAGAAGTACCATAAGCTATAAAAATGCCATGGGTGTTCAAATGTAAGAAAAAAAAAATACTATATTCCAGATAAAAGCTTAGTGAAGTGGAATGATATTCATGGTCAGTAAAATTGGAGAATGAGAATGATTGACAAATATGTTGTTCTCAATAGATTACAAAGTATTTTCAAGATTATCTTAAGAAAAATATTCAGGCCCTTGTTCCTGCTCCCACTATGTGAGAGGCCTCGTTCCCTCTTTGCCTTCCGACATAATTGTAAGTTTCCTGAAGCCTCCTCAGAAGCAGAAGCTGCTGTGCTTCCTGTATAGCCTGCAGAAGCATGAGCCACATAAACCTCTTTTATGTGTTATGCTGCTTATTAGACCTTGAGAATGTAACTATAGATTAAATTCTGCAACAACTCCAAAAAAAATCACTACATCAAATATTTTCATATATAAATTTGCCTCAAAATTCAAATACTAAAAACACATATTTTTACATAAATGTTATTGATATAAAGTTGTTTTGTAATTATTAACATTGAAGGCTTGTTTTCCCTGCTCATAAAGAAAGCAGAGCACATTGTTTGTCCTGTCACAATGGCTCACTCCATCTTTTAGTACTTACTGTCTAACTGTACCTAAAGACCTGCCGCAATGGAAAATACAGAAGGACTCAGCATTACAGAGGCTAGAGTGTCTTCTGCATGCTCTGAGGCCAACTAACATAATTCCATATTAAGTCAAACATAATATTTATTTATTTTTTTTACAGATTGTGTTTTTGCCCTGTTGCCCAGGTTGGAGTACAGTGGCGCAATCATAGTTCACTAAAATCTCTAATTCCTGGGTTGAAGCAATCCTCCCACCTCAGCCTTCTAAGTAGCTGGGACTTAAAGTCACATGCAACCACATCTGGCTACTTAAAATTTTTTTTTTTTGTAGAGACAGGGTCTTACTATGTTATGCAGGCTGGGTTCAAGTTCTTGGGCTCAAGTGATCCTCCTGCCTGAGGTTCCCAAAGTACTGGGATTATAGGAATGAGCCACCAGGCTGGCCTAATAACATTTAAAATAAATATATTATTCAAAAAAAGGTGTGAAAATCAGATTTGTGAGATAAAATTAGGTAGCAATATTTATTTTAGGGAAAGATTGCTACACAGTCCCTCTAAATGCTGTGCTTCTTATTGTATTCTAGCATCAATCTTGTACTTTCTTCGTTCTTTCTATTTTTGACTATCACCTGTTGAGTGCTTAATCATGTTCCAAGCCCTGTGCTAATCACTTTACACACACTCTCACACACTTTTCACAATGGCGTCTGAAATAGATACCAGTATCCCTATTGTACAGGTAAGAAAACTGAGACTTAGAGATTAAGCAATTTGCAGAATATCAAAGAGTTGGAAGAATCAGAGCCGGGCTCAAAGTCCAGTTCTATGACTCTAGCACAAAGCTTCTAGGAAACGATGCAAATGCCAAGCTAGGGTAATGTATGGGACATGGGTTTTGGAGTCAGCCAGTCCTGCATTCAATATGCTCCTTTGCTCTTCATAATCTGTGCAACTTTAGACATCTTGCTTAGCTTTTCTAGCCCTGTGTGACTTCATCTATAATATGGGGGAAGCAACGTAGTACGTACACCGTATGACTGCTGGAAAAATTAAATAAAGTAATGTAAAAAGTTCTAAGACAATAGGGTTGTAATCATTTGCATTGTATCATTGGGTATTATAAAATTCATCAAAGAATAACACATATTTCCCTTTAAAATTTGTGAATCCCCACTTTCTCTCTTACCCTCTCATCCTTTGCATTCTAATTCTTAGCCTATTACTACTCTCAGCAGGTAATTTTGAGTTCAGTTTACTTGGATGCTCATACGCAAGTTTGTGTCTAAAATGTCAGAGGCCAGAGGACAATTTTTTTGACCCATGAAGGCTTCAATAAACACTCTCCCAAAGAGCACGTCAAGCTGATACTTATCCCCCTACTTGCAAGCATACTAACCACACTGCACCACAGTATTTGCTATAGGCAAATCAGCGTAGATATGTATCCTACAAAGATTGTTCCAATGTTACTCACAGTCCATGGAGACAATTAGGTTCAAACCAGCCTCCACCACAGACTGTGGACTGAAGACACATGAGTGTCATTTTTCTGAACCCACCAAGCACCCAAGATCCTTTCTTGAGGAATACACCCTACCAAAAGATGCTGGTATTATGTCCATGGTTCTGAGTCATGCTAGAGGTCACTGCATCATTTATGCTTCTGCTGCCTCAGTGCCCAAACTTGGATCCAGAAAAATGGGCAGCCTACATTAGAGAGGCCACCATACACAAAACACTTATTGTTTTTACTTCAACTTCTGGAATTATTTTCCTGAAATAATTCATAATTAATGCATATTTTAGTCAAATGGGTTAATGTAGTGGCTACATTAATCTACTTAACTTTAAACAGTGTGATCATCCCTAGAGCCTAGAATACCAACAACTAGATTTATTGTGCTCTTAAACAGGTCATTTTCTCTAGAATTTTTTCATAATCTGGTAAAAATCTCTTAATTCAGTGGAGTTCAGCAGAAATTCCAGCGTCTTTAATTTCACAGTCAATTGGTCATGGCTGGCAAGTAGACATGTTTGTTTTCCACTTTATTCACATTAGAAATCAGTTTAGGATAAGCATTAGTATCGTAGATTCCCAGAATGAGGTAATTCACCATCCTGTAATAATTCAGGGTAGTAGGAGAGGCAAGCTCAAAGAGGACTATTCAAAATCCACTTGTTTTTGATCAACCTAATGAGGATCACAAAAATCATTGATGAGACTCACACATGGACTTGAACTGGGGCTTGAACGAAATAGATGTGATAACATGGAAAGATTTACCTAGTAAAAACCATCTTACAGAGAAATAAAGTCCAGGATGTATCGACAAAGAACCGTAGGACACAGAAAATAGTAAGAAACAGCAGGGTCAGCATAACGGGACCACTTCCTTTCGAAGAAGAAAACTGAGGTAGCATAGGGTAGACGTGTCTCAGCAAACTCCCCATCTACTCCCTAGAATTTACATTGTACTGATTGCTTTATTGATCATCCACTATGATGCTTTGCGTAAGTGATGATCTCAATTACGGATGGTAAAAATCTTTGAACACTGAAGTAACATAAAATCCCAAAGACATTATAAAACCACTTTGTTTTCAACTTGAAAAACTAGTACTATCAATATAACTTCCCACTGAGCTCAAAACATTTCTACATGCTCAATATATTCTGTTATGTTTAGAGTAGAGAAAATTGAAGCTAAGCCCTTCTTTTAGCAATAACCATTTTAATGTCTGTTTATCACAGTAGGTAAAAAATGCAGAGCTCCCAAATTTAGTCATAATAAGCAATCATTTTTCGATAAAAAATGGGTAATTTCTCCATTTTGGCTTCTTCTAAGTGCCTACGGAATTAAAGTGTTGACTTAAAATACATTTCAAATGTTAGTCTTATTATGACAATTGCCAAGGATCATGTCTTAAGAAGTTATTCTTAAAGATCACCAATTTTCCTTAAAGTTATGGCCATTTCATCCGAATCCGTAATATTCAATACTAGGGTCTTTTTCTTTGGCTTTCAGGATTAATAAAAAATTATTTCAAAGGTTAAAAATGAGAAAAGTTTATGCATGACCATAATCTAATCAACTATATACATTCTAAAAATAGTTATAGTGTTAGTCATAAGCTGGAGGGGTATTTCCTCACCACTCTTACATTTCTGTCCATTAGTGCAAACTCCATGATTAGACCATTGCTGCCTACCTATCTCCGCCCTCTCATTCACTTCTCTGCAGGAGAGAAGAATAGACTTAACCTGAGTGGTAAGTTCAAAAGAAGAACCTGGACCTATGTAGCTCAGTCATTCCTCACTATGTCTAAATAGCCAACATCCATGCCTGCATCATGTCCTTAGTTTTATAAAGACATCCTTCTATATGATGAGGCTGTGATTATTAGCCTGCCTGGGGCTTGCTAATTAAGACTGGGTCTTAATTAGGTCTTAATAGGGTCAACATAGCAAGACCCTATTTCTACAAAAAAAAAAAAAATTGAAACAAAAAATTACCTGGTCGTGGTGGAGCATGCTTATAGTTTCAGCTACTCGGGAACCCAAGACAGGAGGATTACTTGAGGCCAGGAGTTAGAGGCTGCAGTGAGTTATAATTGTGCCACTGCACTCCAGCATGGGTGACAGAATGAGACCCTGTCTCAAAGAAAAAAAAAAAAAAGACTCCCTAATTTGGTTTTAGGAATTTCACTTTCCCTCAGATATAGTCTCCAGTATTATCAACTTTAGAAGTAATCAAGGTATTATGTTGGCTTTAAGTTGCTTTACTTATTGTATTATTTCTCAATTGACACTTACTTATTCAGCCTGCATCAACATTAAGCAATGTTGAGTCATTTGCTTATTCCTTCAGCATTATCCTTTGGTCTGCAAAGTTGTAGGTGGGGGCTTGAATTTTATTTTCATAGCCTTGGTGAATGCATGCATATGAAGATAACCAGTAAAGCTTAGGAAACGGAATGGAGGGCAAAACATCGTGTACACAGTATCTATATTTGGAGCATCCACTGTGTACCAACAAGATTCTGGATGCTGGGAATAGAGTAGTGAATAAACCCTGCTTTTATGGGGTCTATTTTCTATCGGGGAAAGCAAACAATAAACTAATCATTGATTGTATATACTGTAAATGCATATATTACATCTACCCAGGCAAGTAGCTGATAGTGATAGGAAAACACTTAATAAAAATGTTTTACAAAGGATGAGGTAATCCTTTTTGTAGGATGTTTACAGAACGCCTCTCAAAGAAAATAAAAGTTAGTCTGGACCTTAAAATGTAATGGTGGTAATCATGAGGGATCCAGTAAGAAAATAACTCAAACAGAGGAAATAGAAAGTTCAGAGGTCCAGACAGGACACACAGTTACCAAATCCAAAGGGCAGACAGACAGCCAGAGTGACCAGAAGGTGGTAAAAGAAACCTCAGAGCTGGAGATAATGAGCCCACCGAGGTAGGCAGGACCTAGATAGTGTAAGATGACCTTGCAGCCCGTGACTAAACAAACAAAAAAGATTCTATTCAAAATGCAGTAAGAAAAACACATTGGAGTATTCAAAGTCAGGAATGAATGTGATCTGAATCAATCAAGTTTTTAAATTGTCTTTAGCTGTTTTGACTTAAAGGATTGCAGAGAAAGTAGATAAGGCTCAATTGTAGTGGTTCAGGCATGAAATAACTGTTTGTTTAGAGCTGTCCTTATAGAGAAGGAATAGTCAGATTTGAGAAGTCCAGGGATCTAGAGCCAACAGGACTTATTTACAAATGGCATATAGAAAGTGAGTAGGGTAACAATTCTGGGGATTGAGAACAACTCCTAGGATTTTATCCTGATCACCTGAGTCATCAGGGGTACACTTTCCAGAATTGGGGAAGATTTTTGGAGGAGCAAGTTGTGCTTTATCTTCTATAAATGGTCTGTTTGTTTCCATAACTTTGTAGTGTCTTTTAGACAACCAAGTTTAGATATCAAATAAGGAGCTTGATATATATGTGTATAGACAGCAGGGAAAAAGTCAGGGCTGGAGATTTTATTTCCTGTTTTTTGCTGCCATGAGTTAGAGAATAGCTGGAAACTAATGAGATTAATTATATAAAACATTGCTGCACATGGACATACATTATTTGTTCAGCATTATCCTAAGCACTAAACAACTCCCATCTAATTTAATCATCTCAATACCACTGTATTATATATGGAGTAACTGAGACTTAAAGAGAGTAATAATTTGCCCAAAGGCACACAGTACGTGATAAACTAGACCTTGAATTAATGTCTGTGTGATTCTAAAGTCCATGCTTACTGGGCTAAAAATGAAGGGTGTAGAAGGCACCTTGAATATCCAGGCTCTTAGAACAAGAGACTGGTCTTCATTTGTTACCTTAATTAGCTGTGTGACTTTTGTATACCCTGTATAATCAACAAGAAAATCTGTGGAATTCAAAGGACCTGTGTGCCTGATTTCAAAGCCAAAAAGAAAGGAATAGATTGTAATTTGAATAGTCAAGTTTTAGAGGAGAAGGACCCCTCAAAATAATAGATAGATAATTATCAAGGGCTTCAAATGTAGTGTTAATAGCTTTCATCAGATTATCACGGGAGTTTGGTCATAAATCCCAGTGTATTCAAAGCAAAGTTATTTCACGCCTATTATCCTAGGTTAATTATTAATAATGCCCCACTTTAACTCTCAAGAGGATTTCATTTTTGATAAATTATATGGTCACTCAATATTTAGAGGTCTTAGACCCAAAAGGTTATAAATACCCGGTAGATACAAATACTCACAAATCCTACATGTTTCCTCTTTTAAAGAAACCAAGGCCCCTGAGGTAACAAGAGCACAACTACCACACAGGGGTCCTTCTGCTTACTCCTCATTTCCATCTCTTGGAGTTCAACCCATGCCTCGAAGCTCAGTTTTGAATTTGTTCATTCATTTATTCACTAAACTTTCTCACACTGGTGTATGTATACCACCTACATAATGAAAGAAATCATAGGGAGACAAAATATCTCTGTTGGAAAATAATTTGCTTATTTCTCCTACCTGCAATGAATAGACATGCATATGTATCAAAACAGGCAATTTCAGACCTGCATACCCAGCATCTACACACAAATACATGCACGCCCTGGCACACAAACAGACTTACATACACCGGTATTAATACTCAATAGTTTCTGAAGACTCTAAGTTTGCTGTCTCACAATGTTTTTAATTGGCTGTCAACAGTTTAGCAATAATTTCTTAGACTAATGAAAAAATATCCATGAAGACGGCTGTTCCTTGTGATTTCAGGTTCTATGTTCAGTCTCTCATTTATGACACTGGTTGGATGGGCGAAAAATGTTGCTCTTCATGAGAGTATATTTGTTACCAAAAGGGGAAAAGAATAAGTTGTTTTCCAAATCAGAAAAGATTTATTACATGTTATTGTTCACTCTGTATTCAGTAATATTCTAAACATTATAAGAAACTCAAAATAGTAGTCAAAGATGGAGTTCATATAATTTTTAACCTTAAGAAGTGTCAGTCAGTCTTCCAAGTATTTATATGCAGTCAAATGCCCTGAAATTAAAAACATATGTTCCATTCAATGAAAATTTAATGTTTAGAGCTTATAAACAGAAACAGGCTTGAACTGAGCCTTATGGAGGACTAGCAAGGGATAAGAATCTCAACATTTCATAATTCACAATAACCAGAAGTGGAAAAGTCAGTGACTGAAGTAAGCTTTGGAATTAAGCAGCCAGAATGAACTCACTAGGTTAGAAACTTTAACAAAATCTGAAGTTAGTATATTTTTTTCATTACTTTTCTCTGGTCCCATAAAAGAGACAATCAGAAGACGTAATCCTAGCTTAATAAGGGTTTAACAAAAGTAGCTTTTCAAAGTTAATTAGCCTACTAATCATAAAAAGAGAAATGAATAGGGGGGTAGCCTCTTTAACTTTGAAAATATTCTGAAGAACCACTAGCCTTTAGTCTCATTATTCTATTTAACATGGCTATCACTTTTATCTCAGAAGATACTAATATTAAAATGTTGGATGATATTCTTATTCATAATTTATTTTTCTTTTGCTAATCTAATCTTCATGAAGATCCCATCTTTCGTGTTTCCACTAAATCAAGTTGGCCAGTTTGTTGTTTAAAAAATCCTTAAAAATGATTACATGTCCAATATTCAATAGAAATATTTATGATAAGAATGCAATCATCTTACTGAGGCTATCACAATATTTATCCTTTTCTCATTAATGTTGGAAAGTATATGGAATAAAAGACACTTTCCCAGTAGAGCTTAAGAGGGCAGCTGAGAAAACAGAGTTGGAAAGGGATGTTAGAAAATTTGGCCAGAAATGTAAAATAGTGACTAAGTGTAGGAAAAAATTCAATAATCATTTCCTATGACTTTCCATATGTTGTATGATAAAATAACATGTTTTATGTGATTTACCAAATATCTTTAAGAAATATTGACATAGAGAAGAATATAAGGGACATCTTCCACATGTGCTATCATTTTATTTCACATATTTCCTCTCAAAGTCTTAATACACATGTGATCTAGTGTGACCTCAATACAAATAAATCATATAGGAGCTGGTACAGACATGATGTACATGCACACCTGCAAACTCATTCACTCAAGAAAGATCCATTAAACTTCCATGATTTGTCAGGAATGTACTAGGTGCTGAGGTGCAATGTCTGGGTGACATTCATATGGAAGTGTTAACTAGGAAGTTTGGATATGCTAGTCTGGAGCTGAAAAGGAACTGGGGGTGCAGATATAAATTAGGTAGTCATCAGCATATAGATGGTATTTTAAAAATAAAAATGAATAAGATCACTTGGGGGGATAGAGATGGGGACTGGATTGAAGAGAGAACTAAATAATGCCAATATTTAGGGGTTCAGTATCTAAGAGAAACAGCTTAAAAAGCTTGAAATTAAAAAAATAATAGAAGAGGATGGCCTTATAGAAGGCAGAAGAAGAGAAAATTTCAAGAAAAAGGGAGTGGTCAGTTCTATTCAATGTTATTGAGAGATCCAGTAAAAAGAAGACCAAACAGTGTCCATTGTACTTAATATTATAGAGGTTGTTGGTGACTTTGGCAAAACCAGTTTTGGTGGCACGGTGGGAGCACAAGACAACACCATACACAAACACACACACACACACACACACACACACACACACACACACACACAATTATAATGTCCTCTGGTACATAAACACTATATCCAGGATATTCCATTGTTTGGAAAGCCTGGTATTTATTTGTCCATTGTTTACTTTAATAACTCCTAAGTGCCTTAATTCAAAAGGGACCTCTGGCTGTGAGAAGTAGTACTTTATGCCAGCAACTCTTATTTTTCCACAGTGTCTTGACCCCATGGATTTAAAATAAAGCTATCTAAATATAAATAATTTATTTCTTATATTGCTAAAGATATTCCATGATAATTGACTAGATATAAGACTATGAAACTTAGCATGCTTGTTAGCATCACCAGTGAAACCCCAGATGCAGTATAGGCAAATGTAGTCACAGCTACTTGAGAGACTGAGGCACGAGGATCACGTAAGCCCAAGAGTTCGAGTCCAGCCTGGAAACACAGCAAGCCCCCTGTCTCCCCCAAAAAATAGATGAAATTAAATTAAACCACCAGTGAAGTCTGAATGATTCAGTCTCACATGTGGATAATTTCAGAATTACTCTAAGGACAAAGTTATCTTTTGCATACATTATTAGATTTCTTTTTCCTGTAATTGAAATAGTTTAAAAATTTAAATTCTGGATTTATTAAAAACAATTGCTGATTTAGCCATAAAATACATCCTAAAATGTTAAAGGAGTGTTATCTAGGTTAAATGAATTCTTAATTCTTCAAGTATGCCCTGTGGAATACCTTGTCTCCACCCCTCCACATACATGTTACATATTCATCGCATGGATCCTAAGACAACTCAACCATGAGAATCAAGATTTATGCTTATAACTATATTATAGTTATAATTCATGTATGAACAACAGTGACCTCATGTGGCTAACGCTTTATGCCTGAAACATTAAACTAAGAACAACAAAAAAATAGTCTGTGCTATACATCAAGACATGTCAGAGTGAATGATTGGAGCTGCCCATGCCACACAACATACTTTCTTTTTTAAGGTTACTGCTCACAAAACAAAGCAATCCCTTCCAGGGACCAGTGTAGATTCACTCTGTGTATGTTTGTAAGGTTAGATTGGTCAAAGGTTAACATTATGAAATAAGATATCTGAGTATCAAATCTTACCTCCTTGTATTACCCAAAGCATTCAGTGCTACTCTTTGCTCATTGAAGAAACTCTCCAAGTGCTTTTTGAATTCTGTCTCATCTTCCCTGCCCAAGTTAAAAAATAAATGCCTAAATGGAAATGTAAGAACAGATTACAGTGGTGCTTCATTATCCACCTGTTTCTGACTTCAGGATTTGGCTGTTTTTCTCTTCAGTCTGAATAGTTCCCTTAACCAGTCTAATCTGTAACATTCTGGACTTTCACACAAGCATTTGTTTAAAACTATTTTACTACATCATTAGCTAGAATAGCAACCGTTTTAAACACACATTCAACCCTCTATATCTGTAGGTTCCACATCTGTGGATTCAACCAACCACAGATCAAGAAATATTCAGAAAAAAAGGATGGTTATGTCTGTACTGAACATGTACAGACTTTTTTCCTTGTAATTATTCTCTAAGTAACACAGTATAACAGCTATTTGCATAGCATTTACATTCTATTAGGCACTTTGAATAATCTAGAGATGACTTAAAGGATATGAGAGGATGTGCATAGATTATATGTAAATATTATACCATTTTATATGACGGACTTGAACATCTCTGAATTTGGGTATCTGTGGGAAAAGGAGGGTCCTGGAACCAATCCCCCACAGATACGGAAGGACTACTGTGTTACAGAGTATTGAAAATAAAATAACTTCCAGCTCTCTTTTCTTTAAAATCAAGGGTGGTGTCCTTCATCATTGATTTCAAAGCAGTGCTATAGTTAGATCACAGGTAAGGACCTAACTTCACTAGTAAGACCTTAGCTAGAGAATGACCAATTAAGGATAAATAGGTTACTTTGGATCTTCGAAGTAACATGATATTTAGTAGATGACAACTGCTGCTTCTAGTCTTCTGCTCGGAATTATGCTGCAAACTCCTAGCTCAGCAGTAAGAAACACGATTCTGGAGTCAGAAAACCTAGTTGGTAATCCTGACTTCAACATTTATCTGTCCTTGGTTTAGTCACTGTCTTTTCTTAGAGAACCCATCTTCGATATGGGAGAGGGTAACAGCATCTAGCTCATGGAGGTATCATGAGGATTAAATAAGAAAATACTATGTAAACCATTTCACAAGTTTGTGCCACATAGTAAGAGCTTAGTATTCCAAGCTTAATGATTTTTAATGAATCTGTTATTCATTACTTTTGCTTCTCATCTATATTTCTGCTTTCTTAATTTTAATTAAGACATCAGGTATAGTTCATTATTTTCTCCCTCTTTTCTTATACTAAAAAGAAAGCTAATACTTTATCAGTTACTATACTGTTTTCTTTTATTCTCTTCCTAGTCCAAGGAAGCACCAGTTAAGTAGTATAGTTGATTCTTGCAAATATATTATACGTACCTACTTGTTCTGTGGGAAATGTGTTTTGGAAATATCAGCAATGACGAAATTTCCTAGTACAAAATCCCAGTTATTTAGAAAGGCTTCTTGTCATAATTAGGTACAAGTTTGATATCATATTTATTTGCTACATACATATAGGATTACACAGCAAAACAAACAATCTGTCAGCCATAATATTTAATGCCCTCATCTAATTCTTTTCTTGATAGTTAAAAATATAAGAAATAATAAAATCCAAATATGTAAAATACTCTAAAATAAAAAGACATAACATAATAAAAATAGACCTACATAAAATTTTGAACATTTTATTTCTATGCCTGAGAGAAAGTTTAAGTTTATTTCACTATTTTAAGAATCACAGAATAATTTTTATTCAGGTATTCAACAAATGTGTATTAACTTATTATATGCTAGGTACTGGTTTGGGAACAATAATTCTACAGTAAACAGAATACACAAAATCTGTTCTTTTACAGATTTTACATTCTAGAAGTGAGAAACAAAAAACAAATAAGAAATAAGAAACAAAAGAAGGAGGAAAATAAATAAATGTACATAAGTGGCAATAAACATTAGGAAGAGAAATAAATTAGGATAAGGGAGATAAAAAGTGATGGAGTATTATTTTACATAAGGTGGCCAGGAAAGGCAAGTCTTATAAATGAACATTTAAAAAGGCTTCAAAGGTTTTAAGGGAAAACATTTCGGACAGAGCTGCAGCAGGAGTAAAGAGCCTGAAGTGGAAGTGGACTTGCCATGTGCAAAAAATTCCACAGCTAGAGCAGGGGGAACGAGGAGGGTAGTGTTTGGAGATGAGCTCAGAGAAACAGTAGGACACCAAGTCACGTAAGACCTGATCCAAATATAAAAAAACCATTTAAGAATTGATCTGAAAAGGAACATGATCTGGCTCATATTGTAAAAAAAGGCTCACTCTGGCTTTGGCATGCCTAATGGACTGCAAAGGGAAAGAAAGAGATGCGATCAATTAGGAAGTTTTACGACAATCCAGGCAAGAAGTGATGGTGATTTGGCCGGGATGTTAATGGTCAATGTGGGGAAAGAGATTCATATATCAGATAGGATTCAAAGTAAGAATTGAAATAAATTTGTAATGGATTAGATGTGGAATGTGAAAGAAAAGAGGGTTCAAGGATAACTCAAAGATTTTTCAGCAACTGGAAAAAAAAAGATGCTTTTAGTGCAGATGGGATAGACTTACGGAAAAGGAGAGGTTTTTTCCCCCAAGAAGGTGGAAACAGAGAGGAGAGGAATTAAGGGTTGTGTTTTGAATATTTAGAATTTGAGATGTCTTTAAAATATTCAGATGGAAATGTTGAATAGGCAATTGGATGTTTAAGGTTGAAATTTAGGGGAGAATTGCAAAAAAAAATTTTTTTAATGTGTGAATTAACAGATTATTGATGATGTTTAAATTCTTGCATTTGGAGATCATCTGGGAATTAAGAAGAGATAGAAAAGAGTTTTGAGAGAAGAGCCCTGGCCTTCGCAATGATTAGAGGTCAGGTATATGAGGAGGAGTAGACAAATGAGACTGGTAAGGAATGAACAGTAACTAGGAGACTAGAGAAGAGTTTCATAGACAACAAGTGAAAAGTGTTTTCAAGAAGGGAAGTGATCGTTAGATAATGTGGATAGGTTGAGTAAAATGAGTACAAATAAGAGGACATGGACTCAGGACTGACTTCCTATGGAGAATCTGGGGGCTGCCACACCAGAGAAGTTTTTAGGAGTCCAGTAGTCTGGGAGATTCTGAGATGTCACTTTCAGAGGAAAAAAAATTATGCCATCTTGCATTTATCACCAATAAGGAGGAATCACAATGCCTAGTAGACCTCTTTGGGTTCTGGAGGCAGCATTTTCTTTATGTGGGAATTTTTTTCCTAGTCCTGTTACCAAATGACATTACAGGCTGCCAGCTTTGGATGGGGCCCAAACCAGGAAAGTTCTCTGTGGTAGATCCAGGCAAGAGTGTGAGCACCCTTGCAAATTGGTCCATATGACAGAAACAGCAGCATCTATGATTTTAGCTGCATCCACGATGGGAAAAGATGCCATGTAAAAGTTATACAAAGTCCCAGTAAAAGAATTACAATGTAAATATCTAACAAGTGTTCAGAAAGTGGCCTTTCCGAAGCAAGGCCATGTCATCTATAGAAAAGAATGATATACCATGCAAAAAGAGTCCCTGGTTTTCTTCTGTACCCTAAGATGAGCACTTAGCCATGGGACATCAAGTGTGTATGTTGCCAGAACTGCCCATCATGAGCTGGATATTGTCAGACCCACCAAGTTGTAAGGTCAAGCTAGCCCAGCAGCAATACCTTGCAGAATGGAAATGCTGCATTTATGTTCAGCATGAATAGGGCCCAAAGGCACAAGTAAGTTGCATGAGTAGCTGGCCCAGAATCCCATGTCCCTACTATTGTCACACGGGCACCTCCCTTGGCTAACTTCTATCACCACATGGGAGGTCTCTTAAGATCAAATGACAGAAAGAAGTGAGCCTTTTAAAGTATACATTCACATAATATAGGTCTGTATACTAAAAATTAACAGCAGCTACAGTATAGCTGTACTCGGGGGAGGGCCAAAAAGACATCAGTGAAGGAAAATATTCCCAACAGGTACATATTTGGATGGTACACCTGGTCATTTCCTTTGCATAAATAAATAAATAAATAAATAAATAAATAAATTGCCCAAGATTAGAATATATGGACCAATGGCAATTTGAGGATAACTTGTCTGGAAGGAGAAAGATTTGGAAATGAGGGACAGACAGGTCAGAGGAAGGGACACATGGACGGGCTCTGGCAGTGGACCCAAAGTATTTTCTATAACATATTAAAGCCCTTCAGAGAGTGCCCCCATGCGAATAAGCACTACAAAATGAATGTTAAAAAATGATTCAGCCAATTGACATCAACCAGCCTCTGTAATTAACCTCAGTGCTGGCACAACAGGCTTTTGAAATGTGTGGCCATGGTGGCAGGAATGAAGGCTGTGAATGAGGCTTATGTCCTGTGCTTCCTTTCACCAAGGGTGATTTAGCTTTAGCTGCTGCCAAATGTCCAATTTACCAGCAATGGAAACCAGTGGTGAGCCCCCAGTATGAAACCATACTTTTGGGACATCAATTAGTTACTTAGAGTTAACTTGATTACTTTGAACTCTTTCCAGTATTTAGGGCCTCAGTTAGCACCACTATTCCAGGTTTAGAGAGTACTTAAATAAAATTCTTTTTTTTTTTTTTTTTTTTTTTTTTTAAGTAGAGACAAGGTTTCACCATGTTGGCCAGGCTGGTCTCAAACTCCTGGCCTTAGGTAATCCGCCTGCCTTAGCCTCCCAAAGGGCTGGGATTACAGGTGTGAGCCACCATGCCTGGCCAAATAAAATTATATATATATATCATCATATCAATCCTATCAGACTAAAGAACACACTTTAGAGCAAATGGAGTGAAGTTATGGATACCTGACTGGTCCTATCACATACTGTACTTCCAGTAAACTGTCAGCCTGACAGAGTGACGGAAAAGCCTCTGACAGCACAGCTGAGCTGCCAGCTTGGAGATTATACCCTGCAGGGATGGGGCATCATCCTTCAGGATGTAGTATGCACACCAAATCAACAACCATTTTATGGTCTGTGTCCCAGTATGTAGAACACTTTTGTCTGGGTCTGGAAACCAAGGGATGGAAGTTGGATAGCTTTGTTTACTGTCAATCCCAATGAAGTACTTGGTGAATGTGTGCTTTTCTCACCTATAGTTCTAGCCTTTGCAGGTCTAGATGTCCTAGTTCAGATGACCAGAGAACATAGAAAATATCCCATTAAATTCTAACCTGTTGCCACAACTTGGTCACCTTGCATTCCTTGTGCAGAGACTACCAGGAAGCAAGGAACTGAGGTACTGTTCTCACAGGTATAATTACTCTGTCACTTAGGAGGAGGGAGGGTTTCTGCTATGCAGTAGAGGCAAGTAAGAAAATGTTTGGCATTTAAGTGATTCACTGTCATGTCTCTTAGAACTTCTCTGCCCAGTTATGATAGAGAATGGACAAATACAGCAGCCATGGCCTGATAAAGGCATGGTTATTAGAAATGAACACACCTGGAGAAGAAGATCTGGGCTACCCCTTGTATTAGTTCGTTCTCATGCTGCTATAGAGAAATACCCAAGGCTGGGTAATTTATAAAGGAAAGAGGTCTAATTGACTCACGGTTCTGCATGGCTGGGGAGGCCTCAGGAAAATTACAATCATGGCAGATTGGGTGGCAGGAGAGAGAGTAAGTGCAAGCAGGGGAAATGCCAGAGGCTTATAAAATCTTCAGATCTCATGAGAATTCACTATCACAAAAGCATGGGGGAAACCTTCTGTCCCATGACACATGGGGAATATGGGGATTACAATTCAAGATGAGATTTGGGTCGGGGCTCAGCCAAACCATATCACCCCTGTTAATGGAAAAACCAAGCTTTGTAAAATAGTTTAAAGAGGTTTATTCTGAGCCAATATGATGATCACAGCTCAGAAAAACAAAAGTCTGAAGGAGCCCTGAGAAAGTCTGCCCAAGGCAGTTGAATAGAAGTATGGTTTTATACATTTCAGGGGGGCAGGAATTACAGACGAAGACCTAAATCAATACATGGATGAGGTATGTATTGGTTTGCCCTGAAAAGGCGAGATACCTTGAAGCAGGGGCCTACAGGTTATAGGTGGATTCAGAGATTCTTTAATTTGCAGTTGGTTAAAGGAATAAGATTCTGTCTAAAACTTGGTGTCAGCAGAAAGGAATGTTTTAAGTTAAGATAAGGATGTTGTGTAACAAGATTTGTGGCCTGCAGGCAAGATTTTAACCCTACCCTTGCCTGGCCTTACGACTTATTTATAATTTGGTAGCTTATTGTCACAAATTTCCTGTTTTGTCAGTTTTATGATCTCTATTTTAACATTAATGATGATCAGTTGTTATGCCTAAACTCCAAAAGGTAGAGCATATAATGAGATGTGTCTGACCTCATTTCCCATCATGGCTGGGAACTCAGTTTATAAGGTTTCTTTGTGGTCCACCTTGGCCAGGAGGGGGTCCATTTAGCCACTGTGAGGCTTAGAATTTTGTTGTTGTTGTTTATACCACACTAGATAAGCCACCTAGATCAACAGAGATAATGGCAAGAAAATCAAGAATGGTTAACAGAGGAGAGAAAATATAAACATCAGTGTGGTCTTAAGAATAACCACAGCAGTGGGGGCTAAAATTCATCCTACTGAAACTGCATTTGCAAAGATGCTGCCAGTGAGAGAAACCAGACAGCTGACTCCACCTTACTTCTAGCCTCCAGGCTGGCTGTGTTTGGCCATTCCTGGGTATAAGCCAAGCTAACCACAGGAGGAATTTAATTCACAGTTTAACTTTGAAGCAAGAACAATGATGATAGTCCCTCCTTATGACTGATTCCATCCTTGTTAGAGGGCTGAAATTGCTTTTGTAACACTAATGAAAGGCCACAAGATTAGGACTATAGGAGGGCCTGGAAATCTGCCCAAGTGTAGGTGTAGTTTCTTTAATCCCTTACTGCTCAGGAGTCATGTGGCCAGAGGTCACAAGATTAGTGACTTCCCCAATTGCTTCTATAGATAACATCACTATTATCGAAACTAAGATTCATCTTTTGAGATATTTTTCAAACCTTTGGTAACTGACCCTACCTGAACTTGTGACTCATGACTCAACCAGTTCGGTAGCCCCCCACCCAGTGGTGGACTCAGGGCAGGAACACTGTTCTCCACACCCGTGACTGCATCCCCAACCAATCAGCAGCACCCACCAAACTATCCTTGAAAAACCCTAACCTCTGAGCTTTTGGGAAGACTCAGGTGGCTGGCCTTGTGGATGGTGGCTACCAGGTGGCTGGCCTTGTGTTAATTAAACTCTTTCATTTCTGCAATACCACAGTCTCAGGGAATTTTGTTTTCCTGCCACTGCCCTGTGCAGTGGGCAGGAAGAACCTCTTGGGCAATTATGCCACTAATCTACCTCTTGCAAATATCACAAGGAAAAGAGACAAACTAGAAACCTGAAGGTACTATTCCTACACGGAGTGACCTTATACAAAGTGGATCCCAGCAGCTCAAGGATGCTACCATGTACTACTCAGATCTCCCCTTCAGGACGCAGACCATCACCCCAACTACCAGGACTATTGCCTTCTGATAGAGCATCATTCACAGCTGAGTTCTTCCCACAAAATTGCTCTCAGTTGGAAGGAACTGCTTTGGCAAGGGTTATGTTCCCCTCCACAAGTCAGGCCTCATCTAATGACCGGACCATACTGGCTTACAAAGACCTAGCTCTTGCCTCAAATTGAGATAGTTTGGGACACCTCTGGGGGTGTATTCTAGATCTAAGGCTCCCTGTTTTATCAGCTGAAGCCTCTGGTTGTGCCTGCATCTCAGTCACATTCTCCTTCTGTCCAATCCTGCTTCCTTCACTCCTTTATAGATGTTTTTGTGATGCATCCTCCCTGCTAACCCTCCCACACAGGAATCTCAATCTCAGAGGCCATTTCCTTGGGGACACGGCATTGAACAGTAGTATTTTGTGATATTTTCACAATTGCTTGATTTTTTAATGTAAAATTAACCATATTCTTAATACAAAAAGATGGAGATATAACTGGCTAAACCAATTCCCAAAGTAATGCAAACAGACTCTTATAACAAAACATAGATTTTATTGTATTACTTTCGGTTTTGGTTTCTGTTATAAAAGCAAAGAGCCACAAGGTAGCTCTGATTTCCACCAGTCAATTTCTTATGAAGTAGAGAGTTTCTTTTGAGATGTAATTCTTCTTTTTTTTTTTTTTTTCTAATTTAGATTTTACCCCCAAATGCTAGCTATATAAAATGATATTAGCACAATAGAAGCATGGATAAAAGAAAACAAACCAAACTTTTATTTCTAAATACCCTATAGGAAGTTGTAAAAAGATTCATGCATAACAATAGAATGTAAATTTAGGTAATGATTTGGATCTTCTCCAATTGCAGCCTCAGCCTTGAAAACAACAGATTTCCTCAGAAATTCATTGTAGCTCAAACATAAAATTCTTGTTACACCATCACTAATTGACATTGCACAAGCATATGTAATGAGTTTTCCAATAAAGAAATAAATACCTTTTGTGAACAGGGAGAAAAAAAGGCCAATATGGGAGAATATTTTAGTTAAATGAATCAAGATAGGGTTTGGATGTTTCAAGTCTTTTCATTTATATTTGCATTTATATCACTGATCCGTAAAAATTCCAAATGAAAAAGTGGCAGCACTCTGTGACAGAGGCATACTAGAGTAATTATGGGGAAAAAAATCCAAAAACCCTGAGGTCCCCATATTTAATTAGTATAAAAGCATTAGCCTTGCAAATTCACATAGTTTCCTTTCTTCTTTTGTTTTTGACTATGGGGAAAATAATAACTAACATATAATATAGATACAGGATAAGTTCAAAAGCACCACTTCCTTAGCTTATGTGATTCACTCAAATTATTCTTTTAAACCATTTCTTGAAAATCTCATAGTTTCTAGAAAAGATTTCAGATGGCTTTAAGATACCAAAGCAAGAAAAATGAGAGGAAAGGTAAGTAGAAATAAATCTGAACAAAGAACAAAAACAAAATGAGAGATGAGAAGCTAAACTGAGGTCCATCATTAGAGTAGCACACAATAACATGCTAATACCAAGCACCAAGCAGTAAGTTTACTAGAGGACTGTAAATTGGGCTTAAACTTACTAGCAGCCAGCAAATAAGAGTGAATGATGATAGGAATTAGATCGACAATCTTTACAATGAGTAAAGAACCCAGTAGATTCAAGTAAGCACAATGATCTTTGTTATTGATATCTGAAAGATATATCTCCTGAATCGTTCCAAAGATGCCACTATATTAGTTTAAAAAATCTTTAATTACATTTTTTACGAAAATTGTTGAAGAAGCAAAAGCTTCCCAAGGTTGTTTCCATAATGTCCTTCCATTTAAGCCAGTGAAACAGGGTTGAAAAGCAAGTCAGCAAGTAAAATTTAAATAAAGTTTACCCCAGATATATACAATGTACTATCATTGAAGACTGCCAAGTTCTGTTCAAAAGAAAAGTTTGGTGAATGCTTGTACTTTAGCTTAGCATTAGCTGCATCTAAAACAATAGTCTGCAGTGAAGCAAATATCCTGTCCAATACTTTGAGCTGAGAATAAAAAGAACAAAGTGAGAAATAATTATTACCTACTTCTCATGTTTTCATGCAAAGGAGCTTCTATTAAAGCAATGGTTCCCAAACTTTCTTTTTTTTTTTTTTTATTGTTTTGAGACAGGGTTTCATTCTGTTGCCTAGGATGAAGTGCAGTGGCACTATCTCAGCTCAGCGCAGCCACAACCTCCTGGGCTGCAGTGATCCTCCTACCTTAGCCTGCTGAGTAGCTGAGACTACAGGCGTGTATAACCATATTCTGCTAATTTTTCTATTTTTTTGTAGAGATGGGGTTTTGTCATGTTTCCCAGGCTGGTCTCAAACTCCTGTGCTCAAGCCATCCTCCTTCTTTGACCTCTCAAGGTCAGAGGTGTTGGGATTACAGGCATGAGCCACTGTGCCCAGACTCAAACTTTATCACAGGACATCTTTACACTTTTACATGTTTCTGAGGACAACAAAGAGCTTTTGTTTATATGAGTTATATCTACTGTATAAGGAGCTGAGAAATTTTAAAAATCTTTACCTATTTGGTGGTTAATATTGAATGTCAACTTGATTGGATTGACGGATGCAAAGTACTGTTCTTGGGTGTGTCTGTGAGGGTGCTGCCAAAAGAGAGTAACATTTGAGTCAGTGGACTGGGAGAGGCAGACCCCCCTCAATCTGGGTGGACACCAAGTAGTCAGCTGCCCTAGTGAGGCTAGGATAAAAGCAGGCAGAGTAATGCTGAAAGCCTTGACTAGCTAAGTCTCTGGCCTCCATCTTTCTCCCATGCTGGATGCTTCCTGCCCCCGAACATCAGACTCCATGTTCTTCAGCTTTTGGACTCTTGGACTTACACCAGTGATTTGCCAGGGGGCTCTCCAGCCTTCAGCCACAGACTGAAGGCTGCACTATTGGCTTCCCTACTTTTGAGGTTTGGGGACTCGGCCTGGCTTCCTGGCTCCTCAGCTTGCAGACAGCCTATTGTGGGATTTCATGTTGTGATCCTGTGAGTTGATTCTCCTAATAAACTGCCCCTCATATATACGTCTATCCTATTAGTTCTGTCCCTTTAGAGAGCCCTAATACACCCATTAATTCATTTAAAGTAAAAATAATATACTTATTACATGCTATTATAAATATCATTTTATGAAAAATGATATTTTATGAAAAAATATACTGATTACGTGTTACTATAAATAATATCATTTTATGAAAAAATAACATTGTTCTAATAAAAATCAGCAAAATGAGATGCCCTATTGTACATTTCCGCAAATCTCTTTCATGTTTGACTTAATAAAAGACAGCAGGATCTTCAGATCTGTTTCTCCTTCACTGGGATGTACTGAATTGTTTTGATTGAAGTACAGAACGAGGATTCAGCCTCATACAGGTAAGTGGTCAGAAAAAAGAGGGCCTCACAGAGCCCAAAAAGGTTTCTGGGGAGGCTGCAGGGATCCTCCACCCACACCTTCAGAACAACTCTTTTAAAGTAACTCTTGTAGTCTGTGTATTTCCATTCATTGCCTTCCAGGGGAATCATAAATTTCCTAATAGATGACTTGAAGAAGAAAATGGACTGTTCTTCATGACACAAATTTTATGTGGCAAGAACCCTCAGGAGAGATTTGTGATTGACCAGTGCAACCTCTGACTGGGTGAATAAGTCTGCCTAATTTTAGTGTACTATGTTCCATTTTCACATTTTCTACTGAGAATTTTCTAGTAAGAATTTATCAGGAAAATACAAAAATTAAAATATTTATCTCCATCTGCCCAACTGCTGTGCCTATCTCTCAACTGGTTTTGAACACAAGAGGAGAAGATATGAACATTATTTATTGACCCCCCTTAAATGCCAGCAAATGGAAGGCCATATGCTGGGCCATCCAAAACCATATTGCTTTGAAAATTCAGTGTCAGATACGGCAAGGAATTAAAGTTTTTTCTTATGGAGATGTTGAGTAACATTTTAATTTTAAGTAATATGTATAAGTATGTGTGTCAATTATCTAGATTATAAATAAATAAAAATTTTAAAAAACTATAAAGAAGGCATATGCCCAAACAATTTTGCATAGTCTAGATTTATAAATTTATGGAATTGCTAATGAAAGGAGCATCTGTTCTTAAAGTACATAATTTTTTCTACAAATATTTTGCACCTAGGTAGAGTATTACCTCAGAATGAGAACTACAAAGGAACAAATCCACTAATCCAACTTTGTTTTATATTATGCTTGTTAAACACCAGACATTATTCTACCGACATACTAAAGATAAATAAAATGAAAATAAGTTGTTGAAAATACTGTGAAAAGGACCCCAGCAAAAATGCTTGATATTTTGAGCCTTCAAGACATGCAAAACAAAATGCTAAGAAAAAATGTTTGTGAGCCAGGTGTGGTGGCTCAAGCCTGTAATCCCAGCACTTTGAGAACTCAAGGCAGGCAGATCCCTTGAGGTCAGGAGTTCAAGACCAGCCTGGCCAAAATGGTGAAACCTCATCTCCATAAAAAAAAAAAAAAAAAAAAAATTTATCTGGGCAGGGTGATGCATACCTGTAATCCCAGCTATTCGAAAGGTGAGGCACAAGAATCACTTGAACCCAGGAAGGGGAGGTTGCAGTGAGCCAAGATCACGCCACTGAAGCAAGACTGTCTCAAAAAAAAGAGAGAGAAGAAAAATAAAAATAAAAAAGTTTACGTACAACTGGTGTGTTTTTGTATACTGAGGAAACCACAAAGCATTTATCTCTGTCAAAAGATGGCATTTTATTGACATGACTCAAAATTAATGATAAATCACATTGAATTATCATCTAAACTTAGTCTAAGTGCTAATTAATTCATATTAAAAATCAGCCCCTTTTCTCACTTAACACTATGTTATAGCTTGAGGCTTCTCAACTCATGTAAATACAATTTCTTACCTAAGAAGTGTGGTAGCAAAATACATTCAATTAGACCACAAGACTCTTTAAAAAAGGAGTTGTGTCATATAAGTAAATATGGAGATTTTCAAATTCAGGTCAGTGTTTTGAATATTTAACACATTTTCTGCTTGAATGAATAAATGAATGCTCCTTTAATGTATGCTTTCTTGTTATCTACATCATTATTTACAGCTTTTTCTAAGAACCCTCTGCAGTTAACATACTTCCTAAATTATCATGAATAGTTCTAATCCCATTGTCTTTACTATTAATCATAATTGTCAATCAGATTTCCTTGCTTTTTGATTAGGACCAGAATTAAATTCAGGTAAGTATGGTATACAATTCAGATGCAAAATATAAGGGGGTGCCAATAAATTTAGTAATCAATATAAATACCATTTTAATGTAATATTTTAGAATACGCAAAAATGCACGATGAGCAAAATATCGAAAATTTAAATTAAGATAGGCTGTTGCTTGTTTTACCATTCTGTCTTATTGTGCAACAAAAACAGTCATCTTCCAAGTAACCAGTGGTTCCCAGGTTCCTGTTACCAGGGTGGGCAATGGTGTGTAAAAGACTGAGCAAGAGGGAGCTTTATATGTAGTCATTATTTTTTGTTGTAAAGCTTCTATTTTAACACTTGGTTCACAATACGGAAGGATATTTTGATGAGAGTATCCGGGTGTTCAGGTTTGCTTTTCCCTCAGTCCAATAAGCCTCCTCTGTGCACTGATAGACATCACCACTAGATGCATTCTTTCCTCATAACAAGGAAAAATACATTTCCTTTCATTGTTTTGAAAGATTACTCTGGCTATTCCTGTGTTCCTTGAGAGCAAAATCACTTTCTCTCTCTCCCCTTCTCCCACAGCCCAACTTAAGTTGTTTTTACTTTCTCCTTTTCCTCATTTCACACTTACTCCTCAACTTACTCTTCACTTTCATACCCATTACTCCCTGAGAAAGCCATGTACTAATGTCCTGAGTAAGAATCATATTGCTAAATCCAGTGGGCTTTTCAGACTTCATTTTTTTCAGCATCATTCAAAGTTGTGGACCACTATATCGTTCCAGAAACAATCTTTCCGGCAGCTCCTGTGACACTGTATCCTCCTTGCTTCCTTTCTACTTTTCTGGTTGCATCTTGTGTCCTTTTCAGGTTCTTCCTTTTCTACTTACCATTAAATGTTGGCATTTGTGATGTCATACGTCTGCTGACATTTTCATTCCATAATCATTATTTGACAATTATATCTATGTCTGTAAATTCATAGGTTCCTGTATACTCATGACATTGATATTTCAGATCTCAGACTCAGATTCAATTGCTTCTTCTGTGTATCCATTTGCATATCTCAAAATCATTTCACTCTCAATTTGTCCAAGAACAAACACAACTTTCTCCCCTATCTTTGATCCATTTCTACTTAGTAATACACATTAGAAATTAAGGAGCCTTCCTTTACACATCCCTCTCTTCCCCTATCACCCACAACTGTCTCTTCCAAATCCACATTTGTGCAACTCTGAGGCTGCCTTTCTAATCACATCTGAAACATCAAATCAATTCTAGACTACATAATAAGGCCACCTAGTCTCCTTGGTCCACTCTTGTTCCCCTTTATTCAGTATCTCACTAAAACTGGAGCTCTTTAAAGAAAAATATATTTCCTTTCTTTGTTTTGAAAGATTATTCTGGCTGTCATGTGGAAGATATACTAGAAGGAGACGATATTGGAGGCAAGAAGACCAATTAAGAGGATTCTGCAATAATTAAGGCAAGACATGGTAAAAGCCTAGGAAAACTAAAAGATACAGATTCCAGCTATTTTTAATAAATACAAGTTATAGCACATGGGGACTGACTGTAGGGCATTAAGGAAGAACGAATAAAGAAGCTCAGCCTTGGAGAACTTAAGTATCTTGCATATAATCATACAATTTGAGAATTGTAGAGTCATCTTCTGAGCTCAGGTGTGACAGATTCCACAGAAGAGCACTTTTAACACTTCTTGAATTTTTACACATAAGTATGTGACAGTTAGTTTCTCTTAAAAATCTTTTCTTCAATCCTACATCCTCTTTCTGTTGTGGATTATCCATCAATTTATACTCTAAGTCAACGAGCGTCTTCCTCCTAACAGCCGTTGAATCTTCACCCACTTCTTCCAGTTGCCAATATGTTAATTCAGTTGATCATTATTTTCCATATACCTACAGTTTCTCTCTCTTATTTTATTTCCCATGTTGCTGTCAAAACATATTTGTTATTAACTCCACCAATTGAGATCTTTTAATGCCACAAACCTTTTTAAATTGCATACTAGGATTTATAAAACTTTCCATAATATGAACTTCTTTGCCTCTCCTCATTTTCCTCCTAAAATATTCCAGTACTCCAATCCTTTTTTTTAGGTTCATACTTTTGCAATAGATATTTTGCTCTTCTTGCCTAAAATATCCTTGCTACCTGATCTTCTGATGGCAAACTTCCACTCACTATTCAAATCTCATTTCTGTGTACCTCCCTCAGGAAGTCTTTCTGAAAAATCCCCCTCTGAACTAAGTACTCCCTCCAAATACCTCTGTAGCACCCTATAAAATACATTTTTAATAAGATACTGTCATTTTTGTCTGCCTCCTACATTAATTTGAGCACTTTGACATCAGAAACTAATATTATATAATGAGGAAATATACAGCCTGGTAATGAACAGAGTAGATTCTGGATTCAGACACCCTGAATTTAAATCCCCACCCTGATATTTTTTAGCTGTGCATTTTTTTTATTATCTGAAAAAAGCCTGGTAATAGTAGTATCTACCTCAAAAGCATTTTGTGGAGATTAATATAAATAAAATATATAAAATTAGTACAGTAGTCAGCATATAATTGTGTTCAATAAAGTTTTGTGAAATTACATGTATATATATATATATATATATAATTCCTCATATAGCCAAGCTATTCTGTACCTTCATAAACATTATGAAGATATGAAGATTTTGCATAAATCTTTTATTTATTAAGCTTTTTAGAGACAGGATCTTGCTCTGTGACCCAGGCTGCAGTGCAGTGGTGCGATCATAGCTCACTGCAACCTTGAACTCCTAGGCTCAAGGATCCTACCGTCTCAGCCTCCCAAGTAGCTGGGACTATAGGTGTATGCCACCATACACAGCTATTTTTTAAAAATTTTTTGTAGAGACAGGGTCTCACTATGTTTCCCAGGGTGGTCTTGAACTCCTGGCTTCAGATCATCTGCCTACTTCAGCCTCCCAAAGCACTCGGATTACAGGTGTGAGCCACCATGCCCAGCCTATTTCATTTTAAATGAATACAGGCGTGCATAATATAATAACTTTTCTGATATATGTTTGATCATGTCTGTCATATATTCAGTTAAATGTTAAACCTCAAATTAGAACATTTCTAGATAAAAAACTGATCCACTACATGACACTATTTCCAGGAATATGTTAGAGAAAAGTGGTTACTATCTCCATTGTGATACACAGAATTATAAATTGTAAGGTTTAAGACTATAATCATAATCTTGAACTTTGTACACTTTTTTCTGATTTTTATCATGAGTCTTTTCAGTTCTTTGAATTACTTTGCGTGTCTAGGATGCCAAGGATTTTTTTTTTTTTTTTTTTTAGTGTGTCACTGCTGTACTTCTCATTTCTACGTAAGTGGTATGGTCCTCTTAAAAGCCACTTGAAACTCATCCTCCTTCAAAAAAGCATTAAGGCTACAAGATATAATGTGAAAGTTAACTTCAGAAGCTCTGAAATTAGTTAGACCTGGGTTATTAAAGTCCAATAAGCAAAAGGGATATTGATCCATGGTAAAGGGGAAGGTACTGAGTTGTTTTGTAACTGTGCATCTGAGGCAAGTTATTCCAGCCCCGCTGGTCTTCTTATTGTCCTTAAACTCACTGATATGGTTTGGCTGTGTCCCCACCCAAATTTCATCTTGAATTGTAGTTAGTTCTCATAATCTCCATGGGTCATGGAAGGGGCCAGGTGGAGATAATTTAATCATGGGGGAAATTTCCCTTATCCTGTTCTCGTGATAGTGAGTTCTTATGAGATCCGATGGTTTTATAAGGGGCTTTCCCCTTCGCTGGGGACTCATTTATCTCTCCTGCTGCCATGTAAAGAAGGACGTGTTTGCTTCCCTTTCGGCCATTTTTGTAAGTTTCCTGAGGCCTCTGCAGCCCTGCAGAACTGTGAGTCAATTAAACAAACCCCTTTCCCTTATAAATTCCCCAGTCTCAGGCAGTTCTTTATAGCAGCATGGGAATGCACTAATACACTCACTGAGTTTAAGACCATGGTCTGGGCATTTCTGAGGTCCTTCCAGAAGTCTACTGAATTAGCTACACACACATCCCAATCACTGTCTATACCATTGTTTTATTTTCTTGTTCATATAGCACTTACTATATCTGAAATCATCTTATTTGTGTGTGTGCGCCCTCGCCCAGAAATGTAAACTTACTGTTGTCAAATCTTAAAATACACATATGCTCTCCCTTTCCTGCTTTAGCTACTCAGTTCTTTGTGTACATATAGGGGCAAATGGTAACAAGCCAAGGTAGCTCTATCATGCTAAATTCTGTGTGGGTAGACGACCTGGGAATGTGAGAAAGGGAGAAGAAAGCACTAATGTTCTTCCCTAAGTACTGCAGCAACAAAATTGTCATAAAAATAGAATAACATGAAGTTAAAAGTGTACAAAGAAGAAAGAAGAAATTTCAGGGAGCAAGGCCCTCTCATTGAATTGACTTTGTGCCTCATATTCCTATAATCCTGGTGCACTAAATCTGAGTCACTTTGCCAAGAGTCAAGGAAATGTTTGTATCCTACACTCTAGTAGCACTAAGACCTCTCTCACCTACCGAAAACCAGTGGGCAGCTTGGCCAAGGGAAATCCTTTTTTAAGGCAGCCACAGTAGGACCTGGTATGACTTCCATTGCCACCACATAAACCAAGCAGGTCAAACTAAAACTCTCAAGTCTTCATATTGCAACCACAGCCCACAAAACTGGACCAGAAACTCCATGTTTAACCTAGTGTGACTGCTGTTACCCATATAAGATTTAAGTAAGACCCAGAGTCTTATACCATAATACACAAAATGCCTAGGAGGCAATTAAAAATCACTTGTAATAGTAAGAAGACGAAAAATCACAACTTTAGAAAATAAACTCAATGGAAACAAACACTGAGATGGATCAAATGCTGCAATTATTTGACAAAAATTTTAAAGCGATCATCATAATATGCTTCAATAATTAATTATAAATTCTTTTAAAATAAATTAAAAAATAGAAAATCTCAGCAAAGAAAAAGAAGTCATAAAAATAATCAAGTGGAGACTGTATAACTGAAAATGATGATAATAGAAATTAAACAAAAATATCTAACTAAATGTACCTGATAGTAAGGTGGAGATAATACAGTGTAAAATTAATGAAATCAAGGAAAAATCAATAGAATTTACCTAAAATTATCAAGTAAGTGAAAATAGATAATATACGAACAGAACTTGTGGAACTATAACAAAAGTCCTAATATTCATACATTGAAATCCAAAAGAAAAAAATAATGAAGATTAAAAAATATCTGAAGAAATTATGGCTAAAATTTCCAAATTTGGTGAAATACATAAATCTAAAAAACTGAGTGAATCACAAATAGAAAAAACTCAAACAAATTCATGCTAATACACATCATAATTAAACCTCTGAAAATTAAAAATAAAGAAAAAATCTTGAATGGCACCAACTTGAAACAACCCATTATGTATGGGGAACACCAGCTTGAATTAGTATCTTGAGTTAATATCTCATCTGCAGCCATTAAGGCCAGAAGTAAATTGCACAATGTGTTGAAGTGCTAAAAGAAAAGAACTATCATTTATGAATTCTAAATCTGGTAAAACTATCTTCCTAAAATGAAAGTGAAATAAAGACATTTTCAGAAAACGGAAAACTAATAATTTTTTGTTAGTCATTCTACCCTTACAAAATGACTATAAAATGTTCTTTGAACCGAAATTTCGAGCATCAGAATGAAAAAGAAGCAAGAAACAAGAAAGAGGGAGAAATATGAGTACATACAATAGAATGTCCTTCTCATTAATTTCAGAAACAATATTTCATAATTAAAACAAATATTATTGACATTTAAAAGAGAGGATAAAGCAATCACAATGGAAGTAAGGTTCCCATGTTTCAGTTGAAGTGGTAAATATCAATACCACTAAACTGTGAAAAGTCAGACTTGAATATTGTAATATCCAGAACAACCACTCAAAATTTATACAAAGCAATTTAAAAATGCTATAACTAAATCAAGATGGAATTCCAAAAAATACTTAAGTAACAAAAAGGCAAGAAAAGAGAACAACAGGAAAAAGAGTAAGAAGAAACAAAAGGAAGACAAATAATAAAATGTCAGAGTTAAAATCTAACATATCAACAATTACTTTAAATATAAATGGGCTAATTTTACCAATCACAAGACAGAGTTTGGCAGTGTGGATTTAAACAACAACAATAGCAACATGATAGAACTGTTGGCTGTTCACCAAAAAAAGTCACTTTAAATTCAAAAGACAGGTAGATTGAAAGAAAAAGGATGGAAAAATATACCGTGCAATCATAACAAAAAGGAAGGTTGGCTATAATGATATCTGATATAGTAGACTTCTAAGCAATGAATATTACCAGACAAAAAAGGGATATATATAAGAATAAAAGAATCAATCTACAAGAAATACATAATAGTCTGAAATGTGTATGTTCCAAAGAACAGAGCCTCAAAATGCATGAAGCAAAAACTGATAGAACTTAAAGGAGAAACAGACAAGTCCACAATTATAGTTAGACACTTCTACATTGCCCTCTCAGCAACTAATTGAACTAATAGAATATCAGCTAAGATATAGAAGATATGAATAATACAATTAATTAACAGAATCTAATTCAAATATATTGAATTCAAATATATAGCTTCACTTAACATCAGAATAAGCATTATTTTCAAATACCCAAGAAACATTCATCAAAATATATCATATTCTGAGTCATAAAATAAACATAACTGAATTTAAACATTGAAATTCTAAAGAATATGTTCCCTTACCATAAGAGAATAAAGGAGAAATCAGAAAGACAGTAGGACATCTCCAAAGACTTGAAAGTTAAATAACACACTTAAATAATACATGGATTGAAAAGGAACTCTCAAAGGAAACTGTAAAGTACACAGACACGAATGAAAATGAAAATACAACATATTAAAATATGAAGAATGTAGCCAAAATAGTTCTAAGAGGGAAACATAGCACAAAATGTCCACATTGGAAATGATCAAATGACTCACATAAATAATCTAGGTTCCTACATTTAGCAATTGGAAAAAGAAGAGCAAAATAAACCCAAAGCTAGCAGGAGAAAAGAAACAATAAAGATAAGCCCAGAAACCATTGATACTAAAACTAGCAAAACACCGTTGAAAAACAATAAAATAAAAAGCTGGTTCTTAAAAAATAAACGAAATTGATAAACTTTTAGCAAGTCTGACAAAAATTTAAACAGAAGAAACAAATCATCGGTATCAGGAAAGGGATAGGGGATATCACTACAGATCCTGCAAACAATAAAAGTCTAGGGGAACACAACAAACAATTTTAGACTCATAAGTTAGGTAATTTAGAAGAAATGCATCTGGTCAGGCATGGTGGTTCACACCTGTAATCCTAGCATTTTGGGAGGACAAGGTGTGTGGGTCACTTGAGTCAAGAAGTTTAAGACCAGGCTGTGCAAGACGGCAAGACACTCTCCCTACAAAAAATATAAAAAGTTAGCCAGGTATGGTGATGTTCACCTGTAGTCCCAGCTACTGGGGAGGCTGAGGTGGATCACTTGAGCCTAGAGGCAGAGGTTGCACTGAGCCAAGATTGTTCCAGTGCACTCCAGTTTGGGCAATAGAACAAGACCGTCTTAATTTTTTTTTTTAATGTTAAACAAAAGAAATGCATCATTTACTTGACAATTAGGAACTACCAAAACTCAACAAAATAAAATTAACAATCTGAATAATAATTAAGAAATTGAATTCATAATTTAAAAGCTCCCAAAAAAGAAATTGGCAAGTACAGCTATTCTCAATGAATAATTCTATAAAACATTTAAAGAAGAATCAACACCAGTTCTCCACACTGTCCTCTAGAAAATAGAGGAGGATGGAATACCTTCCCCCTTAATTTATAAGGCCAATATTACCCTGATGCCAAATCCAGACAAAGATATTGTCCCCCAAAATAAAACTAAAGATAATAAATACCTCTTATAAATTTAGATGCAAAATCTTAAGCAAAATATATTAGCAAAATGAATTCAACAATGAATAAAACATATTATACACCAAGTGGAATTTATTCTAGGTATGCAAGGGTAGCTTGACTTTTGAAAATTAATGTAGTCTACCATGTCAGTAGGCTAAAAATAAGAAATAGTATAATAGTATCAATTAGCACACACACAAAAAAGCATTTAACAAAATTCATACCCATTCATAATGAAAAAAAAAAAAAAAAACTTCTCAGTCCTTTAGGAAGGGGAGAAATTCTTCAACCTGAAAAAGAACATTTAACAAAATCTCACCGCTCACATCATACTTAATGATGAAAGACTGAATGAATGATAGCCTTGTAAGATCAGAAACAAGTCAAGGATGTCCACTCTCATCACTCTTATTCAACATAGCACTTGTTATGAGTTGAATTGTGTCTGCCTAAAATTCATATGTTGAAGCCCTAGTTCCTAGTACTTCAGAATGTGACTGTGTTTTGAGACAGGGCGTTCAAAGAGGTAATTAAGTAAAAATGAGGCTGTTAGGGCAGGCCCTAACCTAATTTGACTGATGTCCTTATACAAAGAGAAAATTTGGACACACAGACACCAGGATTGTGCACACACAGAAGAAAGACCACGTGAGAACACGGTAAGGAGGCAGCCATTGGCAAGACAAAGAAAGAAGCCTCGGAAAACACCAAACCTGCCACTACCTTGATCTTGAACTTCAAGCCTCCAGAACTGTCATAAAATGCAATTATATTGTTTAAGACACTCCGTCTATGATATTTTGTTATGAAGTTCCAGCAAACTAAACAGTACTGGAAGTTCTAGTCATATCAATACAGCAAGATCAAAACAAAACAATAAAAGGGCATACAGATCAAAATGGAAGAAGTAAAATTGTTTCTATTTAGAGATTACGTGATTGCTATGCAGAATATTTTTAGAAATATCAATTTTAAAAAACAATACTCTCAGAACTAATAAAGAAGTTCAGCAAGGTAATAAGATACAAGATAAATGCATAAAATTCAATTACATTTCTATGTATTAACAATGACAATGCAGAAACCAAAATTAAAAATAAAACACCATTTATAATAGCTTTGAAGAAAATGAAATACTTAGACATCTACTTGTCAAAATATATACAAGATTTTTATTCTGAAAATTACAAAATTACAATAAAAATATTTAAATAAATGGAGAGACTCACCATATTCATGGATTAGAAGATTCAACATATTAAATTTATCAATATCAATTCTTCACAAATGAACTATGGGTTTAATTCAATCCCTATAAAAACCCTGTGAGATTTGTGGAGACATAGACAAGCTTAAAATTTTAATGAAAATGCACAAGGCCTAGAATAGCTAAAACTCTTTTTATAAAGAATAATAAAGTGGGAGGAATGATTCAATGAAACATTATGACTTACTGTATAGTTACAGTAATAAAGAGTAGGTGGTATAGGTGGAGAGCTAGACATATGGATTAATGAAACAGGATAGAGAGCCCAGAAATAGAGTCACATAAATATGCACAATTGATTTTTTGCAAAGGTGCAAAATCAGTTCAATCCAGAAAAGACAGCCTTTTCAACAAATAATGCTGGAGTAATTGAATATCCCTAGGCAAGAAAAAAGATATTTGATCTAGACCTCACTCTTACACAAAAATTAATTCAAACTTAATTAATGAACTCAAATGTATAGCAAAGCTATATAACTTTTAGAAAAGTAAGGTAGGAGAAAATAATATTCAGGATCTAGAGCTAGACAAAGAATTATTATAATTGATGCCAAAATGCAGAATCCATAAGAGAAAAATTGAGATATTGAACACATCAAAATGTAAAATTTTTGTTATGTGTAAGGTCAGGTGAAGAGGAGGAAAAGATAAGCTCCAGACTGAGAGAAAATATTTGAAAAAGGGCTAGAATCTAAAATATAAAAAGACTTCTCAAAACTCAACATTAAAAAAAAACGCTGTTAGAAAATAAGCAAGAACATGAAGAGACATTTCACCTAACAGGATATGCAAATAACAAGTACAGTAAGAGATATTCTCCTCCACTCACCGTTAGGGAAGTGCAAATTAAAACCACAATGAGATATCACTACACATATATCAGACAGACTAAAATAAAAAGTAGCAACAAAACCAAATGCTGGATACAAGAAACTGGATCATTTTCACATTGTTGATCGGAATGTAAGATAGTGCACCAAATCTGGACACGTTTGGTAGTTTAATAAAAGCATGCAATTATAATATGACCCAGTATTGGGCTCTTGTGCTCTTCTTCTTGGTAATAAAAACTTATGTTTATAAGAAAATCCAGTATGCTAATATTCTTAGAAGCTTCATTCAAAATAGGCAAAAACTGGAAACAGATCAAATATTTATCAATGGGTGAATGGTTACACATATCTACTAAGCAATAATGTAGAATGAACTCTTGATACACACAACAACTTTGACGAATCTCCAGGAAATCATGCCAAGTAAAAAAATTCAGTCCCCAAAGTTTGCATGCTGTATGATTCCGTCTATGTAACACTTTCGAGACGACATTTTAGAAATGAAGAACTGATTACTAGATACCAGTGGTTAGGGATAGTTGTAAAAGAACAATACACGGGAACCTTGTGATGGTACTGTTCTGTGTCTTAACTCTGGTGGTGGATGCATGAAGTTGTACATCACAAAATTGTGTAGAACTGAATACACACACACACAACCACAAATGAGTGTAACAAGTAAAACTTGGCAATTTTGGACAAGATTGATGAATTATATCAATGGCAATATCCTGTTGTGCTATTGTACTATAGTTTTGCAAGATGTTACAATTTGGGGAAACTGCATTTGATTACAATGATCTGAATAAAAATTTAAATTTTTTTTTCTCAAAAAAAAAAAAAAAAAGAAGGCTGGGCACGGTGGCTCATGCCTGTAATCCCAGCACTTTGGGAGGCCAAGGCAGGCAGATCCCGAGGTCAGGAGATGGAGACCATCACGAGGTCAGGAGATCGAGACCATCCTGGCTAACATGGTGAAACCCCATCTCTACTAAAAATACAAAAAAATTAGCCGGGTGTGGTGGCGGGTGCCTGTAGTCCCAGTTACTCAGGAGGCTGAGGCAGGAGAATGGCGTGAACCTGGGAGGCGGAGCTTGCAGTTAGCCGAGATTGTGCCACTGCACTCCAGCCTGGGCGACCGATTGAGACTCCGTCTCAAAAAAAAAAAAAAAAAAAAAAGAAAACATATTTTCTGAAGGAATCCTTGGATACCTTTTTGCCTTAATGTGCAAGAAAATTTTTACAATGTAAGTGTTGATGATGAAGACAAGTGAAGAGCAAGAAGGCTGTTCCTCATTAATGTCTTCTAACTCTTCCTTTTTCTAGATGCCCTATGTTGTCTTCTGGTCTTCTATCTTCCTGATTGATTCTTTTTTCTCAAGCTCTTCAGTGATATCACCTTTTTTCTCTTCCTATAGATTCAGATGGTCTTTAAGTCTTCATATTCAGATACTGTCTCCCACAGCTTAAAGTTTCCAAAATGTATATCTCCAGGCCTGAATCCTCTCCAGAACCCAGGGTATTCAGCTCTAGCTGCCTTCCTGACATGGCCATTTGGATATCCAGTCGTCTTCCTCTCATGATAGTCAACCTTCTTCCCGAAACCTGCTCCTCTTCAAGTGTTTCCAACTTATGAAATTGCATCATTAATCTCAGTCCAAAAGTACCATCTTTGACTTATACTTTTCTCTCTTTTACATTTCTCTCACTTATTTAAGCAATGAATCCTTTTGACTCAACTTTCAAACTGTATTCTACACCAGACTAATTTTTGCAGACTTCTTGTCTTAACTTCAGTTGCTGTAACAAAATAATATAGAATGGGTGAATTAAACAACCACATTTATTTCTCCCAGTTCTGGAGGCTGAAAAGTCCAAGATCAAGGTGCCAGCAGATTTGGTGCCTGGTTAGGGTCCTTTTCCTGGATGGCAGATGACCATCTTCTGCCTGTATCCTAATATGGCAGGGACTGGGGAGACAGAGGCAGGAATAAAGAGAGAGAGAGAGAGAGAGGCACAGTCTGGTCTCGCCCTCTTCTTATAAGGACACCAATTCCATCATAAGGTCCTCAGGACCTCATCTAAACGGAATTACTTCTCAAAGGCCCTGCCTCCCGAATGCCATTACCTTGGGGTTTAGGGTTTCAACATATGGGGGGGCACAAACAAAACACTCCCCTGCTACTACCCTATTCTGAACTATCTTCATCCCTCCCTGGTCTCACTATGAATCATCTGACTGGTCCCTTATATTCCACTCTTACTCCTCTAGAGCTTCTGTCAACAGCCAGCATAATGGTTGCCTTTAAAGTGTAAGTCAGATTATGCCACTCCACCTGCTTAGAACCCTCCAGTGGTACCTGTCACACATAGAATGAAATCAGACTCCACATCATGGTCTGAATGATTCTATTTACATGATTATCAATATTGGATGCATATATTATCATATGTGGGGCTGACACCAAGGACTGTTATAGCAACGGAAGAACCACATACAAGAAATCCCTCTGTTTTGGGCAAACTGGGACAGTTGGTAACCATAGGGCAGGCCACACCCCAGACCAAATAAATCAGAATCTGTTGGTGTCCAATTCAGGTGTAAGTATACATATATTTAAAGATCTCCAGTTGATTATAATGTGCTGCCAAATTTCAGAACCATTGCTTCAAAACAGTGGCCTACAAACTACAGCTCAAAGGACCAAATCATGTCTGTCTTCCGGTTTCGGAGTTTATCTAAAATATATCCACACCAATTTGTTTATGGGTAGTTTATGACTGTTTTCTAGTTACTGAGGCAGAATTGAGCTGTTGCCCACAAAGCTGAAGTATTTGCTATCTAGCTCTTAACAGGATAAGTTTGCTCTAAATGATCTAGCCATTGGCTAGTTCCCCAACTTATCTGATTAAGTAGTTTTCCACACAGACCTCTCTTGACCACCATGCATAAAATAAAATAAAATCTTGCCAAATGCATGCTCTGCATTATTTTTTATTAGCAACTAAATTTAAATTATAGTTTTATTAAATTTGTTTTTGTCTATCTCCCCCACTAGAATGTAAACTCTGAGGATAGCCTATTTATTTTTGCTTTTTAAAAATTGTTATATCATAGTTGTACATATTTTGGGGGTATATTTGATATTCTAATAAATGTGTAATGTGTAATGATCAAATAAGGGTATTTGGGATTGGGATATCCATCATCTCAAATATTTATCTTTTCTTTGTATTGAGAATATTACAATTCTCCTCTGCTAGCTATTTTGAAATATACAATAAATTATTTTTAACTATAATTTCCCTACCATTCTATTAAACACAAGAATTTATGTTCACTGTTGTCTCTCCAGTTCCTAGTACAAACATTGGTACCTTTCAGATGTTATATAGACAAGTATTATACAAATGAATGAATGTCTCTATACTTATGAAAATGGCTCTGCATGAAAATGGCTTCCTTTCCTTATCTGCCTGGGAAACACGTTCCTTCCTTTAATAATCTACTGACATAGGGTGTCATCTGTGACCTTTCTCTGATCCACATTTTTGTTCTAACCCCTCCATTCCTGTTCTCATCTCATATGTGTGCATGTACCAATTTTCCCTCCTAGATCTACTAGCATTTTTATCTTGGATGATCAATGAGCTCCTTACATGTAAATTCTCAAGGCTTTCATATGCTTATTCCTTCACATATTTGTATTCCACTTAGTTATTCCAGTAACTGCCACATTTTTGACACTACTGCAAAGTTTGAGAAAGAAAGGAAGAAGATATGTTGGACAGAAGGAAGAAGAGAAAGAAGAAAAGGAAAAAAGGAAAGGTAAAACTATGATACGACCTTTATTTTTCTAAGAATCCTAATATTTTCTATTATAATCAAATAATAAAAATTTTGTTATTGTTCTGTCCATCTTCACAATATGTGTGTTTCCTCTCTTAACTTTTAGATTTCAATATTTCTTTCTGTTATATCAGTTGATTCAAGGATGTTACTTAAAAGAGTCGACTTGCATAGCTTAGCAATGTGGACTCTAGGTCTATTAATACTTTGATTCCTATCTTGGTCATTTACTGGCTATCTGACTTTGACCAAGTAACAATATTCTGAGCCTCAATTTCTTCATCAATAAAACAAAACTCATAAAGTTGCTGCCAGGATCAAATGTAATTATATCTAGCACATAGTATTCCTTACATAAATGTCAACTATAATTGCTATTATTCATGATTAACTCATAACTTGTCAGAGTAAGAGATAATTCTACATGGAACTTATTTCTTAGATTTTTTTCTCTGCCAATGGCATTCAAATAAAAGGATAAGAGTAAGATTTAAGCTAAACTTGTTTTGTACCAGAAATAAAAAATTAAAAAAGCATTTTAATGTTTTCTGAATTTATGTTTTTCCAAAATATTTACTTGGAAAATAATTTGTTCTGCTAGATTTTGCTGTTAGATGCATCGTGGCACTAATCTTTCTGGCTCTTTCATTTTTAAAGCTCATTTTTATTATTCTTTCAGCTCATACATTTCTTATCATCCATAAAATTTTCTGTTTCAAAACAGTGCAAAAATTTTACTCAATCATTACTGAAGTAGGCTCCAAAATGCAAAAGAAACCCCAAGATTAATTTTACTGCTTATGGAAAAGTATTACTTTTGAAAGGATCTGGTGGTTAAATAAGTATCAGATTCTATCCTCCATATGTCGGAAAAAATATTTTATACCTCTTCCTCTATCCCCACAACCAGTCTTGATAAATTTTCTTGATTCTCCCAGAAAAGTGTACACAATTTTTTTGATGGTGAACATAATTGACCAGAAAAAGCACACTGCTCATGCCCTGAACTGTTTCCATAGCTATTTAATAAGATGACTCTGGCAAACAATGAAAATCCTGTTTCATAGTCATCATTGGAGTTTATGTACACACCCATATTGTGTCTCAGCTGGGTCACTAAGAACCTGTGAAAAAGCCACAAAGAATATTTACAATTATATCAGTTAACATCTGACCTATATATTTTGGCTACCTTATTTTAAAATTAATTGTCATTCTTTTTTTCAGCTTCATTTTTCTCCACAAGACAGTTATTGATCTCAATTTACTTTTTTTGTTTTTATTTTATGTCTCCCCCTATTAGAAATATAAGTACCAGAAAGGCAGGAAATTTTTATGTTTTGTCCGTTGCAGTTTCCTCGAAATCTAGAATAGTGCCTGGTACATAGTAGGCGCTTTACATATTTTTGTAAATTGAGTAAGTAATTTATTATTGTTGTTGTTGCTGACATGGAGTTTCACTCTTGTTGCCCAGGCTGGAGTGCAATGGCGCGATCTCGGCTCTCCGCCTCCAGGGCTCAAGTGATTCTATTGCCTCAGTAGCTGGAATTACAGGCATGCGTCACCATGCCGGCTAATTTTGTATTTTTGGTAGAGATGGGGTTTCACCATGCTGGTCAGGCTGATCTAGAACTCCGGACCTCAGGTGATCCGCCCACCTCAGCCTCCCAAAGTGCTGGGATTACAGGCATGAGCCACCGTGCCCAGCCGACATTACCCTACTTTAAATGCTATAAACTTAAATACTATTTTTATCTTTAAAAACAAGATGTATAATTCACTTAGATATTGCTTCCGTATAAAAACAACAATAAAACACTGATTATATATTCTTTTTGGCTAATTGGCCATCTATAATATTTTGCCAGTAGAACCTTGGATATTAAAAAGGCAACTTAAAAAATACACACACACACACACACACACACATCTATCTATCTGTCTATCAATCAAGTTTCTTGACCTAAGGAGTCCATATGAATGGTAATATAAGCAATAGCTGATACATATTTATGATATTAAAATTAAAATACATAGCTTTTAAAATTTATAGTAGTATGATATTGATTTCCCATCTTAAATGTGTATATATATATCTATATGTCATAATGATACTGTTAGTTCTTATTTTTTTTTTTATTACCAATTGTTGAAATGAATAGATGTGGAAAGTATTCCTGAAAATAACCAACAATAGAAAGAATACATTTAAACACTTCATGGAACAACAATGAAAAATCTTGTTAGTCATCTATTTTATAGCCAAGAAGAACACAAGTTGAAAACAGTTCAAAGACAGAATTTACAGATAATGCTGACTCCCCTGAGAGTTTATAAGGACAGAAAAGATCTTCCTGTTTGTGTGGCATTATATCAATATTTAGTATAATTTAGTGTGACACAAATACAGATCTTCATATTTTCCCTTTCTGAAAAGCCTCTATATTGTTTAAATATCATGTTGAACTAGACTGTAGAACTCTCTAAATTGGCTAAGTGGTTCTACAATAGTGCAACTGAATCTAGGCTGCCAAGCAAGTGCCGACTCAGCATGATTTCTGAATAGTTGGTAAATGAAGCTTCAACAATCTGAGGTTTTAAATGAAAGCACTCTCTTAACAGAAATTATCTCAGAATTACATGTCTGTTACAATAATAATTTTACAAAAAAATACTTTCATATCGAAAGAGAAAAAACAAATATTGATTAATTGATGAAAAGGTAATAATTGGATGTTTTCAGTTAATGAAACATTTGCTATGTTACCTGCTATGGGAAATATAGAAGAAGAATATACTAAAAGCAGATACCATAGATCCCCTTTCCTTAATGGTATTTTAAAAAATAAACAAAACATGTCGAGACCAAATGGCATTGCCAGGAAAGATAAGGCTAAATCGCATCATTCATGTTCTCTTGTGGCGTCAAGTTCTTTCAGGGGAAGCTCTAAGATTTCTCCTATTTAGAAAGGAAGGGATCTGATCAATTCACTCACAGTAAGAATTTCTCTCTGATAACTTTTATTTTTAAAACTAGGAGAAATGATTAAATCATGACAATGAATCCCTAGTGATAAAAGCCCTAGAACTCAGGAACTCAGGAGCAGAGGGTGTGTCTGACCTATGTGCTTTAGTAGCTCCAACCACCACTCTTTCCTAGCCATCAGTGGCTAGCTGTGGAGAAGGCGTTATCATGGACAAGGAGAACCAGAAGCAGAACTTCTGCCATCACAGCTTTACATATGGGAGTCCCAGGAGGGGAAAAATGAAACTGGTCTGAATCATGACAGAAAATAAAATATGATGTATAAATGCACAGCAAATGGTGAAATATGCAATAGAACTGTCTTTTCTGAAAGTGTAAACATGCAAATCTTTCATCTAGAGAGAAACCCAGAAAACGAGGATCAACTATCAACATCTTCTCCTGAAGGGAATCCTCTACTGTCACATCAGTGGATGCCTTTCCAACCATGATACATCTACATGGCCTCTCTGTGTGTATCTCTGTGCATGGCATCCCAGGTGTGGGATAAATTGTGTGCAATTTATTTAAATGTTACTATTCATGATTTGAATCCACAGATGACACTTGATTAAGTGTCTTCTTGGTGCAAATGGGGAAGGTCAGTTATTTATGTCCAATACTCCATGCCCAGCAAAGCTTAAGGGACTGAATTAATTTGATAAACAAGTATATATTTCAGGCAATGTGCTAGGAAATGCAAAGATGAATATGATAGGATTACTGTGTTGTTTGACATTCTCAAATTCTTTCTGAGGATAGACACAGTAGGAAAAACAATATGAAACAGATACTAAGAAAGATTTACTAAACATATATTTATTGAAAAAATATTAATTTGCTTAGAGAAGTCAGGAATACTTAACAGAGGAGGTGATTTTGAAAACTCTTACAGGAAAAATGTAACTATTTAATGCATATGCATACTATATTTTTGTAGTAATTTGGATGTTGCTTGTTTTCAGCATTCCGTGAAAGTCTTCTTTCTTCCAGCTACATTATTTATACTCAAGAAGGATATCATTTTTCTTTCGAAACTGTCTCAATTGCTAACATACTTGGCATTTTTCAAATTAACACTTGGAGTTTCTATTTCTGTGACTAGTAGAAGGCCTGTGATATGTACTCATTTGTGATTTTGATGAGGCACAACTTTGAATCATAGCTTTGTAAGATTGGTGTGTGGGAATGAGTCATGTTGCTGATGCGTGATTCTGGTGACCTCTCGCTTTCCACAGCCAGACATGGATCTGTTGCTCTGCATTACTTCTTAAATCAGCAATAACTCTTGTGCCATGAAAACAAATTGACAACTTTAGATACACTAATCATATAATAAGGTACATAATAGAGCATGTTCTATTTTAGTAGTGAAATTAACATTCATAACTTTATAATTTCTATCCTATATTTATTTAGTGACTTACATGTTGGAAGTCATTACTTAACATATTTAGTTATATTTGACTTTTTTATAGGGAATTGTATATATTAAAATATCATTAGCAAATTTGAGGAGTCACAATAGTCTGCTATTTTCTCAGGCAATGTCAAGTGTATTCCATACTTCCCAAACCATAAGGGCTCAATATATTCTTGCTAAACGGGTACGATAAAAGAAGAAACCTTTTCATGTTATTTCTTTTTAAAGAATCTTCATAATTTAAATAATTGCAATAATGAGTATAGATTGTACAGGCATAAACAACTGAAATTTTTTTTAATTTTATTATTATTATACTTTAAGTTTTAGGGTACATGTGCAGAATGTGCAGGTTTGTTACATATGTATGTATGTGCCATGTTGGTGTGCTGCACCCATTAACTCGTCATTTAGCATTAGGTATATCTCCTAATGCTGTCCCTCTCTCCTCCCCCCACCCCACAACAGTCCCCGGAGTGTGATGTTCCCCTTCCTGTGTCCATGAGTTCTCATTGTTCAATTCCCACCTATGAGTGAGAACATGCGGTGTTTTGTTTTTTGTCCTTGCGATAGTTTACTGAGAATGATGGTTTCCAGTTTCATCCATGTCCCTACAAAGGACATGAACTCATCATTTTTTATGTCTGCATAGTATTCCATGGTGTATATGTGCCACATTTTCTTAATCCAGTCTATCGTTGTTGCACATTTGGGTTGGTTCCAAGTCTTTGCTATTGTGAATAGTGCCGCAATAAACATACATGTGCATGTGTCTTTATAGCAGCATGATTTATAGTCCTTTGGGTATATACCCAGTAATGGGATGGCTGGGTCAAATGGTATTTCTAGTTCTAGATCCCTGAGGAATCGCCACACTGACTTCCACAATGGTTGAACTAGTTTACAGTCCCACCAACAGTGTAAAAGTGTTCCTATTTCTCCACATCCTCTCCAGCACCTGTTGTTTCCTGACTTTTTAATGATTGCCATCCTAACTGGTGTGAGATTATATTTCATTGTGGTTTTGATTTGCATTTCTCTGATGGCCAGTGATGATGAGCATTTTTTCATGTGTTTTTTGGCTGCATAAATGTCTTCTTTTGAGAAGTGTCTGTTCATGTCCTTCGCCCACTTTTTGATGGGGTTTTTTTTTTTCTTGTAAATTTGTTTGAGCTCTTTGTAGATTCTGGATATTAGACCTCTGTCAGATGAGTAGATTGCAAAAATTTTCTCCCATTTTTTAGGTTGCCTGTTCACTCTGATGGTAGTTTCTTTTGCTGTGCAGAAGCTCTTTAGTTTAATTAGATCACATTTGTCAATTTTGGCTTTTGTTGCCATTGCTTTTGGTGTTTTAGACATGAAGTCCTTGCCCATGCCTATGTTCTGAATGGTAATGCCAGGGTTTTCTTCTAGGGTTTTTATGGTTTTAGGTCTAACATGTAAGTCTTTAATCCATCTTGAATTAATTTTTGTATAAGGTGTAAGGAAGGGATCCAGTTTTAGCTTTCTCCATATGGCTAGCCAGTTTTCCCAGCACCATTTATTAAATAGGGAATCCTTTCCCCATTGCTTGTTTTTGTCAGTTTGTCAAAGATCAGATGGTTGTAGATGTGTGGTATTACTTCTGAGGGCTCTGTTCCGTTCCATTGATCTATGTCTCTGTTTTGGTACCAATACCATGCTGTTTTGGTTACTGTAGCCTTGTAGTATAGTTTGATAGACCGCTAGCAAGACTAATAAAGAAGAAAAGAGAGAAGAATCAAATAGATGCAATAAAAAATGATAAAGCGGATATCACCACTGATCCCACAGAAATACAAACTACCATCACAGAATACTGCAAACACCTCTACGCAAATAAACTAGAAAATCTAGAAGGAATGGGTAAATTCCTCGACACATACACCCTCCCAAGGCTAAACCAGGAAGAAGTTGAATCTCTGAATAGACCAATAACAGGCTCTGAAATTGTGGCAATAATCAATAGCTTACCAACCAAAAAGAGTCCAGGACCAGATGGATTCACAGCCGAATTCTACCAGAGGTACAAGGAGGAACTGGTACCATTCCTTCTGAAACTATTCCAATCAATAGAAAAAGAGGGAATCCTCCCTAACACATTTTATGAGGCCAGCATTATCCTGATACCAAAGCCGGGCAGAGACACAACCACAAAAGAGAATTTTAGACCAATATCCTTGATGAACATTGATGCAAAAATCCTCAATAAAATACTGGCAAACCGAATCCAGCAGCACATCAAAAAGGTTATCCACCATGATCAAGTGGGCTTCATCCCTGGGATGCAAGGCTGGTTCAACATATGCAAATCAATAAATGTAATCCAGCATATGAAATTTTTTTTAAAAAGCTAAATGGCAAACTACTTATAATAATGACAAATTGCTCATTTGGGGGTTTTAATTTTTACATATCAGTGAGGACCAATATGTAAAATGTCTCATAGACTTTGGCGCTTAATAATTATCTAGAATATTCCTTCATTAATGATAAGACAATGATAGAACTATCAAAGGTAAAATACTTATTACATAAGCACTGAAAAGAGTTTCTATTTGCAATTATTTCACTGTTACATTTCAAAGGATTTTGAATCTTTGTACCCATTTTGAGTTATAAAAATGTACTACTATTATGCTTGTTGCTATAATTTAATTTTATAAAAATGTTTAATATAAGTAAAAAGACACGATATTTTGTTCTAATATCTTAATTTTCTTCTTAAATATGGCCAAAATAATTATGCTGCTTGGATATATGCACATATAGTCACAAGCAGAGAGTAAACAGATATCCTTAAATGAAGGCTCCATAAACTTTCCCTGGCAGGACACTTTGAAGGGTGGCTATTTTTACTAGTATCCTGTTCTTTTAATGTCAAGGAATATATGCAGAGTGAAAAACTGTTAGATGCATGTAATTGTTATTGTCAATTTAAATTTAAAATTCCAAATAACATGAAAATTCTAGTCTTAAAGATTTATTGAAATTGTTTTCATTAGCTATGTCCACTAGAGTCACAAGCCAGCAGTTCCCCTGGTTTGCCTACTGCCACTAAGTGCTTTTCTTTCTCTGTCAGAAACATTTTCTGTGTATATGCATATATGTGTATACGTGTGTGTGTGTATATATATATTAGAGATGGAGTCTCACTATGTTGCCCAGCCTGGGCTCAAACTCTTGGACTCAAGCAATCCTTCTGCCTTAGCCTTCCAAGTAACTGGGGCCACGGGCCCATGCCACAATGCTCAGCTTATTTTTCCATGGTAGACTTTTATAGGATTGGGATGAGCTGGAGCCTTTTGTTTGTGTTTTCTTGACTTTTAAAAGATGTGGACACCAGCTTCAATTCTTCCTAGTTTATGCACACACACACAAAATGTCAACTTGTGACCATTTCTTCATGGGTAAGGTTACTTCTGTAGGCATTTGTTAGATAATAGTTTTATGTATTCTAACATGCTTCTTTCCTCTCTATTTTGCTAATCATATGAAAAGTTAATTTCCTAGCCCTCTGAAACTGTGCAATGCTACACTTCCCTTTACTTTTTCCTCATCTTTAAAATGACTATTATAATCAGACTGAAAATTCCTTTTAACATATAAACACTAACTCCATAGGTTTTTCAATAGTGAAAGGAAAAACGAAAAAAGTACCTGCTTCTGCCAGTCTCCAAATACATAAATAAAATAATATATTCCATATTTTACATGTGACAATATATATTTAATTCATGGAAAGGGCAGGTATAGGTAAGAGATGGGTGAGTCCACTCTTAAGGCTCTTAAGTGTAACATGCAATTTGAGTGAACATCGTTTTATCTCCCAATTGGCCAGGTAACAAGGGATATGAATTATACATTCAAGTCCATAATGACCATGAGTTCTACTGGCCCCTAGATTTAGAATCAGAAAAAAATGCCTGAGCTCCACTTCTGCCTTTTGATGGTTATGTAACATTGGCATTACTTGGCTTCTTTGAACCTCCATTTTTGGTGCTATACATTGGGAATAAAAATATTTCAGATCAGCAGTGTAGCATCATTTGTTTAAGAGGATGCCTCTTTGAATTTGATTTCTGGCTGTGCCCTACACTATGTGACGTTGGGCAAATTATAACACTGCACTGCTCTGTGCCTTGATTTGATCATCCACAAAACAAATATAATAACAGTAACCTACTCCTTAGTATTATTGTAAGGATTGAATGAGTTAGTATATGTAGAATACTGTCTGTTACACAGTAAATTCTCAATAAATGTACTATCTTTATTTTTGATATTATTTTTATTTGGAAGGCTCTTGTAAAAATTAATCAAAAACAGATAATATTCTGTAAGCAGAAAACATCACACAAAGTGGTAGTACACAGCAAAGGAATTTTGACATAGCTGTTCTACGTCTATTTTTAAGAATTTTGTTATTGGGCTTCTTTATAACACTTCAATATCACACACTAATCCCTTAGCAACTTGTTACATTCTGCATTTAATTTTTGCTTAGCCCCAAAGTGTTAAAACAGCTTTTCACTAACTTTCCGATTTTGGCACAATTTATCAAAACTTATTATTAATTCACAAAAGTTGGCATCTGACCATGAACTTCTTCAGAAATAATTACAAAGCAAGAGCATTCAGCTGCCTCAAAATTAAATTCAGCTTTCTTTCTAAGGGGGGAGGATTTTAAAATAAAATGCTTTTATCTTTAAATTGATTTGGAGACATTATAAATTCTGTTTTTTAAGAATCAATCAAACATAATCTCAATTAACTATACACAGAAATTCCAATAAATAGGAATAAGCTTTTAAAAATTACCATGTTGGTCACTGCAAAAAAAGAACCTCCACAGAATTAGATATGCCCCTGCCCAATATTATAGGTTTAAATATACAACTCATATTCCAGAGCTATTATTATGGTCTCAAAGTCTGAGACTGAAACTGAAAGATGCACTTCAGCTGCAAATATGTAGCAATTATCATAAAATGAACTTCATTCCACATTCTTGCTAATCACCATGGTAACCTACATTCAATGGATTCTTTCTGGGAAATATTCCAGACTTGATCAGACATTTTTAGTTTAGAAGTTTAGAATATTTTTACTTACTTGGTTGCTTATATTGTTGTTTTTAGCAATATCTAATGACATTATAAAAAGAGTGTTCTAGAATATTGAACTAAAGGCATGAAGAATAATTGACTAATTACATTTAGTAATAATATTTCATAAATATGTTAATGAACCCATGAGCTTATAACATATAAACTATAATATCATAAGCGATCTAAATTCAGTATTTGACTACCAAAATATATATAATCAAATAAATGTATATACTTCATTTATGTACCTTCAATGTTTAATATTAAATGTATTAGATATGAGATTGAAACCTATCCACCAAATGATAGTAACGAGAATTTGTCACTTAGCCATTGCAAATAAAAATGTCAATTTTGTCAATTAAGTGTTTTGAGAAATGTGTTGTCTTAGGATAAATATCAGAAGGGTGATGAGTTTTAGTACTAATAAATATCATTTTCTCAGGCCTATTTATATGGCTTGGGAGATAACCTACATGTCAGAATAAGAGAACAAGGACATCTGCTAGCTCCTTAAGGAGATTGTCACCAAGTCTGGCCATGCTGGCAGGGTCACTGGGAGAGAATTCACAATGAACAGCTTGCTTTTGGATTAAAAGAAAACCAGGATACAGTAAAGTAGCATTGAGATTGATGGCCAGGTATCTAAAACATACAGCTATAAGCCCCAGGGAGCAAGAAGTATGTCCCCCAAGTGGTATATCCATGGCACAGACACTTACCCTGGAGATAAATTGAAGTAGGCATCCTTATTTCTACCACAATTGTTGGTATTTCCTAAAAATGCTCCTGCTCAAGTTCTGAGGCCTTTTGCCAGAACCCTAGAACTTGGAATTTAATAAATAACATATCAAATAAGAGAGTTTTATAACCTGAGTTTTGTAAGTAACTCAGAGGGGGAGACAATGGTATTTTGGGCCTAAATCTACATAAATGGAATTTGATTGGAAGATTATAGGTACACAGACACACACACACACACACACACACACACACACACACACACACACAGAGACAGCAAATCTAGACATGGACTTTAGACTTGACACAAAAATTATTCAAAATTGATCATGGACCTGGATGTAAAATGGGAAACTATAAAAGTTTTTGAAGGAGGCATAAGGAAAATCTCCATTCCCTTGTATTTAGTAATAAGTTTTTAAATACACCACCAAATGAATGCACGATCTGTGAATGAATAATTGATATACTGGACTTCACTAAAACTTCTACTTTGCAAAAGACGCTGTTAAAGAGATAAAAATATAAGCTAAGGACATGGAAAAATATTAAACACATAAGTAATAAAATACATGTATCCAAAATATACAAATAATTCTTAAAATTGATTAATAAGAAAACAAATAAATTATAAAATGGGTAAAATATCTGTGCAGACACCTCATCAAAGATGTTATACGGATAACACGTAAGTATATTAATAGATGCTTAACCTCATTTGTCTTTAAGGAATTGCTAATTAAAACTTTGAGTTACCATGACACAATGATCAGAATGACTAAACTTCCATATATATAAGTAAATAAACCAAAACAAAAAATGCTGACAATACCAGTTGCTGGTGAAGATATAGAGCAATAACAACTCTCATTCAGTGTTGGTGGGGATGTATAGCCACTTTGGAAGAAAATTTGACGGTTTCAAACTGTCAAAAATAAACACAATCTTACTCTAAGATCCAGAAGTGAGTTCCTAAGTATTTACTCAAATGACTTTAAAACTTATGTTCACATAAAAACCTGCATAGGAATACTTTAATTAGCTTTATTTGTAATTGCCCAAAATAAAAAACAATCAAGATATTATTTAAAAAGTAAATGGATAAACTAAGGAACATCTATATAATAAGACATTATTCAGAACATAGAAGAAAGAAAGAAAAAGAAATAAGCTATTAAACCACAAAACACATGGATGAATCTTAAATGCATATTGCTAAATGAAGAGAGCCAGTGTGAAAAGCTGCATACTGTTTAAGTACAATTGTATAACATTCAGGAAAAGCCAAAACTATAGAGATGATAAACATAAATGGCTGCCAGGGGTACAGCAGGGAATAGGGTAGGGTTAAAAATTGAAGCAACATAATTTTGAGGTGGTCAAACTATTCTGTATGATACTGTAAAGGAGAGGGCGAGACATCAGGTTGGTGCAAAAGTAATTGCGGTTTTTGCCATTGAACGTAATGGCAAAAAACGCAATAACTTTTCCACTTACCTAATATAAGACCTGTAGTCTCAGAATATACAGACCTTTAAAGCATAAAAAGTAAAAATTTATGTATCAAACTATTTAAAAAGTCATTTAGGAAGTTGAAGGATCTCAAAAGGAAATACACAACGTGAAAAAAATAATCTAACTGTATTACAGATGTATAAAACAATCTCATTGAAGGGACTGGGGGAGGAAAAAGTTGACCTAAGTAACTTTGGAAGGGAGTGGAGTCTATGAGGCTAAAGGCAAAGAGAGCGCTACATAAAACTACACTCTACTTGATGAAGTTGTTTCCCATGGGTATATGGGTTAACAATTCTGAAACCATTACATATACTGTACATACAGTGGAATTGGACAATTGAGTAAATGAACAGTAGATGGTGGGAACCAGGTTTCTCACTGTTAGGGTGGAATGATACAGATAAGCAAGGGAGAAGGCTGAAATGATCCATTTGGTAATCAATTAGAGTTGGAGATATCAAAATGAATTTATTAGCTTAATATAGATATTGTTGCTTATATATTTATAAACATATGTACATATTTATGGCTAAGTATATATGTATACAGATTATAACATATTAATATGTCTCATTGCTCTGTCACCTGAGAAAGCCTAGAAGCAATGACACCCCAGTAGCAATGAGCAAACCTGGTACCTATATCTTGTTTCTAACACCATGCTCCAATTTAAAAAAGTAACTCTTTGCAGAGTTGGCTGGTTCTAGGATGGGACACAAACTATACAAGATGTCTGGAGCATCTTCTGGTGCTAGAAAGTAAGGAAGTGCTTGGAAAAATCCCTACATTGGTGGCGGTATATTCAAAAGACACAGAAGTCAACTGAAAGACTTCCCAATTGCCACAGTTGGAAAATTTTAGCAACAAAATAAAGTTGTATTGGATTGCCTTAGCTCAGGCTGCTATAACAAAATGTCATAAACTGGATGGCTTATAAACAACATAAATTTATTTCTCACAGTTCTGGAGGCTGGGAAGTCTAAGATAAAGGTGCCAGTAGATTTTTCTAAATTTTTTTATACTGAGATTTTCTTATTCCGAAGTAGGATCATTGGAGTCATTCTTCTTCTTTTTCTTTTTTTTAATCTTCTCTCTCATTTTTCATCTCTTTATCTTTTTGCTATATTTGCTGCAACAATGTCTCAACTTTGTCTTTCAATGTTTTTATTTAGTTTTTGTTTATTTCTGTTATTATAATCTTAATGTCCAGGCATATTTTTCTTTTTTTCTCTGAATGTGCCTCTTTTGTAGCATGCTGTTTTGTCACCGAGGCAATATCTTTTATTATCCCTGAACAGTCTTTGTTTCCTACAAGGTGTTTGTCTAGGTGTTTGTCAGTCTGTTTGGGCTGCTGTAACAAAATACTGTAAACTGGGTAGCTTACAAACAATGGAAATTTATTGCTCACAGTTCTGAAGGCTAGGAAGTCAAGATCAAGGCACTGGCTGATTTGGTGTCTGGTAAGGACCTTCTTCCCTGTTCGTGGATGACTGTCATCATGCTGTGTCCTCACATGGCAGAACTACTGACTGAGGGAGTCTTCTGGGATCTCTTGTATAAGATCATTAATCCCATTTCATGAATGGACAGAGCCCTCGTGACCTAATCACCTCCAAAAGGCTCTACCTCCTTATTTTAATTACATTGTGGGCTTTCAGTATATACATTTGGGAAGGACACAAACATTTACTCTATAGCATGGATTATAACCCAAAGTGTGAAATAAATATCTATGAGTGTATAATGATTTTAACTAATTAATAGAGGAGAATAGACAAATCTCCCCTGGATAAAAATTCCAAATAATTTGTGTAGATGTGCTACACTTAAGGAGGTAGAACATAACCCACTCTTTAAGGTGTGAGCTGTGCATAGTGACTTTCTTCTAAAGGGAGAAAAAAAGGAGTAAATCAATGGTGGAAAAACCTGACAAACTCTACCTCAGCCAGGTATCACGTTTAACTTCAACAGTGATTAAGTCATGTTGATAATGAGACTCCTTGATATAAAATGATGATAATGGCACCTGACCTCTGTGGTCTTCCTCCTAGAAACCCACAACCACATTCTAATCACAAGAAAAACATCAGGTAAATACCAATTGGAGGACCTTCTACAAGATCCCTGACCAGTAATCCATAAGACTACCAAAAATCATCAAGTTAAAAATAGAAAGTCTAAGAAATTGTTACAACCAAAAAACAGCCTAAAAGACATGATGACTAATGTAATGGGGTATCTTGGATGGAATACTGGAACAGAAAAAGGACATTAGGGTAAGGCTGAAGAACTCTTAAGTCTGAAGTTGAGCTGATGATAACTTATCAATGCTGGTTTATAATTATGACGAATGTACTGGGCGCAGTGGCTCGTGCCTGTAATCCCAGCACTTCGGGAGGTCAAGGCAGGTGAATCACTTGTGGTCAGGAGTTTGAGACCAGCCTGGCCAACATCGTGAAACTCTGTCTCTACTAAAAGTATAAAAATTAGCTGGGCATGGTGGCACGTGCCTATAATTCCAGATACTTGGGGGTGCAGAGGCATGAGAATCGTTTGAACCTGGGAGGTGGAGGTTGCAGTGAGCTGAGATCGTGCCACTGCACTGCAGCCTGGGTGACAGAGTGAACTCTGTCTCAAAAAAAAAAATTATGACAAAGGAATTATATTAATGTAAAATGACAGGAAAAATTGGGGGCAGCATATACGGGAACTCTTTATACATGTTTAAAACAATTTTGTAAATATAATTTCTAAAATAAAAGGTTATTTAAAAGTTTATTAGATTTTTCACAAGGGTAATTTTTTTCCAGTTTTCTTTTTTTTTGTCCTGCATGAAACCACCATATATTACCAATACAGTTATGTGTTCCATCTCTATCTGATCTCCATTACTCTCTGCTAGAGGTAATTACTACCTTCATTTAAAAATTAATCATAAAATTAGGTTTACATATATTTCTAGCTGCATAAAATATATTTTGTCCAGTTGTGCTTGTTCCTAGGCCTTATGAACATGAATAATCTCTTCACTCATCTGGGAAGTGCTTTTTCTTGTCAACGTTGTTTCTAAGACACATTGTTTCTGTCCTACAAGTGAGACCCTTCCCTCCCCAGTCTATAAGTTAAACATTCAGAAGGAATACAAACCATGTGACTAATTTCAAATATATATTATGTCCCCTTTCAGGTGTGTATTGTCCTTGTTTATCATGGTAGCTCATACGGCTTTCAAAATGTAAAAATTCATATATTCCTATGAATTTCAATATTCCTACGTACATATGTTTTTTTCATGTGTATATTTTCTTTGTTACTGTGACTGTCCTCTCATCAAGATGTGTAATCACTTTTTAACAGAATTTTGTTTATTTGTAAATAAATAAATCCCTGTGCATTCAAAAACATTTCTAAAAAAGTGCTTGGGGTGTGTGTGTGTGTGTGTGTGTGTGTGTGTGTGTGTGTGTGTGTATCTGTTAGGGGTTGGGAAGTTGACTTACATGTGTATATAAAAGAGAGGATGTAAAACTGCTTTGTTAAACCTTAGGTGAAATAGGTGAGGATTTTTGGCTAATGGAGGCTTCCTGCATAAACATTTCTGTTTTTTTTTTCTGTATAAATGTAAGGCATACAAGTGTGGTTTTGTTACATGGATATTTTGCATAGTTGTGAAGTCTGGGCTTTTAGTGTAACCATTATTGTGCCTATCAAGTAATTTCTCATCCCTGATCTCTCTCCCCCATCCCACCTTTTGGAGTCTCCAATCTCTATTATTCCACTCTGTATGTCCACGTTTACAAGTTGCTTAGCTTCCACTTATAAGTGAGAACCTGTGGTATTTGACTTTCTGTAACTGAGTCGTTTCCTTAAGACAAATGTTCTCCAGTTCCAACCAGGTTGCTGCAAAAGATTTCATTCTTTTTCCATGGCTAAATAGTATTTCATTGTATAGATATACTACATTTTCTTTATCCAATCCTCCATTGATAGACACTTAGGTTAATTATCCATCTTTGCTACTGTGAATACTGTTGTGATAAACATGAGTTTAGTTATCTTTTTTATATAATAATTTATTTTCCTTTAAGTAGATACCTAGCAGTGAGATACCTAGATTGAATTGTAGTTCTATTTTTAGTTCTTTAAGAAATATCCATACTATTTTCCACAGACATTGTACTAATTTATATTCCCACCAACAGTGTATAATTGTTCCCTTTTCTCCACATCCTTGCCAACATCTGTTAATTTTTGACTTTTTAATAATAGCCATTCTGACTATTGTAAGATGATATCTCATTATGATTATAATTTGTATTTATCTGATAATTAGTGATGTTGAGCCTTTTTTATATGCTTGTTGGTCATTTGTGTGTCTTCTTTTGAAAAATATCTATTCATGTCCTCTGCCTACTTTTTAATGGTATTATTTGTTATTGTTGTTGTTGTTTTATTGTCTGTGTTCCTTGAAAATTCTGGACATCAGTCCCCTGTTGTATGCATAGTTTGCAAATATTTTCTCCCATTCTGCAGGTTGTTCACTCTGTTGATGACTTCTTTTGCTATACAGAGCTTTTAAGTGTAATTAAGTCCCATTTGTCTATTTTTTTGTTGCCTGTGCTTTTGAGGTCTTAGTCATTAATTCTTTGCCTAGAACAATATTGAGATTAATTTTCTCTAGTTTTTCTTCTAGTACTTTTATAGTTTCAGGGCTTATATTTAAGTTTTTAGCCCATCTTGAACTGACTTTTGTATATGGTGAGAGATAGGAGTTCAGTTGCATTCTTGTGTGTATGGCAATCCAATTTTCCCAGCACAATTTATTGAAAAGGGTGTTCTTTTGCAGGTGTAAGTTTTTGTCAACTTCGTCAAAGATCAATTGGCTGTAGATATGTGGCTTTATTTTTGGGTTAACATTACTTTGTAAGGCTGATATTCATTCACTTTATGACTAGAAATTCCACATCCAGGTATATGCTGTAGGAAACACTTGCTAATATTCATCAGGATTTATATTAGTCTGTTCTCACACTGCTAGTAAAAACATACCTGAAACTGGGTAATTTATAAAGGAAAGAGGTTTAATTTACTCACAGTTGCACATGGCTGGGGAGGCCTCACAATCATGGTGGAAAGAGAAGATGGAGCAAAGCCAAATCTTACATGGCAGCAGGCAGGAGAGCTTGTGTGGGGGAAGTCCCATTTATAAAACCATCAGATCTCATGAGACTTATTCACTATCATGAGAACAGCTTGGGAAAGACCTTCTCTCATGATTCAATTACCTCACACTGGGTCCCTCCCATGATAGGTGGGAATTATGGAAACTACAATTCAAGATGAGATTTGGGTGGGGACACAGCCAAGCCATATCAGAGTCCATACACAAGAATATTCACACAAACACAATTTTAAAAAATGTTTTGTTATTTTTAATTTTCGAGACCTAGTCTCACTTTGTCAAACAGGCTGGAGTTCAGTGGCACAATCTCAGCTCACTGTAACCTCCGCCTCCTGGGTTCAAGTGATTCTCCTGCCTCAGCCTCCTGAGTCACTGGGACTACAGGCATGCACCACCATGACTAGCTAATTTTTTCTATTTTTAGTAGAGATGGTGTTTCACTATGTTGGCCAGGCTGGTCTTGAACTCCTGACCTCGGGTGATCTGCCCGCCTCGGCCACCCAGAGTGCTATGATTATAGGCATGAGCCATTACACCAGACCACAAACACAATTTGTAATATTCATTTAAGAACTAGTAACTAGGGTTATATCCGTTTAAGATAAACAAGTAATATCTATTTACAGAGTTCTTAAATAACAAAAATAATATTTCATCTAAAAACTCATTCAATTTTAGTGTCATTGTTGAATAATATTTCATTGTGGGACTAAACCTAATGTTATTTAAACTAGTATAATACATGTAGGCATTATGTCTAGTTTGTGGACATTATATTTTGTGCTTCTCTGAACATTCTTGTCCATGAACTCTGACGCATGTGAGCAAGTGTTTCCTATGGCACATACCTAGAAGTAGAATTTCTGGTTATTAGGTGAATGAATATCAACCTTACAAAGTAATGTTAACTTGTTTCCCACAGTGGTTGTTTAAACTCACTCATTTACTAGCCATGTCCCTACCTTCTAAAGTAGTTGATATTGTCAAAGTTTCTATTTATTGCTGGTAAAAGTTAAACTGAAGCATGATACAATTTTAAAGCATTTATTTGAGCAAATGGCAATTCATGAATCAGTACAGCTTCAAACCAGAAGTGTTTGGGAGGCTTCACTAAGGAAACACAAGGGAAGGCTTTCATAGGGCAAATGTGGAATTAAAGTAAAGAAAATATTTGAAGAGTTACAGTTATACACTTGTTTCACTTGGTCTATCCTGCTGTAAGTTCCTAGTTATACAACTATAAGTTAGTAGCTTCTGATTTGTTAATCTTGTTTCATTTTTCTTTCATATAGGCATTTATCAGTAATAGTTCAAGTTTCACTTATGTTTGCAAATTAAGCAAGGTTAAGGTCAATTATGAGGCCTAACTGGCTTTGTTTGCTCAGCGACTCTTCAGGCCTGGTTTCCATTTTAATCCACTTTAACGTTGTTTATGTACTAGGTTTAAAAAGGTATCTTGGTATGATATTAATTTGCATTTACCTGATCACTAGGGCAATTGAACCTCATTCCATGTTTATTGACCACATATGTTTTCATTATCTGAAATGCCTTTATGTCTTTTGTACATATTTATATTAGATTGTCTCTTTCTTATTTGTAGAAGTTCCTTATATAATTAATAAACATTGGTTGACTTATAGGTGTTCCAGATATTTTTTGGCCAGTTTATGGCTTTGTTTTTTCATTTTTAATGGTATCTATTTATTTAAATGTTAAAAGATAAAAATTCTCAATTTTAATGTGATCCAACTGGGCATTTTTTTCTTATGGTAATCACTTTTTTCACAATGTCAAAGTCAGAAATTTTTTTTATAAAAAATTAAAAGTCTTATAATTACCTTTGAATCATAAATTTATCTTGGAGTGGTAGTATTCTATGGTGCAAGTTAGAGGTCTGATTTTTCTTCCTTCTTCTTCTGTCCTTCCTTCCATTTTTTCTTCCCTTCCCACCTTCCCCCTCTCCCTCTCTCCCTCCCTCCCTCCCTTCCTTCCTTCTTTTCTTCCTTTCTTCTTTCCTTTTCTTCCTCCGTCTCTTTCTTCCTTTTTCCTTCGTTTCTTTTTTTTTGGATTATTGTTGTTTTAGCATATGATGGTCCATTATTTCTTCATTGATATGTAATGCTGTATTTGTCATACATTGTTGTTTCTAATTTGCATTAGTGTTTCTGGGCTTTCTACTCATCTTACTATTTTCTCTAACTCTGTGCAATTAACACAATTTTAAATTATTAAAGACTCATAATTAGCCTTGACAGGTGCATCTGAAGGGCAATACCTTCCCTCCAAAATACCACTGCCATTTTTCATTTTAAGAGTCATAGTTATTCTTAGCTCTTTGCTCTCACATATAAAATTCACAATTATTTTGTTAAGTTTTATGAAAATGGGATATTGAGTCAAATTTATTTGAATCTAGAGATAAAATCCATGGAATATTGACATCATCACAATATTGCGCCTTCTAATCTATAAATATAGGATACATCTCCATTTATGTACATTTCTTCAGATTTTTAAATAGTTTTATAAGTTTATTTAACAAGCTCTTCCATATTTTGTTAAATACAATAATGTAACAGATTTCTTATAGCTTTTGAGGCTATTGTCAATATTGTCTTTTTAAAAATTACATTTTATGTTTATTGCTGATTTAAACAAATGCAATTTTTGGTGTATTGATTTTATAGACTAAAAGTCTTTTTTCCTCCACTCTCTCAATCAAAATGTTAAATTGATATTTAACATTATCAATTGCAATGCAGACATACTACTGGGGACTTTAAAGAATGCAAAGATAAGACACAAACTGACAGGAAATTTATAACATATTTAGAAACAATCAACCTGGATTTGGAATATTTTGTTATTTTCATAATTCGCCATTATCCAAAGTCACTACTAAAAAATCATATTTATTTACATATTATTTTGTCTTATTATTACATGATTTAATCTGTTATTCCTATTTGTGAACTTTTCTGAGTAAAGCCACCTTGTATTTTTTTAAACCTAGACTTTATTAGAAGAATAATAGAATATAAGCACTTGTTAGGCTATTAAGACACTATCAATGGATCCAGAAAATGCCACTGACCCAAGAAAAGATGAGAGGTCCTTGAGTTATTTGTACAGTTATGGGTATTGGTTTTAGCTGAGCCATTCCCATACCAAATATCTGCTAGGCTCTTTTTAAATCACTCATTGTTTTGTAATTGCAACAAGGTTGCCTGGGTTGAAGGCTGTGCTTTAGAACTATTGATAATAACAGTAGGCCAAATATAAGTCCATGATGTGACCTCATAAAATTACTTCTATGTGTTTAAACAGTTTTAGATTTGACTTTTCTCATTATAGTATGTTAATTCAGTGCAGAAGGTTTTGATTAGAATTTTGTTCTGATTTCATCTTTGTAACTTCCTACTGGTTTTAAACCAACATTCTTGCAGCTTCATAACTACTTTCTTATGGTCGTTATGTTTGAAGGTTAACTTGGCAGAATATAAAATCCTTGATTCATATTTTCTTCTTTCTTTTCTTTTCTTTTTTTTTGAGATGGAGTCTTGCTCTGTTGCCCAGGGTGGAGTCCAGTAGCACAATCTCAGCTTACAACCTCCGCCTCCCAGGTTCAAGCGATTCTCCTGCCTCAGCCTCCCAAGTAGCTGGGATTACAGGCAGCTGCCACCACACCCAGCTTTTTTGTATTTTTAGTAGAGACAGGGTTTCACCATGTTGGCCAGCCCATTCTCGAACTCTTGACCTCAGGTGATCCACCCTCTTCGGCCTCTCAAAGTGCTGGGATTACAGGTGTGAGCCACCATGCCCAGCCGATTCATATTTTCTTCCTTTGAGTATCACAAATATGTTGCACCAACTTGCCAGCCGTATGATAAACCTTAGAAGTGGAAGCTCCAGTCCTATTAAAATTTCAGATGACTGCAGTACTAGGTAACATCTTAAATTGCAACCTGATGAGAGACCTGGACCAGAGCCACCTAATGAAGCCACACCTGAATTCCTGAGCCATAGATATAATATGAGATAAACCCTTGTTTATTTAAGTCACTACATTTTGGGATATATGTTACCAATAGCCAGTTTTCTAGGAAAAGACCATACCAGCAAGAGGGAGCATTTTCCACAAAGGTCTTGAGGCAAAAGCATGCATAAGTTTTCTAGAAACAGCAAGGAAATCAGCATTGTTGAAGTTGTTGAAGTAGAGTGGGCCATGAGGTTAGAAAGATGACTACACAGGTCTTACAGGCTATGGCCATAATTTTGGCCCTACTTTTAATGAGATGGGAAGCCTCTGGAGGATCTGGGACATGATTTCATTTGTGTCATTTTATTTACGACACTGGTCGCTCTGTGGATAATAGACTATAGAACAGACTACAGTGGGGGAATGATGGAAAGTGTGACACTAAAAACAGCAGACTTGTTTCTTGACTTTTCTTGTCCCTAGTTATATCTGAGTTTTAATTCCACAATTTGCTTTTGGATTATATAAAGTAACTTTTATCCTTATTTTTTTCTTAAGTTAGTTTGAGTTAGTTTGGGTTTACAGCTATGCAATCAAACAATCAATCATGAATGAAGTGTAATAAATTTCTGTTTATTTAAATAGATCATTAAAAAAGTTAAATGGCCTGCACAGTGGCTTATGCTTGTAATCCCAGAATTTTGGGAAGCCGAGGCGGGCGGATCACTTGAGGCCAGGAATTCTTGACTAGCCAGGCCCAGCATGGCAAAACCCCATCTCTACTAAAAATACAAAAATTAGCCTGTGTGGTGGCGGGTGCCTATAATCCCAGATACTAGGCTGAAGCAGGAGTATCGTTTGAACCCGGGAGGTGGAGGTTGCAGTGAGCCGAGATTGTGCCATCGCACTCCAGCCTGGGCGACAAAAGCGAAACTGTATCTCGAAATAATAAATAAGATAAAATAAAAGTTAAATTTAATTTTGGGAAGAGATTAAATGATAATCTCCAAAAGAGGCATTGTAGACGCTGGGGTCCACAAATACCAATTAACATTTGGATTGGCAATGAATGCATAGAATACATATTTTGCTTTAAAGTTTAGGTGACACATATTTTAAAATGCGATTTTTCTTTTTGGAATGCTATCATACACAGTGACATCAATTCTACTGGTTGATGTTTACATTGCTGGCTTTTATGGGTTTGACTTTTTTTTTGTTTGATTTGGAACTCAATTTCATATAAATAATTCTTTTTTTTTTTTTTTTGAGACGGAGTCTCGCTCTGTCGCTCAGGCTGGAGTGCAGTGAGGCGATCTCAGCTCACTGCAAGCTCCGCCTCCTGGGCTCATGCCATTCTCCTGCCTCAGCCTTCTGAGTAGCTGGGACTACAGGCGCTGCCACCTCGCCCGGCTAATTTTTTGTATTTTTTGTAGAGATGGGGTTTCACCGTGTTAGCCAGGATGGTCTCGATCTCCTAACCTCGTGATCTGCCCACCTCAGCCTCCCAAAGTGCTGGGATTACAGGCGTGAGCCACCGCGCTGGGCCCTAAGAGATTTAAAATTTTAAGAAGAAATATACATTTTGTTTGCATATAAATATTGATGTGTTGGTCAATATATGTGCTTAACTTGCCTATTAATTTTTCTACCATCTCTCTACGTTTATTATGTGCATAAAATCTTGGACTATTTAGTAGTGTTTAGAGTATTTAAAATACCCTCTTGTACCTTGCTGGCATTTACTTTATGTTCACCTGCATTTACTGATGCTAAAATATTTTAGTAGACGATTCAGCAATCACAAATCTGCAAAGGTCAGAGAAAGCACAAAGAATTTTTCCATGGGACTGAACTCTCACATATCACAGGGAGAAATCTGAATTATACAACTGTTTGCATGAAGATGAGTGTCTTTAGGATTATAATATTTGTGCCACAGGAAACGGTGTGAGACTATATATATGTGTATGTGTGTATATATATATGTATATATATGTGTATATATATATGTGTGCATATATGTATGATTCCACACACACTATACATATATATTTGTATATATATACATACAATGACATTTTAAGAAAGAAAGAAAAAAATCTTTACCTATGAAGAAAGACAGAGGAACTTACTTTTTTAAAAGTAGGGAGTTCTCTTCTTTATAATTGTTGTTGAAATATATTTTAATGAGTATCAAGGATAAAATAGCTAAAGAAAAGAATGAGATAATCAGGCAGGGTTTAATGTGGGAAACAAAAACTACTCTAGATATTTCAGCAAGATAGTACTAATACAGGAGTTTAAATACTTTGCAAAATTGTTGAATGGGATAAATCAGCAGTTTCTAGGCAGGGTTCTTGGAATGACTAATAATAATATAAAACTGACACACTAGGGGAACTATCATGTTTGATGTCACTACCCAAGTTGTACCAGCCTAGGTCTAAAGTTTTGGTCGCTTTGACACAGTCTGCACACAGGGGAATTAAAGCATGGGCACACAAAGCTGCAAACCAGGTATCAGAGCATATTCCTGAAAATGAATACTGGAACCTATTACAGAGAAACCATGACCCTCCTTACTAGTGGTGACAGCCCAGAATCACAGAAGGATTGCTTCTGCCTCATTTCCACTTTCCCATTTTTGTGGAAGTACATTTAATTAGTGAAATGAGCTACTTGAAAATGCAGAAAATGTTAAGTTTTAGCTTTCCAACCTCTTCACATACAAGGTGGATGAAATACAGTCTTAGAAAGCTGAGGTAAGCATCATCCCCTGAGATTAAAACAATATTGTATTAATAGGACAAAATGCAAAAAAACACCAAAATACATCCTCAAAGTTATTTTAAATAAAGTCAAGCCAAAAGCTGCAGAATTTAATTCTGACATACAGTAACTTAACTGGCATATAATAGAAGGTTAACACACATTTCTGGAATAATTTAATTAGTTTATAAGTTATTAGAGAAATGAGGAGCAAAATGTCATAGATAAAAGGATAGCTCATTTTTAACACTCAATTTTAATATTTTGGTGATTTTAGAAAACTCTTACACTTCTTGAAGTAGAGGGTAATAAATATTTTTAAAGTTTTAAGACAATAGATGCTAAAGAAATAATTTCAAATGGAAATACAAAAATTTAATGTCAAAATGACATTACAAAACTAAATCAGAAATTTTGGTCAACATGCTTACATCATAGATGTATTTTTCTCAAGATATTAAGGAAATGGAGAATGGTTGACAATAAAATTGAGAAAAATCAAAGGATGTATAAAAAATAAAAATAAAACTGATAATTTCTCTGCAATTTTGTTATATTTTCTTAGAGTTGTTCTTTTCCACAAGCATTTTTTACTTTGAAATATCTTGTGTTACAGTTTTGTGTCCTACATTTTCACATAGCAAAATGTTTAAGCATTTTTATAGTATTAATATTACACAAAATCAACAATACAGTAGCTGCATAGTAATTCTATTATATGCACAAAATATAATTTATTTTGCTATTACTCTTGTCAACCTAAATAACAAGTAGAGAGGGGAGACTTTCTAAAAGAAAATGATATTTACTTGAGAATAAGCATTAGAATGGGACTATACAAGCCATAGCAAATTATGAAATTATGTGTGTATTTAAGAAGGTGAAGGAAGACAAAGACTTTTAAGGAAAAATGAGGAGGACTACATATTGTTTTGAGATAATTATTCTTGGCTTCAAGGATCAATAACAAGGATGGTACCTGTTCAAGGTTGGACAGGATGTTGTTGGGCAGATGTCCTCTTCATTATTTTGTGTGTGTGTGTGTGTGTGTGTGTGTGTGTGTGTAGGGTTGTAATGGCCTTTGTTCAAGATTGTGGTTTTTGCAGAGTCTTTTTTAATAGCTCTTATCAGGAGTTTGTGCATGAGAACCCTTTCTTCATGACCATCTCCACCTCCATTTTTCAATATTTTAACATGATCCTGTTTTGATTCTGACAATTTTCACACTCTTTTGACATCTATTTAGGTTTGTTGCAATTTTTTACCATTATAAAAAATTCTCTCACAGTTTAATAAACTTTTATTTTATCTAAATCTGCAATTAGTGTAATATCTTTACAAATTCCCTTTCAAAGATCTCTTCCTAATATTTTTAAAGACTATGCTTTGTAAAACTTCATACCAAAACCAGACAAGGACACAACAACAACAACAAAAAGCAAGTCCAGGCATGGTGGCTCATGCCTGTAATCCCAGCACTTTTGGAGGCTGAGGTGGAGGGAGCACCTGAGGCCACGAATTTGAGACCAGATTGGGCCATACAGCAAGACCCCATCTCTGCAAAAATAGTTTTTAAACATTAATCAGGAGTGGTGGTGTGCACCTGTAGTCCCAGCTACTCAGGAGGCTGAGACAGGTGGATTGCTTGAGCCCAGGAGGTTCAGACTGCAGTGAATCAAGATCATGGCACTGCACTCCAGCCTAGGTGATAGAGCAAAACTCTGTGAAAGACAGACAGACGAAAGAAAGAAAGAAAGAAAGAAAGAAAGAAAGAAAGAAAGAAAGAAAGAAAGAGGAAGGAAGGAAGGAAGGAAAGAAGGAAGGAAGAAAGAAGGGAAGAAAGAAAGAACGGCAGGCGATACATTAAAAGGATCACTAAACATGATCAAGTGGAATTCATCCCAGCAATGCAAGGATGGTTCAACATATACAAATCAATAAACAAATGAGATACAATTACATTAACAGAATCAAGAACAAAAGCCATATGATTTTTTCAATAGACCATTTAATATTTTAATGAAAAAGTCAACAAAATTAAACATCCCTTTATGATAAGAACTCTCAACAAACTGGGCATAGAAGGAACATACCTCAAAACAAGAAAGGCCACAAACCTCCAGTTAACATCATACTGCCTAGAGAAAAAATTGAAAGCCAGATTTCTCTAAGATCTAGAACAACACAAAGATGTCCACTTTTATCATTTTATTCTCATAATACTGGAAGTTTTAGCCAGAACAATTAGGCAAGAGAAAGAAGTAAATGGCATCCAAATTGGAAATGAAGAAGTAACATTTTCCTTGTTTGCAGATATGATGCTATATTTAGAAAAACATGAAGACTACCAAAAACCAGAATGGATGAACAAATTCAGTAAATTTGCAGGATACAAAATCAACATATAAAAATCAATAGCATTTATAAATGCAAACAGTGAACAAACTGGAAAAGGAATCAAGAAAGCAATCCCATTTACAATAACTGCAAAAACATATAAAATATCTAGAAATAAATTCAACAGCAGAGGTCAAATGTCTCTACATGTAACACTATAAAATACTGATGAAAGAAATTGAAGAGGACACCAGAAAATGGGAAGATACGCTCACAGATTGGAATAATTAATATTGTTAGAATGTCAATACTATCTAAAGCAATCTACAAATTCAATGCAATCCATACCAAAATAACAATGATATTCTTCACAGAAATAGAAAAAAAAACCCTAAAATTTGTATAGAGCCACAAATGACCCTGAATACATAAAACAATACTGAGCAAAAAGAACAAATCTGGAGGCGTCACACTAGCTGACTTCAAAATATGCTACAAAGCCACAGTAAACAAAGAGCATGGTACTTTCATAAAAACAGACACATGGATCAATTGAATAAAGAATTCAGAAATGAATATATGCATTTATAGCCAACTAATTTTCAACAAAGGTGCCAAGATCATACATTGAAGAAAGGACAATCTCTTTAATAAATGATGCTGGAAAATCTGGATAAGTATATGTAGACGAATGAAGCTACACCTCTATCTCTTTCCATATAAAAAATCAAATCAAAATGGATTAAAGACTTAAATCTAAAACTTACTATGTGTTGATCAGATCATCAATATCCCATATCACTAAAAGTTATTTATTTAAATTTGTTATAAGAAAGAAAAAAAATGGAATGTAAAGAGATATGCTGATCCAAGGTCTAAAGTAAAAGAAGTCAGAGATGTTATATTTTGGAACCTGAATATAAAATATATATATCTGAAGAATTGTTAAAGTGTTTTATGAAAACAAGAATACATTTTTCTAAGAGAAGTAGAACTGATATGGTATTATTGGTAGATAGTTTAAAACATTGATTCTGCAGACAAATGCTAAATTCAGTCTTTGATTTTGACTTATGTAAAACTAAATTTCTTATATCAGGTAGTGACTTCAAACTTTCAAATGGTAAATTTACCCTCATTTTTACCTTTGTACTAACATATGGAAATTATTACCTTTTGTAATAATATTATATCTTTCATATCTATTTTGGAAATATGAAAAAAGGTAGCATGTATGAATGTGTGTAGGGGATGTTATAATGGCATTTCCATCTGCTCAGTTTTTCAAGATTAAATATGACTTTATATGGTTCTATATTTAAGTAGAAACCACATAATCATAACCCCTTGAATAATAATTTACGATTGAAGATTTACAAACAGCTTTTCAATCATTACTTTCTTAATCTTTACAACTTGCTCTGAGGGCTTAATGTGGTAACTGTTAGCATTTCTGATTTATAGATGGAGAAAATGAAATAGGCAGGTGAGATTATTTATTTGTAATGGATATTGACTGAGCTGGGAATGAAGCCAGAACTCTTGTTCATTCTCCAGACCTGTAGCTTGGTTATGGAATCTAATGATTCATTATTTTAATTGAGTTACAATAACATAGCAAATTATCTGACACCTGACATTCTGTTAAGTGGAACCACACATCTAAAGTTCTGTAATCAATGAAGTTAACAATAGCATCTTTAACATAGTTTAAATTGAGGGCTTTATGAATCTAAACTAAATCTATTAATGTAAAACACTAAATGGTAATGATGCCATTATGCATATTTTACTTTATTATAATGGAAATTTGATAATATTAGAATGCTTTATGGAAAAAATCAATCAAATTCATCTTTTCATTATATAGAATACTATGATCCATAGATACCACAGATCTATGTTGAATAATAGCTAGCTAGCTGTACTTGTGTTTTACTCAACATGCAACTGTAATTGTGATATAATATAAAAACCAAGTAATGGAAAGCTGTTATATGGGGTCTATAAGAGAACACCAGACATAGTGATATTTCTCAGGCTATAGCATGGAACAAATATTGGGTTTTGGCCAGTAGACAAGGCCTCTTGTGTCTAAAAAGCAGATAAAGACTTGCAGTATGGAGTAAAACAAAACCGATTCAAAATATAGATTGCAATCAGTCTTTGGAGGAACAGACAGCAAAACTTGTCTCTACAAAAAATATAAAAATTAGCCACGCATGATGGTGCATGCCTGTAGTCCCAGCTACTTGGGAGGCTGAGGTGGGAGGATGGCTTGAGCCCGGGAGGCAGAGGTTGCAGTGAGCTGAGATTGTGCCACTGCACTTCAGCCTGGGCACAAGAGCCAGAACCTGTCTCAAAAAAAATGAATTCATAAAATTCTAGATTTACAGATTTTCTATATATTTATTAGCACATTTATTGAAGATGCATGGGAAAGATCGAGCATTTCTCTTTGTAAGAAATACACATGTGAGAACAGATCCTTGAAGGGGATTTAATCCAGGGCCGTTTAATCCAATGAACCACAGAAATTATGATGATCTCTGAACAGTATTTTGACACCAGGAGAGGTTGCTCTGGTAAGATTTCTCAACAGCATTCTGAATACAGTGAAAGTATCCATGTTACTTTTATAGTAGTTTGTTTCTGTGATTGTAGTTCACTTATTTCTTCAGTAATTTTTGTATATATTTATAGGACTGATATATATGTATTAGAGTTAGTGCCACTGGATATATATATATATATATACACACACATACATCAAACCCATAAAAAAAGTGCAAAATAAAGGAAATTTGCTTCTTGTTTGCCTATATTTGCCTTTGGTTTCACACTTAGTCTCCTGTGTTGATTTAGTTCCAAAGACTTTCAGGTTGCATTTCCTAAAACTTGGTACAGAGATTCTTCCTCATGTGTTTATTGTGGGAATGCTCTTGGGAGAGAGTGAAGGAAGCAGGATATGGTAGGGGAAGAATAATTTGGTCTTAGGGGTGTCTAGTCTCAACCAACAATGAAATTTGGAGGGAAATGTACAATAGATTTAGTAAACTAGAGGCAAGTGGAACATTCGATTCAGTCTTTGGCGAAGTTCAACTCCAGGGGCCTGGAGAGGAGTAGGGTTAGCTACCAAGTCAGATTGGCCTTCATTTAGCTGAGGGAAATTATTTAGACAGGGGAGTAGGTGGGAGTTATCAGCCAACACTTTAGCTGGGGAATAGGTACTGGTCACCTTAATGAGTATTTGGGCAGACATCAATAGTACCACTGCAATCCTCTCCCTGCTCTACTCAGATCCACCTGCTGGTCACATTATGTTCTCTACATCCAGACACAGCTTCTCTAGTATTCTCTTTTGTCAAAATTTCTGAGAAAATTGTAAGAGCAGCATTAAATTACAGTTGCCATAGCTTCAGTTGATTTCAAGATCATAATTAATACTTAATATATCACTCTTCCATTAGATTCTTCCTCCCTTTGGCTAGCTTTTATACTGGTTTATATGTCTTGCCTAGGAGGCTAAATAAGACCATTACCCATAAGTTGTTTGGTTCCTGGTTACTATGTCCTATCAAGACTTAATAGCTGCACTTGTGCTTTTATAGCTATAACTGTGCATGCAAGTTATCAAGAGTCACCCAACTGATTGCTAAATATATTTCTCCCTGTCCCTATTATGCAGCAGCAGCCCTAAATCCTCATGAAGACCAGAATCAATTACCGCTGCTAGTATGGGAGCTCATTTATCTGCTTATTGTTCTAACTGCATGAGGGGTACGAAATGACCAGGCAGCAGACATATTTTTATATCTAGAGTGACTGTAACTATGTATCCTGGCATAATAATACATGCTCTGGGAAACAGAAACTCTAGATTGGCAAAGCCTAAACCTGTGGGGACAGGAAACAGAAATTCCCCAAGTAAGTCTCTAGGAATAAGTGATGATGACCAGGACCACTCCTATATCCCCCTTTGATTACTAAACCCATGTTCTCTACCTATTGTGGATCAATGCCATAAAATGACAATTGGTGTAAAATATATATCACATGGGGAATGGTAGCACCCCATGCTTGTAGAGGATAGCATCTCCAAGCGGGCACCTCAGCTGTGTCTATAAGAGGCTATTTCATTGCTTTCTTAGGCTGGTGGTTTCCAACTGTGCATTATGTGTTAGGACTAATTGATTTGATGGTTGTATTTCTTTTTTAAGGTAAAGTTGATTGCTTGGTCTGAGGCGACATTATTATGTAGGATATTAATATGTAGGATTTATATTAGGAGATGAAAACTCTGTGAAACCTTGGTAGCAGTGCTTGCTGAATCACTGTGAGGAAGAAAGATGAACACATATCCAGAAGGTATATCAATTTTGATCACAAAAACATGTTGCCCTTTTGAGGGTAGAAGGGGTTCAATGTCGTCATTTATCCACCAAATGTCTGATTAGTTTCCTTGTGGGTGGGTACTATACTGGGGACTTAGCATTGGTCTCTCTCTGTTCCTGACAGGTTGGACATATTAACAGGAGGAAAAGTGGATGAGCCCTAGTGAGGGGGAGCCTATGTTGGTGGGCTGATGCATAGCTTCACTCTCTGTCACCATGGCTATTCCATTCATGACCCAAATGCCAAAGCTCTGAGGTGGCTACAGTGACTGGATGTTTAATTCTGTTGGTACAGGGGCTTCTTTCTGGTGTATATTAATGTGTTTTATTCAAATATCTCACTTTTGCAGCTACTCCTGCAGGTTCATCCCCATGCCTCTAATCCAGACCTCCTTAACTTGATCTTGCAGTTTTATGGAAGGAATTTCCTGAAATTCCTTCCAGGATTTGACTAACTCAGATTAGTCAGAAAAAAATAAATAAATAAAAATAAATAAATTACTTGAAAGACACAAACTACCAAAGCTTATTCAAAAAGAAAGAGATAACTCAAATAGTCCTACATTTACTAAATAAGTAAATTTTTTAGTTAGAAAACCTGTCAAAAAAAGCTCTAGGCATAGGTGGCTTCTCTTGTAAATTAGGCCAAACGTTTAAGAGAGAAAATATACCAATTTTACTAAAAACTCTTCCAGAAAATTGAAGAAGAAAGAATACTTTCCAACTTATTCTATGAATTCAGTATTTCCCTGAGACCAAAACCGAACAAAAATATTACAAAATAAAATTTAAAATTACTATCATTCAGGGACATAGATGGAAATATTCTAAACAATATTTTAGCAAATGTAATTTATGCATAAAATAAAGTTTATGATCAAGTGTGTTTATATAAGAATGTGAGGTGTTTAAAATAAAAAAAATCAGTGTATTTTGCTACATTTAAAAACTAAAACAAAACAAAATATAAAAGCCCAATAGATAGTGACAATTCATTCCATAAAATCAAACAGTCCTCCCAGGGGAAAACCCTCAGCAAACTAAGTGTAGAAGATAAATTCCTCAACCTGTTAAGGAATATTTACAAAAATCTTACAATGAACGTCATACATAATAGTGAAAAACAGAATGCTTACTCTCAAAATCAGAAAGAAGGACAAGGAGATCCATACTTAACACTTTGGCTCAATATTGTACTAGAAGTAATAGCCAATGCAATTAGTTAAAAAAGGAGAAAGAGAGGTAAAGGCATCCAGTTTGAACATGAATCTAACATAAGCCTTTATTTACAAATGACATAATTGAAGCAGGATATTTCCCTGACCTTTCATGGGACTTGTGACAGGGGTGACTTGTTTACCCAGCGTGCAGTTTTCAATTCCTTGCTGGAGGGAGTGCACAAGTGAACGGGGCAGGAGCTGGAGTGTGGGAATGTTGGAAGCAGCCAGCCATTATGGCAGGGGCAAACTCCACTCACCTGGACCTGCTGCATTCCACCACTTGCAGGAGAGAGTGTGCAGGTGAGCAGGTGCAGGAGCTGAGGAGAGCACTTTTGGGTGCAAGCAGGAGCAAAACTCCATGTGGACCCACAACCTCTGAAGCCACAGAGGAAGTGTTACAATGCTCTTTTAGCTCTGCCATTCTGCAGATGGCTTAAGTGTTAACTTGAGTGTTAAGTGGGCCTCTGTCTTTTGTATTGGCACTTGTGACTTCCAAGCTTTTGTCCGGTGTCCAGGAGAAATGAGGTTGGATGAACAAATTGAAGGATGGTAAATGTGGGGGATTTTATTTCTGATGAAAGTGGCTAATAGCCAGAAGGAGAGCTGACAAGGAGATGGGGTGAGAAGGTAATCTTCTCCTGAATTCTTGCCATCTCCGGCTGGGTTCTTCTCCGAAGTTATGCCATCAAGCTGGCCCTCTGAGATCAAGCTGCTTCTTTCTGACATCTAGCCATAGTCTGATGTCAAGCTACTTCTCCTCTCTCTGCCTGCTGAGTCTGGGGTTTTTATAGCCACAGGATGGGGCAGGGTGGGGCCAGGGCCATGGGTAGTTTTGGAAAAAGCAATATTTGGGTGGGAAAACAGGGAATAAGTTCCCATTTTGGGCCATGGTTTCAGGCTTTAGGGTGGGGTTTTGCCAGGGACCTACCCCTGTCTGCCTAGAATTTGTCTACCTCCTGTCCTGATCATAATTGTCTGTGTGGAAATCTAATGAATGTGTTAAAATGCTACTAGAATTAGTAAATGAATTTAACAAAATTGTACAATATAGGATCAATATATAAACGTTAAATGTATTTCTATAAACTAGCAATAAAATTGATAATTAAAATTTATAACACAAGACCATTTGTAATACCATCAAATATATAAAATTCTTAGAAATATTTGAAAAGAAATTTGAAACACCTATTCACTGAAAACCACAAAAAGTTGAGAAAAATTAAAGGGAACCTAAATAAATGGGTAAATAAACTATATTCATGGATTTGAAGGCTCAATATTACCAACATGTTAATTTCCTTCAATTTAATTTACAGATTCAGCATGTTCCCTACAAAAATATAAGCAGCCTTTTCCAGGGAAATAAATTGACAAGCTGATCCTAAGATTCAGGTAGAAATACAAAGGATCTAGACTTGCCAAAAGAAATTTGAAAAAAAAAAAAATGAGTTACAGGATTTATGATAACTGACTTCAAGACCTGTGCTATGTTTTGAATTTTTTTCCCTTTCAAAACTCATATATTGGAAATTCAATCCCCAATGTGTTATTATTGGGTGGTTGGGCCTTTGGGGAAATGTTTAGGTCATGAAGGCTCTCCTTTCAAGAAACGATGAATATCACTTTATAAAATAGGTTTGTGGGAGTGGATTCCCCTTTCCTGCTCTTTTGCCATTTGAGGATACAACATTTCTCCCCCTGGAAGAGGCAGCACAGAGACCAAATCTGCTAGGACCTTGACTTTGGACTTCACAGGCTCCAGAACCATAAGATATTTTGTTATAGCAGCACAAAACAGGCTAGGACAACCTACTGTAAAGCTACAGTATCAAGACAGTGTGAAATTTGCCTAAAGATAGGCAAGTGGGTCAACAAACTGGCTAGAAAGCTTAGAAATAGGTCTATACACCCATAGTCAATTGATATTTGGCAAAAGTACAAAGACAACTCTGTGGAAAAAGAGACAGCTTTTTAACAAATAATGTTAGAACGACTAGCTATTCATATGCAAGAAATTGAATATTGATCCACATCTTGGATAATGTACAAAAATTAACTCAAAATGTATCATAGAACTAAATGTAAAACATAATGACATTAACCTTCCAGAAGAAAGCTAATAGAAAATCTTTCTAACCTTGGGTTTGGCAAATACTTACTAGATACAATATTAAAAGCATGATCCATACAAGAAAATATTTACGAGTTAGACTATCAAAATTACGGACTTCTGATTTTGAAAGACATTGCTAAAAGAATGAAACAAAAAAGCCAGAGACTGAGATAAATGTTTATAGATTACATATCTGATAAAAGACTTGTAACCAGGGCATATGAAGAACTCTCACAACTAAAAAAAATAAAATAAAATAAAAGGGCCTGTTGTCTAACGTTCACTTTCTAGGCAACTGAACTCCATAAGTCTATAAATTTCTGGTATAGTAATAATTAGCAATCTAGGCAAAATGGGAATATTATGCTAAAAGCCCCATGGATCAGAAATTTAGCTATTTTTCAGATAGTAAGTGCCATTAAAATATATACAAGGCTGTCTGTCCAAGGCAAAATTGACTTAAGACCTGATTTCTCAATCTTTTTGTCATTACCACCCATCTACAGAAACTTTTTATACGTTTTTTCTAAACGTAACCCATGAAATTTTTACACCGGAATTTTTATTATGTTGTATACTATTTGTACTTTACACATAAAAAAGTAAGATTTTTTTTGCCCTAAGAATTTATCCCTTCCCCAGTTGAGAATCCATGGTTTGAATATCTCCGAGGAGATAGTTTCAGACCTCCTGTGAAATCTGCCCTTCCCAGGCCATCCTCTGACCTGTATCAATTTCTCCTTGCTTCATGTTTCTCAGGAATCTCTTTTTAAAGTCTTACAAAAATTTATGTGGTTTTTAAGAAAAATATATAAATCTATGACTATCCCAATAATTACCAGAATGTGAACCATCAATAGAAAGTTGAAATTACCTTTATAAAATATGTTAATTATGACCATATCCCCCGTTGATACTCTCTTCCTAGTTTTCAGTCATCAAAAATGATTTGAACTTCTTTATATGTACTTATTAAAGTGTGTGTATAATTTTTATACATTTATTTCCTCTTCATCAAGTCATTTTTCATAGGTATTCTATCAGTGGCAGGCTTCAAATCAGTATTTTGTATCCTGGGGATTACCAACTGATTTTCATTTAATTCTATTAGTAAAAACAAAAACCACATGACTGCATCAGAGAGATTAACATAATGTTTGACATAATATGCAGCTGTTTGGAGTAAGACTTTCAGGTTGTCCGGAGACAACACAGTATAGAGTCATTTGTTCAGTTCTGATGCCAGTGACTCACTCTTGAGCAACAGAATGTGGTAGATGTAAAACTGTGACTCCTAAGGCTGTTTCATAAGAAGCCTTGCAGATTTCACCTGAAATGCTCACACTGGGGAAAGCCAACCTCATTTATAATGTCTGACTATCTTGAGACCATCATGCTGTGAGAGAGCCTGAGTTAGCTACGTATAGCTATCCTGCAAAGAGACACCCCCAGATAGCTCCTATCTATTCTATCCATCCCAGCTAAGGTGCTAGCTATGGTAGTAAAAATTTATCTTAAGCATCTAGCCCCGTCTAGTCTTCAAAAGACACCAGCCTCAGCCACCAATTGATTATAACCACCTACGAGACCCACATTAGAACTTCATAGCTGAGCCCAGTCGGCCCTCAGAACCACTGGAGATAAGCATTGATGTTGAAGTGACTGTGTTTTGGGGTGGTTTTTATGCAGTAATAGATAACTGAAACACTGGGAGAGATGATAAGTCCTCACTTAGTATTGATAATGGGTATGGTGTTCTGTTAGCTTGATTATACTTCTATCTTACTCACAAATCACTTCATTTTCTTTCCAAATTTACTATTGGCCTCCTTGTTATGCAGTATGAATTTGCATTAGCAGCTCTTTTTATCACAATAATGAGCCTTCAGAAAGGATATTTTTGCCGGACCTGGTTATCAGTGACTACTTTCTAATATTCCCATATTATGTCTGGCTAGATGGGGATGCATGCTGATTGGGCCACCATATATGTTGTTACTCTCAGGCATTTGTAGCATGGGCACAATTTAGGTACATAATAAACACCCAAAATATTGAGTGTTTCATAAAACTTCAAATGGGCATGTTGTTCTGTGGCATATAACTATGTTATTCCTATTTCTCATTCTCGTCAGGACTCTCTTGGTTCTATTTCTGCTTTCCCGAAAGTTATTCAGTCTACATTCACATTTGATATGGTCAAAAGGGAAAAGCTAGCTCTGGCACACGAGGCAGCCAAGAGCAATGTGCTTCTTATAATTCCCAGGCAACTCCTTTAGCACTGTGCTGTCATCTTGATTAACTGACACACGGTGCGCAGATGCTAAACTGTTCATCAACCCATGCTTTCTGTAATTCACAGGTAATTTAGTTCTCTGGTTATCTGAAAAAGAACCAAGTAGTAAATACAGTCCATAAATAGTAAAATGGTAGCAACAATTAATTAGCAGTTCTAATTGGCTATTGGTCAGTTGAGTCACCAGGGGGCACTGTATTACATCTTTTTCGAAATTATTCAGGTGGAGTCCAGACAAGAGCTAGTAAATAAGCATGAATTTTACTTTTCTTCTCTGCAGAAAACAGATCAGGTGATTTCTCCCAGCATTGGCCATTCATCAAAATATAATCTGACAGAAATGGCTGAGAGTATTATTCTCTTGTTCCAAGATGTTCTTGTGGGAATAATATTACCACTTCCTTTCCTGGAGTTTTGATTCATTTGTGCCTCCTTTCTACTTGCCATAATCTTTATTGCTTCCCGTTATTACCCATTTTATCCTAAACCTTCTTCCCTGGTGGGAGAATTTGATTCAACAGTACCACTTACTCAAAAATCAGACTGTAACATCTGCTATGCCAAGGCCTCTTCATGGCACTGTTGAACAAAAGGAGTCATTTTTCAAAAGGTATATCAAATAGGGCCAAATTTTAAAGTCTTTGGCCCCTTAAAGCTTTGCTGAGAATTACGCATATGAGGCAGATTGATTAATAGGAGGAAGGGTGTACAAATTAATTTAATGTCTATACACAGAATGATATCTTCAGAATGAAGACACAAAGATACAGGGGAAATGGCCCATTTTAATGCTTAGCTTCAACAAAGTATAGACAGCCATGTAGAAATATGACTGGACAAAAAGATATGCTCTAATGCTAATAGATTGAGTGAGGGAAGCCCAGCAAGTCTTGTCAGTCTAGAATCTTCCTGACCTCTCTGAGTATGCATTCCTTCCTTCTGGGTGTGGGGCAGGACTTCTCCGGAATGGGGGTCTTATGACCCACAGTCAAAAAAGATAGGTCAGATCATCTTTTTATGGCCAAGTTTTACATAGATGGGACAGAGGGAAATGTAGAGTAATATTTTTAGGTTTTTTGACTGGCTTTGGGGTAAAAGGGGTTCTTGTTTCTATGACCCACCTTCTGGAAGAGGGATTCTAGTTTCTGTGGCTAGCCTCAGGGAGAATGGGACTGAGAGAGAGGGGAACAGGAGAAGGTCAGGGAAATACTCTTGTTTCTGAGGCAGCTACTGAGGCCTTCATTTTGGGGTATTGCTTTCTGATCCCCAACGTAATCCCCCTCTGAAGATGTCAAGTCCTTCTTGGGAACTCCAGTGGTCTGAATTTGGATTCTTCCACTGAGATTTAATATAAATTCCTCACGTTGTACCTTTCCCATGAATATATTCTAATATGTTAAGGTCTTCTGGATGTATTGCCCAAGGGCAGGGCTGCCTGTTCTGCAGCCTGGACTTACTGCAGAGACCTTTCCTGCTCTAGGGTAAATTGAAAGCCAACATCTTTTTGTATCATTGGGATATGAGATAGAGCCATCAGAAGTTCAAGACCAGCCTGGCCAAGATGGTGAAACCCTATCTCTACTAAAAACTACAAAAAATTAGCCGGGTGTGGTGGCAGGCACCTGTAATCCCAGCCACTCAGGAGGCTGAGGCAGAAGAATTGCTTGAACCTGGGCGGCAGAGGTTGCAGTGAGCCAAGATCACGCCACTGCACTCCAGCCTGAGTGACAGAGTGAGACTGCATCTCAAAAAAAAAAAAAAATGTTACCCCCAAAATGCAAAGACACCTGTAGGGCATTGTACTATCTTCTTCATTGTGAGTAAGACAATATTAAATAACTTAAGTTTTACCTTGGATGAGATATCCCTGCTTGTTTCTAAACACCAGTCCTTGGAAAGTTTTACTCATATGGTGGACCCCTGAATCTTTATGGGATTTATCTCACTCCCTCTGAAGCATGACTGTCTTACCAAGGCCTCTCATATGCTCCTGTGGCCCAATTAGCATGATGTTATTTATGTACATCATGGATGTGATGGTTTCTGAAATGTTCTGATGATCCAGATCTCTTTATGCTACTTTCAACAGAAGGTAGGAGAGTTTACATAGCTATGGGGCAACTATAAACATAGAATTTTATTTATTCCATGTTCATGTGAATTATGTATGATCCTCTTTTATAACAGGTAAAGGAAAGAAAGCATCTGCCAAATCAATGGTTGCATGTCACATACTGGAGACCATATTACTTTGCTCCGGTAAGAGCACTCTACCTCTCAAGGTGGCTGAAATCGGCACTACTATACCTGTGAGTTCGTGGTAGTCTACTGTGACTCTGCTGCATCTGTCTGATTTCAGGAACCAGGCTGGTGAATTAAATTGAGATATGATGAAGATTACTGCCCTTGTACCCTTTAGAACAGGGTTTGGTAAACTTTTTTTGAAAAGGCACATATAACAAATAGTTTAAGCATTTCAGGTTCTGTTATCTCTATTGCAACTATTCATCTCTGCTGTTGTCATGTGAAAGCAGCTAAAACATGTAATATGTAAACAGATGGACTCCAACAAAACTTTACTTACAAAAAACAGATGGTGAGATGGATTTAGCATGTGGGTCATAGTTTGCCAACTCTTGTTTTAGATCCTTAAAGGTGGTACTATTTTCCACTATCCACCCAGGATGCAATATTGTTTTTGTCACTCTCTTGGCTTATTCGTATAAAGATGTTTCAGTGTTATCTGCTTAGCCTTCTCCATCTGATAACCCATACCCCTCGGGACAAGGACCTAATGTGAAGTTTCAGCTCACAGCCAAATATATCTATCCAAATTATATATTAGAGACTTGGAAAATAACTAATGAGTGAGTCTGTCAGCACAGTGATCTATTTGGGACTCAGACTCCTTTTCAATTAATGGCTTCGAGATCTGACAGCTTGTTCAAGGGATCATGACATGTTATTGGGTGCCCTCAGCTTTCTGATCATTCCTGTTTATTCTGATGATACAAATTAAATAGTTTTTGGTTGCCCGTGTTTCTAGTTTGTCCCTAAAAACATTGTGTTTATTAATTTTCTGCACAACTGTTTGCAGGTCAGATCTCGCCTGCTTTTCCAACCTTGCTTCACTGGGATAATTGGATCCACCTTTCCTCTGCTGTTTTATTTTTATTTTATTTTTATTTTTTAATACTTTAAGTTTTAGGGTACATGTGCACAATGTGCAGGTTTGTTACATATGTATACATGTGCCATGTTAGTTAGTATCCTACCATTGCCTTTATTATTAGAGATCCTAGTTCTATAAAGGTTTGCTTCTCCCATTGACAGCCCTGACGTAGGAAAGACAGCCCACGCTGAACTTAGTGATGCTGGTCCTCCTGTAGTCTGGATATTGTTAAAATTTTAGTAAATGGCATATACTCTGGACCTTGCAGTGGAACATAATTATTTGGTGATTATTCCAGCCTAAGATAGACGATTAACTCCAGCAGGACCACTTCTCTGTGCCCTTTAATCCTTTCCTACAAAATTGCCTCTGCACTTCTGACATCTCAACCTCATTTAGCAAGAGCTATCTCTTTTTCCATAACTCTAGGAACCTTCCTGCTAGGGACTTTGCACCATATCTCATGGGTGTTCTTGATAGGATGTTGAATTCTGATAGTTTAGGAGGTTGCACCCAAATCAATAAGCTCTTCTTACTGAATCTTGTTTTCCCTCTCCTTTGATCAGTAATTCTCAGAATCTGCTCCATTTATATTCTCTTGGGTTCTTGCTGGTACAGGTTAGGGTACATCTTTCACCTGGGTTCTGCTGTGACGTAAGCTTTCATTATAAGCCTAGTATTTAGCAGGGGAGATAAGAGGTGATATTTAAAGGAGAGAGGGCTGGGCAAGAAGGAAGTGCTTGTTGTGAAAATGGAGGAGTTGGCAACTTCTGCAGGCTCAGACAGTCTGGAGATTAGTGGTCCTGGTCCTCAGTTTTCTATTTTATCTTCCTTGTTCGTATGCTACCAGGAAGCTCTCTGGTTTTCACATTTGGCTTTCAATTACATGTCAATCACTCTAAGTTTTTCATGATGTTTTCTGAAAATGTCAATAGAGTGGGCAATATCCATACAAATCCTTTAGTTACAATTTCCCTCACATGTGTCAATAGCTGATAAATGTCAACTATGAATTTCCTTACTCAAGTATACAATTCTAATTCACTATAGACAAAAGACTTATCGATTAGATTGCCATCAGTCTACTAATTTGTTCTCCACCTACAATTAGTGATGAGGACCTAATTACTAACTAGGTTATCATGGATGATTGATGCTCCTGCAAAGCTCCTCTTCTGATATGATCATAGGTAGCATTCTCTGATAAGCAGATTCTGGATGGATTTTACCACTTATTGCATTTATTAGGGAATGTCCTTGGGATCAATATCTATGAAAAGAAGAGGAAGGAAGCAGAATTGCTCATAATGAGAAGTCAAGCTGTGATACAAGACAAGAATACATTTGGCCAACCTCACAGTGACCTGTGCAACTAAACTGGACTGTCAAGAGTTTACCAAATCGGGCCAAAATGACCAGACATTCATATGCCAGCTTTGATCACTCATTGCTTGTGGGCCTCCCTGGGAAGTGTGACACTATCATTGAGGCAGCTCTTTATAGCTGAGGCAATTCCTGCAGATAACACTTCAGTAGATGTGTGGCACATCCACCACAGATGTCAATTTCCTTTAACATAAACTTATACACCCCTGGGGTTACCCATAACAGTCTGATATGGTCCACTTGCAACGTTTGTTTAGACCTTTGTCCTCAGGGACCTCTCTTCAGTTAATCAAGCAGCCTTTTTTTTACCTTGGTTGGGATAGAATCAGAATTCAGACTACAGAGTGATGGGAATAGCTAAAACCTCAGTGACTTCTATCATCAGCAATGAAGCAACATGTTTATTCATATCAGCCCTGTTGCAAGTTCTTAAATGTACCATTTGTATTTTAACAATGGGCTCTGTTCTTCTCTTTTTTTTTTTAATTTTTAAAATTTGTTTAACGATGGGGTCTTGCTCTGTCACACAGGATGCAATGCAATCATAGCTTGCTGCTGCGTCAAACTCTGCCTCCCAAGTAGCTGGGACTACAGGTGTGTGCCACCAGGCTGGGCTAATTTATTTTTATTTTTGTAAAGATGGAGGTCTCACTATATTGCCCAGGCTGGTCTTGAACTCCTGACTTCAAGCAATCCTCTAGCCTTGGCCTCCCAAACTGTTGAGATTACAGGTGTGAGTTACCATACCTGGCCTCTCTGTTTCTATACTCTTTCTCTGATGTTATTCAAGACTTGATAGGTCATTTTAACCTCAGGATTGTCTGATATTCTTCTACAGTGGGAGCAGTCCTCACAAAGCCCAGCTAGCTATGCTCCTTCATAAGGACTATATGAAGAACCTCGATCAGTTTGCTTTTGAATCCAAAACTCCAGCAATTTCCAGTGAAGAGCAGTATTCAGTTTCTGCCATGTGTTCCAAATGTCATGTGATGTATTTGCAGACACTGTAAAAATCAACTGAGCATTGAGGTAAAAGATTTGAGGAATAATGCCTGGGACACAAGCATTTGTAAATTTTTTAACATATTTTTCTTCTCAGGGTTTCATCCAAGGGGGATTTCTTAATTTAATCTCTGCTAGCCTACTGTCAGACCCCATGTTGGTCCCAAGACTGCCTTGTTGTAGGTCAGATGGGATTGTTTAAAAAGGAGTTAAAGGAAATTCATACTCTAGTTTCAGTAATTTCCATAATTAAAGCAGTAATTTCTTGCCGCCCTCCTAGAGTTCTATAGTGCTTGATATTTATCACCAAGGAGGGCTTAAGCAATACCAAGTTTCTCTATCGGTTAAATTGGACCAATGCCCAATTTAAACCTGGTAAACAGCAGACTTTGATATATCCCATTTGATAAGGCAGATCTAGCATTCCTATTCTGAATGGAATAAGCAGATCTGAATTTTTCCAAGCCAGGATATATAAAGTAAATCTGGCAGGACTTTTTTGAGGCATAAGGGTCAAGGATAGATTTGAATATGCTTTCTTAGCTCCCAAGGGTTGATAATGTGTTATGAATCCTTTAGTAAGAATCCTTTCAATTTCCCCCTTTTTCTTTCCATTCTTCAATAGCCTTCTAAAAAGCCCACCCGGTTAAGCTGATTTTTGTTCTCTTTTTCCTCTTTCACCCCATGCTTAGTAACACCTTTACTTTGGATAGGACAAGTCTTCCCATCACTAAGTTCCTTTAGTGAAATCAGGTCTAGTAAATCATATTCTGTCATCTGAATAATTTCCTGGCCTCCAAGAACATGGCTATATAAGATATCTGGGACTGGAGAATTTTCTTTCACAGCTAGTATTATAATCAGTTACCAGCATTAAATTAGGTTTCCACTTTTGATCATCATGCAACCAACCTAAGAACACCTGTACTCACATATTCCTGTGCTTTGGAAGGAGTGTTCTATTTCTTAGTCAGGGAAGGAGTGGGTCTATATGGTGTTATACTCTCAAAGTAAGTCTTCCCAACTTTACCCACTGCATCAAGTTAGTTGTCAAACCATCATGATGGGGCTGGCCACAAATGTGTGCAGATCATTGCTTATCTGCGGTAAACCCAAGTAATTTCTTCCATTCAGCAGAATCTAGAATTATTGGTGCAGTCCCCTAGTCATTTATTCTGGGGATCTACATAACCAGGTTTCATTAGTCTTCTGCAGAATTTCTCCATGAAGTAGCCTAACTCTTTACTTAATAGACAGCTTACCCTGTGGATGTCCCTGACATCTGGCCATGGCCCTTGACTCCCACTGTAGTCTTTTTTGGTGATCAATGATAATAAGCAAATTACTTTGTAGATGAATATAATATCTAACCAGGTAGCCATAGTAACATGAAAATGCTTTTCGGGTAACTAGGGAAAAAATGGTTTAATTTCTTTCTGTTCCACATTTCTAGTTAACCCTTTAGAGATTTCATTTTCATCAATGATGCCAGTAGTAGCTTAGAGTTCTCTCTCTAATCCACTTAGCTAATTTCCCTAGGGCTATTTCCACCAATGCCAGTTGGTAAGACTTGTCCCAAGAATCTTCTACAAGGCTCTTGGCACTTCTTATCAAGGATTTGTTGGGAGCCATCTTGACCCCAAATTCTCATGAAATGTTTCTTTCCCTTCTATTTTCATAAATATGTACTGGGTTTGAAAGATAATCTAGACACTGCTACTAATTTTTGCCATAAATGCTGAATTACCAAAGCAGAGATATGAATCAAAAATCTTGGTCAACACCAAAATTTCTAATATTTTGCAAATTATACAAGCAAGTTACAAGAGCCATATGGAGAAAATGAGTTACAGACTTGCTGTTCTTTTCTTCTACCAGGCTATTGTTCTGTTCTACCTCAGTCTACTTCCCTTAGGTAGCTCTATAGATCCAGACCTATGACAAAGTCAGCCTTTCCCCAGATCCTGTACTAGCAGCTGCCCTCACACTCCTCACTGTGTACTGAGAATTCTCATGTATTTCATGGGGATTGGCTACTTTCCAATTAAGTCGTGCATATAAATTCTGTCTGAGGCCACTCTTATTTAGCATTGCTATAGAACCTCAGCATCTATTTTCCTGATTCCTGACTTTGGATCCTGCTCATCAGGATTCATGGCAGAGAAAAGAAATCACTCAATGTTTTCAAGCAGAAAATAATTCAATACCAGAATTAAGGTGCTTGCAAAATTGTGTTAGAGGAGAAGTCAGTGGTCAAAAAATGCTACTGCCATCCAGTGATCAGGAAAGTTCTGCTGTAATAGTTACCACCACTACCAACCTCACAGCTGCCTCTTACCTACATTTATTTTCAAAGAAGCTGGACTCAGCAGATAGAACAGCTGCTGTGTCCTGCTTATTTGCCTGCTCCAATAAAATAATGAAGAATAACTCCTACCCTTTCTATTTTCCAAACTTGAATGAGTACATCTCAATGGTAGAAGCTAATCTCATCCAGACAACTAATCACAAGGGCATCTGGAAAATGAGTTTTTAGCCATATTGTCTGCATAAAATACGAAGGGGGTAGAACATTCCATTGAGTGAGAGATAGCAATACCTAAAACAAATTTGTTAACTTTCCCAGTTAAAAAAGCTCATCTTACAGTGTCACTTGCTGAGTCTACACATTTGAAATAATATGTTCCTTCTGCCTCCTCTCAGTGTTTCCCTGTCATTTCTTTTCAGTAATTCATGGCCTTTAAGAAGTAGCAGCTAGCTATTTATAATTTTAAAAATTAATGATAATAGATTAATATTTTCACTACTGGTGAAACATTTGCATTATTACCGAGGCCTTCTGGAATCATTAGCTTAACTTTAACAATGACTCTATTGGGAGCTTCAGGTTCCATGCCAGCTGACATGGGAAACATGTTCATTAGTGAGATTTTGGAGCCTCTCAGCTTAGGCCACCCATAAAGCTTGCCCTTTTTGCCTCTGTCCCCAGAGCTGGCCCTAATCTATTATAATGCAGTATAAATCAATTTATTTTATGATCATGAAATTACGAGCAATATTTTTCTATCCTGAAAATAACAATGTGCCAAATAAAGTAAATTAAAATTTTCAATATTTCTAGAGGACTAGAGTATATTATTATTTTTAAGAATGATTATAAAAATATCCATTTCAAAAGTGACAAAAACATTTCAAATATTTGAAGTCAATCTTCAGGAACCTTTTGTCTTGGCCTTTTCTATATTTTAGTCAGTATAAACAATCTCAAAATTGCATCCATTCAAAATCCCAAACTGGTAATTGAGAAAATGGCTTAAAATTCCATTTTTGGAATTTGCTATTTATATGCGAAGTTTGAACTACAATGTGGAATCAAAATTCTTTGAACAATGTTCCCAGCATTGTATATCTCATGATAATTATATTCTTGATTCTCTTATTGTTTGTTCCTTTGCTCATTCTTTTATATTTCTTCCCCTGACTCTCTTTACTTGGCTCACTTTTTTATTATAAAGATTTAAGATTTTGACTATTTTTTCTTCAACGTATATTTCATTGTTTAAAGGAAAATTTTCATTGCCCGACTAGTCTATTTTTTTCAGTAAACTAAACATTGCTACAAAGCTGATATTTTTGATAAGCATAGAGCCTGGACTGTGATTGTACAGAACACCGTGGTAGGAACAGTACTCAGAACAAAATATTCAAGACGTTGTGACAAAACAAAGGAAGATACCAAAGAAAGAATATAATGTTTTTCTGCCTCTGGGAAAGGAAAATTTGGTGTTCCTACTGATGGTACCGATTTTTCATTGAGATGTATTATTCACTATTTTTTAAAACAAATTCTACATGCTAATGAATGTCAGTGTAAACCAGAGAGGCTATATCATGAACAGTTTTAATCAGCCACAGAAACCAAATACTGTAAAAACACCCCAGATTTGTACAGAAAGTGTCAGGAAGATGAATACCTGTTTGCTTTACTAGATATCAAAATATGAGTAATACCTAGATGCAAATTTAGGGCAAAAAAATGACAATACGTATGTACACCTATTAAGAACTAGTTGAAATGGGTGCTATTTACTAAGCTACAAGTAATATATTAAAATGACAGAGATAATGCACTGTTTTTGTAATTTCCCCTGAAAAAAACTAATGCTGTCATTTCGGTACCAATAAGTTTAAATGTTACGTGGTAATGTTTAAGTTATTTGTGTAAGAAAGGAGCCACTGTGACATGTTTTACGGGCTGAGTTTCAAAGAGGAACAAAAGAACATAGGGTCAGTTCCAAATGTGTTAAATAAACCCCATCTAATTCATGCCCATGCTGAGTGCTATGCATGGCATAAACTAGTCCCCAGTTATTGTGTGTTAAATTAATAACCGATGCTTCAAAAATAGTGTTTAAAATGTATAGCTTATCGCTTATCATTGCATAAGATTTGGTTAAAGATTCAATATTTATCTGATCCCACCTTTTTCCAAGTTTTCCATTAATCTCTTTTACATGTATTATTTCATTTGCTTCTTACAACAATCTGAGTGTGCATTGGGAGGAGGAAACAGTTATAGTTCACTCCAAAGTGATTTCATGGCACTAAGATTCAAATTAAAAAGTCGTCAAAAACATATTACAAAAGTAATACTTGTTATTGCGTCAGAAACTGTTGCCTCATCTAGCAAGAAGCAATAGATCCTGACTAGAGAGATGCTGTGCCATTAGAAGGGTACCAATGACGTACATGTTATGGCTGCTGCCAGGGCCCTTTGGACTCCTTATTCCCACAGAACAGCAGGTAAGAAGAGGAGTTGCCATACTAGCATGCAAAATTGATGCTGATCCCTAGGAAAACGTAGGGTTGCTCTTACACAGTGGAGTCAGGGAAGCATATGTATAGAACCCAGGTGATCCACTGGGCACCTCTTGCTGCTCCCTTGGTCCATCGTAACTGTGAATAAACATGTGCAGCAACACTAATCTAAGAAGGGTGTGATTGTCAAGAGTTTAATGCCCTTTGCAATGAAGGTTTGGGTCATATCACCATGTAAGCACCATTACCTGCCAATGTGAAAGCCAATGAGAAATGAGGGGGGGATTTGAAACAAATAGTGGAAGAAGGAGAGATAAGAAACAATGGCAACCCCCAACTGAGCTACAGCAACTGGGACTGTATAGTTCATCCTACACCCTCTGCCTTGCCTATTTGCAATTTCTCTCAGAAAGAGAGGCCCATGGGATCGATAGAGGAGTATGTCTTATATCAGAACGGGGAGGTGGATGCTGTGGCCATGAGGCTGTACCTCTCAGGTCTTGGACCACAAGGAGCAGAATTCTCTGAGACCCCCAGTTGCTGTGATCAGACATTGTTGCCACATGTTAATTAATGGATGCCACATTCCCCATAGACTGCTCTCACCAATGAGTGAGTGTGGCAGGGATTTAAAGGCAAGCCTTGTCCTGGAGAATCATATCCCCTCTGACAGCAATTTTGTCTTTCCAATGGTCTTGCTGAAGTTTCCTCTGAACTTCAGTGAATCCTGCTTCCTTCCTTTCCTTTCTCCTTCACTCAGGGTCAGATTAAATTGTGATGTGATGGCTGTCCTCCCCTAGCTTGGGTCTCCCAATTTTGTCTCATAGCTTGCTTCAAGAAGGACCCTGACACAGATACTTACTAGGTGAAAGCTGCCTACTTTTTCACTGGGTAGCTTTTTACTTGTGTTGCATAATGAGCTGACAGCACAACAATCTTATCTTACGAGGCTCACAAGCCTCATATCTCTCAGAAGTTAATCACATTTTCAGGCCTGGGGAAGAGGCCTTTCCAGTTTTTGCTGTTCCTGCAGGTAAGTATCTTAAGACTGTACTCATTTCCTTTGTTCATTTCAATGTGATGTTGGAAGGAAGAAGTAGGTAACAGCATTTGGTGGGGAAAAAAGAGATACAAGTTGAATATCCCTTACCTGAAATGCTTGGAACAAGATGTGTTTTGGAATTCCAGTGTTTTTGATTTTGGAATATTTGCAGATATGTAATAAAATAACTTGGGGACAGGACACAAATCTAAATCCAAAACTTGTTTATGTTTCATATACATCTAGCCTAAAGGTAATTTTATGTAATATTTTAAGTAATTTTGTGCCTGAAATAAAATTCATGTTAAGTACTTATGTGAGCAATTTTCCACTTGTGGCATCATGTGGGCACTCAAAAAGTTTTGGATTTTGGAGCATTTTGGATTTTCACATTAGGGACGCTCAACCTGTACTAACATGTTGAAATCGAACACCCCTCCTTGAAATCTTTAACAATAGTTCTAATAATAAGCTAAACGTTGCTCAATTTTAATTGTCTCCCTTCCTGCCTTCCCATAGACATGTTAATACATACTTCTCTTTTTTTATATTAACTAATAATATTTGTCTATTAATCTCAGCATTATTCCTCCCACAATTTGGAGTCTGCTCCTTCTTTCAAATGCTTCCAGTATGTGGAAACACAAATACTTCTTTCAAATGCTTGTGTTTACTACTTATGTCAATCTCAATGCATGTGTCCCTCCAAAATTTATAGGTTGAACTTAAACCCCATTGCCATAGAAGTAAAGGGTAGGGCCTCCAAGAAGTGATTAAATCATGAGAGAAGAACCCTCATGTATGGGATTACTGCCCTTATGAAAGGGCTGGAGGGAAATAGCTAAGCCCCTTTTCTCTTCTACCTTCTGCTATGTAAAGACACAGCTTTCCTCCCTTCTAGAGGACTCAGCAACAAGAGGCTATCTTGGAAGCAGAGAGACCAGACACTCCATAGACACCGAACCTGCTGGTGCCTCAATCTTGGACTTCTCAGTGTCCAGAATTGCAAAAGTAAGTTTCTATTATTTATGAATTACTCTGTCTCAGGTATTGTGTTATAGTACAAATGGACTAAGACAACCAGTCATTCATTTAACCACGTGTACTGAAAATCAACTCAATTCCAGGCAAAGAACTGGCATGATGATATGAATATAACATGAATTTATCCCCTGGAAAAATTCATGTTATAATTACTTACAAGGGTATTGAAAATTGTATTAAATCCAAAAGATATTAGAGCTTTTTAATAGCTAGAAGATACTTAAGGGGAATAGATTTGATCATTTTTAGACACAATTCTTATTCTGCCCTTTATTGTCCATGTTGTGAGTTATCCACGTCCTTCTCTATTTGCACAAGGACTTATAACCAAATAAAAGTGTAGAAAGCTAAAAATTGTGTATATTATGAATAAAAAGTGAAGAAAATTTTTGTCACTGCTACAGAGAGGTTGCTACAGTAAGCATATTTTCCCAATCATAACTTTTTTTTTTGTAATCATGGAAAACTGCTTATTGTGAGCACTTATTACCCAATTGAAATGATTTCTTTTAAGGATAGAGTGTGATTGAGTCTTTTCCAGTTGGAAGCTTATTATGAAACATGATTGCATGTCTTAATGCATTATATACAATCAGAAAATATATGTTAATTAAGTAAATTCTGTGCAAGTATGTTTATGAAATGCTGGGTTTAAAAGACCTTGCATTCAAAATTGACAAAGACATACTCGCGGGGACAAGGTCTAAGAAAGTCTAAAGCCAGAAAAACCCAAAAAAGTAATGACAGTAATGAGTATTTCTGTGGACTGTGGACTACTCTTGCCTTTGCCTTTATTGGCTTTAAACCCAGACTTCATGTTGGAATCTGAGTTTCACATTAATCTTATGATAACTTCTTTTGCCTACTTAATTACTTGGTATCTGAATTCAGTCTGTTTTTCGATTTTATTTTTTTGAGACAAGGTCTCTGTTACCCAGGCTGGAGAGTAGAGGCGCGATCGTGGCTCACTGTAGGTTTAACCTCCTGGGCTCCAGTGATCCTCCTGCCTCAATCTCCTGAGTAGCTCGGACCACCAGCACATGCCACCATACCCAGCTATTTATTTATATTTTTTGTAGAGATAGAGTCTCTATTGTCCAGGCTGGTCTTAATCACCTGGGCTCAAGTGATCCTCTGACCTCGGCCTCCCAAAGTGCTGGGATTACAGGCATGAGCCACCATGCCTGCCCAGTATATTATATTTTATTACGCTACATTTTATTATAACTCTCCTTAGCTCCCAAGCTTAACAGCGCCAGGGCTTTTTTCCTCACAAAATTTAAGCATAACAAATTTTGAATGTAAATTTCTACCAATAAGATACTAAAATTAATATTTACTACACTGGATTTGCCACACACGTCTCTCTGTCCATCCAACAATTCACCTTATCTTTGGATGCATTTCAAAGTTATTTACAGACGTAACATCTCAGCATGTATATCATTAACTAAAGTTTAATATTTCTTTATTGCCCTAATTTCTTCTTTTGAGGTAAAATTTACATACAAGGAAATACACAGATCATAAATGTTCCATTTCAGGAAAATTCTGACAAAGACTTGACCTGCATAACACAAATTCCAACTAGGAAATACTTCTTTCTTCATTAAACATTTAGTAGCTGACAGCTCATAACTTACAGACACATTGACATGTGACTGCGTTTAGCTAGGGCAAGAAAAACCTTATCAGAAAAGAAACTTGGGCCAGGCGTGGTTGCTCAGGTCTGTAATCCCAGCACTTTGGGAGGCCGAGGTGGGTAAATCACCTAAGGTCGGGAGTTCAAGACCAGCCTGTCCAACATGGAGAAACCCTGTCTCTACTAAAAATACAAAAATTAGCCAGGCATGGTGGTGCATGCCTGTAGGCCCAGCTACTGGGGAGGCTGAGGCAGGAGAATCGCTTGAACTTGGGAAGCAGAGGTTTCAGTGAGCCTAGATCATGCCATTGCACTCCAGCCTGGGGGACAGAGCCAGACTCCATCTCAAAAAAAAAAAAAAACAAAACAAAAAGAAACTTGGTTTATAATCCAAATCACCTAATGACATCTTGATGGCTAGGATTAACTATATGTTACTATTTATATTGCTATGTACTTTGCCCTTCAACATGGTAGTCAACGAGTCAACTCCCCTTATCCCAGACTATGTGATCAACACTGGCAGAAGCAAGCTCACTCATCTTTAATTCCTAACACTTAAAAGGATAGAAACGAATATTTTACCCTTTAATGAATAAACAAAAATTACATATTGATCTATACAAGATATATGCCCCCAATCGAAAATATATACAAGCATACTTTGCCTTCCAAATAGATTTAGTTCCTAAAATCAGATAGCAAGAGTTTGGGCCACGATACATATTTTAAAAATTTAAAAATCTATATGCTCCTTAATTCCAGAATACGTATTCTGCCATCCAAATACTTAATTCTTTTTTTTTTGCCTATTTTGACCTCAAATATAGATCAGAAAATCAAAGACCCATCCAGGGAAGGGTATCTGCATGGTATTAGCTTAGAGTGGCTTGCCGGACTAACAACTACATGTAAGAGAATCTGACACGAGTAAATGATTCTATCTTTTCCCATTGAAGGACGTCAAGGCTGTTACAGAATAAAAATGCAATTCCAAATTTCTGTGGACTGTGGTTTATTTGACAGAAAAGGATAAAATGATGATAAAAAGAACTGAATCTTGATATGTCTAGGAGTTCCCATGAAAGCTCTTCCTTCGTCCCAGAAAACGCTTTTCTTGGTACATTCTTAGCAGAAGTATCACTGGGAGAAACATTCCCTGGCAGTCACTTATGGACCTTATTGATTGTCGAGGTCATGTGTATTAACATAATTATTTCATATTTATAGAACCACTTACATCACAAGAACTCAGGTCCTGGATGTGCTCTGTATCTTTGCTATGTTACATCCTCACTCTTGCTCTGGTTTGCACCTGCATCATAGTGCTGTGTCATGTTCCCGGATGACCCATCCACACCTAACTTCTGTCCTGGCAGTAAACTTCTCTCAGCCTCCAAATGTTCAGAAACATAAAATGAGGTCATGTCAAGAGAAGAAAATAATGGTGAAGGCAGATCTGGGCACTATAAAAGTAAAGATAAAAAACAACCAGGGCCAGGTGCCGTGGTTCATACCTGTAATCCCAGCACTTTGGGAGGCTGAGGCAGTTGGATCACCTACGGTCAGGAGTTTGAGACCAGCCTGACCAACATGGTGAAACCCCGTCTGTACTGAAAATACAAAAATTAGCCAGGCGTGGCGGCACACGCCTATAGTCCCAGCTACTTAGGAGGCTGAGACGGGAGAATTGCTTGAACCTGGGAGGCAGAGGTTGCAGTGAGCTAAGATCATGTCACTGCACTCCAGCCTGGGTGACAGAGTGAGACTCCATTTAAAAAAAAAAAAAAAAAAAAAAAAAAAAAAAACAAAACAAAACAGAAAGAGGCAAAGCAGATTTTCAAAAGTCTAAGTTAACCAAGTCTAACTTAGACCAAGTTAACAAAGCTAGTAAGTCTGGGAGTCTGAGTTACTCAGCCGGCCTAAGGGAACGGCCTCTCACAAGGCCTTTTTGGAGACTGATTTTGATGTCCTGGATTCTGTTTTGGTGCTTATAGTTGCCTGTTATGGGTCTTTACTTCCACCTGCTGCGACATCTGCCACCTACACGATCACTAATCTATCATTTACCTTCCTGGACCGCTGGCCACCTGCAGATTCTTACTGCCAAGAGTAGCAAGTCCTATTTTACTGATTGACTTCACACATCCTGGTAGTCCAGACCACCTTTTTATAACGCCTCCTTAGTGTTGGTATTTTAATAGTCACCAGCTGTGATGGTTAGTTTTAAGTGTCAACTTGACTGGGTAAGAGATACCAAGATAGCTGATAAAGCATTATTTCTGGGTATGTCTCTGAGAGTGTTTCTGAAAGAGATTGGTATTTGAATCAGTGGACTGTGTAAGAAAGATCTGCCCAAACCTTACGTTGGTGGGCACCATCTAATCCAATGACTGCCTGGATACAACAAAAAGGCAGAGGAAGGGTGAATTTGCTCTCTCTTCCTGAGTTGGAGTTCCTATCTTCCCCTGTATTTGAACATTAGAACTCTCGGTTCTTCAGCCTTTGAACTCCAGAACTTGCACCAATGGTCCCTCAAGTTCCTGGGCCTTCAGCTTCAGATTGAGAGTTATACCATCAGCTCTCCTGCTTCTCAGGCCTTCACACTTGGACTGGGTTACAGCCATTAAGATAGTTAAGATGTGCTTAAATGGAGCCAATATTGGAGGAAGAGGATGTGCTCAAATAAATATGATTGGATTTCACACCAGTGAAGTAAGAGGTGCACTTAAAATTAACCAATGGACTTTTCCAAGCACAGACAACAGAGGAAAGCCCAAGAAGGAGTATTACACAGGTAGAGGAATTCACAACAAGCTCTTTCCCACATATATTTACCCTTCTCACTCAATGTTATGATGTATGCAGCAAAAAGATTACATGTGGAAAAATTAAATTATATGTGGTTGTGGTATGTTTCTCCAAAATATGTACTAACTTTTAACTTAGTTTTTAATTATATTTTTAGCTTTATGAAAATTTTTTAAAAGTCAGAAAACAAATAGAACAATAGCATATGCATCATAATTTACAGAGCTCATTTAATATACTTTCCTTTTATTACATTGTAAAGTTACAAACACTCTTTGTTCAGAATGTTAGGCTATGTAATACAGGAAAGGGAGATGGTGGAGACCAGAAAAAATGTTTTGACGTAGGGTAAAGGGGTGTGGATGTGTGTGTGGTGTGCACACACATGCCATTATTTCACTGTATTAAAGAGTGTGATTAATTTAGAATTAAAATTTTGTTCTGGGAAAGTCATTTCAGGTTGACTTGTTTAGAGGAGTTGATTTTTCAGTATTGAGGAGTTGATGATTGTCCTCAGTATCATATGAGTGAATTCAAAATGAGTCTTCTTACCTTCCTACACAAGGAAAATAAGTTGACTTATCTGAATTTACAGCTCCTCCTAACTGCATTTTTTTTTTTCTAAAAATGAGGTTTTCTTATCTTCCAGAGTTTTTTTGATATAGATTTTCAGGATTACTTGTACATTTGCTGACATTTTATGTTTAATAACCAACCAATTTAGGTACATCCTTATTGTTGAAACAAAAGATAGCCTTCACATTTGGGTAACATCCTTTCTGCGTGCCCAAACAAAAGTCTCTAAACACTGTTTATTCTGGCAGTGCAAACCTTTCCATCTGTCTTCTTTTGCTTTGTTTCTGATTATGCTTAATATAAACCTCCTATGACCTGCCTAAAGCCCTCTAGGGCTTAATACTGTTGACAGTAATTTTTCTTATTATTAATTTTGGTTTTGACATTGGTTAAGTTGCCCGTATCTATTCTGAGCTTCAAGATTATTTCAAAGTTTTCATCTGTCTGTCACTTCCCTGTCACTCTTTGGGTAGGGATTCATAAGAATAAAAATATCTCTTGCTACACCTTTTGCTCTTTCTCCGGGTCTTACTCAGAAAAGAGGAGTTGACTCTATTCTCTCCCCCCTTTTTTGTTGGAGTACGAAGCATTCAAATATTCCTTTTAACTCACCTGTTTCTAATTCATATAAAATATTTACCCTCAATTCAACTTAAACTTCACTTATTTTTTAGCAGGTATTGAGGGAGGCCTGTTTGTTTTCATCGATTTCTCTCTTTATAATTACCCAGTTTTGGGTAGTATTCTTTATAGCAGCGTGAGAACAGACTAATAAAAAGTGTTTTTATTTTTCCTGGTGCTAACACATATGTCATTTGCAAATAGTATTGATAATCTTCACCCAAATAGATATGACACTTATTAATTACATCATATTTCCAGTCACTTAAAGAGGGCTAGGTAAGGCAGGGAAAGTGGAAGAGGAAATGAAGCAAAGAAGATAAATAAGTAGCATAAGGAGGGGGCTAAGAGACACAGAGAAATTGAAGAGAGAGGAGGAAAGTGTTCCTCAAAGTGATGAAATTACCTAGGGATGCTTGTTACATATGAAGATTCCTGTCTGTTGCTAACCAACTGGATCAGAGATTCTGCAGGGGGAAGGGGCAAGGTGGTGCTGCGCACCTCTAATCATTTTTGAGATAATCCTATGCCTCCTGAAGTTTGAGAACAACAACACTGGCCAACAAAAGAATTAATGAGTCTCACTAGAAGTTATCATTCCTTCTTTTTAAACACTTATAGCTTTCAGTTTATACCACTAGGAAACAGCGAACATGGAAAAAGTTTATGAAAGGGGGTTTGTAGTAAAGCATAAATGCTTTGTGTGTAGGTGTGTAGGGGCAGGTGAATGAGTATGCTTGTGGTTGTGCATAGTTCCATACTCTGTAGTATTCCCCATATGTGTAAGATTACAGAATCACCTGGCTTACTTCTTTACGATTTTGATTTTCAAGTCCCTCAATGGGCTTAAAATGAAGATTTTGATTCAGTAGGTCTGGAGTGGGATTCAGGAATGTGTATGTGTTTGTGTGTGTGTGCGTGTGTGTTTCCCTACATGTTCCATAGGTGATTACTATTGTTAAATAAAATTTCTGGGGGATCATTGTTTTGAACCAAGATTCAGCACTAGCCCTAATAGACCAGAACAAACCCATGCTAAGTGCCATATAATCAAACTGGGCTTCGAAATGGACCAGTTTTCCAAGAAACAGGAAATTGACAGCAGCCAATCAGAAGGGGCCCAGTTTTCCTGAGCCAGCATAACGATGTCCCCTCTGTTTTACCCTAAAAGGAAAGTAACTTTGAAACAACCAGTCCTCTTGGTGTTTCCTGTTTCTGCTTTCTTCAGCTATTTTCTGCCTGTAAAGCCCACCACCTCCACTCAGCTTATCAGATCATCCATTATCCTTTATAGAATGGGATGTTGCTTTATTCTAGAATCACCAGTATAAACTGATTAGAACTTTACATTAACTTTGTGTAATTTTGTCTTTTCACACTGTAGGAAAAATATAGGACACTGATCTTAGATGATTTTAGAGAAACTAGGATATTCCTTCCATCAAAAAGCCTGTTTTATTTACAGAAATTATTTTATAAAGGGTCATTTATTCAACAGTTAAAGTTTAAGTAACTGATATCAGATTATTTTATGAATGATTTAGTTTAAAGCAAACTAAAATGGTAGAGTACAAACATATAAATAATGCAAAGACATGTTTTACTCTCTTTAGACTTTTGCTATGGCTAAATGCAGCTGAAACAGCCAGAGTGCTGTTCTGGATGAAGAACTGACTGTGGGCTTTGTATAGTTCGATGGAAAATGTGGACCAGCCGACTTCACTTTCAGGAGGCTGAGCCTCTAAAAAGTAGAAAAGGCGACCACCTCCCACTTCTTCAGCTTGAAGATCTAAGGTAGTTCCCTCCCTGGACATCCAACATTCTGCCAAACTCTCTTCTGCTTCTCTCCCAGCTTCTTACATCTTCTAAGAAGGCATCCCTAGGCAGGGGTTTCACTTTCTTAGAGTGTGGTTTTAATTTTTATCCTGGGGATGAATGCAACTCCTAATAGCTAGTGTTCCAGGTATGAGGAAAGAGAAAGAAGCTTGCTTGGCTTACCAGTTATGCTGTGAGTAATGCAGTTCATTAACTGCCCTAATGATTGTGTTTGGAAGCCAGTTCTCTTCCATTTGTACACTAACATCTATGAACATCTTTGGAACTGTTCTTAGGCTGAATCTTTCCAGTAGTTTCCTCATGTGCATATTTTAAGCTTATGGGGTTCTCTATTCACATCAAACCAATGTCATCTATTTTCTACCTTCTAAGAGTTTCTCCCAAATTCCTTGGATGCTGGATCACATACTTTACTGCATTCTGTAATTTTAAAGAATTTGGAGGAGAGAAAGGGCAGATAAAATAAAACCAAAATGGATCAAACATTGTATTAGTAAGAAAAAGGGGAGAATTCTTCTCATTAACTTCAAGATGAAGTGGAATCTGTTGAAAGGACAGTAGCAAGCTCTGAGAATTTCTCTAAATCTTGCAGAACCAGCTTTAGAAATCTCCAGTGCACCTATGTTCTGGAATCAAAAGAGTCTGAGAAAATGAAAATCTGATATTTTGAGCTTTGATAATGGCAGAGAGGCAGCCAGACATTTTCAAACTCTTAGTCTGTGAATCACCTTCTAGCTTCACCTGCCCCTCTGCCAACATGGCCCCACTTTCCAGTGATGTACTCATTACCACCTTTAAAAACCCTTGCATATTTAACCTTGCGTAGTGTCAACTTGCCAATCTTTAACAGTGAATCACTCTACCATCTGTTTTGCAGGTTGTGTTCCCAGGTTGCTGGACTTTGCTGGATAAACTCTCAAAATTATGCTGACTGAAAATTCATGCTAACTTAATTCTGAGTCATAAATTTGTCCACGGTTTTTCCTTGACTTTCCTTTCTTTTTTCTCTTTATTCTTTGTTGCAGATGAGCCATTGCATAAATGAAGGAGCAGGAAACTTGGAATCAGAAAACCTGATCTTAACTCTTGATTCTGTTTCTTGTAGTTAAAGAAGGGCTTTTCATTTCACTCTGCCCTATTTTTGTCTGTGACATAGGGATAATACTTAAATTAAAGGATGCTTGTGACAATTAAGAAAGGAATATAAAATTAGCTTTGGTCTACATTATGCTCACATATGGTAGCTATGTTATATTCTAAATGTGAAGCAATCCAAAATCTTTATTCAAAATATTTCCTTGCTGATTTTTTTTCTTCTAAGGAAGTTCATTTCCAAATTTCCTCTCTTTCTGAACATACAATTTGAAATCTCCACTGACACTTCAAACTAAAATGTGTATGACAAGCTGCCTCATTTTCTACCAAAACTTCTCTGACTTAGGGCAATTCTGGTTAATTAAGAGAGATCCTTCAGTATTATATGGCATTGTTCGTTTCATCCCCATCACACATGTAACATCACATTTTCAAACATCTTTCTCTCTACCACATTTTGACCAAGGGCATAATGTTCTGTTCTGTCAGTTTGGTGCTGCTAACCAGAAGCTAGAAAAACATTGTTTCATATACTAATTCACCACCTCAAATATGATAGAATCCCTGGGATAAGAAGAAAAATCTAAGCAATCCAGGCTACCTAATCACTTTATTTCCTTTTAATTCCAGTAAATGCCACAATCCAATTTACAAGCCTATTAAATATTGTATTTGCCTAACAAAAACTATTTCCATCTGAAAGCAGATCATATATAATTTTCTTTGGATTTTCCTCATATAGTTAATAGACTACCCCTCTCATATTGGTTCATTTAATAACTGTATCTCAAATTATGAGGTCATTATCATTGAGGCCTCTCTGCTGCCTGGTCCTGTTATCAGTGTGCATTTGCAGAAGACCCTCTCCAGCCCCTTGGGAACCTTGCTTCTGGGTGCAAAATTATATTGTCTGATCCTTTCTTCCTGAAACCCTTTCATTAAAATCAGAAAGAATGCTGTTTATAAACCAACTACAGAAGCAGGATTTGCTTTTTGTGTGTTCACAATTGAGAGGTAAAAAATCTGCTGCAATGTAATGTTTAGACTTCCCTCTTGTGAGAGTGCAGATGGAAGATACAGCTGCTTTTCTCCAAATCAATTTCCTCCCATTGGTCTTCTGTTATCCTTTTTTTTCTCCAGAGAAATTTCTTGTTTTCTAAGAGTGTACTTTCCCACACAATCTGAATTATTTTTATACAGTCAATTCTTGATGATTGACTCTTCAATGATATCCTAACTTGTCTTAATTTCACCTGAAATTAATAAGTAACTGTATTCTTCAAAATCAAACAGAGAGTCTGAGATTTTCTGGGTATACGTTGGTCATTTGGTAGTAATAAGAATGTGGAATATAATTAGTAATTTATAAAAATAATAGATCTATTTGTCAGAGATTCAGATCTATAAATTTTAAATAAAGGATGCAAATATCTAATGGCCCTTAATGGATTAGAAAGACTGTTTTGAGCCAGGCACAATAGTACACTCCTGTAGTCTACTTGGGAGGTTGAGGTAGGAGGATCCCTTGAGGCCAGGAATTCCAGGCTGTAATGTGCCATGATCATGGCTGTGAATAGCCACTGCACTCCACCCTGGGCAGCATGGGAAGACTTCACCTCTTTAAAAACAAGAAAACAAAACAAAACTCCTTTAAATGTTAAGTAACTGAAAATATTTTTATAAGGCTGAGCGCAGTGGCTCATGCCTGTAATCCCAGCACTTTGGGAGGCTGAGGTGGGTGAATCACGAGAGCTCATGAGTTTGAGACCAGCCTGGGAAATATAGTGAAACCCCATTTATCCCAAAAATAACAACAAAAAAAAATTAGCCAGGCATGGTGGTGCACACCTGTGATCCCAGTTACTCGGGAGGCTGAGGTGGGAGTATTGCTTCAATCCAAATCATGCCACTGCATTCCAGCCGGGCCAACAATGAGACTCTGTCTCAAATACAATGAAAAAAAATTATATGAAAGAGGATTGACACAATTTTGTCTTTGCATAGGGTTTACTTAAGAAGAATGGCCCAGTAATATAGTCACTAGTTATGTGTCAGTGTATGCTATAAGTTGAAGTGGAATTTTATAATTTGAATATATATACCTGTATCTGTGTGTGCGTGTGTACTGCCTCAACAGTTTGACAATTTCAAGAGAAAGACACATACACACGTGCGCACACACACACACCATATATACATATATACAATATATGGTGTGTGTGTATATATATCTATAGGCATAAAATGAAAATTTTTTTAGTTTTACATATATGTAAAACTATGTATGTATATGTAAAACTATGTACATATATATGTAAAACTAAAAAATTTTTCATTTTATGCTTAGCTTTGCCTGGGTAGATACAGCAAACAGATATGGTATTTATTGATAAAGAGACAATAAAATATTTTGGGAAAAATTTAATTACTATATAAACATTCCCTTTGTAATCTCTGAAAATAGATTTGACTTACAGGTATGTTTCAATGTGATGTTTCATGCCCCTGTCATAAGCCTTAGTCAAGAATAGGGGTAACTAGTAGGTCAGGGATACAGAAACATTGGGATCCATCTGATTTGTGTTACAGTTTTTTGTATAATTTTTAAGAGAGCACATACTTTTAAAATTTATCTCCTTACAAGTGACACAAGATTCATTTTAAAAGTAATTATCAGGTTCTAACATGATGTCTAAGAGTGGAAGAGCCGGTAAAGCCCAGAGGTGCCTGGCCAGCAGTGATGTAATAGTTCTAACCTTGAGAGGTGGCCAGTCCCAGGCTCCTGGTACCCGGCTATGACTAAGTCAAGCTACAAATAGCTATTGTTTTCAGGTGTTGGGGATACAGGAATAAAGCAGACTAGCCCTCTTTCCAAGTAGCTTGACTAGTTGAAGGGGACAGAAGGTGAACCTGAAAATAAATAAGATGATTTCAGGTACAGAGAAGTATTACGAAGAAGGTAAAAATAGTAGGGAAAGACACTTTAGGTAGGATGGTTAGAAAAATCCTCTCTGACAAGGTGCATTTCAACAAAGATCTAAATAATGAGACATGGGCAGTTGCATGACAAGTCTGGGAGAGTTTCTTACAAGTAAGAAGACCAGCAAGTGCAAAAGCCCTCACTCAGGAAACAGAATTTTACAGTTTCGATTTTTATTCTGTAACTGGTAGCCACTGGAGCTTTAACAAGGGTGATTAAGTGATCTAATGTATACTTGAGACAGATCATTCAGGCTTCTGTGTGGCAATACACTCTGGGGTCAAGAATAGACAGGAAGAACAGCTCAGTGGAGCTACTGAAATCCACAGAAGGATTATAAAAAATAGGACCACAGATGCAATTAACCAAGACAATGAGAAGGTGCAAATTTGGAATATATTTGGAGGAAGAGCTGACAGAACATACTGATGGGTAGAAAATAGAGCATACAAAAGAAGAATCACAACTAGTCGCCTCACTCCTTCCTCACCTTTTACCCCCAGAAATATTGTTTTGTCAAATATAGAGAGGCAGCTTTTCCCTCCCTTCTCCCCACTTTTCAATTGCTCTCAAACTAGTCCCCATGGCCTTTTCTCTTACTTTATTTCCGAACATCACGAAACTAAAAAACGAGCAAACAAATTATAATAATTTCCACATTACCATGGCAAAAATAGCATTTGTGTTCATCAACATGTTTTCCCTTTGAAAGTCTATTTTGCTTCTCCTCTTGCCCAATGAAGGAATAATGAAGCTTGAGGGCAGAGAGTTGCACACTTAGTATCCCCTCTCTACATCAATGTTTCTAATATCAAGAATGGAAACAAGATATTAGATTCCTTTTTCAAGTGAAAGCTAATTGTTGGCTTGAGGGTAAGAAATCTACAAGAGAAATAATAATAGCAATTCTTTTTTGAGTACTTGCTTAGTGCCTGGCGTTGTTCTTCACATGTTAACAAATTTAACCCAAAAATAATCTTACATATTTTAGAGATGAGAAACTAAGGCACTGAGAAAACCGCCCAAGGTCACAGAGTTAATACATGGTATAGCTGGTTTCAGTTCCAGGCGGCCGACTTTAGAGGCTGAGCATTTTACCACTAGAAGTATCTGTATATTTCTTAACATCTTGGTGCAGTTTTAGAAATAGCAGAAGAATATCTGTTTCTACCTTTCTAATTATGAAGAGAGAAGCGACATAGCCACTTAATCTCTGAGACAAGAGTAAAGAACACAAATGTTCATTGATGTCTGATGATGAATGATAGAGGTAACTACACATGCTGGTCTTTCTATTGTCTCTAAAAATGAATTTATTCTAATTATCCAGCATAAAAATTCCTCAACAAATATTTTAAAAACAAAAATCTGAATTCTAGATGTAAGAGAAGGCAACACCTGGTGTAATTTTTATATGTTATATGTTATCACTTTAAAATTTCACAAATCTAAGTATTAATATCCCAGTATTGTGAATGAGATTCAAAACAAATAATGAACTTGCCCAGGATCACACAGACAATGAAATTTAGAGTTAAAACGATCACTTTTGTATAAATCTAAATCCCCATGCATTTTTCAAAACAATGTTCTTTCATTAGTGAATTTGAGTGGTCAACAGCACGTTAGCCCAGTTTTGAAAACCATATTTAAGTGATAATATATTTAATTGATGTAAAATAACACTTCAACTATGCTTCAAAGCCAATAGAATTTTGATGTAAACATAACTATGAGAATAGGATTATTCCTTTGTTTTGTATTTTCATTTATATCAACTTTTGTGATAAGAAACTTCTAATGGTTCTTTCAAAACAAACCCATGGTAACATAAAATAAGAGGATGAAATTATTGTTCTGAAGAGGTAAAACCACCGAAACAATACATTCTACCTTTATTCAAGGTTTGTTAATGAAGAGTTCTAATTTCAAATTTTTTTCACCCACTGCAATGTGTATATTTCTTTCTGGATGACTGATGTCTTTTTATGTTTCATCCCATCAGTTTGTTCTACAGAACTTCCTTAGGTGGATTTGTGTGTGTGTTTGTATATACATGTGTGCATGTGTGTTTTCATTGCAAAGATAGAAACCTTCAGGAATAATAAACTAATAAGCATAAGTTAATCCTACTGAAAATAGAATCTTCCAAATTCTTAAACAAAATAACTTTAACCCAGAAGAGTGAGTGCTCTGTAGCTGAAAAGGTAGAATAATTGTTCAGTGGTGAAATGTGAGCTGAAATAGAACTAGACAGGAGTAAGTCTACATCAGACAGGAATCTTCAAGGTGTGCTTCTTACCTGGTTAGGCCATTTGGACCGTTGGATTCTTAATTTCAGTTGGCCAGTTGAATAAGTCTGTCTGATCCAGATGTCTACCTAAATCAGTAGTTTATGAAGATAGCAGAAATAGCAACTAGAAGTAATTAAAGTAACACTATAGGTTGAAAACCTATATATAGTTTCATTTTCTTTTTTTAACTTTTAAGTTCAAGGTTACAAGTGCAGGTTTGTTATATAGGTAAACTTGTGTTATGGGGGTTTGTTGTACAAATTATTTCATCATCCATGTATTAAGTTTAGTATCCATTAGTTGTTTTTCCTGATCCTCTCCCTCTTCCCACCCTTCACCCTCTAAACGGCCCCACTGTGAGTTATTTCCCTCTGAGTCCATGTGTTTTCATCATTTAGCTTCCACTTATAAGAGAACAGGCAGTATTTCGTTTTCTGTTCCTATATTGAAAAACTACTTATAGTTTTTTATAATTTATCTAAAATGTATATAGTTTTATATAATTTATTTTAAATATTAATTCAGTAGGTGACCCCTCTGTTCTAAGTTTAGAATACTCCTAGATTTTCCCAGTTTGGTCCTAATTTTATAAGAATTTAAACTTTCTCTTCCACCACCCTGATATCTGCCCAATAATTCCTAGAGCATCTGTAAGCATCCTGGGATATGACAGGAATATGACTTCTGCAGGTAGCCCAGCAATTTGACTTGTTGGACTCAGAGAATCAATCAGGTGGTGATCTACTCACACCATAGCCGGGTGAAGTTTTGAGGCTCAGGTGGTGTGATGATTCTACCCATGTGATGAGCAGTCTGGTCAGACCAGTTGTTCCCTTGCTTTGGGGTCTATATTGGTTATTTGGGTGCACTCCCAGCCACTTGAATGTTGACTTATCACAGAGTTCTGAGCTATGAGATCTGGCACATTTTGGGCCACAGACTGAATTTTGGATGACTGTCAGAGATGGGGCCAAAGTCTCACAATACTCTAATTTTTTTTCCTATTGTCTTTACCTGAATATCTTTTGGATTCACACTCACTTCTCTTCCTAGTCTTCTCACAATGCACTGTTCCAGTTTTCTCTGCAAAAATGGATTGTCAATGCATCCTTAGAGAGCTATCTTAAATCATATCATTCCCTTCTATTCTACTCCAACCCCCTAGCCCTGAACCAGCCTCTTCAAGAGCCATTTTTATATCTTGGAGAAGAAAGGGAAAAACCTCCATCAGGCTTTCTGCTTTATATACATGCACTACCAGTTTTAGTAATTTTATTCTTAACTTCTACTTTACCATCAGAAGGAGGCAGTAAAACATGGGCAAAATTTTTCTAAAGTTTTTTTTTTTTTTTACAAATGTATGGAAGTAGAACTGATGTACAGGAAACTTAACATATTTAAGGTATATAATTTCATGAGTTTTGACATACATATGCACCTATGAATTCATTACTGCAATCAATAAGGGAATATTTTGGCCAAACCCCCACCTCCAATTTTTCTCTACAACAATTATACTTCTACCACTATAGATAGTTTACATTCTCTAGAGGCTTATGTAAATGTTATCATGCAGTGTGTACTGCTTTTTACCTGGTTACTTTAACTTAACATAATAATTTTGAGATTCATCCACATTGTTATATCTATGAACAGTTATTTCTTTTAGTTTTTAAGCAGTAGTGCATTGAATCAATACATTACAATTTGTTTATCCATATACCTATTGATGGACATTTGAAACATTTCCAGTTTCGGACTATTTCAAATAAAACCACAATGGTCATTGTTATACAAGTCTTTGTATGGACAATTATTTATATAGGTTTTTTTTTTAGCTTTTTAAGAAACTGAAAAACTGTTTTGCAAGGTGCCTAGGCCACTTTACATTCTGCCCAACAATGCATGAGAGTTCCAGTTTCTTCATATTTTTGCCTGCACTTGGTATGGTCAGTTCTTTTGCCATTGTAATAGTCATGTAATGATATTTTATTGTAGTTTTAATTTGAATTTCTGTGATGACTAATAGTTTTGAAGATGTTTTTATGTGCTTATTATACATCTTCTGTTGTAAATTCTGTACTTAGTTTTTTTTTTTTACCATTATTTAGGTTTTTTTTGGTCACATTGAGTTAGAAGGGTTCTTTATATATTCTGCATTCAGGTACTTTGTGTGATATATGTATTATGAATGTTTTCTTTCAGTGTGCATTATTTTCTTAATGGTGTCTTTCAAAGAGCAATAGTTTTAAATTTTGATAAAAATTCAATATATTATTATTTTATGGCTTACGCTTTTTGTTGTTCTAAAAAAATATGTTTTCTTCTAGAAATTTTTTTTCAAGTTTAGGTATGATGCGAAGTTGGAGTGATGTTCTTTCTAAATTGTACATAGACATATAGTTGATCCAGCACCATTTGTTGAAAAGATATTCCTGTTCCCCATTGAATCATCTGATATTTTGTCATAATATAATTGAGCACAGATGTATGAATCTATTTCTGCACTCTATTCTGTTTCATTGCAATATAGCTACCTTTTCACCAGTAGAAAATTGTCTTGATTACTCTAGTTTTATATTAAATACCAAATCCAAGACTAGCTAGTCCTTCTATTTCATTCTCCTTTGGGCATATATTTTGCACTAGTTTTTTATGTGCCTTAGGTCTGCGTTCCATGTTCTCCTTGCTAGATGGTTAGTACTGCTTGCTAGTTGGTGATATACTATAGAGTGGTCATTATTCATAATGGCAGAACTCAAACTATTTCAAACCATATATCTGAGGAGGTTTTTCTCTCTTCTAGTGTGATTTGCATTTGGGGAGTAAACAGTTTTTGTCTTCCTCAGGTACTCTTAAATTGAGCTTTTACAGTAAGAAGTCTTAATCATCCTTGTATTTTTAAAAACATACTTGAAGCTCTTCTGGTTAGGGGTGGTGAGTGCAATAGATAGAGAGGCTTATTAAGCATTAGAACACCTGGAAAGTCAGATTGGGGTCTTCGCTATCAGAATTCCTTAAGAGACTTTGGGGGGAAAAATGGGCAAAAATGTACAACTAGAGTTGATTTGGAAGCCAAGATCAGAAGCTAAATGTGCTGTCCCAGAAGATGGAAGTAGGATAAGAGAGTCTGAGAACCTAGAAGCAAGATGATCAAGGAGCTGCTGAGGCTGTCTGACTTTGTATTATTTGCTATTGCATCTTCTCTACGGACTTGCAGAGGCAGGACTACATACAGTAAGCACCAGAAGTGAATTTATCAAAAAGCCAAAAACACTTAAGGGTCAGGACCCTCAAGTGCATGGACACATTTCAAAGCTCTAAAATTGTATTTATTTTGTGTTCTTTTTCTTATAAGTAACCTCTTATAAACAGAGGATAAACACAGAACCATCCAAAGCAAATACCTGGAATGTTGATCTTATAACTGCTTTTTACTTCTTTATTTTAGGGTAGTTTATAGAAAGAACAATATATTTAAAGTAGCAAGATAGACACTAGAGCTTATAATTATTGAGTGTTCAGCCCTGTGTCAGGTACTGCTGTAAGCACGTCACATAAATTTACTGATTTGACCCTCAGAACAACTCAGTGAGGTCGATTTTTTTGTAAGCTTCATTTTAGAGATTAAAAAAACCTGGTCACAAATAAACATTAAATAACTTCCTCAATTTGCATAACTAGTAAAGAGTGAGGGATCTTGAGAGTGGTGGGGTCCAGATTTGAACTCAGATAGTCTTGTTCCAATGCCTTATGCTGCCATCTACCTTTCTATCCCTCTAGAATAAAAGGAAATGGGCCTCATGCTGAGTTTCTCTTTAGATTTACTCGTATCTCTTTTTATTGACCAATATTTCAATAATTTTTTGATGGAAGTCTATGTATACAAAAATTTAATCAAACTTCAGAAATAAGGTTAATTTGTACACAGAAACAAGTCATATAAATTGGAAAGCTTTAAATTATTTTAACCTATAGATTTCAAGATGAGTTTATGGCTGTTTGTTTTAACAGAAACTTATAAGTATCCCAGACTTTGTGAAAGCCTCTATACTTCACAAATCTCACTCTTTCTTTCCTAATAGGTCATATAATCTTACAAGCATATAGGGTATTTACTTTTGGTCTATTTGACAATAATATTGAAGTTTGAGAATGCAAAATTCCTTAGTGGATTTGAACTGGGCAAGGTGTTTTTATTATACCACAGCCAGATACATTCTCATACTTTCTTTGCATCAATCTCAAGATGGAGAAATCTTAAAATTTTAATATTTTTACAATTTTAAATATTTTATGCCAATTTTCTAAGCAAGCATATTTAAGACTATAGCTATTTCCCTTAACGGAAAAAAAAATGTTGAAGAAGTGCCCTGGACTTCACTGAAATTTATGAATACACAGAGATTCAAGAGGACCTCCTCAGTAGTAGTGCAGTATTTGAATTTTCTCTAGGCATGTCTATAGCCATATATTTTTTGTATGTGGAATTGGCCTTGGTTCTTGAATTGAGAATGTAAATTAGCATTTGCTATACTCTCTAGGTTTAGTTCTTTTTGGAAATTATACATCAGCAAGAAAGAATGCTAAAATAACCATATCATTATCATTTCTCTTCAAAGTTTCAGATTATTTTCAGAAGATCACTTCTACTCTGAGTCTGAAGATAGTAGAGTGTTATATAGTAGTTAGGAGCATGCACTTTGCCACCTAACAAATTTGAGATGGAATCTGCTTTTATGCATTGTCTATATCTGATGGTGGTCAAATTACATAATTTGTTTCACTTGTTAATAAAATGATGATTAAAAACTACTAATAGGGCCAGATGTGGTGGCTGATACCTGTAATCTCAGCACTTTGGAAGGTCGAGGCAGGTGGATCACCTGAGATCAGAAGTTCAAGACCAGCCTGGCCAACCAGGGTGAAACCCCATCCCCACTAAAAATACAAAGATTGGCCAGGCATGGTGGCTGGTGCCTGTAATCTCAGCTACTCGGGAGGCTGAGACGGGAGAATTGCTTGAACCCTGGAGGCAGAGGTGACAGTGAGCCAAGACTGAGCCACTGAACTCCAGCCTGGGCAACAGAGCAAGAGTCCATCTCAAAAACAAAACAAAATAAACAAAATCTATTAATAATAATAGTCACGATGATGAAATTTACTTATCACTCACTTTATAATTTTTTTTCAACCTAACCACAGCATAGTTTCCCACAGATCATTATCCTTACTTTGAAATAAGGAAATTAGGCTCAAGAGGAAAATAAAAGAAAGAATGAATCTTGCCCAAATTGAGATACCGCGTGGAACAGAGTCAGGATTTGGACTGAGGCTGTCTTACTTTTTATCATTTGCTACAGCATCTTCTTCACTGACTAGTAGAGATACTACTATACATATAGTAAGCACCAGAAGTGAATTTACTAAAAAGCTAACAACACTTAAGCATCAGGACCCTCAACTGCATGGACACCTTTCGAAGCTCTAAAATTGTGTTTATATTTTTGTGTTTTTTTTTTTGTCTTGCAAATAGCCCCACAAATCATGTGAATTTTAGGGCTCACTAAACCTGGGTCTGCCTCAGATAGGCCGTCAATAAATATTATCTCCTATTATTGTTAGCACCCATTTACTATTGCTAATTATAATATTTATAGAGTTTGTGCTGAGGTAGCAACTTCCCTGCCACACCGTCTCTTCTCTGCTTTGTTAGCTCCATGTACCTTTTGTTGATTTTTTGTTGTTGTTTACCCAATCTTCTTAGTAAGGCTAGCCTAGTTATATGCTAACTTAAACAGAGATATGTATACAAAAAGCCTCGTCAAGTATGAATTTTTATTACCACTATGGTTAGGCACATACTTTTGAGAAGTGAGGAGACATTCTGGAAAGACAAGCTCTCCAGTTTCTGTTCCCATCTCACCTCTCACTCCCTCTACAGTTTACCATTTGTGATACTCAGTAAAATACTAAGTGCTCTATAAATGTAGCATGACCTTGAAATCTATCAAAGGCAATTATAAAAAAAATTAAATATTATTAGCATTGTGGAAATAATTACAGGAGAACTAATTACTAATGTACTCCTAGGCTAACTGTGTAACCTATATTACGTTATCTAATAATTAGTAAACTTTCTGAGGTTGGAATTTTGATCCCTAATTTACAGATAAGAAAAGAAAGTCTTGGAGAGATTAAATGACTTATCCACGGTTACACAGTAGGTGTGGGGCCAAATTTAAAACTCAGATCTGTGACTCCAAAGCCCTTTATTTAACATCCACACTCTCCAACCTTCTTCAGCATTTCTCAGGCCACCACCATCTTGATTTAGCTACCTTAAGTATAGGTATAAATAGTAAATTGATTCAGGGGGGAGAAAACCTCGAAAAACTAAACTCTTTATGTCTGAAGTGTTCAGAGAAATCATGGTGTTAATTATATATTCTAAAATTATGCAAATGATCTTTTTAGTTGTGAATTAATCAATGTTAATCACTTGAAAAATAGCTTTTAGGTTCTTTTTTTTTTTCTTAGAGATGTGTCAGGGTGGTTGAAATTCTCCTAGTAAGCTTCCTCTTTAAGAATTCAATTTTTTTCCCCCTGGCAGATGAAGACCACTTGAGTTATTTTGGTGTTGAGCAACAGTCACAGTAGGTGATTAAATTAGAGGCAGGTGTAAAACCCCTAAGTTACCAGGGCTCTGCTCGCTGAGGATTACAGATCAGCAGTAAGTTTCTGACACGTGAAAGCTTATCTTTTGTGGAGGGAAAAGAGACACTAATGTGACTTGCTATTTAAAAAGAGACATCAATAAAGAAATAGAATGACTATCAGATGGGGAAGATATGGTTCACCTGCCTATTTGAATTCGAAAGCAACATATTCTCAGCTGTGGTTATCTCAAGTCTACCATCAAGAAAAATACAAGTAGAACAAATGAAGTGGCAATCCCCTTTTCTTATTAGCAAACAGTAAGCCTCATAACTCTACTTTCATTTAAAAAAGAACCTACTCTACTGATGTTAATCAAAATTTCTGGAGATCCTCTGATGATTAATGCTGATTCCAGTTTGCTATTGACCTTGATAATTTTGGAAAAACAACAGAAAAATATCATCATAACATAAAGAAATGCTCTTAATCAATTATCAAAGGGTAATTTTTCTCCTGAGTTTCTGGATAGCTCTGTTATTATTTATTTTCAGATATGGTTAGAGATGTATTTCGAATCTACATTTTGCAGCAAGAATATATATATATATATATAAATATATATTTCCTCCAAAATAGTGTATCAAAGTGCCTGAGAAATTTGAGTACTCCAAACTATTTTTTATCATGAACATTGTTAAAACTTACTGACCTTGGGCATATGGTGGTTTTTGGTATGTCTGTGATTTTTCCTCTCAACTTTCAAACACTGCACCAATGCTTTTCTTTTTGTAAAAGAAAAATACATTTATATATATAGATATGTGTGTGTGTGTATTCTTAAGTGTAAATCTTTGTTTACTTTGAAGGTTCATGCCGTCTATGGTTCTCAAGTTTACCTTTATGTGGTTTAAAGGCAGATTAAGATTAAGTGTTAATCAGAAATGGTTTGAATTTTTTTTTTCACTGAGTACTTCTAACTAGGGTATGACTCTTCCTGGAGCTGAGTGAATAGCACTGATGGACCTGCAAATTAAGTTTTATACCCAGAACCCTACAAACTTACAATATAATGGAATTCTCTTTTTCCAGACCGGTCAAAGACTGAAAGATTAATGGCTCTAGGAAGGACTGTGCAAATACATTTGTTTTTCAGAATAAAATCCTACATAAATCTTTTAAATAATTTATTGGTATATTAATACTTCAGAATATCTTATACCTTGCAGACATGTGTGTCTGAAAAACCCAGTGCATTTAGGTCACAGATAAATACTTGATAAAATATAATTCACATTTATAAGGGAAAAACTAATAAAAAGATTAAAAACAAGTGGCAAAACGCACATTTTCAAGTACTCAAAATAATAGTTTCAAATACTGTTTACAAAATCTTGAAATGTTGGCACTGTGTTTCGTGGTAACCTTTAGAAAGGAGAATTATGCCTTATTAAATATTTTATCTTATCAAAATATATTGTAAAATAATATATTTAATAACATCTGAGTGTGTTTTAATTTAAAAAGATGTACACATTACAGCAATTACATATAGATTCCCAATAAATCCTTACTGTCTGGGGCTTGCTGACAAGAGGTTTAGTCAGTAACCTAAGAAATCAAACTTCATCATTTCGAGGGCACATGGAAGAACCATGCCAATAAGGATGGAGATGGGTTCTATATTTTCCCAAAGCTGGTTATAATAATTTTTTTTGTAATTCTAAAGGTTTACTGATCATTTAACTTTGTTTCAGATGACTTAAAAAATTATCCTAAAACAAAGAGGAAGAACATGGACTGTTTAAAGTCTTACTTCACTTCTCATTTATTGTTGTCACTTCACTTTTATTATGTATAGATTTAATTCCTGTTTTGTTGACAGCCTATTATAAAAATAAGTGGATACAAGGAATTGAGAAGCTAGGATTGAGAAAATAAGATGATTTGTAACTGCTTTGAAATTACTTAAATATTTGGCAAAAAAGAAACAAAAGGAACCCATGAATGGAATCCCTTTGGGTGGGGGTATTTACTGAGATTTCCCTGGCCCTTAGCGAATGAGATTTATGTTTCACAAATGGCTCCATTATTAAACCTTCTGACTCCATTCCCATGCCTACACAAAACACCCAGCTAGATTCATTCTCCACCATCCAACAGGCAAAACTCTGCCATGTTTTTTGCTTCCATTAAGAATCTAGTGATACCAAGGAGCAAGAAGTAAACACTAGTCTAATTTTCTTGGAGTTGATTTGCCCAAAACTCTCCCAGTTTTAAAATGGAAAATCCTAGGTCCTGAGGGCAAACCAGAATGGTTGGTCTTACTAGAATCTGTCATTGCCTGACCTTAATTTTGGGACAAGGGAAAGAGATTTTCTCAGAGAAGAGGAATATTTCAAGAGAGATATTCAGTCACAAGTCAAAGTTTAGCATAGTGACGGAGACTGTAGGTTAAGCACCTGATCATTACCTATTTTCCTGGGCACACAGATAGTACATACTTTCCAACCTCTCTTGTGGTTAAATGTAGTCATGTGACTGAGTGCCAATAGAATGTGAATGAAAGTGATGTTACTTCCACAGCTGGATCATAATAACATTCATGTGCCATAGTTCTTATTCCTTGCATTCTCTGGCTTGAAAATGAATACAGCCACCTTGATCTAAATGCTGAAGATTGCAGAGCCACAGGATCGAAGGAGCATGAGAAGGAAAGCTGCCTTGAAACTAGAAAACTCATACTACATTTGATATGAGTGAGAAATAAATTTCTATTATTTCAAGCTAATAAACTTTTGCATTGTGTCTATATAGCACCTAGTGTTACCTTACATAATATACACAGTGGTTAAAGGAAGATTCTAGATCTAGAAACTCAGAGCTCACGTCTTAGATATTCTACTTGCTAAGCAAATATATATGCTTAGCATCCATATGTATGTTCTTAACAAATATCTGTATGTTCTATATATTCTTAGCAAATATCTTAACCCTTCTGAGCCTTAGTTCCTGCAACATTAAAGTGGAAATAATGATGGTATCTAATTCACAGCATTGCTGTGAGGATTAAATAATTTATTACATATAAAGCATTTAGAATAGTCTGGCATAAAATAAGTACTATATAAGTGTTATTATTATTTCATAAGTTTCTATGGTAATTTTTTTCCTATGTATTTATCCTACAGCACTTTTTTCTCATTGGCCTTAATTTTTTAATGTTATTACATTTTATTTTATTTGAAAGTCACTTAATGAATAGTTCAAAGCTTTAAGTCTACACATACTACTGCCAGATCCTGCAACTTGCTAGTAATGGCCATTGCTTCTTCACTTTTAAAAAATGTATTAAGATATAATTCACATACCATATGATTTAGTCATTTAAAAATGAACACTTCAATGGCTTTTAGACTATTCAGAGTTGTCTGTTGACCACCGTAATCATTTTTTTTCTCCTTTTCTGAGAGCTACCCTTTAATATTTTAGGAGTTTGTTACCAGTATGACTCTAAATCCTCCATTCTCAGATCTCTGGCACTGAATTCCCTGCTAGGATTCCTGTGAGTTTTTAGCTCTGAAAAATTGTCCCAGCAGCCAGCTACACTTTAGCTTTTCAGCCCCAAGGGACCACTGTTTTATCAGGTGAAGTGGGACAGAGATCATTATCAGTCCAAAATCATCATCTACCACAATGAACTAATTTTCCCCTTCCAGAAAAGACTCTTAATTTCTTAAGGAAGTTTATGTCAGTGAAGGATGGATTGAAATACAAACTCCAGCCTGAAATTTTCTAGTTGAAGTACTCACTTCAGAAGTCATACGGTAAACTTTCTTACTTCTCTGAATCACTTAATCTAAAATATTTCATCCGCCAAAGGCTGTAATTCTATAATACTCTCAATAATTCCAACAACTTTGTTGACTACTAAGTGGTATTCCAAGGACTGTACATTAAACAAAGAGGTGGGTGAACTCTTGATATAGTTCTAAATTGGTTATTTTAATTCCTAATTCTGGTAGTTTTTTCAAAAATCCTTACACCAAATGTAAGCCAGAGGTAGAATGGTTTCTTCTTGTAGCAGGCTGACGGAATGCTGAGTCAGGGCACATGGCTTCTTGCTGAATTTAGCCCCTACACACCCCTAGGCCATGTGCCATTTCACAGGCACCAACAGCACAAGGTATGTGAGAGCTCACTTTAAGTTCATCCATTTCATCTTACTTCCTCAGCTCCCCAGGTACCTCCATCCCTGAGCTTAAATAGACTGACCTGGATCCTGCCTTTTACTGACCTCATCAGAAACTCTGTCTCGAACGCATTGTGATTTTAGTGATTTAACTGAATATCTGCAAGATGAGGTAAGAGATGGAGTAACTTACAAAGTGTATTGATTCACTCCTCTAGTTGACTTCCAACTTTGCTTTTTCTCTTTATTGTGGCTTGTCTCTTCATCATATTCATAACCATATAAAAGCCACACTCTTAGTACGGAAACTTCCTTGCTATACATGATATTAGAATTTATCATTAAGCTTGTGCACTGCAATTAATTCCCAGTAGGGATAACCTTGCAGCCAGAGGGACTTTTCAACTGCCCACACTCTCTACCCACCTCCAGGGAATTCTAAGTGAATAAACTTTTGTCTCTACAAAATAAATAACCATCAAACACGTTTTCTTAGAAAAGTCAGAGAGTTTTCAGATATTTTGAATAGACTTTATATATCATAGATACCTAGCAACAGAGAAACAATGAACAAGATACACACAATGTAATGTGATTTATAAACTTAATAGATCTTTTGATTTATGTCAAAATACATTGCATGTCAAAAAACCAGTTTCTGGATTGTGTTACTTTTATCACGATGAAAAATGCCATTAGATTTGTCATTGGAAATTAAGTAATGAAATGATTTGACATGTGAAAGAAAATTTATAAAACAGAAGTTTTTCTTCCAGTTGTCACAACTCATTTAGATACCAATTGTCTGCAACTGCAAATACCTGAATCGAAACGTCAGCAAATGGCTGTCTTTGGTGGGGAAAATATCTCTGAGGTGAATTTAAATATTAATTGCCAGAAAAATGCCATGTTTTTTTTTCTTTCATAAGTATTAAATACATGCACAGACACTGAAGAATTTGGCAGAATTGAAGACCCAAATCCAAAGCATTCTCAAGAACATTCTAAGTCTGATGCTATTCCGAAAGTTTGTTCATTTGCCCAAGTATTGCATCACCTATGCTCCGCAAATCTTCCCTACACACTTCTTGAGACACTTGCAATATTTTTGAAAGAAGAGAAAAGTTAGAAAAGGAATAATCACTTGTTTGCATTGCTCTGTCTTTGTCAGTATGTCATAGTCTTTATATGTCACATACAGGCTATTATGTACTTTAATTGTCATTTTCTTTTCTTTTTGGAGTAGCTTTTATAGAAGAAAACTACTGAAGTGTTTGAGAATCATCCTGATAACTCTTAATAAATTATTTTTTAACTTGTGGGTTACAGAGATACCCACAGGATAGACTTTTGAGACTGGTGTATTTGAATTTATTATAATTTTTGTTTAAAACTACAGCTTTATTAAATAAGGATATGGAGATTATTACACACATATGCAAAAAAGATAAACATTCATAAGCCACTTAAAAATAATAAAATTGAAAAAATTTGAGATTGCATAATAGAAACAGATTAAGCTAGTTTAAAAGTTTTAGTATTTTACAATATAAAATAGTTGAATACTTAGACAAAAATAGTTTGCTGCTATTTTCAAGTGTTCCAAAATGCAAAAATATGTATGGCATTGTTGCATTTGATCATGTTTTGTGGGACTTGTTTTTGGTTGTGGTGTATGAATTAAAAATTTGCATTTGGTAGAACAAAAACAATAATTGAGGTGAAGATATAGATAATACCAAGATAGGAATCAAATATGATAATTATAGGAAGAGGTCATAAATATACCTTACAGTTTAGCTAAGGGCATGAGTCACTAAACATATAGGTGATATGGTTTGGCTCTGTGTCCCCAACCAAATCTCATCTTGAACTGTACTCCCATAATTCCCACATATTGTGGAAGAGACCCAGTGAAAGATAATTGAATCATGGGGGCGATTTCTCCCATACTGTTCTTGTGGTAGTGAATTCGTCTCATGAAGTCTGATGGTTTGATAAGGAAAAACCCATTTCACTTGGCTCACATTCTCTTCTCTTGTCGGCCACCATGTAAGATGTGCCTTTCACCTTCTGCCATGATTGTGAGGCCTCCCCAACCATGTGGAACTGTAAGTCCAATAAACCTCTTTCTTTTGTGAATTGCCTAGTCTTTGGTATGTCTTTATCAACAGCATGAAAACAGACTAATACTGTAAATTTGTACCAGTAGAGTGGGGTGCTGCTGAAAAGATACCCAAAAATCTGGAAGTGACTTTGGAACTGGGTATCAGGCAGAGGTTGGAATACTTTGAAGGGCTCAGAAGGAGACAGGAAAATGTGGGAAAGTTTGGAACTTCCTAGAGACTTGTTGAATGGCTTTGACCAAAATGCTGATAGTGATATGAACAATAAGGTCCAGGCTGAGGTCATCTCAGATGGAGAAGAGGAACTTGGGAAATGGAGCAAAAGTGACTCTTGTTGTGTTTTAGCAAAGAGACTGGAAGCATTTTGTCCCACCCTAGAGATTTGTGGAACTTTGAACTTGAGAGAGATGATATAGGGTATCTAGCAAAAAAAAAAATTCTAAGCAGCAAAGCATTTAAGAGATGACTTGGGTGCTGTTAAAGGCATGGAGTTTTAAAACGGAAATAGAGCATAAAAGTTTGGAAAATCTGCAGCCTAACGATGTGATAGAAAAGAAAATCCCACTTTCTGAGGAGAAATTCAAGCCAGCTGCAGAGATTTGCATAAGTAATGAGGAGCCAAATGTTAATCACCAAGACAATGAGGAAAATGTCTTCAGTGCATGTCAGAGACCTTTGTGGCAGCCCCTCCCATCACAGGCCTGGAGTTTTAGGAGTAAAAAATGGTTTTGTGGGCCATTCCAGGGTACCTCTGCTGTATGCAGTCTAGGGACTTGGTGCTCTGTGTCCCAGCCACTCTAGCCATGACTATAAGGGGCCAAGGTATGGCTTGGGCTGTTGCTTCTGAGGGTGGAAGCCCCAAGCCTTGGCAGCTTCCACATGGTGTCGAGCCTGCGGGTACACAGAAATCAAGAACTGAGGTTTGGAAACCTCCACCTAGATTTCAGAGGATGAATGGAAATGCCTGGATGTCCAGGCAGAAGTTTGCAGCAGGGGTGGGACTCCCATGGAGAATTTCTGATAGGGGAGTGTGGAAGGGAAATGTAGGGTTAGAACCCCAACACAAAGTCCCTACTGGGACACTGCCTAGTGGAGCTGTGAGAACAGGGCCACTGTCCTCCAGACCCCAGAATGGTAGATCCACTGAGAGCTTGCACTGTGTGCCTGGAAAAGCCACAGATACTCAACAGAAGCCCATGAAAGCAGCCAGGAGGGGGGGTATACCCTGCAAAGCCACAGAGGTGGAGCTGCCCAAGGCTGTGGGAGCCCACCTTTTGCATCATCGTGACCTGAATCTGAGACATGGAGTCAAAAGAGATCCTTGTGGAGCTTTAAGGTTTGACTGCCCTGCTGGATTTTGGACTTTCATGGGGCTTGTAGCCCCTTTGTATCAGCCAATTTCTCCTATTTGGAAAGGCTATATGTACCCAATACCTGTACCCCCATTGTATCTAGGAAGTAATTAAACTTGCTTTTGATTTTACAGGCTCATAGGTGGAACAGACTTGCCTTGTCTCAGATGAGACTTTGGACTGTGGACTTTTGAGTTAATGCTGAAATGAATTAAGACTTCAGGGAACTATTGGGAAGGCATGATTGGTTCTGAAATGTGAGGACATGAGATTTGGGAGGGGTCAGGGGTGGAATGATATGGTTTGGCTCTGTGTCCCCACCCAAATTTCATCTTGAATTGTACTCCCATAATTCCCATATGTTGTGGGAGGGACCCAGTGGGAGATAATTGAATCATGGGAGTTGTTTCTCCCACACTGTTCTCATGGTAGTGAATAAGTCTCATGAGATCTGATGGTTTGATAAGGGAAAACCTGTTCTGCTTGGCTCTCATTCTCTTGTCTGCTGCCATGTGAGATGTGCCTTTCACCTTCTGCCATGATTGTGAGGCCTCCTAAGCCATATGGAACTGTAAGTCCAGTAAACCTCTTTCTTTTGTAAATTGCCCAGTCTTTGGTATGTCTTTATCAACAGCATGCAAACGGACTTATACGGTAGGTAAAAAAACAGCCCTCAAATATGCCTACACTTGAATCCTCAAGTCTGTGAAAATTACCTTTATGGAAAAAAGGATGTTATAGATGTGATTAAATGAAGGATCTTAAGAGGGAAGATTATTCTATATTAGGTAGGTTGACCAACATAACAAGAGAAGTCATTATAAGAAAGATGCAAGAGGAGTGAGAGTTAGAGATGAAGGCTATATGTGATGACAGAAACAGTAGTTAGAACAATGTCCTCTGAAGATGGAGGAAAGGCCACAAGTCAAGGAACATGGATAGCCACTAGAAGCCGAAAAAAGGCAAGGAAACAATTTTCCCCTCAGACCCTCCAGAAGGAACAAACTCTACCAACATCTTGACTTCAGCCTTATAAAACTGATTTTGGACTTCTGTCCTCTAGAACCTTAAGATAACAAGTTTGTGTTGTTTTAAGCCATCAAGTTTGTAGTAGGTTTCAGAAGACCTGTAGACAGCTGGTCCTTGGCATAGCAAACATTGTTTCATTCAATGTTGTTGTATTATAATGTTGATGAGGAAAAAATATATATAATATAATGTTGATGAGGAAAAAGTCAATTCCTGGCCAGAGCCACTGTCTGTGTGGAGTTGGCATATTCTCCCCATGTCTGAGGAAATTTCCTCCAGGTATTCCAGTTTCCTCTCATATCACAAAGATGTGCACATTCAGTGAATCTTTGTGTCTATGTAGTCCCAGCCTGAGTGAGTGTGGGTGGGTTCATGAGTGTATCCTGACCCTATGACGAATGGTGTCTTGACCGGGGCTGGTTTCTGCCTTGGCCCCTGAGCTGTTCTGAACTGAAATAATTGAGTAAATAATTATCTTATTTGTTTCTACTAATTTTTCTTACATGTATGTATACTTCACATTTATTTCAATGTTTAATATGAGAAGTGTTTTGGTCTTTATTTAGAAGTTTGGTGATGTTTTTGTGACCAGAAATATGCTGCAAGAACTCAACTCTTATTTATGTCAATTAGCCTGGGGTGAAATTCATTTTGTTACACTTGTGTTGCTTAAAGAAGCACCTTCTAAGAATCTATGGATGCTGTTAAGTGAGAACTTACTTAATTTGTTATAGAAACAAAGAAAAACTAATACAACATATATAGATTTTATATATATATAAAAATTATGTCAGTGAAATCATTAATATGAAGATTTCTACTCTTCTAATCAATTTTTTCCCTCACACAGGAATATCATAAGATGATTGAGTACGCATAAAATTCATATTTCTGCAAGAGATAATATTTAAAAGAGGTAATTAGTGTTGTGATTTAGAAATATATATATGTATATATATATGATGACATATATATGTTGACTGAGCAGGTCAGGAAGTAGGTAGGCTATAGAGAAATATTGTCTGTGTAAGTGCTTGTAGAACCTCTGGAATGCGAACAAGCTAAGTCTTGTAGCTAAAGTGCTCTTTTAGACTTTATGGCTTAGGTGTTAAATAACTGTTATAGGTGTATAAATTTCATTTTACTGTTTTTTTAAGGATGATTGTGTTTGCAATCTATTTCCAAGATTTCTAGCCTGGAAATCTGGGATAACAATTCTTAAATAAGTTTAGTTCAATTATTATTACTTTTTTAGAGACAGGATCTCAATATGTTGCTCAGGCTAGACTCGAACTTCTGGGCTCAAGCTATCCTACTGCCTCAGCCTCGTGAGTAATAAAAATATTTTTATTACTTCCATGACTTCAAACCAGCCATGACAGCCTAGAAAGTGGTTTTAAATGGTTCATAATTTGGACTATTTACCAAGCCATAAAAATATGATTATAAAGTGATTATGTCAATCATTGTTTTATGTTATTAGATCTTTATTTAGCATTAAATGTAAAAGCAAGAGGCAAGTGAAAAAGCAAAATTATTTGTATAAATGATTTCAGCTAATTTATAAATATGGATAGATTTAAAGACTAAATAGAAAATTTAACAGTAATTTCCTCTGAGGGATGAGATTATCAGTGATCTGCTCTGCTACTTAATTATATATTATTTTCCAAATTATCTAAAATTAGTATATATTTTATAGTCAGAAATTATGAAAAGTAAGGCATTTAATTAGTGATATTTGTGCTGCATATATATTTTCTTTATAATTAATATTTATATCAGATAGCAGTTAATTACAAAGTTTATATTATTAAACAACTTCATATAATCAAATTTATGGCCACAAACAATTTTAATAGTCCACATCTAAAGAAACTTGAGGGCTTGGTCATCTGAAAACAAAGCATACAACAAATTTTAAAATACATTACATTTCTATGTGGCAGATGCTAGTCTAAGCATTTCATATAGCAATTTCTTTAATCCTCGGGACAACCCTGTGCCTATTATTATTCTCATTTATCAGATGGAGAAATTGAAGGGCAGAGAAACTGGGTGATGTATGGAAAGCTTGTACCTAATAAATGGTCAGGATTCAAACTCAGGCAGTTTAACTCCAGAGCTGTACTTTAATCCCCCTTGTTTCCTAACTCTAAAAGTTTTACAAGTACAATTTTAGAGTGAAAATTTAGAAAATCAGTTTTATTTTCTTTAATTATGAATTTTTGGGGTTTATATTTTTGGTGTTTTTGTTTGTATATAAGATAAGTATTATAGATGAGTTGGCCTTATTCTTGCCAGGAGTAAATTATATGAACTATTATACACACACACATGCACACATACACATACACATTATACATTTATCATACCTGCTTTTACCCACTGGTCATCATTTTATAGCATATGGTCATGCTTACGGAAGTATTCTGCATGTCTGCAAGCACTACTCATTTTGTTGAAAAACTACTTTCATACAGGGATATGTCTCTGGGATAGCCTTAATCATGCTATGCAAATCAGTTTCTTAGCACAAGAATTTAGGATTGGGACTCAGTATACAGGAGAATGTAAAATCTACAAACATGTCAGGCCATTTGAGGCCATTGTACTTAGACAAACAGATACCATAAATCAGCTGAAGGAGAAAGAAACAAGAGGTAGATGCGCAGAGAGAGCCTGTGAGTAAAGGCTTTCCGGACACAAACGGGCTGTGGGTTCTACACTTCCATTTCCCAACACTGGCCTCTGATTTCTGCTCTAGATTCTCAGAAAGTGGCTGGGAATCCTTGAGATAAATACCTCTTTTTTTGAGCTATGTGGCATTCTCATTGCTTAAATTGAAATAATCCTAGATTGAAAGAATTATATTTTGGAGAAAAAATGTTTATTCCAAAGAACTATGAAAAGAATTTTAAAATAATTTCCTCTTGCCAACAATCTTGAGAAATTCAACGTTCTGTTTTAAACTTTTTAAATAAAAAAACTAAATAATGTGTTTAATGATACCCTAGGGGTTTGTCTGTTGACTAGTTCTCAGTAGGGAAAGTAAGAGATACATTTTTTTAAAATAAATTATATCCTTTATACAGATACTGAATAGTATTCCCACTGAGGTTTTGGGGAGGAAGGGGAAAGAATTATAAGTGCTAACGTTGATATTATTTACAAGTGTAATGAACTGCTTTGTGTCATAAGGAAAGTCTAATTTGATCTAAAAAGTATGTCTTTTAAAGACTAAGTTTATTTAAAAGGTAACTTTAATACATTTTATTGAACTCTGTGTAAACCTCAATATATAGGTAAAACACTTAAGAATCAAAATTGACATTTCTTTGCTTTATAATGTTCTCTGTAGTTTTCTTTTCATATCAGCAAAATATGATCATTATAGAAAACTAACAAAATAGTAGAAATTAAACGAAAGTCATCTATATCCTTTTCATAGAGAGATACATATTTTAAATCAGTAATGTATTTTCCATCAGCTTTTGTTTCTATGTGAATATGCATATCCATTTGAAAAATATTGGCATTGTAGAAATAATTTTAATCATGATTTGACACAATATATTTGTGAATTTTTTTTTTTTTTTTTGAGACAGAGCCTTGTACTGTCACCCAGGCTGGAGTGCAGTGGCACAATCTTGGCTCATAGCAACCTCCATCTCCGGGTTCAAGCAATTCTCATGTCTCAGCCACCCGAGTAGCTGTGATTAGAGGTGTGCACTACCATGTCTGGCTAATATATATATTTTAATTTTTAGTAGAGATGAGGTTTCACCATGTTGGCCAGCCTGATTTTGAACTCCTGGTCTCAAGTGATCCACCCGCCTTGGCCTCCCAAAGTGCTGGGATTACAGGCGTGAGCCATCGTGCCCGGCCTTTTTTTATTCTTATATTTTTAGTATTATTTCTAAACAGTAGATATTTTAAAGATTATGTTCTACAAATGCCACTGATACTGGAATTTATCTAATCTTGAGTGTTAATGTCAGAGGTGTTGGAATCAAAATGATTCCATCTTGAATAGAGGCCAGGTAAAATAAGGCTGAGATCTACTGAGCTGCATTCCCAAGAGGTTAGGCATTCTTAGTCACAGGATGAAACAGGAGGCCAGAGGAACTGGTATCACAAGATACAGGACATGGAGACCCTATTGATAAAACAGCATGCAGTAAAGAAGCTGGCCAAAACCAAGATGGCAAGAAAAGTGACTGCTAGTGGTCCTCACTGCTCAGTATATGATAATTAGCATGCTGAAAGACACTACCACCGGCACCATGACTGTTTATAGGTGCCATGGCAATGTCCAGCAGTTACCCTATATAGTCTAAAAGGAAGAAGAACTCTCAGTTCCAGGAAATCCCCTCCCCTTTCCTGGAAAACTCAAGAATAATCCACCTCATATTTAGGATATAATCAGTAAATAACCTTGAAAGTAGCCATGCAGCAGCCTCGGAGCTGCTGTGTCTGTGGAGTAGCCATTGTTTTTGTTTTATTGCTTTACTTTCTTAATAAATGTGGTTTCATTTTACTCTGTGAACGTGCCCAGAATTCTTTCTTGCCTGAGATACAAGAACCCTCTCTTGGGTCTGGATCCAGTCTTCTTTCCTGTAATATTAATGCTGCAATAAACATCAATGTATGTGAAAAATCATCAACAAAAGATGCTTTGCTTTTAACTAGTTCCACTATAGTTTCGTTTTGTTTTAGGAAGGTTTTGTTTTGATAAAAATTGGAAATATGTGTATCAGAATTCTTTGTGTTATATCATCTAATCCTAGCATTAATTTATATCTATTTTAGAAAATTATTATGTTGAGTATTTTCTTACAAACCACACCATGCTGAACATATGCAAAATTGGGTTTTGGCATGGGTTTCCATTTTACAAATTTAGTTTAAAGACCTTAATTAGCTTTATTTTCAAATCTAGAATTAGGTAACAGTTCATTCTATAAAACAGAATAAGTGTTCCAATGAACTACTGAGCAGAAAGAGTTGGCTTCGTATTATTTTATTATTTGTAACTAAGAGTTATTAGTTCTTTAAAGTTATTTTTCTTATAAGGTGGGGACAGGGAGATATATTAATAGGAAAGTGACTAAATAGTTAACATCAGGTTACTTCAGGCTACCTCTTTGTGTAAGAATTAAAGCAGGGGAAATCTCATTATCATGCTGATTAAAGATTGAGGCTGGGGCGGTGGCTCATGCCTGTCATCCCAGCACTTTGGGAAGCCAAGGCATGCAGATCACTTGTGGTCAGGAGTTGGAGACCACCGTGGCCAACATGGAGAAGCCTCATCTCTACTAAAAATACAAAATTTAGCTGGGCAGTGGGCTCCTGCAATCCCAGCTACTTGGGAGGCTAAGACAGGAGAATTGCTTGAACCTGGGAGGCAGAGGTTGCAGTGAGCCAAGATCGCACCACTGCACTCCAGCCTGGGTGACAGAGTGAGACTCCATCTCAAAAAAAAAAAAAAAAAAAGACTGAAACTGGATGGTTTGGGAAATTGGATGTTAGTATCTTTCTCAGAAGATCAGATAACAATTTAGATTGGGTTTGGTGACCTGAAACTTTAACATGGGAGACTTCATACTGAAGTCTTGTTTTAGCTTGTTCCGTTGGGCCTAGTACAGAAGCAGCCCAAAACAATGACCTCCTATAATTTTCATTTGACACCAGTAAGTTTCAAATGCTGTCATATGCTACAATTTCCAGGTAGGCTCTAAGAGCTTACTGAATAGAAATCCTAATATTTGCAAAGGAAAATAATAAGTTAAACCATGTGCTATAATTTAAGTGATTTTTTGTCAGTATCAGATTCCTTAAAAAGTAGGTTAAAACATATGGCAAATCACACTACAGCTGATCCAGCCAGATACAATATGTACGTGAAACTTTGAGACTGTATATCTATGATATTGTGATTTAGAATAAGAAATACATATTTGGTCTTCATTCCCATTCTTGGCACAGATCTTCCAAAATCCTTGAAATTTCCTAAAGGATAAGGTCCATAAAGGTGAAAGGAGGTTCTTTTGTTAATCTTAACGAACGCTTTTCAGCCACACTTGAGTTTATGTAATGAGATGACTTTTGGAAAGCTCCTAAGGATAGGGGCTGGTTTCCAGGGGAACTAACTATGTGATTAAAGGCTTAGAACTGGCCAGGCGTGGTGGCTCACACCTGTAATCCCAGCACTTTGGGAGGCTGAGGTGGTCAGATTACCAGGTCTAGAGATTGAGACCATCCTGGCCAACATGGTGAAACCCCATCTCTACTAAAAATACAAAAATTAGCTGGGTGTGGTGGCGCATGCCTGTAATCCCAGCTATTCGGGAGGCTGAGGCAGGAGAATTGCTTGAACCTGGGAGGCAGCTGTTGCAGCCAGCTGAGATTGCACCACTGCACTCCATCCTGGAGACAGAGCAAGACTCTGTCTCAGAAAAAAAAAAAAAAGCCTTGGAATTTTGAGTGGGATCCCTGGCTCTTGGGAGGGAAGAAAACCTGAAGGTCGAGCAAATCACCAATGGCTAATGATTTAATCAATCATGCCTATTTAATGAAACCTCCATAAAAAACAAAAAGGAAAAAGTTAGGATAGCTTCCGAGTTGGTGAACAACAAGACATGCATTTGTCAGGAAGGTGGTGCACTCAACTCTATGAGGCAGAAACTCCTGCACTTGGTACCCTTCCAAACTGTAGCCTCCTATGTAAATATCTGTATCTGGCTATTTATTTGTATCCTTTACAATATCCTTGCAATAAATCAGCAATAGTAACTAAACTGTTTTTCTGGGTTCTATGAACCACTCTTGCAAATTATTGAACCTGAGAAGGGGATTATGGGAACCTCAGACTTGTAGCCACATGGGACAGAAGTTGTGGTAACCTGAGGATTTATTACTTGTGCTTGACTTCTGAAGTGGGAGGCAGTCTTGTAAAATTAAGCTCTTAATCTGTAGGATGGGAGGTTATCTCTAGGTAGATAGTGTCAGAATTGAGTTACATTGTAGCACAGCCAGTTCTTGTTCACTGAGCATTGGAGAACTGCTTGGTGATATGGTTTGGCTGTGTCCCCATCCAAATTTCATCTTGAATTGTAGCTCCCATAATCCCCACGTGTCATGGGAGGGACCTAGTGGGAGGAAATTGAATCATGGGGGTGGGTTTTTCCCTGTGCTGTTCTCATGATAGTGAATAAGTCTCACAAGATCTGATGGTTTTATAAAGGGCAGTTCCCCTGCACATGCTCTTGCCTGCTGACATGTACGATGTGCCTTTGCTCCTCCTTCACCTTCACCATGATTGTGAGGCCTCCCCAGCCATGTGGAGCTGTGTGAGTCCATTAAACCTCTTTTTATTTATAATTACCCAGTCTTGGGTATTTCTTCATAGCAGTATGAAAATGGACTAATACACTTGGTATGGGTAAAATCATCCCATGTTTTGGTGACCAGTGTGAGAATATTGAAAGTGGTGTGAGTATAAAAGGAAAAACTGTTTCTTTATTTTTTCCAACCCCATATGATAAAATAAACTTATACTTAGAAAATTAAATTGATTTAGATTTCTAATGCCTAAGTGTGTCTTATACCTTACCTTCCTTCTTGTGTCTGAGAAAAAAATGATAAAATCAAATGTTTTATCATGTACTTACAAACTGAATGTCTTGAATTTAATTGCTATGTAGTTGATTTTGACAGGCTTATTAACTGTCAAAAGGAATGTTGAAGGACAAAGTTGGAAAGAATCCGAGAAATGCCCAACATAGCTTTATATTTTAGTTCATTAAATAGTTTTTGATAATAGACTATTTATAGGACATTCAAAATTGGGAAAGGATTAATTAGCTAATATTATTGGTGAGTACTACGATCAGGTACTATCATCAGTGATATAATCAATATTGGTTGAAATTAATTAACCAGCATTACTGGCAAGTACTATTAATGGAATTATTTATTGGAAGTACTATACCATTGCCAAACAATGCATTTACTTTTAAACCTGCAACTCAAGTGGAAGTGAATATTCTACTAAAAATAGAGTTTGAAATGCTCTATTCATACTACCCAAGATGAATTACTGACCATTGGTTGCTCAGACTAGAGAGAAAGAGCTGTGGCATCACAGTTTCATTCCTGATGGGAAATAAAACAAGTGCCTAGCAATTTTTGAGAGAACAGAAAAAAAGAAAAGCTTTTCTTGCACTTCTACTCATAAAGACCCAGTATTTAAAATAAACTGAGTAAAAGACTGTGAACTTAGCAACTGGGCTCAGAGTACAATTATATCCTATTGCAAAGCAGAAGCGGGGTTGGGGTGGGGCCAATGCTGGGGATTCGCTAAGCAAGAGCATTGGACCAAGGTAAAGAAAAGAGACAAAAAGCCCAAATTGAATCAGAAGAGAAAACTCTGATCTGTCTGTTTAAGAACTATTAATATTATCCTGTTATCTCTGAAGAAGAATTTAAGTGTATATCAGAGCTCCATTAAAGAATATTTATAGTGATTTATAGGATTTATATCAACTTATAGATGAATAATTTTATAAAAATTTATATATAGAATTATATTTATGTATATGCGTGTAATGCACCCAACATACACACAGAACTCCATAATTTCCTTTGCTTATAATAAAAGTGTATTAGTCTGTTCTCACATTGCTAATAAAGACATACTCAAGACTGGGTAATTTATAAGGAAAGAGGTTTAATTGACTCACAGTTCTGAAGGCTTGGGAGGCCTCAGGAAACTTACAGTTATGGCGGAAGGAGAAACAAACACGTCCTCCTTCACATGGCAGCAGCAAGAATTACAAGAGCTGAGCCAAAGGGAAAAGCCCCTTATAAAATCATTGGATCTCCTGAGAACTCACTATAACAAGAACAGCAGCATGGGGGTAACCGCCCCACAGTTCAATGACCTTCCACCAGGCCCCTCCCACAACACATGGGGATTATGAGAATTTACAATTCAAAATGAGGTTTGGGTGGGAAAACAGCCAAACCATGTCAAAAAGTAAATTGTATAAAGCCAGAGTTTTATTTCACTCTTTCTTAAGAAATTTTTTATCTTCATAAAAACCACAAGAAAATATTTTATGCCTCGTTGTGTCTGAGAGTTGAACTGCTTTTACCCACTTTAAAAAGAAAATCAAGATTCTGATGACCAAATAGTTAGTAAAACCTGACAAACTGCATCCCTTAAAGAATGATTGTTATGGATATTTATTCCTTAACCAGGACTGCGAGTTTCATGAGAATGATAGATATTCATTGCTTTTGGTCATTCATTTCTTCTTTCAGTAGCAGCATACCCACTGCATTTTGGGGACTTTTCTCTATTTTATTACTTGTAATCTGTGCCTTGTTTTCTCCCAGCATGGTTGATACCTGACCAAAACTTGAACAGTTGGCACTTCTGTTCTGTTACTTCAACTCTTGATGAGAGAGAGACAGAAACATTAAAAAAAGGGTGAGAGATCATTCATTCTAACCACAGTCAGAATTTGGAATTTCCTGAGCCCTGTACCATTAGAGCTACTCTGGTTCCTGCCCTTTTAAAGAGCTTGATGCTTTAGCTAATTTTCTACCCATAGTAAGCAAGCCTAAATAAAGTACATTTCTTTTCTGACCAACTTAGCCCAGTTTAGTCTCAATTGCTTGCAACCAACTACCTTAAATTATACATTACATAAACTACTTATTTCTCATAATGTGTTTGAGACAAAATTCTAAACATATTTGGAATACTTGTGTTTCATCAACAAAATAAAAGACATCATTTTTCTCCCATCACAATGTATTGAAACCCAGCACAATCAGATTCCTGAGTGCTGAATCTTGAAATAAACACTCTTATCAGCTTCCAATGTATGCAATCTGCTTTCAGTAGCACTGGCATAAAAATGTTAGGGAGTTACTGTCAAGATTAATAGACTTTGCATCACTCCAATCCTAAGCATATATTCATTGCCTGACCATTAATTCGATAGCCTTCAGGAAACGAAGCACTCTAAGAAGAAAATAGTGACATCACAGAAAAATGGAGAAATAATTAACAAATCCCAAGTTTACAGGCATTTAAAAATGTTAAATATTACTTGCCAATTGACATTTTAGTTCAAGAACACTGGAAGACCATTATGCAAACAGATGTTCTGAGGTGCTATCTTTTTAAAAAGTTACTACATAGGAAGAGGAAGTCTTTCTCAACTCGAATTACTTGTTAAATATTAATAGATGAATTCAAATAATTTTAGTACTACACTTAGTTTCAAGTGCCCCCTTTCTCTCATAAAAGAATGTCTTTACTCATCTGTTACATTGCTTTCTATTTGTGGTGACTTTAATAATTTGACATTTTTTCCCTGCCTATTCACATTGCAAAGTTATTATATCCAATTCTCTGTAAAAGGGACCTAAGAAATGCAGAATATGATTGTTTGACATTTTGATGGATGTCAGGGGTGCAGGGAGGGGAGAGAGATTTATCTGTTTAGGCAGCACAGGCTTTGCTCACACTGTTTTTTCTGTCATATGATCTATGGACCTAGAAGTGTTTCACCTCTGAAATATCAAATCCAGAATTGAACTTGCTGACTTCAGCCATGTAACATTCCATTTCATTCATTTGTTTAATTCCAGCAGATTTTTTCCCACTTTATCATGACATTTAGTATCTGGCTTCCTCTTCCTTCTTATTCATTCAATCACAACTATCTATTGAATGCCTCTCTGTACTGAACCAGGTTCTAGGCACTGGGAATAACGTGCAAAATAAGACATACAGGACATTTTCTCAGAGACATTAATATTTTAGAGAGGGAGAAAAACTAAAGAAGTGTATTTTAATGTTGGGCAGGAATTAATGATATCAAAAATTTAGCTGAAAAAGAATAAAAAGTGATAGAACATATATGGCTCTTTTAAAAAGAGTGTAATAATTAGCTCTTGACACAACATTGCTGCAAAATAAAGTAACTTCAAAATTTCAGTACAACACACCTATCTGCAGGCTGGCTAAAGTTTGATTTAGCCATGCTACAGGTTGAGTTCAGTTCCTTTCCACCTGTTTCTTCAACCCATTTAAGTTAGTAGCCACTCATGCATGTTCTTTTCATGGCAAAAGATCAGAATAAGAGGGAAAGACAAATTGGGTAATCACATTTTGAGCCTTGGTTTTGTCAGGTCTGCCAATACCTGATTGGTTAAAACAAGTCACAGGGCTTGGCCCCAAATCAAGGGTCAGAGAAATACATGCCACCTACATGTGCATAAGGCCATGAAAGGTTGGATTTATATAAAATTAATGCAGAAGAGTGAAGAGTTGTGACCAATTATTCAATCTATGATTTTGAGTGAAAGGGGGAAATTCATTGACATTTCATTTAAGATCTGAATAAGGGATTAAAGAAATTATATTAATAACTGAGAACAGAACATACCAGGTAGTGGAAACAACAAGTGTAAAGACTTAAAAGTAGAGACAAGTTAGAGAAATAACAGTTTGTTTGGTATGGTAAACATGGGGTGAATGAAGGAAGAGTAGTTGTGGAAGATAAAGTCAATAGGTGTTTAATGATGAAATTTTAGTAGATCTTTAAATCCATGAAATTTGGATTTCTAAATAAGTACATCGGAAGGCTTTGGAATACTCTGAGCAGGAAATATATGTAATCGAATTTCTGTTTCTAAAAGATCACAGCAGCCAGTCACGGTGGCCCATGCCTGTAATCCTAGCAGTTTGGGAAGCTGAGGTGAGTGGATTGCCTGAGCTCAGGAGTTCCAGACCAGCCTGGGCAACATGGTGAAACCCTGTCTTTACTAAAATACAAAATATTAGCTGGGTGTGGCAGCATGTGCCTATAGTCCCAGCCACCTGGGAGGCTAAGGCAGAAGAATTGCTTGAACCCGGGAGGTGGAGGTTGCAGTGAGCTGAGATTGTGACACTGCACTCCAGCCTGGGTGACAGAGCAAGATACCGTCTCTAAAAAAAAAAAAAAAAAAAAAAAAAAAAAAAAAAAAAAAAAAAAAAAAAAAAATCACAAGCAGCTATGTAGAGAAATGACTGTAAAGGGGACAAAAATGAAAGAGAGCAATCACTTGAGGTTTTTTGGGCAATACTAGGGAGAGAAAGATTATGACTCATACTAGGATATTAATAGTGGAGGTAGTGAGAAGTAGAATTCTGGATACAGATCCAGGTTATTGGCAAGACTATATTAATATGGGAGGGGGGCAGGGAAGTGCTGGGTAGAGAAGGGTGGGATCCATGGTGAGGGTCTGTGGCCACAGACCTAAGTGAGAACGGGCCTGTGGCCACAGACCTAACTGAGAACGGGCACTCCTGTTTTCACACCTAAATGTTGCATTTTTCCAAGACCACTCTGGCCTGCCACACCCCCCATCTTGTGCCCATAAAAATCCGAGACCTAGCAGGTGCAGACACAAGCAGATGGATGTTGAGAGGAACACACCAGCAGACACTGGCAGAACATCAATGACGGAATGACATGGATGCTAAGGTGAGTTTGACCAGGATTGGGTGGAGAAGAGTCCAGCCACTGGGTGGCCAGACTCCAGAACAAGACCACTTTCCCACTTCATCCCCCTTCTTGCTCCCCAACCATCTCACTGGGAGCCACCTCCACCACTCAATGAAACCTTGCACTCATCCTCCAAGCCCATGTGTGATCTGATTTTTCCAGTACGCTGGACAAGAACTTGGGATACAGAAAGCCCTCTGCCCTTGCAATAGGCAGAGAGTCCAATTGAACTAACACGAGCCGTCTGCAGACAGCAAAGCTGAAAGAGCACACTGTAACACATGCCTACCTGGGCTTGGGGAGTTGTAAACACTCAGCCCTAGACACCTAAAAGCTGTCCCCATGACCTCTGCACCCACCCATCTGCATGCTTCCCCTGGGGGTTTGAGCAGCGGGCAGCCCCACCTCTGTTGCACGCCATGTGAGGGGGATAAGGGAACTCTCCCATTTCAATATTATATGATGATGGCTTGGATATTAGAAGTGAGAGAAAGAGAGGAATCAAAGGTGACTGCTAAGTTTTTAGTCAGAATAATTTGGTAATTGGCATGGCATTTATTAAGTGGAAACTACTGAAGGAAGAATGGGGTTGGTGGTAAGAATGGAAAATTTGTTTTACATAATTGAAGTGTGAGCTGTTTTTTGGACATCCAAATGGAGATGTTAAGTGGTGGGAGAGTAGGAACAGAAGAGATTGATGTTGAAGCTATTGGAAAATAGATGATATTTAAAGCCTTGAAGTTGGATGAGATCACTTAGGGAATAAGGAAAAAGGTTCAATGATTCAGTGCTAGGTGCTTCCAAAATTATGATTCAGAAAGAGGAGATAGAACAGGAGAGCAAGACTAAGGAATTGCTGGGGAGGTAGGAGTAAATCTGAAGATAAATGGTTGTCAGGAACCCAAGTAAAGAAAAAGTTTCAAGAAAGGGAGTGATCTCGTCTCTTCTTGATCTTGCTACTGAGGGTCAAGGAAGATGAAGATTGAGAATTCTTCATTGGTATGTGGCATGATGGAAATTATGAATACTCTTTACAGGTACAATTTCTATGGTGTTTTTGAGACAAAGTCTTATTGGAATCAGTTAAAAAGAGAATGAGAGGAAAATATGTCAGAATATTCAGCTCTTAGGAATTCTACCAGCTGGGCTGTGAACACCTCTTATCTTTATTTCCTGTTCATATTAGATCATATGTTCACAGTTTCAAAACAGCTTAACTCTATTGCTATATTACTTTTTCACTTGAATACCCAACAGCCCCCCAAATCTTGACCAATATAACTACCACCTTTTCATTTCTATAATTGAGCAGTTGAGCACTGCTGAAGGAAATCACAGACTTACTGTGCCTTGAAAAATTCATATCATCAATACCATCTGTCATTCTCCTTGCATTTTCCTTGTTATTTGTCTCTCCTATTCCACACATATATAATTTACTTGTTCTACATATATTCTTCCTATTATAATCCTCTTATGGAAAGAAGTGTCCCTTCTTATAATTTATCTATCTCAGTCTTATACAATCATTCCTCCTACTTCCTCAGCAATCTTGCTCATTAATTATCTCTTCTTTTTCTTGTAGTTTCATGACCACCCTCCTTATTGGCTCTTTCTCATCTTCATTTATGCATTCTCCATTACTTTCAGTCATAACCTCAATATTTCCTCACCTCTCTGCTCCAATCTTTCATTATTCTCCCACCAGTGGCTACATTTCTTTAAAATGCATCTCCAATCATTATGACCATATCTCACCTTCCATTTCCTGTTTAGATTTCTGCAGTCTGGAACCCACCTTCACCACCACTGCAATAAAACCTTCTTGTGATTGTAATCAGAAACTTCACTAAATCTCATGGGCATGTTGGAAACCTAATCTAATTTGATTTTTTTTTCCCCTAGTACTTGACACTGTTGAATTGTTATTCTTACTGAAATGTTCTCTTTTGTTGGTTCTGGTTGCTTTCACACTTAGTTTTTCTCCTATCTTTCTGGCTGCTCTAAGTAAATGTGATAGCTGGTTTCTTTTTATGTGTTACAAATTGGTGTTTCACAGGGTTTCAGCTGAGGTTTTATTTTCTTCTCCCTTTGTGTTCTATTACTGCCTGACCTCATTCACTCCCATGACTTAATTGTCATCTATATCCTGATGATTCACAAATGTATCCTCACAGGCATGTATTCCCAACAGCCTCCTGGATATTTCCACCTAGCTGCTCCTCTAATAACTTAAGCTCAATAAGAACATCATCTCATCCACTGAAACCTGAAATCTCCTCCAAAATCCTCTATGTCATTGACTGGAGTCACCATGCATCTAAATGCCTAATAAGGAAAATTAGATAAAAAAATACACCCTTTATTTATGCCCCCAACTAATTAGCCAAGTCTTGTTGAGTCTATGTCATGTCTAAGGCTTTTGATTTATCCAATTCCATTCTTCCCCTGTGTATCTACTCAAGTTTAAGAACACCATCACCTCTCTCTCCTGGATTTCTTTAGCAGCTCTCTAATTCAGTTCCCTGGTTTTAGTCTCAACTTATTTATTTATCTATAATACAAATATGCTAGTGTTGCTTTCATTTCACACTTTTCAAAGTCTCTCCTTTTTTTTTTCTTTTCTTTGTTTTTTGTTTTTTTTTTTTTTTTTTTTTTTTTTTGAGATGAAGTCTCGCTCTTGTTACCCAGGCTGGAGTGCAATGGTGCGATCTTGGCTCACTGCAACCTCCGCCTCCCAGGTTCAAGTGATTCTCCAGCCTCAGCCTCCTGAATGGCTGGGATTACAGGTGCCTGCCACCACGCCCAGCTAATTTTTGTATTTTTAGTAGAGACGAGGTTTCACCATGTTGGCCAGGCTGGTCTCGAAATCCTGACCTCAGGTGATCTGCCTGCCTCAGCCTCCCAAAGTGCTGGGATTACAGGTGTGAGCCACTGCACCTGGCCTAGTTTTTTTTTTTTTTTTTTGGTAGAGTTTAAACCTCTTTGGGTTTTGATTTTTTGAACACCTTTATCCATTCATCTCCCATTCTTCTAGAAACTAGCCATATCCTCTTATCCTTGAGATCTCTGCTCAAATATCACTACTTCCTGGGTATTGCTTCCCTCTCAAATTCTGACTTATTTCCTTTATAGCACTTATATTGAAATGCATTTATCTTATACAAATAGTTTCTGTAGTCTGTACATACAAATTAACTTCATATTGACAGTAATGCACATTTTCTGTTTTTGCCCACGTCTTGCACCCATGAAACTCTATTGCCCATTCTCCCATGAATATTTCTGAAAATCTTTGAAACAAGTCAGTATATCAGTCAGCAAATATTTTTTCGAGGACATATTATGATGCCAGGCAATACTTTAGATTCTAGGAATAGGGAGATGAAAACATTGGAAGGCCTACAGTATTATAAGACATTCAGTAAACAGACAAACACATACATAATTTGAGACTGCAGCTAGATGCTAAAAACAGTCAAACAAGAAACTCTGGCAGACTAACTAAGTTGAGGGGCTGAAGGGGAAAAAGGGGCAAGAAGAGGTCACTGTTTTGGCAATTGTGAATTGACCTGAATGGTGAGAAGACAGCCATGCAATCATCTGCAGGTAGATAATTTCAAGCCAAAGGAACGTACTAATGTCTTGACTTGAGATCAAGCTTTGCACAAGCAGAAACGAGGGTCTTGTCATAGCAGCATTAATTGTAGAGATAAAAAGGAGATCAGAGAGGTATTCAGGGCCATGTCGTGCAAGGCCTTATAGGCATAGCAGGAGATTGGATATTATTCTGGTTGCAGTGGGAAGTCATGGAGGGTTTGAACAGGACAGTGATCTAGTTTGATCACTGGTTCATTTGTTTTGGTGAGATGAGGGGACTCACATGTTCTCACAAATGAACTTCTCCCATATAGTCAATGCATGGGTGATGCACAGGGTCTTTCAGAACCTTAAAAATGAAATAGCTAAAACACAAAGCTTGCAATTTCTGGTTGCCTTTCAAAAATGGACTCTGCTGCATCATTATGTTAATAGACTCCCTGTCTTCTAGGGGCAAACAAGGGTAGTGACATTGGAAAACCTCGCTTTGTTTCCCCAGTGTTAGTCTGGCTCTCTTTACCTGTCCATGATCTTTTCAGAGCTACAGTTGTAACTTGTTCACCAATACATGCCCAGGTGCTCAGTACCTGAGTAGGACTCCATTGCTGTTTGTTGAAGGAAGGAGAATTTATGGAGGTAGAATGGAGAATTTTAATGTTCTCTCTACACAATTATTAACTCTTCATAGGATCTATTTTTATTCCCCGGTGTCCATCATTCATTTCCCTGAAAGAGTGGTGCACAGCTCACTGCAATATTCTGACACTTGGGACAAATAATCAGGTCTCCTTGGAACATTTGAGCTTTCATTCCTCTAGCCCTGACTGACTAGACGAAAACTCTGTATTGCTTATGTTTACTTAGATCCCTATGCGAAAACATACAAACAACAACAAACCCTTTATTAAAGTAAACTTGAAGAAGTTCACTTGGATTGAAAAGACATATATTTTTTCATTTACATTTGGAAATTCAAATGACAGGATCTAGAGTTCTAGGATAGAGTGGTGATTGACAGTAATGAGCAACAATTCAGAAAAGAGAAACATATTGCAAGAGTCACAAAACCTCTAATGCCCCAAACATTTTCCCTTTTTAAAAAATTGGTCCTTTTTGCATTATCTTTTTTTTTTCTTTTTGTCAGAAGAGTTGTAGCTGCCATTCTAAGTTCAGTTTCTTTTGCATTCATGCTCACTAAAAAACAAAACTGCAAAATACAAGAGCTCTACATTTATGTTCAGATGAAAGGCTAAAATCCCAAACACGGAGAATATTCACGGCTCTGACAGATCCATCTCTGACATTAACAGTCAAAGATGGTTGCATGGAAACACTAACAGTCAAAAATAACTCCTTTTGTTATAAAAAATAATGAGAAGGAGATGAACTGAAAGGCTTTGGGACCCGACTGAGTATCACAAAGATTATTCTAAAGTTTTGGGCCTGACATTTTGTCTACTACTAGTTTTCATTCTAAAATTTTCAAAATGAGCCTCAGAGAAATTTGCTTCACAGTTTGCTAATTTAAGCTTAGAATAGAAAACTGTAACTTTCTCACAATAGCACTTTAAAACATTTAGTTCTAAGTTTTCCTACTGTGATCGATACTCTGGGTCTTACCTTAACTCATTCACCACTTTCCTCAGGGCACTAGAGTTGTATTTCAGCTTTTCGGTTTCACTTTCCCAGTTCTGTTACAATCATTGTTGTCTATGGAGCTTTCCTGAAACAGAATTCTCATTTTTAAAAAGTGATATTTTATGCCACAGTTTGACAAAAAAACAAATTAAGAAGGTGAAAAACTTAAAGACAGTTTTTAAGATTCAGGAAATAGACTAAGAGTTATAGCTCTGTGAAACCATCAAAGTAGCTATTTAGGAAAGATTTTAAAAAGTGGTTGTTTAATGAGATTTTTCACCTTCTAGTGAGATATATTGGCAGCCTATAGCAAGCCTTATTTCTGAAAAAGTTCGACTTGTTTGAAAAAAAAAATGGACATTTTCATAGTTTAAGAAGGACCAAAATTCAGCTGAACTCATTTCGTATATCTATAAATAGCTGTTTATTGAAATTTACCTTCTCACAAATTCTATTTCATTTCTACATACAAAGCTCTGCCTGAAAAGTGCCTCTCATTAATATTTATTGGAATTATTTAGTTCCCTAATTTTTCCCCGTTTCTTTCTGTGTTCTCCAGCATACTGTTTCACCTTGGGGAAACAAAGAGCCATTCGTTTTTGAGTCACCTTTGAAATTTAAGCTGCTTTTTGCATTTTTATCAAACTGATTCTCCGACTTTTTCTTCTGGCCCAAACTGAGCTTATTTTAACAGAAGACAAGAGATTAATGATGTTGTTTGATTAATAACTTGGTATATCCGAAGGTAGGTTAAACCGAGGCTGCATACTCTCTTCCCAGGCCCTCACCCTTATTAAAAAAGCCATCAAATTTTTCATAGTTTTCTATGCTGCTTATAAAATACACCAATACACTGTGGTATAGTTTTCAAATTAATAGCTATACACTTGTACTTTTTGTTCACCTATATTTATCAAATATTACCTTTTCTGAACAACTCTTACAGGTGTCCTAGAGCAGCAGGACTTGGAGAACTCCTGGCTCTTGCTCTTGGCTATGCTCTTGGCTGCTTGGCATATCTCACACCATCAGACTTACTCAAGACAAGAGAGGCTTCATGAAGATTTCCTTCAATTTTATTTCCCCTCCCAACACAATAATCTGTTGCAAATATTAGTATATGATTTGGACAGAATGAGAGAAATATTAAAGGAGACCACTGGCTGTTACAACCTGACTGCGTTGGATACTCTTGCAAATGGGTAGGTGAAGTGTCGTGGGTAAGAGCACAGTCTCTGGATTCAATGGCTTGGTTCTGCACTGAGGCTTTGCCATGGAGCAGCTGGGTGACCTTGAGACACTAACTGCTTTCCTTTGTGCCACAGGTTCCTTGTTAGTAAAATGGGGAATAATGAACCCTACCTCATAGGGTTCTTACAAAGATTAAATCAATTAATACATGTAAATCACTCAAAACATGCCTGGTCCATATTAATCCTGTCTTCATATTTGTGCTTTGTTACTGATCCTTTTGAATTTTGTTTATTGTAATATTTTAAAATATTCCATTAAAATATTATTTTGTCTGATTACTGAGTTTTTTGTCTCTCCCTTAAATTTTACACCAGAGGTAAGTGTCTTGCTCCTTTCATACTAATCCTTGCCCTGTTTCCTAAATTATTATTATTACTAGCTTTCTTGATGTTCCCGGTCAAATTTGAAAAAAAAAAAAAGTGCTGTTTTTGTTCTGACCATTTCAATTGTAAAATAGGGCATGTAGAAAATAGATTTTAATAAAGGTATACATCTTGAAGTTTTAATACAAAGCAAGTAAATGCATGTGTAACCACCACCTACATCAAGAAAGAAATATTGCCAGCATCTCATGCCCCCTCCCAATAAGGATCCATTTCTCCTTCTGGAAGGTTGACTTGTATCCTAACATTTCCGGTAATTGTTCCCACAACTTATTTGATTGCTGTCTATCTAAGTATGTGTTCTCAAATATTACCTTACCTGGTCTATTTTAAAAAATGATACAAATAGAGAGATGCACATACAATATGTATTATTTTATGTTGCTTTATTTTATTTAAAATTAGGTTGTGAGTTTTACATAAGTTGTTATAGCTGTACTTCATTTAATTTCCTTACTGAATAGTAATACAGTATATCAATACACCACAATTTATTCATTCTACCATTGATTAATTTTGGATTTGTTTTCAATGTTTGGCTATTATTAGCAATACTACTAGGACCACTCTTGCATAAGTCTCTTGGGGCACATGTGGTATATGTGCTTGCATTTATATTAGGTATGTGCTTGAGAGTGGAGTTAGTATTAGTGCTGGTTTTCTGAAAATGTTTTATCAGCTTTTACCTGTTAAACTAATTTTTTAAATTTAATAGTGTATCTGGAAATTATTTTGTATTTTTTATGTACATAATCATGTCAATTGTGATTTGTGACATTTGGATTTCTTCCTTTCAAATCTTTCAACATATTATTATTTTCTTATTACAATAAGACCATCATCTTCATGACATGTTGGTTAGAAAAGTCTGTGTTATGTTCCCAGGTTCACAAGGAAAGCTTTTGACATTTAATGATCAGATGAGTTCTTTGCTGTAACATTGGTGTAAGGGCCATTTGTCAGATTAAGAAAAGGTCCTTAATGTTTTTAAACACACATACGTACATCAAATAATATTTTCTTATATCAAAAATTTTTTGTACTTTTGTTGAGATGGTCATATGAGTTTTCTCCCTTATTTGGTTAATATGATAAATTATATTAATGATTTTCTAATGTTAAGCCAAACATATGCCTGGGGTAAACCCAAATTAGACATGGATGCAGCATCTTATTATACATTCTGGAGTAGTTTTCTATTTTTTTTTTTTGCTTAGGATTTCTGCATCTATACGTATAAAGAGATTGGCTGACTTGCAATTTTTTTCTTGTAATTTTTATTTCTAGTTTTTTATTGAGGTTATTATGAACTGTTAAAACACATTTTAGAGTAATGATTTGTTATCTAGTCTCTAGAAGACTTTGTGTTAAAACTTGCATTCACTTTTTCTTAAATATTTAGTAGGATTTACAAGTGAAGGTATCCAGGTCTGGAGTTTTTTCTTTGAGAAAATTTAAAATTATGGATTTAAATTTAATTTTTCCAGATATCTATAGTTTCTAGATCTTCTTTTGTTAGCTTTTATAATTTATATTTTTCTAAAGTTTTGTGTACTAGTTTGTTCTTACATTGCTGTAAGAAGTACCTGAGACTGGGTAATTTATAAAGAAAAGAAGTTTAATTGGCTCATGATCCCGTAATCTATACAAACATGGTACTAGCATCTGCTTGGTTTCTGGGGAGACCTCGGGAGGCTTTTACTCATGGCGGAAGGTGAAGTGGAAGCAGGCACATCACATGGTGAAAGCAGGAGCAAGAGAGAAAAAGTTGGGGGTGGGGTTTGCCACACAATTTTAAATGACCAGATTTCATGAGAACTCACTCAATATCACAAACACAGCACCAAGGGGATGGTGCTAAACCATTCAAGGGAAATCCACTCCTATGATCTCATCGCCTCCCACCAGGCCCCACTTCCAATACTGGGGATAACAATTCAACATGAGACTTGGTGGGGTCATATATGTAAACTGTATTGGTTTCTAGTTATCTTTTGCTGTTGCTAGCTGAATTGTTTAGTGACCAGATAATATATTCTGTATTGTTTTAGTTATCTGAAATATTTTGAGATTTGTTTTATATATAGTTTAGCATATAAACAATTTTTAATATTATGTTTCATTTTAAAAAGAATGTTTCTTCTGTAGCTTTGAGTAGACTGTAGGGTACGTATCCAATTATGGTGTTTATGGTGTTCAAATATTTTATATTGCTGTATCTTTCTGATTCTCTTTTGTCCTTTTATGTGATCAGCTAGTGAGAGATGTGTGGGTTTACCTATTTTTCTCATAAAGTTGTGTAGACTGTGGGTTTATATTCTTCAAACTATGTTATTAGGTGCATACAAATTTAATATTGTAGCTTCCGGGTTCATTTTAACTTTTTTCCATTATGAAGCGCGCCCTTTTTTATTTTTAGCCATGCTTTCTGCCTCAGAGCTGTCTTCGATATTAACATAGTCACACCTGCCTTATTTGGTTAATAATACAAAGTATAACTTTTTCATCTGTTAACTTTTCATATTTCTGTATCATATTTCAGATGAGGGCTTTATAAAGAGTATATGGTTGAGTTTTGTATTTTTAATTCAGTTTTTATCTTTGAAACAGAGTATTCAGTTATTTTTACGTTTAATGTAATTTAATTTAATGTAATTACCAATATCTTTTAGCTTTGCCATCTTACTCTGCCATTTCTATTTGTCCTTCCTGTTTTCGGTTTTCTCTCCCATCTGGCCTTCTTTTAGATTGAGTTTTTAAATATTTCTTTTCATCTCCTGTTAGCTTGGATGATATGCAGTCTTAAGATTCTTGTACTGTTCTCTAGAGAAAACTTCATTCTTCACTTACCAAAGTCTCATACTAATTGTTATTTTCACCCTGATCCTGAACAACTCAAGGAACTTGGAACACTTTAACTATGTCATTGTTTTATGTAATTTAATTATGTTCTATATTTTGAAGGCCACAAGGCATCACTGTTATTGTTTTATATGATCAGTATCACTGAGAGATTCTCAAATGTTTACCTTTTTTGTTGCTTCTTAATTTTTTTCAAAGTGTTCTCTTTTTATGCAATTAAACAGTGGCTTTTAGAATTTTTTTTCATTATAGGCAGGCTCCTGATTAAGTCTTCACATTTTATATTCCTGAAAAGGTCTTAATTTCACCTACATTTTTGAAAGATATTCATAGTTGGGAATAGAATTCTAAGTTATCAGTTTTCTTTCAGTATTCTAAAGAAGTAATTTTATTCTTGTCTGGCTTACATTTTCCTGCTTAAAATTCAGTTTTAAATCTAACTGATGCTCCTTCTAAGATAACCTTTCTTGTTTTCTCTTGCAGTATTTACATTTTTTTTTGTCCTTGGTGTTCAGTGGTTTTACTGATATGCCTGTGAGAGATTTCTTTGTATTCATTCTGTACAGTTTCTCATACTTCATGAATCTATGACTTACTTGATGACCTTCTTCAGTGTTAGAAAATTATTAGTCATTATATTTAAAATATCACCTGTCTCCAATTTTATATCTAATACACATTCTCTCTATCAGCTTTGTCTTGCATCCCATCATCTGTATTTTCCAGCTGATTCTCTCAGCTTTAGTCTGGAGATATACATAGTTATTTATCTATGGCAGAGCCTAATCTGCTATTAAAACTATCCAATGAATCCTTTGAGTTATTGACTTTTTCAGTTCTAGGATTCCCTTTAATTCTGTAGTTTTAAAAATTCTCCCTCAAAATTCTCCCTCTTGTCCTTTATCTCCTTGAACATAGTAAGTATAATTATTTTAAAATCAATATTTGATATCTCCAATATCAGAGGCTTTTAGAGACTTCTTCCACTGTTATTTCTGCTTCTGTGTGTTCATGTTATCTTGTGTCTCTATTGCCTGAGTATTTTTAAACTGTGTCTTTGAACAGTATTTGCAAGCATTTGGTAAAAATAAACTCTGGCATAGACTATTATCTTCCTCCAGAGAGGATTTATATTTTATTATTATTATTGCTTTGGCCAGGTATCTTAGGAAAACAGCTTTTCGAAATTATCTTAATACAATTTCTGGATTAAATATTACATAAGTTTGAGCTGCCATCCTTGTAGGACCCTATTTTCTTTTCTTTTTTCTTTCTTTTTTTTTTTTTTAGTTTGGTAATGTTTTTATTGTATATATATATATATATTTAAGGTGTACAACATGGTATTTTCGTATACTTATCTTGGTATACATAGTGAAGTGATTATTAAAGTCAAGTAAATTAATGTACCCATCATCTCATATAATTAGCTTTCTTTTTTTTCTTGTGCTAAGAGTACCTAACATCTCTTAGCAAATTATCAGGATATTATACAATATTATTAATTGTAGTTCTCATATTGTACATTAGAACTCTAGACTTATGTATCCTATAAAACTGCAGTTTTATACCCTTGGACCCACAACTACGCATCCCTTCTCACCCTCTGCATTACTGCTGTTTTAGTATTTCTCTGTATTCAGTATGTATTTTTATTTTTTAAGATTTCACTTGAAAGTGAGACTACGCATTATTTTCTTTCTTCATTCATGTGGCTTATTTTACTTAACATAATGTCTTCTAAGTTCATCCATGTTGTAGCAAATGGCAGGCTCTCTTTCTTTTTAGGGATGAATAATATTTCATTTTATATTTATGTAATATATAACAAATCACGCACACATACACACACAACACACCACCAATTTCTTTATCCATTCATTAATCTATTAAGGGGTGCTTAGATTGTTTCTATATCTCTGGAGCCTGTCTGTTTTTGATTCAACTTTACTCCTAGGGTACAGCCTTTCAGTGAGAGAAGTTCAGAAGTTCCATTCTCTTTTGTGAGGACCTGTACTCCAAATCCTCGTTCTCATGCACTGTCAAAAGTGCCACTCATTGTCTCAATTTTCATCTGTTCCTTCTGAAATAAGAAAGAACCCCACAGGAAGAGAAGCTCAGAACTTGGGCTTCCTTTGTCACTGGATTACTGCCAATTAATCATTGTTTCATTAGTTCTAAAATACAGGTGTTAAAATATATGTTTTCCTGGTCATCCAAGATTTTCTTGTCTTTGGTGGGAGAATTGGTTCAAATTACCTCATCTGGCATTACTAGAAGTGGAATTACTTTTCCTATATAAACCCATTATGCCAGATAAGCAAAAATATCTACACAGTTTAAAGCCACTGAAACTGAATCCAATTTCTTGAGGCCTTGTTTGTTTAACAGAAAAACTCTAACTTAATTAGGAAAGCCTTTTTACAAACACAAAACCATCCAAAACTAACCAGTCTTAAAGGGTTCAGGCAAATATTGGAAAAGAGATGTCATTTGAAGGTTTTTCTCCAAGTTCATTTCCAGTTCTATTTAAATATTTGTATTGTTACTATTATAACTCATACCAAGGGCATTGAACTGTGCTAGTTATAGAGATACAATGTGGCTGTGTGAACAAAATAGACAAAGCTGTTGTTCCAGAGAAGTTTAGAGAGACATGATGAAAACATCTAGGATTAAATGAGATAATTGGTAAAAAGTTCTTGGTAATTAAATGGATAATTGGTAAAAAGCACAGTTCCGGGCATATTGTATGTACTCGAACACTGTTTTTATGTATCAGTATACACAGCCATTTCCAAAGAGCTGACAATACCTAGGCCCCTGTGGACCTGTGTCCCTACTGAGTAATTTATGGGAATGAGCAACAATGTGCAAACAGATTAGGCAATGGAAGGGCTCTGTGTAGTCATGTGTTTTGATTGTGAACTTTTATTAACTTTTCTACTTGGTTCAAAATACATGCTATGGTCTGAATGTTTGTGTCTTGCCCAAGTTCATGTGTTGAAATCCTGACCCCTCCAAGGTGATATTGAGGACTTTTGGGAGGTGATTGGGTCATAACACGTCAGAATCCTTCAGAATAGGATTAGTGTCTTATAAAAGCTGCTCCAGAAAGCTGTCTTGCCCCTTCTGCCATGTGAAGACACAGTGAGACAAGATTACCTATGAACAAGGAAAGAGGGATCTTGGACTTCTCACACTTGCTCCAGAATAGAAGAAATAAATTTCTGTAGTTTATAAGCTATGTACTCTATAGTATTTTGTTATAGCCGCCTGGATAGACTAAAACAATATGGGAAGATGTTTTTATAAGTACATAGAGGAGCACATTTTTATTTTGCCTCAAGCTCCAATATGGCTCTGTACAGCACTTACTTGACTGTCTGATGACAACAGAAATGGAGGAGACACTGATGGGTGCTAACATTTCCAATGAATGAGAGAGGGTTTGCTGGGACATAGATGGCAGTGACAAGATGGAGTATGTATAGTAAATACATAAATTTTGGAGAAGAGAGAGAAACCTTTCTAAAAAGATAATGAGAAGTAAGACAGACCCCACAAAATATCTCTAGGTTTTAAGGTACAAGATAAAATATTGCTTGCTTGACAGACTGCATGAGAAAAGGCATCCTCAAGGAATGGTCAGTCCTTGATGAAAGTGTAATGGTAAAGAGAACACAAAAAGGATGAGACTTTTGTGGAGAACAGACTATGTGATATGGTTTGGCCATGTCCCCACCCAAATCTCATCTTGAATTTTAACTCCCATAATCTGCACGTCATGGGAGGGAGCCAGTGGGAGGTAATTAAATCATGTGGGCAGTTTTCTGTGCTGTTCTTGTAATAATGAATAAGTCTCATGAGCTCTGATGGTTTAATAAAGGGCAGTTCCCCTGCACATGCTGCCTTGCCTGCCACCATGTAAGATGTGCCTTTGCTCCTCCTTCGCCTTCCTCTGTGATTGTGAGGTCTCCCCAGCTATGTAAAACAGTGAGTCTATTAAACCTCTTTTTCTTTATAAATTTCTCAGTCTCAGGTATGTTTTTATGAGCAGTGTGAGAACAAACTAATACACTATGGTTTTAAGATGGTACTGTGGCACCTTTCATGTGTAGTTTTTGAGGAAAATGAAAACAATTAGTCCTTGCTTCTTTTCAAAGTATGTATGACATTCTGAACCAGGGACAACTACATGTTACTTTTTTTCTTCATTTTTAAAGAGATTATTCTGTCTACCATCGTATATTAAATGACTATATATTGATTAAATGTATCATTTAACTCTAGGTTCAGGGTTATAAAAATAAAAACATCTAGACCAGATCAAGAGCTTCGTCCATTATCCAGCGATGAATTAACTGATATGACTTTGTGTTTCAGCCCTTTGGTGAGGAGGTGAAATGTGTCCTACTTGTATGTGGGATAGTTGTGTTGGAAGGACAAACATTTCACATACATATGACTGAAAAATCTACACACGATTGTATGTGTGTGTTTTCTCATATACCCAATGAGAATGTTGGCTTAGTACAGTTGATCCTTGAACAACATGGGTTTGAACTGTGTAGGTCCATGTATATGTGGACTTTCTTCCACCTCTGTTACCCCTGAGACAGTGAGATCAACCAACCCCTCTTCATCCTTTTCCTCAGCATACTCAACATGAAGACAATGACTTTTTGATGATCCACTTTCACGTAATAAATAGTAAATATCTTTTCTTTATGATTTTCTTAGTAACATTTTTTTTTTTTTGAGATGGTGTCTCACTCTGTCACCGAGGCTGGAGTGCAGTGGTGTGATCTCGGCTCACTGCAAGCTCCACCTCCCAGGTTCAAGCAATTCTCCTGCCTCAGCCTCCCAAGTAACTGGGATTACTGGTGTCCACCACCATGCCTGGCTAATTTTTTTTTGTATTTTTAGTACAGACAGGGTTTCACCATTTGGCCAGGCTGGTCTTGATCTCCTGACCTTGTGATCCACCCTCCTCGGCCTCCCAAAGCACTGGGATTACAGGAGTGAGCCATCGCGCCTAGCCAATATTTTCTTTTCTCTGGCTTATTTTATTGTAAGAATACAGGATATAATACACAGAACAGACAAATTATGTGCTAATCAACTGTATGTTATTGGGAGGGCTTCTGGTCAACAGTAAGCTATTAGTAGTTGGGTTTTGGGAAGACAAAGTTACATGCAGATTTTCGACTGTATGGGGGTCAGTGCACCTAAACTTCAGGTTGTTCAAGGGTCACTATCTTCTGGCAATAACATCTCCTCCTTGGGCCGCTGCTCTTCCCTCATACCCCTATCCTGGACACTTCTGAGAGGCTGCCAATCATTGCACTGAGCCCGCGGGCCATAAGATTTTGGTTGGCTTGGGCCTATCAAAGTGTTCCATTCTCCTGGTCAAGATATTGATTGGGAAATGTGCATATATTTTAAGCCAGACCATCACTAAGGGCCCATTTTTATAATTTTTATATACAGAGATTTGGAAAAGATAATCATCTCTTTCTTCTGAGATAATCTTGATTGATCTGAATGAACCTGGGGCTATCTGTAGTCATGCCCATAACTTGCCCCATCACATGGAAAATGTCTTTAAAAAATGTGAATGGAGCAAATATAGATAGAAACAGAGCTGAAAAATGGAGAAAGAAATGGTGATATTATTCACATCCTTTATTTCAATGATATGTAACACCACCCACTTCTTTTTAGGATTCAGAATAGACCAAAGGGGATTTATATTTATGATAAATGCGATTATTGTTCAAATCCAGAAAGGCTGGATAAGGGGGTAAGAAACCCAGCAAGGAGTAATGTAAAGATCACTGGGCTGAGAGATTCTAGTTTAGGCTCTTTAATAATTTATATACATGTGGGTAAATTAACGCCTTTCCAAGTGTTAATTCTTTCCCCTGTAAAATGCCAACATTAGCTTTAACTATTTCTAATATCCTTAAAACTGTAAATGTGCATATTCTAAACATCTCTAAACTAATCTTACTTTGAAATAAGTGCCAACTGTGAGTAGGTAGAAACTTAATAATTTTTTGATAATAATATTTTATTTTTTCTTTTCATTTCCTTTGCTTTTAAGCTTTCTGTTAAAAAAAAAAAAGTAGGATGCTGCTAGATTAATCTAGTGGAATGTAAATGCAATCAGTGACTAAATCAAACGTGTCTGTAGTCCACAACATTTCCAAAGCAAAAACAAAATTATAGATCTTTCTAATTTGAACCAGCTGAAGTAACTGCTGACTTTTACAGTTGGAATGATATAGTGAATTGTCAGAATTGTCTCTGCAGATTATAATGCTGGCACTTACGTACGTAAAGACACAGCAGCCCCTACCCTAATTTAGAGGTTTGTGAAGTTTGGCATTGGCAATGCCCCTGTTTGTCCCATCAGTGAGATCTCGACCTTCTCAATCAGTCCCTCTGACTCCCTTTTCAAGCTCATGGCACTGCGATTCATCATAAGGACCAACAGGTAAGCTGTAGTGGCTGCATGGACTGTGATGTTGGACAGGGTTTCAAGACTGTATCCAGACTCTTGAGAGAGGATGCTACAATAAATAAGCAATATCTGTAAAGGGCACAAGCCTGAAAACAAGGGCTTCAGGCTTGCTAACTTAATTTTGTATTCCAAATGTTATTCCCCTTTTGATTGAAAATAGCTTTCAAATTTAATTTTTAAATTACAGGATGGAATCTTTGATTTGTATACAACAGGCTTCTCTACTGGGTGACACATTTTGGGACAAGGGCGCTTTCTACATTATTCTTCATATCCAACCATCTATTCTACTTACTGACCATCCAGAACAGCATGGATTTATATCCTCAGTGTCATTCACAACTCCAATTTGTTCCCAGTGTGAAATATCACTTATATTGGTTTGAAATTATATTCTAAACTTAAAGCCCACGATTTCTGTGTGGGATGTAAAGTTGACAAAACACGTACATTTTTCCTAATGCAAATCCTACATGCGTTGACTTTGAGGTAGTCAGGCTGACACTGTTGGGGGCGTGTAAGACAGAAAATAACTCCTGTTAAATAAAAGCATAAGAAATGAGGAAAGAGAAGCAGATCTGTTTTGTTAAATGGAATTTTTAGAGACAGAGTAAATGGTTCTGGTTTGTTTTGAAGGAGATTAAGAATAAAAATAAAGTATTTAAAATGAGAGTGAATACATGTTAAGAGGTCAAGGAAAGCTGACAATCTGCCAGTTGTGACAACACTTAATAATATTCAAAATAATTACAATATTGAAAATGAAAAATTCTGACTGCAAATGAATAATGAATAACAAAACCAGACACGGCTCGGCTCTTAGGTGAAATGTGATTTTCATGAGGATGGGAACATTTAACATTTATACAACAGTTCATATTCTCAAAGTCATATATCAGTGACAACTGTAAAATACATCTTTAATTTGAATTGATGGAACACTCTGCAGGGGTACATTCAGGTGGTAGTCCACTCCCCTCTCCAAATAAAATGAGAGAAAGGGAGAAGAGATTTGAATAGGGAAATACTTAAAAGATACTTATAAAAATGGAAGTCAAATGCCCTGATATCCAATCATAGAAATGATTTCATTCTTGGTAGGTATGTCTTTGTTCTTCATTCATATGAATATTCATAAGCTGCCACAGCTCTTCATGTATTTAGAAGTACAAGGGTAATCCTCATTCTGAATGCAAAAGGATTGATTTATAAATATGCACTGTAATCCTTAGATACTACTTTAAATAAAGGCCCTTTAGATTATGTATTTTCTCCCAAACTCTCTTATCTATACTGTTCTTCCCATTTCCTTGCCTCGGTTGAACTTTAGCTAAAATTTTCTTGAAGGCCAAACTTTCTAAAGATTTTGTTTCAACCACCTAATGATCTGTTCTCATGCCCAATCTACTATCACAGCTATGGAGAACCCCAAAACAGTACGGTGGTGGATGCTTCATTCCTAGTAACAGGGTTTTAATAGGATGTCACTGCCATCCCACAATTCTACCCACTTACAGTTAAGTATGACCAAGAATCAAATTTTCCCCATGGACTGAAGCAGTAGCAATTCATGTCACTTCCAGGCTTGATTCACATGCCCTTTCTCATGGCCTTTCTTCTGGCTGGAGTGTTAATGTCCAGAGCAATTTGGGAAGTCACATAATTGATTGCAGAAGTGCCAGTATCCTGTATCTCTAAATGCCCCTATAGAGAATAGCTGCCCTCGAACCTGGAATACCTCCTTGGACTTCTGTAATGACTGTAAAATACATCTTTAGTTTGAATTGATGAAACACTCTGCAGGGGTACATTCAGGTGGTAGTCCACTCCCCTCTCCAAAAAAAATGAAAGAAAGAGAGAAGAGATTTGAATTAAGAAATGCTTAAAAAATACTTATAAAAATGGAAGTCAAATGCCCTGATATCCAATCAAGAAATGGTTTCATTCTTGGTAGATTGAGTGTCAACAGGAGACGGAAGTAAGTTTTATTTTGTTTTTGAGGCGAGATCTTCTTGGTTTTTCCACTTTACTTACCCTAATTAATACAAGTCTGGATTTGTTACTACAAATGTATGGTCTCTAAGCCCAGTGGCCTCTCACTAGCATTGTGCAGCCATTATGGAGTTGCTTCTTGCTTTACCTCTGCAGCTTTTTGAAACTTTCAGAACTCTCTTCAAGGTATCCTTCCACTTTCACCCTTTGTTTCTCAGCAGATTACATTGACTTACAGAGAAAATAATGCCACAAGGCATGAATTCCTTTAATTCTGTCCGTTCACACCTAAAAAATTATCTATGTTTGTGCCAAATCTTACTTTTCTTTTAGATTTATGAAGAATTTTATTTCTCTTTAAAAGTATTCTCCATATGAGCTCTAATTTTACCCTTCCATCTGCTTCAAGCTCCTTCTCTATTTCTTATCGTTTCTCTCTGATATTATAAATCTCTCCTCCCTCTTTCCTGTATTTCTTCCCTTAAAGGATAATCATGATCAAGACTCTTTGATCTTTAAAAATTTAGACTGTATCCTCAATTATCCCTAATTTAGCCTGTATCCCCATCTAATTCTTAATCCATTTCACTCCCCTGCTTTTCAAAAAAGCTTCCTTAAAGTGTATTTTAGTTTCATTCTTCATTGTGTGGTCTCTCATTTGCCCTTCATCCTGCAATTTGGCTTCTGTATCTAAGGCTGCGTTGAAGTTGTCTTAAGGAAAGTATGATGACCATTTTGTTGCTGTATCCAGTCTTTCTAAAAGGTAAATGTGATCAGTTCATGTTCTTGCTTAAAAACACTTTACTGTCATCCTAAATCAGTTAAGACCAAACACCTTAGTATGACTTATGAGATACTTTAGTATCCATCCCTTTTTAATTCTCTTATTTCCTTATCTGTAGTTTCCTTACAAGTACCTTGTGACCAAATGTTACTGAACTATTTAAAGTTCATGATGCTTAGGTGTCTCTAATTTTTCCTGAGTTGTTTCCTCTACTTAGAAAGTACGTCCTCAATCAACCGTGTGTTTAAGTAGCTTCTTATGCTTCAAGACTCAACTCCAGTATTTCCTTTCTCTTAAAGTTTCTCCTGGACTGTTACAACTTCTTTTCTGCCCCCAAAATGCATAGAGTTTATTCTAGAATTTAACACACTGCATTATAATGTTTAACTCTCTTACTAGACTATAAACTCCTTGAAGAAAAAAAAAAATCCCTGTCTTAATTTTTGTATCACTAGAACCTAGCCTAGTGCCCAGAGCAAATAACTAATATATATTTACTGAAGAAGGGGATTAGTAAGTTGCATCATTATTAATAAGTAAGCTCACAAAATTGGTGACTCTTGGAGGTATTTAGCAACGATATACCAGATGCAGCAGATCGCATTGTTGATAATGTGAAATAGCAAAATGCCAAGAACAAGATGACATTATATTTTTTTTCAAAATTAGAAATAGAAATATCCATTTAAATTATTTAAAAGAAAAAAGTTTGCATCTAAGAATTGGTCATCAGATATTTTATCTTTTATAAGAAAAGTATTTGTGATTTTATAAGAAAATAGAAACAGTATAAATCATAAATTGCTTCTGAATAGCAACCAGGAACACAGACTGAAGGTCATATGTGATCGACGGCAGAATAGAAAGCAGTAATCTGAATTATGGACTCCACAGGGACCAACTACTGCAGGATACTGCAGATCTTCTTAAACAGGATAATGGTAGTGGACAGATGCCAGCTTTTCAGAGAATGGAGTCTCTAAGAAGGAAGGAGCAACAAAGGCGATGGCCTTTGTTAACTAAAAACCAGATTGACACAGAAAAATTTCTAAGAGAATGTTTGACAATGTCAAATGTGTGTGAGGAAAGAAGCCTGATGTTGGAGACTCAGCTACTCATGAGTCAGAGTTAAAGAGAGGAAGGTTTTTAATTGCACTGGAATGCCTTCTGTCATTTGAAACGATCTGGATTACACAGTTTCTAAATAATCAGATGGTAAGCCAAACCTATGGAATGACTTTCAACCTTGATTAAAGAAATGAGCACAGGCCATTTAGAGACAGTAATGAGGGCAGAAAGATATTTTCCCTGACACAAATAGAATACAAAACAATTTAAAACGAAGTGAACAACAGTGCTGAGATGAAGTAAGATTAATGAAATGATAGTTGAATGGAAGCTTTTCTTGTGATTCTGAATTCTAAGTTTATTAAATGCAAGCGTCACAGGAATTTCTAGGTCATTTACTGCTATCTCAAGGTCAAATGAAGGCAAATAGTCTCACATTCACTTCCACTATTCCTAGTTTCTTCTATATTTCTTCATTTCAAGGTTTAAAAAGCCAACATTTATTCTTCACAAATTTAAATTGTGTTTGCCAGTTTTTCTTCACCTACAAAGCTAAAAGTAAACTTCTGTCTATTTTCCCTTGTAAGCTACTTCAACTGAGGCACTAAAACAGTAGCTTATATTTTGTTTGCTCTTAATTATGGAAGTTATTTGCATCGTGATACTCCGCCCTCTCCTTCTCTTTGTTGAAATCATTCCAGTTGGTTATTTTTGTCTCCTATTAAAATGAACCTGAAAACTTAGGTTTATGTGGAAGTTATGGCAATTATTATTTTTAAATCCAAGTAAATAGCTCTTTCTCTCCCAATTGTATATCCTGCACATTTATTTGCACTCTGTTTAGACATGCCATATTGTACAAAGTGTGTTTCCATTATTTCCACTTACCACCAATTTATGTGTAGGTTAGCCAAGTGTATAAGCCATTTGTGTCTGTAAATTAAGAAACAGAAAACCTTGACAATAAACTCTAAAATTTACTTTCTCTCAAATATCCACAGTCCCTGAGAAAATAAGTAAATAATGGTAAATACCAATCTACAGCCAACTATGTCTCTTTTTGCACATCATAGAAAAAACAAATCAGCACTGAAAGAGGTAATTCAGTATGGTTTGACTTTTTTGTAAATTAATTTTATTTTATTATGGTGGAAACAAAAAAATCAACAAAACTTCTCTGATTGCCTCCCAAATATTTTGCCATTTTGAAACTCGGTGTGGATGACAGTATTTTGCTCATAGCTAAATAGAATACATGTCTTATTGAGTGTTTATGATAATAGCAGACACAGGAGCAAGGTTTAAAAATTTCTCTAAGGAAGAATATTTTTATCTACTAACTTGAGTATTTAGAATACCTAGTGAATATTACAAGGGGTAATGATCAGTATAATCAGGTTGGAGATGCCCCTTGACCTAAATGCAACATTAATAGGAGAACAAATTTTCACAGTTTATCATTTACTTATATAGACTAGCTCAGTTATTAATGTCCTAATTTTATAAATATCCCTGTATGCAAAACTATGATAAGTCTACCTGTGCTGATGGTGCAGAAGTGGAATGTGAGAGTTATTCCAGGAGCGATTGCTGAGAAGAGAGAACTATCACTTTTGGGTCCTGTTGAAAGAGCTCAATGAACTGGTAACATCTCTTTAAAAATGAAGACCTTTTAAAAATGAAGAAGGGCAAATGAATTGTTTGTAATGTTTTATTCTTTGAGTTCCCTGAAGAGTGGGTGTACACACTTGTAAGAATGTCAGTTGCTTGGTTTCAGAAAGCTTGGCAGGGTTCCATTTGGAATTCAAAGACATACGTCATGAATTGAGTTTCAGATAAATTGAAAGAGTCCTAATAACTTTTCAAAATGAGAACCATGCCAATTTCTCACTGCCTAATAACATTCATCAATTCATCTCACAGAGAGGTTTGAAAAAGCTATTATCTTCAAAACATGTTTATTATCTAGAATATGTTTTCTCTTATTTTTCCTTCCAGTATGTTTAACCTGAAAATAGTGAGTGAGAACTTAACAGTAACATCAATACTGGGAATTTAGTATTTCTTTTCTAGAGTCTTATTTTAACTTTTTATTGAGTAAAACTAGTTTGAAAAGTTGAGTTTTTTCCTGTTCCAGAGCCTAATTTTATTTAGGATCTGACCCATGAAAATTGTTAATGAGTTACATAAGATGTCATTCCTTCAGTTAACTACAATAAAAGATTATGAAAGTAACTGATAAATGGAGATATGAAGTGCTATGTTTTTCAAAACAATTGGAACTGCTGCGGCACTATTGGCTGGAGATTCTTTGTGGGGGGCAATGTGAGGAGGGCTTTTCTCTTAGGATACCTCCTTAGACCAACGCAGAGCTCTGGGAAGCTGCTCTTGAGGATTTTGTATCTTTTCATCCTGCTAGTGGGCCTAATTTGCAGTGGCCTCCTTTACCTTAAGTCATAGTATCTGCAACAAGGCCTCACTTCTTGGGAAAGATAGCAAACTTGTAGTCAAAAGGCTCTAGGCCCAGTCCTAGATATAGGACTTTGAATAAAACCATGAATGTAATCATGTAATCATTTCCTCTTTGTAAATTAAGATTTGTTACATATTATGTATTCAGCTGGTAAATGAGCAACTTTCTATTGTGTCAGGAATGGGGGCAGCAGATTAAGACAGAACCACTAACAGGGATGAGGTCATTGCCTATGGAAATAGCTGTTGCAGTGCTCTTCTGAGCCTGAATTTTAAAAATAACATGCATGGCTTTGCTGCATGATCTATGAAGTACCACAGGAAGTCAGAAGGTCTGAAAACGAAAAGTATCAAGTTCAAGCTAAAAGATTAAACTACAAGCATTTATTAGGTTGAATATGAGAATAAAATAAAAGTGTAGTCAAACCTTGATTATTCATGGATTGGCTAGAGTTTATGATTTTCAATGCCCTTCGATTCTCCTTTTGCTTCCAACTACCAACTATTGAGTATTTTTTTGCTCATTAACACCTGTCTAGGAGTGGGAAGGTGAAATGCTAATCAGCCAATTTGGTTAATTGTTAGTGGCTGCTATAATCCTTTTTTTTTTTAATTGAGATAAGGAAATATTTTACTTAAATATTGGCTGTGGACTACTAAACTTTATGTCACCTTCCCTTCCTTTTACTGCATGGATAAATGCAGATATTTAGTTCTTAGTAAGGTAGTAAAGAGAATTAAAAAGATAGTAATTCATCAATCCATCATTTTTCAAGTATCACACTATAAATTCACATTACATAATTCTTATTGGCTACTGTTCAGAAAATATTAATCTTCTACAATATGACTACTTTAAAAGAAAGATTCAGGATTTAATAGTTGCAATTTTAAGTGTAGCCCTATATAAATAACTGCACTTGCTAAGTGGATTTGTATCAACAGGAACATAACTTTTAGAAAATTACTTAAGACTACCCTCCCTTTTGCCTGTAGTAGACATTTGGGACCCTCCCCAAACCAAATAAGGGAAAGAAGAATGTTCTGAGCATTAAGAGCACTAAGAATAAATCTGAGCTCTCATGGATAAGATTACTTTCAACTCTTTATTTCGTGTTTTCTGACATAGACCCCAGGATCTGTAATTATCTTAGAGAAACTGCGGGGGCTTAGATGGTACTTTGTAGTTCATTTGGCTTCTTCCTTTTTTTTTTTTTTTTTTTTTTTTTTTTTGCCTTTCTCTCTTTGGGGCTAAAGAGCTGGTGTGTCTGTGTGCTGTGTGTGTGTGTTCCTCTAGAGTGCCAAAAAAAAAAAAAAAAAATGCTGAAGAGTCCTAGGGAGATGAGGCTATTTTTGTTTGAAGCTGATACTTCTAGCTGAGCCACAAGTGCTGCTTGGAAAGGGCTTAGGTTGTTTCCAGGGGGAGAAATCTGCAGAGGAGAGGCAAAGTTCAACAGGACAACAAAGCAGCAGCAGAAACAGCCAGGAAAACGAACAGCCCCCAGGTTTTGACACAGAACCCTCCACCAGAGTTCTCAAATCCCCAAATACTCTGCAAAGTGCTGCTTGACGGGAACTTTTCAACTGACTTTTACTTTTGACGACCACCATGACTGAGATCACTGCTGAAGGTATTGCTACCATTTTCTGATAGTATCAAGTAAGGAAAAAAAAATATGCAAATTGACAGCCACATTGACTGTCGATGTGTCCATTTAAAATGTTGCTTTAAGGTAATTGCCTTGGTCAATGATTCTCTACAGGATCTGAGAAGTGGATTTAGGAGCTGAGAGGCTGCCGGATCTGTATAATGGGGGAGCAAAAAGAGATTTCTCGTAAATTTTGCATGTGGAAACTGTTCTCTGCTATACCAAAGGCCCCACTCGTTAACAGTTGTTACTCACACCTCTATAAATAGCTATGGTCATGTAACATGATGGCTAATATCTTATCCAGCAAAAATTACAAAGTTTTCGAGGATGGAGACCATGATGAACTTAAAATATTACACTAATGCTTACTTAAACTTAAAAAGTAATTTGAAGCATTTCTGCTTTATGATATTTTTAAATGGAGACCTTAAATTTGTTTTTCCTTTCCTACTAGGGTATGGAAAACATACATGCATATATGTGATTTATATACAATTTAAGACATAAGTGTTCCCACAAAATTTGTATTTATTTGACCATTAATGGAAATTCAGAGATAAAGATTGGAATTCCACAAACTTAATGTGGATCAATATGATTTTTAAAATAAAGCAATTAAGTGTTAGAGTTCTGGTTCTTTTCGTAAATTCATTCTTCATTTTCCTCTAAATGGCAAATTCTATCTTTATGTTACAATAAATATTTTCTGTTTCAATGCTTTACTGAAAGCTGCATAATATAATACATATCTTCTATTTGATGGCTGCTAGTTATATATATTTATATTTCATATATACTTCATATATATGTACATATTTCTTAGAATGAAGGAAACCTTCAAAACTAAATTACTTTGAATACAGACACAGTATGGTTCTAGTCGAGGTAAAAGTTTTGGAGGTGGATCTAAAATTTGCTTCTGACAGCTGTAAGAAAATCAGACAGGTGGTGCTCTTAACAACTTCCAAGTTAAATGCTGTGCTGGTTTGCTTTGAATAATACGACTGAAAAACAGAATACGTGTTTTTATTTTGGGGGGCAGAAATTAATATGGACACACAGTAATTTCTGTTGGAGATTTTTAGTCAATATTTGTAAGAATTGCCTTATTTGTACCTTGCACTGAGAAATTCAGTCTGACACTCCATATTAATAACAATTACTGAGAGATTTCTATGTGTTAGGTATTTTGCTGAGAATGTTATGTGTATTTACTTACTTAAAACTGACACAATTCAATTAAGTAGGCATTATTATCTCAGTTTGGCAGAAAAAGGAACTGTAACTAAAATGTTCTGTGACTTGCTCAAGACCACAGCATTACTAACATTTAAACCCAGCCCCTTTAAATCTCGTGTGTGTGTGTGTGTGTGTGTGTGTGTGTGTGTGTGTGTTTTCTGTGAGAGGATATCAGGTTTACTCTTTACCAATTTTAGTTCAGAATTTGCTAACTAAATATAAATAGCATTTTTCCTATTCCTTAGATATTCTGTGTCATGTTGCTTTTAGTTTACCTTAAAGAAAGCTATGTATTAAAACTTCTTGCTTAGCTCTGCACAAGTTATTAAGATAGCTATGAGTGTCTTAATCTTCTGTTTCTCTACCTCTGTTCAGGGTTTGGGCTCCTAGGTGATTCAGGAGGTCAGTTGAGTAAACCGTCTTGGGCTTGCTTGTGGATTCTGTTCTGTAGAACTTGCATTTGATTCAAAAGACTTTTACAGGGAAATTCTTGATTATGAAATAGAGCTTTTGTTTCTGCCTTTACTCTGCGGGGGTTTAAAAGGGCCTTGGAAGACCTTCTGGAGTTACCCATAAAAATAATTAGATTAGTAATAAAATTAAAAAGTAGAAATACCATCTAATTCTTGGGTGATGGTCATTTTCCACTTCCGGGTCTTAACAGTTCATAGGATCTATGTTATCTGAACATCAATTATGCACTTTTTTTTGTTTTCTGGAATGATTTATTAATAATATTTCTCAAATGAAAATTAGACTGCCAACTCAAATGAACTTATCTTTTAAGGAAGCACAGTCATTCTTTGAGGATATCCAAAGTTTTTTCACACTGTTTTACTACACAGTTTCATGTTATCTTTGCAATTCTCACCTTTTGTGCCCTAGCCACAATTGCCTTCCTCCAGTCTTTTATAAAAGGTATACCTTTGTACAGTGCCTTTGTACAGGCTATTTTCTGAGCCTGAAATAGTCTTATTTTATCTCATTTGCTATATTTTTTTTCAACCACTTTTTTATTTATTTTTTTTTTGGAGCAGAATTTCTCTCTGTCACCCATATTTGAATGCAGTGGCATGATCATAGCTCACTGCAGTCTCAAACTCCTGGGCTCCAGCAATCTTTCTACCTCAGCATCAGAAGTAGGACTACAAGTGTGCACCACTGTGCCTGGCTAATTTCTTTTTTATTATTTTTGTAAAGACACGATATCCTTATGTTGACCAGGCTGTACTTAAACTACTGGCCACAAGCCAAGATTCTCTTGCCTCTGCCTCCCAAAACATTCGGAATACAGGCATGAACCACCATGCCTGGGGCTTGCAATCACTTTTGGACACATTACTGAAATGTAAGCTCTGTATCAGTAGGCCTATGCCACCTATATATCAATTACCTTTTCCATCCATTTATCACACACACACACAAAACAGTTTGTGGCACTTAAGAATATAAGAGATAATTCATTACCTTAGAAAGCTCTAGTCAACTGTCCTCATCTCAGGTTTTGGGAAGACCAGGCTCATACAGATTATATGACTCTCTCATGGTCATGGGAAACTAGGAGAGATCTGAGGCTACATTTCATGCCTCCTGTGGCTCATCCCAGTGCTTATTCAACTACAGTGCATGTCGTGCCTATAACCTCACCTAGTTGCTCACATCAATTTCCACTGCAGGTTCCAAGCTGGCTTACTTCATCCAGTGGAAGAAAGGAAATAATGCTAAATACAGAATTGTGTTTCAGGTACAGAGCAATAGATAAATTAGAAATAAGACAAAGTTGAACTCCAAAGGATTTTAGGGTAATAACACCTTTGATTCTGGCACAATAAATTAATAAAGATAATTATAACAGCAATGATAACTTATATTTATTCTGAAGACATAAGATGTCAAGCACTGTATTAAGCTTGATAAATATTCACTTAATCTTCAGGGATATTCACTTAATCTTCAGGGCCACCAAATGAGATAAAGGCTAATATTATTGCTGTTTAGAGAATAGGAAGCTGAGGTTGAGAGAGTTTAAACAATGTGCTAGAATTCACACAACTGTATGTGATATAGCTAGGATTCGTACCCATGCCTGACCACAGAGTCATATTGGATATGTCTTCTTACTGTGTGAGACTGTTAGGTTGGTCAGTTAGGTTGTTGTTGGAGCCTACACTAGGACCATGTTACATTTAGGTAGGTTGAATCAGGCCCAGACTGGATTAAACTCAAACAGCACACAGGTTTAGGGCTATAAATAGTCCTTTACCTTCCTTGCAATGTAATGTATCCAAGTTGCTGGGAATCCTATATATAATTAACTTAGTATTTATTAGAACACTTAGTTCAAGAAAGCTTTTTATTTAAAATATTAGAAGAGCTTATGTCAAACTCTCAACTTACAAACTATTACATAACCTCAGGCTTCAGGAGAAGAATTATTGCACTATGTGTGGAATTCTTTCCTTACCATTAGCTGAATCACGTTTCACTGCTTCTGTAACAATCAAACCTATGAGAAGATTTGATATTCAAAATTTAGAGCAAAAATGGTCATTTATATTCTACACACTGCATTGCTCCCATAGAGTCTGCAGCACAAGATTACTCACTGTTGCTCTCAAGAAAAAAAAAAATCAAGAATTCACAGCCAGACTACTTAACAACTAGGCACACAAGTTATATCATCTAGCGTGACAGATGGTGAAATTATGAGGCGATCCAATCTATGTTTCTGCATTTACCTCATCAAAGCAAAGGGCAGCTGCTCTGGCTTAAGTGGGGATGACCTGGGGGTACAAAGGGATGTAGCACTAGTTTCAAGCCCTGGTCACTTCCAGGAGATGTTCTTCATTTTCCTGATAAAGCAACACACCACGTATATTATTTTTAGTCTTATAAGTACATTTTAAAACTGATATTAGAAAGCTAGCTTATTCAAAAGAGGAGTACCACGATGGTGAAAGGCACAGTTAAATGAAAAGATTTATGCAAGGTTTGTTTAAGTAGAAGATTGGATTTTTTCATTATGTAGCACTTGAGGGCAATGCACAGACCCATGGATAAAAGTCTGGAAGTCACAAAAAAGGCACACAATTGGCAAAATATAAGGCAAAACCCAACCAACCATTAAAATGATAGCTAGAACTGACTCTTCTGACTAGAAAGAAAGAAAAGAGAAATCAAGAAAGGAGGGAGGGAAAAGGAAATACACAGCCTCCAATTTTTAAGAAACAGAGGGATGAGGAATATGCCAAAATCTACACCACAGTAGGCAGTAGGCTCTGGGAACCTCTACAGTACAAACAACCCAGTTACTTCAAATAAGTTCCTGGGAACAAGAACAAGAAAATCTGGAGAATAGATGAAAAGAAATGTAAAAAGTTAGCAACCCATCACAATGTATGGAATGATTGGATCATGATTCAAGCAAACAACCTTAAAAACTTCTGATGAAACGAGTGAAAATTTAATATACTCTGGATGTTAGATAACCTTATGAATAATTATATTTTTAGTGGGATAACTGTATTGTGGTTGTCTTTTAAAATTACTGATTATTTGGAGATACACATTCAAATATTTATGAAGGAGGTGATGCGATATTTGAAATTTGCTTCTAAATAATATACCCAAGAGGAAAGTAGTTGAGGTGTGGGTGGGGTAGGATTGGCTATTAGTTGATTATGTTGAGGCTGATGATGGGTACATTAAGTTTCATTATAATATTGTCTATTTTGGGGATTATTTAATCTTCTTCACAATAAAGAGTTAAGAAAAAAAACGGAGTTGATGCTGTTAGTAGAGTAAATCTTTTAATAAGAATTTAATTTTCATAACATATATAGGTCAGTGAATTCTCTGGTCACCAAATTTATTCGTAAGTGCAAATTACTCTCTAAATTGAACAGTGTCTGTTGTTACTGAAATGAAAACCAAATGTGCTCATATTAAGCAGAGTAGTCTAGAAATATACTTATGTTTGTAAAAGCAAACAAGGAAGTAATCATTTTTAATATCTATTATAATATGAGAATCTGGAGGTTAGTTTCATATTATTGGTAACATTAATTAGAGACATTAATTGGAAACAGTTTGTTTTTGAGATAGGTCACGGGAAAACCTGAGAACAATCTGAAAGCCTAAGAAGTCAACACGATGCAAGAAAAAATAGTTCTAAAAAGTGCTATGGCTTGGAACATTGCATTTATTGACAGGGTATTAAGTATGAAGCTTTTGTATGACTATCTCTTTGAAATATCACAAAAACTGTGAAAGGCAGGTATCACATAAACCTGATTAGTCTGACTCTGAAACTTCTTGTTATTCTTTACTGCTCAAGTTCACTTTAGGAAAATAGAAAAAAAAAAAAAAAGCAGATTGTGAAAACCGGGAGAGTATAGTTCACTGAAAATCAGAGAGAAAATACAGTGCAGAGCTGAGAGAAAGAAGCACTAAGAAAAGAGAGTGTGATAGAGTAGTAAATGCATGGAGTATTACTTAATCAGAAATTGGGGTTCAGGCACTATCTCTACTACTCACCCACTCTTGGTCTGGGGAGGATGGGGCCTCAAAAGAAGGATCATGAACTTGGTTAATTAAAAATAATATGGCCAGAGGAATTTTTTAAAATTTTACAAGATCATGCTATTTGGCAAATTAAGTTTATGCTTTTTAAATTGTGCAAATCATCCATGATACAAAATTTGCAGCGACAATGAGCAGAAAATATAGCTGTGCAGTGTCAGCCCTTGTTAGGTTCCACTAAGAAGTTTTTCTTGTAGTTTTTATTATTATTTGTAATAGGAACTATTTTTCTCCCCACCCCATAAGCACATAATATCCACGAAAATGTTCTGTTTATCAGCTTAAATGTTTCTTATTTTTTTCCTATTTATTTTTGGTTATCATTGTGACTGTAAGTTAAAATTCATGCTACTTTTACAATGCAAAAATGAATTGAGGCTATTCAGTTATTATACTAAAGGCTTAGGAATCCACAGAGACTTAAGGCCTCCAATACTGTTGGCATTGATTTTTAATCAGTTAACAATATTTAATACGAGAGAAACATAAAACAGTACAACTAAGCAATTTTAAAATCATCTACATTGACTTTTGTGTTGAATATATCGATTTGAAAAGAAAATGGTTAAGATTTTCCAGTAAAGCTTTTGGTTTTATAGTTATGCTTAGTTGGAGCTTAAAGACAGTATTAAAACATTATCCTTTTCTTCTTTCAAACAAAAAGAAACCCGTTGGGGACATGTTTAATGTATTTTTAAGAAATACATATTATCTAATGTAACACATTTAAAAAGAACAAAGCAGGGGAAAAATCTTCATCTGGCAACTGTGCATTAACATCATATGATAATGTCAAGTTTATGGAGTTTAGGCTCCATTTTACTTAAAGTTCTAGGAAGATTTGTCAAGGTTAAGTTTTTGCTGTCTCCAGTTCCCACCTGCCCTGGATAATACGAATGACAGGCTTGGTTTTTTACAGAGAATACTTATTTGATTGTCACTTAAATATATATTACCCCTAGTGAGGGTTATGCAGAGACAGATGAACTTCCTGGTCCAAACAGATAGTAATTTTTATCTTCAAAGGAAACCAAAAAGAGTATCCTTGGCAAATGTGCAATGAATAAAGTCTTGCTCTGCTCTATACAAGTTAACACTCTCTAAACATCAAACATCTCCACATCTCCATGCCTGAAGTGAAGCTGTCAAAGACACACAGAATTTACAATTTTGAGAGATTCTTTGGTATGTAAATGAGCTATTTCCTCATAAACTGCAGACTCTATCTCACTTACAATGTACTTTAAATATTACATTTAAATATATGTGGTTTAGATATTTTCTAATTTGTTATCTGTGCCAGAAGCTAGGGCATGTGGTTTTCACCCAAACAAGTGAAAGACATGATATTTTGACCTATAAGAACAAAGATAATTTAAATGGAGCAACCTGTTCTTTATAGGAGAAACTTGGTTTCATTTAGACAGCATGAAGCTGGAACTCATTGTGACAAACCAGTTTTATCTTTGCTACGCATTTGCTGCATCATTCTCCCCTCCCTGACACAGGTTACTAAAGTGTTGAGAAAAACAAAAGAAGGAAAAACTCTTAGTATTTCAATCTTAGTTTTAATATGGTCTAGGGCATTAGTGAGCTCGTGGATGTGACAGATTCAGTTTCCATTTATACAGATGTTCAAAATACATATTTAGCAAACTTTCCTTGGAAAATTGTTTGTTGCCTTTGAAAATAAAATTATCATGTGATTAGGGGAATTTTTTGTTTGAGGGAGACATTTAATATAATGTTAAGACAGAAATAAGAGATATGAAGTGGCACTTCTCTGACATTCACTGCTGGAGCTATTATTTTTGCCCATGGTTATTCTTATTTAACCTATATATTATTGCCTAGGGGAAAAAAGCGTACTGTAAAATCTGAAAGTTACTACAGTATGGTAAAATGTCAAGTTTGTGAATTTAAATCTGCAGAAATATTAAGCATTGCATTTAGAAAAAGGCAAGTTACCTCCATCTGAAATATAACAAAATTTTAGATTCTATGGTATTAATTATCAACCTAGATGTAGATTTATAAAGCAGTATGTCATGCCAGAGGTTTGGTTTTATTCAATATTTTAATACCTATTATATACCAAACTGAATGCCTGACAATGTGGACACAAAAATGAATAATAAAAGGTCCCTGCTACATTGCAAAACAAAAAGAAAAGAGCAAAAAATAATAGAATAAAGACCAGACAGATTTTAAAACATTTGATTCCAATTTGAATTGCAGGCATGTCTCTTTTTATTGCATTTTGCTTTATTGCATGCCACAGATATTGCATTTTTCTAAGAAAATGAATAAAGCCATCACCACCATTTTTCCAACAGCCTGTGCTCACTTCCTGTCTCTGTGTCACATTTTAGTAATTCTCACAGTATTTCAAATGTTTTCATTATTGTTATATCTGTTTTTGGTGATCTGTCACTGTTGATCTTTGATATCAATATTATAATTGTTTTAGGTCACCACAAGCTGCCCCTATATAAGATGGTGAATTTCGTCAATAAATATGTGTGTTCTGACTGCTCCAACAACTAGACATTCCCACTATCTCTCCTTCACCTCAGGCTTTTCTGTTCCCCGAGACACAACAATATTGAGATTAGGAAAATTAATAACCTACAACAGCCTCTAAGAATTCAGTGAAAGGAAGAGTTTTATATCTTTACTTTCAATCAAAAGCTGAAAATAATTAAGCTTACTGAGGAAGGCATGCCAAAAGCCAAGACAGGCTGAAAGCTAGGCCTCTTGTACCAAACAACCAAGTTGTGAATGCAAAGGAAAACTTCTTGAAGGAAATTAAAAGTGCTACTGAACACATGAATGATAAGGAAGTGAAACAAACTTATTGCTGATGTGGAGAAAGTTTTAGTGGTCTGGATAGAAGATCCAACAAGCCAGAATTCTCTTTCAGCCAAAGCCTAATCCAGACAAAGGTCCTAAATCTCTTCAATTCTGTGAAGATATGGAGAGGTAAGGAAGCTGCAGAAGAAAAGTTGGAAGCTAGCAGAGGTTGGTTCATGGGGTTTAAGAAAAGAAGCCATCTCCACAACATAAAAGTGCAAGGTGGAAGCAGTAAGGATTGATGTAGAAGCTGCAGCAAGTTATCCAGAAGATCTAGCTAAGATCATTGATGAAGGTGGCTACACTAAACAACACATTTTCAATGTAGACTAAACAGTTCCCTATTGGAAGAAGATGCCATCCAGGACTTTCAGAGCTAGATAGGAGAAGTCAATGTCTGGCTCCAAAGCTTCAAAGTTTAGGCTGACTCTTGTTAGGGAATAATGCAACTGGTGACTTCAAGTTGAAGCCAATGCTTGTTTACCATTATGACAATTCCAGGGCTCTAAAGAACTATAATAAATTTACTTTGCCTATGCTCTATCAGTGAGATAATAAAGCCTGGATGACAGCACATCTGTTTACAACATGGTTTACTGAATATTTTAAGCCCACTGTTGAGATTTACTGCTCAAAAAAAAAATTCTTTCAAAGTATTTCTGCTTATTACAATGCACCTGGTCACCCAAGAGCTCTGATGGTGATATACAAAGAGATTAATGTTGTTTTCATGCCTACCAACACAAGATCTATTTTGCAGCTCATGGCTCAAGAAGTAATTTTGATTTTCAAGACTTATTTTTTAAGAAATACATTTTGTGGGCCAGGCTCGGTGGCTCATGCCTATAATCCCAGCAATTTGGAGGCCATGGTGGGTGGATCACCTGAGGTCAGGAGTTCAAGACCAGCCTGGCCAATGTGGTGAAACCCTGTCTCTACTAAAAATACAAAAAACAAGCCGGGCATGGTGGCAGGCACCTGTAATCCCAGTTACGTGGGAGGCTGAGGCAGGAGAATCACTTGAACCTGGGTGGTGGAGGTTGCAGTGAGCCAAGATCATGCCGCTGCACTACAGCCCGGGGAACAAGAGCAAAACTCTGTCTCAAAAAATAAAATAAAATAAAATAAATAAAAATTTTAAAAAAAACATTTTATAAGGCTACAGCTGACATAGGGAGCAATTCCTCTTATGGATCCAAGCAAAGTATATTGACAACTTTCTCAAGAATTCACCATTCTAGATGCCATTAAATATATATATATTTTTTATATTACAAACTTTCTTTTTTTAATTTTTATTTTTATTATACTTTAAGTTCTAGGGTACGTGGGGAATGGAACAATAAAAAATATTTTTGGTTCATGGCAAGAGGTCAAAATATCACCATTATGTAAAAAGTTGATTCCAACCCTCATGATGACTTTGAGGGGCTCAAGACATCAGTGGAGGAAGTAACTGCAGATGTGGTGGAAAAATAGCAAGAGATCTAGAATTAGAAGTGGAACCTGAAGATGCTGCAATCTCATGATTAAACTTGAATGGATGAGGAGTGACTTTTTTTGTTGTTTCTTTTGAGCCAGTGTCTAGTTCGACATGCAGTGGCACAGTCTTGGCTCACTGCAACCTCTGCCTCCTGGGTTCAAGTGATTCTCATGCCTCACCCACCAAGTAGCTGGGATTACAGGTGTGCACCACACTGCCAGGCTAATTTTTGTATGTTTTTGTAGAGACAGGGTTTCACCATGTTGGCCAAGGTGGCCTTGAACTCCTTCTGAAGGGATCCACCCACCTTGGCCTCCCAACATGTTGGGATTACAGGCATGAGCCACCGTGCCTGGCCTAGGAGTTGCTTTCTATGAATGAGCAAAGAGAGTGATTTCTTGAGATGGAACCTACTCTACTCTTAATGGAGATGCTGTGAACATTGTTGAAATGACTACAAAGGATTTAGAATATAACATAGTGTAGAAGATAAAGCAATGGCTGGGTTTAAGAGGATTAACTCCGATTTCAAAAGAAATTCTCCTATGGGTAAAATCCTATCAAACAGTGAATGTTACATACTACAGAGACATCTTTCATGAAATGCAGAGTCCATCGATGTAGCCAACTTCACTGTTGTCTTATTTTAAGTAATTGCTTCAGCCACTCCAACCTTTAGCAACCACCACCCTGATCAGTCAGCAGCCATAAATATTGAGGCAAGACCTTCAATTAGCAAAAAGATTATGACTCACTGAAGGCTCACATGATTGTTAGTATTTTTTAGCAATAAAGCATTTTTTTTATTTTCAATTTTTGTTGGCACAGAGTAGGTGTATATATTTATGGGGTGCATGAAATATTTTTATACAGGCATATGATGAGTAATAATCATTATCAGGATAAGTGGGGTATCCATCACCTCAAGCATTTATCTTTTCTGTGTGTCACAAACAGTCCAATTATACTCTTTTAGTTATTTTTAAATGTACAATGAATTACTGTCGACTGTAGTCACTATTGTGCTATCAAGTGCTAGATATTATTCTTTTTAACTATATTTCTGTACCCATTAACCATCCCCACCAACAACATATTTTTAAATTAAGGTCTGTACATTGCTTTTTAAGACATAATGTTATTGCACATTTAATAGACTAGAATACAGTGCAGACATAACTTTTATATACACTAGGATACAGAAAAAAAAATGTGCGATTTGCTTTCTTGCAATTATTTGCTTTATTGCATGGTATCTCCAAGGTGTGCCTTATGGTGTTTGATGTAAAGAATGTCATATTATTGTTCATAAATCTTATGATTATTTTACTTTGAAACTTGCTGAAAATAATTTAGTATAAGTAAAGAATGTCCTATTCTTAACACTGGTAATTCGCAGTGCACATGACATTATTGTGAAGGTGTAATGATTTTTCAAGGAGTAAGGAGATCAAGAGTACATTTGATCAATGCAGAAATGACAAAAAAAAAAAAAGAGACAGGAAGTAGGTGAGAATTAGTAGTCTATGGGATGTAGCCCTGGGATGACTGGGGTACCAAGTTACCTTGCCAAGAAATTGGGTAAAAGTCCTGATTTAAATACTCAATTTTTGGTCAGGCACACTGTCGCTATAATACTATAAAAGCTGGATGTTCCATGTTTCTGATTTGTTTTTAACTAGTTATTATGTTTCCTAGTTCCCTGCCATCCCATTTGAGTGTTCTCCCATTATTTGAACCTCTATTGCTGATTTCCATCACCACATACACTACTTTGAGCTTGCTTTGTATGTATAGAGACGATTTCCAGTTCATGAAGAAATAAAAAAAAAATACAAACTGTCAGAAAGGTAATCATTAAACAAGTTTCTTCTGGCTTACAAAGAAGAATCAGTTGCGAAAGTAAAACCAAATCTATCGGCAAGGTTGTTCTAAATATTATGAGAACTAGTGGTCAGGCCAGTGGTCTTGTCAAGAGTTCCTGTAAAAGCATGACAGGGTCCATAGACCAAGCCACTGAAAATGTGAGCAGAAAGTACTTAGGGTAGCGGTAATGACTAGATTAAGGCAACAAGTCAGCAGAATTCTCTAGGGCCTTTGTTCATACTGACTGAGAGTTAATATTAGAAATAATAGTTCTGACAGTTTCCAGAAAATTTTGGCTACCTCTTGAATTAAGTAGACCAGATTTCATTGCTCAGTTTCTGCCCAGTCCCTCAGGATTTGAAGTGTCTTGTTGGTCTGGCTAGAATGATGTGCTATACTATCGTGGTATGGGTCTCTGTTTTTGAGGGACATGAGCTCTCAATACCCAGGTGCTTTGAAGACATAGTATTTTATCTTCTTCCTATCACTCTGTCATTTACCTGTGGATGGAGAGGAACAAAAAGTCTGACCCCCTGAGTGATAATCATGCACCTAACAAACATCACTTGTATATATTTTTGGTATCTACTTTTGCCAGGTACTGTTTTAATTCTAGGGATGACATGTAAAATATACAGAAATCTAGTCCTCAAGAAATGATGAGATAATTGTATATGTAACTCTCTGATACTGGGCTGTCAGTTCAAAGTTTCTTGAAAGAAGTATGCATAAAATTATATACAAAAAATGTGAGATAGGTTTCTTGGTTTCTCGTCAAATTTAAAATAGACAATGTTTACATGTATAAAGATATTAGGGAATGATCAATAAAAAACAAATAAGCAAATCAACTGTTATGAGATATTACTATTGGGAAAATCTAAGAAGCTAGGAGAATGGACAGATTTGGTTGATCAGGGACTGACATAAAGGAGGAGAACTTCTGTTAACATTCGAAGAATGTTTCTAAATTAAAGGACAGGGACACAGAAGAAAGAGCAAAGAATTAAGTTTTTAACAACATCCCTAGATCCTAAAAATTCCAGATTAATTCATTTTAGAAACAAGTATTTGATTTTTTAAACTAAATTAATAAATATGTTGATCTTGGGTTCAGTGAACAAAGCTGAAGGCGACACACTTTATTGGCATTCAGGGTGGAAAAATTTGTTGCAACGGTCTTCCCCAAAGATTGCAAAATAATTAGTACCTAGTAGCTCCTCTCACCATAATTTTGACTCCATAAACACCCCCAAAATTTTCCTATCAGAGATGATAAACTACACCACAGTTAACAAGAACATAAAGATGAGCATAGATGCTAGTGGTAGCTTCGAAGGAGATGGGATTGAAATCCTCAACTATGAGAAACTCTAAGCTTAGTTATCTTTCAATTTTATATATAAGATTCTTTTTATGTCAATAGAGGGGATTTGGATTGGTAAGAAGGTCATTTTGCTTCTGCAATCAGTTATTTATTTGCCTCAATTTGCTACTTTTAATTCTATAGTAGAAAGGGGGGGAAAAAAGACAATAACCTCAGGGAACTATAGGGCAAAAAGATTCACGAACTAAATGGAATGACATACTTCCCCCTTGAGAAAAATCAGTGAAAGGTGATGACTTATTTTCTGTGTCCTTGAGCTAACTAATGAGTTGAAAAGTGACAGCATAATTTGAGGAGAGGCACAGGTGGAAGCAGTTCTGATGGGTAAAGTGAAAGACAGTGCTTTGCAAAATTGCCCGATAGAGTTTTACACAAGCTAAATAACAAACCTCAAGGTGGATTACATTTCTTTTACTTGAGAGTCACCCTATATTGTGTCATGTTGAACTCTACCTGTTTGCTTAGAGTACCTCCAGTGTTTCTTTAATCCTTCACAATACTATCATGAACTCTATATTCAAGTGTGAAAAGAATCAGGACACTGTGGTGATTACTGAATAATGCTGTCCACTTAGTTTTCAAGAGAACAGCCGTCTCCCCAGTTCAGTGTTTAAAAAAATACTATGAGTCATCATAATTTTCAAAATATTTTTCTTAAAAATTCGTTTTAGTAAAATACAGACTCTGAAAGTTTCATAACTCACATATGAGGTTGACCCTTGAACGACACAAGGGTAAGGACACTGACTCCCCAGTAGAAAATTCACATATAACTTTGACTCCTCCCAAAACTTTATTAATAGCCTACTGTTGACCAGAGGCTTTACCAAAAACATTGTTGATTAACACATATCTTGTATGTTATATGTGTGTGTGCGTGTGTGTGTGTGTATATATATATATATTTATATATATAGAGAGAGAGAGAGAGAGAGAGAATTACAATGAAGTAAGCTAGGGAAAGGAAAATGTTTTTTATGAAAATCATAAAGAAGATAAAATATATTTAGTATTCATCTAGTGGAACTGGATCATCATAAAGACCTTCAACTTCATCGTCTTCACATTGAGTAGACTGAGGAGGAGGAAAAAGAGGAAGGATTGGTTTTGCTGTCCCAGTGGTGGCAGAAGCAGAAGAGGTTAAGGAGTTGGAAGGGGAGACCAGAGAGCCAGGCATATTCGCTATAACTTTCATTAAAAAAGATTCTCACATAAGTGGAACCACACAGTTGAAACCCATGTTGTTCAAGAGTCAACTGTCTTTATGTATCATTTACTAAAGAGTAATGGAGTTGATGGCCACTTAACCAACACCCAGATCAGGGAAATATTTCCAGCACGTGGGAAGCCCATCTTCATCTATCCAGACTTTGACTCACTTTGGTGTCACTTCCCAATTAAGGCTCCTCTTTCTCTGAACTTTCTTCTCCAGTTAACCAACTTTTTTGGTAATGGTTTTCTTTCTTTGCTTTATAGTTTTATGACCTCGACATCGATAAACAACATAGTTCTGCTAAGTTTGTTCTTTATATAAGTGCAGCAACATGGCATGTATTGTTCTGTGTTTTGCTGCATTAATTCCTCATTTTGCTTATAAGAGTCATCTATGTTGTTTTATGTAGCTAGAGTTTGTTATTCTTCTTTCTGTACAGTGTTCCATTGCATAAAAGTCACTGTTTATCCAATGGATTTTTGTTTCAATTGGGGGAGGCTATGATGAATGATATTTTTATGTTCTTTTTTTAGTTTTAATATCTATTATTCTATTATCAATGTATGTTTATTTCATGGCACTATGTTCTATGATGAAAAGTTGAATTCAGCATGAAGAAGACACCTTGCTCACTCAAATTGGATTGTTTAAATCTAGTTGGAAAATGTGGAGAAAGGGTGACCTTGTGGGTATTTCCTAGAAATGTCCTGCCTTTTAGAAGAAATTAATCTAGTCTCAAAAGATATATAAAATGGATGTTTGGAGGAGCAGAGAAAAAATGAATAAAATCCTAAGGACTTCTCAGAGTTTTGTCTCTGAGATAGTAATCCTCACCATATAGCAACCCCTTTTTGAGACTGTATGGGCAGCAATGTAAAAGCTGACATGTAGAGTGAGGCATTCAACTAATATTGATTGAATGTCATGTCCTCATTGCCAAGCATTTTACTTGGAGCTGGGCCAATAGCAGTGGACAAAAAAGATCCCTATTTTCCTGCTGCTGTCAGAACACTCCCATCTTATGACTAGAATCTCCATTGTCACCAGGTTCTGCACCTTGCTGTCCTGGCTGGCACTGGTGAGTGCAACTGAGTTTTTGCTTGTTGAGACTCCTCCTTCTAGGATCGTTGGTACAATTTTATCCAATGGACATCATCTTTTATTTGACTTGCTGGCTTTATTAGAATATTGCTATTGTTAACATTCAGGCAAAACTTAGGTTTCTACTTTTACTCTTCCTGCTTTTAGATGAAGATTGCCCATCTTTAAAAGGTGACAACTTCAGGCAATTAATTTTATCCACTTTATGTTTAGTTTGCTAGCTTAAGCTCTCAGAAATTATTCAATATTCAATTTAATGGAAGGAGGTTTTACTGAGGTGGAAAGCCTAACTCTGCCTCAGTGTGTGAGAAAAGAAGGATTAAAAGAGAATCTATCTCCATTTATCTATATTGTATTACCTCCAAAAATGAAAATGAAAAAAAATTCTATTTGTAAAACTTTGTGAAGAGCATGGGTATACCAGACATTCTTTTCTGTTTTTTTGATTTAGGTCAAAATGCATGAATCCATGTGAGCTATATGGACATAACAACTTTGAGAAAATTCCAAATAAGTTTTATTCTCCCAGATCAGAGTTTGTCAATGTGTAGTCCCCAGACCAGCAGTGTCAGCATCACCTGGGCACTTACTGGAAAGGGACATTATTGGGATACATCTCAGACTTTTGGGATCATAAACTGTAAGAGGAGAGTATGGCCTAGTGATCTGTGTTCTAACAAACTTTTAGATCATTCTGACACATGTAAGTTTGAGAGCCACAGCCCTAGTTAACTACATATAGACTGTTAAAACAAATTCCCTACTGCTTCCAATTAATTAGGGATAAAGATCCAAATCAATCATGTAGTATAGTGGCTTAAAACTCACAATAACAGAGGATTCTTTTCACGATAAATTTATGGTCATGCACAAGAAGATTCTTTTCATGGGCAATGGAAATCTGAAGAATGGAGATGGAGGAAAAGAAATCAAAGAAAGAAACTATTTGCCTGGAAGAGAGCAAAAGTGTGTGGAGGTCAAGAGCCCAACATGTGCATACTGAAACTCGTGAACTTTTCCCCATAATCAGCTATTTCTCTGGACCTGCAGGGTTCTGTTTTTTTATCTGTATGCGCAGTCTCTAAACTTTGGAGTCCTCATTTCTTGTATTCACCTTTTCCTTTTTCTTCTCATTTAAACTCCAGTTATTTTTTAAATTAGAACTCCTGTTCTAATTTAAACTTCTGTTATTTCATATATGGATGTCTGTATGTGGCAGATTGTATTTTTCAAAAGCGGCTGCAGCAAGATTTCCCATCTCATGTGTTCTTCTGCTTATACTGTGATCCTGACTCTTCTTCTCTTGAGAGGTGAGGTCTATTTTTCCTCCCATTAAACACAAACAGACTTGTATAACAGCTTCAACAAAGAACATACAGTGAAAATGACTTCCAAGGTTAGATCATAAAAATACCAGACATATCCAGGTTGCTAGTTTGGGATATCTGCTTTTGAAACTATGCTGTGAAAAAATTAAAGCAGCCCAGAGGCAGGCCCATAATGAAAGAGACCAAGACCTTGACCTGCAAACCCAGCCAAGCTTCCAGCCAACAGCCAGCACCAACTTTCCAGCAATGTGAATGAGTCATCTTGATAATGGATCCTCTAGTCCCCAGTTGAGCCACCACATGTGACAACTGTGGAGCAGAGGCAGGCCATACCTGCTGAACTCTAACCAAATTACAAATTTCTGAGCAAAATAAATGATTATAGTTGTTTTAGGCCACTAAGCTTTGGAATCTTTTATTATGCAGCTACAGATAATACATCATATTAGCATCTGTAATCTCCTGACTTCTAACGTATCTTGCAATCTTGCACACTAAGTTCATAATACTACATTACCCAATGAACAATGGCAACTTATTTAGTGTACCGTTGTTTCAGCCAAATTCAACATGACGCTAGGCAATTTTACAATTGTTATACTTCTTCAGTTTCATCATTGATTTATTTACACATTCATCCCTTTAGTAAAATATATTTAATAAATGTTGATTATTATAATAAAATGTTTGAGTTACTGGAAATTCATAAAAAAGAACAAAGAAGAAGAGGAGGAGAGGGGGAGAAGAAGGAAGAGGATGAGAAAGAGGAGGAGGAGGAGGAGAGAAAAAAGCAGATTCTCAACTAAGGTTGTCACACAACTTGACGATTTTGCAAATGTGAATGGGCATTTTTTAAATTAGAATGCCCAAAAGATACACAGTTGTGAGCCATGGATTTTGAGCAATACTTAATTTCACTGAGCAGGCCTAAACAAACTGTGCGTAAGGGAGTGCTCACACAATGTCTACTGATGAAGAGTAGTGAGAATATCGGTTGTGGTATACAGAATAATTGTACCCCAAAATATTCATGTCCTAATCCCCAGAATCTGTAAATATGTTACCTTACCTGGAAAAGAGAATTTGCAGATGTGATTTTATTAAGGACCTCGAGCGGGAGAGAGGACCCTGAATTATCTGGGTGGGCCCAATAAAATCACAGAAGTCCTTAAAATTGGAGAACTTTTTCTGTTGGTGGTCAGTGGGAGATGCAATCAGCCAGTACTGGCTTTGAAGATAGAGGAAGAAGCCATGAGCCAAGGTATGTGGTAACCTATAGACGGTAGAAAGTACAAGGAGATGGATTCTCTCTAGAGGCCCCAGAAAGGAATGTAGCCCTGATGACACTTTGATTTTAGTCCCTTGAGACCCACGTTGGACTTCCAAGTACAGAATTGTAAGATAAATTTGTGTTAAGTTTGTGGTACTATGTTACGGTGCAGTAGAAAACTAATATTCCAGTGTGTATCTGATTACTATAACTCTCTCTTACTCACTAGAAGACAAATTTTTAGAGGGCTCATATAAAATTAGCATGGGAGAATGGCAAATTTATTTTTCCTATGCCCAGTGCAGTGGCTCATGCTTGTAATCACAGCACTTTGGGAGGCTGAGACGGGCGGATCACCTGAGGTTAGGAGTTTGAGACCAGCCTGGCCAACATGGCGAAACCCATCTCTACTAAAAATACAAAAATTAGCCGGGTGTGGTGGTGGGCACCTGTCATCCCAGCTACTTGGAGGCTGAGGCAGGAGAATCACTAGGACCCGGGAGACAGTGGTTGCAGTGAACCGACATCGCACCACTTCACTCTAGCCTGGGTGACAAGAGCAAAACTCTGTCTCAAATAACAAACAAGCAAATTTATTTTTCATGAAATATTTTTACATAAATATTTTAAAAATAAATAGTCTCCCTTTTATATTGGCAATCTGAAACTAAAAAAGAGTTCCTTTATCAAGGTCACAGAGCTCATCATTGTGACAACTAATGATACATCGACGAACAAAATTATTCTTTCTGTAGCAATGACTTCCACACCAAGAAATGAAGTTATCTAGCAAGTAACATTTTCCAGCTAATAATCAGCAAAATTAGAGAGGCACTTTATTTTTTTTCCACTAATGGATATTTGAAAACCTTAGGAGAGAGACTGTAGCTTGTGCAATATTTATTTCTTCTTAATATTGCTACATTGAATCTGCTTCCATTCAACTCAATGAGCATTTCTGAAATACAAACTGTGACTTGTTCTATAATCAAAGGTGTTTGTATATATAGTCAGCCACCTACATGCAATATATAATACATATTATCTGCATTTTAAACTGAATTTTTAAAAACGACCCCTCTGGTTCTTAGACCAGGACACCTTGCCCTACTTTGGAATGGGTATCCTTCGCCTTCCTGGGCTGGCACACATCAGGAAGCTATGTACATTTTCAGCTGGATAAGAGCCTATTAATAGAAAGCTGACACTGCTGTGGTTAAAAAAAATCAGGTCAGAGATTAATTTCATGAAACCCATAATCATGTCAGCTAAATATGATCTGTTTGAGGTAGGTGAAGGATGTGTGATCACTCTGTTGTTCAAACTCAAATAAATATGTCTTTCTTTTATATTTGCACCATGAAGTATTTTTTCATTTGTCTGGGAATTCTAATCCTTGCATAAAATCATGCAGATTTTAAACTTCTGAAACAATCTTTGTGCTTAAACATCTTCCAAATAAGACTACTTAGAGAAAAAAAAAATGGTGATCAGAATGTGGGATACAAGAAGATATGACAAAGTGATTAACTGAATTTGTTGTAAAAATAAAAGTTAGAAATAGAAATTTGGAATAAGTATAAAGTTAGGTTTGCAGGAAAGCAAGTTGTATCAGTTTGACCTGGATATACTGGATGTTATTTAAAGGGCAGAATGTAGACATACCTTCGATGACGAGTATTACAAGAAAATATTCAGGAAGGAAAACAAAAATAACAACAGAGCAAAATTGTAAGTGGTAAGAAATCATACATACATATTTATACAGCATTTACACAGTATAAATGCATATGAATAAATATGAAGTATACATATATTTGATTTGTGATGCACAGAATAAAATGTAAAATTAAAGATTTTAATAAATATTGAGTTCCTACAACATATCAGACACTGCACGAAGCACTAAAAGAAAATAGTTGATTTTTTTTTTTGCAAACCTGCTTTGTAAATAATGTAAAGTATAATGTGCATTATGGATATAATTTTTGTTTTTGAGATGGGGCCTCACTCTGTTACCCAGGCTGGAGTCCAGTGGCGTGATCATAGCTCACTGCATCTCAAACTCCTGGGCTGAAGGGATCCTTCCAAGTTGCTACAAGCACAGGCACATGCCACAACACCCAGCTAATTTTTTTGTAGAGATAGGATCTTACTGTGTTGCCCAGGCTGATCTCAAATTCCTAGCCTCAAGTGATCCTCCTGCCTCAGCATACCAAAGTGCTAGGATTATAGGCTTCAGCCACTGCCCCCAGCCTAATTTTTATAGGTCTTTTTTGCTTTATTATATATTTTTAACTGACACATATATATGAGTTACATGTAATATTTCCACACTTACATACAACGTATAATGATCAAATCAGGGTAATTAGCATGTTCATCACATCAAATATCATTTCTTTTTGTTGGGAATATTCAAAATCCATTATTCTAGCTATTAAAAATATGCAAAAAATTGTTGTTAATTATAGTCACTTTACAATGCTGTAGGACAGTAGAACTTATTCCTCCTATCTAGCTGTAATTTTATATCCACTAACCAACCTTTGGCTATCCTCACATCCCCACACTTTCTAGCCTCTAGTAACCACTATTCTACCCTCTACCTCTATGAGATCAACTGTTATAGCTTCCACATATGAGTGAGAACAAATAATATTTGTCTTTTTGTGTCTAGCCTATCTCACTTGACATAGCTCATCCACGTTGCTGTGAATGACAGGATTTCATTCTTTTATAGGGACAAATAATATTCCATTGTGTGTGTGTGTGTGTGTGTGTGTGTATACACGTTTTTCAAATGTGAATGGGCATTATATACATACACACACACACACACACACACACATTCCATTATATAGATATACATACACAGACGCATACACCACATTTTCTTTCTTCATTCATCTGTGGATGGATACTCAGTTTGATTATACATCTTGGTTATCATGAATAGTGCCACACTAAACCTGGGAGTGCAGATATCTCTTCAACATTCTAATTTCAATTCGTTTGAATACACACCAAGTAGTGGGATTCCTGGATAAATGGTAGTTATCTTTTCAGTTTTTTGAGGAAGCCCATACTATTTTTCATAATGGCTGCACTAATTTACATTCCCATCAACTGTGTGTGAGAGTTTCCTTCTCCACATCCTTGCCATTATTTATTATCTTTTGTCTTTTTGATAATAGACATTCTAACTGGAGTGAGATATCTCGTTATGGTGTTGATTTACATTTCACTGATGATTCATGATGTTGAGTATTTTTTTCATACACCTGTTGGCCATTTGTATGTTATCTTTTGAGTGATGTCTATTCAGTTCATTTGCCAGGTTTTTAATCACACTATTTGTTTTATTATTTGTTTTTGCTATTGTTTGAGTTTCTTGTATATTCTGGACATTAATATCTTCTAAAACAAATAGTTTGCAAATCTTTTATTCTTTTCTGTTGTTATTTCTTTACTATGTTGATTGTTTCCTTTGCTGTGCAGAACTTTTTAGTTTGATATAATCCCATTTGTCTATTTTTGCTTTTGTTTCCTGTGCTTTTGTGGTCTTCTCCATAAAATCTTTTCCCAGACCAATGTCTTAAAGGAATTCCCCTAAATTTTCCTGTAGTTTCATGGTTTCGGGTCTTACATTTAAGTCTTTAATCCATTTTGAGTTAATTTCTATATAAATTTTAATTTAAAATTAAATTTTAATGTAAAATAAATTTACATTAAAATTTGAAATACTTACATTTTTCAAAAATATTTGACCATTCTGCAGTTATAATATTGATATAAATATTTTTAATAAGTGTAATTAAAAATAATTTTCTAAAATTGTATTTTTATATATAATAGTGTAAGAGTGTAACAGTAGCTTAAAGTCAGCTAGTTTTAATATTTCTATTCTAGAATAACGTTGCAAGTATATTTTATTTTCTAAATTTACATTTTGTATATCTTTGAATTCATATTAAAAGGGCCAATTTGAGTAGTTTTTTCTTTGTGTTTTTTTTAATGAAGCACTGTCCTACGGTAACGTTCTTATGTTCATCATATGGTGGGGAGTTTAAAGCAGGAAGTGATTTATACATACCTACAGCCTCCCAAACCTTAACGTGTATATGAATCACTTGAAGATCTTGTCAAAAGGCAGATTCTGATTTAGTAGTTCTAGGATGGAGCCTGAGAACCTGCATTCCCAACAAGCCCCCCAGGTAATGAGGAGGCGCTGGTCTTAGACCACAGTTTGAGTAGCAATATCCTAGAGCATCTTAAAGGGTGACTAGAAAATAACTCTGCTTTAGCTTCCAGTCTCTAAGTTTCAACTGAAATTAATAAACCAGGGGGTATCCTGTGAGAAAGGACCAGAGGAAGAAGATTTTCTTTTATCATTTATCTTTTATGTGACTTTCGAAAGAATGTATATGAGTCTTTTTAAGAAGGAAAGTTCACAATACTGGTTATTTGTGTGCCATCCAACTCATATTCATTATGTTTATGTGGTATCAAATAGTTTCAATCCTGCCAAATCTAAAAACAATTTTTTCACCCTTCATTGATACTTTTATGATGGCTTTGGAAGGCTTAGATGTTTTAAATGGATATTAATTGTAAGACATTTTATTTTGATGCTTTTTAACACTTAAATATTATCAATTACCATCAATTTATATTTACTGAATATCATCTGGTATCTTGTATTAGGCTTGACACTTCTGAACACATTTCTCTCTACAATGCACTGCAAGCTGTCTCCATGCTTAATTTAAAAAATAGTTTCAACCAAGCTCTGAATAATTGAGTTCATTGAGCAGAATAAAACAGTGGATTAATTAATAGTGTTACCTTTAATGGATTAGTGTTGAAAAATATTATGCTCATCTCTCTTTCTGTTAAGAGTGATAAATTTTTAATTCCTTGTAATAATTAGGAAACATAAAACATGCAAATATATGTTGAAATGTATTTATTAATTAAACTGATACCAAATCATTACGTTTATTTTAATTGAAATTGGAAATGTTTCCCAGTTTTAATGTAAGTTGGGATTTTGCTCATGGAAAGTTTGGCATTAGCTGACCATTCCCAAATCATGAGTCTGTTTTCTAGTATACTGTTGGCACACAATATGAGCCTCAGATTTGTTCAATGCATAAAATTTCCCAATGCTTTGGTAAGTGAAGGATGATGCAGTCGTCCTTTGTACTTATTTTAGGTCATTAACCAAATGTACCACTTTTCCTTGTTATTTGATACAACTAATTTTACTTTTATGATGTATTCAGTTATTGATTTTATTTCTATGATGAGAAAGAAATGTCATGATAATAAGTAGGTGGAATTATAGAAAAATAGAGTTGGAATGAATTGAAGACAACCTCAAGCAGTTTCATGTGAGACACAAGTGTTATTCATGTTAAAAAGTTATGTGCCTGGAGACTACTTCCAGTCTGTCTACTGTCCCTAGGCAGGAATATGCTTAAACTGTGAGAAAGTCAAAGAAAATTAATATCTACCCTATAGTTAAGTATTTCCATGCACTGGTACTCAATATTTTCCTTAGAAAACTACTTGTGCCTAACCATACTTATGTCAAGATGTCTTCATCTAAGCCAGGCACAGTGGTGCGTGCCTGTAGTCCCAGCTATTTGGGAGCCTGATGCGGAAGGATCCCTTGAGGCCAGAAGTTCAAGGCTGTGATACGTGATGATCAGGCATGTGAACAGCCACTGCACTTAAAAGATGTCCTCTCCTAAATCTCTCCTGCTAAGATTTAACATAAGTGATTCTCCTTACTCAGCCTCCCGAGTAGCTGGGATTACAGGCGCCTGCCACCACCGTGCCCAGATAATTTTTTTTTTTTGGATTGTTCTTTTCTTTTTTAAAAAACTTTATTATTATTATACTTTAAGTTTTAGGGTACATGTGCACAACATGCAGGTTTGTTACATATGTATACATGTGCCATGTTGGTGTGCTGCACCCATTAACTCGTCATTTAGCGTTAGGTATATCCCTCCCCCCTCCCCCCACCCCAGATACTTTTGTTTTTTTTTTTTCTGTATTTTTAGTAAAGACCAGGTTTCACCATGTTGGCCAGGCTGGTCTCGAACTCCTGACCTCTCAGGCGATACACCCGCCTCAGCCTCCCAAAGTGCTGGGATTACAGGTGTGAGCCATCGCGCCTGGCCCCCTCTTCTATTTTCGAACTTGAAAATGGCAGATCACCACTGTCTTTATAGAGACTCTTCGTTTTGTAGAACACTAATCTTAAACATCATTCTTAGCTTTTGACTTAAGTTGAAAGATTTGAACCAAGAAAAATTTTTCTTCATATGCTGTATATTATTTCCAGACTTTTAGTCATATTAACTTCCTATGTGCAAATCTCAATAGTGTATTTTGGGAATGTGTAGATGTGATATTTCAAATTTTATTATCAGATAAAGCAAAGGTTCTGACTGATCCAAAAATCTCCACCAAACTAATTAGATGGAATGCCAGCCTTGATTCTGTGCTTGTGCTTACTGACTAAATATCAGCTCTGTGTATCAAGAATATTTGGTGAAAAAATTGTATGAAGAGTCAATCATAGATCTAAAATCCTGTACTCACAATGTGACTTATCCATGTTATCTTTCTGAAATGCAGCTTTTTTGATCTATGATAGAAAGATTACAATGACAGTTCATATACTATATATATGAAAGTAGCAGCACTGCCTTATACATAATAGGACATCATAAATATGAGTTTATTTCTTTTATCTTATGTTGATCAAACAACATAATGTGAGCTCTAAAGAATTATATATCTACATAGGTGTATGTATGAATCATACATACATAAAATGGATAATACATAAAAATTATTTCATGTTTATTTATTCATAATAGTAAAGATTATAATGTCCCTCTAAGTTAAGCAGACTACAGTGTGGGCAACTGTTACATTGTTCTTTTTTGCCCTCTCATGTCTTGTGAATACAGCGTAATTTTTGTTCTACTCAACTCAGTTCTCTTGGTTATTCCAAAAGTATTCGCATTTGCATTTATCAGATTTAGAATTTAAAGTAAAACCTTATTTTTATACACTGAGGTTTTACTTTTCAATTTTCATTTGCATACTAATCACATTTTAGTATTTTACAGGAATTATGAAGTTCCTAAGTAAATTACTTCTTTCAGCTCTAAGAATGCCCACAAATGACTAAGGTAAATAGAGTCTTCTCAGAGTTGCTTTAGCTTATTGGGCCCTTGTGTTATTTTTCTATTGTTGTGCTACAGTGTTATCACACTCAGCAGACTAAAGTAGCAGTCTTGATTATCCCACAGTTTCTCTGTGTCAGGAGTCTGGGTGTGACTTAATTGGGTCTTCTACTTTGGGGTCTCTCAAATCTGCGGCACATTTTTAGGATCTAATCTGCTCTCCTAGATGTATTTAGACTCTAGGAGTCCCACTTTGGTGCTCAAATAAACTTAATGCAATTTTTTCCTTTTGTTAAATGTTATGAAAAATATGAGGGACCACATTCATTTAACTTTGTTTCCAGAGAGTCCCCATACTTAAAAGAAAAAGAGGAGGTATTTGGTGTCTGGTCTTGCATTAACTTCTACTCATAGTCCAACTGTCGCTGTTTAAAATGAAGGTACATTATAAGCTCTCATAGCATGGATATGTCTCATTTGTAGCATTTGTCACAGATACAATTGTTCATTTATATGATTATTTAATAGATATCTCTGTCACTTACTCTTGGCCCAGTAAAGACAGAGACTATGAAAAAAATTGCTTACCTTTTGTACCCAAGCACCTGGCAGAGTGCTTGGTACATAGTAGGCACTCAGTAAATCACTGCAGAGTGAATGAACACATAGCCACATGGAATGAGGGTCATCAGTAACTCAAAGCTCTTCCTGGGCCACATAAGTGATGTTACCAAGCATCAGGAAGCAATAGAGGCTGCATTGATTTGAAGCTAGGACCTGTTTTAAGGGAAGAAAGAAATTCACAGTGAGAATGGTGAATTACTATGGCTGAGCCATGTTGTTCTTTGGTATATTCATTTTTATCTCTATTTTCTCTAACATTTTTAATACCCTGGCATTTACTGAAGCATCATTAGACATGGCACTTGTGAAACTTCAGTATATTTTGGAGACTCTTAATAGCTATTGCATGCAAGAAATCATTCCATTCACTTGTGAAGTCAACTGGACAGGTGAAAATCAAAGCTATTTTTGAAATTACTTGTGGTTGTTCCTTATAAAATTATTCTCCAGTTGTAACTTTAGTTTATTGAAAAAGCTTATTTCAGGACTTCTAGTGTGAATTTACTTCTGATTATTTGGAAAGTTTCTTATATATCATCCATCCACTGAACAATCATATACCGAGTGCCTCCTTTTTTAGCTAGATACAGTAGAAGGAGCTAGGAATAGAGACTGGTAGGGTGGAAAGACAGGAATTTTAATGTAATATATCTATAAACTCTATATGAGAACAATTATGATTCATGCACGCAATATCATGATAGCACATAAGTAGGAAACCAGCCCATAGGCTAGGGACAAAAGTGGGAACATTCTCAGGAATGGATTCTATTTAGAGGAGATACGTGAGTGAAGTCTTTAAGAACCAATTCAAGTCAGTTTGGAGAAGAACAAAGAGAGAAGTGATTAATTCCCTAATTTTGCTCCATCTGTGTTTTGCCAACTTATATTTAATTATCTCATGTAATTAATAAACAAGTGTTTATCAAGCAGTTTGAGATTGGCAAGATGGATTTCTTTTTTTTTTAAATACACAAATAACATATGTTTGAGTTATAAAAGTAAGAAAGTACAGATAACAGAAAAAAGATACCCTCATCATTATAACTGTATTATGTTCCTCTAATTTCTTTTCACATATATGATATAATTATATATATATTTTTACAAAAAATGGGGTTATGCTGACTAATGTTTTATGATGCGTTCTCTCATAAAAATTTCTTGAATTTTTTCCTATCAGTAAATATAAGTTTTACTCCACATACATATGCATGGATATATTGTATTTCATTATATTGTTTACTTAGCCGATGCGTTTATGTTGAATATTGCTTCCATTCTTTCTGTTTTTGTTTTTCTGAGATGGAGTCTCCGTATGTCGCCCAGGCTGGAGTGCAGTGTCACAACCTCGGCTCACTGCAACCTCCGCCTCCCGGGTTCAAGTGATTCTCCTGCCTCAGACTCCCAAGTAGCTGGGATTACAGGTGCCCACCCCCATGCCCCGCTAATTTTTGTATTTTTAGTAGAGACGGGGTTTCAACCATGTTTGCCAGGCTGGTCATGACCTCCTGACCTCAAGTGATCTGCCTGCCTCGGCCTCCCAAAGTGCTGAAATTACAGGTGTGAGCCACTGAGCCCAGCCTGCTTCCATTTTTTTTTTCGTGAATATAAACAATACAGAAATTATTATATTTTTGCTCAGTGTGATTCATTCCTTTGTAAAACTTTAAAATGCTGATTCAAAGGCATGTGATTTTAAGCATTTGACATACATAATGACAAATTTTCCCCAGAAAATGTATCCCAGTTTTAACAAACATATTCAATATGTTAATCTTCATTTCTTCTTACCTTTTCCAATACCGTGAATGCACTTTTGAATGTTTTCTGATGATATAAGAAAAAATATATCTTTTTTAAAGTTGCATAATGAGATTGAGGTTTATCATTTATTGTTCAATTCTGTTTCTTTTGTGAATTGCCTACACATTTCAGGATAAATTTTGCCAAATTCAAATGAGTTATAACCATATATTTGAAATATATAGCCCTTTACTAGGTTGCTTTCAATTCTCACTGATTTAGTCATTTTTTCACTAAGATATTTATGATAAACTCAACTCTTGTGAAAATGTTTTAAGAAGGCTAAAGTGAAATTGGCAATAAGATAACACTTTTGAAGACCGTGCTGGGATCAGGATAGAATTGCAAGTGATTGACAAGTATTTTTTAAATTAAATTATCATAGCTGCCCTAGAAGATAGATCATATTAATAATGAAACTTGAAGATAAGGAAATTTAAGTACAGAGACATTAAATAATTTACCCAGTCAATCAGTTAGTAAGATGTTCAGAAAGGAATTGAGCCCATGCTGTCTGAGTTCATATATGATATATGCATATAAGTTTGCCCATTTGAAGTATCATATTTATCTCAGGCTCCTAAGTTCAATATCATTATTTTCACTTGCAGTTAGTAAATTCTGGAGTATATTTGACACCTTCTTGGCACTTCTACATAGTAAAAGCTATTTTGAAAGTATAAGTCTGGGCTGGGCTTGGAGGCTCATGCCTGTAATCCAGGCACTTTGGGAGGCCGAGGTGGCAGGATTGCCTGAGGCCAAGGGTTCAAGACCAGCCTGGGCAACATACAAGACCCCATCTCTAATTTAAAAATAAAAAATGACGGAAAGAGAAAGCATAAATCTGTATGTGCCATTAATAAAGTTACATGTTTAGAACATAGTAGACTGTGAAGCCATGGAGTAGCTTAACAGTAAAGGAAAGAGGCTTTAATATTTTCCTTACAAATGAAAAGTATCTTCAGGTTGTAAATCAGAATTTATGAATATGGCAAATAAACATAATCTGCAAGTTGTATAATTTCTAGATGGAGAGCATCTGATGATTAAAAACAAAATCTTGCTGCAGCAAGACAGACGACATGTTTGTAAATTCAAACACAAACCATGTGTGGAGAGACTGCAATCTTTATCTAAATGCTTGTTTGACATAGCAGAGGGCCATGTGCTGAAAATACAATCTACATATGTTAAGGCCTAGTAATCTTTTAAATTAATGTAATCTGTATATATAGAGAAAGTATATGATCACAGTTTCTGAATCTCTTTTGAGGTTTCTTCTGAGTTTCTTCATAGGCATATATCAACATTAATAACCTATTTTATTTTTTACCAATAATAGTGAGTTTATGTCCTTCCAGCACAATGCTGATTTTATAAGTCCCATTGAGTTTAGTCTATGAAGCATATTTACTTTCACATTTCTAAATTAGCAGAATTAAAATGTTAAAGACCATGTACCTCATAATGAAAGCAGAAATTCATTAAGAAATAATTTATGAAAATGAATCAATAAAGTAATCCCCAATTAATACAATAATCCAGTACTGTAATTGAATTCAGTTGCTTTTTGAGAACCACTTGTGACTGTGTCTGCAAGCTTTGCAGTGTTTTCAAGTTGTTTTGTAAGAAGAGAACCCTCCAGATTCTTTCAGTGGAGTCAAAGGCAAAAACTCAGGCTTATCAATGTGTGGGGGGACTCCCAGAGGCAACAAGTTCCCAGGGGACCTCAGTATCTAGTTTAGTGCTTGCCAACATGTAACATGTGCCACTAATGGTAAAGATGATTGTATATAGTATAAATATGAGCATTTCTATTTTAATAGTCATACATTTCTTTGAATACTTATTAGAAGCAATATAACTAGCACATCTAACCCATAATTTATAGACTATAGCTAGATGAAGCTATATCTTTTGAAAATTGTTACATAATAAAAGTTTTTAAAATATTATAGCTTTATACATAACAAAGAATATTTTGCTTATGATTAAAAATGGGTTATTTAATAAATACTGCATGGACATGTTTATATATCAGGAAGAAAATCAGTGAATCTCTGTTTCTACCATATATGAGTAACTACTGAAAGAATAACATCTTAAATATAAAAACAAAACAATAAAATTGTTGACTAAACTAGAAAATTATATGTAAAGCCTAATGATGAGGAACTTCCTGAGAATGAAAACTTAGGATATACTTTTTAATAAGATGGACATATTCATATGTCCATCACACACACACACATACAAAATCTATGGTACAACAAATTATGGCATAAACAAAGCAAATAGGAAACAAAGGGAAAAAAACCATGCTTGTTCAATAGAAGTCTATATTTGGTCAGATGTATTTATGCATTTATATAAAATGTATGTATATGTATGTATGGATTAAATCATTAAAATATTTTTCTGAGTATATTAAAAATAATATGAGTGATACTTGATTATGTTAGAAATAATAAAGTTGATACTTAAATTACTGAAAAATCTCTTTACGGTCTTTCTCATTCTACTAAATTATTTAATTTTGTTCTTTATAATTTCATTAAATGTCATTTTTATCTTGCTTACACTATAAATATATTCAGCAAATTCTTAATTCACAGGAAACTAGGAGATAAACTTCAGTTTGGTAACATTGAATGACCACACATTTGAAAGGATTGATTTTCCAATAGTGATCATTGGCTTGGCTTCCTCTTTCACAGAGATAATGAGGCCAGTCTCTGCCCGTGCCACTGAAACTTAAACTTGAAAATTTTACTCAGTGATGCTAACCATCAAAAACAAAATAGGAGGCTTAATAGGCATAAGAGTTAATTAAACTATGGTTATAAATTTTACAAATGTTAATTTCTTCAGGAATGCAATCTTTTATTATTAAAAAGCTTTTGTTTTTGTTTTTGAGACAGTCTAGCTTTGTCACCCAGGCTAGAGTACAGTGGCACAATCTCAGCTCACTGTAACCTCTGCCTCCCAGGTTCAAGCAATTCTCCTGCCTCGGTCTCCTGAGTAGCTGAGTTATTGGCACATACAACCACACTTGCCTAATTTTTTTTTTTTTTTTTTTTTTTTTTTTTGTAGAGACAGGGTTTCGCCATATTGCCCAGGCTGCTCTCCAATGCTAGGCCTCCCAAAATGCTGGAGTTACAGGCGTGAGCCACCACGCCTGGCCCAAAAAACATCTTTATTTGTTGTTGGCTGCCATCACTAAACCGTCTTGAATCATATGAATCATCTTACACATCTGATGTGTTATGTCAATTATTTCAGGCTTTCTTCTAAAATATCTGCTTATTTCTCTCCAATATGTTCAGAGGAGTTTTGCCTAGCCCTAAAAAGAGTTAATGTATATTTTATACATATATGTGTGTCTGTTTATATGTATTCTATATATTAATATATATATAAATAATTATTTGATGGAAATAATTATTAAAATATTTATTTTGACAAAGTATCATTTAGAATAAAACGAGCATAGAAGATAGCATACCATCTGGCTACTTTGTTACAAGAGTCACAGTGATGACAGCTTACCTCTCAAATTAAAATCTCATTTTGTAAATAAATATATCTACATGCATCTAGTCAACAATGACATGCAAATCACACCTGCTTGTGCACACAATGAGATATGTGTGAGTGTTTACATGTTTGGCATATTCGTCAATAATATAAAATATTAAGAACTAAGAAATGACCATTATTTTTCCGATCTAGGTACTAATCTATTCTAGTGACTATAAATTCATAATTTTCCCCAGCAAACTTACTTCTTATCCTTGATTTCCCATAGTGGTGAATGACACCACTGTCTATTTACCTACTTTCTAGAAATAGAACACTAATAATCAAATCATTGATCTTCCCCACCCTCGATTTATCATATCATTACCCCTCCCAACACAAACACTCTCTAATCATCAAACAATTTAAGTCCTGCAGACACTGTTTCCTGGATATTTTTTAATTCCATCTCTTTCTCTCTATTCTTCATGTCATTCTGAGAGTTTGGCCTCTTATCACAAAAACCTGGATTTCTGCAAAATCTTCTAATTTAGCTTCTGAGTCTTACCCCAACTACTGTGCCCAGCTGTTTAAATAAGCTTTCCAAAATACAAATATGATTAAGATCCTTCTGTAATATTTAGCTCTGGCTTGCTGTGTTGTTTGTTATGAAGTCCAGCCTCTTCATTTCAGCACTCACAGGCATTGTAAATGTATTTTCTGCCTACCTATCTCTTTATCCTTTTCTCTTTCCATTTTGCTACCAGTGTCTTCGCCTCCAGCAACGTGAATACACCTGCAATGACATGAATGTAGGCTTCTTTCATTCTTTAAGCTTTTACACATGCTGCCCCTTTCCCTGGCTTAGTTGTCCTCCTCACAGTAGGTTCCCACAGCAGCCTGTGCGTGACAGGGTCACACAATTAACAGTGCTGTGGTTATGGCTCACTTCTCTGTCTGCCTCAGCAGTCTCTAAGACCCTTGAGGGAAGGATCAGATCTTGTCTTTCTGTGTCCAACACTGTCATGGTAAGTGCTCAATATTCATTTGTCAAATGAATTAAAGGGGACAAATTTAGTAGTTGAGTTAGTTGTAGCAATCTTTCGGTAACTCATCAGTTTATTCCAGATAAGTATAATGTTATTCCTTTTGATAAAAATATTAGCTCTAATTACATTTTCTAAACAACATATAGAATATCAGTAGGGGTGAGTACGTTATTGGAGCTGATGCATTTGAGAAAAGTAGACTATTAGATGCATGTAAATTGCTAATTTCAGTTTATGCCCAATGATATCCTCAGAAATGCATGCTGCAAGGTAAAAATTTCTGGAAAGATCTAACTTTTAAGATATGATTGCAAAGTAGATATCCAAGGGAATTTCCAGTTGTCATTATCAGCAAAGGGTTCAGAATCTATGGAAGATGGACAATGGCAGTAAGCAAAGTATAAAGAATCTCAAATCTTTAAAAATTAAGGAGTATAGGGTCTAGGTCCATCTTTCTCATTATTATAACATGAAACAATGTCTGGAACATAGTAAGTGCTTAGTAAACATTTGATAAATGACTGCATTAATGAATAAATGCATGAATGTTGGAGGGATAATTGAATAAATAAGTAAATAAATTGATCCCATTGTATACTATTTAGCTATGGTATAAAAACAAAACAAATACCAAAATAAAGTGTCTTGAAAAATCATCACAGACCTCAATACAGAAAAAAAAAACAGGTATATATGTAAATAAAAGAAGCTTTGAGAGGAAGGGAAATAACTCTGAACATAATTTATAGTACTAAAGTTTCAGTAAAGGATAAGATATGCATTGGGTTTGATTAGAAAGATAAAAATCGAGTGTTGACATTTTTCCTATGGCCTCTGAGATAAGACTAAGACTAAATCAGGCTGTTCATTTCTAGTTCTAATTGTGTGTCTGTGATCTTAGTTTAGATTATGTGTACAATTCATGAAAAAACAAACTCAGAAACACAAGCATTCTTCTCTTCTTTAATGCCTTTTTTTTTGGTGCTGATTAAACTAGGAAACTAGCACACAGAAAAAAGTAAAAATAAATACTATTATGGTTTTGATTGGATTTCAGCAGTTCTTTGATTTATCCATTTGTTATACATTAGTCTTTGGAATAACAAAGGTCTGAGTTCTAAATATCTGAAATTTAAGTGAGAACTAATGCTAGATTAAATAATACACCCAACGTTAAAATTCAGTTTAATGCTGCTGCATAATCTTATAAATCTAAATCACATACTGATTTTTTTTTTAAATCACTGTCCTTTGGCTGAAGTAATAGCATGAAGTTGTTGATGTGTGTGAATAACACAGTAATTAAGTTGTTTTTACTTTGTTGCTGGTTTGAGATTTTGTCCTGGGCTGTGAGTGCTAGTCCACTGACATACGGAAATAACAAGAACTTCCTTTTAAAAGGTGCTCTTTCCACCGTAAGTGCAGAGAGAGGGAAGTTTATCCTAAGTAGTATGATTTTCATGGAGTTCAGTTTCTCTGTGTTGTCAGCAGTACCCTTAACATGGAAGGAAATACATTGAGATAGGGTAACTCCTGGAGTCAGGTGAGTTAGGGAACTCCTCTTTGCTCTTCAAACTCATTTTTTAATTTTAATTTTTATTTCAATAATTGTTGGGGTACAGGTGGTTTCTGGTTGCACAGATAAGTTCTTTAGTGGTTGTTTTTGAGATTTTGGTGAACTCATCACCTGAGCAGGGTACACTGTACTCAATATGTAGTCTTTTATCCCTCATTCCCCCTCAACCCTTCCCTCTGTGTCCCCAAAGTCCATTATATCATTCTAATGCCTTTACATTTTCATAGCTTAGCTCTCACTTATGAGAACATATGATATTTGGTTTTCCATTCCTGTGTTACTTCACTTAGAATATTGCCCCCAGCTCCATCCAAGTTGCTAGAAAAGCCATTACTTGATTCTGTTTTATGGCTGAATGGTATTCCATGGGGTATATATGCCACATTTTATCATTTGTTGGTTGATGGGCATTTAGGTTGGTTATATATTTTTATTCAAACTTATTTAAAAAAAAAACATTCAAATGCAACTTCTCCTCACTAGAATGTAAACATCATGAGAGCAGGGACTATATTGCCAGTGTTTAGAACATTCAAATGCAACTTCTCCTCACTAGAACATAAACGTCCTGAGAGCAGAGACTGTATTGCCAGTGTTTAGAAGAGTGCCTGACATATAGTTACCATTCATTAGGTATTTACAATTACTGATACCTTAGTTCCAGCTAATAGAATTGAGAAAGCCTAGCTCTCTGAGTTCTAGTCTTGATACCACCATTTTCCAATACTTATCACATAATGTTTCTGATCCTCAGTTTCCTTTTTTCTAAAGTGAGAATGAGATTAGTTGCCAACCAACCTCAGGTAGATCAGTTGATGCGATGTATGTGAATTGTGTAACAAACTGAAGTGTTGTACAAATGTATTAATATAATGTTAATGTAACAAACAAGTGAAAACTTTTGAAGTGGTCTTTTGTTACCTGCCAGCTTAGAGTTCCCTAGTTCATATAGATCGAAACTGGGACTGCCACAGGTTGCAGAAGGACGCCTGGACAAAGAAGTGAGAATGTGTGCAAATCTGATATGTTCTCTATGCAAGAAACCCTGAGCTCCGGTGTAGCAGCCCTGACTACTTACAGGAGGGAACTCCTTTTACCAATTAGCACTAATGGGGGCATGTGGAGTAACTGGAGCCATGGCAAAGATCACCATTGATTCTCCATTATATTCGATTTAGTGTTAAAAAATATAGTCCCTGTTATAATGAAACCTGCTATTCAATGTACAGAAAGGACTGCAACTTTGTCCGTCTTAAATCCTATGGGTATGCATACCACAGGGGTGAACAAAAGGTGTTGATGACAACATATCACTCTGAGTTTCTTTACCCTGTTGTAAGGTAAAGCATTATGCTGTTCATAGAAAGTTGATAATTTTGGTCCTCAAGAGTCAGACTTGTCTATGCAGGACATTTTGTTACCTACTTAAATTCTATCTCTGCTGTGCATCCAGAAAAATATAAAACTTTAATACTGATACTTTTATTAAAAATGGATGTGCATATATTTAATAGTCATTGCCACGAAATTGATTATGGTATACTTTAAATAGCCTTTCTTGGCCAGCCTTGTATACTAACACAGATAAATTGTCTACTTTTGCTGGTGAGAGACTGGGGAAAAAATAAGGAATTAGGTAGATACAACATGTATGTTTTTCCAAGTATTTTTATATTTGGAACTCTTCAGTTATATTCAGTATTTAACTGATAAGTACAATATAAATAATAATTTTTTTGTTTTTAAAACAATTTGCTAACAGCCATAAGTACATATAATACTATTCAATAGATGTAATTGTGCTAAACAAAGGCAGAATTCTTTTCTCTAGAGTTTAAATGTGGGAAGCAAAAACTGGACAGTAGAATCCCTCTACTTACGAACATCTCTCAACAATACTTATAATTATTTGTGAGTTTGAATGATGAGTGTTCTACTGCCTCATCCCTCTTTCCCCAACTGCTGTATAACCAGAGCTGTCAATATTTTTGGACACAAAACTGACTGCACTTGCTATCCCTGTGTGTCTCAACCAGGACAAAAAATTAGGACCCAGAAAAACTGAGAACAGCTACCACTATTTCTGTTCCCTCAAATTATGTCCCCATCCCTTTCCCATAATAAAGCTTCCTGCCCTTTTTTCAGGCCCCCACTGCCAGGACTCCACTCATTTTCTCTCTATAAGTAGGGTGCTTCCTCTATAAGTCGGGTTCCCTCCTCTAAGTAGTCAGGGCTGCTACACCGGAGCTCAGGGTTTCTTGCATAGAGAACATATCAGATTTGCACACATTCTCACTTATTTGTCCAGGCATCCTTCTGCAACCTGTGGCAGTCCCAGTTTCGATCTATATGAACGGGTGAACTCTAAGCTGGCAGGTAACAAAAGACCACTTCAAAAGTTTTTACTTGTTTGTTACGTTAACAATGTTATATTAATACATTTGTACAACACTTCAGTTTGTTACACAATTCACAATTGTCCACTGCACAGCCCGATCATCATCGTTCGAAGCTAAATCTTTCCCCTTTACACACCCAATTCAGGTTCCATTCTGAGGAGGGCATTCCTCCTTTCTCAGCTCCTACTCCTGGAGAATGGATTGCAGTGGCTAAGATTCAATGGTGTTCTACATGCAGACCCTCTGGGGGCTTAGCTTAAGGGAAAGGAGAGCACCCTACTTATTCACGTTAATAAGTCTTCAGATACCGTGAGGATCTGGTGATACAGGTTCAGATACAAAGCATGCTCCTGGAATAAATGCCTGGGAGCAGTAATACAAAAGGGCACAAAGGGGTTCATTTCTAATACGGTACACATTTTTGGAGCATCTATTCCATAAAAGGCATTGAGGCATTCAGTATTCAACTCTGCACACCAATTCAATAACATTTGCCTAGTGCCAGTCATTGTGCTGGGCACCAGAGGTATACAAATGAGTATGAGAGCTTCTAGCAGCTATGTTCTAATGGGAGATCTGGAAACATAAACAGGCAATTGCAATATAATATGCCAATATGTGCAAAAAGGGTATTCTGGAAACATCTGGGAAGGACATTTATCTCATCTCGGAGGCATATATCCATGGCTTCCTGAAAGAACTGAAGCTTCAGCTGACTAGCACTTGCTCCACACTAGATAAAATGCAAACATATTTAAAAGTGTGAGGATGTCTAGAGTTTTATTTGTATAACAATTAAGCTGCATAATACTAAAAAGGTTTTGATAGGTTGCATAATATTAAAAAGGTTTTGATACTGAGACCAAAACCAACCCTCATACATTCTTTAATTAAAATGGGGAAATACATTTGTGCTCCAAATAACCACCTTACAGAAATCTTTCAGGACGTAATGCTTGTTGAGAAAAAAAAATAGCACCAAATTGTGAAAGGGATTAACAAAAAAAAGGCAATAATGTGCTTTTTTTCAATTGGTAGTGAATGCATTAAAAACAGTATGATTTTTACATGAATGAAAATGCATAATTTTACCTATTATGCATTCTGAACATTGGTTGAAGAAATAAATTTCTGAATTGTTTACATCTCATGGCTTTATTGCAGTGGTAGTTATGAATGAGTTTAGCATCAGTTGTGTACTTTGCAATGTAAAGTCTCTTCAAATAAATGAAACTCTAAGCCTCCAGGGCTTATATTCTCAGTTATATAACCCCAATTATCATATCCATGAAAAAGCAGTTTAATCTCAGAACTTCAGAATTTCATGTACAGAGCAAAGAATAAATGGATGGAGCTGAAGTAATTTGCCCTCAGAGAGACATTATAGAAAGCCATATTTATATGTAAGAATATTTATCATTGTTATCAATTAATAGTCAGGGAGTTTGTCAATAGAGGGAAGAGGATTAACAGCTATTGTGCCTGACTTGCTAAATACTGCAACTATTTTTTATGATCATCTTATGAGGTAGTTTTAATGATCTGTTTTGTAGAGAACACAGAGGTGCAGTTGCTAGTACAAAGTCAGGATTCAAACCCAGCACTGTCCCATCCTAGCACTACTTTTATTTCCTGTGCCATATGCCTCCCCTATGCCTGATTCATATTTATGAAATGCTGGCTTAAATTATTACTACCAAATTTAAAAAACATGTAATACTTTTTAAAGTTTTTATTATGTCAATTACTTTTCTAGACTAAAAGAGCAGGAATTGGCGAACTCTTTTTGTAAAGGGCCTGTTAGTAAATGTTTTAGGTTTTGTGGGCCATATGGTCTATATCACTCTTGCTCAATTCTGCCACTGTGGGAGGAACGCATGGACAATAGACAAAATGCAATATGAAAACGAATGGGTGTGGCTGTGTTCCAATAAACTTGAGTCCTGAAAAGGGAGCAGGTAGCAAGGTAGACAATCAGGTGAATTTATTTCAGATTTAAGATGCAGAATACTCAAATTCATGAAGGACCGAGAGATCACTGTGAGTCCCAGGACTCACACAGGTTTTGGATTTGCTGGAGTATACAACTAGAAGGGATGAGTAATGGGAGCTAGGGTTTCTTAAACGTAGAGTATGCAATCTTTGATACTCTATGTTTTTTGTCATTTTGAGGCTATACACAGGGCCTTAAATGTGGAAGTGGAAAATATACATACAATATGATCTATTATTTTTGCTTCAACCTCACGATAGGGTGTCTATTGCACTTAGGATTTTGCTATAGGGCACATTCCCTTAAGGGCACTTACTGAATACTGCTGTTTACCTTGAATATTACAGGCTTTCACTTTCCATTGATCTTGGTCACTGTAGAAGGCAGGGTCAGTCTCTGATTTACATTTGCAGAAAACAATTAATTTTTAGACAAATGAAGTGACACCTCTAGGGTCCCCCACCAAACTCTTCTTCCAGCACCCAGTTTACTGCTCCATCCACAACCTTTTGCTATGGAGCCATGGCATATTCTTAATGCCTTATTAAAATAATATGATAAGAACTTTTCTAATGATTCTTTACTTTCAGAGGAACTAAAGTCATTTTCAAAGGAAAAAATAATACAGGAATACCTTGAAGATACTGCAGATTTAGTTCCAGATCACTGCAATAAAGCCATTATCTCATTAAAACAAATCACACTAATTTTGGGGTATCCCAGTCCATATAAAAGTTATATCTACACTATAGAGTAGTCTATTATGTATACAATTACATTATGTCTAAAAATATATACACACTTTAATTTAAAAATACTTTATTTCTAAAAAATGCTAACAAACATCAAAGCCTTCAGCAAGTCATAATCTTTTTGCTGGTAAAGTGTCTTGCCTTGATGTTGATGTCTGCTGACCGATCATGGTGGTGGTTGCTAAAGGTTGGGGTGGCTGTGGCAATTTCTTAACAAAAGACATCAATGAAGTTTGCTGCATCGATGGACTCTGCCTTTCAGAAAAGATTTCTCTATAGCATGCAACATTGTTTGATAGCATTTTACTCACAAGAGAACTTCTTTCAATATTGGAGATAATCCTCTACAACTAGGCCAGTTTTTTAATCTACTAAGTTTATAAAATATTCTAAATCCTTTGTTGTCATTGCGACAATGTTCACAGCATCTTTACCAGGAGTAGATTCCATTTCAAGAAACCACTTTCTTTGCTCATCCATAAGAAGCATCTCCTCACCTGTTCAAGTTTAATCATGAGATTGTGGCAGTTCAGTTCCATCTTCGGGCTCCACTTCTAATTCTATATCTCTTCCTATTTCTATTACATCTGCAGTTGTTTCCTCCACTGAAGTCTTGAACCCCTCAAAGTGATCATGTTGGTTAGAATCAACTGTTAAGAAAATCCTGATAATGTTGATATTTTGACCTCCTCCTTTGAATCCCAAATGTTTTTGATGGCATGTAGAATGGTGAATCCTCCAGAAGATTGTAAATTTGCTTCATTTAGATCCAAGAAAAGAGTCGCTAGCAATAGCTTTACAAAAATGTATTTCTTAAAAAATAACTCTAGAAATAAAAATTACTCTTTGATCCATGGGCCACAGAAAGGATTATTGTGTTGGGGGGCATCAAAAACATTAATCTCCTTAAACATCTCTATCAGAGCTCTTGAGTGACCAAGTACATTGTCAATAAGCAGAAATATTTTGAAAGAAATATATACATATATTTTTTCTGAGTAATAAGTCTCAACATTGGGCTTGAAATATTCAGTAAACAATGCTGTCAACAGATGTGCTGTCATGCAGGCTTTGTCGTTCCACTGGTAGATCACAGACAAGGTAAATTTAGTATAATACTTCAGAGCCTTGGGTTTGTCAGAATGGTAAATGAGCATTGGTTTCAACTTAAAGTCACCAGCTGCATTAGCTCCTAATGAGAGAGTTAGCCTGTCCTTTGAAGCTTTGAAGCCAAGCATTGACTTCTCTCTAGCTATAAAAGTCCTAAATGGCATCTTCTTTCAATACAAGGCTGCTTCATCTACATTGAAAGTTTGTTGTTTAGTGTAGCCATTTTCATCAATCATCTTAGCTAGATCTTCTGCTCACATTGCAGCATATATCCTCTACATTAGCATTTGTTGCTTCACCTTGCACTTCTATCTTATGGAGATGGCTTATTTCACTAAATCTCATAAACCAACCTCTGCTAGCTTCCAACTTTTCTTCTGCAGCTTCCTTACCTCTCTAAGCCTTCACAGAATTGAAGAGAGTTAGTGCCTTGGTCTGGATTAGGCTTTGGCTGAAGGGAACATTTTGGTTGGTTTGATCTATTCAGACCACTGGAATTTTCTTCAGATCAGCATTAAGGCTGTTTTGCTTTTTTATCATTTATGTCCTCACCAGAGTAGCACTTTTTAATTTCTTTCAATAACTTTTCCTTTGCACTCACAACTTAGCTGTTTGGTGCAAAAGTCCTAGCTTTTGGCCTATCTCAGCTTTGAACATGGCTTCCTCGCTAAGCTTAATCATTGCAGCTTTTGATTTAAAAGAAGAGATGTGTAACTCTTCCTCCCAGTTGAACATTTAGAGGCCATTGTAGGGTTATTAATTGGCCTAGTTTTGATTGTGTCTCAGGGAATAGGGAAGTCCGAGGAGAGGGAGAGAGAGTAGAGATGGCTAGTTAATGGAACAGTCAGAACACACACATTTATCAATCAAGTTCACCTTCTTGAATGGGTGGGATTCATGGAGCCTGTAAACAATTAATGGGTGTAAACAAATACTACGGTAACGTCAGAAATCACTGATCACAGATCACTGTAACTAGATGTAATAATAATGGAGTAGTTTGAAATATTGTGAGAATTACCAAAATGTGACACAGAGGCACGAAGCAAGCACATGCTACGGGAAAAATGATACCGATGGACTTGCTGGACGCAGGGTTGCTACAACCCTCAATTTGTAAAAGTGCAGGATCTGCAACATGTGATAAAGTGAAGGGCAATAAAAGGTAGTATGCCTTTACTTGTATGCTTTTAATTTCTCACTTCGATTTCCAAATCTCTTTATGGTAAGTTCACTTAGTAACTAGTCAGTCTTTCATCAGGATCCACTGCAGGGCAAATTGGTTTTATCCCATTCACCAATAGCTTGCTTTAGATCATAGAGTCTGAGAAGGGTGTGACTACAGAAAGTCTCATAGAAAAAATAATAAAATCCTGTTTCATAGGGAACACTACTAGAAGAATGAGGCTTATAAAAGACTTTTATTCAAAAGAACTATGAAAAGTACAAATGAACAACAGAATAAATTAATAAGTGATTTCATTAAAATGTTCTGCTTTACATAATTAAGAATTCGATGTTATAGAGTATTCTCAGTTTAAATTTCATGAGAAATAGTTTGCAGGACACCAGGAAATGTTGCTATTTTGCTATAACACACATTTTAACATTATTAGGAATTCCAAAGACTCAAAAGTGGTCATTATTTTCTGCATAAGGAGCTGTTAGTCTCGAGATGGTACAACTTTATGCTATTTGCATACCACAGAGGCATATTCTGGGCAGAGCCATTTTCTAGAATTTTTTTTTTCCACTTGCTTGTTTGCTTTTTGTTTCAAATATCAGGCCTTCTTGCTAGAGAATGGGATTTGATCCTTTCACCACTTAAGAGTTTCTCAGGATTAATTGATAAATTTAATAAGCCTGATTTTTTAAAACTAAAGTCATGCTACCTAAATAATACTAAAAATATATTAAAATGCATTTTTTTGGCATTTCACACTGTAACTTTTCAGTTATTTATTAACCCTAAAATGATCCCTGTATTTTAGGTTCTGAGGGTAGTGGATTTTATTGAATAAATTATTGTAGAATCGTTTAACAAATATTATAACCAGGATTTCACTCTGTTTTGTAACATTCCTGCTTTAGACATTTTTTAATCATTAGATAAAAATTTTCTTTTTCTAGGATAAGTGAAGAAAGTGGGTTTCCTTTGGAGAAACATTTTATTGTAAATATTTTAATTTAACAATCAATTTTTACAATGACACGATGTAATTAAATTATATAAAAGCTACAACCTGTATTAAAGCTTTCTCTGAAAGCTCTATCCTTCACAGAATTGAAGAGAGCTAGTGCCTTGATCTGGATTAGGCTGGATTAGGCATCCATAAATATTGATTTTTGATGAAAGAATAAAATATGTGGTCTTTTACAGTTTATAGATTCATAAGGTATAAATAGGGTTATTTGAATGTTAAACTCTTATTTAAAGGATCTAATATTTCAATTTATTGAAAAAATGAATAATTTGGATAAATAGCTGCATTTAATAGCTGGTCAAATTGCAGTTACTTTGAATTCTGACATTATCATTTCAATAAAATATGTTGATGGCATGTACCTCACTGACCTATGGTGTTTGCATGTATGTGCTGCACACATGCATATATCTTTTAAAATATACACTTTTCTACATACAAATATTTTTTAATCCAGCCAACCTAATTATGACCAGAAGCCATCCCTTGGATGATTTCAGTTTTTAGCTACATCTGGAATTTGAGAAGGAATCAATTTCCTCTACAATTTAATCAAAATTTTATTTTACACAACTCATTAATAGTAATGCCTTAGGTATACATTTAACTTGAACTTTTAAAAGATAATTTTATTGTACGGTGAGGAGACCATATAGCATTTGTCATAGGTTGAATTGTATCTTCCCACATCTTTATGTTGAAGTTCAAATTCCCAGAAACTCAGAGTATGATCTTATTTGGTCATAGTATCTTTACAGAGGTAATCAAGTTAAAATTAGGTCATTAATGTGTGATCCAATCCATTATAACTGGTATCCTTACGGAAAGGGGAAATTTGGAGACAGAAACACATAGAGGGAGAATGCCATGTTAACATGAAGCCAGCCATCTACAAACCAAAGAGAAGCTTAAACAGATTCTTCCCTCACAGGCCTCAGAAGGAACCCTATCGACACAGATTGATTTCAGACTTCCGCTTCCTCCAGAACTGTGTGGCAACACATTTGTGTTGTGTGTAAGTCACCCAGTTTGTGGTATGTTGTTATGTCAGCCCTAGCAAACTAAGACAGCATTTATTTTTTTGCCAAATGACAAGTCAGCTTTCATCCATGGTTAAGTTTTGGTAAGCCCTACTCATACAATGGCCTCATTTTATTACTGAAGTGCTCTTTGAGCCATTGTGGCTTCTGATATGATGGAATATTTCTCAGAAAGTCATATATACCTCCAGAAATCTGGTTTGTGTGACGATTTTCAGTTTCACTGGTGCAGAGATGTTACATAAGCCTATAGCAATGTAATTGTGATCAATTTTGGGGCTAGCATATTAACTATTGTAGTTTTCTTATGAAAACTGCCTTAGCAAATCTCTTTAATGATCTGGCTCTTTTTATGATCTGTAGAGTATTTGAAAGAAGACATGTTTAATCAGAAGTAACATGGGTAAAATAATTGATGCTATTTTTGAAGAACTTCCTCTAACCCTGAACCAATGAGTTTAATATTCAAATTTGAATATATAATGTGTATCCCTGTTGTTATCAGATTAAAAAGGAAAGTGATTTTTATGCAAGAAAAAAATGATTCCTAAACTGTTTTTCATTTCTCTTATTTCCTTCTAACATAGAAGCAGACACTGAATGGCAGACATCTTGCAGAGCATAACCCTAGATCAACACTATTCAAGGGAGCCTGCTTAGTAGTTTCCAAAAACACAAGCTCTAAAGCAACCACAGTTTTATAAGGCCTATTTTACTGAATCAGCTATGGCTTGCTGATACTAATGCAGTTGTAATGCTTGAATAAGCTTAGTCAAATAAAGCTTATGAAGCTCACTCCACAGAAATTACTGCTTTGAGTGATTTAAATGTCAGAAATATGGGCTTGTCGTTGTTTTTTTCCCAGTAAAATCCTATTCAGATAAGCTCTTTGAAATGATTCGATAGGGAATTCACTGTTCATTGTAATGCTGACAGTCCCAATGACTAGAGTCCACCCTGCACTGACCCCAAGGAAAGTGACTTCCTGCCTGTCTCTAGCAGTAATACAAGGTTGAGTCCTCCTGACAGTAAATACCAAATTGGTTCTTAGAGGACAAGGGTCTCATTTTTCATTTATTTTTTAACCTCCTTTAGATGCTGAGGATGTAATTTTATCTTGGGGATACTTAATAAAATGACTGGTCTCCTGCTTAGCAAAAACTGAAATGTTAAGCAGCATGAAGGGGCCAGATAGAAAAAGTCCATTCATTATTTTATTTATATCTTTGCTTTTAAAATCAGTTTCTATCAGCAATGCAATTGCCCAGAGAAAAAGCCTTTTATTAGTTGCCAATGAGTGGCATTTCTTCCTCACAAAAAAATTTAAGACCCCCATCTTAGGTCTATTTGGACGAGCAGGATGAGAATGTTGAAGACTAAGCAATACACAGTACTTTGAAAACTCTGATAATGAGTAGACTTCAGAAAATTGGTTCTTTTTAACTCTTCTTTTTCAGTTTCCTTTCATATCAAAGAGGAAAAGAATACTTGTCCCCACTCTCTAGATGTGTGCAGCTTTATCAGCCTGTTTCTAAAACTGTATGAGCTTTTTAGAAGAAAGGTGTTGTATAAAGTATTATTTGTGTTTACCTAATTGCTTGCTCTTTTGAAATATGGGCATGAATACCTTAATGTTCTTTTCAGAAGCACATAAAGGAGCTTCAGGCTCATTTAAAAGTCCTTTGAAAGGCACAGGAAGCTGCTGGTTTTTTTCTTCATAGATTAAATCATAAAAACAAAACACATAGGAAACCTTATCTCTCTAAATTCTCAGGCTGCATTTTCTTCTTAAAATATGTGTATTTCCTTCATGAGATGTGTATACTCAATCCAGAAAGATAGAGGTTTGGGCAAAACTATCATGATCTGTTCTAAACCTTTTAAATAACTTAATAAAGATTTGGGACTGGGCACGGTGGCTCATGCCTGTAATCCCAGCACTTTGGGAGGCTGAGACAGGTGGATCATCTGAGGCCAGGAGTTCGAGACCAGCCTGGCCAACATGGTGAAACCCCGTCTCTACTAAAAATACAAAAATTAGCTGGGCGTGGTGGGGCATGCCTGTAATCCCCGCTACTCAGGAGGCTGAGGCAGGAGAATTGCTTGAACCCAGGAGGTGGAGGTTGCAGTGAGCCAAGATCATGCCGCTGCACCCCAGCCTGGGCAACAAGAGTGAAATTCCGTTTCAAAGAAAAAAAAATATTTGGGTTCAAGTAAAACAAATATAATAATATGTTAATACAATGGTGTCCACATTTAAATATATATTTTTCTCACAAAATTCTTAAATATTTTACTATATGAGAGAGAAAAATACTCTATGCATTTGTTTTCTACACAATTGTGGTAATAGCATTAACTCTGGAGCCACTAAAGAAGGTGTCAGTTTATATTACTGACAAATTTATATTACTGATAACTAAAGATGCATGAAAGTAGACATACTTTATAATTTTTTTTATATGAAAGCTCTTGGGCTACTCAATAAATTCAGTCATTTCCCTGTTTACTGATTATACACTTTAAAACAGTGGTTTCCATTCTTTTTGGCACCAGAGACCCGTTTTGTGGAAGACAATTTTTCCACAGGCCAGGGCAGGGGACATGGTTTCAGGATGAGTTAAGCACATTATATTTATTGTGCACTTTATTTCTATTATTATTACTATCATTATTTTCTTTTTGAGACAGAGTCTCGCTGTTTTGCTCAGGCTGGAGTACAATGGCATGATCTCGACTCACTGCAACCTCTGCTTCCTGAGTTCAAGCAATTCTCCTGCCTCAGCCTCCCAAGTAGTTGGGACTGTAGGCATGTGCCACACACCCGGTTAATTTTTGTATTTTTAGTAGAGACAGGGTTTCACCATGTTGGCCAGGCTGGTCTCAAACTCCTGACCTCATGATCTGCCTGCCTCGGCCTCCCAAAGTGCTGGGATTACAGGTGTGAGCCACAGCTCCTACCCCTGTTATTATTACATTGTAATATATAATGAAATAATTATACAACTAGCCATAATGTAGAATTGGTAGAAACCCTGAAGTGTGTTCTCTGTAACTGAACAGTCCCACCTGGGGGCGATTGGAGACAGTGACAGATCATCAGGCATTAGATTCTCATAAGGAACACATAACCTAGATCCCTCCCATGCACAGTTCACTATAGGGTTCATGATCCTATGAGAATCTAATGCCGCTGCTGATCTGACAGGAGGTGGAGCTCAGGCAATAATGCAAGCCATTTGGAGTGGCTGTAAATACAGATAAAGTGTTGCTTGCTCACCCACTGATCACCTCCTGCTGTGTGACCTGGTTGCTAATGGGTCTGTGGCCTGGGGGTTGGGGACTCCTGCTGTAACATATCTCTATTCATATACACATACATATTAAAAATTGTAATTATTAAACTATCACTACTTTTCCAACAAATTGATGGAAATTTCCTTATAAGTAGAAAATATAGGACTACTTTCATTTATATTTAAACGTATTTAAAAAAAACAGGTTGCTTCATCACATTTGCCTGAATACTGAAAGAAGTAAAATTTAAAAAAGAAACTTAGGTCTTAGTTCTTGCACTTCCGTAAATTTCCTGAAAGTAGCTATTGGCAATATGAGGAATCTACCATTTTCTGACTATAGTTTTAAGCAGAAGCTTTATATGAAGTATTTATCATTATTAGTGAATACATCTACATGAACTTATGGTTACCTTGTGTGCCTTTGAAGGAGGGGGGCTGTCATACTCTCTTACAGGTAATAAAATAGAATCTATTGTGACACAATAGTATGATTATGACTCCATGTGGGGTAAAGCAGCAGGAAATGATTAATTCTTAAGAAAGAGCTGATTTCCATGAAAATATCTTTAGGAAAGAGAAAGTAAAAAACGCACATTAGAGTCAACAAATCATGAAAAGCTCATGATTCTGAAGCATTCAGCTTAGTATTTTTTTTCCAAATTGAAATGGCATGTCATTACTCAAGGCTTTTCTGTTTCAGTGGGTTTGCAATTCAATGACAATGGGACAATTTAGTAGGAGGACTGCTGGGGCTAGGTAAAGTTTTATTTGTGCAAATTTGGCCCAGGAAGAAAATATGTCAGCACAAACACAAAATACTAGAAAATTAATTTCCCAAATGAACTGAGTATACTTCATAGATCTTATGTTTATCTTATTCAAATGATATTTGCTAAGAACCAGAGCCTTGCTAAGATTTCCATGAGATTGAACCCACATAATTTGGGAGATTTTCTGCAGATTCTTTCCCCAAACTTCTAACTCACAAAGTTGGGCAAATCCTGGAATGGCTTATATTACTGCATGAGACTTCCTGGGTTCATGAGAGGAAGATGAATAATTTTTCTAAAATGAACCAGATTCAACCTGTAAAATTTATTTTCATAAAAGGTCTTTTCATGGGTCCTATTAATTTTTATCCCTAACCTGTCTCACTATACATAGTGCCCTCTGACATTTTGATTTAGGCTACTTGGGCATGTAGTGGTAATAAGGAATCCTGGCCATGATTTCTGTTATTTTAACATGAAAGATATTTATTCTATTAAAATTGCTATGCTTATCAAGTTGAACATATACTAATAGTCTTTTACAGCATTTCTTTAAACATTCCAAGAAAAAGATACATGCTATGGACTTGTTTGCATCCAGCCCTGCCTGATAAAACTTTCATGTTGAAATCCTTACCTTTAATGTAATGGTATTTATAGATAGGGGCCTTTGAGAGGTAATTAGTTTAGAGCAGACTTCAGACTCCCAGAAGTAAATGTCTCCTGTTTAAGCACACTAGGGATAGTATTTTGTTATGGCAGCCCAAGCAGACTAAGATCATGAATCATCACACATTTGTAAATTGATGATCAGGATTTTTATTCATTTTGTAAAGTAAAAATAAAACTCTGAACCCCCAACTTACTGAATGGCTTCTTCCTCTCTGCCCAGGGAATTCCAAAGTAAACCTGAAAAACTAGTTCAGGCCATGATGGGAAGGAGGTGTCAGACATAGCTCCTTATATCCTCTTCCCTTTGGAATTCAGGTGCAACTTGCCAGCATTAACATTAAAACAGAGATTTTAAGAGTTACAAAACAGACTTTTTGTAGCAATAAGATACCAGATTCCAACTTGACTAGTATAGCATCATGTGACAGATAGCAGACCCTACAAGAAATAAAAATATTTTACCCCAAAATATATCTGACATATTTTGAAATGGCCTTATTAGGCTGTCTCTTGTGGAAAATCTACATTCTGTAGAGAATTTCTCTCCCTTTCCAGATCTTGTCCTGATGCAGGAGAGAGTAACTGAGAGTCTAGCACCTTTTTGGGTCTGATAAGAGACATGTGCCATCTATTCTCTCTGAAGCCTGCTACCTGAAGGCTTCACTTACATAATAAGAACCTTGCTCTGAGCCCAAGCTAAGCCCTCATATCCCCTGTGACCTGCACCTACACATCCAGATCGCCGGTTCCTGCCTTAACTGATGACATTCCATCACAAAAGAAGTGAAAATGGCCTGTTCTTGCCTTAACTGATGACATTGTCTTGTGAAATTCCTTCTTCTGGCTCATCCTGGCTCAAAAGCTCCCCCACTGAGTACCTTGTGACCCCCACTCCTGCCTGCCAGAGAACAACCCCCCTTTTTCCTTTACCTACCCAAATCCTATAAACGGCCCCACCCCTATCTGCCTTTGCTGACTCTCTTTTCAGACTCAGCCCACCTGCACCCAGGTGAAACAAACAGCTTTATTGCTCACACAAAGCCTGTTTGGTGGTCTCTTCACACGGACACCCATGAAATTTGGTGCCATGACTAGGATCAGGGGACCTCCCTTGGGAGATCAATCCCCTGTCCTCCTGTTCTTTGCTCCGTGAGAAAGATCCACCTATGACCTCAGGTCCTCAGACTGACCAGCCCAAGGAACATCTCACCAATTTTAAATCAGGTAAACGGCCTCTTCTTACTCTCTTCTCCAACCTCTCCCACTGTCCCCTCAACCACTTTCTCCTTTCCACTCTTCAATCTCCCCCTTCTCTTAACTTCAATTCCTTTCATTTTCTGGTAGAGACAAAGGAGACATGTTTTATCTGTGGACCCAAAACTCCGGCACTGGTCACGGACTGGGAAGGCAGCCTTCCCTTGGTGTTTAATCATTGCAGGGATGCCTCTCTGATTATTCACCCAGGTTTCAGAGGTGTCAGACCACGCAGGGAGGCCTGCCTTGGTCCTTCACCCTTAGCAGCAAGTCCCACTTTTCTGGGGAAGGGGCAAGTACCCCAACCCCTTCTCTGCGTCTCTACCCCTTCTCCACCTTTCTGGGGGGCAAGAAACCCCCAACTCCTTCTCCTTCACCCTGAGCGGCAAGTCCTGCTTTTCTAGAGGGGCAAGTAGCCCAACCTCGTATCTCTGTGCCCTGATCCCTTATTTCCGTGCCCCAATCTCTTATATCTCTGCACCCCAATCCCTTATTTCCATGCCCCGACCTCATATCTCTGTGCCCCGACCCCTTTCCCGCATTTCTGGAGGGTAAGAACCCCTGAACCCCTTCCCTCCATGTCTCTACTCTCTCTTTTCTCTGGGCTTGCCTCCTTCACTATGGGCAACCTTCCACCCTCCATTCCTTCTTCTTCTCCCTTAGCCTGTGTTCTTAAGAACTTAAAACCTCTTCAACTCTCACCTGATCTAAAATCTAAGCATCTTATTTTCTTCTGCAATGCCACTTGACCCCAATACAAACTCGACAGTAGTTCCAAATAGCCACAAAACGGCACTTTCAATTTTTCCATCCTTCAAGATCTAAATAATTCTTGTGATAAAACGGGCAAATGGTCTGAGGTGCCTGACACCCAGGCATTCTTTTACACATTGGTCCCTCTCTAGTCTCTGTTTCCAATGCAACTCATCCCAAATTTCCTCCTTTCCCTCCCGCCTGTCCCCTCAGTCCCAACCCCAAGCATTGCTGAGTCTTTCTAATCTTCCTTTTCTACAGACCCATCTGACCTCTCCCCTCCTCGCCAGGCTGAGCTAGGTCCCAATTCTTCCTCAGCCTCCGCTCCTCCACCCTATAACTCTTATCACCTCCCCTCCTCACACCAGTTCCGGCTTACAGTTTCGTTCCGTGACTAGCCCTCACCTGCCCAGCAATTTACTCTTAAAAAGGTGGCTGAAGCTAAAGGCATAGTCAAGGTTAATGCTCCTTTTTGTTTATCAGACCTCTCCCAAATCAGTGAGCATTTAGGCTCTTTCATCAAATATGAAAAATCCAGCCCAGTTCATGACTCGTTTGGCAGCAACCCTTAGACACTTTACAGCCCTAGACCCTAAAATGTCAAAAGGCCGTCTTATTCTCAAAATACATTTTATTAACCAATCTGCTCCTGATATTACATAAAACTCCAAAAATTAAATTCTGGCCCTCAAACCCCACAACAGGATTTAATTAACCTTGCCTTCAAGGTGTACAATAATAGAAAAACGTTGCAATTCCTTGCCTCCACTGTGAAACAAACCCCAGCCACATCTCCAGCACACAAGAACTTCCAAACGCCGAACCGCAGCAGCCAGGCGTTCCTCCAGAACCTCCTCCCCCAGGAGCTTGCTACAAGTGCCAGAAATCTGGCCACCAGGCCAAGGAATGCCTGCAGCCAGGATTCCTCCTAAGCTGTGTCCCATCTGTGCGGGACCCCACTGGAAATCGGTGTCCAACTCACCTGGCAGCCACTCCCAGAGCCCCTGGAACTCTGGTCCAAGGCTCTCTGACTCCTTCCCAGATCTTCTTGGCTTAGCGGCTGAAGACTGACGCTGCGTGGTTGCCTCGGAAGCCCCCTAGACCATCACGGACGCCGAGCTTCAGGTAACTCTCACAGTGGAGGGTAAGTCCGTCCCCTTCTTAATCAATACGGAGGCTACCCACTCCACATTACCTTATTTTCAAGGGCCTGTTTCCCTTGCCTCCATAACTGTTGTGGGTATTGACAGCCAGGCTTCTAAACCTCTTAAAACTCCCCAACTCTGGTGCCAATTTAGACAATACTCTTTTAAGCACTCCTTTTAGTTATCCCCACCTGCCCAGTTCCCTTATTAGGCCGAGACACTTTAACTAAATTATCTGCTTCCCTGACTATTCCTGGATTACAGCTACATCTCATTGCTGCCCTTCTTCCCAATCCAAAGCCTCCTTTGCGTCCTCCTTTTGTATTCCCCCACCTTAACCCACAAGTATAAGATACCTCTACTCCCTCCTTGGCCACCGATCATGCACCCCTTACCATCTCATTAAAACCTAATCACCCTTACCCTGATCAATGCCAATATCCCATCCCACAGCATGCTTTGAAAGGATTAAAGCCTGTTATCACTTGCCTGCTACAGCATGGCCTTCTAAGCCTATAAACTCTCCTTACAATTCCCCCATTTTACCTGTCCTAAAACCAGACAAGCCTTACAAGTTAGTTCAGGATCAATGCCTTATCAACCAAATTGTTTTGCCTATCCACCCCATAGTGCCAAACCCGTATACTCTCCTATCCTCAATACCTCCCTCCACAATCCATTATTCTGTTCTGGATCTCAAACATGCTTTCTTTACTATTCCTTTGCACCCCTCATCCCAGCCTCTCTTTGCTTTCACTTGGACTGACCCTGACACCCATCAGGCTCAGCAAATCACCTGGGCTATACTGCCGCAAACCTTCACAGACAGCTCCCATTACTTCAGTCAAGCCCAAATTTCATCCTCATCTGTTACCTATCTCAGCATAATTCTCATAAACACACGTGCTTTCCCTGCTGATCGTGTCCGATTAATCTCCCAAACCTCAATCCCTTACAAAACAACAACTCCTTTCCTTCCTAGGCATGGTTAGCGTGGTCAGAATTCTTACACAAGAGCCAGGACCGCACCCTGTAGCCTTTCTGTGCAAACAACTTGACCTTACTGTTTTAGCCTAGCCCTCATTTCTGTGTGCAGCGGCTGCTGCTGCCCTAATACTTTTAGAGGCCCTCAAAATCACAAACTATGCTCAACTTACTCTCTACATTTCTCATAACTTCCAAAATCTATTTTCTTCCTCATACCTGAGGCATATACTTTCTGCTCCCCGGCTCCTTCAGCTGTACTCACTCTTTGTTAAGTCCCACAATTACCATTGTTCCTGGCCCGGACTTCAATCCAGCCTCCCACATTATTCCTGATACCACACCTGACCCCCATGACTGCATCTCTCTGATCCACCTGACATTCACCCCATCTCCCCATATTTCCCTCTTTCCTGTTCCTCACCCTGATCATGCTTGATTTATTGATGGCAGTTCCACCAGGCCTAATTGCCACACACCAGCAAAGTCAGGCTATGCTATAGTACAAGCCACTAGCCTGCCTCTTAGTACCTCTCATTTCCTTTCCATCGTGGAAATCTATCCTCAAGAAAATAACTTCTCAGTGTTCCATCTGCTATTCTACTACTCCTCTTGGATTATTCAGGCCCCCTCCCTTCCCTACACATCAAGCTCGAGGATTTGCCCCCACCCAAGACTGGCAAATTAGCTTTACTCAGCATGCCCCGAGTCAGATAACTAGAATACCCCTTAGTGTAGGTAGACACTTTCACTGGATAGGTAGAGGCCTTTCCTACAGGGTCTGAGAAGACCACCACAGTCATTTCTTCCCTTCTGTCAGACATAATTCCTCAGTTTAGCCTTCCCACCTCTATACAATCTGATAACAGATTAGCCTTTATTAGTCAAATCAGCCAAGCAGTTTTTCAGGCTCTTAGTACTCAGTGAAATCTTTATATCCCTTATGGTCCTCCGTCTTCAGGAAAAGCAGAATGGACTAAAGGTCTTTTAAAAACACACCTCACCAAGCTCAGCCACCAACTTAAAAAGGACTGGACAATACTTTTATGACTTTCCCTTCTCAGAAGTCAGACCTGTCCTCAGAATGCTACAAGGTACAGCCTATTTGAGCTCCTGTATAGACGCTCCTTTTTATTAGGCCTCAGTCTCATTCCAGACGCCAGACCAACTTAGACTGTGCCCCCAAAATACTTGTCATCCCTACTATCTTCTGTCTAGTCATACTCCTATTCACCGTTCTCAACTACTCATACATGCCCTGCTCTTGTTTACACTGCCGGTTTACACTGTTTCTCCAAGCCATCACAGCTGATATTTCCTCATGCTATCCCCAAACTGCCACTCTTAACTCTTGAAGTAAATAAATAATCTTTTCTGGCAGGACTATGCTGAATCTCCTTAGGCACTCTCTAATCAGATGTCCTGAGTCATCCCAATTCTTAGACCTTTTATATATGTTTTTCTCCTTCTCTTATTCCATTCAGTTTTTCAATGCATACAAAACTGTATCCAGGCCATCACCAATAATTCTAAATGACAAATGTTTCTTCTAACAACCCCACAATATCACCCCTTACCACAAAAATCTTCCTTCAGCTTAGTCTCTCCCACTCTAGGTTCCCACGCTGCCCCAATCCCACTCGAAGCAGCCCTGAGAAACATCGCCCATTATCTCTCCATACCATCCCCCAAAATTTTCACTGTCCCAACACTTTCCCACTATTTCATTTTATTTTTCTTATTAATATAAGAAGACAGCAATGTCAGGCCTCTGAGCCCAAGCTAAGCCATCATATTCCCTGTGACCTGCACCTACACATTCCAGATCACTGGTTCCTGCCTTAAGTGATGACATTCCACCACAAAAGAAGTGAAAATGGCCTGTTCCTTCCTTAACTGATGACATTGTCTTGTGAAATTCCTTCTCCTGGCTCATCCTGGCTCAAAAGCTCCCCCACTGAGTACCTTGTGACCCCCACTCCTGCCTGCCAAAGAACAACCCCCCTTTTTCCTTTACCTACCCAAATCCTATAAAACGGCTCCACCCCTATCTCCCTTTGCTGACTCTCTTTTCGGACTCAGCCCACCTGCACCCAGGTGAAATAAACAGCTTTATTGCTCACACAAAGCCTGTTTGGTGGTCTCTTCACACGGACGTGCATGAAATCCATAACTCCTTATCTTAACCCAGACACATCTGTCTATTGATTCTGGGTTGTTACATAATAACCTAACTCTTACTTAACTTTTTCAACCAGCTGTCAATCAGAAAATCTTTGAATCTGCCTATGACCTGCCCCCAACTTCGAGTGGAACTGCCCCCCATTTCAAGTTGTCTCACTCTTCTGAACTGAACCAATGTATAGGGTACATGTATTGATTATTGGTTTTGCCTGTAACTTTTGTCCCCCTAAAATGTGTAAAATCAAGCTGTAACCCATTCACCTTTGGCATATGTTCTTGGGACCTCTTGAGATGTGCCTTGGGCCTTGGTCACTTATATTTGGCTCAGAATAAATCCATTCATTTATGTTAGAGAGTTGGATTCGTTTTGATTGGCTATCTACACATTTAATCTCTTCAATCTGGTTTTAGAAACCTCTCCCAGATGTTGCCACTTGGAAATTTAAAAGCTTTAATAACATCTGAAATTGTCTCCTTACAAAAAGTTTTCTCTGTTTAATGATTGGCATTATTTAGTGAATATATGCTTTCTTTCTGTCATTGTCATTTTTTTCTAACCCACTAATCTTTCCTCCACTGTTGTAGCCTTCATTGGACCAAAAAAACTTTGCAGTTCTTATGAGATTCTCTTGAACAGATATGTTTTTACTTCTACCACTAGCATACCTCTCATCTCAACGTTTTCTCATATCATGAAAATGTTTTCTTTGCTACTTCATTTATTTCTTGGATTAGAGGTCACTATGTACCGCATAACCTTCTATATGCAGAAATATTGAGATTATTTAACATGACGCTTTTTAAAGCTGATTTCCTGTAGCAACACTTCTAATATTTCTCATATTTAATAACTATTGGGGCCTTAACTGTGCAAAATGTGCTGTGCTAAGTGCTATGAAATGATAGATGACTTGATCCCTACCTAGTGCCTTGTCGAAGAACAAAGATCTATAAAACAAAGTCAGAATAATTTTGTTCACATCACTGTATTCATCAAAAATGCTATAGTATTACAAGTAAGAACAGTAGAGTTCAGGTCAAAAGATTAAGGAAATATTGTCAAGGAGTTGACATCTGAGGTAAATCTTGGAAGAGGAGTTAGATTTAAACAGTGGGAATTTAATAAGATTTTTTAAAAAAAATAAATACAGATACATCAGGAACTTTTGGCCACTTTAAATTAGTAAAATGCAATGGGCTTCACCTGTAATGTCTCAGGAATTCAATATCTCTGGCTTCAAAAAATGAATTCTAGCCAAGTGTGGTGACTCTTCCTTGTAGTCTCAGATGCCTGGGAGGCTGTTGGGACAGGATCACTTGAGGCTGGGGTTTGAGACCAGCCTAGGCAATACAGTGAGACCCTGTCTCTAGAAATAATAAAAAATTAAATTAAGAAATGAATTCTAGTTTTCCACCTAAAATAATTGAAAGTATCACAATCTAATAATTTAAAGAGAGTTTCTTCAAGTGCAAACTGTGAGGATGGACCACTTGGAAACACCAACTACGAAGGAATGGAGTCAGTATTCCAAAGTAGAGAGGTTGAGGCTTTGTTTATATAGACAGAGAAGAGCTCTTAACAGTTTTCCAACATTATTTATACAAAGTTGTTGCATAGTTACAGCTATTTGATTGGTGATAGGCAGGATTTCTTTTTGACAGGGTACATTTAATATATTTTTTATAAAGGGTATAATAATCATGGTTTTCTGTCATCTGTTCTAAGCAAACCAGGACAACAAAGAGGAAGTTAATCTATAACAATGTCATTAGAAGGCAAGAGGTTTTCCCCTGATGTCATTTAATTCTCTCTAGCCATTGCAGAGAACAAGAAAAATATGCAGGTGAGTCCATCTATAATCTGAGAAGACAAGTTGTAACTCTAGGTAACTCAGATCACAGTCCCATCTTTCTCAAGGCTTAAAGTATTTTTGGGGGGTTCTAAATTTTAAATTTTAGCTTTTAAATTTTACTGATTTTACATAGTTATGCTCTCATCATTGCTTTTCACCTTTAAATTCAATTTACTCTTTGTAGAAAAACTAGTATTCTGAATGGTAAGGACCTGCTAAATTGAAAATGTAAAGTCAAAGACCAATAATGAGCTCTGAAATGGACTGAAATGGTCAGTAACAAGTACCCTAAAAAAAAGCCCGGGACCAGATAGATTCACAGCTGAATTCTATTATTAATTGATATACAAAGAAGAGCTGGTACCATTCCTTCTAAAATTGTGTATTAGTTCCTTTTCATACCGCTATAAAGAACTGCCTGAGACTGTGTAATTTATAAAGGAAAGAGGTTTAATTGACTCACAGTTCAGCATGGCTGGGAGGCCTCAGGAAAGTTTCAATCATGGCAGAAGGTGAAGGGAAAGTAAGGCACCTTCTTTTCAGGGTAGCAGGAAGGAGAAGTGCTGAGTGAGGGAGGGGGCAGAGCCCCTTATAAAACCATCAGGTCTTGTGAGAACTCACTCATCACAAGAACAGCCTGGGGGAAACTGCCCCCATGATTCAATTAATTCCACCTGGTCTCTCCCTTGATACGTGGAGATTATAGGGATTACAATTTAAGATGAGATTTGGGTAGGGAAATTGAGCCTAACCACATCAGAGGCACTCCTGTCCAGCTCATTATATGAGGCCAGCATCATCCTCATACCAAAACTTGGCAGAGACACAACAACAAAAAAAGAAAATGTCATGCCAATGTTATTGATAAACATTGATGCAAAAATCCTCAAGAAAATCTTGCAAACCAAATCCATTGGCACATCAAAAAGCTAATCGATCACTACCAAGTAGTCTTCATCCCTGTGATGCCAGGTTGGTTCAATATATGCAAATCAATAAATTTGATTCATCAAATAAATGGAACCAAAGACAAAAACCATATGATTATCTCAATAGATGAAGAAAAAGTTCTGATAAAATTCAACATTCCTTTATGTTAAAAACTCTCGATAAACTAGGTATTGAAGGAACATATCTCAAAATAATAAGAGCCATCTATGATAAACCCACAGCCAACGTCATACTGATGGGACAAAATCTGGAAGCATTTCCCTTGAAAACCAGCACAAGAAAAGGATGCCCTCTCTCACCACTCTTCTTCAACATAGTATTGGTAGTCCTGCCCAGGCAAGAGAAACAAATAAAGGGCATCCAAATAGGAAGATAGAAAGTCAAACTATTCCTATTTGCAGATGACATCATTCTATATCTAAAAATACCAGTAGTCTTGGCTTGAAAGCTCCTTCAGCTGATAAACAACTTCAGCAAAATGTCAGAATACAAAGTAATGTACAAAAACCAGTAGCATTCCTATACACCAACAACAGCCAAGCTGACAGCCAAATCAGGAAGGCAATTCCATTCACAATTGCCACACACACAAAAAAACCACCTAGGAGTACATGTAACCAGGGAGGTAAAAGATCTCTATAATGAGAATTATAGAACACTGCTCAAAGGAAACAGAGAAGGCAAAACAAACAGAAAAACATTCCATGCTCATGGATAAAAATAATCAATATCAGTAAAATGGCCATACTGCCCAAGGCAATTTATAGATTCAATGCTATTTCTATCAAACTACCAATGACATTCTTCACAGAACTAGAAAAATGTTTTAAAATATGTATAAAACCCAAATAAGGGCCCAAATAGCCAAGACAATCCTAAGCAAAAAGGAAAAAGATGGAGGCATTACGTTACTCAACTTCAAACCATACTACAGGGCTACAGTGAGCAAAAGAGCATGGTACTCGTACAAAAACAGTCACATAGACCAATGGAACAGAATATAGGGCCCAGAAATAAGGCCCTCTGATCTTTGACAAAACTGACAAAAACAAGCAATGGGGAAGTTATATGTAAACTCATGTCACATGACTCCCTATTCAATAAATGATGCTGGGATAACTGGCTAGCCATATGCAGAAGATTGAAACTGGATAACTTCCTTATACCTTATACAAAAATCAACTCAAGATGGATTAAAGACTTAAATGTAAAACCCAAAACTATAAAAACTCTGGAAGACAACCTAGGCAATACCATCCTGGATGTAGGAATGGGCAAAGATTTCATTACAAAATACCAAAAGCAATAGCAACACACACAGGTAAAAATTGACAAATGAGATCTAATTAAACTTAAGAGCTTCTGCACAACAAAGGAAACTATCAACAGAATGAGCAGACAACATACAGAATGGAAGAAAATTTTTGCAAACTATGTATCTGACAAAGGTCTAATATCCAGCATCTATAAATAACTTAAATTTACAAGAGGACAACAAACAACTCCATTAAGAAGTAAGCAAAGGACATAAAAAGACACTTTTCAAAAGGAGATATACATGCAGCCAACAAGCACATGAAAAAAGCTCAATATCACTGATCTTTAGAGAAATGCAAATGAAAACTACAATGAGATACTATCTCACACCAGTCAGAATGGCTATCATTAAAAAGTCAAAAAATAACAAATGTGAGGCCACAAAGAAAAGGGAACACGTATATACTATTGGTGGAAGTATAAATTAGTTCAACTATTGTGGAAAGCAGTATGGTGATTCCTCAAAGAACTAAAAACAGAACTCATTCAACCCAGCAATCCCATTACTGGGTCTATGCTTAGAGAAATAGAAATTATTCTACCTTAAAGACACATGCATGCAAATGTTTGGCAGCATTATCAGAATAGCAAAGACATGAAATCAACCTAAATGCCCACCAATGACAGATTAAATAAAGAAAATGTGGTACATATACACCATGGAATACTATGCAGCCATAAAAAGAAAAAGATCATGTCTTTTGTGGGAACATGGGTGGAGCCGCAGGCTATTATCTTTAGGAAACTAATGCAGGAACAGAAAATGAAATATCGCATGTTCTCACTTATAAGTGGGAACTAAATGATGACAACTCATGAATGCAAAGAAGGGAACAACAGACACTGGGGCCTACTTGAGGGTGGAGGGTGGCGGGAGGGAAAAGAGCAGAAAAAAAATAATTGTTGGGTAACGAAGCTTAGTACTGGGGTGATGAAATAATCTGTACAACAAACCCCCGTGAAATGAAATCTGCCTTGACCTTGCAATTTCCAAGCCGCCAGAACTGTAAGAAATAAATATTTCTTGTTGATAGCTACCTAGTTTATAGTATTTTTTCAAAGCAGCCTGAGCAAATGAAGACACTTGCTGTGATTTGCTAGCCTACTTCTCAACAGTGCTAATGTTCCTTCTTATTTTAACTCCTGTAAATTCACTTTCCCCCTACCTTATGAAGTTTGCATTTTCTTTTTTTTTTTTTAACTTTTATTTTAAGTTTGGCGGTACATGTGCGGGTGAGTTATATGTAAACTGATGTCACATGTCTCCTGACACTTTTAATGAAAGCCCTAAATTGCCACCCACTCCATCCATTGTTCCATTAAGTGAATTTCTTTTTCTAGTGGTGGGACTAGAAATGGAACCAGCCCTTGTTTCCCAGACCTCCCTTTCCTGGCAGTAGACCTTCACTGCTATGGTCTGAATGTTTATGTCTCTCCAAAATACACATTGAAATCCTCACTCCTAAGGTGATGGCATTAGGAGTTGGGGCCCCTGGAGAGTGATTAGGGCAGGAAGGTGGAGCCCATGAATGGAATTAATGGCCTTATAAAAGCAGCCTGGGAGAGACTCCTCACCTGTTCCACTTAATGGAACAGTGAGTGGAGTAGGTGGGTGGGAAGGAGTGCCGGATAATGTTAAAATAAATAAATAAATAAAATAAAAATAAAAATAAATTTAAAAAGAAAAAACATATATATATCAACCTCAGCAGACAGAGTAAGTGGCAAAAACATCCTCTGAAATTGCATTATGATAATCATATCCCAAAAACCTGGGAGAAAAGGTGGCAATTTAGGGCTTTCATTAAAAGTGTCCAGAGACTAGTTTAGATTTTGTAAACACTAGAATTGGTAAAAAACATTTTAAGTTAAATAATGAATTTATTACGTTTGAACTTTATCTGCCCAAATGTCTTTCCACTCGAATTTCTACGAAGTTCTTATTTACATGCATATGTTTTGAATACAAACAATATAGCAAGGGTCACTCTTACATGTGATTGGGAATTATGTTCTTAATGTAATTTGGGAATAACACATATAATGCCATCAGTAGTGTATACTTCCTCTCTCTCATTTGCTCTACACATCTTGAAAGAGAGATACAGTGTAAGAGTACTACACAAACCACATCACAGGATGAAATGCAAAATTCATAATTAATGCTTTTATGTAATGAGAATGCAATGTTTCATTTATACCATTCTAGAATGTAGGTGTCTTCCTTGAGCATCCTGAAAGAGATTGTAATGTCAGTGTCCCGTAGGAAAAATAAACAATAATAATATGGAAGTGCACTTGGCAGTTTCTTCATCTGATCGATAAGGCATCATGAGGTTAAGTGACTTCTATCAGGAGTCTTATGGCTTATTGTCCTGTGTGTAACCTGACTCTAGAGCCAGTCTTTGGATCCCTTATATAAGCAACCCCTCCTTTTACTCTATAGGAAAGAGTCACATGGCCGTCAAGTGAGATCCCTACTTCTTTGGAGGCTGATTCTGTCTGACAATCAAAATTTTGTATGAAATCAAAATGAATAGAATTAAAAAGCAGGCCTGGAAAGTGCTTTACATATCCTAGCTGCTCTGCTCCAATTCTGAGATACCAACTTTCAAGAAGCATAGCCCATGTCAAATTGCTCAGTAGTATTTACCTCTCATTTTTTCTGCCATATCAATAACTAGCTCTTGTCATCTTTAAAGTGCTTCTCAAACATTAAATAATCTCAGATTACACACTCTGTTCTTTGCATTTATCTTGACCAGCTGTCAGAGAAGGCAATTTATTCCCTCTCAATTTTATTCCTCTTGGCTCTGTGTGGCTTCTGCAGTAAATCTGAATGGAAATTGAAAGGTACAACTTAATGTGTTTCATAACAAGGGCAACACATAATTTTCTTTAAGAAGGATGACCTTCAGATTACTTTCAAATTGCTTATAGCTTTGCGGTTGTATACTCAGAACATATTTTCATTATCTTTGAGTCATGATTAATTCTTAAGTGGAAATTTTGAGGGTGTGAAGATTAAAAAAAGGACAATGAAAAACATAACTTAGTATTAATTTATCATTTTCATCTATTTAAAAATTGTACCATAATTGGATTGGAAGGATCATTAAGTGAATAAAAATTTAGAATTCATATTATGTCAGTTGTTTAAAAAACATAAAATTCATTTTTAACTCAGAGCTTGCATTTCTGAATACTTATACTTTCTCAATTTTTTGATCAAAGAAAGGAAAATGTGTGTATATATATATATATATATGTACATATAAATTCATGTTCTGTTTAAATATTTTGCCTTTTTAAAATGTGACCAGGATTCAACTAATTTGTATCAAATATCAGTAAAATTACTCCGTGAGTTTCAGTATACAAAGCAGGTATGTGTAATACTGTTTACAGAAATAGTCTCTAATATACAACTCAATAAAGTGAATCTGAAGTGCAAAAGCAATTCTTGTGTTCTCCACTTAGCGGTAGTAGGAAGGCTTCCAGTGGTTAAAAAACTGCAGATTACAACACATCAACTTTCAGGTGGGCCAGTCCTAAACACTCATAATTGGTTTACTTTGCTGCAAATCATTATTCCAAAGGTTTGATTCACTTGTAGCCCTACTGGGGTCTTAAATTTCATTTCAAAGCACTCCTATCATTCATCCATTTTCAGAACTACCATTAGGAGTGATGTGAATGTGGCACAATAATCAATGAGAAGATATTATATGAGTCCTTTTAAAATTTTCCTTCTTGAGCACCACCTCAAGTGCAGTTTGTAAAATCTGGGTTTTAGAGGTTTTCTTTTTTCATCTTGCTATCATTTTCACTAAATTGAGTTCATGAACTTCGGATATGTATTCCACAGTTTTTTTTCAGAAAAGAGATTTGTTGTCACTATTGTTAATTTCTACCTAAAGCCATTTAAACATCTTAATTAAATTATTTTGCTCCGATGTTCCTTATCAGCTTTTGAATTTTTTGAAAATATGGGGCTAAATTTATCACTGTTATCTAAAAAATAACTAAAAAACTAATTTTGTTTGATTACTACTACCTATTAGTATGTACCCTTGACTGCATTTGATTTTCGTTCCTGATTAGTCATAGAATTTCATGTTATTTATCTCATTTTTGTAAAGAGAAGGATAGTATCATTTTATGACTAAAGAAACCAGAAGAGTACGACTTTATTAACTACAGTACTTAATTTTGCTGGCAGTGTTATTTCTTTCTCCAGTACTTAAAAATTATCTTATAAACTGGACTTATACTACAAGCATCCTGTGTACATAACTGTTTGAAGGGTTCAAATATTGTTTTTCTAATTTAAATAATTCAGTTATAGTGATAATGTTTGTACCGTGATGAAAAAACTCTGTTTGCCATAGATCATCATTCTTAATTTTGCTAATGGGACAAAACAGCTTCTACTTGTATGAATAAATTATACTGTATGTTCCTCTTTGCCTGTATTACAAGCAGTCAATTAATTGATTGGAAAGGATACTAAGGAAGTCAGAGAATCCTTTTTTGATTCCCTGAAAATATCATAGCCTAATGTATGTGGTTATTAAATGGAAACAAATGCCTGCATTTATTGAAGAGTTGGTGCTTCCACCTTTGTTTCCGAGGTTAATCCTGCCTTTCTAGCCTTTTCTTAGAGTGATATTTGTAGTTGTAGTCAGAGTCATAGTTGTGCTGGTAGCAATGAAGGTGATTATGTAATAAATGAAAATAGTGGTGATGATAATAATGATTATGATATAGTTCAGTAGTTGTTGTATCGTCATTTATTAAATGACTACCATGTACCGGGAAATATGTCAAACAATTTGCATGAGTTATTTCTCCACCATCACACACCTGCAAATTGAGTCTTACCAATCTCATTAATCAGATATAGATGCTTCTCACTCAGAGATGTAGTGTAATAGTGACCTTCTAGCCATTTGGGTAATGCAGAGAGAAGCCAGGAGTTAATTCCAATCTCTTATCTATAAAGCCCAAAGCATAACTTTTTTGCTTGACTGTTTCCATGAAAAAGCTGGACATACTTGAAAGGAAGAGTCGTGATGGTAGATCAAGAGACTAATGGAAAGAAGCACTTTAATTCCACCCTGTCTTCAAACAGCACAAAGGCTAAAATCTTTTCATTATTATTGGACACATTCTAAGAGAAACTACAGCTACTCTTTCCAGTTGGGTAAAATTTACTTTGTGAAAAATGTTAAAGAAATTTGAAAATTTGGCCAGGTGCGGTGGCTCACGCTTGTAATCCCAGCACTTTGGGAGGCCGAGGCGGGCGGATCATGAGGTCAGGAGATCGAGACCATGGTGAAACCTCGTCTCTACTAAAAAATACAAAAAATTAGCCGGGCGTGGTGGCGGGCGCCTGTAGTCCCACCTACTCGGAGAGGCTGAGGCAGGAGAATGGCGTGAACCCGGGAGGCAGAGCTTGCAGTGAGCCGAGATTGCGCCACTGCACTCCAGCCTGGGCGACAGAGCGAGACTCCGTCTCAAAAAAAAAAAAAAGAAATTTGAAAATTTAGATTTTCTTATGTATCCATCACATAGAGATGTTGCAATTTGGAGATAAATAGTAAAATTGAAACAATGTAATCATGTATTTTATATTGAATCAAAGTTTTCTTTCTTGGCATGTAATTCTTAAATTATTATAGACAATGTGGTCTATATTTTAATACACAAAAATATGTTTTTTAACTTTGCTTTTGGCAAAAATATTTGGATTGGTAGAATTTTGTTTTCCCTTAAGTATTCAACTACTTACTTCACATCTGTATAATTTGGGATTTAAAGTGCTATGAACATGACTTTAATTTTCTGGTAGGTCTGCAATTGTTCTTAAATGTAACATGAAATAGTTGTTTCAGATGATCTCTCAGTTACTCGTAGATTTAACTTTCTATGAGTCAAGTGTAGCCCAGATAATCAGACATGTCTTCTCTCCATCCAGGAGGCTTTCTAGCCATATAGTAGCATCAATTTTATAGAAGAAGAATGAGTTACAACATTGTTAGATGTACGTTCTGCATATTAAAATAGCATTAAAAGAAAAGGTAAAGAGTCACCAAAAAAAAGCAACATAAATGTTAAAGTGTTATTATCTTACATATGTGTGTATGTATGCAATTTTATAAACCACCAAAAGGAGGTTTACAGAAAAATGGAGGAAAAACCCACAAGAAAAGAAATACCAAGGAAAAATAAACAAACAGCTCATTTCTAGTAATCAAATAATTGCAAATAAAATTCAAATCTTCTCTTATGTCATTGCAAAAATTTTAAACATCACTGATAGTATTGTCAAGGATAAAGTAACACAACTACTGGCATACACAATTTTTAAAAGATACTAACTTTCAAATACGTGCATGTATTCTCAAAGCTATAAAAGTGATTATGCTATTTGTCCCAGGAATTCTATATTTAGGACTTTCTCCTAAAGAAATAAATAACAATATGTGCTGAGAAAATTTCTGCCCTATCCCAAGGTAGAAAGCTTTTTGATTAAATTATGCACAGCCATAAAATTACATGTCATGAAGCCACTTAAATGGTATTTTGAGAAATACAGAATGGCAATAAAACACACTTCTGATATATTACCTAGTAAAAAAAGTAAAAGACAATGTACTAATGACTTGTCAAAACCAGATAAATCATATTTATATATTAACATGTATGTACAGAAATATAGGTGCAAAATATTAACAGTGGTTATTTCTGGGTGGTGAGATTAAAACTATCTATCTACTTATCTATTTATTTTATTTTTATATTTTTTGAATTTTCTCTCATGAACTTGTGGACTCTTAAAATCAGGAATAAAAGAGGTACTGGATATAGTAAGACTTTCTAACATCATTCTCTTAGATCTTCTGTGCCCCTACAAACAAACAAACAAACAAACAAAACATGAATGACCTCATTAGATGACCTCACTAGATGGGTCAATTATGCAATTAAGTTAAAGTATTCAGAAGAAGTTTTATCCATTTGAACCATTTTATCACTTGTGTTGATTCTCCCTCAGAGGACTTGGGAGGTGAGAAACACTGATTATATGAGCACCCGAGTTTTAGGGTGAACAGTAAATGCTAAGGAAAATATAATGTGCTAGTGGACAGGGAGGCTTTGTCCTGCCACTAAGGAGTTGTGTCTGCTCTAGAAACTGGTATAAACAGGTTCAACACTCATAGTCAGTGCCTCTTATCATCAATATTTACCGTGAATTTCTAAATTATATTTTCCTTTCTGAATGTTTGATTAGGAAATGTATCTACAACCACAACTGTGATAGACAGCAAAAATGGATCTGTGCCTAAATCCCCTGGAAAAGTGCTGAAGAGGACAGTCACAGAAGACATAGTGACGACATTCAGCTCCCCTGCAGCCTGGCTTCTGGTCATTGCCCTGATAATCACGTGGTCAGCTGTTGCAGTCGTTATGTTTGATTTAGTGGATTACAAAAACTTTTCAGGTAAGTTCCATAAAATTTGGCTTTAAAATTAAAATTAATTCAAATGGAAAGAAACAGTGTCCCCTCCAGTTCTTGTTTGGTTTCTCTTTCATCTTAGTGTGAGGAAGAAACACCCCACGAATGTGCTTAAGGATCACTGAAATCTGTTTCTTCTCTTTTTCCTCCTATTCTCTTTCTTTGTCTGTGGTACTTATTGATTTCCAATTAAATTGATATCCTTATTTGCAAGAGCTGAACGAAGCCTGAATGTTGCCGTTCATAAAGATAATAGTTAAAAAGCTTGGGTGAAGATTTCTTTGGAACTGGTACTTTATCAAGCATTAATAAGGAATAATCTGTAGGTTTTACACTTTACACTTGGCAATATAAAACCAAACCAATCGAAAAACTTTTGGACAAATGGAAAATATTTTAAAGTATTTTTAAGTCCTGCTGTCATCTGGTCCTAAGCATCCTTGCCAGACAAACTCTGCTTCTCCCACCAGCCATCCTATTTCAAGTTCCTGAAAATAAAGAGAGTTTTTCACAAAATTACATGTAATTGTTCATTTTTTGTTCAATGATATTTTACACATTTTAAACTGTATTTATCTGTTTTGACATATGACACCCTCTATTGACTGTGAGCTCCTTAAGGAAAGGAATCAGCCAAGTGTTCAGTAAATGTTAAATGACTAGATGAGTGAATTTATTCTTTTCACTTTTTTACCATAAGCAAAACATTTCATTAATCTTTTAATGTGTTCTCTCATATGTACTCTCCCCTCCCCTTTTTACTTCCTCCAACAGGAGTAGAATCAGTAGGACCCAGACACTATAAATACTATTAATTGCATTCTACATATTCAGGGTTCTCCTATTTCTCATTATGGAATTTTACTCATTCAGCAATTACTTATCAAATGTTTATTCTTTGTGTCAGGAAATGGCTATGCCACAGATGTCAAGAAGAAATACAATATAAAATTATGAAAATATAGAACTCTGTTATTTGGGTTTATTGGCATAAAGGTATAATATAGTTTGGATATGTGTTCCCTCTAATATCATGATGAATTATAATCCCCAGTGTTGGATATGGGCCTAGCAGGAGGTGACTGGATCATAGGGATGCATTTTTTAGTGAATGGTTTGGTACTGTCCCCTTGGTGCTGTCCTCACAATAGTGAGTTCTCATGACATCTGGTTGTTTAAGTGTGTGGTACCTCCCCCCTCCACTCTCTCCCTCTTGCTTCTTCTCTGGCCATATGACATGCCTGCTCCTCTCTCCTCCTTCTACCATTATTGCAAGCTTCTTGAAGCCCTCCCAGAATCCAAGAAGACTCCAGCATCATGCTTCCTGTATAGGCTGCATAACTGTGAGCCAATTAAACCTATTTTGTTTATAAATTACCCAGTCTTAAGTATTTCTTTATAGCGATGCAAGAACAGCTTAATACAGAAAATTGGCACCAGTAGTGGGGTATTGCTATAAAGATACCAGAAAATGTGGAAGCAACTTTGGAACTGGATAATGGGCAGAAGTTCAAAGAGTTTGGATTGCTCAGAAGATAGGAAGAGGAAGGAAAGATTGAAACTTCTTAGTGACTGGTTAGATGGTTGAGACCAAAATGCTGATAGTGATATGAACAGTGAAGTCCAAGCTGATGAGGTCTCAGATGGAAATGAGGAATGTATTGGAGACTGGATCAAAGGTGATGCATGTTATGCCTTAGCAAAGATCTTGGCTGCATTCTTTTCATGGCCTAGGGATCTGTAAAGGTATGGACCTGAGAGTAATGACCTAGGGTATCTGCTGAAAGAAATATCTAAGCAGCAAAACATTCAAGATGTAGCCTGGCTGCCTCTACCAACCTATTCAAAGATGTGGGAACAAAAAAGTGACTAAAGGTGGAACTTATCTTTAAAGGGGATGCAGAGTATAAAAATTTGGAAAATTTGCAGCCTAGCCATGTGGCAAAGAAAGAAATAGCTTTTTTGAGAGAGGAATTCAAGCAGGCTGTGGAGAAACCGCTTGCTAGAGAAATTTGCATAACTAAAAAGAAGCTACGTGCTGATAGCCAAGAAAATGGGAAAAAGGTCTTGAAGGCATTTCAGAGACCTTTGCAGCAGTCTTTCCCATCATAGGGCCAGATGTCTAGGAGGTAAGAAGGGTTTCCTGGGTCAGGCTCAGGGCCCCACTGCCCTGGCCAGCCTCAGAAGAGTGCTGCCTACATTTTGGCTGCTCTGGGTCCAGCTGTGGCTTAAAAGGCCACAGGTGCAGATCAGGCTCCCACTCCAGAGGGCACAAGCCATAAGCCTTGGTGGCTTTCATGTGATGTTAAGCCTGCAGCCATGCAGAGTGCAAGAGTTAAAGAGGCTTGGCAGCCTCCACCTAGATTTCAGAGAATGTATGGGAAATTCTGGGTGCCCAGGCAGAAGCTTGTTGCAGTGGCAGAGCCCAAACAGAGAATCTCTACTAGGGCAGTGCAGTGGGGAAATGTGTGTTTGGAGGACTCACCCACACAGATTCCTCACTGGGGCATTGCCTACTGGAGCTGTGGGAAGGAGGCCACTTTCCTCCAGACCCCAGAATGATAGATCCACTGGCAGCTTCCACCCTGCACCTAGAAAAGCTTCAGGCACTCAACAATGTGTGAGCGCAGCCTCCAGGGCTGAACCCTGCAAAGCCACAACGGTAGAGCTGCCCAATTCCTTGGGACCCCACCCCTCATATCAGTGTTCCCAGGTTATGGGACATGGAGTGAAAGCTTATTTTGGAACCTTAAGATTTAACGACTGCCCTGTGGGGTTTTCAACATACATGGGACCTTAGCTCCTTTCCTTTGGCTGATTTCTCCCTTTTGGAACAGTAATGTTTACCCAATGCCTATACCCTTATTGTATCTTGGAAGTAAATAACTTGTTTTGATTTTACAGGCTCATAGGTGGAAGGAATTTGTTTCCAGATGAGACTGTGGACTTTGGACTTTGGAGTTAATGCTAGAATGAGTTAAGGCTTTGGGAGACTATTGGTCGGGGATGATTGTATTTTGCAGTGAGAGAAGAAAATGAGATTTGAGGGGCCAGAGATAAAATAATATAGTTTGGATATGTGTCCCATATAATCTCATGTCAAATTGTAATCCCCAGTGTTGGACGTGGGGCCTCTTGGAAGATTATTGTTTAATCGAGATGGATTTTTGAAGAACGGTTTGGCCAATTCCCTTGGTGCTTTCCTCACAATAGTGAATGAGATCTTGTGAGATATGATTTTTTAAGTGTGTGGCACCTCCCCTGCCCCCTACTCTCTTTCTTGCTCCTCCTCTAGCCATCCATCCATGTGACCTGCCTGCTACCCCTTCCCTTCAACTTCCACCATGATTGTAAGCCCCCTGAAGCCTTACCAGAAGCTGAGTAGATGCCAGCACCATGCTTCTGTACAGACTGCAGAAGTGTGAGCCAAATGAACTTCTTTTCTTTATAAATTACCCAGTTTCAGGTATTTCTTTATAGCAACGCCAGAACAACCTAATACAGGGTGTGATTGAGTTGACTCTGCCAGCATACCATTGGTAGCTGGACTAAAGTGAGCATCATCTAACAAGTAGCGAAAAGTCCCATGATATCAAGGAAAGCAAAAGGGCTATTTATCCAGAGTCATAAATGTCTAATCTAAATAGGCAATACATAGTTTATTGTGTAATAGAGGCTCTTAAAATACACACAGTTGTAACGTCTATAATGTAAATTGTGACCTAGAGTTTTAAGTAAAAGACACTTGGTTACCTTACTCTACAAAATTTCATTTCCCTTGAGCATTGACTGAAGTATTTCCCTAACAGAAGAAATGCCAGTAACATAGCCATTGCCCATGGAACTTAATTGCAGTGCTCCAATGGAAGCTCTACTGTGAACTATAAGTATGCCTTATATTTAAGTAATCTAATCTAAAAATCTAATTATAGGTAGCTGTGCATTTTATAAAATAAGAACAAATTCCTTTCAATGATAATTTCTGTAGTACACTTGTACATTGTTAACTTTACAAATATTTGATTTATATGCAATTCTTGAAATATGTGTATTATAAAAATGAAAGAACTATATAAATTATGGCTTCAATAACAGTTTCAAAATGTAAATTATACTCACACATTTAATGTTAATTTTGATAGACACAATTCAAACTTTTGCTAGGGATTAGTATTATCATGATGAATCTTTTGTACTATGTGATAATCTTTGAAATATGTAATTGTTAGTATTCACAAGGCTAGTGGTAAAAGAAATAAGCTGGAAATGATTTGGAAGGCCAGAAAGTCAGGGCAGCTGTCAGTTACTCTCTGGAAGTTTAGAAAAGTAGGTAAAGGTTGCTCTTCTGGGCAACCTTTACAATTCCTTATTTTCAGAATTCTGTCTGATTTATGCATATATTTGCTACTAGTGGGGGACATGCAGAAGTGGCTTTTATTTGTGTTTCATTTAGATGATTTGGGTTCATTGTTCAGCGCTAGGAACCTACAAGCTAACATGACTAGGAACTTATCTTTTCTTATCTGTGAAATGGGTATAACATCTTGCTTTCTATTCTGCAAAATTTTTGACTTTGATTCTTCTTATCAAATGAGACAAATTTTAAGGCACCAAATAAACAGACTGAAAAAGATATTTCACCTACAGCACACTTCTTACTTAATGTAACATCCAAATAATATTCAAACAATACTATGCATATCTGTCAATATTTGACACAATAGCTGAAAGCTACTCTGAATTACATAGGATAAGAGTTTATTATATCGTTTATGAATTCATGGTAGCTGATTAATCTATGTAAGGCTGTTGCAATGCATCTGGTGTTGGGTGCAAAGTAGTCAGGGTGGAAATTGGGAAGGGAAGATGGATAGAATGAGAGGGACTTGGGACAAACTGAAAGTGACAAGAACAAACTGAAAGACTTGTTTGTCTCTCACCACCACAAATTACAATTATGCGGATGAGCTGCAGGATAAATTGACGCCTGTCCCCCATGGAACTGCACGCACACCTGGCCAGGATTTGGAGATGCTGAAGGAGCCAGTCCAGTGTGCGCTGGAGATGTGGCGGCCGTTGCCACACAACAAGGGCAGCTAGACTCTGTGGGATCATGAGCATGAGCTGCAGAAGCACCTGCCCTACACCAACCTTCAGACAATAAATAATGGCTTCATTATTGCCACATTTGTGCCTTCCAAAACTTGCAAAAATGTCTTGTTTCCAACTGTTACCTGAAAACATACATATAAGGGAATTCTGGGAAGATAGTTCCAGCTTAGTGCTTTGACAGTGTACAAAGTCTTCATATAGGACAACAATATCATCTAACAGCTGAAATAGGATACTTGTGAGAGTGAAATGGAGAGCAATTAAGATTTACCTCAGGACATCAGACACAAACCAATGTGTATGATCTCTCTGTTATCCACATTGACTTTAGTTCTGTCCTCAAAGAAGAATGATTTTGGAAACCCTAAGTGGGGGGTGGGAGGACAGAGAAATATTGCTCTCTTAGTAATTGAGGCTAGGGACTTACAAAGGCTGCTGGAGATCTTCCCTTCAAGCTTCTGCATACTCAGCCAGAAAGACCTCCCTCTCAGAAAATGAAGGGGTGCCTTGATTATGTATTCTGATCTTTTGGGGCCAGAATTTGTAGGCTTTGGTTGAAATTTCTTATAAATTTCTTTTGCTTATTTATGAAGTGACAACTTTCTCTCTAAACAATCAGAAGTGCAAACAAATAGGATTTATAAATAAATGACTACAAACTAAGGCATTAGTGGATGTTGATGATTTTCCTCTAGGTCAGAATGTACAGCAATAGGGTGTGGTAACTCTTTTCCTTCCTAAGAACAAGGATCATCATTCATTAGCATCCTCATCCATAAGAGGAAAACATCATTACATGGTTGTACCAGCGTGTCTCAAAGCACACTTTGTAATTTTTGCAAGCATTCCACAAAATATACTTATTTCAAACCAATTTTGTAAGAATTAAATACAATAATCTATGTAAAACATACGTGCCTGGCACATAGGAGAGACTCATTAAATGTAACTTGAATTTGAATCTTATTACCAGGAAGTAAGATCCGTAATCTGAGAAGAGAGCCAGCAAGGACATAATGGTAGGAAGCATCAATTTCTTATGAAAAGTCTTGCAGACACCTCCTGATGTGCCTTTTAAATAGATTTTCTAATGAGGTGTGCCATTTATCTACTGCTCTTGGAAATTAATTTTCCTGACTTTTTTTCTTTTCTTGGCACTTAGCCCAGTTAAGCAGGTGCACTGTTTATCAGGCTATGAGTTTAGCAGAGTAAAATCGTTTAGGGAAGGCCCAAAGTCAGTCAGAAAGTACAAATTTAACATTTAATTTTACACACATACACACACACACACACACACACACGGATATGTTATTACTTTTTAGGAAACATGGAAGACTAAAACACTAAATGCAACATTTAGGACTCTATCAACTCTCATTTGTACTGAGTTTTCAAGAAGCACATTTTGTGTGTTTCTTACTCTGATTCAAGTCATATCTCAAATTCCATATATTTTGCTCACTACCCCAGGCCTATTTGGTCCTCTTGGTCATTACACCTAAAAAGATGCATTTTACTACCCAACTTCAGTCTGTCTATGAGTACCTGAAGGAAGCAAAGAGTTCTATAATTCAATATTTCCCAGACTCTAATAAAAAGTGTATAGATTCTTCATGAAATGAGGAAAAAGATAAAGAAAAAAAGTTTTCATTTTTAAGAAGTGTTCTTAATTCTTAGATTATATTGTTCCTACATTTTTAGTCTTAAAATTCTCTTTTGAAATTGTGGTAAAGCCGGATATTGTTTTTATTGTTGTTTTAATAAAGGCAAGAGCCTGAGGTGGGAGAATCACTTGAGCCCAGCAGGCGGATGTTGTGCTGAGTTGAGATTGTGCCGCTGCACTCCAGCCTGGGTGACAGAGTGAGACCCTATCTTAAAGCAAAAACAAAAACAAAAACAAACAAACAAAAAAATAAAGCTTCCAAAATTAACCTCGACTTCATTAAACAAATGTGTATTAAATAATTAGTCAGAATATGTTAACTGCTGTATTATCTCTTCTCCACTGATCTGTTAAATTTATAATATAGTGATCCCAGTAAATCATCCAACTGGAGTAGTATAATATTTTGACTTTTAAGCTACCAGAAAATTATTTCTGTTGAATCGTAGCTTGGAAACAAATCTATAGAAATCTATAAACCTACAAAAACCATGTGTTCCCATTTCTTATTATATGCATAGATTCAAATCTTGTTTATATTTAACATGGGCTTTTTTTAAGAAGAGAAAAGCAAATTCAATAGTCACACCTTTTATACATATTTATTAATAAAAGTATAATATGTGCCCTAATTTTCATCTGGATACTTGACAGGGGTAAAAGAAGCCAGAAGTAGTTTTTTATTTTGCTTTGAAATATAAAGTGCCTGTTATTTGACACAGGTCTAGCTCCAGTTAGCTGGAAATATTCCAGGTTTAAACATCTGTCGCAAAATTTTGCTGGTAAAAAATTGGTTGATTGGGGTCATATTGAGTAAGAGAGGTGAAATATACATCTATTTGCATTCAGTAATGTTCCTTTTGCCTCAAGAAGTAACAGTTGAGTATCAGTAAACTTAGTTTTACACTGCCATAAACTATTATATACTGAAATAACCACATAATTGTAACTAGGGATGTTTGTGTTTAATTTCATTAGGTCCCACACAAGTGCACATTTCCAAACTACTGAAGTAAGTTAATAGTAAAGATGAGTGTGGAAAAATGTCAATTGAGAAAGTTTTTTAAAGCAGAGGGAAAATGCCCATGCCTCAGATATTGAAAAGCAAGGATTGGAGCTACAATATGACTATTCAAATGTAGATTAGCAAAGTGACAGTCATTTCCTTCTGCAGTCAATAAAACAATTAGCTCACCAAAAGTGCTTTTAAATCAGGATCCTAGTTTTTCCTTTGGTTTAAAAGCATCTAAATATCCAACAATACTTGCAGATGCAAGTATTTTATTTTTTCAAAATTGCAAATCAAATGGATTTTATCTTTTAGAATCCAATGTACTTCAGGAGTTTTGCATCCTACCCTTTATTTTATTTTATTTTTTGCATGTGTCTCACTCTCTTAGTCTCTTTTGGCTGATATAACAAAATACCATAAACTGGATAGCTTATAAACAGACATTATTTCACAATTCTGGAGGCTGGGAAATTCCAGATCAAGTTGCCAGCAGTTTTGGTATCCGTGAAAACCTACTTTCCAGCTCATAGGCTTCTTGCTGTGTTCTCACATCATGGAAGGGGTGAGCTCTCTTAGGCCTCTTTTATAAGGGCACTAATTCTGTTTGTGAGGGCTCTGCCCTCAAGACCTAATTGACTCCAAAAGCCACAACTCCAAATACTATCTTTCACATTTCACTGGTGTCCATGTGAAGAGACCACCAAACATGCTTTGTGTGAGCAACAAGGCTGTTTATTTCACCTGAGTACAGGCAGGCTGAGTCTGAAAAGAGAGTCAGCGAAGGGAGATGGGGTGCAGCCATTTTATAAGATTCAGGTAGGTAAAGGAAAATTACAGTCAAAGGGGGGTTGTTCTCTGGTGGGCAGGGGCAGGGGTCACAAAGTGCTCAGTGGGGGCTTGTGAGCCAGGATGAGCCAAGAGAAGGAATTTCAGAAGGTAATGTCATCAGTTAAGGCAGGGACCGCCGTTTTCACTTCTTTTGTGGTGGAATGTCATCAGTTAAGGCAGGAACTGGCCATCTGGATGTGTACATGCAGGTCACAGGGGATATGATGGCTTAGCTTGGGCTCAGAGGCCTGACATTCCTGTCTTCTTATATTAATAAGAAAAATAAAACAACATAGCGGTAAAGTGTTGGGGTGACGAAAATTTTTTGGGGGGTGGTATGGAGAGATAATGAGCGATGTTTCGCAGGGCTGCTTCTAGAGGGATTGGGGCAGCGTGGGAACCTGGAGTGGGAGAGATTAGCTGAAGGAAGATTTTGTGGTAAGGGGTGATATTGTGGGGTTGTTAGAAGAAACATTTGTCATTTAGAATTATTGGTGATGCCTGGATACAGTTCTGTATGAATTGAAAAACTAAATGGAATAAGAGAGGGAGAAAAACAGGTATTAAAGGACTAAGAATTGGGAGGACCCAGGACATCCAATTAGAGAGTGCTCAAGGGGGTTGAGTGTAATTGCTTGCTTGGTTGGTGAGTTTTTAGGCTCTATCCAAGTTTTTGGGGTGCAGTTCAAGTTGGGCTGGTGTCCGGAATGAGACTGGGGCCTAATAAAAAGGAGTGTCCATGCATGAGCTCAAATGGGCTGTACCCTGTAGCATTCCGAGGACAGGCCCGAATTCTGAGAAGGGCAAGTGGTAAAAGCATTGCCCAGTCCTTTTTAAGTTGGTGGCTGAGCTTGGTGAAGTGTGTTTTTAAAAGACCATTAGTCTGTTCTACCTTTCCTGAAGATTGAGGATTGTAAGGGACATAAAGGTTTCACTGAATACCAAGAGCCTGAAAAACTGCTTGGGTGATTTGACTAATAAAGACTGGTCCACTATCGGACTGTATAGAGGTGGGAAGGCCAAACCAAGGAATTGTGTCTCACAGAAGGGAAGAAATGACCACGGTGGCCTTCTCAGACTCTGTGGGAAAGGCCTCTACCCATCCAGTGAAAGTGTCTACCCAGACCAAGAGGTATTTTAGTTTTCTGACTCGGGGCATGTGAGTAAAGTCAATTTGCCAGTCCTGGGCAGGGGCAAATCCCTGAGCTTGATGTGTAGGAAAGGAAGGGGGCCTGAACAATCCCTGAGGAGTAGTAGAATAGCAGATGGAACATTGAGAAGTGATTTCCTTGAGGATAGATTTCCACAATGGAAAGGAAATGAGATGTTCTAAAAGGCGGACTAGCGGCTTGTAACCTACATGGAAGAGGTTATGAAATGACGACAGAATAGAATGGGCCTGTGAGGCTGGAAGGGGATATTTTCTTTGGTCTAAGAATCATTTGCCTTGTGTGGGAAGAGACTGATAGATGGAAGTTTCAGTGGGGGAGTGGGTGGGAGTGGCCAGATGAGAAGAAGAAAAGCTGCCCTGCGGGATAGAAGTTGGAAAGCTAGCTGCTTTTTTAGTTACCTTATCAGCATAAGCATTGTCCTGAGCGATGGGATCTGATGCCTTTTGATGGCTGCTTTTTTAGCTACCTTATCAGCATAAGCATTGTCCTGAGCGATGGGATCTGATGCCTTTTGATGGCCTTTGCAGTGAAGGACTCCACTTCCTTTGGAAGTAAAGCGGCTTTGAGAAGCGTTTTTATTAGAGAGGCATTAATGATGGGGAACCCTTGCATAGTGAGGAAATTTCTTTCACCTATAAAACAGCATGGTGGTGTAGGATATGGAAGATCTATTTAGAGTCAGTATAAATATTGACCTGTAGTCCCTTTGCAAGAGTGAAGGCCCAAGTTAAGGCAATGAGTTTGGCTTACTGAGAGGTAGTTGAGGGGGGCAGAAAGTATATGCATCAGGTGTGAGGAAGAAAATAGATTTTGGAAGTTACGAGAACTATAGAGTGAGTTGAGCATAGTTTGTGATTTTGAGGGCCTCTAAAAGTATTAAAGCAGCAGCAGCAGCCACACGCAGACATGAGGGCTAGGCTAAAACAGTAAGGTCAAGTTGTTTGGACAGAAAGGCTACAGGGCGCAGTCCTGGCTCTTGTGTAAGAATTCTGACTTGACTGAAGTAATGGGGGCTGTCTGTGAAGCCTTGTGGCAGTACAGCCCTGGTAATTTGCTGAGCCTGATGGGTGTCAGGGTCAGTCCAAGTGAAAGCAAAGAGAGGCTGGGATGAAGGGTGCAAAGGAATAGTAAAGAAAGCATGTTTGAGATCCAGAACAGAAGAATGAGTTGTGGAGGGAGGTACTGAGGATAGGAGAGTATAAGGGTTTGGCACCACGGGGTGGATAGGCAAAACAATTTGGTTGATAAGGTGTAGATCCTCAACTAACCTGTAAGACTTGTCTGGTTTTAGGACAGGTAAAATGGGGGGATGATAAGGGGAGTTTATAGGCTTTAAAAGACCATGCTATAGCAGGCTAGTGATAACAGGCTTTTATCCTTTTAAAGCATGCTGTGGGATGGGATATTGGCATTGAGCGGGGTAAGGGTGATTAGGTTTTAATGGGATGGTAAGGGGTAAATGATCGGTCACCAAGGAGGGAGTAGAAGTGTCCCATACTTGTGGTTTAAGGCGGGGAGATACAAGGGGAAGATGCAAAGGAGGCTTTGGGTTGGGAAGAAGGGCAGCAATGAGATGTGGCTGTAGTCCAGGAATAGTCAGGGAAGCAGATACTTTGGTTAAGATGTCTCGGCCTAATAAAGGAACTAGGTAGGTGGGGATAACTAAGAAAGCGTGCATAAAAGAATGTTGTCCAAGTTGGCACCAGAGTTGGGGAGTTTTAAGAGATTTAGAAGCCTGGCCATCAATCCCCACAACAGTTATGGAGGCAAGGGAAAGAAGCCCTTGAAAAAAGGTAATGTGGAGTGGGTAGCCTTCATATTGATTAAGAAGGGGATGGACTTACCCTCCACTGTGAGAGTTACCCAAAGCATCTGTGATGGTCCAGGAGGCTTTTGAGGCAATCAGGCAGTGTCAGTCTTCAGCTGCTAAGCCAAGAAGATCTGGGAAGGAGTCAGTCAGAGATCCATGGGCCAGAGTTCCAGGGACTCTGGGAGTGGCCGCCAGGCAAGTCCAATTTCCAGTGGGGTCCCGCACAGATGGGACATGGCTTAGGAGGAATCCTGGGCTGCGGGAATTCATTGGGCCAGTGGCCAGATTTCCGGCACTTGTAGCAAGCTCCTGGGGGAGGAGGTTCCGGAGGAACCCCTGGCAGCTGCAGTTCAGGCGTCTGGAGTTCTTGTGTGCTGGTGATGTGGCTGGGGTTTGTCTCACAGTGGAGGCAAGGAATTGCAACTCAGAAATACATTGCTACTTGGCTGCCTCTACTCTATTGTTGTACACCTTGAAGGCAAGGTTAATTAAGTCCTGTTGTGGGGTTTGAGGGCTGGAATTTAATTTTTGGAGTTTTATTTAATGTCGGGAGTGGATTGGGTAATAAAATGTATATTGAGAATAAGATGGCCTTTTGACCTTTTAGGGTTTAGGGCTGTAAAGCATCTCAGGGTTGCTGCCAAACAAGCCATGAACTGGGCTGGGTTTTTCATATTTGATGAAAAAGAGTGTAAATGCTAACTGATTTGGGATAAAGAAAAAGGAGCATTAACCTTGACTATGCATTTAGCTCCAGCCACCTTTTTAAGAGGAAATTGCTGGGCAGGTGGGGGAGGGCTAGTCGCGGAATGCAACTGTAAGCCGGACCTGGTGTGAAGAGGGGAGGTGATAAAGGATTATAGGGTGGGGGAGTGAAGGCTGAGGAAGAATTGAGACCCAGGTCAGCCTGGCGATGAGCAGCCTGGGGAGGAGGGGAGAGGTCATTGTGTCTGTAGAAAAGGAAGATTGGAAAGAGGAAAGACTCAGAGACACTTGAGGTTGGGACTGAGGGGACAGGTGGGAGGGAAAGAAGGAAGATTTGGGATGAGTTGCATTGGGAACAGAGACTAGGGAGGGACCGATGTGTAAAAGAATGCCTGGACGTCAGGCACCCCAGACCGTTTGCCCATTTTACAACAAGAATTATTTAGGTCTTGTAGGATGGAAAAGTCAAAAGTGCTGTTTTCTAGCTATTTGGAACCACTGTCCAGTTTGTATTGGGGTCAAGTGGCATTACAGAAGAAAATAAGGAATTTAGGTTTTAGGTCAGGTGTGAGTTGAAGAAGTTTTAAGTCTTTGAGAATACAGGCTAAGAGAGAAGAGGGAGGAATGGAGGGTGGAAGGTTGTCCATAGTGGAGGAGGTAAGTCCAGGGAAAAGAGAGGGTAGAGACACGGAGAGAAGGGGTGGGGGATGCTTGCCCCCCAGGAAAGTGGAGAAGGGGTAGAGACAGGGAGGGAAGGGGTTGGGGGATGCTTGCCCCCCAGAAAAGTGGTGCTTGCTTCTAAGGGTGAAGGATCAAGGCAGGCGTCCCTGCGTGGTCAGACACTTCTGAAACATGGGTGAATAATCAGGCAGGTGTCCCCGTGTGATTAAACACCAAGGGAAGACTGTCTTCCCAAGTCCGTGACTGGCTCCAGAGTTTTCGGTTCGTGGATAAAATGTGTCTCCTTTGTCTCTACCAGAAAAGGAAAGGGACTGAAATTAAGAGAAAGGAGAGATTGAAGTGTGGCACCAAGATTGAAAGGAGAAAGAGGTTGAAGGATAGTGAGAGAGGTTGGAGAAGAGAGTAGAAAGAGGCTGCTTACCTGATTTAAAATTCGTGAGATGTTCCTTGGGCTGGTTAGTCTGAGGACCAGAGGTCGTAGGTGGATCTTTGTCATGGAGCAAAGAGTAGGAGGACAGAGGATTGATCTCCCGAGGGAGGTCCCCCAATCTGAGTCACGGCACCAAATTTCACATCTCACTCACGTCCGTGTGAAGAGACCACCAAACAGGCTTTGTGTGAGCAACAAGGCTGTTTATTTCACCTGGGTGCAGGTGGGCTGAGTCTGAAAAGAGAGTCAGTGAAGGGAGATAGGGGTGCAGCCATTTTATAAGATTTGGGTAGGTAAAGGAAAATTACAGTCGAAGGGGGGTTATTCTCTGGCGGGCAGGAGTGGGGATCACAAGGTGCTCAGTGGGGGAGCTTTTGAGCCAGGATGAGCCAGGAGAAGGAATTTCACAAGGTAATATCATCAGTTAAGGCAAGGACCTGCCATTTTCACTTCTTTTGTGGTGGAATGTCATCGGTTAAGGCAGGAACTGGCCATCTGGATGTGTACATGCAGGTCACAGGGGATATGATGGCTTAGCTTGGGCTCAGAGGCCTGACACCATCACTTTGGGATTTGGATGTCAACATATGGATTTTGTGGGGGCATAGACATTTAGACCATAGAATTCACTAGAGGAGAGGGACAGAGTGGTCATTTTAGTCTAATATTGGTATTATCCAGAAGTCATAAAGAGAGAGAGCAAGTGAGATTTAGAGAAAGAGCGAGATAGAAAAGAAGAAGAAGAAGAGGAAGAGGCATAGAAGGAAGAGGAAGAAGGAGAAGGGGGAGGAGAAGGAAGAGAAAGAGGAGGAAATAGAGAAAGACTGAACAGGAAAAAATTATATTGCAATTAGAATTTTTGTAAAACCAATCCTCCAAGTGAGGTTAATGTTAGAAGAACCATAGGAATTTTATTAACCCAACTTTTAATGTCATCATGCTTTGAGGAGTGTTCACTGAGATAAAGATAAGAGACTCCAGGGAATTTCAACCTATGTGTATGGTCTCTATGTTAAAAATCTCATGAATGTAAATCTATTCAGACACTTAGTTTTGAAGTTAAATCACTTATATAATTTTGATTTATTGTTCAAGTGATTGTATACAACTATTTAAATATTCTATTTTTAAAATAGAACATTTATTCCTAAGTATGGCAATAGCAAAGTATTCACTCATTTGTAAAGTAAGGTATTTAAATATATGAAAATAAGGTTTCCTCATACTCTCCTCTTTACAAAAGCATCTGAAAGCTGTTCTATAGAAGCATGTCAAAATTTATTTCACAATCTGATTACTCAGTCTGAAATCTAATTATTCAATATTTGTATATCTTGCTAAATCATAAAGTGTTAGATAAAAAATTTATTTTAATCTACATATTTAGTTTCAAGAAAATTTTACAGCATAGCTTTTATTCCACATTTCTGTCCATGTGAGGATCCTTGAAATACTCTTATATATTGTAAACAAAATTATCAAGTGCAAAGATTATAGCACAGTAGCTGAATTCAATTTTCATTGGCCTCCACCTCTGCATTTCATTATTATTTTTCCTTTTTTCCTCTCAAATTGCTATCAGTTAGCCAGTTCTTCCCCAATTATTCTTTTAGTATAAATAATTTTAAAGGGTCAATATAAGTGAATATAAAAAACAGGATCTCAAAAAATGAGCCTCTCAAAATGCTTCTGTGTGGAAAATCTATTTTTAAAACATGGTTTCAGGACTATAAATTATTACTATTTTGGTTGCAACAGAAGTGGCTTATCAGATGCCAAAATATCAAGTGTTGCTTCTGGAACTGAAGCAATATATACAAATATAGCCATCCTTCCTGCGTTTTTCAAGAAAAAATAATAAGAAAATGTGTAATTCCAGTACTATACACTTAGAAACGTCCACTGGCAGGATATAAACTCATCTTAGGGTTTAAATACAGAGGAATAAAGGTGTTGCAATAAACATTTTTTGAATTCTTGACTTCCTTGGATGTTTTACTTATGTCTCTAATTTTGTCTTTACTTTCAATTTGAAATAAAACAGAAAATAAGAAAGCAATAAATTCATGGGAGAAAAAAAGGCATTTGGCTCTAAGAGGTTGAAACCTTTTCCACTGTGATGACAAAATTAAAAATGGCCGTTCTAACATCAATGAAGTCAACCAAACATACCCAGGACGAGTGGCCCAACTTATGAGAAACTGTTTGGACTTGAAAAGCTTTAAAGTACGATGTCTTCAGTAAACATCAGGTCAATGAAGACACCAAATTTCACTGTGAATGTATAAGCACATATTTTTGTTTATTCGTAAATACCTGTGCCTAGTATTTTTGATGCTGAAAACTCCAGGACCCAAAGTCTCAGAAGACTATTAAATTCACTGTGAAAGCTTTTTGTTTCCAATGAATTCTGCTTAGAAATAAATTAAATTAGCATTTCTACCCTATACCCTTAAGAAATAGTTGACTATTAACAAATAATGCCAGACCTTGAGCCCAAACTGTTTCATAAGCCTTTGTATTCTCTCAGCTACATTTCTGAGTCTAAGAAACCTATTGACTTAGTGGAGAGAGCATTGTTGTATGCATATACTGACCCACCACTTCAGATTTTGAAAACACTTTTGTTTTGTTTTTCCTATCTGTTTTTTCTTTCTTCCCATCTTAGGCAGTGGGATGGGAATGAGGAAACATCTGAAGTTTCATTTGGCACTGGGAAAGTTCTAAGGAAATTTGTTTACCTTCAAGACAAAGACTAAGTAATTTCACAGTAATTTAAGCAAAAATTGACATGTAACTCGGGGCATATTAAATGACACATAATTTGCTAAAATTTTTCTTGATAAAAATTTCACCAGTAGAAGCAAAAGTATTCATATACATATTTGCAGAAAGGGAGAAAAACTAGTCACTTAAAATTATTTCTTTAGGTCTAGAAAATTATCTCTATGTATTTTGAAATAACTTTCCTCACATACCAAAATTAGAACCACCTAGATATCAATTATATATTACACTTAGAATATTGTACATAATCAGTGCTCAATAATTGTTGTAAAAGAGAAATCTCTGTTTTGCTTAGCCAACCTCATATTGAGTACTACCATACGGAAGGTACATACAGCAACATATACCAAGTTTAATTGTTCCTGGTTTGGGTAGCATTCATGACATTAAAAAAACCTTTACCTCAATTTAGTTCCAAATATTTGGATCTGAATATTTTCTGGGCGGTCAGGGGCAAACATTTGTTGTTTCATGAGTTCCAGTGAAAACAGTCTTTGGATTTCATGGACCTTACCAAGGTTCGCTATGAGGGCGTAGTGACTAAGTGATCTCATGCTAATATTTATAGCAGCCTGCATTTATGGAGCGTTGTATGTTTCAGTTAAATGGTCATGAAAATTAAACTGATAATTATCTAACATTTATTAAATCATATGTTCTGCCCTATATGCTGATATGGTTTGGTAGTGTCCCCACCCAAATATCATCTTGAATTATAGCTCCCATAATTCCCACATGTTGTAGGAGGGACCCAGTGGGAGATAATTGAATCAGTGGGGGCAGTTTCTCCCATACTGTTCTCATGGTCGTGAATAAGTCTCTTGAGATCTGATGGTTTTATAAGGGGTTTCCCTTTTCACTTGGCTCTCATTTTCTCTTGCTGGCCACCATGTAAGACATGCCTTTCACCTTCAATCATGATTGTGAGGCTTCTTCAGCAAAGTGGAACTGTGAATCCCTTATACCTCTTTTTCTTTATAAATTACCCAGTCTCGGGTGTGTCTTTATCAGCAGTGTGAAAACGGACTAATACACATGCTTTACACCAAAAAGTTTATGTACACTGTGCTTGAGTGAACACCACTAAGTGTCATCTGGTGCAAGCAGAGTCATGGGCAGAAGGGCAGAAGATTCCTGGGACCCCTGTTTTCTTGCCTTCCTGTGGAGTGGATCAGACCGATGCAGATGGGCAAATCTAGAGACTCCACCTCTTAGTTGTTCTTTCCTTGGAAGGAAAGCATGAGAGTAGCATTAAGGTTGGGGTTCATCATTTGGGTTTGAGCACTATGCAGTCAGAGTTTAGGTGCCAAGTGCATCAGTGAATGCTGGAAACACCAGTTGTGTAGCACTTGGAGACTTTGGGAGAAATTGAGATCATACACAGGCCTCCTGTTGAGGGGAGGGGAAGCTATTAGTTCTGGCTAGCAAGCTGAAAAGAACATTTTGGTCATTCAACAGACAATCTTGCTTATTTCTTCGCATTGATTTTTACTAATTAGCAGGCATTGTACCATTTGATTTGTCTATATTATCTCATGTATTACACATAAGATCCTTATGCAGTCTTATTCTTATTGTCATTTTATGGCTCAGCAAATGGAAGCACAGAGTACTTTATCCTTTTTCCCACTAACTGAATATGTTATAAATTGGAGTACAGAGAGGTTGAATAGAGGAATAACAGGCACTAGAATGTTGAGGTCTTGATTTAGAATAGTGACTTTGGGAAAGCAAGGCATTGATAAATTTTATAGACATGGTGAAAGTTAATCTTCTCAATATCATAGAGCTAATAGGTTGGGGAAGTACCAGGACTAGAGAAAAGTGAGTTTAGTACCATGGGTGCAAAATTGGAGTCTTCCAAAACACTCAAAAACTGAAATAAATAATATTTTCATGCAGAGTTTAAATTTTCAAAATTAATGCAAAAATCTATGATGAAGAAAATATCAATATTTTAAATAAAGGCAGAATGATTATTACTGTTTCTCCTTTTGTTTCAATATAGTTGGCACAGCACTGGGTAGGAAGCTTGGACTTGAATGCTATCAGTCTGAACTCAGAACCCAAGCTTGTAACCATTGTTTGCTGATGTTTCTCAGGATATGAAAAATAAAGAAAGGTCAAATATCACCTACAGACTCTAAGACTGATGGCCAAAGATAAAAGTGAAACTAGGGACTTGATTTTTTAGAAGGGAAGCAGAGAAAATGATTATTTTTCTAGTCCCATTTAGAAACTTAAGTACATGTATAGTTTAGCTTCAAAACTGGAGGACAAATAAAAATCTTATTTAAACTTTTCTTGGCCTCTCTTGTCTCTCTTGGCACTCTTTCATCAGTGCCAAGAATCCAATTACTGACCACAAGTAACCACAAGCAGTTTTCCCGGAATTCAGTGGTATATTTTTCTGTAAGAAACCTTGGATACAATTAAGAATGACTTGAACACTGAGAAACATTTCTTATCGCGTATAACAGAAGTGCTGAAGGTAGAGTGATTTCAACATTGGATACTTCAAGGCCTTAGCAATGTCATCATGGACTCATTTTTTTTTTCCAGTTTTAATCCTTGCCTTTCTCAAAGAGCCAGCTACTGTTCTCATGGTTACAAGATGACTGAAGCAGCTGCAAGCTTTTTTGTTCCCATGCAGTAAAGTCTTTGTTCTTCCTTTTAAGAGCAAGAAAACCCCTTCTAAAATCTTCCCATCCAAAACGAGACCCTAGAATCAATTGTGAATTTACGTTTTTTGTTTGACAGCATATAGCACAATAGTTAAGAATCTTGTTTTGGTGGCCTAAAATGGGTGTAAAATGTGGCTCCATCACTTACTAGCTATTGTAACCTGAGGCATCTTATTTAAATTATCTGTGCCTTAGTTTTCCTATGTTTTTAAAAATGGTATAAAATAATATACCTATGTCATTGGGTTATTGAGAAGAAAATGTGAATTAGTACATGTAAAGTTTTTATAATGGTGTCTGACTATTTTTAAGATGATCATCACGGTCATGTATATAATTAAACTTAGGGAAACATGAAAGCTAAGAAAGTATAATTACCTAAGTATCTCCTTAAAAAAAGACATCAATAAAAGTTTTAGTCTGCATTGAATAATATTTTTTTCCATTGATATGATCTGGATTGGGATGTGAGGTCTGAAAGACAGAATAAGAATCAACTTCAGGACTACTGTCTTATTTAAATGTGTGTGCGTGTGTGTGTGTGTGTCTATGTGTGTATTTAGGTTTTGGAAGAAGTGGTCCACATGGCTGAAAATCAGAAAATCAGAAGCTGATCTCAAGCTAGCAATGATAACTGCATAAAAATAGCCTGCTTTGACTATTTTAGAACCAGGCAATATATATGTGTCTGCAAAGTACATATAGTGCATTTAAGCATAAGGATAATTAAACTGATTTCAATTTTGTTGGATTTTATTGTTAAGCTCTTCAGTTAACACTTAGAAAGAAGGGAAATGGAGAAATAGTCTCAATCTATTCTCATCATAAAAATCTCATTCGCAGATTTTTCCATTAGGTATAAAATATACCAGTGCTAAAAATGCCTTTAACGGTGCCAGAACAATCCAGTTCCTTACATACGATTCTTTTAAAATGCTTAATTGCAATTATAAAATTCCATTTCATTTCCTTTGTCTAAGGTTTAATCTCACCACTCAAACAGCCATTTTTGCTCACATGAAACTCTCTGGAATGTAGTAAAATGGGGTGCAAAGAGTGAAAGTACATTATCAATGAATCATGGAGATAGGCTTCCCAGAGAGCAGCGTTTTACTCCTGGGGTCACTGAATGGTCTGTGTGCTCCACGAATCCCTCAGAATGGAATATAAAATTAAAAATTTCCCCAGAAATCCTCTCTTTCATATACTTTTTCCCTTCTCTATGAGATCTTCCCATCAGTATAAACCATGGGATATTCTTCCTATTTGAACAATGGTAAAAACAGAAAAACTCACTATGATCCTAGTTCCTCTTCTAGTATTACTCAATCTCTGTCATATACAGAAAAATATACTCACTGCCTCCAAATTTTTCTATTTCATCTTGAATGCACTCCACTGAAACTGCTTTTTGAAGGTCATGAGTGACATCCTCATCATCCAATCCAAAGGTCCATTCTCAGTCTTCAACTTTCTTGACCTATCCATAGCATTTTCCAGTTGATCACTCTATCCGCCTCAAAAACAATGTATTAACCCGGTATCTAGTGCATTACACTTTCTCGGTTCCTTCTCCCTCTCTCTTTCTTGCTCACTCCTGCTCTGCCTGTCACTCTCTCTGTCATCTCCCCTCAGAATACATTGTTGGCTCCTGCCTATCTCTCTGACTTATCTCCCTGATGTTTGTTAAAGTGTCTCTGGGTCAACTTCCTTGGTGATCTCACTCATTGTTATGGCTTTGATGCCTTCTGTCTTCTGTTGGATTCTGAAGTTTCTGTTTTCAGGTAGAGCTTCTCTTTTGTATATCACATTGCATTATACAAATGTCTACATCTTGATGTAAGTATCTAACAGGCAACCCAAATTTTGAAAGTCTAAAACTCAGCTACTTTTCTACTCCCAACCCCACCCTCACCCAAGAAGAATCTTGTTTCTCTCCAGTCCTCCCCCATCTCAGAGCATTGCCTTCCTTCCTTCTAGTTTCTCACACCAAAAACTTAGAAGTTATCCTGGATTTCTGTCTTTCTCTCATATCACAGCCACACTGGAAGCATCTACTATTAATTCTGTCATTGAAATACATTCGGAATCTAATTGCATCTCACCACACACACTGTTACCACCCTGATAGAAATCATGATCATCTTTCTCTTGGATTATTTCAGTTGGCTTCATACTCGTCTCCCTGTTCCAGCCTGGCACCCTTTCAATCTTCAACGCAGTAAAGGAAGTCAAATCACTTCATCTTTCTGCTCAAATCTTCCAATGACTTCCTATGTCAATCAGAGTAAAAGCCTAATTTGATGTACTTAACCTTTAGATAGTATAATACATTGATATAATTCTCATCTCTTAAATATATCAAAGAGTGAAGAATCTCTGAAAAGCTAAAATAGTTTTTAAAATTAAGGAAAACACAGCTCTAAAATTTAATTACAGCTTGATAAAAATCAGATGCAATTTATACCATATTTCTAGATAGATCACCTCTGTAATCACATCCTAAAGGCTATGCTTGCCTCTTCAGAGCAGTTTTCATATGATTGGAAGAACAAAATTTTGGAAATCCCTAATCTATTTGCTTGCATTTTTTATGATTCAATCTTTCATTTAGCAAACATTTTATATCTCCTAGGACATAGAAAAGGGAAGACTTATAGATTCTATCCATTGAAGTTACTAGCAGTCCAAATACTTTTTTATTTCATGTACAGGGATGACTAACAGATAAATCCAATATATTCCAACTAGAGCTTGATATGATCACTAACTTGACTATTCCAGATTCTTCCTGTGGTATCACAAATTAGAATAAATGGGCCTATCAGTCTTAATTTAGCCACAACTACCTTACTTAACTTGCAGAACTTGTTATTTGTCTGAAAACTTACAGACTCATCTTTTCTATAAAGCTGTCCCATACGATATGGGCTGAAATTATTTCTTCCATTCCTGAACATCCATAACATAGGGTTTATTTGCACTCTGGGTAACATAAATACACATTATTTTAATTCATTCCTAATTTTTTCCTGTGCTAACTCTTATTTGGATTATAAACTTCCCAAGGGCATTTTCTTTCTTGGCATGCATGCATATTATAGCAAGATAAAGTTTCTATTTCTGAGCAAAAAATTGTAGCCAGGAGATATTTAGAATGTTGAAATTGACATATTCTTTGTGTCAAAAGAACAAATCAGTAAAAACAGCTTTTCTTAAGTTCTTTGGAAATGATCACAAATTTTTTCTTTTTTTTTTTTAATTACTTTTAGCAAGCTCTATTGCCAAGATTGGCTCAGATCCTTTAAAACTAGTACGTGATGCTGTGGAGGAAACCACGGACTGGATCTATGGCTTCTTTTCTTTGTTATCTGATATCATCTCATCTGAAGATGAAGAAGATGATGATGGTGATGAAGATACTGATAAAGGTACAAAGAACATAGAGATATATCTAACTGCTAGGACCAACATTAAATATGTATTATAGTGGCTTGCCTCATTTAAATTCAAATGAGCACTTGGGTCAAGCTAAACCAAAATGAATACACTTCTGACTGCTAAAAGCATATCAACAGGCTGCCAAACACAGTAAATTGTTCTTTATTTGATTTTCATCTTATAGCTTATCTACCACTATGGCAAAGATGTCAAAATTAAATGCTAATATTAATGTAACATTACAGCAAAGAGAGTCTCATTATGCACTACTATAAAACCACAATACAAACTCACATTTATATGCTTCTTTGGAAAAAATAGTAGTAGTTTTCAAGTTTATCTCTAGGAAGATTAAAATAAAAACAGTAAAACTAAAAATACATATAAGTGTTTTATACACATATGTCATATTTATAGTCATATAGCAGAAAGCAATCTTACTAAAAGTACAATCAAAAGAGTAAATTTATTGGACCAAATGGTGGTGTAGAATAGAAGGACACATTCTAAATGTCCTAACAATTATGCAACTAACCTATGTGCTCTCTCATATATATTAATGAATAAAAGGAAATAGCCAACTCAAACCACATAAAAACTGCCACTGAATGAGTATGAAAAGAACAAAGCATTGTGATTCCATCTATTAGATAACATTTTTTAGGGTCAGTCTTAGTCATCAGAAATCATGTATTCAGCCTTGACTACCAGGAAAGCTTTTATTATTAGAGTATTTTTATAACTTATCCTGAATTTATATTTGTTTTGGCCCCAGTAAGAGTTCAAGATGAACAATAGAGAATTGAAATTAACATGATATATAACCTATAATGTATAATTTGGATCACTGCCACAATTTTATTGAATTCATAAAAATGAAACAATCTTATATAAATGTATATAAACGAAACTTAAAAACTGGAATTTGGGAAGCAATGTAATGTAAATGATTGTTAAAACTAATAGATTTTTTTTAAAATGAACAAAGGGGAAAATAATGATGTTATATTATTCTATGCTAAAATATTTTCTATTTTTTTTTTAATCTTGGTCTAGGAGAAATAGATGAGCCTCCCTTGAGAAAAAAAGGTTAGTTGTTTTCACCTTTGATAATAATTATCTTTCTCTTATGGTAATATTGGTTTTCAGCATGGTTCAAATATATTCTACTTGAGTTGCAGCCTTTATTTATTTTAATATAAAGGTTTTGTTTAATAATTAGGCCAAGATTTATAGTCAGAAAAAAAATACTCAATTTCTTTTCCAATGAAGGTGATCTCACTATTTTTCTGTTGATTATTTTTTAAATGCCTTATTCAGTAGATTTGTATGGATTCATTTATACACAGACCAATATGAGCTGGAATTTGAGGAATGAGGGGAGAATTCTGTAGCCTTAGAAATGGCCCAGAAAATGATAACACGCATGATTTATTCTCACCATGGTCAGATTTATTGATTTTAAATTTTTATTCTTATTCTTTTCCTTTTAATTTTTTTGCCATCATTATTTTGCATGTTAGGTGATGACTGTGGGCCAGGACAACAAGATGGTGAGGGACATAACAGTCTAGGAGGCAAAGGCATATCCAGTCAGTATGTGTGATGTGTCATTGTCATGGAGTGGAGTCACCTGGATGTGCCTGGATGTGCTGTAGAGGAATTCCTTGCAGGAATAGTTAAGTTGACTGAGTGAAGTGGTCACAGCCTGAATGATGAGAACAACAAACCTAGGACAAAGGACAGCAATGCAGCAGGAATTTCAGAAGCACAGGGATTTTGACAGGAAGGAGTAGGAACTGCATCTGGAAGGGGCACTGGGGAGCAGGTAGTACCATCTTGAGGTACATTTCTTGTGAGAAAAGAGCCAACACTCAAGCCAGACTTAAAACAATTGCAATGTTTTGGTTATTGCTACACATGGGCAGGCTGTTGAGGGTATTTACCCAGGAAGATAACCCTGGCTTCTGTTGCTACTGTGGATTCAAACAGTGGGATCCAAACTTACAGTTTCAGCCTTCCCTGAGAAAATGATGACTACCCCACACTCTCTGGGGTAAAATCCACTTAGTGTATGTTAAATTAGAAACTTTGGATTTGTAACTTATGCAGCAAAAAAGAGCTAAGCCAGTCAAATTCAACTATGGCAAAGGCATCCAGAAATGAAAGTGTTTATAAAGCTCTGTGAGGAGAAAGGAAGGATTTCTACACCAGCAAATCCAGAATGAAAACTCAAGCACTCAAGACAGACTTCAGCCATCAAATTCAGGTTTAGAGATTCTAGATTTGTCTATAAAGTTCAAGAGATCAGGAGCAGGGTCTTTTTATAGCTGATTTCCCATAGAGAGTGAACATAGTCAAACTTTCAGTGAGCTATTAGTCATTATCTGGAAATAACAGCTTATGCACGTTTATTTTCATTGGAAATGGAAGAAGGGAAAACAAGATAAATAATGTTTGCTCATTTATACTTATAAACTGAATTCCATAAGACTATTGTAAAGCCATATTTTTCATAAATTGATATTTACTATTTAATAAAAAATCTTTTGATTTAAATTTTTCTTTGAAGTTATTTTAAAATTAAGCTTCATAATTAGTCTAAATGGCAAATTCATACAAAGCTGTTTTACTATTGTTTCTTAAATTATTTCCTTGATTCAGCAAATCAAATTTTTACCAATAAAATTATTAAATGGTTGTTTAGGGTACTTTTAAAAAATGTTAGAAATGTTTATTAGTCAAAAATAGTCTAAGGGGTATATGTCCTTCAACACATGTGCACTAATGTCCTTAAAGATTACATACTCAAAATTAGGAGAATTGACTTTAAATCACCTGAATATATTTTCTTAATAGTATTATTCACAAAGTTACATGAAAAAAATTGACATTTAAGTAAAAATCTCAGATGCTCTATCTTGAGTACAGAGGCTATGTAATAATAAACCTTAGTTGAAAGTGAATTCAAGAAGATCTATTTCATTGTAATTATTATTTTTTATGTGTAAGCTTTTCTTTCATAGAAGTATAGAGGCAATGAGAGCTTTAAAGTAGTAGGTAATATTTTATAAAACATTTATAATACTTATTCTACATTTTAAGTATACTTTCAACATTATTACTAGGGGAGAAATTCTATAAATTATTATTGTCTTATAAGTTATTTTATTCATTTTTACATTTACAAATGTTGGTTTAAGAAGGAATTTGGGGGCAATGTAGAATGATAGTCTCTTAAAACATTTGATTTTTACACATCTAAATGACTCTTCATTAATACCCTTCTCAATTCATATATATTCAATAATATTTAGTCATTTTATATTGCCTAAATTATCAGGCTGTAGCATTTTTTATTCAACTGCCCTATGTCTACCTAAAACATTTTATTTGAATACACTTAGTTTTATTTGTTGAGTTATTGCTATTCTTAACAATAGAAAAATTCAGCCAGTTTGTTATTTATGGTTGAAGTCTGCAGTTTTTAATTTGATATGGAATAATGGTGTAGTCGACTAATCTCAGGGTTGCAGTATTGATTATTAAACAGATTATTAATATGGATGAAATATTTGATTCTGCTAGCCTGTGGAATCTGTTGTTATATATAAATATGGCTTCAGGCTATTACATGTAGTACCTAGTGTCTTTATATTCTTCATGCATATTTTTCAACTTGTCAAAATTTTAAAATACTAAGTTCTATTACTAAACACTTCATGATGAAACCCCAAGGCACTGAATCTTTAGAAAATACTATATTTTATTACACAATTGTCTAAAAATTATAACTATGAAAACCAAATACTATTATAAATCACATTTTCTGAAAAAATTATTTGTTGTATATAGTGGTATACTTTGCACATCTGGAAGTGTGCTTTTAAGCAATATTTTTCACACCAGGGTATACATCATGGATCTGATAGCACCTCACTTTCTAAGGGGTGAAAAAGTGCAGAGAGATGTAAAGGAATTGAATGCCATTTGAATGTTTTCCTAAAATTGATCTGCTTGAGAGCATGCTTGGTTTATAACTGTACTAGTTCCACTTCAAATATAAATAAATTTGTTGTTGGTTCTTTATGGTATTCAACATTACTCGGAAGGAGACCAAAAAATTAAGTAACATTGCCCTAGTAAGATTGTGTGCATGTGTGTGTGTGTGTGCGCACGTGCGTATGTATGTACAGGTGTGCATAAGGCTTCTCGATACTTGTATCTTTAAAAGTAAAATATAGGGTTAGATTTATTGATGAATGCTGTCTCATTTTAACTGTAAAACACATTAATCCACAGATAGGTGAACTACTTTTAAAGCTCCATTCACTAGATGGCATTCTAAAAAAATTTCACTTTTCAGGTTTAATAATAACTTATGAAGATTTGCAATATATTAACCTTTAGATTCTTAGATTCCTATGGTCTAAAGGTTAATATATTACAGGATGTGAAATCACAGAATATGAAGGAAGTTTTAAATTTTCAATATGTACACTTTTTCCTTAGAGAATCATAATGTAGCTCTTGAGTAAAATGTTTGTGAGAGAGGTGGAATGAAAATATGAATTCAAAGAGAAAAGAGAAAGATGAAAACCTTCCAAATGTTAAGAAATAAGTGTTTGATAAATATTTTAAGTTGATAATAACATCTAAAAATATTATAGTGTTTGGAGTCCATCAACTCAGTTTTTAAAAGGGATATGGCAACTTTATTTTTAAATGTCAACATTTACAATAATCTATAAATTATATCACTTGTAATCCTTCAACTTATGATGAAAAATTTTAGAACTTGTAGGAAGGGATGCAGAGTTTTGCAAAATTTCTAAGAAATGTAAAAGGGAAAAAAATTGAACGTGATTGTAATAGAAAATAAACATTTTGCTTTCTGGGTAACTCCTAGGTTTCTGAGTGAGAGCAAAGCACAGAGGTCTAAGATTCATGACGATACAATGTATATCCTTAGCTAATCACTAATACAGAATTCAGACATGTTTTATGCCTTCTGGGATTAAACTCAATCAACAAATGTATTTTTCAATTAATCTTTCTCAAGTGTTTTCTATGAGCCAAGCAATGAGCTGGTGGAAGAGAACATGTACTATTTGCTTACCACATTCCCAAAGACTAATGATGAACATTTATTAAATAAAATAATAAATGACTGTAATGGAGTTTTGATGTGGTATTGCTAGCATCAGGATCAATGCAACATGTTATTTTATAGCTTACGTAATTGCAAAGGTGTAAAAGATCACCTTACTTAGTAAATTGTACTGCAAATACCACAGTTAAAAGTTTAATGAATACATGATCAAATAAGGCAGTAAATAAGATAGAATAGTTGGGGCATTGTATATTTGATAAAGATGAGGGTAAATATTTATATGATGTTATCATTAATAAATTGAACTGAAAGCATATGAAAATATGAATAATAGTAATGATATTATAAATGGATACACTCTATTTTTTAGAAATACAAATTAATTTTAATTCCCTTAATTATTCATAAAGACCCAAAGTTAAAGTTAAAACCAGAGCCAGACTCAGTGACAGACAGACAGACACACACACACACACACACACACACGCACACACACACACACGCAAACATGCACACACTCAGAGAGAAAGAAAAAGGGAGGGAGAGAAAGAGAGAGAGCGAAAATCCAAAAGTCTTAAAGCAAAGTTAAAAAATATATGTTTTTTCAGCATAGATATCTTAGTGTTTTTCTCTATGTTCAAAAATAAAATACTGGTGTATTACTGGTTTATTTTGCTAATAAAATACTGGTACTAACACTTTTAAGTGCAACTTAACAGATACACCTATCTCTATCTCCTTTTTACAGTTTATTCTTACTTAAACCTCCATCTATAATATATCAGTATATAAGAATAATCATTATAGCATTTATATCCTTTGGAATATGTAATTTTAGAAGATAATAATAGCCTCCTAACAAGGAATTAGGTTTTGTAATGTCTTTTCCTGACTTCTAGCTTTAAAGTTAAGAAAGAATAATTGTAGTCATTCATAGTTATGCACATTTAGTTTTTTGGACAGGAGAAACTGATCTTTAATTTTAGGAGCACGGTGGCCTTATGGGCTATAGGTTTATCTCTTGCCTTAGAGGAAAGCACCAGAAGCCAATCTACATTATGTTTAATTTCCTTTCTTGCTAACTACTTGCTCTTTGAAATAAGAAATTGTCCTTAAGGATAAGCTGGACCCAATATAGAGGATGAAGTTCTATGAGATTGTACTTGATGCATGTCAATGGCAGAGGAAGAGATTCCTCACTTAGAGCAAAACAAATTACATTGTCCCCTATAGTCGCATGTTTAAATTTCCCTAAAGCTCTGCAAGTTGACAAGAGCTGCCTGGTAAATTTTAACTCAGTTCTTTCATTGTGTATTTTTCTTACTTTATTATAATCCACAATAGCTCTTGCAGTCAGAGTGAATGAGAAAGAGCCAGAAAATTTAAGCATCATAAATATTCAAGACTTTAGGATTAGGCCATTCAGAAGGTTGTATCACGTCATCGGGAGTAAGATGGATAGATGTATGTGTGTGTCAGAGCTTTCATTGCATCCATCTTTGCTGGCAGCTTCAGTGGTTTACACCAGGCTGAACATTAAGTGTCTGAAAAATACGTGCATGAAAAAAGGAATGAGAATGGAAAGATGACTAAACTTGTAAAAATTCATAGCCTCAGAATATTGGTTACTAGGTAGCCCTAGTAACATTGTTAAGTATACATTTATCTTTGGATGTGTCCTCTAAATAAATCTAGATCAAAACTCATCTCCATAACTGCACCATTGCATATCGCTCTCAGGCTGCATGAGGAGCTTAGAGCTTTATCTTCTGCCTATCTTTCCCAAGCATGGATCAGACCTGTGATGGGGGTGAGAGGTGGACAAAGCCCAGAGAGAATAGACAGTAGGTGTGGGGGTTGGCTCAAAATGAAAAAGGCTGAGGAGGGCGAGATAAAAGGAGATTTAGGATCCAGTCACTTCTCCAGGTGGTTGCTAAGAAGTAAACTCTGAGCCCACTGACTCAGGCAACTGTAGTACTTCGTGCTACTAAAAGAGCTCATCTCTGTCAAGGCACGCAAACAGACCTAGGATGAAACAAATAATGGTGGGTCAAACCAGAGCCTGAATTAACAGGCCAAGGAAAGCAAGAGATCAGGTTTTGGTGCCAACATCAGAAGGAAGTAAAAGAGTCTCTGAGGCAACTCAACTCAGGCCCAACCATTTTATGTAGTTCTTCTTGGAGCAAGAATAATTTCATTGGTGTTATATTTCTACCTGTACCTAAGATGAAGATGAGTAATAGAGAAAAGGATGTGAGAGGGAAGCTGTTAGGTCTAATGTATTTCAGAATCTTCTCTCTGCAGTTCTGTATGTTTCCTGTTTCAAATTCAAGAGAAGCTAATGTGCTAATTGAATGCAGATGGCTTAAAGTTTTACCTATTTTAAATTATAGATTTTCATTTAGAAAGGATCTGTTGAAAAATAAAATAAACAACAACAAAACAAGCGTAACAGCAGCCTTACCAATGGTTCTCTGTGTGACAGATTCAAGTGATGTCTTACTTAGAACTCTTTTGCCCATGAGAGACCAAAATCCAATTCACACTGGCTTAATGAAAAAAAAAAATACTTTTTTGGCCGGGCGCGGTGGCTCACGCCTGTAATCCCAGCACTTTGGGAGGCCGAGGTGGGCAGATCACGAGGTCAGGAGATCGAGGCCATCCTGGCTAACAAGGTGAAACCCCGTCTCTACTAAAAATACAAAAAATTAGCCGGGCGTGGTGGCTGGCGCCTGTAGTCCCAGCCACTCGGAGGCTGAGGCAGGAGAATGGCGTGAAGCCGGGAGGCGGAGCTTGCAGTGAGCCAAGATGGCGCCACTGCACTCCAGCCTGAGTGACAGAGCGAGACTCTGTCTCAAACAAACAAACTAAAAAAACACTTTTTCTGTTCAAGTGATTAAAAGGCATAAATAGAGTTGGCTTCCGAAATGACTTGATACAGTTTTTTGTTTGTTTGTTTTTGTTTTTTTATCATATTATTAGTAAATCCTCTTTCTTCACTTCTGGAACCTGCTTTCCTTCCTCTGTTTCACTTGGTCTCAGGCAGGCTTTTCTCTCCTAGCGGCTATTATGGGGACCAGAAAGTTGAGGCCAAAATTATTTTACCTTAGCAACTCAGCAGAAGAGCCTGTTCTCTTCCCCAATGTCTCTGCAAAAGCATTTGGTTCACTCCCATTAATAGGATTTAGTAGCATATCCTTGTTGGAGCCAATCAGTTGGACAGAGAGATGAAATATGCACTTTATCAAGGCCTATGAAATGGGCCCCCGCCCTTGGAACTGAAGGGTGGGTTAGCACGGGGAAAAAAGTGGTTCCTAAAATTAGGAGGAGTATTATCAGGAATAATGGATTCTAGCAGGAAAGCCACAGATATCTATTTCTAATTCAGAATTCCAGGTTGCCTCCCATCTCCGATTTGCTAAATAAGAATCTTTAGGGGTCAAGCCTTAAATAGTTGAATTTTTAAAATCTCCACAATGTTATTCTAACTCACAATCAGGGTGAGAGCCATTGCAACCCAAAAGAGTAATTCTAAAAATAGGGAATGTTATGCATCCTGAGGCCAGTGAGTTAGACAGTCGAGGATAAATGAATAACTGCATAATTTGTTTACACACAGTGACTAGTGTATATAAATCTACTATTAACAAAATCCAAAACATTAATGATAGGATGCAAACTAAGTTAACATATATATCACTGTCGCATTGACCTAAGCCATTGGAATAACTATTGATAGTTGAGGCTCATCATCTGTACATATCAAAATTTTAAACATGACAGATTAGTTTGAATGAACGCAACAAGGAGGTACTGGTATTGTTTCCCTTTCTGCTGTTAACCAGCTATGGTCAAGCCGCTTCAGTGGCTCCCAGTTCTCACACCTGTAAAACAAAACTGCCGGATTTACTGATGTCCAGGTCTTTTCTAGCTATGATATTTTACCATTCTATGATTAAATTGTGATGCCATACATTATAATTTTATCAAGAGTTTCATCTGGGCTAGAGCTTTGAAATTCAAAGCATGGCCCATGGACCAGCAATGTTAGCATCATATGGGACCTATTTAGAAATGCAGAATCTAGGCTCCATCTAGACGTAATGAATTAAAATCTGCCTTTTAAGATCTCCAATTACTGTTATGCACATTAAAATTTGAGAAACATTGATCAAGACAGTAGTTTCACTTTGGACTGTGGTTCTGAAATTACCTGAGAGTTTATTTAAATTGTAGATCTCTAAAAATTTCCTTGCCATGAGAGACAAATTAATAACATTTGAGTTGTAGCTCAGGAATATGTTTTAAAATCTCCCCAGATAATTCTGATGTACAGACACATCGGTCTTATCTAGCACATCATCAAATATGAAACACGCTAACATAGCCAAAATCTTACTCAAATCTCCAAATCTGCAAACTTTGCCATTGATGATCTATAAAAGGTATTATTTGCAATCATTTCTACCTCTGTCTGGTTTATGTACACATGGGAAATGATATCTCATTTATAGATGGAGAAAATAAAATTCGAAGAGAAAAAATGAATTAACCTGAGATAACAAATTTAATGGCAAAAATGAGATTAGGTAGATATCATCTTAGTATATTTATTTTGAAAATTTTTAAGAATCATTAGTATACAGTGTTGAATCTATTATTTTTTCTGGAAAAAGTTCAGCTTATCTTACCAAGTAATCAAACACGATAAAATAAAGATCCAAAATAATTTACATTTATGGGCTTCAACATCTCTGAAAGAAACTGTTCTTAATATCTTCTTATCACTGTATCTGGAGTGGTTGCCCATTAAGTCATACACATACTAGGTGCTTCAAGGGGGAGAGAATATTCCTTTTTATAGTCTTCATTAATGGTGAGTAGTACACTTTCCCTAGAAATATTTGTTTACCAATCAAACATAAAAAGTATTAGAAAATCAAAGAATATACAGATATCTACAGATAATCTGGAATATTTATCTAAAATATTAATAATTCAGCAAAATAGCTGTGTTTGGCATTATTTAATTAGCCACTAAATAGATAACAAGATTTGCTTGTTCATCTGTTACAATTAATCTTTTGTGCTCTAATAACAATTGGCAGATTCTTATAAAGAGTCTATGTTTAAGTGAATAAATAATTTGATTTTTTTAATATTAAAATGGGAAATAATGTAAGAAGGCATTTTATTTTATCTGGTGCTTGTGAGGTATCTAGAGAAAACATAATAAGAGGCATTCTTTGAAATACACAACCTTTACAATAATTTAATAAACAGAATTGTCATCTTAAAAGAATCAGGATGATTGCCTTGGTGACAGAGATTATACTTTTAACTTCTTGAATCTGTCATTTGAAAATCTTCAATTGATAACATTTTGAATTTATTAACAGTTTGCCATATTAATAGAGAAAAATTGCATGCTTTAAACTGGCCATTTAAGTCTCAGACAAAATGACAAACTGTCTACTCAACAGCAAGCTTTGGTGTGATCATAAGTAGATAAAAACTATCATAAGCAAAACACATGTAATATAACAAAATAATTTAGAAATACATCACTACAAAATCAGCTCATTCATAGGAATCACTGATACAATCTATTTTCACTAATTTTTGTTCCATCGGTTGTTGCTACTACCAGCCTTCTCATTTTGAATACCTGTCGCCTCTCTTCCCAGTTACATATGGAAGTTGAGCTCAGAGAGTCTGAGGAAAATGTACTGGCCTGATAATTACCATTGGCACTGTGGTACACATAGACCTTATGTAAACATTTCGACAGAATTAAATGGCCTAATGAGGAGGAAGAAAAACCAATGAAGTGAATCTTCACTTGGAGTTTGGTGATGTTTTAGAGATTACACCCTTGGAGTAATTGTATGTTCCTATGGGACATTCAGCACACGTCATGAGAACAAGAAAATTCTCCATTACACTTGAAAACTCTAACTTGGACTACCAAGAGGATCATTAAAATATATCCTTGTCCTCTCAAATGTCCAGCATAAATATATTTAGTAAATGGCTAAATTTTGTAATTTCTGCATATAGAATACCATAAATATAGAGACAAGTGTTATAAGACAAAATAGAATGTAGATTATTACTGAAATACCCTAATCATTAATAAGGATGCTAGAGAAATGTAATAATATTAAATCTGCAGAACAAAGGGAATATAAATTTTGAGTCCCTTCCTTTAAGCTCGATTTTAAATCTTGCTCTCAATTTTTTTCTGTTGAAATAGTTACATTTTATTAACATTTTGTTATAGGCATAATATATTTACTTATAGTTTATCTAGTTTTTGTATGAACATCTATAAATTTTGAAATAAAGCAATGTTAAAAACATGCTTAATGTCCTTAATTTAATTACAATTTAGCTTTTCAGTGCTCTAGAAAAAACAATATGAAAAAAATTTCTGAAATATAAAAAACTTTCAATTGTTGCGGTTGTTTTTCTGTTTTCTCTTTTATTGTTCTATTTATTTTGAGACAGGGTCTTACTCTGTTGCCCAGGCTGAAATGCAGTGTCACCATCATGGCTCACTGCAGCCTCCACCTCCTGGGCTCAAGGGATCCTCCTGTCTCAGCCTCCCAAGTAGCTGGACTACAGTTGTGCACCACCACACCCACCTCATTATTTATTTATTTATTTATTTATTTATTTATTTATTTATTGTAGAGATGGGGTTTCACCATGTTGCCCAGGTTAGTCTTGAATTCCTGGATTCAAGCAATCTGCCCAACTCAGCTTTCCAAATTGCTGGGATTACAGGTGTGAGATACTGCACCTGGCCAATTGTTGCAGTTTATAAGTACCTTTGGCATATCTTATTTCCATAAATAGTAAAATCTTGCAACTTTCCCTTGTATTTCTAATAGAAATTTAAAATATTTAGAAATGAAATATTTTTTCAAATTTTCAACTATAATCATTTTAGTAGTTAAATAGTATTTTGAAAGTTGTATCATAAAAAACAAGTAAAATATGATCCATCACCACCTTCTAAAATATGCAAGAATTGATAACTCATAATCATGGTTGAATATTTTTTTCAAGTAGTATGCATTTCTCAAGTGGCTAGTATATTCCGGTCATCATCTTAGGCATTGAAAATTTAATGTGGAACAAAATAGACATAATTCTTGCCCTCATCAAATTTAGTTATTTAGTGAGAAAGAGAGACAAGTAATAATAATAGCTGGCATTCACGTGATGCTTACTTGACACAAATGATGCTCTAAATGTTTTACATTTTAACATATTTTAATCCCCATATAATCCTATCTGGTAGATACTACTGTTAATCTTATTTTGTGGATGAGGAAATGAAGTTCACACAGCTAATAAGTATGGAAATCAGATTTGAATTGAGCAGATTGGTCCAGTGTTAATTATCTTCAACATTAAGCTGTATTTTAATGGATGTCAGAGATGCAAATATTTTTGTATAGATCTTTTAATAGTTTTATCTATGTCTACATTTTCCTATCAAAATGCATATTTTAATTATATTAGTATACTATAGATTTATAACATCTTTCATATGATGATTATTAAAATAATTAAAATAATTCTTTACAGATCATTGGAATCCTGAAATAAAGAATAATCTGAAAATATAACTAGTTTTTATTTATTCTCAGCACCATAATAAATTATTATAACTCCTCCTCTGTTTGGCATTGTACTTTGGAAAAACAGTCTGTGTGAGGAAGATATATTTCATTGCTATCGCCATTGAATGATAAACCATGAAAGTCAGAGTTTAAATTCTCTGAGTTCCTTAATGAAAGAAAGTTGTAAATGCATTTAAAGCCTAGTATGATAATGTTTTTCTTTGGATTTCAAAAGCTTTTGGTCTTGGAGTGAGAGATGAATAGCGATAAGAATCTAAGAGGAGATACTACTTTTTCCTCCCGTATCTTCACTCATACCTCCCTACCAGCCACCGAAAAAGTGTTAGGGGAAAGTCAGGAGTAGGAAAAGAAGCAGAAATATACTTCCTACATTCTTTGAAATTAATTTGCCCTTCTCTCAAATCCTTCAGTGCCCTTGAAACCATTACTGACACCGGCAACTTTAGTGGAGTGCTAATTCTTTCTTATTAGGCAAAGCTACCAGTGACTCAGTAGAACAAAGGGATTTCCCTTTGTTGCCTCCTAACACATTAAGATAATTGTAACTTTTTTTCCCATGTCTTTTTCCCTTCTTCCCTTCTCAAAATTCAAATAGAAACTCATACCTTTAAGAATTTATGGGCAGACTCACACCTGGATTAAGATACTTTGACCTCTGTGCTTTCTAAGACACAAAACAATTTTTAAGATTTACCGGTTACAAATATGGCTTATGATTCCAAGTAGCATCTGGTGCTGAGACTTAACACCTTTTCAGAGACATTGGACATCCACCTAATTGCAAAGGACATATATGTGGAGGTGAATAATGACTGCCTTGCCTTTCTTCTAAGTCTCTCGTATCCAGGTTTGGTTCAGGTTTAAGTGAACTGGTCCTCAAAAAGTGTCATGATGTTTAAGTAAAATTTTATTCTATTATACATTATTTCATGTTATATTAAGTGGAGACATTCACCTATCTTTGCAAATTATTAAATAACCAGAAGCTAGTATTAACATAATATAGAAAACTTAATTTTGTTTGAAGATTGTTGGACAATAAATATGACTCGAATCTTTTAAATTTGATTTTCCAATTTATACAAATATAGCCTTAGCTGGAAAGAGCAATCGAAGGTAACAAAACAGGCATTGCTTCCCTATGAGAAAAATATCTTTCCAAAGTCTAAATTAGTAACATGTTACTGAATTGGACAGGAGTTTGAATGACCATCATTTCCTGGCTAAAGTGTAAGGAGACAGAACTAGCACACCATGTGGAGGCTTTACTGGATTCTTCTGACATCAGATATCCACAGTCAGTGACACCAGTGATGGAATTCAGTCCCCAAAGAGAATGCAAAGTTGCAATAAAACATGCAAAGAAACATTTAATTTCTCCTTAAGTCTGAATCATCGGAATTTTTTTTTGTCTTCCTGAGCAAAGAAATGTAGGTGTGTGTATGTCTTTACTAGTTCAGCTGTGTTTTTCTAGGCTTGCCTCTGTAGAAATATTAATATTTCAGCTAAAAATCGTTGATAATGTACCTGTAAAACAAAAATCTGCCTATGTAAGTTTGTACACTTTATTGTGAGCTCTAGAGACTTTACTGTGTGTGTATCTTTTTAAAAATGGTTGACCTCTGCTTACAAGACAACTGCCTACATCTGCCCACAGCAGTGAGGTTGTCTTAGTTTGTTCTAAGGCTGAAGTGCAGAATCAGGAAAATAAAAAATAAGGCTTTCCCTGTGAGATTGATCTAAGTTGTAGAACTGGGTTGCATCTACTCTGCTTACCATAGAGTAAAAAATAACTGCTCTGAAATAAATTGACATTTTTTCAGTCTAATTTTCCTTTATTTATTTTTATTTTTGCTTAAGTAAAACTTACTATGAAGTATATCCAACATGCAAGTACTTACCTTTCACTTTAGAGTTACCTCCCTTTCATGTATTTGGGAAAGGGAGATAATACATTTACCCCAGCCTTTCCCTTCTCCTGAGTGGTGGTCTTGACCCTAGTCTTTGAGATTTGTCTTTATTTTTTTTTTCAGGATGGTCCCTTTCTCACTTCAGTTACTGCTACTACCTAGCACTCATTCCCTTTGTCAGGATATGGCTGAATACACAAGAGCTAAGAGGAGCAAGGTAGCTCCTGCTTGTACTTCTTTCATCTGTTTTCTGATGTGCAAACTTACACCTACCTTGCAGGAAACTCTACTATGATCAACAAGGACTGTCTTTGTAGTCCCCAAAACCACCACCACTCTGTCCAGTCTTTTCTCCAAAATCTAAGTTAGACTAGGAGGCTCTGACAGGATTTTTTCCGGCAAGATGGCCTTCAGCACTGGATTCTATGGAAGAGTCTAACTCACGTCTTACTCTCCCGTGTGAGCTCCAGAACCCCTTCTTTATTCTTTTGAATGGTCAGCTGGTGTCTGTGGAAGACACACATGTATATACACACACATATGCACACACCCATACCTCTAAAAATAAGATTATTCTAAATGACAATTTGACAATTTTAAGGCCTCCCCATTACATGGTGAATGTAGCATTCCATGCAATTTTTCAATTTTAAAAATTTCATGCCATCTCTCTATTCCAATTACTACCTACTAGGAGTAAGGAATGAGCTCTTAAAGGCAACTCCCTTAGTATATCCAAAGACCATTCTAAATCTTTGATATTTTACTTGCTTTATGGACCTGAATTAAACAAATCACCAATCTTCCTCATAGCATCTGTTCATTTGCAGAGGAAGGAGCAAGCAAAACAGTATTGACAGGAGAGAATATCAAGTTTGTTTTTTCAGTTCGTTTGAAATCAGTTTGTCTCTGTGGATGACCTAAAGTTTTATAAAGGTCCTTTGCTCCCCCTGGGATTAGACCTGCATTAGACCTGTCTAGTAGTAATATAATAGGAGCCACACACGTAATTTAAAATTTTCTAGTAGCCACATTTAAAATAGTAAAAAGAAAAATATAAAACTAATTTTAATAATATATCTTATTTAATTCAATGTATCAGTCAGGATTAAACAGAGAAGTAGAACCAGTAGAAGATTATGGAGATACTTTTATACTTTTAAAAAATTATTACAAGGAATTGGCTTATGCGATTGTGGGAACTGGCTACGCATTTTTGAACCCATATGACAGGAAGTCGGGAAGGGAGGATCACAGGCAAGTTGAGCCTAGAAGCTGTTAACCAAAGTTGTCATTCACAGGCAGAATTTCTCCTTTTGCCCTGGGCAATCTCAGGCCTGTTTTGAAGGCTTTCCAAAGAAATCAGAGAAGCCCATCCCAATTATACAAAATCTGCAAAATCATCTTACTTAAAGTCAACTAATTAGCGATTTTAATTACATCTGCAATATACCTGCAAGCAACTCTAGGTTAGTATTCAATAAAATAACTTGAGATAATAGCCTAGCCAAACTGAGCCATTAATAAAACCATCACATCCAATATGACCAAAATATCATTTCAAGATGTAATTCATATAAAAATTATTAATGAGATATTTTACTTATATTTTATTCTAAGTTTTCATAATCTAGTGTGTATTTTACACTTACAGCACATCTCAATTTGTATTAACCATATATCATGTCCTTAATATGCACACATGTCCAGTGGCTACTGCATTGGATAGTATAGGTCTAAACAGTGATAGTGATTACTCCGGTTATCATGTAAGTTTAGAGCAGTGGTTCTCATAGGATTCATTTTGCCCTGTAGGAGACATTTGGCAAAGTCTCTGGACATGTTTCATTGTCAAGATTGGGAGGTGGATATGGGGGCTACTGGCACCTAAAAGGTAGAGGCTGGGAATGTTGCCGAATATCCTAAAATGCACAAAATAGCCCCTCCCCCAAATAATGCTTCGCCCAATTCAAAATGTCAATAGTGCTAATGTAAGAAACCCTGCTGTAGAGTAAAATTTGGAGACCAGAGAAGAAATAGACAAAATGGTGAGAGAGACAGGAAGATGGGCATTTCCTATATCATTTGGAGATATTTCCCTACATTTTGGAGAATTGTTTTCAGAGATAAGAATGAGTGCCTTACCTGTTCATATCTCCATCACCATATTCAAAGTCAGAGTTGAGATAAGAGTAGATTAGTGACCCTGTAAATAGTAAGATAACTGATTAATGAGGAAAATTAGGAAGAAAACCTTCACAATGGTGGTTACCTCCTTAACCGGTGAATGAAAACTAGTAGCTGTCTTTTCTGAAGATATTTAGGGTGTTTCTATGGTTGAACTTAATTTAGTAGACTTTTGGAAAAATTACAAAAATGCAAATGCAAATTTACAAATGGAGAATTTAAAATGTGTACAGTAATTAACACCATCCCAGACCATCTGTGGAATAAAGTTGTGATAAATAAATAAGTAAACCTCATTAGCATTTTTCTAAGAAAAAAACATGATATTTAAGATTAAGTCACTTTTCAAAGGTAGTAATCATATTTGTAAACTCTAATCTCAAATTTAGTTCTATCCAAATTAACTGTAAATTCAGAATTAACTCCATTTTCTTAGCCTTGGCAATGTATGTATACTGAAGCTAGCAGAAAATTGAATATATTCGCTAAAACCTGATGTTTAGAAAAAAACATACAACTAACTTATTCTATGAAATGTGTCATATCTGCTTGCAGTGATTATTGGTTAAATGTAATGCCAAATGTTGATTATAAACATAGCTTAGAGTCAATACTTCTGAGATATATTTCCTATTAGATACTTGTTACAGTTCATTTCACAAATTCTTAATTTAATATGTAAAAACTAAATCTTCCTAAATCTAAATGACATTCTTATTAAGGATTCTTAATTTGTATTGAGAGTAATTGAAATAAAAATAATTATAGTTTGTGACCAATTTTAGCACTGAAAATGTTGACAACATAGCTCTGTCTATTAAATGTTTAAGCTTTTCCAAATAACTCTAATTTTGAGATAACTCCAATTTTTCCCTCATTTCTATAAATAAGTGATTTGTTTAGCAATATGTTACAAAGACTCTTTTAGACTCCAATAAACTTGTTAGTGACTGTATAATAATTTAAACTTTGTGGTAGGTTTATAAAGTCTAGGTCATAGCTATGGCTTAAATTTTATACATTTTCAGAGTTTTAAAATTATAAATTCTATTTTTTCTTAGAAATACACAAAGATAAGACTGAAAAACAAGAGAAACCTGAAAGGAAAATACAAACTAAAGGTAAACATTTAATTTTATGTTTATTCTTCATTTAGATATACATTTTTGTGTATTCATATGGGAGAAAGAAACATTTTCATGTTTAGTGTTTTTTGTAATATTTTTGATATTAAATAAGTACATTTACTCCTCAGTTAATTTCAGTTATAAATGTATAAATAACAAATAATATTTAATAATTGGAATCAAAGTAACTTCAAAATATGTAACAATTTTTAAATTATTTATAATTACTAAGAGAGTAGCTCACATCCATATTGACTTACTGAGGAAATAATTTATTTTTCTTTTAAGAAGTTACTGTAACAAGTCAGAGTTTATTTTTTTTAACCTGAATTCCTTCTGTCATGCAATATCTTTACAATCTTTGGTGTAGAAATGCAGAGTCATTATATGATCTCATGGCAGAGGTCATGTAAGAAAGCCCCAAGGCTCTCCTGCACAGCCTCAAGAGGTAGATGGACAATGACAACATGATGATTAATGTCACTTTCAACTGAACTGAATCCAGTAATGGCAATCTTGCAGCAGAAGCAAATTAAGAAAGGCCAGCATTGTCTTGCTCATCTTATAAGCATAACTTTTCTGTGGGTGACGGAGATAGTCATAAAACTTTAAAGAAACTAATAGGAAGCAAGACATTCAAAAATAAATTCTTCTAAGCATGCCCAGGTTTTCCCAATGGTCAGTTGCACATGATTTTGAATGAGCCAGAGCAAAAATAAAGATCTCATAATAACTATATTTGTATAATGCAGACAGAAAATGAGATAATTTGTTTCTGAGATAAAAATGGAATTTTATCCAGTATTTACTATGTCATAAACCAGCTAATGCAAAAGTATCTGTAGTAAATGCCACAGTTGCACATAGTAAATTTTCAAATAATAAAAGTACCAATTAAATTATACTAGCACGTGAATTTATATTAATACAATGCCATGTTGTTGCTGTTGTTTTTAAAATATACTTCATGTACTTTCTTTTTGTGAAGGGCTCAAATCATTCTACAGATATTATGTCTTTAATCCTAATGTTTGAATTCATTCTAGATTGGTCAGCCAATTCTTCAACAATCAGAACATTGAAGCTCACTCAGTTGAAACCTATTTATATTTGTACTTAGGAAACTAATGTCTCCTTACTCTTCTCTTTCCTTTTTCTTGGTTCTTAATTCCTTTGGTCATAGAAGTTGGACACAGCTCTTGAGTACGGATTGACTAAGCGAACCATGACTGAACTGGCTCTGTGTTTCTATCTGCTGAAGGTTAAACAGAAACTCAGCTGGTTCCACACCATTTGGGTCCCTGCTGTTTTTTTTTTCTTGCAGACTGTGCTATTAATTTAATAACAGTGCTGCCGGAGTGGAGGTAGTAATGCAGATGGCACCATTTGCATTTTGGACCCGGCTATGTTAGAATTCTGATGTCAAAGACTTTGAGCAGTGGGCTGTAGGGTGGGTTTATTAAACTAGCAAGTCTTCCATAATTAAGTCAGTGAATTTGGCTGAAGTTTAAAATAAATTTCTCAAAGACCGAGCTGGAGATTATTAACCTGAATATATTTCTTGAGTACACCAAATATGTTTTGTAAAAGTAACTATTTCTCAAGAAAGTGAAAGTAGAGCTTCAGTTGTTCCACACTGAGCTGGAAATCAGAGATAGCTTATTTTTTCCACAGTTTTTCTGTGTGAATATGAACAAAAGATTTCACTTTATTGCTTGGTTTCCTATCTGTAAATGAGGTAGACTAATGCCTGCTCTTTATTCTCAAATAGTTCAGTGAAAATAAATGTTTTGTTTTACAACTGCTCTTGTATGTAGATAAATACTGTTTTCTGTATGCCATGTTCCATGTCAGGTATGGTTGTATGTGATGGATAGTTAGGAATTTAAGTTATTATCAAAGCATTTTGAACCCTTAGAAGAAAAGATATAGTATTTGAAAGGTAGTAGTAGTCTGTGATGACTATAAAGGAGTCAATAAATATCTGAGTCTAAAAAGATTCATTATGCTCAAGCTGGTGTGTTTTGTGGGGAGACCAAAGATTTTCGTTATGGTGGAAGCTAGATCACATTCTATTTCTCTATTGTCCCTTCAAGGGACAATATGATATTCTAAAAGGTTTTAGAAGCATGGAACTCATTGAGAGAGCCTTGGGAGTCTACACCTATATAACTGACCCATCAAGTGGGATACAAAAAAAAAAAATCACACAGAATATGTAATCCCACAGGATATATATTCCTAAAACAATTCTATATTAATATGCTAACTAATTGACTTTATAGTGTCAAATAATGAGTTTCAATTCTGACTCTTTTTCTTAAGAAATTAGTACTTTTATAGGCATCCACATTAAATAATTTTACTTTATCATATCAAGCTAACTTTTATTTCTACTTTGTCCCTCTGTTTATTTTGTTTGATATTTTCTTCAGGGAAGAATGCAGCACTTTATGGAGCTAAAGAATATGCCTTTTAAATGATAACCAGGCAATGAATACTTATTATGGTTTTAGGACACGAGCTCTGACATGTTAGTTAAGGTTTACCTTGAACTAAATTAACCTTGGATTTTTTCCCATAGAAGAGGTAGAAATTTATTTTATTTTATAAATATAAACAGAATATTGTATGTGACCTTGTATTGAACTTATATAGTAATATAGTGGAACATTACATTTGCTTAGAAAAAACTTCCAACCATAATTTAACATTTTTTGGGTTACCAAATATCGTTAACTAAATTGTGACTCATATAAACGGCCCCTTGGGAACAGGCAGAATGAGTTAACCACAGTGGAGTAGTTGTGAGTACCAAGCAGAGTGCTCTAGTACAAGTTACCTCCAAGAACGCTGATTCCACATTAGGGTGATGGTTTCAAATTAAAGTTTTTATAGGTCAAAATGATCTTGCAGCATGCAGTCATATTTAAAGCTATATCCAACAATGGATACCCATGGTCAGATGTAGGTCCACCTGTTGAATGATTAGAAATGTTAACCAGTCTTCTCTAGCAGTCGACAGTCTTAGTTTCCTTTGTAATCATAAATAACTCTGCCCACAGATGTTTTAAATAAAAAGATACATACAGACTAGCTGCAAAGAATTAGAGAGAATGTTATCTGTCATAAATAAAAGGTCCAAGTCATGATTATTAAAGAACATTTCCTTTACCCATGGTAAATACTCAGATATTCTAATTAATAAATAAACTAACAGCATGGTGTGTGATTTTCATAAAGGGTGATATTACCATAAACTTTTTCTACTTCTAGAAAGATCTTTAATTAAATTATCTGGGTTAGAATCCAAATTTGGTAACTTCTCGCTATGTGTCCTTGGGTAAGATATTTAATCTTTCTTTGCCTTTATTTCCTCATCTGTAAAATGGGGATAATAGAGTTGTCATGAGGATTAAATAGTTATGAAATGTACATGTAAAATTTTTAAAATAATTATTGACTAACTTTAAACAGTAACTATCAGTTAATTAATTAATCATCTTAACCACCTCTAATTGGATAAGTGAGAGTCCCTTACAGGTTTCTTATCTGAATTCCTTTTTTCTCTATCTTTAGTATCATTTGATATCTGTCTGATCATAGGCTGAACAAATATAAGATGTGTCATCCCAAGTTCCTGTAACAACACTAAACTACTTCTACTGCCTTGTCAGTTCTATATTTGTGTTTCCCTTCTTAAAAATTTAATTTGTATGAGTGTTTATCTACTATGGATGAAATACTGTATGTAATTTTTTATGTCTAATATTTCACTTAATCTTCATAGAACAATCTAACATGGTAGATAGAATTCCATTTAAACTAAGAATACATAGGTTTACCTGGATTCAATCATTGTGTCAAGTTTAGTAATTTGTAAAGCCACATTTTTGCCTGTTAACTCTAACATAAGAACATGTGGCTTTTCCAGTATATCCTATATCCAATTTTCTTTCTTCTTTTTGTTCTTTGGTGACTGCTGAGTCTATAGCACCAGAATTTCCTCATAGACATAGGATCTAGAATTTGTCTCTGAAACCCTGTGTTAGAATCTTGCTTCCTGCTGGTTGACCTCACTGATCTACTTGCGTTCGTACGTATCTATCAGTTCCTAGATACCGTCTCTATTCCCTTCCCATCAGTCTGTGTGCCATGTAGCCTGATGTGGGCTTACCTAATTCTAATGGCTTACCTGTAAAGTAGACGCCATATAAAGATGCATAGACTGTATGCACCTTTAAATCTCCTTTCTACTATTTTCAGTCTTAACACAACTGAGAAATGAGATGTGGCAGTACTTATCTTGGTAGATATGTCAGATGGCTCGTCATAGGTGTACTAGTTTTCTGTGGCTGCTGTAACAAATTACCACAAACTGGGCCCACCTGAATAATCCAAGATAGTCTCACCATCTCAAGATCCTTGACTTAATCACATTGCAAAGTCCATATATATATGTAACATTCACAGATTCCAGAGACTAGGATATAGTTATGCTTTGGAGGGCCATTATTTGGCCTATTCCACTGTCTTTTCAATAAATAAACTTCAAATCACCAGATCTAATTACTTAAACAGCATCCTGGAGTCAAAGGATTACTTAAAGGCCCTGTTTAGAAAGAAGTCTTGACAAGCATGCATGACAGTCAGTCAGAGTTTAGAGGGACTGATAATTAAATACAAAACTACAAGTTTTTTTTAAAAACTTTTAGATTCAAGGGATACATGTGCATGTTTGTTACTTGGGTATGTTGCATAATGATGGGGATTGAGCTCTTCTAGTGTGTCCATCACCCAAATATTCAACATAATACTCAATAGGTAATTTTTCAAGCCTCAGTCCCCATTCCGATCTCCCCATTTTTTGAGATCCCTAGTGTCTGTTACTTCCGTCTTTATGTCCATGTGTACCAATCGTGAGAACATGCAGTATTTGATTTTCTATTTCTGAGTTAGTTCACTTAGGATAATGGCCTCCCGCTCTATCCATGTTGCTGCAGAGGACATAATTCCATTCTTTTTTATGACTGAATAGTATTCCATGGTGTATATATACCACATTTTCTTTACCCAATCAGCCACTGATGGACACTTATGTTGGTTCCATGACTTTGCTACTGCGAATAGTGCTGTGATGAACATATGAGTGCAGGTGTCTTTTTTATATAATGATTTTTTTCCTTTGAGCAGATACCTCATAGTGGCATTGCTGGGTGAAATGGTAGTTTTATTTTTAGTTCTTTGAGATATCCCCATACTGTTTTCCATAGAGGTCGAATGAATTTACATCTCCACTAACAGTGTATAAGTGTTCTCTATTTTATGTATCCATGACATCTGTTGTTTTTGACTTTTTAATAGTAACCATTCTGATTGGTGTAAGATGATATCTCAATGTGGTTGTGAGTTGCATTTCTCTAATGGTTACTGATATTAAGCAATTTTCCATGTTTGTGAATAAACATGGATATTTTATTTAAAGATAAAAGTATTTAAAGATAGAAACCACAAAATGGCAAATATTGCCAAGCTTACAGTTCATGGTAGAAAAATAGCATTATCACAAAGACTTTTGTATATCTTCAGATATCAGCATAGCAAAAGTAAGATGTAAAGTTACTATGCTTATGGAACTCAAGTTTATGAAAATTTCTGGAATTTCAAAATTTCATTATTTGAGAGATCAGAACAAGTCAGAATAACTACTATTTTTGCTTTTTGCTTAGGCAGCAAGATGAGTTCTTTTGTTTTTTGGTGGTATTAAAATTTTGTTTTGTTTTTGTTTTGCTTTTCTTACTATATGTGAAGAGCTTAGTCACATTGACAATAGGACACAGTTTGTGTATGGCCAATGTAGTGCCATCACTCCCTTAAGATATAAATTCCTCATTAAAATGCATCTTTAATGTGCACATGTCCTAAAGAAAATCTTAAGAATGTTGTGAATATCCTGAGTATTTTTTTAATTGGATAATCCCTTAGCATTTTATTTAAGCCATCAACTAATTTAGGAGCCCATGTGGTTAATTAATTTTGATATTTGAAAAGCCTGAAGGTATAGAATATAAAGTCTCTGAGCCTTCTTATCAAATTCCCACCTCACATTGCACAGGTAACTAACAGACTTCTTTCATCTAATGTATTCAAGCCCATATTAACATCTGTTGCAGACAATGTCTTCCCCTGTCTGTATTCTTTGTCCTAATAACTGACATCACTGTCCACCCAAATTATTCATGCTAAACATCTAGGAGCCATTGTTGCCAGGGGTGGTACTCAACCCTGACTGCAGTTTAGATCACCAGGATAGCTTTTAAAAATATATATCCATGTGCATACTCCAACCTGGGGCCATTAATGTTTGAGAAGTAATGCCAGGGTTTGAGCCTAGCTGCCATAATGATTCAAATGAGTAGCCAGGATTAGAATCACTGTCTGTTGAACTCATGGCTTAGAGTTCAAGTATATCCCACAGTGGTATCTTTTGACCAGTCAGTGTTTTAGATAACGAGCAACTGGATGCCTTTAAGTGGGGCCTGCACCCTCTGTTTACGACAGTCTCCACCACTCCCTCTTTCACCACTGGGGTACATGTTAATTTACCTGCCTCATCTATGAAGGTATTTGAATTTTAGTTCCTGCCATAGACTTCTTGTTCTCTTTCAATGCCAAAGCTTGTCCCTGCCATAGACCTCTTGGTCTCTTTCAACACTAGAGCTCAACCCTACTTAGCTCCTCTTTACTATAATTTAGTCTACTTTCTGTCTTCTCCAACTGCTATCTTCTCCACAATCATCTCTCAATTAAATTGTGACAGTCACTTCTTAACTGATTTCCCAGCATTAACCCCTCAGGTCCATGCTAATCCAGTCACTTATGGGCTTAAATCCATTTGTTGGTGCCCCAGTGCTAAGAGATAAAAGTGACATTTTCTAACCTGGCATATAAAACCTTCCTCATATGATCACTGCTACCCCTACAATGTTCCAGCTTTGTAGTTTATCATGTCTTCCCTGTTCTGCTACCTCCTTACCAAGCTTTCCCACAGATACAGCCTCCTCCTCCCTGCCACCCTTAGCACTCCAGACCCCACTGATGCCGCCTGTACTGCAGGCAGTCTGAGCTGTTGAGTAGTCCCCGAGCAGGCATTGTCACTGTCCCATAACTGTGCACTTTTTTTGTGTGCTCTCTTCTCTCCAGCCATCAGGCCCTTCCTGTGTAGTCCCTCGGCAAAAGCCTGCTTATTTCTTTGATTCTCATACGGAGTGTCAGTTCCTTTAAGAAGGCCCCACTGCTGTTCTTCACTGGGGGCATTTAGGCACTTTGTCCATGCTGTTCCACCCCAGCTTTTGCTCTTCCAAGCACTTTGACAACATATTTTAATTGTGGGTGTATGTCGATCTAACTAACTGAGGGAGGGAACTATGTTTGTCTTCATGTATGTTCTAGGTCAGCCTTGCCACTCCCTTTTATGACCGTTTCATTATCCATGAACAAAGGGATACGGGCTCATAGTCTCTCAGGTTTTCACCAGCTCTGAATTTGTATGCTTATATCAAATTAAAAATCATTCTAACATCTAACAGAGTACCCAACACACTCAATAAATATTGAAATAATGATTTAATTTGTGAATGAAGTATTCTTCTATTTTGTTAATCTCTACTGGATTCCTACAGACAACTTTGCATTTGACATTCCTACAGACAACTTTCCATTTAGCTTTAATTAAGCCATTGTAATTTAAGTCAAATTTGTGTGGTTAATGGCAGCAAACAATTTCATAGTAAAACAAAAACTTTCTGTAATATGTAATCTAAAAACACCCACACTGAAACAACAAAAATTATAATAATACAGATAAATATGGATGATTTGGAAAATGCAAAAAAAAAAAAAAAAAGAGGAACCGCACCCCCACAATCCAATTATCTGGAGAAAAATAGTAATGTATTTCTAATTTTCCTCTAGCTTACCCCCCATGTAGTTGCTTGTTTATTGTATATTGCCTTATTTTTTTGCAATTGTGAATTTTATTTGTGATATTAGATAAGATTTCGGCTTCTATTTAACTAATAAACATGTCAATTTACTTGTAGAACAGAACAAATCAGAAAAGACAGGAACCCAGTGGTGTACATATAACTAAATATGTGAACTTTTTCCAAGAAGGCTCCTAGATAATAGGATGGCCTGGTAGGCAGGCAGAGCAGTAGGTTTCTGCTACATCCACCTGTATTGTCAGGTGGTTGGGTGAAAAAGTGACCTCAAAAATGGAGAAGTTTACTTAACAGAAATGTATACTGGAGAGACAGCATATGGTCAGCTTCAGAGTGGGCTAGACAGTGGGAATAGGGTGTATTCTGGCAGGCAGATAGTGTAAATGGAAAAAGTGGTCACGGCCACTAGGTAATAATACACATTCACTTATTCACAGTACCTACTTTGTGCCAAACACCATACTGGGCACTACAAATTCCATGATGAATAAGATCTAGTTAATGATAAATGTGAAAAAGTAAATACACAATTATACCACTGTGTAGTAAGTACTTCACAGAGATGTCCTCGAGGAGAGACGTAGTTTGGGGTTTGGCAACCTCAGTTGTTGAGTAAGTCTGACTGCAGTTTTGTGGAAGGACCTCAGAGGAATTAGTGGTTTTTGGTTCAGGTGTGGACTCTGAAACTTAACAGGGAAGACACAAAAGCTAAGCTGAGGTCAGTCCTCAAGGAACCAGGTGGGAACTTGGTTCAAGGGCTGCAACAGAAGTCCAATTATTACTATTATTATTAACATTAGACTTAATATTACCTTATTGAGGCTAGAAGTCCAAAGTCAAGGTTTCCACAGGATGAGTTTTTTCTGAGGGCTGTGACAAAGAATCTGTTTCATGCCTCTCTCCCGACCTCTGGAGTTTTGCGGGCAAGCTTTGGGGCCTTGTAGATGAAGTTCTCCAATTCCTGCCTTCATCTGCAAATGATGCTCTCCCTGTGTCTCTGTCTTTTCACAGGATATGCATTCCCTCTGTGCGTATGCTTCTCTGGACCCAAATTTCACTTTTTATAAGGACATCAGTCATATTGGATTAGGGACTAGCCTCACGACTTAAACTTGGATTGTCTCTGTAAAAACCTTATTTCCAAATAAAGTCACATTCTTAGGCTCTGGGGCTAATGACTTCAACATATATTTTTGGGGAGACACAATTCAACCCATAACAATATCATATGCACAAAAAAAATCAAAGGAATGTTTTTAAAAAGGGTGATGCAGAATAATAACACTGATTTGTCTAGAACTCCTTCAGTTTTTGGGAAACAATTGCAGGATTGGAATCATAGGCTGACAAGGGATTTAGCTGATGGTGAGGCTCAAAAGTCAAAACGTAATCAAATACATTAAAATGTATTTAAATATCCTGATGTCCTTTATAAAAATGCTCTTAAAGCCCACAAATTCATTTAGTCATCCTGTACTGTATAAACTTTTACTTTTGTCTTCTCTTAGCTGCACTTAATTAACTCCTTAAAGTACAAAATATATTTTCTTTCCCTCTCTGGCAATCATGAAAAATAAACCTGGACAAGGAAACCAGAAGAGTGTGCACAAAGCTATTCATCACAGTGTCCATAGTGAATGTTCACTTATGAGAAAGCGATTACAGTTCTTACTATGGCTATGTAGCCCCAGGATAAGGGGAAATTGTCCATACATTTAAATTGAATTTGAAAATAAAACTAATATTTTAGAATTATAAAATATCTTTTGTGATTTAACGCATAAGTATCAGATTAGCTTTACAACTTTGGGTAATTTGCCTAATCTTCACTTTAATAGGTAAATGAAAGTACTTTTATTATGAAAAAGAAGTATGTGCACTGTTGGAAGGTAGATCACAGATAAAGTGCTTGGAGAATTTGATCAGCACATTTTGGCTCATGAAAACAAGTTTACAGTCTGCACAGAACCTGGGACAGACATGGCAGCATAGTTTTGAAGGAAGAGTACTGGTTTAGCAATTAGATAACTACATTCTTTTCCCGGTCTGTCACGGACTCTTATGAGCATATTTTCTTATCCATGGACAAAGAAGTTCAGGGTAGTTACTTCTTATATTCCTATCAGCTCCCAAATTGCATGCTTATATTAAAGTTAAAATAATAAATTCTTCCTTTAGGAAAAATGGATAATATAATATTTAAGAAGATTTTTAACTCAATATTGCATTTCTATTAAGTTCATGATTGTCTCTTAAAAAGCATAGAGATCATCTTGCCTTACCATGGAACTGAACGTCTACAAATTAGCTACCAAAAATAAAAAAGAAACACACACACAAAGACATACACACTAACCAAGAGATCTGGCCTTATTGTTTAATGGTGGCTGAAACAGAATTTTTTTTTAAGGGTTTAAGATGAATGTGTATCATGCTCTTTCATAAAACATTACAAATTAAAATATAAATATATATGAATTTTATGAAGCAGTTTGAAATGTTCACCTACTTAAAGTCTATAGAGTATTTTAGCACTAATACCTAATACCTAACAAAAAAGCACAAGAAATGTGAAAATGAGAGGAATTAGTTAAAAGAAAAATCAGGAAAATTTATTACAGGTAATGATGCTCCTCAAAGATTTTTTCTGTTAATAATGAAAAGGTGTAATGCTTACCTGATTATCCATCAGATTTTTTTTTTTTTTTGGTTGGGTACTCAAGATTAGTCCTATGCAGTAGTCTAAAGTCAAGTATGTTCTAGAGTTTGGTTAAATTGATTTGCTAACCATCAATTGAAGAATGTAGTAGCCTATACAAATCAGTACTTTACAAATTTTGGCATTACAATTTTTGATTTTCAACCTAAGAACAGGATGATTAAGTAAAGAACTCTGATAACCTGGCTCCCATGATTTGACCCCAAGGGAGTGTTTTCCCTGTTTTAAAAAAAAACAAAAAACACAGGGTCAGGCAGATTATGAGCTCTGATATACTTGAGAAAAAGACATAGTCTGTCTGGTGACTGCCAGGGTCAAAAACAAAAACACAGAGCACAGCTTGGGGAGGGCTGGAAAGGGGCCAGATGGGAGGGTGAGAGATGTGCTTGGGTCCAGTCGAGCTGAATGTTCTGGTCAGGGAAAGGTCAGAGTCTGGGCAAGGGCAGGAACAGCAGGCCCATGCCAACTCAGATGCCAGACATCAAGGTCATTCCAACTGGTGGATTCCATTGGTTTTTAATTATCAGCATACCGATGGGACTTTTGCTTCTTGTAAATAAGGATGACAAACAAATTAAACTCTAGCAGGTGCAAGAAGCTTATTCTGTCCTGAGCTAAAAACTGTCCTGGCTAAGATATAATTTGCCAAATAGGGCTGGTGACAAGGAGGTACTCTTCTTCCATATGAAAACTCCTGGTTGTGGGCTCTAAGCAGAGACGCTCGAGCGAATGCAGCTGCCCTATCAGGTGATTTTTATTTTAGAGTGATTACCAAGGCAGTTGCTGACTGTTGCATTGCTGTGTTGAAAGTCATTTCAAAACTTGGTATTTGAGCACAGTCTTGCCAAAGTTTGAAGTTTCTGTCCAAGAAGCTTCAGTGGCCGTCTGCCATTATGAATAGCTCCCTAGGGCCCAAGGGTCCAGCTGCTTCACTAAGAAGTGTTGTGATGCCATTTCTGAGGGGGATAATAAAATGCTAGCATACAGTACAGGGTCTGTAAATCAACGCTTCAACTGGGAGGAATTAGATTTCTCCCTAGGCTAACAGGAATGAGGCATTAATATGCTAATTTGAGTCCAAATTCAGTCCCTTTGCTCTTTTGATTTTGTGTTAATTCTCCCGTTTATGCCTGTGCACACGTCAATCTGAAAATCCTTTAGTGGAATGGACAACCAGCTGTCCAAGGTGGGTGAGTCCTCATTCCTTACAGAGACAGAGACACAGATTAGGTGTTCCCCTGAGGGTCTTTCCAATCAGGGCTCTGAAAGCACAGCTTATCTCACACAAACTTAGTTCCCCCCCAGAGAAACTTTAAAAAACGCTTTGTTTTTGCCAAGATTTTCTCTTGGTTTTCTGCTTAATTAATAGAAATTCAAAGGAACCAAAATAAATCATTTGTGGTCAGTATGAATAGTGATTTCCTCGCCTTATTTTGTGAGCTACTTATATTGAACTGAGTAGCTAATTAACAACTAAAAGAACCATTAGATGTGGAAAAAAATAATATCTGAATGTTTTAAGGTGAGTTTTTTTCTCCTTTTTCTCATTAGGTTTTAATTATTTGAGAAATTTCAATAAATTGTCAAAAGTTTCACATAATTGGAAGCAAGCAGTGTCTATTATAGCTCTACCACATCATCCATAAATAGAATTTAACTAGACGATAAAACTAGCTCTTAGAATATTTTAGAATTTCCCTTATTCAAAAATATTATGGAGTCCACTATGTGACTGAGACCTTGTGATGACCTGGAAATGTAAAAATAAATAAATAAATAAATAAATAAATAAATAAATAAATAAATAAATATGATGTAGCCCCTAAGGATTTCATTTACTGAGTAGAGATATTAACAATATCAATATTATTATTGAATTGCTGAAATATAATTATGTACATGGTGCAATTGGTGAATGGAAGAAGTAGAGATCAAAGAAAATGTTACAGAGAAGGAGGCATTTGAACCAAGATGACAGAGTGCATGGAATAGGGAAAGGAAAACGAATGAATGTGGGTGTGGTAATTCTAGGTGGAAGACACATACAGGCAGAGACATAAAGGCATCATGAGGGCACGTGGTGTACTTGTGGATCTACTAGCATTTAGTTATAATGAGAATAGAAAGTTCAAGGAGAAATTCTTTGTAGATGACATTGGGTTGGTAAACATGGGGTTGGTAAGCAAATGTCAGATCACTAGAGCAGTAAAATATTTTTATTTTGATATAGCACCCACTATGTGACAGATATCATATTAAGCAGTGAGAAGGCACTAATATTTGTAACAGAGGAGTGAATGATATCGAATTTTCATGTTAGAAAGGTTAATATGAGACATAAAAATCTAAAATCTAAAGGTTCAAAAGAGAAGTCAGGATATTAAAATATTATGATAGATATAATAATATGCCCAAAAGAGACATCCTGCTTCAACTTCTGAACTGGAAATTGGTCTCTTCCCCTTTTCCCTCCTAATCTCTTACTAGGTTAATTTCTTCTCATTTCTCATACTCTTTAATGTCATTTCTGCCAAGGGCTCTTCCCCTAACAAACAGATTAGATTAGGTCATTTCATACATCAACATTCCACCTTGCATATTTTCTTTATAGCAATTTGACTCCCTGCCGTTACCCACCTTTGTAATTATTTGTTTAGCATCCACTAATCATTAGCTTATTGACATCATGGTGACAGGAATGAACTCTATCTTGTTGAGGAGAGTCTTTAGCACATAGCAGGTGTTCTTTCTATATTCTTGTATAAATAAATGATAGAGAAAATAATATTGGATGAAAGAAAATGAGGAAGAGGAATATTAAAAAGGCATGACTGAAAGAGTGTGGTGAATGAATGAAAAGGAAAAATAAAAGAGAAAGACAACTTGGGATGAGTCTCATGTTTCTAGCATGGATAATGAGTAAGAATTATGACTAAGGTATGGGGTAAGATTATGACTTAAATTTTAGTCCTGTTGTAATAATTGGTGAGATCACTGCTCATATTAAATTAAATTTTATTTTTGTTGAAAAGATTTGGTATTTTATAGTCTTATTCCAGTATATTTTTTAAAACATTTAGTGTAGAATGTTTCTGTAGAAGATTAATACATACTATTTAGGTTGATTGTTCTTTGCTTCAAGATCAGAAAATTATATCTATATTTTCATCCTCATATTTCAAGCATTCATCCAATATCAAAGCTGGGCTCCTTTGGCATATGGCATGATAATTTTTTAACATTTTCCTATTATTTCAATTAAAGATTTGGAAAAGCTGATGGGGGTATTCTTATCTTTGCAATCAGACTTGGTTTGGGTACTAGTTTGTGCTTGGATATGAAATAAAAATAGAAATAAGAAATAAATCTATAATTATCTTGACGTTTAAACCTCTAACTACATAAAATCTGAATCCAGTTAAAGGAAGATTTCTAAAAATAGAAGATAAATTTTGACATCAAAAACTGCCATGCAAACATGTCCTCATTTATTCCTGTTATTTAAATGAAAACTATTTATCTGTTTCTTTTCAGTTACACACAAACAAAAAGAAAAAGAAAAAGTAAGAGAAAAAGAAAAACCCGAAAAGAAAGGTATGAAGTTATTTTTATTACTGTTTTAACACACTGAGTCCTTTCGCATTGACTTCCTACTCTTTACATTCAGATTTTAGATGACCATGCAGTTTTACAAATTAAATTAGGATTATTTTCTCAGAATAGAATCTGAAAAAAGGAATTTCTGGATTGAGAGAAATAAAATACTTAAGGCTGTTAAGAACTGTTGAACCGGAAAGTGGTAACTTTCCAGAAATGTTGTGTCAGTTTTTCCTCTGGCAGTTTTGAGACTGCCTTAGCCAGCAATGAGGATATTATATCAAAAATACTTGTCAGTTTGATAGGTAAGAAAGTAGATCTCATTATTGTAACCTGCATATTTTGATTATCTATTAGATTGCTTTAATTTCTAATTGTTATTTATTTATGTAGAATAGATAATAAGATCTAATTGCTCAACACATAAAGATACTTTGTGAAAACCTTCCTCTCACCTTGCTCCCAGCCTACTGTTTCCCATTTCATGCCAAACTCACATACAGAAAACCACTCGTGTGAATTTTACATGCATCCTTCCAGAGCTTTATTATGTGTTTTCCAGATAGTACATGTTAATTTCCTCCCTATTTTTACACAAAATCTAGTATGTCCTATAATCTGACTTTTACCATTTAACAATGTATCCTGAAATCTTTTCATATCACTAAATATTGTCCTCATTCTCTTTAAAAAGCTGCATAGTGTTTAAATGAGAATGTTCTTCCACGGTATTTTTTCCTGATAATCTAGTTAATTGTTAAAGTTAATTTTTTTTTTATTTTATTCATTAAGTTCTTCATTTCTAGGATTTCTGTTTGGATCTTATGATATCTATCTCTTTACTGAATTTCACATTCAGATAATGAATTATTTTTCTCCTTCCTTCGTATTTTTTATTTGTGTTCTCTTTTTTTCTCTTTGAGTTTCCTTAAGATTATTATTTTGAAAGGCATTTCGTAGATTTCCCTTTTTGGAGGCCTATTACTGGCGTGTTACTGTGTTCCTTTGAAGGTGTCATGTTTTCTTAGTTTTTCTTTCTTCTTTTTAAATTTTACTTTAAGTTCTGGAATACATGTCCAGGTTTGTTACATACGTACACATGTGCCATGGTGGTTTGCTGCACCTATCAACCTGTCATCTAAGTTTTAAGCCCTGCATGCATTAGGTATTCGTCCTAATGCTCTCCCTCCCCTTGCCCCCAACCCCCTGACAAGCCCCAGTGTGTGATGTTACCCCCGAGTCCATGTGTTCTCATTGTTCACTCCCACTTATAAGTGAGAACATGCAGTGTTTGGTTTTCTGTTCCTGTGTTAGTTTGCTGAGAATAATGGCTTCCAGCTTCATCCATGTCTCTGCAAAGTATTTTTAACTGCTTACTATTTATAAGTTGAAAGATTCAAATATGGTTTTTAGCAATGTATATATCATGTGTAACTGTTCACACTCACTGCCCATTTCTCCTAATGATGTGTGTGTGTGTGTGTGTGTGTGTGTGTGTGTGTATGTTTTGGGTATGTATACCCCTTCGTCTATAACTTATTTTCAAATATTTTTCCAAGTTTGTTTTACAGTTAATATTATGCTTTCTGTCTTTGTGAACGGACATGTGTGAGTTCATGTATGTATGTATGCATGTGTGCATATGTTTAGATTCTTGAATTTTTAGGTGGTTAGATATGCTGACATTTTCTTGTGGTGTTTCTGGCTTTGAATCTTCATTCAAAAATTAATTCAATAGCCACCAATATTTTCCTCAAGTTTAAAAAAGATTGTTTTTGTTTTTGTTTGTTTTGAGACAGAGTCTCAGTCTGCCACCCAGACTGGAGTGCAGTGGTGCAATCTTGGCTCACTGCAACCTCTGCCTCCGGGGCTCAAGAGATTCTCATGCCTCAGCATGAGAACTACAGACATGTGCCACCACACTCAGCTAATTTTTGTATTTTTAGTAGAGATGGGGTTTTGCCATGTTGGCCAGGCTGGTCTCAAACTCCTGACCTCAAGAGATCTGCTCATCTCAGCCTCCCAAAGTGATGGGATTACAGGTGTGAGCCACAGCACCCATCCAAAAAAGATTGTTTCGTATTTTAAATTTAACTTTAATTCCTCTAAAATCCATCTCAGTGTATGATATGAAGTAAGATTCTAACTTAATTTTTGCCATTGTTTTAGGGTGGATTGTGTCTAGGATAGCTGGGCCAGATTTCAGCTGATTTATGCATCCAGAGTATGCATAGTCTGCTGAAGATTTTTGTTAAACACTCCAGTTAGGTAGAACACGTTATGACATTTAGGAATCAGATCAGTTGAAACATGCTTCAATATTTTTTATGGTATATTTACACTTGGAAATACCAAAATCTCACAAATCACCACTAAAAAACTTACTTATGTAACCAAATACCACCTGGACCCCAATAACCTACAGAAAAAAAAAGAAAATTTCAATTAAATAATTGTTATTTTCTTCATGTTTATTTTGTTATTTTCTTATCTTATTTTCTTCATGTTCAATTTCCATGAACTTCAATACAGCCATCTCCTTTCTCTGTTCTAGAAATAGGTGACCATTTCTTGTCTGATATTGGGTTAAGCAGAATTATTAGCACTAGGCTCTGTGTATTCTGACTTAATGAAATAATCTGCTATTTCTTGTGATTTTTTTTCAAACTTTACAGTAGCTAAATGTTTTCTGTTAAAAAAAAAATGTAGGAATTTTTGCCCTTAAATTATAAGTGCTGCAGAAAAAAATGTATTCAAATTGAAAAGCAGAAATAAAATGCTGCATTGTAAGTGCTCTTTTATTTACCTTATGCCAATTAAAGGATGTTTGCTTTTTAGGAGATATGTTATAATGTAGTCCTGTGACCTTGTGTGAATAGTGCCTTGCTTAGCCTAGCATAATGCTCCTTTTGTTAACATTGTCTAATCTATTACCCATAATCCCAAGTGGTAGTGGAGGTGCCTGTGGGCAGGCCTGAGTGGTGGAGAGGCTGAAACTCTAGAGGAGGAGGCACCTGGTCTCTCAGCAGCTCTGCATCTGTTAGGGACACTTGCTCTTCAACTGAACATTAGGCCTTCTGAGGCTTAAATCATCTCTCCAAGATTCTGGAAGACACTATTTATTAACTGTATTTAAAAATAACAGATTTTTAAATATATATTTTAAGCATTTCTTAATGATGTAAGTAAAGCTGATGTACATTATTACTATTCTTGCTATAAGCTGGAGAAATGGAAATATGTGGAACTAATCTTTTCCTCTAGCAATTCAATACATACACTTTATCAACTGCCCAATTCAATCTCAAATTTTACTACTTAGTTTTTGTAGTTTATTTAATTACCATTGTTATTCTTGAAGAAATGGTATGTAAATATTGAAAAATGTGTGATGATTTGGGAAACTACCAAACAACACAATTTAATATAATTCAAATTTAAAAATAAACATGACATATTCTTTGACAAATTCTTATAGAAAATTTTCCCTTTCAGTTTGTCTTCCCTGAAAGCTTTACCTATTTGAAATAATGACTTGAGAAAGAGTAGATCTGATTTTCAACAAGCTTGCTAAGTCTTAATGCCTAGACTTTAACACTGAATTCAATACAACTGTTATTACACTGGTAGCTCTTTACTTCTGAATTAGACTTATTAATGTCATAAATTTTCAAAATATTACAGATGAGGTTTTAGCACTTATGAACCTGAGGTCAAAAGAAAGCTTGGTTTTGAAATCTGTTAAAAATGTGTACTAATGTAAAATTTTCTGTTTAAGCAACTCACAAGGAAAAAATTGAGAAAAAAGAAAAACCAGAAACAAAGACAGTGGCAAAAGGTAACTTTTCAATTTATTATTTCCATAACTAAATTCCTTTTACTTTGAAAGATTAATTTTTGGGTAACAGATAGTTGGATATTTGTAAACTTTTATCATTTTATTTATATTATTTATTTATATTAAAAAGTTAATTTGGTCTTACATTTAAAATTTAATATCTAAAAGAATAATTAAACTGAACACTTAATAGAGAATCTCAAAATGTGAGAGGAAAATGAAGAGCTTCATCATATGTGGTAGACAGAATTCTGAGCCCCAGAACCCTCATTCACCCCTTGGTGTCATCCCTATGGCTATGTTATATTACATGGCAAAAAAAAAAAAAAAATTTCAGAGGCAGTGAAGGTTGTTCTAAAATAGGGAGGTTAACCTGGATTATCCAGGTGGGCTCGATGTAATACCATGAGTCTTTAAATGTAGAGAGATTCAGCAGAGAACAAAGAGATTTGAAGTATGAATAGTTTTGCCCATTGGCTGGCTTGAAAACGTGAGAAAAAAATGAACTCTGCCTCCATGCTGAACAAGCATTAAAGCCAATTCCTTCCTCTAGCCTTTAGTAAAAAACAAAGCCTAGGTGACAACTTGATTTCAGCCTTGTGGGCCCTAAGCAGAGAATTCAGTAGAGCCATGCTGAGTCAACACTTTGGAATCATAAAAACTGGAAGATAATAAATGGGTGTTATTTTAAGTGGCTCAGTTTGTTCTAATTTGTTACCACAGCAATAAAAAAACTAAAATAACATATTTGGTTCACAATTTTTGACCAGTATTATAACTTGAATTTGATTTTAGAATCTCAAATTCAGAATTTTCTTTTTAAAAAATTATTTATTTTCAACATTTATAGATACATAGTAGTTGTACATATTTATGGGGTACATGTGATGTTTTGATACAAGCATACAATATATAATGATCAAATCAGGGTAATTGGGATGTCCATCACCTCAAAAATTTATTATTTCTTTGCATTGGAAACATTCCAAATTCACTCTCTAGTTATTTTAAAATATACAATAAATTATTGTTAACTATAGTCATTCTATTTTGCTACTGAGCACCAATAACATATATTGAGGAAAGGACAGTCTCTTCAATAAATTGTACTAGGAAAACTGGATATGCAGAAGAATGAAACTAGACCTCTGTCTCTCACCATATACAAAAATCAAATCAAACTGAATTAAAGACTTAAATGTAAGACCTGAAACTATGAAACTACTTGAAGAAAACATTGGGGAAATGCTTTAGGACATTGGTGTGGGCAAAGATTTCTTGAGTAAGACCTCAAAAGCATAGGTAACCAAAGCAAAAATAGACAAATAGACAACTTCTGCACCGTAAATGATTTTCTTCTATCAAAAAGAAATAATTGGCTGGGCACAGTGGCTCACCTCTGTAATCCCAGCACTTTGGGAGGCTGAGGCCGGTGAATCACTTGAGGTCAGGAATTCCAAACCAGCCTGGCCAACATGGTGAAATCCTGTCTCTAGTAAAAATTTAAAAAGTAGCCAGGTGTGGTGGCACACACTTGTAATCCCAGCTACTCAGAAGGCTGAGACAGGAGAATACCTTGAAACCTGGAGGCAGAGGTTGTAGTGAGCTGAGATTGTGCCACTGCACTCTGGCCTGGGCAAAAGAGTGAGACTGTCTAAATAAAAAAAAAAAAGTGGTCATGCATAAATCTTGATCAATATTTTTACTTTAAAAGTTTGAGAACTGAAAGTACCATAATATGCCAAATATATTTATTAGTATATCACTTTAATATTTGATATTTTGGCATATTGAATAACAAAGTTTTTCTGTATTAAATTTATCTGCCAATTACTAGAAAAAATGGATTTTATTTGGTAATTTAATCTTATTCCCTACATTTAAATTTCTTCCCTATCTTTTAAAATATACACATTAGGCAATCAGATAGAAGCTTCAATTCGGTATTTTTAAGAACCTACCCATTTAGGTAAAACTTAGAAGCATTTTTAAGATTTAGTTTATCTACTAAATGTAAAATAATGAGATATTTGAAGCAGATATATTTTCAATAAATCTTACATTAGATAACCAAATATCATTTTATTAAAGTTAATATGGATGAATTGTAAATTGAAACATTTTTAGAAGATAACATGAATTTACTTTCAAGATTAAATTAAAATAAATAAATGTAATTTTATTTTGTTTCTCCTGTTTCATAAATGCAAGTGAAAATAAATTTTGTATATACATAATTTATTTTCATTACATATAGATGAAATCATATGTGATAGATGTATGAAATCTAGTGGATATTTTAAAGATCATCTAAATTAATTACCTCGTTTAACAGATGAAAAAAGTGACCTCTAGAGAGAGAGAAAAAAATTTTTGCCAGGTCATAAAACTAGTATATGACTGGGTTAAGACTAAAAACCCAGGTGCAGTCAGTATAAATTGAGTATTCTTCACAAAAATAATTAAATACAGGTCTTCAAGCATCTTTATTTTTTTTTCGAAAAATTTGTTGAATGCTGCATTAGTTACTGCTTTGTAAAGCATTACCACAAAATCTGAGGCTTAAATCAATGCACATTTATTATCTCACAGTTTCTGTGGATCAAGAATCTGGGCATGGCTTAGCTCAAGCCTCTGTTTCACAATCTTACAAGGTGGCAAACAAAGTGTTAACTAGGACTTCAGTCTCATCTGAAGGTTCAACTGAGGAAGCACCATTTGCAAGTTCACTATGTGGTTGTTGGTGAGATTCAGTTCCTCAATGACTACTAGCCAATCTGTTCCTGGCTGGCTGTTGGCTACAGACCATCTTCAGTTCCTTGACACATGAGTCTCATGAACATGACAGCTGGCTTCATTAAACCTAATGAGAGAGAAACAGGAAGACAGAAATTACAATCTTATCTAGACTAATCATGGAAGTCATATTCAATCACCTTTACTAGGTACTATGGGTTAGCTGCAAATTCCTGGGGCAACCCATATTGAAGGGAAGATGATTGCACAAGGATATGAATGCCACAAGTTGGGAATCACTGGGGGCCATCTTGAGTCTGCTTGCCATAAATACTTTCCATTTAAATATTTACATCATTCTTCTGGGGGAGGTACACACACATACATACGCATACACACACAAACATACATATATGTGTGTGTATATATATGTATGCATAAGTATGTATGTGTCTGTTTAAAACATGTATATGTATGTATCTATGTATGCATATGTATATATGTGTCTGTTTACAACATGTATATGTATGTGTATATGTGTATACATGTTTGTATACAGTATATACTTTTTATTTTTATTTTATATGTGTATGTATTATGTTATAAGGAATTAATAGAAAATGTTCTTTATATAATAGGTGGTTTCTGGTAAAACAAAGTAAAATTAAAAAGTCATAAGCCTTCTATGTGACATTAAAGATAGAAAAAATTATAAAGTATCTTTGAAAGGTGCAACCAGTTAAAGTAGACTCTCCCTTTGAAGAGCTGTGATTTCTGGAGGCACTTGCATAGAACACAGCATGTTTCTTGCTCTGTTGCATACTGCTTGCTGAAAGGCAGCCATTGGTTAGAACACTTCAGGGATTCCTCCTGAGGAAGAGTAGACCTTTAATGTCTACCTTGATACGTATGTAGGACCCCATACCCACTGAGAAAATTAGCCTATTTCTGTAGTTCATTAAAAATAACAGAGACAGGGTAGAAGAAGAAGAAGAAAACAATGATGAAAAGAGAAGTTGAGTGAGGTGAGCCAAGTTTGGGCCAGGCTGTCTAATTGATGTGGATGTCAGTGTGACCTTCAGATGTCTGTGTGTTTGATGATGTGGGAGAGGTTATTGCTGCCTTGGTCACTTTCAGGAAGACATTTTATCGCTTTCACATGTTTCATGTATATTTATATCTGCCCTTATATGTCTTAAAATACATTTTTTGTATCATCTTTTTAGGTTAATATTAATAAGTGTGCAATTTACTATGATTAGAAGTTGGGTTAGTCATTCTGATTCTACTCTTTCTACTCCTGACTCATTTAGTTGCACCATCTTTGATAAATGGCTTTTTGATACTTAGATTTTTCAAATGTAAAATAATAATGAAATAGTAATTCCTGCTGTACATTAAACTTTGAGTAAGTTCTAGGGAAACTCCAAGAGCTCTAGACATGCAGATTATGCAGATATAATATTAGAAATGTTTACAGACTTATTTTGCAGAATTCAAAGTTATTTTGCTCAGTGTTACTTATCTCCACAGCTTCCATAGAGGAAGAGGCAGCTATAGTGGTGATTCTTTTTTTTTTTTTAATGCAAAGAAACTGAAGCAGAGAGAAGTTAAGCAGTTTGCAGTTCTTTATGGAATGAGAGAGAAAATGTGTAATTTTCTAACTCCCAATATGTGTAGTATGTTTATTGAGGGATACTATTCTATTTAATACTTTGGCATCAGACATTCTAAATCTGATGCAGTAGCTAATGGATCATGCTAATTCCAAGACTGAATCAAATATGCTGCTATCATTTTTTTTGATTAGGCCATTTAGTTTTCCACTTGACAAAAGTCATGAATAAAATGCCTTCCTAAATAAAACTGGGCCATTTGAATATCCATGGCAATACTTTTTGTTTTTTTCATTCCTTAATAAATTTCGTCACTTAAATTATTTTAGGGAAAAATCAGGAAAAATATTTTGGCACAAAATTGAAGAATATGTACTCAACTTAAAAGTAAGTAGAAGTTGGGTGTTGCTTTAGTTTCATGATATTTTCTTTATTATAGTCACATCATTGTTTAGTTCTCACTCATTTTTTTCTACTATGAGGCAAAGTTATCTATTTCCAGGATGAATGCGATTGGAAAGTGTCTAAAATCGGTAGAAAATATTTTATTATTTTTATACTTAAAGTCAATGATTATAATGAGTTGGCTATATATGTGGTTCTACCTCTTAGAAAATAATCATTGCCCACTTATAAATTATAATGGCATTAAAAATAAATCTGAATTTCACACATGTATATTTCCATACTATAAAGTTATGGTTAAATAAACTATAACTTATAAGGAGTAGATAGCTGTCATTTAGAGTAAGCAAATATAACAATTTCATACAAATTAGTATAAACAAAAAAATGTTGGCAAGTTTAACAGGTTTAGACAAGTTTATTTCTAAACACATATTTACATATGCAGTCTCTATATCACTACATTATACATATGATCTGAGTATAGTGGAATATTTACTCTCTCCTTCATCAAAATTGCTAATCCAGTATACATTTATCCTGTGTTTTCTATGAAAAAAGCATTGTGCTAGACACTATGGTGATACAAAAATAGTAATAGAATTCCTACCCCTAACCACTGTCTGTCTGGTAGGGAAGACAGATAGGGCAAACTGTCTATATTTCAAGATATATAATAAAGAATGAAATGTATACTTTAATAAAAATTCAGATAAATGGAAGCTCCGGGGAAGACATTATTAATTCAAATGGGAGAGCCATTTTTTTGCATGTGAATTGACCATGAAGAAATTTAATCCCAGCACTTTGGGAGGCCGAGGCGGGTGGATCACCTGAGGTCAGGAGTTCAAGACCAGCCTGGCCAACATGGTGAAACCCCATCTCTACTAAAAATACAAAAATTAGCTGATCTTGGTGGTGCACACCTGTAATCCCAGCTACTCAGGAGGCTGATGCAGGAGAATTGCTTGAACCTGGGAGGCGGAGGTTGCAGTGAGCCGAGATCGCACCATTGCACTCCAGCCTGGCAACAGAGCCAAGAGTCTGTCTAAACAAAAAAAACAAAAGAACAAAAATTAAAAAAAAGAAATTTAAATATGTGGAAAAATATAGAAAATATAGAGAATGTAGTCTGACAACATTTGACACATGGAAAAGTACATAAAATATTCAAAAGAAAGAAAGCAGTCCAGTAGAGGAATAAATTTTTGGAAAGATGCTGTAAGATGGGAGATAGGAGGAAGCCAGATATTGCAGGGTTTTAATTTGGCTATGCTAAAATTTATTCAGATAGTTTTATTATTATGCTGATTTTTAGAGCTCCAGCAACTAGCTGTGAGCCCAGGTCAACATAGACTCTCTAGAAGTGTTTTTTAGGTGAACATATAATGAGTTGCATGAGATTGAGGTGCTGTTGACCATTCCAGTGAAACTTTCTTTCCAGACAGACACTAATAAACATTCCAGTGGAACTCTGGAATGATTTCAATTTAAAGTCATCCGCAGAAAGCTGCTGGTTTCAGTCACAGAAACGTATGAGTTTACTGCAGGAAAGAGCAGAAACCAGCAAAGGAGGTTTAGAAATGATTTATAGGAAGAAGAAAATCCCCTGAGTGTAGTTACAGAAGCCACAAAGATGTTGAAAGTTTATGGACATGTGAAACCCCATCTATCCTAACAATACAAAATTAACTGGGCTTGGTGGTGGGCGCGCGTAATCCCAGCTACTTGGGAGGCTGAGGCAGGAGAATTGCTCGAAACTGAGAGGCAGAGGTTGCAGTGAGCCGAGATCGTTCCACTGCACTACAGCCTGGATGACAAAGCAAGACTGCATCTCAAAAAAAAAAAAAAAAAAATTTATGGTGTAATTGAGTAATATCTGTATGAGAATTTTATGATTAAACAATATTGCATAATGTGTGTATCATAATTCCCCTTCTTAAAAATTCTCAATACAGTTCAGCCTTGAGAAAGTCCAAGCTAAACGACCAGGTTAGCTTATTGTTTCCAAATGAATTTGGCCATGAGAATATTCTCCAATACCTAATACAGTATCAACATCTTCCTGTAAATATCTGAAGTATCTGAGAAGCAGTGTTTTGGGAAGTGCTGGCATAGTCAATTAAGTGCGGTACCACAGATTATTTTTGTTTTGCAAGCTAACCAGCATCTGGCATTATCATTTTCATTCTCTTAATGGGACCTTCTGATATTATCTTGGCTTAGCCTGAAATCATCATTTAGGGTACCAAAGTCAAGAAACTTGATTATATTTTTTCATCAAATTCTTTTTTTCATCAAATTCTATTTTTTTTTTTTTTTTTTTTTGAGATGGAGTTTTGCTCTTGTTGCCCATGCTGGAGTGCAATGGCGCAATCTCGGCTCACTGCAACCTCCACTTCCCTGGTTCGAGTGACTCTTCTGCCTCAGCCTCCTGAGTAGCTGGGATTACAGGCATGCACCACCACACCCAGCTAATTTTTGCATTTTTAGTAGAGATGAGGTTTCACCGTGTTAGCCAGGATGTTCTTGATCTGCTGACCTCGTGACCCGCCCGCCTTGGCCTCCCAAAGTGCTGGGATTACAGGCATGAGCCACCATGCGCGGCCTTCATCGAATTCTTTAACATGAGTGACAATAAAGGCTACACAGTACATTAGCAAATGACATAGAGGATTCCAACATTGCCGTAGAGCTGCTGTGGTGTATAGTGGTTATGTGTAGTCACATACAATAAGGAATGTCCAATATGCAGCATCTACTATGAACAATTTTCCACAAATTATGTGCTACATTATTACTGCTTTTTAAAAGATGCTTCAAAGATCCACAGACTGGTTAATTTGCATCCCAGTTCCTTCTTCCAAAATACAGATAATATCAAATTAAGAATATATGTGTGTAATATATATGTTCTAATTTATATATCTATTCATATATATTTTTATTTATAGCGCTTTGAATTTCCCAGGACATGTTTAAGGGCTTTAAAAACTAGTAGAATTATCGCTGACTGAAGATAAACGGGAGCCAATTTCTCAATTTCTGCACTTTCAGTTTTTCTAAAGCCAAATCATTAGACTATAGGTCTTTCAGTTATCCTCTAATGGATTTCATTGTTTTATTTCTATTAGTCAACACCAATGCAGATAATTTTACACTTGCATTCCTAATTGTTGTCTTTAAAAAAGGCTTCATTGGCATTTCAGTTTCTTGAATGACCCTTAAGATCTTTCAGTTATGGAGCAAAATGATCACGTGCTTATAAAAGGAGACTACTTCACTGGGCTGTTTGGTATGGACATGGTCTTTCACAGAAATTCCTATATATCCATCCCCTGCATACTACAAATGCCTCCTTGTTGACATGCTAAGTTACTATTGCCTTAAAAAATAGTGTTTTCATGTACAAATTAAGAGCCATAACACTTTTAGTAGTCTATCTAATATAGCACTTCATAAACTGTATAAAACTCTGGTAAGTCACAAGTGTTTATGTTAAAAACAGTGTTTTTCTATTGTTTTCCTTTCTTTCCTCTTTCTTTTCCAGTTTTCCTTAATGACATAGTACAGATGAAACATTATGTTTGTAAATAAACAAAAGTATTTCAACATCTTTTAACTTTATACAGAACAAAAGAAAGCTAAGACTGCAGAAAAGAGTGAAGAAAAGACTAAAAAGGAAGTGAAAGGTGGAAAACAGGAGAAAGTGAAGCAAACAGCTGTAAAAGTAAAAGAAGTACAGAAAACACCATCGAAACCCAAGGAAAAGGAAGACAAAGAGAAAACAGCTGTGTCAAAGCATGAACAGAAAGGTAAACATTCAGAGCAGGAGGCTGCTGGAGGTTCTAAGAGAATATTGGGCAAGAAGCACATGCAGTGAAATTAAAAGCTGAAAAAGACCAAAATCAGACTCAAATGGGGGTAAAAGACATTAAAGTAAATATATCAGAAAGGAAATACAGTAAATTGGGAACTAATATTTATTTATAAAAATACTAAAATGTGTTCACATATCTAAAGGGGCATTTTGAAGTATTTTTAAAAGGGGTTTGGAGGTAGCATCCGAAAACATATAAAGACTGGGGATAAATGTTGAATTTTTGAGATATGGAATGTCTATTAAGAGGTGGAATAAAGATTGTATGTGTCATACTCTTTGAGGAAAGTGGTCCCCCAAAATGACAACAGTTCCTAAGGAGTTTGTTAAGGGGTACATGTTGGCATCATATAGAGTAAATATCATAAAAACTATCCATACATTACTGTTGCATTGGCAAGAGCACATCATTTAGAATATACATAAAATTATTAAATTTACTTAATAGGCAAGATGTTATAGAGAAGACACCTCTCAAGATTCTTTTTCAGTTTCCATTGACTAAATTTCTAACTTTAGAAAGCTCTGAATGTGACATATTTTGCCATTCTTCAGCAAGAGTGATGTCAAACTTACATCCCCACTTTGCAAAAATATATCACTTAAATGGAGGTGGAATATAAACCTGAATTTTTATTTTATGGAAGGTTTCTATATGAATATACAGAGCTGAAGGTTTAGGAGGGCAACTAAGGGTCTTATTGTACCACATCTCTGGCACTTGTTGACTCTTTCTTTTCCTAAGTCCGTTCCTGACTCCAGGTTACTATATAATCCTGAGACTCCTTTGTAGAATACGGGGATCTAATATGAAGAGACTATTCCTGTAATTGATGTTTCTTGGAGGCATTGCAAAACCAAATTTTTCTTTACTTTGTAGCACTTTTGACTAATGTTATCTAAGGACTGTATCAAAGAATTGGTTTCTATTAGATTTTAGTTTAAGAAATCTCACAATTTTGTTACAGAGCAAGCTATTTAGAGGATGAAACTGAAATTAATTTTTCCTCATTATAAGGCACAAGAAATGAAATTTGCAATGCACTCATACTGTATTTTCATCTTTTTTCTCTTGAATTTGCATTTGTAAGCTTTGATTCACATGTAATATTTGTCAACTCTGATTTATATGACAAAAGATACATATTTTAAAAATATATATTTTAAAAAGGAAAGATTTTTTCTTTTTTTAGTGATCTACAAACTTTTAAATTTAGATAATTTTAATTTATTATTTTAAGATATGTCATATTAAAACTTAGGAGCTCTAAAACTTTTTCCAATTTTCAAGGTGATTATATCACCATGACAAAAAATTTAAAAGTTAATTATTACTTCTATCAAAATTATGTCATTAATGAAATATTTTGGTAGAAAAAAAGGATGAAGTAAGTAAAGAGAAAATACGTTGAATATAATATTTTACTGTGGTAAAAAAAAAAACAGCAGAAATAATCTTTGGATTCACTGGTATGATTACTTAGATCCTAAAATCCTTTACACTTTAGATTGCTCTTCAAAATGAAAAATAATCACATGAAATCAGTGAAAACCTACAAAGTACATTCTAATTTTTAACCATAAATGCAGAATGTAAAAACTGATGCCAGTTATATTTGGAAATGTCAAAATACTTATCTAACAACTAGGAATGTGAATGTATTTTTTGATGCTAATTTTTCGTATCTTTGGGGATTTGGGAGCCATATTTTATTGATAAAAACTCATCACCAGAACACTTTAAAATAATGTTTATTTTCCAGGCCACAGATATTGTATTTCATTTCTATCAGTAATCAGATTTATTAAAGACAGCATTATATTACCATATCCCTTTTCAGTCTACTATTTTTATTTCTACACAAAGAGCTATTTATCTATTAAAAGGACATTCAAATATCATTTAGAGTTTAAAACAAAAGCACAAATGTGATTTTATCAGCCAAACAATTGCAATTGCTAAAGCAAGTCTCAGTATTGAGAACAGTTGCCATCAATTATATAAATGTATCATTAGGTAAGTATTCAAAACTTAACCTCTAATGGCAGATCAGACATATAAATATGTCATTTTATTTTTCATTTTTTGTTACTAAGCAAAGATTTAATTAACAGCATTTTTACATTAAAGAAAACTAATTACATTATGATTTTAACTAAGCAAGATAAACAAAGATATAGTTTTTTTAATTTCTGAGGCTTTGGTTTTGAAAATTGTATATGATGACTTAGTGTAACTGTTGAGTTAGCTTTTTGGGCAAGAGAATACTCATTCACATAGTTAAGTTAGACCTGATGTGTTTGAGGCATTCTTTTCATATAGATTTCTAAATACTTCTTTTTAAAGAAATAAGGCTCATAGGTCCTTTACTCACTTGGAAACAGATTTTCACATGGGGCACATGTTTATTAGTAATTATTTAATTACATAATATACATATGAATGTATTCAATGTAGTTACTCTCAATATTGTATATGGAAATAATACATCTCTTTTTCTGCTTAAAGCATTAGGGATAAGATGCATATGTATATACACGCCTACCATAAACACACACACACACACACACACACACACACACACACACACACCCATCAAATAGTCTGGTTTTTATGAACCCATCTAAATCTGTTTGTAGAGTAGGAAGAGTTGGCATTATCAGACATTGCTCCCTAGTTTTCTGATGACCTCTAGGAGGTCTGTGGGGAAAGAGAAACAAATTTTCCAGCTGCCACACACTTTGCTCATTCACTCATTCTTTCTTTTTAAACAACTATTTGATATTTGTGGCAGGCAGAGAAAGTATAGCTAATGTGAATCTGTTATAGAGCACTGGACCACATGTGCCCCATCCTCATTAGAAGTTTCTTAAAAATTTTTTGTTGTTGTTGACATTTTGCACCCAGAATGTATTTTCCCTTGGTTAGTATTTCACAGGGAACACCAACTAGGTATCATTTGAATGACATCTACCACTGCTTCCTGAGAATCAAGGAGAGAAATGGACAGCATGTGTTATTCCAAGAAGGATGTTTATTTGCGGAAAAAGTACTTACAATGATGAGCAAATTAACATTATATACATTATTATCTCAGAACTATGAAAGTTAGAATGGCAGGACAATTTAGATTTTCTTTATGAAAAATTTTCTGCTATAATATTTAAGTACAGCTACCATGGTTGAGTCTGTACTGAACATATACAGACTTTTTTTCCTTATCATTATTTCCTAAACAATACGGTATAACAAGTATTTACAAAGCTACCATGGTAGCTGTAATTATATATATATATATATATTTAAGTTTTGTATTTTAATAGAGATGGGGTTTCACTGCGTTGGCTAGGCTGGCCTTGAACTCCTGACCTCAAGTGATCCTCCCACCTCAGCCTCCCAAAGTGCTGGGATTACAGGCATGTGGTTTGTTGAATGCTCAAATGTGGAACCCAGGGAAATGGAGGGCTGACTGTACTTTGATAATATTTCAACATACAAGCTGAAAAGTTTCATTACATTGTCAGCATTCAGCTAAAGAAGACTCTCTGAAGTGTGAAGATTTTAATTAATTCAGTACACTCTTCAACATGTTATGTATATAACCATCCCATCACAACGTGGGGCAGATAATATTTCATTTGGAGGGGATGTTATATTACAAATAGTCCTTGCATTCTAAACTTCCAACATACATAAAAACAAACACTCTTATTTGCTGTCATGGGAGTCTATAGTGCCTCTAAGAGTAATTATTTTGGGAAAAATGAATGAAAGGTTTTAGATCAGTGATTCTGTAAATGCAGTCTAATTAGATTCATCTAAGGAGTTTGTATAAAATGCATATTCCTAGGGTCCAGATCCATGGCATTTTAAATTTTTTTGGATGATGGAGCCCAAAAATCTGTATTTTGACAACTCCTCTCTCTTTCCCGTGTTTAAGTTGCCCTTTGAGAACTACTCCTAGAGTATACGCAGACAAATCTAAAAAGAGTACAGTCACTTAAGGTACTGAAATAAGGGGAACATACTGCCAATTTCAGAAAGTCCACACTGGTCTAACTTCAAACTTTTAATTTAAGGGAAATGTACTTTTTCATCTTGTTTTGTCTTAGAGTCAAATTGCCAGTTCTACAGTTTTGCTCAGGAAAACAATCTTGTGTCTAGAAAAGAGAAAATACCTTCTACCTTAACCTTATGTCTTTCCCAATCATAGGGTTCCCAGGTCCTGGGATCAGAAACTCCAGCTATTACTGCCAGTACATCAAAGGGCAAATCAATGCATGGAATGACCTGAGGACTAGCCTCCTTCCCATTCCCTACCTCTCCTGTGGGAAAATGTGCTCCAATTTCAACAACTAAAATACATCTAAATTTTTGGAACTTTATGAGTTTTGGCCTGCCCATATTTAGGTATTAATGAAAAAGATTATATTTTTATATCTTCTTCAATAGCTATATTTATTTTTTAAAGACCTAACAGAATTTCATAGTAAAATGGATTCCTCTAAAAATGCTGTTACTACTCTAAAAAGAATGAGATTTACAAAAATCCTTAGAGGTGTATCTGTTTAGTAACAAGCTTTGTTATTTCATATGTTTGATATGCATAATTTGGAGCAATTAAGAATGTAACATGTTGCTTAAATTGAATAAACTCTCTTGGTCCTAAAGCTGCCTTTGGATTTGGTGGATTAATAAAATGCATATTTCAGGAATATTGAAATGTAAATTATTTCATAATATATATGCTTTAAAGAAGATATGGTAAAGATTCATCAATTGAGCTTTGAGTTGGATTGACCTCAGGAGAATCTAAAGTTCTGTGAGGATTTAAAGTTAAGTGCAATGTCTTTAATCTGGAGGGAACAGAAAAAAACCAACTCCTGAAGACCAGGTCTGCCCAAAATGATGTTTACATACTACAGTTTTTTTGTTTGCTTGTTTACTTTCACCATAGGCCATAAACTAGTCAAGATCATAAGATGATCTTAAGATTACTCATTTGATTAGTTTAACAACAATATCATTTGGTTCTGTTACTCTGTTCTTGATTTACTCTCCCAATTAAAGAGCATTTTTATTCAGAGGCCACCTAACAGGTTGCAAAGAGGTTAGTTCTCCTGATAGTCTTTTGGAAAAGACATTCTGCTGCTCCATAGAGACAACTAGCAGAAGGGCTGGAACTGAGTATTTGATGAAACACTCCAAGTTGGAAACAATTTCCTCTTGTAAAACTTCTGTTTCATTATTGAAAGTTTATAAAAAGACAAATTGGAAAAATTGCTTTAATACGATGACTTTTGTAATCAGTTATTTGACAAAATAGGTTTTTATTTTGAAAACAACCACTATAAGATTACCCTGAATTAGTCCTTTTCAATTTTTAACGTTATTTTTGTATGGAAGACATGAAGCGTTACATTTGTTGTCTTTCTTTCCTTCTGTATTTTCATATAAGTGCGAATTAGTTTTTTGCAGAAAATATTGTAGTAACCAAAATAGAATTGTGCTATTTTGTTTGTTTTGTTAAATTATTTCTCTGTAGAAAAATGAAGTGTTGACGACATTTTTTCATTGCTCTTTTTCTTTCTACTCTGTCAGATCAGTATGCATTCTGTCGATATATGATTGACATGTTTGTCCATGGGGATTTAAAACCAGGTATTCCAAGCAATTCTTGTACTTGTCTGTTTTAATAGTCTTTGTTTCTAAGATTGTGGGCTTTTTATGTACCTAACTGTATTTTCATTTTTTAAAAATTGCATAATGCATGTGTAGATCTAGAATAAAACCAATAAAAAGCAGTAATAACTGGCATTAAGGTCTTAATTTTACTTTCAGTCACTGCATGGCCTATTGCAAATGAAGTCAGCTGAAATGTAAAATATGTGCTAATATCTCTCTATATAAAGAATGCTAAAACCTTTAGTAATGTCTTGAAGTGAAGCAGTGAATCATCTTATTTTATTCTTGGTAAACTTAGAAGAAAAGACCCATGACAATGAAAATATCTTTCTTTTCTTAGTAGTGAACACAATTCATATTAAAATCATCACATTTCAAATATTTGTGCTTTGTTTTCCAAAACTTTAAAATTTTTTCCCTTATACATGAACTTGGTTTACCACTCCAAAGAACTATTGATGGAGATAGATAATCTCGGAATTAATATTCAAAACAATAGGGAAGGATTTTGAGTTAAAGGAATATATCTACCTTGTCTTGTATCTTTAATTGTTGCCCAGAGTATAAAAAGGTATTTTTTACTAACATCTGAACTAAGCATGAGTAACTTGATTGCTTGTACTATGCCTTTTGCAGATTTAAAAACTGACAAAACTATGTTCATGTTTGGGAAAATGTTTCCAAGAAGACAGTATTGTTAAGGAAAGAGCTCATTTATATTAAAATACATGAAGCTAATTGCTTAAAGCCAGCTATATTTTTATTTTCTTAACTATTTTTGTGAAAGCCTTTCAAACATATATAATTATAAGTTATGCGTATGTTGTCAAAGAGACATCTCATTTCTAAAACAAATAGGTAACACATCTAGGCTCTAGAAAACTAGACAATGAGAACCTTTGCACTCCAGAAAATGTTGTTGATCCCAGTAATTTATTCTAGTTAAATAATTTCCTCCTCCTCCTCTTTTCCTTCTTCTACATTTTCAGTAAGAAATTTAAATGAGGGGGAAAATCGCTAAATATTATAACTTAATAGGTGAAACTAATTACTATCGATGTTTGTGTATAGTAACATAGCATAATTGGAAATAAACCTTCAGGAAGGTAGTGTGATATGGTGGAAAGACAAGGCTTTGTACAGAAATACGGTGATAATTCTTAACTCCATCCTTTTCTAGTATTAGGTCTTGAGCAAATAATTGAACTCTACCTCATTTTTAGTGTTCTTACATTTAAAATGAAGATCATGTCACAACCTTGCATTGTTGACAAACCATCTAGTGACTACAAACAAAATGTTATAACTTTAATTTGTTCATTTCACCACTGCCTGCCTGGTGAATTGCCTACATGAAGAGAACCTCTCAATACTTACAAGTTTCAGTCTATATATATATCAAAAATTCAATGTTAGGGCTGGTTGTGTTGGCTTATACCTGTCATCCCAGCACTTTAGGAAGCTGAGGCAGGAGGATCACTTCAGCCCAGGAGTTTGAGACCATCCTGGGCAACATATAGAGACCACATCTCCACAGATTTCTTTTTTTCTTTTTTCTTTTTTTTTTTTTTTTTTTGAGACAGAGACTCACTCTTGTCACTTAGACTGGAGTGCAATGGTGTGATCTCGGCTCACTGCAATCTCCGCCTCCTGGGTTCAAGCGATTCTCCCGCCTCAGCCTCCTGAGTAGCTGGGATTACAGGCCCCTGCCACCATACTCGGCTAAGTTTTGTATTTTTAGTAGAGATGGGGTTTCACCATGTTAGCCAGGCTGGTCTCAAACTCCTGACCTCAGGTTATCTGCCCGACTCGGCCTCCCAAATTGCTGAGATTACAGGCGTGAGCCACTGCAACTGGCCAAAAAAATTATAAAAATTATCTGGGCATGGTGGTGTGCACCCATTGTCCCAGCTACTTGGTAGGGTGAGGTGGGAGGATGGCTTCGGCCCAGGAGGTTGGGGCTGCAGGGGTGTGTGAGCTATGATGGCACCGTCACATTCCATTCTGGACTACAGGGCGAGACCTTGTCTCAAAATAAATAAATAATTAAAAAGTTCAATTAGGCTGGGCCCGGTGGCTCACGCCTATAATGCAAGCACTTTGGGAGGCTGAGGCGGGCGGATCACCTGAGGTCAGGAGTTTGAGACCAGCCTGGCCAACATGGTAAAACCCTGTCTCTACTAAAAATACAAAAATTAGCCAGATGTAGCGGTGGGTTCCTGTAATCCCAGCCACTCGGGAGCCTGAGGCAGGAGAATTGCTTGAACCTGGGAGGCAGAAGTTGCAGTGAGCCGAGATCTCGCCACTGTACTCCAGCCTGGGCCACAGAGCAAGACTCCGTCTCAAAAAAACAAAAAGTTCAATTTTAGGTCAAAGTTGTGCTGACCATTTTGTTCACCTGTGTTGGTTCAAGAAATTCATACTCTACACATAATTTTTATGAAGTCAGCTAGGTGTTTACTTACATATGAGATGAGATGAATCTATGTTGCTGATGAGCATGAATTAATAAATGACTAATATGCATTATTTTCTTCATATTCCATTAGTTTTAAAATTTCATTACCTGAGGAAAATAATCTGTTTTCTGTCCCACTGAAATCATTCATAGTAGTTATTTATTGATCATAAAATATAATTCCTAAGAAAGTCTCAGGACACAGAGAACCATGCACTAAGAAATTCAGTGAGGGATGCTAGTAGTTTAATAGTCACAATACCAATCATTTCTTTCTGAAAATCTAACAACAGAGTAAGGTTAGAAGAAATAATAAAATCATCTATGCATGAATTAAAGATGATTTTGTTAACAACCACACAGAGACAGCCCTTGTAAAGGCATATGCAAACATACTCTAAAAAGTCCTAAGTTGAGATCTACAACACTATCGAGTATTCCAGCCCCCGAAGATAATTCCCAGTTCTATAGGATTAGATTTCTTGATACCATTAATTGACTTACTAATTGAATTCTTAATTTATTTCATCTACCTACATTCATTATTTTGAAGAAATGAAAGAAATACTTGAAAAGTATTTCTTGTCCAGAAGTTGAAAAGGAAGAAGGGAGAGAAGGGAAGCCTATGTAGTATGCCTGTTGTTTCATTTAATAAACTATATGACGTTATGTAAATGTACCTAAACAAAATTCAGGAATATTATCTTCGTCAGTGTGGCAATACAAAACATGGAGTGAAAAAGCACTAAATATGACTTGGCATTTTCAAAAATAAGGAATGAGAAACACAGATTTAATCTGGGCATATTAATTTAGAGAAAATATAAGTGGTGAGACATTGACTCTGACTGACAATTAAAGAATAAGACAATTCTTGCCAAGTTGATTGCTCTGCATGTATCCACTATTTATAAAACATTTGTGCTTCCATCTGTTTCTGTTTGGGATTAGTGGAACACCTGTTATTGTTTAGCTAGAGTTCATTATTAATTATTGGTAATGAGTTTTTAAAACTATAATTTGATTTTCCCTCCGGGATTCAGTTTTTCCTTTGTAGAATACTGTCACACCCTCAAAAGTAACCCAAATTGCAGTTCTAATTTGAAAACCCTTGCTGATGAAATGTGCTGACACTATGACATAAGTCCCAAGTTTTGCCTTTTATCCCATCAAATAAAATGCTTCTAAGATATTCTTAAAATTTTTAGCTAAGATTTTGTCTATTTAAATCTAGGAAGTGAATGCATGCTATCAACACTGGTCCTATGGGCAACTGGCATAGACCTGTATCTACATTTTGTAATTTTAGGTATATTATGAACACCGAAGATCTCCCCTCTCCAGAAATACTTTCTCCATTTAATGACCTAACATCTTCGTATTGAGATTCTTTGGTTGTGCAGATGGTCAGCGTTATATAGGATGTGTTTTAATAACTCATAACCTGCTTTAGGGAAGACAGAGAGAGGAGGGTTGGGGAGAGATTGAGACAGAAAGAAAGAGATTGATTCTGTCTTATGGTAGCTGTCTTGAAACTGATTAACCTCCACTTTTTTTCCTAGGGCTTAAAGTAGTCTACTTGTCACTTACTCATAAGAGAACTATTAAAACTGGTCAAGACAGACATTATTTGCAACATCAAAACACAATTTATGGGTTTTTTTCTTTTTCTTTTTTTGGAAATTGATAGTACAGATGGTCAAGGAATATTCCTCCAGATTTATTTATCTTTATCAACCTTCCAGTAATTCCAATTTCCTTTTCAATTTTGTGTGGCTTAGCACATTTTTCTTAAGTGACAGCTATACTGATAATTTTATTCATTTAGGTAGACTATTTTTAAGAAAACACATCAGGATCTTGCTTGGCATTTTCATATTCCTTCTTCACCAACTTCTATCTGGGCTTAATAAATTGCATGGGTTTCTGGGCAGAGTCACCCAAGTTAAAGAGACAAATTTCTGTAAGGAAGAAATCACATGGTTCACAGACCTCTTTATATTCACTATAGATAAAGAAACCAATTTAAACGTCCAGTACAGGACCAGGGCTAGTGTGCTTGTGCTTAGTAATTTTAATAATTTTTTTTTTAGCTTTCATTTCTGTAACTATTATGATTAAAGTTTAATACAAGTTAAAGTTTATCCCTTAGAAGTTATTCCACTATTAAAATTTCAGCTACTGTCTGACTTTTACTTAAGCCAAGAATTATGTCACGGTAATTTATTCCGCTTTTTGTGTCATTTATTTTCTTTAAATTGAGGGTACTCACCTATCAAAATCTTCTCGGATTGTAATAAGGCATTCTTTGGCAGCCTGTATTCCAATTCAATGGGTTTTAAGTCCATAGCTAGAAAGAGCCTTAAGGAATAAGTTAGTATTCTCATTTTATTAAGATCCTTTTCTTGAACTTCAGTCGTGCTTAACTATATTTTTGGTTAAATCTCGCTGAGAAGAGGTCAAATGTAATTGCATTATAGTCACTGTTATTTAATGGTTTAATCTAATGTATTTCAGAGCTCACTGCTTGTATTAGACAAGACTAGGTACAATTTAGCTTTGCTTTAGACTTCTGAAAAAAATCCTGCTCCAAGGTAGGCATAGTTCCATAAAAGCATATTCACTCTAATTCCAATCATTTAATTATTTTCACACAACAAAAGTTTCGGGAATTTTTTTTTTTTTTTTTTTTTGAGACAGAGTCTCGCTCTGTCGCCCAGGCTGGAGTGCAGCGGCGCAATCTCGGCTCACTGCAAGCTCCGCCTCCCGGGTTCACGCCATTCTCCTGCCTCAGCCTCTCCGAGTAGCTGGGACTACAGGCGCCCGCCATCACGCCTGGCTAATTTTTTGTATTTTTAGTAGAGATGGGGTTTCACCGTGGTCTCGATCTCCTGACCTCGTGATCCGCCCGCCTCGGCCTCCCAAAGTGCTGGGATTACAAGCGTGAGCCACCGTGCCCGGCCAGTTTCGGGAATTTTAATGTTTATTCAGTAAGTAGTTGTTGAATCCTCTCAGCAAGCTGGTGGTCCAGAAAAGAGGTAAGCTAAGACATAAATAATTGTATGAAAAAGGATAACTTGATAAGTATACAATGAAGACATAGAAAATATACACTTTAATCTCAGTATACCAGGAATGAGTAATTTTCTCTATCAACCACTTGGAGTTTTAATTACTAAAAAAATTTATTTAGTTTTTCCAATAGTTTACAGGACTAGGAATAAAGGGAGAGTGAAAGTTTTGATAAGAATTTAAATATAGTAAAACAAAATGTTTCTATCTTATATTCCCTGTTTTCAAAGATGTGTATACTTCAAATGGGAAATATCTTCAGAAAGAAACAAACAGCTCATCAGCTATTATCTATGAGCCTTCAGTGCATTCATCTTGCAGATACCAATTTCAAATTTTGAATACATCTTTAATAGGTTCTATTATATATTATTACTTATGGTTTTTCTAGAACGTGCATCATCAAAATGTAGTACTTTAATTTTTGTAATCTTTGATGGTCCATAATTTTGTTGAAAAGAAAATGTCATCTTCATTTCATAATAAAACATTTCCTCCCTTCCTTCCTTCCTTCCTTCCTTCCTTCCTTCCTTCCTTCCTTCCTTCCTTCCTTCTTTTCTTTCGTTCTTTCTTTCTTTTTTTTTTTTTTTTTGAGATATAGTCTCACTCTGTCGCCAGGCTGGAGTGCAGTAGTGCCATCTCGGCTCACTGCAACCTCCGCCTCCTGGGTTCAAGCAACTCTCCTGCCTCAGCCTTGTGAGTAGCTGGGACTACAGGTGCATGCCGCCATGCCCAGCTAATTTTTTTTATTTTTAGTAGAGACGGGATTTCACCATGTTGGCCAGGATGGCCTTGATCTCTTGACCTCGTGATCCACCCACCTTAGCCTCTCAAAGTGCTGGGATTACAGGTGTGAGCCACTGTGCCCGGCCAAGTTTTCATTTTTGTATTTACAAACATAGGTTACAATAATACATTCAATTGTTTTTAAATTCACATTGTCCATTTCTTTTGGATGCCTGCCTTTCTCTTTCTTTAGCATTTGTGCACTTAGAAACCACAGATTTTGGCACATGAATTTTATAAAGAAAGAGTACTGTGACATGCTCTTTTAGCAAAATGAAATGGCTCAGGTTCTTGTCACAAAATATAACAGGATAAAGTCCTTCCTGTTAAAGGGCTAACTAGATGAGAATACAGTAGTGTCCTCTTATCCATGATTTTGCTATTTGCAGTTTCAGTAACCCACAGTCAACCACAGTCTGAAAATATCAAATGGAAAATTCCTGAAATAAACAACTCACAAGTTTTAAACTGGACACCATTCTGAGTAGCATGTCATGTTATCACACTCTATTCCACCAAGTATGTGAATCATCCCTTTGTCCAGTGTATCCACGCTCTCTAAGCTACTTGTCTGTGAGACACTTATTAGCTATCTCAGTTTTCAGATCAAGAAAACACAGTATACATAGAATTCAGCATTATTCATTGTATCAGGTGTCCACTGGATATCTTGGAATACATTTTTTATGGATAAGAGGGAACTACTATAGTATATTTCCTTTTTTCTCTTTGAAATGCGTTGTTCACTCGATTCTATAGTTTAAGAAAATTCACTGTCTTATGAAGACTCATAGTCTGAGATTTCACTTGTATAATCAATTTCAATTTTACCCTAATCATTAGAGTCTAGCTTACTGCTCTCTGTCTTTGCATTCATCTTCTGATTCATTTAATAATTTTGAAATATCTTCCTCTGTCACTTTCTTCTATTTGCAGTTATGGATGGAAAAAATAATTCTGAATTATAAACTGTGTTCAGTGAAACAAAGTAGGCTATAAAAGTGGTGTCTCAAAAAAAAAAAAGGTGTCTTCAGGCTTCTTTTATAGCCTCTTGAATGATGACATAATACTTCAGTCAATACTATAAACAATCATAGTGATGATGGGGTAATAATGATATATTTTACAGTTGCATCATCTTTCTAGGCAATTTCATCATTATTCTGCTTCCTTATTGTTTTAGTTTTAAGCATTGTTAGGAACAATTGATGAGTAATGATGAAACAGTTCCTATGTTGATGAAATAGAAAATGCTTAATATAAGAAAAAACACATCACGAAATTTCCATAAAGTGCCTTAAATGTTTAAAATTGTCCAATGCTGTCACATGGTAATTACAAGATATAATGAGTTTTATTCTGTTTAAGAAATAGGTAAATTTCCTTTTGTTTCTTGGAAGACCTATAAGAAAACAAATAAGTCAAGAAATATTAATTTTTATAAACAGAACTGCTTAACAAAAGAAACTAAAAAAACTCTGATTGGCTCCAGTCGACCCTGATAGTGTAATGAGAACCAATGGGAAAAATATAAACTCGGTGGTCACACAAGCCAAGATTTAAATCCTTCACTAATGTTTTTTGGTTTTTTGAATCTCAGTTTATTTATAAGATTTATTACTTAAGATTGTTTAAATGATTAAATGATATATGTACATGTTCTCCCAAATCCCTTTTTTGCTTTCTCTTTTATTATGATATTTATTGCAAAAGAAAATAGTACTCGTAGTGTGAAAGACCAAAGAAGATGGTATGGAAGACATGAAAATTGAAATAGACCTTGAGATATTGGTAGGATATGTCTATGTGAAATTAAGAATAAAAATATACAAGGCTGAGGTGATAATATCAAAGCACAGAATCACAAAATGTTAAGTGCTTTCTGTGAGTGCCAGTTGCTAAATATTTACTCTCCACCAGGCTATGGAAATCTTATATAATCCTAATACAACCTTAGAAGGAGTATATTATCATTCATGTTTTATAGATGAAAGAATTGAGACACAAAGAGCTTAAGTGGTTTGTCCAGGTGGCACAGAGTAGCAGACAGGAGATTCAAATCCAAGACTGCCGAATTCCACAGTCTTCAGTATTATCTTTATACCGAATCTATCTGTTTCCCAGACATAGACAGGAAATTGCAAACAAGGTCACTTTGGTTAGTACTCAGGGAATCTAGAAAAAAAAAAAAAAACAAGATTGGAAATGTTATACAAGATGGTTTGGAGAGAAGGAAATTAAAAAGATCAACCAGGAAAAGTCCAACGAAAGGAAATAAAGCCTGATCGTAGAATATGGGATGGAGAAAATTAAGATAATTTTAGAGCTATCACAGACGTAGAGTCATGAGATTTATAGATATCAGAAGATAGGAAAGTAAAAGATTATTTAGAAGCTGTTGGTCTGTAAAAAATAAAAGGATACCTTAAGTAGGGAGTATAGGAAGAGAGTGGGGTCAATGCTCACTGGACTGGACAGGGCTGGGAGAAGTGGGAGACTTTGAACTCACCACATACTCTTCAAGCCACAGATGGTATCTAGTTGCAAAAGGGAAGTATGTGAAGATTCTAGTCCAAATATCATTTGTTTAGCATCTGCCAAATACCAAGGGTCATTACCATTTTTTGCATACTTATCTCATTAATTCTCACAGCAAACTGTGACATCTATATAGTGCAATGATAATTCACAACACTTCTAACTGAAGTAAGCAGCTAGATAATCAAGTGTGGAGTTTTGGAGAAAGGTCAGAGGTGGAGAAGGGGTCATTAGGAGAGTGAGAAAAATAAGTCAGGGTACAAATATTAAATATCTTCTGCATGCTCAGCAGTCCCAGGCTTGGCATAGTAGAGGATATAAGAATACTAAAAGATGATCCCTGACTGGAGCAAGTGAAATGAGTAATTATTTAAAAGAGAAAAAATAAATAATAGAATAAGTTTAGACTTAGGCATTAGATTGTATAATAATAAATCTAAATGTTTTAAGATTCAGAGGAGAAACATCTGTGATTCCTGCTGTCAAAAAAGATGGAGTGGATCTAGAACTTGAAAGATGGATAATATTAGACTAAGTGCTGAGGAATATATTGAGGTTGCTTTGTTTGTATGTGAACGAAAGAAAATGAATGCGAACATTACAGAGCATGTGAAATTGATGTGTTTATAAGACAATGAGGATATCAGACTGAAAAGAGGATACATTAAAATTGGCAAATGTCAGACAATAATAAGTGGTATATATTTTGATGACAGATTATAGAACACTTGGTCAATCAGAAAGAGGTGATATTTGGCATAAAGGGAAGTCTTTGAAGGATTTTAAGCAGAACAATGAAGGAAAGCAGCATTTCATGAAGCATGATGGGTAGTAGTCTGTTTATGGGATCGGAAATGAGAAAAAAATTGTAGAATATGGCCAAAACTGGTGTGTCTAAAGCATAGGTTTGAAGGAAGGAAGGGTAAACTTTAGGAAGCCATTATTCATGGGTGGTGATGAGCACTACGTGTCACCTAAGAAATTAATGTTGCAACTCAAAATTCTACAAAGTATCTTGACAATTTAATTTCACATATGTGGTGGATACTTAAACGAGATCTAAACATAAAGGAGGACCAACAGTGACATGTGCATGACTATCCACTAAAAATATAATGCAGTAAGGAAGCTGCTAGAACTTGACCTGTTTATAACCTGAAATGGAGCAATATATCTTCTTTTCCTCCTTTGGCTGAGTCCTATTGTTTTGTATTTCTGGTCAAAGTGCATTTACAGCAAATGGCTCTCTGAGTGTTGGCTCTTCTTTACTACTTGAGCACATATATAATGACTATTACAAGTAGAATTTTGATAACTAGAGAAAAATATTTTTTCAGAACAACATCAACAAATAACATACCAGACTCATTTTGCCCATAGTAGCCATCCGATGTCTCCTAGCCTTTGTTCTACTATCTACTGTATAACATGGGTAATAATATTACATAATGTGTAATGTTATGAGGATCATATGGACAAATTCTGTAGTCCCTGTAGAATTTAGACAAATGTAGTTTGTCTTCTGAATTCTAGGAACAGTACTAGTAAGTTCCTAGCAGATGTAGATATAGCAGTAAACAAAATATGTATGGTACCTGCCCTCATGAAGGCAAGGTACAATTTATGTAGAACTTATTGCTAGCCATCAAGCATACATAAGCATCTAGAAAAAAATTATTACTATTAAAGTAGAGGAATGATTAATATGATTAATGCCTATAGTTGTAGATCTGCTTATATTTTTGATAAGGTTATATAATTGGCCCTATTAAATATGATAAAAATAAAATGCTCTATTTGGTTTATACAAACTTGAAATGTGATTCTGTGAGACAGAACATTATTCCAAGTGCTTCAGGTAATGTTTACAACATTAACTCTTTTAGTTGAAGGATCAATGGGAATACAATAAAAGTGTCTTATTACAATTGAATTAAAATTATCAGCTAAATGGCAACTTCTATAGTATAATGAATTTATTGAATAAGACTGCAAAAGTAGATTGGCATCTTTACACAGAGGAAATATTCTAGATCTCCAAATTGAGAGAAAATACCCGATAGGCCTATCATCAATCTTACTATTCAACAGTGGTTAAAAAAAAAAAAAAGTTACACCAAGAGAACCCAAAACCCAAGATGTTCTAAGACGTTTAGATATACAACATTTTTCTAAGAGTAAAATCTTTCAGAAAATATGTTTGGGTCTATTTCATTTATTGTAATTTAATTCATCTTATGCCTCTGTTGGAACTGCACTTGTATGCCCTTTAAATTTAATAATGGAAGATTTTGACTATTTATCAGACTCACTACAGTCTGAATGGAGCCTCTTCTCAGTTTACTATGTATGAAAGCCCAGGTCTTTGCATTCCTCAGTTACCTGATAACAAAACCACTAGTGATACAACATTCACAGAATGAACTGCACAAAGATTTCAGGAGCAAATAAAAGAGAAAATGGTTGAAGCCATGGAATAAGTAGGACAGAAAAGAATTAAATAAAGTAACTAGTGTCATAAAAGTAATTAATTATATAAAAAAAATTCAAATGAACATGGGCAAGTTACTTTACTTTCTGAGCCTCTTTCCTCATCTATAAAATGAGATAAGTTTATAGGGTTAATGTAAATTTTAAACGATCATATATATACACATAAAATACTCTTGACTATAATAACCATAATAAGCATTATTTAAGTGTTTGGTGGGGATGGTGGTTCCCATTTACAGCAGAAGTGTGATTTTCTACCCATTGCTTATAGCTTTCTGATTTAATTTTCATGTAGCATTATTATTCTCTCCCTAGAACGTCTTTTTCTGCTGCTTATATATACCTTCAATAAATATTTATCTTTAAATCTCCACTGCCTCATACCTTGCCAGAAACCTGATATGTTTGTTGAATTAAGTTCAGGGTGTAGCATATTTATTTCAATGAAAAAAAAATTTGATGATCATCCCAGAGCAGCCCTTTTTATTCATCTGTAGAAATAATCTTGTTATTTTAAAAGATGACAGGTTTCTAAACATTGCAAATAGACCTGTGTAAAGATTTCTTAAAGGAGTTATTGGTTGTATCTCTAGAGACAGAAGCTCAGAATTAACAAAGACAGGTTTGCTGCGTGCATGAGTAGACTACAGGCAGCATACAGAATTAGGCTACAATGAGAGAAGAAATGAGAGTGAGCCTAGGCTTAATTATGGAAGCACACAGTTCCTGGACTTGCCATACCCTCATGAGGGTTGCTTTCTGATTATATGAAGTCTATGGAAGCTATTCAGGATAAATGTATCAGATTGTCGTATTTGTCGAAATCAATCCATTAAACATTCTAGTCACTATAACTGGAATGCACACAGAAATAGATCCATGTACTTCTGAGTGGAGGTTTCCTCTGAAGCTGTTACCACTCTCTCAGTCAGTTTCATTGTGATAAAATGCTTCAGGTTTTTGAGAAGGCTAGTGAATAAGACTACCTTGCCCTTAATACAGTGTTCATATTACTTTACATCCTCTGTGTCCAGAAAAGAAAACAAAGTGAAGGCTTAAGCTTTTTCATTTTTCTTGCAATTTTAGAATTTTGTCTCCTAGTCTTGTGAAAGAGGAGGCAGGTTCGATAGGTATATCTTTGCTTTGAGAGAACTTTCCTTAAAGTGGCTTTTTTAGTCTAGCCTTGTCACTATTAATGGCATGGACTTGCTGTCAGACAAGAATAAATTCCTTCTCAGGTAACCCACTGGGACTATTAAAAGCATGCTCTAAAATAGTGATGAAAAGGAAGAAATAATACAGAGTAATTTGAATTGCTGCATGAGAAACAAGGAAAATTAAGGTTTAATCAAAGAATTATTGAAATAATTATGTGTTATTTATTAATGCACCATGTATTTTAATAATCATATCTGTTAGTTTATATGCACAAGTGAAGATTGAAAAAGAACTCTAGAAAATTACATGAATATATTCTTCCAATGCTGTTCTAAGGTTCATTTGTGTGGCCTAGTGGTTAAAAAATAGAGAATAGGACTCTTTCTAACCATTTCCATAAATGCATAGTTCTTATCCCTTTTCTTAAGCAGGACTTATTTTTAAATATGGAAATAATAAATATGCCCATACCTATTTTGATGTAAATAATTGGCTATTTTCAGAGAGAGCTATTTGATAAACAAGTATCTCTTTTCTATAGTTTTTTTTTTTTCTGTAGAGGATGCTTTTGTGTTTGCAAAAGATGAAGACAAAAATGAATTTTGCAATATTAACATTAACGTTACTGACTGTGGCATTGATGATTATACTGATTGTACTGATTATAGACTATTCAACCCGTTGCTCAATAGTTTTTAGTCAATTCTATGACTTTTATTGTAGCTTAGTATATTTCCTATTTTGGTTTCTAAAGTATCATACATTAAGACATAATAATACTGTTATTCTTGCATAGCACTAATAATTGTTCCACAATTGAAAGACAGTATATTTTCCTATTTACATCCTCATCAACATCTGAGTTGCTATGCTCAAAGTTGTTCTATTAATCTGTCTCTCAGCAGTTATTGAATCTCTAGTATGTACTTAATGCTAGCAGTCATAACAAGAGTTTCAAACCAGAAGGAGATAACAATCCAGTCAGAGATTATGAATAAAACAATGAATAATATAAAGCAGCTGTGGGAGAAAAATAGAAGAAGGTGCTAATTAAGCACTAAATCATGTGATGCAGATTATATTCTCTATAAAATTCCAAAGAGAGGGCCACAGTGGTTTAGAACAGGCTTTATCAAGGCATGTTTTATCAATGCTTATCTTCAGCTTTATTGTGGTTGTTATTATTAATTGCTTGCAATGAGTTTAGTATTGTTTCCTATTTATTTGGCCATTTTTTTCATCCCAAATAGGGGAGGAAGCGGTAATAAAATTAGATGTAGTTTTAAAAAATTAATAATACTGGCCGGGTGCAGTGGCTCACGTCTGTAATCTCAGCACCTTGGGAAGACAAGGCGGGTGGATCACAAGGTCAGGAGATCGAGACCATCCTGGCTAAGACGGTGAAACCCCGTCTCTACTAAAAATACAAAAAATTAGCTGGGCGTGGTGGCACACACCTGCAGTCCCAGCTACTAGGGAGGCTGAGGCAGGAGAATGGCGTGAACCTGGGAGGCGGAGCTTGTAGTGAGCCGAGATCACGCCACTTCACTCCAGTCTGGGCGACAGGGCGAGACTCGGTCTCATATAATAATAATAATAATAATAATAATAATAAATGAGAAATCAATCCAGAGTAAAAACTGAACAAAACATTGCACCATATAGATGTGATCTATACCACTGTGTTCTCTTCCAAATTAGACCATTCATACTTGTGTCTGTCCTTAGTTATTCACACGTGATTATTGATATTCTGTTTTACAAATGCCCACTGCCCTATTTGATTCTGTATTTCTGCTTTGTGATTAACATGCTGCTTTCCTGAGGAAAAAAGTGTCACCTATAAACCAATTTCTATTGTAACCATCCACAGTGTTTGGGTAATGAGCTCTTGTTTAGTAGAGAAGACTTGTTTGCACAATTCCAATTCCAATTTCTTATAGGAAGTGAGTGAAAATAGATATGAAAAAAGTACAATATTGTCATATTGAAACTCCCTGTTAGAAACAAATTGATGATTTAATATTCGCTTATATATTGGTTGCATTAAGATGTAAACCTTTTCCATTTTCTATAATTCATGACAATGTTTACATTAATAATGATTTTCTCCCAGAGGAATATTATTTTTATATGATTATAAATAGCCTCTTGGCAGACACTGGAGAAGTAGTGTGTACTGCTTTAAATGACGACATAGTATCAATTATACACAATATAAAGCAGGAAGAGAGATTGGATGACTTCCAAATGTGTCATTCAAGTGAGAATATATTTGTGAATTTAATTGTTGTGTTAAGCCTATCAAATAACAATTATTAACATGCTTCCATTTTATCCTCTATCTACTAAATATTTCAGTTTATGTTACATGCCTGTAGTTGAAAATGTGTCAAGTTTTATTATCTTTATTAAAGCACCCTGTAGAAAATTTTCTGCTAAAGTAAAACCTCAAGTTCTTTTTTCTCCTTCTGAGGTAAACTCCAAAACCAGAAGATTTCTTTTTAATTGGCTGTATAGCTCTGCTTTACGCTTTTCATGTCTCTTTGAATTTCTTGTGAACATAGAATATTTGAATGTGTAGGAGCCAAAAAATAGAAAAAAACGAAAGACATTTTCCCACAGGTGGAAACAAAGGGGAAGGGAGGTATTACAGTTGCAACATTCCTTCCTTTTGCCAAATACCGAGTAGTAGGGAAATAGTTTAGCAGGGTGATTAAAAAGTGCCTAATTGATTTTATTTCCTAGGAATTAGATCTCTATATAACAGAGAAGCAACACTTTTTCACATGCCATGTGATAGCTTTAAAAATTATCCCCTTGCATTTAAGGATAATGAGAAAGGAAATTTACAAACAGCCTGGCCAAGAATGCTAAGTGTAATTGGAGGAAAACTCAGGTAGTTCTCAAGATACTATTTTGCATCTACTCTTTAAGGATTTTTGAAGTTTTGGAGATTGTTTGTCATAGATGATCATGATGACAACATGAGGACGATAAAAGTAGATGTAACACGTGTGGTACTGAGTGCTAATGGTATGCCAGGTACTGTGCTAAATTCTAGGTATGGATCATCTTATGTATTTCTCACAAAGCCCTGTGAGGTGGGTTATAACCTCTTCAACGCAGAAATTAGGAAATTGAACCGGGGAAATTATATAATTTTCTCAAATGGCTATCTATTTTCTCCAGGACTTACGGAGAATTACAAACATGTTTTCAAAAACAGAGGGTCCCTGCCACTTAGGTTTTTTTTTTTTTCCTTTTTCTTCACTCTGTTTCCTAAGTACTATAATTTAAGACAAATGTATAATCACGTTTTCCCTATAATTTAAATATGACATACACACCTAAACCTTGTCAATATAATTGATGAAGAAAGCAGATAATTGGCTAATAACTTTTAGCTGCCTTTGTTGGGTTGGTGAGTGAAAGGAATCTGGCATAGAAACCACAAGCAGAGTTGTCTGTGATCTCATACTTGACAGCACAAATGGTTTATCACCAAAATTGTTGAGAAAGTCTTGGATATGGTTTACTTTTAAATTTCGTGAGTATCCATTAAGCTGACTGTAAGGCCTGATAAAATATCATCCAGTTCCATGATTAGATTTTTAAGTGTAAATTGTATTCTTAATGGTTAGAGTGACAGCAAATTGAGATGAAAGAGAACACAGTAAATTTATCTCTGGAGTTGTTGGTGGGTCTTAAGGTTGTTTAAAATAAAAACAACAGATTCTAGGAGTCTGGGAATTGATTTAGCAATCAACTATGCCAGCTGCTCTCTGTCAATAACCTTTTTAGTAGAATCCTAAAGTCAAACAACCAGCAAAGATAGGAGACAGGAGGCATTATTTATTTTCTATGTTTAGGTAGTTTACAAAAATGTCAAGCCTCCTATCTCTTGAGAAGCAAATTTGTTACTCTATTTATAAATTATTTTAATACATTTTGTAAATGTAATGATTTTACCTCTAGGAACCACTTTTCCTCTTACTTCTTCACCTTTCTGGTTGCCACTCACATTCCCAAAAATCAATAATTAAATGTGACTCGATTTTCAGTCTTTTAGTGAGTCACTAATACATGTTGGGTCTCTGGAAAGTAATACTAAATATAAAACCTAAACTATTACATTTTAACTTGAGAGGCTATGACATATTCAATGTACCCATATTCAGGAATATGCATTGTGAAAACTTGGTTGGTAAACAACAGCCTTATGAGAACTGATATATCTTGTGTATTCATAGCAGGGATCGATTAAATTAAATGAATAAAGTTATTATTTATTTATTAGTGAGTCAGTATGTTAACATGCGAGAGGGGAGGGGCATGCCGAGGGATATAAAGGAAGCCTGAGATTTTAGCTTGAAGTTTTACTTAAAGTTTTGTGTTTTTTCTTGAAAGTCATTCTTTTTTTTTTTTTTTTTGGAAATGGAGTGTCACTCTGTTGCGAAAGTCATTCATTTTTAATGATATTTTAATGATATTTAATTATGGACCTAAACAATTTATACATAAATCTAATATTTTAAATATTTGCCGTGAAGAAAAATGGATTTCTAATGAAATGAATTATATTTATTATATAGCCACTCCTACCATTCAACACCTCAGAGAATAGGCATTTCTATTTTGATAAAAAATGTTAAATATTTTTGACATTGAAAAAAGATATCCAGAAACTTGAGTTCATTATAACTTTGAATATTGTGTTATCATAACTGATGGTTGAAAACATGTGTTCTTTGTATTTTAAGTTATCCTCAAATAAAACAAAGGTTAAAATGCCCATCAATAATATCTTCCTACTGTAATATGGAATATTACATTTAAATTGTTTTCTTTATTATTCTAAAATTATATAAATTAGAATTCTAAAACATTATATGGCAATATAATATCTATCTGTAATTAATTGAAATTGTTTTGCACTTTTCTAAAATGTTATCTTATGTTTTGTTCATTCCCTGTCCCCTATGCTCTTTTGAAAATGCCTGCAAATGCAAGCTCAAACACAGGATACTGTTGTATAAGAGCACTGCACTGGGACTCCACATACTTGGGTCCTACTTGTAAGTCAGTTGGATGAATTTGGCAAGTCATCCATCTTGTTTGGGTTTCAATGTTCTCAGTGAACTCTAAGGGATCGGCTGGCACTAAAACACTCTTCAAGTTTCATATGTGAGTGCAGAATTCATTAGGCTGAAAGATACCACAATAGATAATTGACATAGTCTTTCCACTTGCGGGGAGTTATAGATATTCAGAATATATTACAAGTGCTATATGTTAGTAGAGCTGTTTAAATAATGAAGCTATCTTTCTTAATCTTGAAGCTTTAGTTCACCTTTTCCCACTAATCATGGAAAAATGTATAACTTTCTTTGGAAGATTAGTGTTCTACTCATAAACTAGTAAACTTCCCCCAGAAAGAAAATAAATACTTTGGTCTAGAACTATAAATGATTGGGGAAAAAAACCACAAATGTATAAGTTAAAGTTTCATTATATATCTTTGGTGCTATTTCACATTTTACCAAGTGCTCTAAAAATACTATAATTCACTCTGTTCACATTAAAACACTCCAGAAGCAGTAAAACAGTGACATTTAGCAATATACATTTGTTTACTCACTCATTTAAGCAATAATTTTCACTTTTAATAATGCTGTTTCCTTTACTAAATATGTATTGCCTAATATAGTCCATATTTTGGCTTTAAGTTGTTTATTGTCTACCGAGGATTTAAAAAAAAAAACAAACTTGTAAATAAACAAATGTATTGAAAACCACAGAAGCAGAGGATAAAGTATACACTGGGTCCTCTGAGAGCATAAAGTGTTTTCAGGGGAATGGGTAGAGGGGAGTCCAAGAAGGGCTAAAAGAGCTAAGCTTTGAGGATTGACTGAAAATAGCCAAGTTCTATGCAGTTTTGTCACTGAAAATTTGAAATCCCATGTATTGAACATTTCACTGGATGATTCTGTGGCAAGTTAGGACATTGCATGCTGGGTACATTAAATAGATTTGTTATTTTTAATTGAGACTTTAATCCATCCACTTTGCCTCATTAATCTCTTTCCCTATCAGCTTTGGTCTTTGTACTAAAATAAAAACACAATTCATATTTACCTATTTACCTATATGTTCTGTCTTCACCATCTCCCCTTTTCCTTACCTATATGCAAATATGATTTTCTGTGGAGTTGAAAGAAATATTGTTCAGATAACTAAAAGAAATTATTTTTAAAAAATGAAGACTTAGTAATTCTGAAAGTTTAAAAAATATCCCAGTTGATACTCTATCTAGAACTGCAGAAATTGGTCAGCTAATATGGAGATTGGTCTTTAAGTACTGGGCCTCTTCTATGGGATATATCAAGTCCATTCAATGTCTAAGGTTAAACAGAAAATGACCATGTAAAAAATGTATGATTTTTCTTTACCTTAGGAAGTGAATACCTATAGATTTGTCAATGGTTATGAGTCATTTATGGTAACAGGTAAAATAATTGGCATTTATCTTGACTGTCCAAATAGTTGATTAAATAGGAAAATAAAATGGAGTTAAAAAATTTAATCTTATATTAGGTTTGTTCTCAATGCATGACCTTTGTTAGACTATTTATCCTTCCAGAGACTATTTTTTGTGTATCTTAAAAATTAGGGTGTTAGAATGGCTGATTTCAAAAGTCTTTTACATTCTTAAACTCTATGATTCTATGCATCTATTTTTGTTATACCCCAAACATCAGGTATTCTGTCATAGACAGGGTATAAGGATAAATGGAGCAATGATATGATCTGAATTTATCATATTTCCTTTCTTTAGTTGGCCATTCCATGGAAAATTATTTCCACTTCATAAATTGGAGATGAGAAAGAAAAAAACACTAATATTACCTTTATCATTTTTAATCAAAAGAATGCATGAAATATGTATTTGGCTGCTATTCTTGCTTTCCATCAAAGTGAATACGCAAATATGTAATAACACATGGAAATATATTAGGGAAGCTTTTAATCAGGAAGCAAAGAAACCGTTCCAGTAGAAACATTTTGGCCTGGAGGATGTCCTTTGATCTAAGAAGTTTAAGCTGTTGGTGTTTTAAACACCTTAGAGTAGGGTCACATAGCCAATTTATGTTAAATAATTCATTTGCTTAAAACTTTCCTAAAATTGTGAAAAAAAAACCCTTGAGAGTTAATTAACAATAAGATGTATTATTGGGATAACCAAATAAGTCATCTCTGGCTTCTTCACTGGTGATCTTCTATACAAGTACTCCAGCAAAGTGAAAACTATATAATACAAGAGGCAATAAAGACTAAGCAAATGAGTTAATAAGTTGCTGGGTGACTGGAAAATTTTCTGCCCTTATTATGTCACTGTACTTGTTTGTTCCCAGATACTCAAGTCAAATTATAAAAGTCATCATCCTTGATGTATTTTTCTCACTTGCCACATCAAATTCATTAAGTCTTATTAGGTCTACTTTAAAACGTACTGTGAATTTATCCACTTCTCTACAACTTCTAATTTTCATTGACCATACATTTAAGATCACTACCCATTACTCCGAAAGGCATTCCTTATAACATTTCCCTGATAAATTTTTATAGGGTACTCAATTCCTTTTTACTTATTTAGTTGCTATTTTTTTTGTCTCTGCCCTCTCCATGAATTAGGGGATTTTTTTCTATATTGTTCACTGCTGTAACTCCATGTCCTAGAAAAGGGTCTGGTACTGAGTAGGCACTCAATAAGTATTTCTTGCATGAATGAATGAGTTTACACTGCTCTATGTAGTTCAAGCCAGCTTGGGTTATTTCAATAGTCTCCAGTTGATCTCCGGATAAAGCTCATATCCTTTTCTTTACAACATTATTTTTGTTCACACAGCAGCCAATGATCTTTTAAAATCCTATCATGCTAAAGCCCTTCAAAGGCTTACCATTGCCCTTAGGACAAATCCAAAGTCACATGAGCAGCCTAAAATGTTCTACGTGTGTTCATGTGATTTGCACAAAACTCCATATAGTTTAGTAGGGTCCTGCTCTTCCTTTACTACCAGTTTAGCATAGTCTCTCCAGTCATTCTCTGCCTCACCACTCTATGCTTGCCATTCATTTATGAAATCTGAAATATTGTCTTGCTTTTGTATCTCCCATCTCCTTCCATCACTAATGTAAGCTCCATGATACGGCCGTATCTTCACCATTGTCCCTCAGTAATTTCATTTGTACTATTATCTCCACAAACACTCACAACATCCCAGCGAACACAGATGTTATTATTCTTATTTTACCTTGAAACCAAAGACCTAAGTTAGGTGATAATTGCCCATTTCCTGTCTGTCCCCTCACAAGACTAAGTCTCTTCAAGGCACTTTTACATATCTTGTCCATCATATACATTATTGTATCCTCAGAGGAAGTCCTATATATGTTGTATGTTAATGACTCAAGAAATACATACTAATAAAAGAAGAGAAAAAAGAAAACAATACACACTAAAAGATTTAATAAATAAAAGAATAAGGGTATGGACTAGACACCTGAAATCCCAGTCCCTAGACCTGTGCAACATACCATATCCAGAACAAAAGGCTTAGCATCATAAATTTTAAAAGTGCCTCTCTAATATTAAAGATGAACCTTTGTTGTTAAGTCTTTGCCACTAACTGAAAGAACAAATTATTAGTTGTAGAAAATTGAGAGACTGAAAAACTACTGAGCTCATACTGTTCTGGAACAGAACAAGGCAGAAGTTGTAGTGCTGAGAACGTTTTTGTTCTCTTTCTTTCTTCCTTCCTTATTTTCTCATCGAATCTCTGTCTCTCTATGCATCTGCCTTCTCTGTCTGTGTTTTCCATTCTCTGCCTTTCTCTCTTGTTCTCTGGCTCTGGCTCTGGCTCACTGGCTCTGTCTTTGTTTTTCCATCCAGGCCTCTTTCACACTGCTGTATCTTTCTTTGTATAGGACTTTATGGTTGCCCTTGGGGTTGAGAAGCCCCTGGAAGGAAGAAAAGAAATGCAAAGCACAGTGGTGACATTTAGCAATACACAAATGAAAGGTATAAGGATGTCTTTTTGAAGTAAAAACATCCTGTGCCTGCCAACCTCATACAAACTCCTGAACTTCTTCAGATTATTCCCAGTTGGAGAGGTCTTTGTTTAATAGGCAAATTTGAACATCTCTGATTATTATATGAGTGTCAATTCAATTATTTTTAATAGATGGGGTTGGGAAAGGGAGGAGTGGTTAGCACCCCGTATCTCTAGGGTCTCCTCTTTCCATCTCTAAGTGGTCCAAAAGTACAAGGCAGAAGCAAGTGATAGTAAGGAAGCATGAAGGTCAAGGTGTCCCTATTAACACACAACCTTAGCACAATCACATGTCTCAGCCTAAAATATAAAACCATCTTTTCACTTAATTTTTGTATTTGTTAAATTCCAAACTTTCAAAATATTCCACATCTTACAAAAGTGGTCTAGGAAACTTATACCAATACATAAGTAATATTATTGCTTTAATAAACTTGACTATCATTTCCTTATTAAACTCACATCTTCTCACTTTACTTTTAGTCATAGATTTACAAATGCCTTCTATGAATCTGAAAGAACAAATTGACACAGGAATTTGTAATGATTTCATATACTGTGTGTTTTTAATGTAAATAAATTTTAACTCAATGGTTACTTGGAGGTCCTCATACCTTTCCAGTCCCAGGATTTATTGCCATTCATTGTTTGCAGGATTGAGGTCCTTCCAAAATGTTCAGAGTTCTCTGGATGTAACTCTCTGTACTTCCAGGAAAATCCAATGAGGGTCTATGACATAAAATCTCTATTAGGTGTTAGAGAAAAAAAAAAGCCTTAACATTTGTTACAAGATAGAGGGAGTAGGCTTCAGTTGTTCAGAAATGGTTTTCAATCAGGGAATCTCATTCATAAAGAAACTAGATAGATTAAACTTTAGTGTAGTGAATTGCTTTTTTCCATCATGCAATCAGAATTCAGCTCACAGCCTCCTACCTTGACAAGATTTTGAGTAATCTCATTCATCATTTCTAGCAAAGTAAACATCAGTAACTTAGATCATTAGAATGAATGCACACTGTACACTAGCCCCAAAAGAATTTGACTAAATCAAAAACAACCAAATTGACTTGTATGGAAAAGAACTCAGAACAATAAAATATTAGCAATTTGCCAACCTACCATTCAGGTATTATGGAAATAAGCCAGCCCAAATCACTCAAGGAACAGAAATGAAGCCAACTTACTGTGTTTGAATGTCAGAGGGATTTTCAGGTAATAGCTTGTAAAATGAAGGGCACCTTTAGAGTTCGAATGTAAATTTCAATAGCCTAAATCTTTCCTTCACAGAGTAACAATCTTCAGGAATTCCAAAACAATATATTCCTAATAAAATTATAAGCCTCTTTTCTGCAAATGAATTCTGCTATTTCTGTCATGTTCAATTTTCTTTGTTTTTGTTTTCTTCAAAAGTCAGCTTCAAATCTTCTTGTGAAATTAGATGGGATTTAAATTGTAAATACATTATCGGGAAAAGAATTAATATTTTGAGTATCTGCCATGCACTGGGTGCTTCATCACTTAATCTCTATAACACCCCTACAACTATCCACATTTTATAAACACCTTAACTGAAGCTTGGAGATGTTATGAGATTTTGAAATGTACACAGCTTCTAAGTGACAGATCTGAAGGTATCACTTAACACCCATGTGACTCCTAAGCATGCAGTCTTTATACTAAACAACTCTGATTTTGTTGTAGAGCTGTATTATAAATATAATATTACATTTAATATAATTCATTATGTATTATTGTATATGTTATATAATGTATTCATTCACCTAGCAAAACGATTTGTGATTTCAATAAGATTCTCTGACATTACTTATTATATGAGTCAGGACCAAAGTCGTGTGTCATGTTCAAGTATGACCCATCTGATTTGTTTTGGTGCACCCTAACACAACAAAAACTTGTCCTGAGTTAGTAATTCCCTGCCAGGGCTAGTATCACTGTCACCATGGAGACAGGCAGCCAGCTGGCTTCTCCTTTCTTTTTTAAATTTTTTTTGATTGTGGTCCTACTTTCCCATTGTACCCATTGTGTCCACTGCCTTACAACCATGCCATCAGCCATGTTAGAAAGCAGAATAAAAAGAGCATTATAGTTGTGGAGAATTTCTGATATCAACTGCATATTGCACTTTATGCTGCGGAAGCACCAGTTTGTGTGTTTTAATAAATATATATATTTTGGCATCCAGGCTTTTTTTTTTTTTAATTTACCACATACCATCCACTTGGAATCCCTCCGTCTTCCCCATCCTTCCTTACCTGGCAGGCTCCTTTTAGGCTGTTAACTTACTCTCTTTCAAGACTCTTTCTGCAGTATATCCTTTGTCTATATGATTTTCCTTCAACACACTATCATATAATGATCGGTCTAGAGGTCTGTTTCAGCCAGTATGTTGGGAACTTCTTGAAGGCAGGGTTGGGGTTTAGTAATTCTTCAGTGCTAGTATATAATAAGTATGCAATGAAGTTGTTTTAAATAAAATAAAAACTTTATATTTCCTTCAGATAAATCTAAATATATGTAATAGTGTAAATTATGTGAAATTTCCAGGGAAATAATTTTATATATTGTATAATAAGTTCCTCAATAACTCAACAAGACTATAAAATACTATAATTATACACCCACTACTATTCACCGAGGTATATGACAGGGTAGAAAGCAGCTTAGACTCAACAGGCACCATTCTATGAAGATATTGATCTATCTTAGTATTTAGAAACAATTGATGTATATTTATGGACACTTGTATTTTAAAAGTTTGGTCATTTAACTGATTCCTTCTTTGTCCTTGTAGCTTATTTTCAAAGCTACAAAATACCACCCTGCCTTAGAATTATTTTTTCAAGAATGGCCCTCAAACAAGGTTGGGGAATAGATCTTTCTGAGTATATATCCCTTTGACCCACTGAGAAAGTAGAAACTTAGAGTAGAGGCTTCACTCCTCTGTCCCTCGTCAGCTATAGTCATGGACTCCTGATAGATGACCCTTCTGTTAGGCTTAGGCAATCTGAGAGGAGCTTTAAGAACTGCAACTTGGGAACCTGCATTGAAATCCAATTCCACTTATTAGGAGCTGAGAAGCCTAAACTCCAGTTAACCTCAGTTTTAAAAACTATAAAATGAGACTAATATGCACATCCTAAAGAGCTTGTGAAGATTAAATGACTTAATACAGAAAAACCATTTGGATCATTCTTGGCGCACAGTAAACGCTATATAAATGTTAGCTAGGGAAAGATAATGTGGATCAACCTTCTCTTTAGTGTTCCCAGCCTTATTTTTTTATTTGCTAACTAAAAAATAAACTTCCATGTTATATTATATTTAAGTCAATCTTTACTTCCATAAGGAAAGAAATTAACAATATTATAAATGGATATTTTTCTAGGCATATGGCCTGTAAGTTATGAAACAGTATGTTTGGCTTCTATACATACTTAAACATGCTCAGTAATCAGCCCGTATGGGTGTAACAACTACAAGAACCGTGTATGATGAACAGAGCTCCATGTGGCATGAGGGCCTAGGCCTGAAATGTGGTGTTTGTGCAACTCTAATTACTTTGCTTGCTAAACCATATTACACCATAGATAACTAATTTTGGTGAATTCTAAAAAAGGAAAACTTTCAGTAAGCAGGCAGGTCTGCTGACATTTGATAATATCTAGTTGTCAGTGAGATTTTAGAAGGTACACATGCCCATGTTGCATGTTGATTTCTGGATAAAAAACACAGCAGAAGTTTATGGAATGAAAAGTAGTGATAAAATGTTTTGCAAGCAATTTATATGGGATCATATGATAGCTAATGTTGAGAGTTCATGGCCTGGATGGTATTGGTTAATTAAAGAAATCACTCGGGATAAAGAAGTACTTGGAAATGATTGTTGGTTTTTTTTCTTTCTCTCTCTCTCTCTCTTTTTTTTTTTTTGGCAGTTCGTAATAAGCTCAGAGACTTGAGAGAAGCTTTCAAGGTTCTATAAAACTGAATATATTTTCTCTTTGGCTCATTATTTACTTAACTACAGGTCATTTATTATGGCAGGAAAAAATGTATCTGTTCAATATCAAAAGGCCTATGAATTTCAACCTTCTTTATTGCTCATATTATATCATTTGAGAATTTTTAGTTAAATGGAAAAAAATAGTGATTAATTTTATATTAAGATTCCCCCTCAGCTTCTGAGACTTTAGTTTCTATAATTTAGTGTGTATATTAAAAATAAATTGCTTAATTTGAGTACATGTACATTTTCCATTAATGAAGTCCAGTAGATATATTTAACATTGCATATCCATCTATGGAAAATAATATATTCAAAAATGGCTCTGAAGATAACTGAATCTGCGAAGGTATCTTCTTAAAGATCTCACTTAATAATAGCTTTCTTTTTGCATAATATGATTTATACTTGGCTTGGTATTATGAATTATGCATGTAGGGGACAGATCTAGCTTTTTAGTTGTGGATATCAGATTTGTTAATACTTTTTTTTTTCCAATGCCTACTTCTACATTGTATAGGACAAAGCCCAGCCATTCCACCTCCATTACCAACAGAACAAGCTTCCAGACCCACTCCGGCATCACCTACCCTTGAAGGCAAGTACTTTTTTTTTTCTTAAAGATCTCTATTGTAGATAAAATAGAATGTAGAGGAACAACAGCAACAAAAATAGTCACAAAGCAACAGCAAAATCCAATATTTTCTTAAATACTTTTAGTTTGTCTAAACTATAATTTACTTTTCCTAAAATTGCAATTTGCTTCTTTTAGAAAACCAAAAACGTCCCCTTAAGATTCTATATTAGTGACCCTCAGCTTCCAGAAGGATGCCCACTCTAGCACTTTGGGAATCAAGCAAAAAAATATAGGGACAAATAGATAAGACTATGCCTTGCAACTCTTGCAGTTTTACCACAACCTGATCAATTTAGTCTCTGAAGAGGCTGGTGCCAGAGTTGCTGGGTTTGAATCTGAGCTCCACCTTTTCCTAGCTTTGTAAATTTGGAAAGTTATTTAAATTAACTCTTTATGAGTTTTGCCATCTCTAAGATGATATAAGCAGAGCACTGATCTCCTAGCGTTATTGTGAGGATTGAAATATATATATACACACACTCACACACACACAAATACTGTTTTATGTATATGTATAGTTTATAAGCACTATGTACAACTGGTGGTTAATACTACTAATAATTCTTGAAAATATGATGTCTCAAGATCAGCATTGTAATAAATTTTGCTGGAACTTTAAAGTCATTTCTTTGAGTCTTCATTCATTTCTTAAACTTTTATTAAATCCGAAACATGAGATCATTTCAGATATTGTCCAAAATACTGGAGATTCAGAGATGAATAGAAAACAGTTCCTTCTCTGTCAAGACTCAATTTGCCGATATAAAGCACCAGTAATTAAAGCTAAAGCATCATTAATTTTTTACAAGAGTACAAATGGAGGTCTTCCTCAGATCACAGCCACCCTAGAAAGGGGTAGAAACCCCTAGCTCAGTCCCACATTGGAAAGGATCTTCTGTGTGCAGTGTGGACACTCCAGCCTGCTTGTTCAAGATCTTCCCACTCAGCTCAACAACTGCCCATTGGCTTTGGCCATCCCTTGAGACTAAGTGATGACACTCATGAGGATTCATCCAGGAAGAGGTTACTACCGTATATCACTTACCTAGAGAGTAAACAAGTGATTTAGAAACAACCAGTCCAAAAATAAAAAAAAAAAAGAAAGAAAATAGACCAAAAAAATCAGAATTACATTTCTTTTGGCATTTGGACTATAATAGTTCATATGACTTAAGAGAATTTGACACAAAACCGACTATCTCACTTGCCAAAATGTTCATTGTACAAGACAACACCTATAAATAATAGCATTGCCTTAATTTTTCATGGGATTCTAATTCTGTTATTGTTTCCAGATGGACATAAAGCAAGGAATTCAGATTTCCCAACTTGAGGGAGACTTTGATAGTCCGATTGTTCAAGTGTTTGATGCCAAGTTATCTCCTAGCAGAGGCTCATAAAACACCAAGTAGCAAATATTTTGCTTAGCAATCTGTCACTTGGAAAAGGATGTGTCATTTGTTAAGTAGGATGCTTAGGTTCTGTTATTGTATTTATTTATTTATTTATTTACTTATTTATTTTTTCTTGAGACGGAGTCTCTCTCTGCTGCCCAGGCTGGAGTGCAGTGGCACCATCTCGGCTCACTGCAAGCTCCGCCTCCCGGGTTCACACCATTCTCCTGCCTCAGCCTCCCGAGTAGCTGGGTCTGCAGGTGCCCGCCACCACGCCCGGCTAATTTTTTGTATTTTTAGTAGAGACGGGGTTTCACCGTGTTAGCCAGGATGGTCTCAATCTCCTGACCTCGTGATCCACCCACCTCGGCCTCCCAAAGTGCTGGGATTACAGGTGTGAGCTCCTGTTATTGTATTTAAAGAGCAATGTAATTTGATAGTTCATCCCAGAACCTAGTAATAGGCTGTGATGAATAAAATAACAAGATTTGAGGATCACAAGCCTTTGTCAGTGTCTTCTCTGAAAGCTCGAAGGCTGCTAACCCTGAGCAGCTCGGGGAGTCTATATTATCAGGCAATGCTGAGATCATGGGCTTTGTCAGGGCTTGCAGATGTGCTGCCTATGACTTCATTAACATAATTGATTAGGAGCTAGGACATATTTAGTATTAATCAGGCTGTTTTTAGTGAGGCTGATTATGCCAGTCCTCTTGATGCACTATTTTAGTCTGGAACTTCCTTAGAACCAAGTTGCAAAAAGAAAAAAAAAAGGCTTTAAGTAAAAAGGAGGAACTTTCATGTGGCACTAAAGTATGCTATTATATTTGAGGAATACAATTATAACAGGTCAAAATGTAGGAGAATGTACATATTTCAATTTTAATGTTTTTAAAAAGTAGAGCTCATGTAGAGACTAGATTATTAAATTTGTTCACAGGAGACTAGAAACAAATAAAACTTCATTAGTAGAAATCTAAAACAAATGTGGCTCTCTTTATGGGTAAAAGAATACTACAAATCTGTAAAGCCAATCCTACACATCTTTAAAGCCCATAAAAGCTTTCTTTGTGCTTTCATAGCACTTAAGAAACAAAACTTCCACAGTACTTAGTTTGTTCTGGCAAGTATCTGTGCACTTCTTATCTCAGCCCACTTATTTAGTGCCTTGAAATTGGTCTTGCCTTTCTTGGATTTCCGTGTTGTCCCCACATTGCATGCTTTCTCTGCCATAATGAAGTTTTTATTACTTTGAATTTTTTGATACAAAGGGATTAACTATATATTAAATCATTTGTTTCCTTTGACTCTTATTTTATGTTTTAGAATTTGGCCAGCAAAAATTGGCTACAATAGGTTTTGAAAAGATCTTATACAAGAACCCCTTCACATCATCATTCTGCTCATTGTTGTCAGTTTGTATTTAATTATGGATATAACTGAAACTAATTTAAAATGAACCTAATGTAAATATAATATTAATTCTTATCTTTTAAACAGTTTTGAATTCCCATGTCTATTGGGAGCTCTTACTAGGGCTGAAATGCCTACAAGTTCAAAGGGATACAGTAGTTATCCATTTCTTTCACAAATGGGGCTGACTCGTGAGTTTTTTCCTCAAATCAAATAGTATCTTATAATATTAACTTTATAGGTGATTTTAGCTCTTAGCATGAAAGGTCCTTTATCATCAAATGTTTTTCAGCATTCCTGCTAACTGTATTTCTCAGAATCCTCAGTTGTTAAACAGAACAACTTCAGGCAATGTCACCCACCCTCTTCCCAATTACCAAGGAAGGCAGAAAAGCTGTTTCATAAAATCCTTGTATAAGCAAAATCACCATATATGATTCCATTCATCTTTAATCAACAATACCAGATAATTTCTTTCCCACTACTTTCACCCACATGTAATTGAGAGGTGACAGCATGCTGGCAGTCCTCACAGCCCTGGCTCGCTCTTCGTGCCTCCTCTGCCTGGGCTCCCACTTTGGTGGCACTTGAGGAGCCCTTCAGCCCCACGCTGCACTTGGGGGCCCCCTTCTGGGCTGGCCAAGGCGGGAGCCGGCTCCCTCAGCCTGCAGGGAGCGTGTAGGGAGAGGCACGAGCAGGAGCCGGGGCTGCGCGCGGCGCTTGGCTGGAGTTCCGGGTGGGCGTGGGCTTGGCGGGCCCCCTGACTCGGAGCAGCCGGCCGGCCCTGCCAGCCCTGGGCAGTGAGGGGCTTAGCACCCAGGCCAGCGGCTGCGGAGGGTGTACTGGGTCCCCCAGCAGTGCCAACCCACCGGCGCTGCGCTCGATTTCTCACCGGACCTTAGCAGCCTTCCGGCGGGGCAGGGCTCAGGACCTGCAGCCCGCCATGCCTGAGCCTCCCACCCCCTCCATGGGCTCCTGTGCAGCCCCAGCCTCCCCGACAAGCGCCACCCCCTGCTCCACAGCGCCCAGTCCCGTCAACCACCCAAGGGCTGGGGAGTGCAAGCACGGGACTGGCGGGCAGCTCCACCTGCAGCCCCAGTGCAGGATCCACTGGGTGAAGCCAGCTGGGCTCCTGAGTCTGGTGGAGATGTGGAGAACCTTTATGTCTAGCTCAGGGATTGTAAACACACCAATCAGCACCCTGTGTCTAGCTCGAGGTTTGTGGATGCACCAATCGACACTCTGTGTCTGGCTGCTCTGGTGGGGCCTTGGAGAACCTTTGTGTCCATACTCTGTATCTAACTGATCTGAGGGGGACGTGGAGGACTTTTATGTCTAGCTCAGGGATGGTAAACGCACCAATCAGCACCCTGTCAAAACAGACCACTGGGCTCTACCAATCAGTAGGACGTGGGTGGGGCCAGGTAAGAGAATAAAAGCAGGCTGCCCGAGCCAGCAGCGGCAACCCGTCCCGGTCCCCTTTCACACCATGGAAGCTTTGTTCTTTCGCTCTTTGGGTCCACACTGCTTTTATGAGCTGTAACACTCACCACGAAGGTCTGCAGCTTCACTCCTGAAGCCAGCGAGACCACGAGCCCACCGGGAGGAAGGAACAACTCCAGACGCGCTGCCTTGAGAACTGTAACACCGCGAAGGTCTACAGCCTCACTCCTGAAGCCAGCGAGACCACCAACCCACTGGGAGGAGCGAACAACTCCAGACGCGCCGCCTTAAGAACTGTAACACTCACTGCGAAGGTCTGCAGCTTCACTCCTGAGCCAGTGAGACCACGAACCCACCGGGAGGAACGAACAACTCCAGACGCGCTGCCTTAAGAACTGTAACACTCACGGCGAAGGTCTGCAGCTTCACTGCTGAGCCAGTGAGACCACGAACCCACCAGAAGGAAGAAACTCCGAACACATCCGAACATCAGAAGGAACAAACTCCAGACGCGCCACGTTTAGAACTGTAACACTGGTGAGTCCGCAGCTTCATTCTTGAAGTCAGTGAGACCAAGAACCCACCAATTCCAGACATATAATTATTGGGCATTTAGTACAAAATTACCAGGACTCCTCTGTTGTGGCAAAGTTGTGGAAAGAAGAAGTTAAGTTATACTTAAATTACTTTTAATATTTCATTAAATAGCTGCAATTTACATGAATGAAGTCGAATAGAGAAAGGTAAATTACTATCAAGTACCCTATATCTTGTTGAATAAATATATAATAGTACTTAGTCTTGTAATTATAAATAATATTATAAATGCTAACACTTGTATGTGAACAAGAGAACTCTAGAGAGAAGACCAGAGTCCTGTCCAATCTCAGCTTTGATACTAATGAGTTGAATGGTCTTTGACAAATCAGTTGACTTCTTAGGACCTCAATTTCTTCACCTATGAACCAAACTTAAATAGTCTCTAAAGTCCCTCTATGCTTTTATATCCAAAGATTTCACACCTGTATTTTTCAGGCTGGTAGATTGGTAATAAACTGCCAGAAGAACAGAGTGAACCCTACGTAGCTTTGCCTAGTGGTTAAATAGCAACTGTAGATATGATAGAGATGTTAAACTTGTTGGGACAATGGATAATACTATGAAGCATTATTTACTGAAACACAAAAATAAGTTACATAAATCATAAAGGCTGTAAAAGGAGGAAGATGAGATATAAATGAGGCAAGGTTATCAAGTGAAACTGCAAGTCTTTCATTGAGCCATAAAGAGTAAGTTAGTTGAATTTGTGTAGATACAGAGGAGAAAGGAATATTATATAAAATTTATTATAAGATAATTTTTTACCATAGGATGCATCTGAAGACAATATTCTACAGGAGCTAGTAAGGTTTTATTTACAATTCTATTAAACCAAGAACTTTATTACCTTAGCTCCTCAGTAAGATATATCCTGAGAAGTAAAAAAATAAAATAATAAAATAGAAATTTGGCCTCAATTTTTATTTCATTAACTCTGTGACACAATAGATTTTATTGAACTTCAGGTCAATATAATATTTTGCTTTGTTTTGTGGAGAAATAAGTCATATCTTTTAGAGACTATTTAAGATTTTTAATAGGATTGCCCATTAGTTACCAATTATGATAAAATATATAAACCAAACTACTTTTACCACCTATTTAACTTAAAGAGTTGCTAATAACAATATAGCACATTTTCTAGCACAGATACTCAACCATTGGTTGCTGTTAATATTTTTTATATCAGGAAATTTCTTATACATATAAAAAACATTAATTTTATGGTAGCTCTTTACTGGTATCCATAGAAGCTAGTAAGGTGATTGCCTTCATGACATTGGTCAGTATACATAAAACTCTAATATAGTTTTTCAATACAGGACTGGAACCGTATCTTGGAACGCTTTGTATACACAGCTAAAGCTTTTACATGTCCTGATAGACTGCGTGTTACTGCTTAAGCAATTGAGCAGAGAGTAGTATGATTAACTTTGTCTTTAAGATTATGTGTCAACTATAGAAAGGATGAATTGGTGAGTGGTGAGCTTAAGAGTTCGGAGTATAAGACAAATTTAGCAGAATACTGCCCTTGGGAAAACTTATGCTACTTTTCTTTTTAAACAATCACATTTTACTCTCAAAACAACTGCAAGTAGTGAATATGATTTATGTCATTTTAAAGAGAAGATCGGAGAAATCAAGTAAATTGCCTAAGATAACACAGCGCTAAAAATGGTATAGCTGGAAGTGGAAGCCAGGTGTCTCCTACCAAGGCTCAGCCTATTACCATTATCCTAAAATGGCAATTAAGTGTTAGAGTTGAGTATAATTGCTAAAGTTCTTATCTGATTTGGTTAATTGAATGGCATTAAGAATAGGAACAGATTTTGAGAGATAATAATGAGTTACATTTGGGGCTTGCGGGGTGTATTGGGGTCCCTGGAACACTTACTTTAGTGATTAAAAGAGTTTAATGAATATAGTATTTTTAAAGGTTTGCAGGATTATGGTGGAGCAACCCAGAGCTAGCCAAAGTAGGAAGCCTTTATCACTCCTATGCCCGAAGAGGCAAGAGAATAGAATGGTTTAGACATCCAGAAAGCCTTATAACTTTAGGGAAGAGATGTCCAATCAGAACATCTGAAGGTCGTGTCCTTCAGTAGGGGACCACAACCACCAACCAACACTCTGTAAAATGATGTATGTAAAATCCTCAGTGAGCCTGGGAGGAAACTAGAGAATAAATGCCCAGATCTCTCTCTTTGTCTTACTCTATTATCTCTTAATGTTGCTCTCATAGGCCAAAACAGCCCACATTCAGAGGACATAGGGCTTGATTAATGTAACCCATAAGGGTCAGGGTGGAGAGGGACCTGGAGAGAACATGGAGACTACATGTCAGGCAGGATGTTGAGCTTGATCCACACAAGTGGTAATCTGCAGTGGACAACTGAATATATGAGTCAGGAGTTTACAAATGAGGGAGATATAGATATTGAAGTCGTAAGTTAGCCCTAGCACAGCATTTCTTGGAGTATGTTATGAGAAACTCTAGTTCTATGATATTACTTGTTAAAAACAGTTTTCATGACAAAACACTTTTGGGCAACTTAATATATTGTATTTTCTCTTTTGCATTCACAATGCACACACACATATATCAAAGGATCCAAAAATTCTGTATATTAAGGAAATCTGTTTAACTTTTTTAAACCAGTGTTCCCATGTTTGTTTCTTTAATCACAGAAATATTTCTATTTCTGATAATACTCATCAATTTCCTAAAGAGCAAATGATCTCAAAAACACTGTCATACAAAGGTTAGCTTCAAATACAACTAAAGAGCAGGTCAGCCATGAATCTGAGGCTGTCTAGAACACAGCATAGACCCAAGAAAGGAAGTGTAGAACACATTGATTTAGTCAGCATTCTCCAGAGAAACAAAACCAGTAGGAGACATCTATCTATCTATGTATTGAAAAAATATTTATGTTAAAGGATTGGCTGATGCAGCTGCAGGGGCTAGTAAGTCCAAAATCTGAAGGGCATGCAGGCAGTCTGAGGACCCAGGGAATAGTTTATTTTTCAGTCTTGAGTCTGAAGGCAGTCTGAAAGAAGACTTCCTTCTTCCTTGGGGGACTTCAGTCTTTTCTCTTTAAGGCCTTCAACTGATTAGACAAGGCCCATCCCACATTACAGAGGGTAATCTGCTTTATTCAAAGTCTATGATTTAAATGTGAATTACATCTAAAAACTACCTTCATAGAAATATCTAGCCTTATCTTTGATCAAATAAGTGTTACCAAAGCCTAGCCGAATTGATGCATAAAATTAGCTATCACAAATATCATTAGAATACAAAGTGATAAAGCCAAGGATGAGAGAATATGAAAGAGAAAAGGGTATAACAGGCCCCAGAGCTCCAGAGAGATGGATAACACAAAGATTGGCCAGGAAAATTTAGATTTGTCAATTAGAAAATTATGCTTATCTACTCTTGACTCTAAATTTTCTCTCTGCTACATATAAATGAGGATGCAGTAGTCATGAGTTTGAACTAAAGGGTCAACTGTAAGATTTTTATTAGTTCCCTTACTCTCTGAAAGACTGGGTTTCCTCATCTGCCAGATGATATTTACTAGTAGGATTTAGTAGTGCTTTCGGAAGAAAAAAGAATTTTGGAGAGAAAGCTGTGATGGCAGAGGCTTGGGAAACTAGATTAAGAATGGAATCTTTAGAATATTTTGTTTTGGGTCATATGATGTTGACTATTTGAGATATTTCAATAAAGATTTAAACATATCTTCAATTTTTTCTTAGAATTTTAGACTCTTGTTTTTTATTTTTTTAATTGAAACACTGTACTAGGGCTTGGCCTGAGGTAACATAGGTATATTTGAGTTAATATGTTAGAACAAGTATAATTCAGCTTAGTGTCATGGAAAAGTAGGTAAGTATTAATAACTGTTGAGTGAATTTTCTTAAAAACACAAAAACAAATAGGTAGCAAAGCATCAAAAAAAAAAGGAAAATGAAAAGGGAAAGAAATGAGAGTTCCCCATGAATTATGAGCTATAAATATATTTTAATAGACAAGAAACTTGTATCTCTAAACTTACAACTTTCTTCTTTTGTTATATTGGTTTTGATTTCCTGTTATTGATTATTAAAAAGATCTTTTGTGAAAACAATTAACTTTTTCTCACTGTCGTATCCATAAGAGGAAGCAGTTTTGTTTTTCTTACCCTCTACATCTGCCAAGATAGCTAGGGGCATCTGTCTGTCTTGACTGTTCAGTAGCAAGAGATATTTACTCTGAAGACCAAGAATGTTCCCCATGATGGGGGAAACAGGAAAAGGGCCTTCTGTTGAGATCAGGGCCAGTTTCCTGACTCACAGCCCTTTCCTAACTGTTAATGCTAGTATAAAAGAAATGGTTTTTTACTTGCATTTTGACCTGTAAAAGACCAAAGAAGAAATTAAGGATGACACAGTTTGTGAATTTGAGCGAACTTGATCTAATCGCTTTCTTGTTATGGAATTCTGAATGAAACTTCCTTGTGTCAGCAAATTTTCTCATAAAACATTTTATAAAAAGGAATGTTTCCCCCAATGCTCTTGCTGACAAGTACCAATTTTTCCTTATAAAACATTTGTTTGTGATCTGGTCTGTTTGATGTAAATATTTCTTCCTATTATACCAGCTTCTTACAATTCCAAATGGCATCATCCTTTCCCTCTCTAGAATGAGTGAGAAAAGTGGCTGCATCTTCAAGACCAAGTGTATTTTACATAGATGGAGTAAACAGTCTTGGAAATTGCTCATTTAATAAAGGATAAGGAATGCCGTAATCCCCAACACTTTGGGAGGCCAGGGTGGGTGGATTGCTTCAGCCCAGGAGTTAGAGACGAGCCTGGGCAACATGGCGAAACCCTATCTCTACAAAAAATATAAAAATTAGTCGGGCATGGTGGTGTCTGCCTGTAGTCCCAGCTACTCAGGAGGATGAGGTGGGAGGATCACTTGAGCCTGGGAAACAGAGGTTTCAGTGAGCCGAGATCCCACCACTGCACTCTAGCCTGGGTAACAAAGTGAGGCCCTGTCTCAAAAAAAAAAAAAAAAGCCTGCTTCAATTAAATGAGAATTTTATATAAAAACATTTTTAATTTACTAGAATAAATCTTATATTAAGAAGTAGAAGACATAATGTGTTACTAGTTTGTTTTAATCCATAAGAGATGGTAAAATCTCTCATGTAGTGTATCAGTTCAAATAAGCCTGAATTCAGCATATTGAAATGATTACAACTTAAAAAGTTGTCTTTATATGGGCACTTGCTTCTATTTTAAGAACGGATATCCATTAGGCAAATTTTAAAAATTGAAAGGCTTCATTTGAAAATCAGACTTATACATGTGTCCCATATACTAGTAATTTTTTATTTTAAAGTCATCATATTTTAAAATAGCTATTGGGTCTTACTAATTTATTTAATAAATCAAGTCCAAAACTGTTATAAAAATAGCAGTATCTTTGAAATAGTACTTTAAGGTAATGTGTGTTTTGGTTTTGAGTTGCAACGACCTTTTTCTTGTACTGATAATTTAGTCACGAAAAGAAAAAGCTCAATTTTCTAATGTTTCTAGGCATCCTTGACATTTTAAATGTAATGAAATATTCTTGCAATCCATTTCCAATTACAGAAAAATGTAGAAAAACATATAGATAAAATATGGAAAAGGTAATTTTATGTAAGTAACATGATATTGTAAATGAAAAGTTGTTAGAAAAGAAACTTATATCTGTTTTCTTTACTATTTCTACAAGACACTTTGGGAAATCTTACAATAAAACATCTTGAGTAAGCAATGATTCTGCATAAAAATTTAAAAGTTTTTTAAGAATTTCCAAATGTCAGCAACACCAAACAAACAAAAGCAATTGTAATTTATGGAGTTATCTAAAGAGGCAAGCACATGTGAATTGAGCTTCTCCTCTGAGTCCAAGTCAGTAAACTTCGAGCATTTGCCTTCTGAAATGCAAAAGCACTGAGTGGAAAAATAAAATATAGCATCTCTCTTTCCTTCTCCAGTCTCGCTCCTCTTTCCTTCTCCCTTTGTTTCTCTAACACACACACACACACACACACACACACACACACACACACACACACACAGAGTGGTTGTCTTTTTTGTTTCACTTCTATATAGAAAGTCAGAAAGAACAGATGTGGCACCCCTCAGCTATATAAACACAACTCATTTTAAATAAATGCAATCACTCATTTAAAAAGCTTTATCATTTTCAAAAGGTTTGGGAGAAATCTACCTTATCCATTTTAAATGCTAAGTTTAATTAACATAGAAACGTTTTTGCAATTTGAAATGTATTAAATAATCTTTCTCGTTGCATTTCCTTTTGCATACTAAATTCAGAAATATGAAAAAAAATCGTGAAGTCAAATAACTTTGGTTGTGAGACAGCTGAAAGATAAGTTTGGCACTGATGAAGTAAAAGGTGGCACTTCTTTTCTGCCCATGACTCGATCAGCTTGAAAGTTTTTCATAGAGTATATCTATCTCCAGCTTCATTATCCATGTTGCAGGAGAGAAACAGGGTTTGTGATCATCTTTAGATTTAAGTCTTTGTTCTGTCACTTACATCAGCATTCCCCAACCTTTTTGGCAACAGGAACCTGGTTCCTGGAAGACAATTTTCCCAGGGACAGGGGTGAGGGGAGGGATGGTTTCAGCATGAAACTGTTCCACTTCAGATCATCAGGCATTAGATTCTCATAAGGAGCATGCAACCTAGATCCCTCACATGTGCAGTTCGCAAGAGGGTTTGCTCTCCTATGGGAATCTAATGCAGCTGCTGATCTGACAGGAGGTGGAGCTCAGGCAGTAATGCTCATTTGCATTCTGCTCACCTCCTGCTGTGCACCCCAGTTCCTCACAGGGCACTGACCAATACTGGCTTGCAGCACAGGGGTTGGGGACCCCTGACTCATATGACCTGTGAAGTTGGCCACATTTGTCATCTTTCCTGAGCCCATTTCCTCACAGGTTATAAGATGTGTAGACTTTTATCTGAGAATGAAGTATATTCTAGTGCATATAAGCTCATGTGCTTTATTCTAATAGTATAACTTCTTATCGTCTTGAAATTACTGTGGTTCCAACCCAAACTAAAACGTATTTTTTTACCTTGTTTGACCATGTAAAATAAAGTTATTATTAAAATCCTTTCATCACACCTTTTTGAGGCTCAAAGGGAAAAAGGTAGTATGATATCATTTTTTAACATTTTTCCATCAGTTATTGAGTACAAGTGGTATTTGGTTACATGAGTAAATTCTTTAGTGGTGATTTGTGAGATTTTGGTGCACTCATCACCCAAGAAGTATACACTGCACCATATTTGTAGTCTTTTATCCCTCGTCGCCCTCCCACTCTTCCCCCAAGTCTGCAAAGTTCATTGTATCATTCTTATGTCTTTGTGTTCTTATAGCTTAGCTCCCACATATCAGTGAGAGAACACACGATGTTTGGTTTTCCATTCCTGAGTTACTTTACTTAGAATAATAGTCTCCAGTCTCATCCAGGTCATTGCAAATGCTGTTAATTCATTCCTTTTTATGGCTGAGTAGTATTCCATCACACATACACATATATATATATATATGTATATATATACGTATATATATACATACGTATATATATATATGTATATATGTGTGTGTGTGTATATATATATATATATATATATACACACACACACACACACACACACCCCCCACAGTTTCTTTATCCACTCATTGATTGATGGGCATTTGGGTTGGTTTCACAATTTTGTAATTGTGAATTGTGTTGCTATAAACGTGTGTTCAAGTATCTTTTTCAAATAATGGCTTCTTTTCCTTTGGGTAGATACTCAGTAGTGGGATTGCTGGATCAAATGGTAGTTCTACTTTTAGTTCTTTAAAGAATCTCCACACTGTTTTCCATAGTGGCTGTACTAGTTTACATCCCCACCAGCAGTGTAGGAGTGTTCCCTAATCACCACATACATGCCAACATCTACTGTTTTTTGATTTTTTTTTTTATTATGGCCATTCTTGCAGGAGTAAGGTGGTATCGCATTGTGGTTTTGATTTGCATTTCCTTGATCATTAGTGATGTTGAGCATTTTTTCATATTTTTGTTGGCCATTTGTATATCTTTTGAGAATTGTCTATTCATGTCCTTAGCCCACTTTTTGATGAGATTGTCTTTTTTTTCTTACTGTCTTGTTTGAGTTTGTTGTAAATTCTGGATATTAGTCCTTTATCAGATGTATAGGTTGGGAAGATTTTCTCCCACTCTGTGGGTTGTCTGTTTACTCTGCTGACTATTCCTTTTGCTGTGAAAAAGCTCTTTAGTTTAATTAGGTCCCAGCTATTTATCTTTGTTTTTATTGCATTTGCTTTTGGGTTATTGGTCATGAAATCTTTGCCTAAGGCAATGTCTAGAAGGGTTTTTCCAATGTTATCTTCTAGAATTTTTACAGTTTCAGGTCTTAGGTTTAAGTCCTTTACCCATCTTGAGTTGATTTCTGTATAAAGTGAGAGATGAGGATCCAGTTTCATTCTCCTACATGTGGCTAGCCAATTATCCCAGCACCATTTGTTGAAAATGGTATCTTTTCCCCACTTTATGTTTTGTTTGCTTTGTCGAAGATTGGTTGGCTGTAAGTATTCGGGTTTATTTATGGGTTCTCTATTTTGTTCCATTGATCTATGTGCCTATTTTTATAACAGTACCATGCTGTTTTGGTGACTGTGGCCTTATAGTATAGTTTGAAATCGGGTAGTGTGATGCCTCCAGATTTGTACCTTTTGCTTAGTCTTGTTTTGGCTATGTGGGCTCTTTTATGGTTCCATATGAATTTTAGAATTGTTTTTCTAACTCTATGAAGAATTATGGTGGTATTTTATTGGGGATGGCATTGAATTTGCAGATTGCTTTTGGCAGTATGGTCATTTTCCCAATATTGATTATACCCATCCATGAGCATGGGATGTGTTTCCATTTGTTTTTGTTGTCTATGATTGCTTTCAGCACTGTTTTGTAGTTTTCCTTGTAGAGGTCTTTTGACTCCTTGGTTAGGCATATTCCTAACTATTTTATGTTTTTTTTGCAGCTATTGTAAAAGGATTTGAGTTCTTGATTTAATTTTCTGCTTGGTTGCTGTTGATGTATAGAAGAACTGCTGATTTGTGTCCATTAATCTTGTATCTGGAAATCTTGCTGAGTTCTTTTATCAGTTCTAGGAGCTTTCTAGAGGAGTCTTTAGGTTTTTCAAGGGAAACCATCATATCATCAGCAAATAGTGACAGTTTGACTTCCTCTTTACTGATTTGAATGCCCTTTATTTCTTTCTCTTGTCTAATTGCTCTGGCTAGGACTTCTAGTACTATGTTGAAGAGAAACGGTGAGAGTGGACATCCTTGTCTTGTTTCAGCTCTCAGAGGGAATGCTTTCAACTTTTACCCATTTAGTATATGTTGGCTGTGGGTTTTTCATGGAAAGCTTTTATTACATTAAGGTATGTCCCTTGAATGCTGATTTTGCTGAGAGTTTTCATCACAAATTATGCCCGATTTTGTCTAATGCTTTTTCTGTATCAATTCAGATGATCATATGATTTTTGTTTTTAATTCTGTTTATGTGGTGTATTGAAATTATTGACTTGCATATGTTAAACTATCCCTTCATTCCTGGTATGAAACCCACTTGATCATGGTGGATTATCTTTTTGATATGTTGTTGGATTCGGTTAGCTAGTATTTTGTTAAGGATTTTAACATCTATGTTCATCAAGGATATTGGTCTGTAGTTTTCATTTTTGGTTATGTCCTTTCCTGGTTTTGGTATTCAGGTAATACTGGCTTCATAAAATGAACTGGGGAGAATTCTTTTTTCTCTATCTTGTGGAATAGTGTCAAAAGTATTGGCATCAATTCTTCTTGGAATGTCTCATAGAATTCTTCTGTGAATCCATCTGGTCCTGGACTTTTTTTTGTTGGTAATGTTTAAATTACCATTTCAGTCTTGCTGCTTGTTATTGGTCTACTCAGGGTATCTAATTCTTCCTGATTTAAACTAGGAGGGATGTATTTTTCTAGGAATTTATCCATCTCTTCTAGGTTTTTAGTTTATGTGGGTAAAGGTGTTCATAATAGCCTTGAGTGATCTTTTTATTTCAGTGGTGTCAATTGTAATGTCTCCTATTTCATTTCTTGTGAAGTTATTTGTATTTTCTGCCTTCTCTTCTTGGTTAATCTTGCTAATGGTCTATCAGTTTTATTTATCTTTTCAAAGAACCAGCTTTTTGTTTCATTTATCTTTTGCGTTTTTTTGTTTTTGTTTCAATTTTATTTAGTTCTGCTCTGATCTTGGTTATTTCTTTCTTCTGCTGGATTTGGGTTTGGTTTGCTCTTGTTTCTCTAGTTCTATGAGGTGTGACCTTAGAAGTCAATTTTTGCTTTTTTAGTCTTTTTGATGTAGGCATTTAGGGCTATGCACTTTCCTCTTAGCACCACTTTTGCTGTAGCCCAGAGGTTTTGGAAGGTTGGTTATTATTGTCATTCAGTTCAAATAATTTTTAAATTTCCTTCTTGATTTTGTTTTTGGGAGTGTTCATGTGGGAGCAGGTTATTTAATTTCCATGTATTTGCATGGTTTTTAAGATTCCTTTTGCAGTTGATTTCCAGTTTTATTCCACTGTGGTCTGAGAGAGTGCTTGATTTCAAATTTCTTAAATTTATTGAGGCTCATTTTATGGCCTACCATATGATCTATCTTGGAGAAAGTTCCATGCACTATTTAATAGAATGTGTATTCTGTGGTTGTTGGATGAAATGTTCTGTATATATCTGTTTAGTCCAATTGTTCCAAGATATAGTTTAAATCCATTGTTTCTTTGTTGACTTTCTGTCTTGATGACCAGTTTAGTGCTGTCAGTGGAGTATTAAAGCCCCCCACTATTTTTGTCTTGCTGTCTATCTAATTTCTTAGGTCTGTTAGTAATTGTTTTATAACTTTGGGAGCTCCAGTGTTAGGTGCATATATATTTAGGATTGCAATATTTTCCTGTTGGACAAGACCTTTTACCTTTATATAATGTCCCTCTTCGTCTCTTTTTACTGCTGTTTGTTTAATGTTTGTCTTGTCTGATATAAGAATAGCTATCTCTGCTTGCTTTTGGTGTCCATTTGCATGAAATGCCTTTTTCCACCCCTTTCCTTTAAGTTTATGTGAGTCCTTAAGTCTTAGGTGAGTCTCCGAAGGCAGCAGATAGTTGGTTGGTGATTTCTTACCCATTCTGTGGTTCTGTATCTTTTAAGTGGAGCATTTAGGCTATTTACATCACTGTTAGTATTGAAATGTGAGGCACCGTTGCATTCATTGTGCTCTTTGTTGCCTGTGTACTTTGGTTTTTTTGTTTTTGCTTTTTAACTTCTATTTTTGTCTTATAGGGCCTATGTGATTTATGCTTTGAAGAGGTTCTGTTTTGATGTGTTTCCAGGATTTGTTTCAAGATTTAGAGCTCCTTTTAGCAGTTCTTGTACCAGTGGCTTGGTAATGGTGAATTCTCTCAGTATTTGTTTGTCTGAAAAAGACTATATCTTTCCTTCATATATGATGCTTAGTTTCACTGGATACAAAATTCTTGGCTGATGATTGTTTTGTTTGAGGAGGTTGAAGATAGGGCCCCAATCCCTTCTGGCTTGTAAGGTTTCTGCTCAGAAATCTGTTGTTAATCTGATAGGTTTTTCCTTTAGAGGTTACCTGGTGCTTCTGTCTCACAGCTCTTAAGATTGTTTCCTTCATCTTAACTTTGGATAACCTGATGACAATGTGCCTAGGTGATGATCTTTTTGCAATGAATTTCCCAGGTGTTTTTCGTGCTTCTTATATTTGGATGTCTATGTCTCTAGCAAGGCTGGGGTAGTTGTCCTTGATTATTCCCCCAAATATGTTTTACAAGATTTTAGAACTTTCTTATTCCTCAGGAAAACCGATTATTCTTAGGTTTGGTCATTTAACATAATCCCAGACTTCTTGGAGGCTTTGTTCATATTTTCTTATTCACTGTTCTTTGTCTTTGTTGGATTGGGTTAATTCAAAGATCTTGTCTTAGAGTTCTGAATTTCTTTCTTTTAATTGTTCAATTCTATTGCTGAGATTTTCCAGAGCATTTCGCATTTCTAAAAGTGTGTCCAAAGTTTCCTGAATTATTGATTTTTTTTTTTAAGCGATCTATTTCCTTGAATATTTCTCCCTTCACTTCTTGTATTGTTTTTTGGATTTCCTTGCACTGGGCTTCACCTTTCTCTGGTGCCGCCCTGATTAACTTAATAACCTACCTCCTGAATTCTTTTTCAGGTAAATCAGAGATTTCTTCTTGGTTTGAATCCTTTGCTGGTGAACTAGTATGATTTTTGGGGGGTGCTGAGAAGCCTTGTTTTGTCATATTACCAGGGTTGGTTTTCTGGTTCCTTCTCATTTGGGTAGGCTCTGTCAGAGTGAAGGTCTAGGGCTGAAGGCTGTTGTTCAGATTCTTTTGTCCCATAGAGTGTTCTCTTGATGTAGTACTCTCCCCCTTTTCCTATGGATGTGGCTTCCTGTGAGCCAAACTGCAGTGATTGTTGTCTCTCTTCTGGGTCTAGCCACCCAGTGAGTCTACCTGGCTCTGGGCTGGTACTGGGGTTGTCTGCACAGAGTCCTGTTATGTGAACCATCTATGGGTCTCTCAGCCATGAATAACAGTGCCTATTCTGGTGGAGGTGGCAGGGGAGTGCAATGGACTCTGTGAGGGTTCTTAGCTTTTGTGGTTTAATGCTCTATCATTGTGCTGGTTGGCCTCCTGCACCAAGGTGCAGGAGGTGGTGCTTTCCAGAGAGCGTAAGCTGCAGTAGTATGGAGAGGGACCAGTAGTGGGTGGGGCCCTTTGTCTTCTGCTACCTGGGTGAGTAGGGAAGGACCATCAAATGGGGTCAGGGCTAGGCATGTCTGGGCTCAGACTCTCCTTGGGTGGGTCTTGCTGTGGCTGCTGTGGGGGATGAGGGTGAGATTCCCAGGTCACTGGAGTTGTGTAAGTAGGAGGATTATGGCTGCCTCTGCTGAGTCATGCAGGTTGACAGGGAAGTCAGGGAAAGCCAGCAGTCACAGGCCTCACCCAGCTCCCAAGCTATCCAAAGGGCCAGTCTCATTCCCACCATGTCCCCCGCCAACAGCCCAAGTCTGTTTCCAGGTAGAAGGCGAGATGGGCTTGAAAACTTGCCCGAGGCTACCCACCTCCCAGCTGCAAAAGAAAAAGGCTTGGTTCTTCCCCTGCCTGTGGAGTCTGCACACCAGATTTGCACCCTCCCCTGAGTTGTGGCCAGAAGGCTTCTCACCCCATTCAAATTGTTAACGAAGTTCAGCTAGAGATTTTCTTGTCCCTGTGGTTTTACCCCTTGCTCTTCTGGCCACCCTCCTGATGTATCCCTGTGGTGCCAGGCAGAAATGGCCTGCTAGGGGACCCAGCGAGCTCTCAGGGTCTTTCTGCTGCTTCCTCTGCCCCTGCATTTTGCTCAACTCTCCAAATTGACTCAGCTCCTGATAAAGTCGGAAACTTCTCCTGCAAACAGCCCATCATTTTCTACAGTGGGGGGTGTGTATTCAGGAGAGGAGGGTCTTCCTTTCCCACTTCCACAGTTGGGGCACTCTCGGTATTTGAGGTGTCTCCCAGATCCTGCAGAAGCAGTCTGCTTCCTTCAGAGGGTCTGTGGGTCCTCTTGGGATTGCTGATTTGTTCTTGCAGTCTATCTGGAGCTAACGTTCACAACGGCCTTTTTTTTTGTTTGTTTTTTGTTTTTGAAAGTGATCTCACTCTGTGGTCCAGACTAGAGTGCAGTGGCCACAATCTTGGGTCACTGCCTGTAGTATGGTATCTTGAAGAAGGTTGAATTTAAACAGATAAGACCTAGAGTCCTTTACAACATTTACTTCATGAATGATATAGCGTCACTGAGATCTCAACTACATCTGCAAGGCATGAGCTATGACTGTACCTCAGTTCCTTCACCTGGCATTTATAATAACACATGCTATCCAGAGTTCATGCCGGGCCCCACAGGCCCTTTTAGACTCAATCTGAGGTTACATCCCCCAGGAGTAACTTTCCACTCCACTCAGCCATGGGGAGTTGCATGTCTCTCTTGATTCCTACATGCTTCACGTTTACCGTTTCTCAAAGTCCTTATCGTAATTATGAACTTTCTTACTTACTGCTGTCACAGCTAGTATTACTGGAAGGAGGTTTTAAAAACTCCAAACACTGGCAAAGGGTTTTGGCATAAGACTAGATAAGCATTTGTTGATTTATGTGAATAAATTGTATGACTAAAGGTCTCAGGTAGTCACTGGAAAGTGCTGTAGAATTGCTGCTTGTTAGCTGTTTGTTGTTAACAGTTGATAATGAGAAGAGCAGATTTCTGAGAATAATTCAGCTATCACTAAAGAAAAGTCAAGGCAAAAAAAAAAAAAAAAGGATTCAGAGCCTGGAAGGCCAGCTTAGTTATGCCACATAACTCAAGTGAAGTCCTTCATGTAAAAAGCTTTTCTGTCATAGCAACCTAATTACAATGTGAAGGGAGGTACTCTTACCATGTTTCTATAAAGTTGCGTGCCTTCCAGAGTCCCAAATAAAATTCCAAGGAAATTTTTTGAAAAAAAAAAAAAACAGAAGAAGAATATTTGTTCTGAATTATTTTTTCCCTAAGTCTTCTCCCTTTCAGTTTGATCACAAAATCCAATGACACACTTGACCACCTAGCAACAGCCAAAGTTTTTCTTAAACCATCACTCAGAATTGTATAACTTCTCTGCTTAAACCTCTCAGTGGCTTCCTATGTTACTCACAGGGAAATGGAAAATTCATACCAGTAACAAGAATCTAGCAGATCTGCCCTACTACATCTTGGCTGCAGCACTCAGCACTCCCCTCCTGAGTCCTCAACTCTGGCTTCACTGGGCCTAGCTCTTTTTTTTTTGAGATGAAGTCTGGCTCTGTGTCGCCCAGACTGGAGTGCAGTGGCACAATCTCAGCTCACTGCAAGCGCCGCCTCCTGAGTTCACGCCATTCTCCTGCTTCAGCCTCCCGAGTAGCTGGGACTACAGGCACCCGCCACCACGCCTGGCTAATTTTTTGTATTTTTAGTAGAGAGGGGGTTTCACCTTGTTAGCCAGGATGGTCTCCATCTCCTGACCTCGTGATCCACCCACCTCGGCCTCCCAAAGTGCTGGGATTACAGGTGTGAGCCACCGCGCCCGGCCAGGCCTGGCCCTTCTTTGAATTTATCTAGCCTGCTGTCATTTCAGGGTCTCTGCAGATATTTTTCCTCTGCTGAAAAGTCTTCTCCCTAATAGCCCAAAGCTCTTCCAGTTTTTTCAATAATTTTTCCAATTGCCCATTCAGAAAGGTTTACCCTGATCCACCTTTAAAAAAACCAAGCCACCTCCTATGGTCTCAGGCTTTGATTCTCAAAACAAAGCTTTCTTTTTTTTTTTTTTTTTCTAATCTTTATCATCACCTGTTCAAAAAAAAATATATAATATGTACATGTATATATATATATATATATAAAAAAATACATATATATTCATTTTTTTGTTTTGTTTTGTTTTTTGTTTTTTTTTTTTGAGATGGAGTCTTGCTCTGTCGCCCAGGCTGGAGTGCAGTGGCGCAATCTCGGCTCACTGCAAGCTCCACCTCCCGGGTTGTTCACGCCATTCTCCTGCCTCAGCCTCCCGAGTAGCTGGGACTACAGGTGCCTGCAACTGCGCCCGGCTAATTTTTTTGTATTTTTTTTTTTTTAGTAGAGATGGGGTTTCACTGTGGTCTCGATCTCCTGACCTCCTGATCCGTCCGCCTCGGCCTCCCAAAGTGCTGGGATTACAGGCGTGAGCCACCACGCCCGGCTATTTTAAGTCTCTAAAATGGGCTTTTCTCTTGCTTTAAACAATTTTAAGCCATATCAAAACCAGACAACATACCATAGATATTTGCAACTCTTTTTAGGTTACCTATTCCCAGAAAAATTAGAAAATAAATGCAAGATGATGCATATTTCACTTGGTAAATAAGGAATAAACAGGTGAAAGGGGACTCAAACACATTCTACTCATTTCTCTGCCTTTTATGGTTGAAGACAGAAGATACAGCATTCATCTATAGTTGCATAAGGTAATGACTACTAATTATAGCAAAATTGAGACTTGAATCCACTTCACTGCAGTACAGTACCCTTCATAACATGTTTCTGTCTTGCTTATGGGTATTTTTTTCCCTTTAGTTTCTCAATGCAAAATATTCTAGACATACCCTCCTTGGATATAGAAAAATGAGAATAAAGTTGCATTTACTCAAAGAGATCAGTAAATGTCACACCTAAAAAATTATCTAAAAAGATTATATGTGGTCAGATTTTTATTATTTGAAAAATATAGTAATAGCTTGTCATTATTATCATTATTTTTCTACATCTACTCTGTTCCAGGCATTTTAGCCCAGTTATCTCCATTTCTCACAAGTAAGCAAGGTAGATTTTATTAGCTCCACTTTTCAAATGAGGAAAATGAAATTCGGTGTGCCATAGCACATTGCCCAAGGTCATACAACCAGGAAGAGTCATGGACAGAATTTAGCCCAAGGTCATTAATGCCAGCACCTGTGCTTTCTCTCGTGCTCCACACCCCTCTGTAGATAACAATGGGACAACTCTAATAATCACTCGTGTAATTGAACTTATCTTAAGCTTATGTAAAATTTTCCATGCTCATATTGTGAGCTGGGTTCCAGGCCAATCTCTGCCACTCTAAGAAAACAAGGTGACAGCGATGAGGTATGTTGGAATGCATTGTTATTAAAGAAACAAGTTCTTATTTACTTAACTGGAACCAGGAATACATCAGTTCTGGCCAGAGTGTTAGAATAAAAGCACTCATCTGATACACAGAATTAGGATAATCTCTACACTAGAAGGGCAAAGAGAGGAGGAACAAAACATAAGACAAAAATAAAACATTTTGCATTTGTTTCCTCATGGAACCAGCATCTTAGAAAGCTTTACAATTGTAATTAAGTATTGTGTATTGTCTGGCTTTGAGATGGCATAAAAAACATTTAAAAGCAAAAGAAAAGCCCATTGTGAGGGCTTAGAAAGTAAGAAGTAAGTGGTTTAATTTTTCTTTCATCTGATGTTAATTTATGCAGAAGCTAATAACATATTTGTGGCTCAGAGCTGCTCATTGTACGAAAGATTTCTCTCCCAACCACACTCCACTGTGATCCCTGCCAGAATACAGCCATCATTTCAGGGCTTATTGTACTTTTGTCAGGGAAAGGTAATATTCTGATACTTTCACATCCTGTAGATACATTTAATTTTCAATCTTCTGAACATCAATGGGCTTAAATGCTCTAATTCTTCTCTAGCTGTTACAAACAAAATGGCAAACCAATGAGAAAGAGATGGAAGAGGAAATTTTTTATGTGTGTTCAAAGTCAGGTAGACAGGGAAGAGTACTGTTGGATATTGAGGAAGAAAAAGTCAGGGGCAGGGAAGTTTTCACAAAAGAAACATGGGTTATTTTTATATCTAAGTAGGATATAATTAAATTGTTATGTTTTTATAAGTGAAAAATTTAATTCCATTACTACCAAATCACCTATATAACAGAGACAATAGTGCTTGAGGAAATGTAGAATCTTAAGAAGTTGACATTTTATATGAAATTCAGCAAGAATAAAGTAAGTCTCATAATGACAGCTTAAAGGTCTAATTCATAAAAATGTTATTAAACGACATTATTTATATCTGCATTTTGTGGACTTCTCTTATTCATGACTCTCACAGTGTATGACTGTAATCACAAGCAGAGTGTATAATAGGAGCATTAATTCAATTTGGACGAAGACAAGAATACTGTATCACCACAATAAAATTTCAGCCATATTAATTTGAAGGGTAGAATTTGTTGCACAAGAGCATTCTCTAAAAAAAATTGAAAAATAAATGAATGCCTTCCATATTCTGGGTTCAAATATCTACTTTCTTTGTGAAGTTCAGTGTAAGATTTACTAATTGGCACAAGCTTTTTAATGAAATATTTATTCATCAACCTTATGAAACTTGGAGACTTGGATACTGAGTTCTGATCTTATGGTTATCATGGCATTAGTGTTTAGCATGAGCTTAGAAATATTTACAAGTCATTTGTATTTTAATTAACCCCTTTGCTGATACATGACATCAGAGGTGATGCTTAACAAATGGCTATTCAATTGTCTGGCATATACATTTATTTAGAGAAGACGTAAAATTCACTGCTACATAAAATTTCTCCCAGAGAAGCTGAAAGTAGTGATACTTGAAAGTATCTTCATTCAGAATTTTAAATATGATCTGCATGTTTAATATGTATAAACCTTTAGGAAAAGGAGAAGTGGAAATCAATTGGTTTAGTTCTATCTCTGGAACTATCAAAATTTGACTTCTTGACTTTCTACTTCTGATTGGATGAGCTGTAATAGTATGCTGTAGACACTTTTAGACAAAGTGTGAATACATTTTTCCCTGCGACATTAGATTATCTCTAGAAATCATAAAAGGGATTCTTTATAAATTATACATCTAACATTGAAAGAAAGTGTTGTCTTTGATCTTGTAGGTAAAAAAGCTCTATACCTAAGGGAATGAGTTAATTCCTCTATTTAATAAGATGCAGTCATTAGTAGACAACTTAAGGATTCATTCTAGAACTACATATTGAATTTCTTTAGCATAACAATGATCTTATAATAGTTCTGGGTAACGGAAGTCTTTGAATGTACCTGTACCTGAGATGAGAGACAACTGACAAAGAGAAAGGAATTTCAAATTTAAGGTAAATAGCACTGCTAATTGAAGATAAAAATCAGTACATTTACAACATTAACCATAGCTGTTATTGTCCCAAATCTAAAACCACTGAACATTCAATTTCAACAACTATGTATTAGTACAGGACTTTGTTATCTGAAATGATTATGCTTACCAGAAAAGTGTCCAGGGATGTACACCTGCTATGTGGCTATGCCTGGGCAGCACGTGAATTCTCTGTCTTTGCCCCCTCAGACCAAGGCTGTCTCAGATTTATGAAACAGGGCTCTTCCACAAAGTTTAGAAGTACCACAAACAGTTTGATGTGGCATCCAGACTTACTGCAACCTCTGGGTGCAAAGATTGAACAGCCTTGTTGATACAACCACTCAGAAAGGACAGTGGAAGTTATGTCTCCAACACACTGCCAGACACCTGTCATCAGGCTTAAATGCTTGTTGACAAGAGCCAGATCTGAAAAACAGCTACATCAAAAGATACCTTTTTAATGGTCTAATATATTATTTCTAATGAAATTGAATGTATAAAAGAAAACAAATATTAATTCTTTTAGTTTATCTGCAGTATATTTTCCAAGAAATATATTTTAATTTTATATATCAATACTTTTAGGCACTAGATAAACAATTGTTTGGTTCAGAAAGTTCAAACTATCTTGTTCATTATTTGTAAACAGTATTAGCAGTCTACAGTGTTACACATTTACTGTGAGCCAGGCACTTTACACAGTGTTTTGTAAACATTAACTTTGAGGGAGGTACTATTATTTGATAAATGAGGAAAATAAGGCTTAGTGGGATTAAATTACTTGCTCAGTCACAAAGTTAGCCGGAGGCAGAACTGACTTAACATCTTTCATTTCAACATTGGTTTTGCTTTCATACTAAATTTCCCTAAAGGAAATATTTTAAATGTATTCTCTAGAAAAAGAAGGGGAAAAGAAGAAGGCTGAGAAGAAAGTTACTTCTGAAACAAAAAAGAAAGGTAAGAAATTTAAAAACCATGTGCCACATAAATCAATTAGTGTCCATGCATAATGCTACTGGTAAATCTATTATTTTCTAGGAAAGAAATTCCCTTAATAAATGCATTGTCATTGTTATTAACGAACACTCTTAACATGTCTAGATATTCCAAATAAAATTAAAATTGTCAATTTTTAAAGAGAATTCAAGCCTAAACACTTTTTGAAAATTACTACTGTGATTATTTTTTCTTTCTTAAGAGCAGCTGCTTAATTCTCTCTAATTCACTACTTTACTTAACTATATATGTGAACATGACGGTTACTATTTAACTAATTCAGTTTAATTTTAAAAGTTCACCAAAAGATCAAGTCATTTTATGTAGAGGGCAGAAAATACTTGATTGGTTTGTTTTACACATATATATATATCTTTTAATTGGTTGTTTTCAAATAATTCATCTGATGTCCCAAGTGAACTTAAGAGATTTCAGAACTTTTGACATGGTTCTGGTGACCTCACAGCTCAGAGAAAATTCAATATATTCTTTTCAATGTATGTTAGGAAAGCTGTTAAATAATACCATAATTAATAATGTCATTTAGTGTTTTCACTGTTATTAAATAATTTTTATCTTTGGCAAAAAAAAATTCTGTTTCCTGAGGAGAAATTATACCTAAGCCACTAGTCTGTTATGAAAGTGCTACCTTATTCATATTTGACATGACTTATGGCTGATTTAAGATTTCTCTGTACAAGATAAATTAGACGTCTCACTGGTAGTCATGCATGCCCTGAAATATTTGCAAGTTAAACAGGTAAAGGCTTATAATTTTCTTATTTTACCAGCAGAAAAAGAAGATGTCAAAAAGAAAAGTGAGAAGGAAACTGCCATTGATGTGGAAAAAAAAGGTATTACACTTTCTTTGTTTCCTTAGATGAATTACGTTCAGGATGTTTGCTTCATGAAAGACTCCTCATGCAACACACACAAATTGTATACAGTTACTTGTATCTACCCAAGACGTGAAGGTCAAAGCAAAACTTGCACTAGACAAAGTTAAACAGGCAAAGAAGCCTTTATTCAAGGCTATTGCAGTAGGAGAGAGAGACTGGAATTGAGTCTGAACTCAATTCCACTAAAAAAAAAATGCAGGAGTGTTTGTAATGGCTGGTATGGGGAATCACAGGACATCTGTTTTTGCATATTGGCTTCTGCCCCTCAAAACATAAACTTTCAGTCTTATATCTGCATGATAAGAAGTAGTTTCACAATGTGGAGCAAGGAGTCCAAGAAGTTAGGCTCCTACTCTTCCACAGAAACTGAGAGATGGGGCACTATCTTTCTTGATGATTACATTTCAAACGGATGGCTCTCAGTTCCTTGAGAAAGGCTTCATGGGTTGTGAAACTGCAAAGTGGCTTGTAAATATCCTAGCTACTAGAGTGGCCAAGACAGGAGCATTGCTTGAGCCCAGGAGGTTGAGGCTGTAGTGAGCACCATAACTGCACTACTGCACTCCAGCCTGGGTAACAGAGGGAGACCCTGTCTCCTCATCCCCCTACAAAAAAAAAAAAAAAAAAAAAAAAAAAAAAAAAAATCTGTATCTCAATAGAGTAGAGAAAGAATTTACGATGACAAGTTTTCCAGTTTTCTGAAGTAAATGCTCCTAAGAAAAGGGAGATCAGGAGCCGCTGAAGGTCAGAAAGAAATCTATCAAAGTTTAATCAAGGTGAGGACCACCTTGGTCAAGATACAATGAACTTGAAAAGAGATACATAGTAATAACGATACCACCTTGCAAAGATAAGAAGCTGAGAGAGAATAATGCACCCTATTAAGAAATAAGGTTATTCAACTATTTGACAGTTTCAATTTTTGCTTTAAATTTTGTTCTGTTTCTATTCTTGTTCAAACATGAATATTGGCTTCGATTCAGGTTAGGCCTAAGTTTACATGGAAAAGACAGTCATCTCAAGTATCATGGTTTGGTGATAAGCATTCTCACCTCAAAGATTTCCTCCACTGATGTCAGTGATGCTTAAAATTCTACCATTAGAACCATTCCATTCCTTTGAGTTATGAAGGAATTGTCCCCTATTAAAATGCAAATCTTCTAGGGCTTGTGTATATGGGGTAAAAACCTAATTCCTCTCAGCTATTAAGAACTTAAAGTAAATGAGATTTCCAGATCTTTCCTGTGTAAGCTAAAAATTGTACCCTAGAAAATGAGGTGGTAGGTAAGCTTAAACGAAGAAGATTGAAAACTTCAGGGTGGAGAACCGTCTGGGGAGGGCAGGCTGGGTTAGATGGCATTTTAGTGAAAATGTTTCCCTTTCTAAGTAGTAATAATGTATGTGGAAAAAATGATGGTGGTGAGGACCCTAAAAAGAAGAGCATAGGATGTCAACTATATAAAGATTATGATTAGCAAGCAGCAAATAGAAATACATAGAAATATTTGGCATCATGCTATAAATGGGGTAGAAAAAAAATGTAAAATATTAAGAATTGCATGATTATGTGGCCCATGAAATGAGCAAGAAGGATCAGCCAGACATTCTGTGTGTCCAAGAGTTGATTGCCCATTCCTTTGCATCCAAATTTCCATTATTAAGGATGTATTATTGTAGTCTATTGTTCTATTAAATATTCACTCATTTTCTTTTAAAACTTTCTTATTTTCTGATGAAATATATATTTTATCATAAGAAGGGAAAAACAGTTCTGACTCTATGAAGCTACTGAGAAACTGCTTGCTTAGAGCAGTGGATCTGTGAAAATTACATGATTGAGGGGTAAAGATAAACCAAGATACTTTTTCCTTGCTATCAATTTTACTAAAAGAGTTGCAGAAGAAAATTTTGAGTTGTAATTTTCAAGCATTTTTCATATGCATGCAAATGCAAAATCTGAAAACATATTTTTGGCAAAACTCAGTGATTTTGTGTGTGTGTGTGTGTGTGCTCATGCATGTGTGTGTGTGCACGTGTGTTTGGATTGGTTTTAGCTTTTTGAGGGAAATGATGAAACATGTTTATGTGCAATGGTTCATGGGAAAATCTGATACTCCCCTGCCACTGGGAGACCTGTGTTATTAGCCCAGCAGTCATGTCAAAGTGAGGTTGTGCACCACTGGCAAGAGAACGGATTATGCCAATATCACTTCCTACAAGGACAGTGCTCAGCCACCGAAGCAGAGACCAAACTGAGTAATTGCTCCGCACATCTAGGCAGGACTGTTCAGTTAGTGTTGCAAAACAAGTTTGTCCTTCTTGGAACCAGTTTTCTGTTTGCATGCTTGTCATTTTTACTTTTGATTACACAAAATTCCATTGGTTTTTCCAAATCAGTTCAACTTCCTGATAAAAGATAGGCATAGTTTATTTGTTTACAATCCCTTAAGCCCCAAATACTCAAAACAGTGTATGCATGTGTGTGTATGTGTGTGTGTGTGTGTTTGTGTGTGTGTGTGTCAGAGAGAGACAGACAGAGAGATTGAGTTTCAGTTAGTGCTAGTTTTTAACTCGTTTCTTTTTAGGGTTTAATAATTCTTTATATTTTCACGTGACACCAATATGGTTTACAAACAGCAAGTTTCAAGCTTATAATGAAAGTAGTAAAATTTTATAGGGATAATGAGAGAAATTGAGAATAACCTGAAATCTTGAAGAGTTGGGGAACAAATGTCATTTCTTCCTAAAATAGAGGAACATGGTAGAGCATATGATCTCACTACTGTAGCCCCAAAAAGCAAATTTATAAGGCATAAGATATACCTACATGCTTATTTAATATATGAGTGTTATTGTGATATTTTATTATATTTATGTTAATGTTAATATTATTTATATTATAAAATATATGCATTTAGTTATATATTATTATTTTATTTTCTTCCCTTATATTTTATTATTATGCCAACACAACAAACCTAAGGCTTAAACTCTATTCAGTGATAAATGGGTTTCTACTGTATGACACTGGTAAATCACACTTTGCCAGTGATCTCTGGGGAAGATGTGGGTGGGTGGGCTTTATATGATACAAAATTGCCAGCCCATTAATTAATAGGGGTTGAAACTGAGCAATTGGTACATCAGGGTTAATTATAACACTCCTTTATTAGTGTATATTTGAAATCATCCATGGTAAAAAATTGAATAAATACCTGCCACTTAAAAACATTATGTAAAAATTTTAAAAAATCATCCTGATATTTTTGCAATGTTATAAGGTACATTTTCACTTGAAGAAATACCATTAAAAAAAGCAATCAACGAAAGAAATAAAGATTTTAAAAACATCTCTCTATGTTTGTATTAGACTTCAGTGCTAGAAACACAAAACACTGTAGTTGGTACTACTAGAAGACATTCTATATAGGGAACTGAGTACTTACAATGTTATTGAAGGACTAAAAGAATTGAAATCAAATAATCAAAATTTGGATTATTAAGCATCAGGGCAGATCAATAGATGAGGAGACTGCTTTGTTCACCAGCACTGTCTTCTCACATCTGCAAAGACTAGATCCTGGAAATGTTGAGGCAAGCCTCAGCAAATTACTAACATCTTCATTTGCCAAATCATTCATCTGCTCTGTCAAACCATTTCTGCTTTCAATCTGGTGGAACTTGGTATGTCTCCAGAACTCTGGCTGCAAGTGAGTCTGTAAGATGCATTCCAATTTTCCCAAGTGGAAGTGGAGTGAAATGGAAGTTGAAAGAGGCTATCAACAGTGTCTATAAAAATGATACTTTCAGGAATGTCCAAGATAATGAAATTCATACAATAAGAGATGGTTTTTGAGTGCCTACATTATATAGTGATGAAACCTATCTTTGAGTTCCCCCCAGAAATGAAAAGGATGACACAACTAAGCAATATGATCGAATTTGACAATTCTAAGTGTTCACAAGGCACACTTACCTGAAGTTTATGTTGCTCTTCACCTTCATTGTAGATAAAAGAAGCGTGGATATTCTTTCTCTCTTCCACCACAAGGTGATATTTTTGAAGAAATAACGTTTCACCTACTTGATTAGATTATAATATGTGAACAATTAACAAGTTGACTTGTCTCATAACAAAACAATTATAACCTGGGCAAAATATATAGACACACAAGAGAAACAGGCCAAAGCTAAGATGACCCATTGCTCTTGGGTTGCCCTTTTCATAGTTACAATTGTAAACTTTTTGGAGTTAAATTTGTCATCATCTTATATGTTTATAAACTTATTAACTGTGAAAATAATTTTGACAAAATAACTATTGACAATGGTATAAAACCATATTTAATTATCACACTTTCCAATAGGATTTTTTTTTCAGGAATTATCTGTATAGAACTATAAATTACAAGAAGGATATTAAAAACCACATAGCTTTTCTGAACTAGTTACTAGAAAATAACCAATGTGTTCATTCATTCATGCATGCATCTTGAAGGAAATATTTTAAAGATGCCTACTATATGCCAAGCTTTGTACTAGGTGCTGAGTACACAGAAGTGGATAAACAGACAAGATCTGCCCTAATGGAGCTTACAGTTTGACAAGGGAGGCACACAGTCAATAAAGACAAAACGTCCATAAGTTCAACTCTGAGTAAGGGCAGTGGAGAAAATAAATTTAAGGCAATGATAGAAAATAATGCTTTGGGGTGGGAAGTTATTTAAATAGATAAGATTATTAGAGCAGGCCTCTCTGAGAGACAACATTTAAATTGAGATCTGATGTATTGAAAGGACTCAGCCATTGATTGCTGTATCATTGTGTGATGTATATATACATATATATGATGTGTGGGGGAAGGGGAGTGTGGTTTGTACTAGGAGTCAGAATATGCAGGGACATGTATAAGTATTTGGATTTTGTTAAAAGTGTAATGGAAGAGATTGAGCTGAAGTTTTAAATATAGGAATCTTTATAGATTATAGTTAATGCTCTTGGAATAGATGAGATTAAAAAGAGACACTGTGTCAAAAGAAAAAGGGAATAGAACCCAGGATCAAGACCTGGGGAAGTCCAACACCTACAAATTCAATGGTGGAAAATAAAGCAAGAGAGTCTGAAAGAAATTGCCAGAGATATTAAAGGAAAAGTTAAGAGCTTGGTATTATAGATGTTTCAGAAATAGATGTTTCAAGAAGCAAAAAGTTATCAACTTTGTGAATGTCACTTACAAGTTTGTTTTACAAGGGCAGTCAGTGGAGTGAAAGGATAAAGTCAGGTTGGAACGGGAGGTGCAAAAATGGAGACTAAAGTGTAGACTTTGCGGGGAAGGGGGAAGGATTATGGCTGTATGAGGAGTAAAGTCTTTTGTGTTTTGTCTAGTTTTCCTTTAATAGTTCAATCTAGTTCCCGATGTACATAAACAGAATGTAGGAGATTGATGCTCAGAGGGACAGAATATATAAGCAGAAATCGAAAAGATAATTGAGAAATCGTAGTTTGATGAGTATGTAGTGAAAAATATTCTTTTTTTTTTGAGATAATACCACAGGTGCTCTGATATTTAAAAAGTTGATGTTTTCAAATTATGACTAGGACTCTATGCAGATTGCCTTAAAAGAGAGGCATGCATTTGTAAGATATACAATACATGATTAGGTGGCTCTGGTGATAAAAATAAAACTCCAATAATAAATACATTCTGAGATAAAAGCCTCAATTTTAGAAAAAGAGATATCCAAAATGTCTTTTGTGCTCACTGAGGAAAGTTTGTGAAATGTATTTTAGTAAAGCTCTTTAAGGATCAGTCATTTACAATACCCCATTAGAGCTTTACACTGAAACATCTTTGTGGTGATGAATTGGTCAGGTAAGATTCGTCTAGTATAGAACTCATAAAGAATTTGTGCCGTTTAAGGGATACATTCGTATCTATTTCCATAGAATATTTTCAATTACTGTATGAGGCAAATAATATTAAAATCTGCACAAACTAAAACCTTTGGCTATTTGCTTTCTCTCTACAAAATCTGCTTTTGTCATTGAGAAATTGCAAAGAGTCCTTTACAGAAGCTTATTGCTTTGAATATACCATTAAATATTATTGTCTACCAGGCATTAGAATATTACCTATTTTACTTTTGAATCTTTTGTAACAAGTTGTTCTAGCTCAAAATAATATATATGGCAGACTACAGATCACTTAAATTTCTACATTTACATGTAACTAAAAGAAACCTATTTGAAATATTTATGTGTACATTTATAATTGGACAAAATACCATATAGTATCTTTCATATGTATTCATGTTAAGTTTTAGTTTAAAAGAACATCCTTCCATTTTCTAGACTTGTATATTGAGGAGATTCTAGCTTTTTTTCTGATCACCCACATCTTTCTCCTTATTTGAAAAGCACTTGGTTTTAGAAAGTTATCTTTTCTTCTGGAGTTTTGCAAATATGTATTTGGGCAAGATTTAACAAATGCTTCCAATTGGTATTGTTAGACATTGAAATCTAGATACATTTTTTCAGGATATTTGATAGTAATCCAGGAGTTACTATCAAGTTATAAAATATAGATAATTCACACACTTTTGAGTGATAGTGGGGCAGTTAATTCACACACTTTTGAGTGATAGTGGGGCAGTTGTATTCTTTTATATTCCAGATAAAATTTTTAAAAATTCATTCAGATAAGTAAAAAATGGAAAATCTAGTACACATTAGACCTGGTTTAATCAGTAATTCCCAGCCTTGACTTAGTGAGGCTCCACAATTACAAGGCAATAGTAGATTCCTTTCTGTGTTAAAAACATTGGCTATGCTTGAAGGGTTTGAAGGAAAGACAGTATATTTTCAAGTGTTTTATAATCATGGAATTTAGGTAAGACAATAGTTGTTTATACCTTTGAGAGTAAGAGATTTTCCAACAGTGGAAAGTCTTCTGACTTGTTACTTACTATGATATCTTCTTACTTACTATGATATTAGCTCTAGAAGCTAATCTGTTTTAGAGAAGGTAAAATGGAGTTACCACTGTAACTTATTGTGGGAATATCCGAGATAACTTTTCACGTATTCACCTTTGGTTTGAACAATACAAAAGTGTGCTTGGGCTGAATGCAAAAATGAGGCAAGGGCATTTTAAAATAAATATTAAAAACTCAGAAGGAGAGAAGGTTCATGTTAAAAGTATTTAGGCCTGAAGAAAAGGACTAGTATAAATGCGACTATTTTTAATCTTTTTAATGCTTATTTTGGGGACTTGGGGCTACCCTCCCTGAGGACGAAAACAAGATCACCCCTAAACTTGAGAGTTGTGTTATATTATATTATATTCTTATATTTATTTTTTTGAGACAGAGTCTTGCTCTATCACCAGGCTGGAGTGCAGTGGCGCAATCTCGGCTCACTGCAACCTCCGCCTCCCGTGTTCAAGCAATTCTCCTGCCTCGGCCTCCTGAGTAGCTGGGACTACAGGCACGTGCCACCACGCTTGGCTAATTTTTTGTAGTTTTAGTAGAGACGGGGTTTCACCTTGTTAGCCAGGATGGTCTCGATCTCCTGACCTCGTGATGTGCCCGCCTCGGCCTCCCAAAGTGCTGGGATTACAGGTATGAGCCACTGCACCCAGCCTATTTTATTGTTATTATTATTATTATTATTATATTTTGAGACAGGTTCTCGTTCTGTCCCCCTGGCTTTAATGCAGTAGTGCAATCTCGCCTCACAGCTGCCTTAACCTCCTGGGATCAAGTGATACTCTCACGTCAGCCTCCTGTGTAGCTGGGACCACAGGCACATGCCACCATGCCTGTCTAATTTTGTTTATTTTTGTAGAGGTGAGGTCTCACTGTGATGCCCAGGCTAGTCTCCAACTCCTGGACTAAAGTGATCTTCCTGCCTCCATCTCCCAAAGTGCTGGGATTACAGCATGAGCCGCTGCACCCGGCCTTGTATTATCTTTTATTAAGTTCTTTTAACAGGGAGAATTGAAATACATATAAAGAAGAATCAGTAAATATCAGTAAATAGACCACATATTTCTTCTCTGTATGCATTGATATATCAAGATTTTTTAGCAGGTCTTGCACACATATTAGACAAATTATTTTAAATTCCAGTTTATATTTATTAATAGGATAAATTATTTTCTGAAAAAAGTAAGAAATAAAATAATGTAATTATACAGTAGTCTCTTGCAAATGTCATAAATTAAATTTTCCTGGGAAAATGACACAGAGTGGCATAGGAAATAGAATGTCAGTTAGACACAAGTTATTTTTTAATCTGTTAATCTCAATTTAAAAATATGGAGAGATTTTGATCAATTTGTTAGACAATAATGTGACAGTGTGGCCTGAGTTTTCCTTGTGACTTGAGATACATATTTAATAATGCAGATGTGAAATATCCAGGCAAATTTTGTTGTTACATATCCTAAAAGTCTATAAGATTTTCCTTTCAGTGCAAGTAAAGCTTTAAAAACATCAAAGTGATATCTCCCTCAACTGCAGCCTCTCTAGGGATCCCAAAAGGGTATTTTTGAAACAACAGCAAATTCTGCCAGTATAGATTCATTTTATCAGGAGCATTTTAAAGTAATCATAACAACAGTTATTAAATCTGTTTTCTCATTTAATCATAACAACTCTGTAAGGTAACCATTATAATCCACTTTTTATAGAAAGAGAAACCCAGCATTGGAATAGGTAAATAACTTGCCCATCATCACCAGTAAGTAGAGTGAAGTCAGTGTGAAAGTCCCCAAATAAAGCTTCACTGTCTTTTGGGACCCAATAAGCACTTGGTCTTCTAATTCTAGGAAACAAAATGGTGGTAGACTGCTTTAATGTCTTATTTTTTTCCTCCCTCTTTTTCTTTTTTGCTAATTTCCTTCAGATAATATTGCAGACAGTGGTAAACATGGAGGAAAAAATGCAGAAGAGATCCTGTAGGCCTGACTCTTACTTTTCTTGTAGAAATTATGCTTTCCTTCATTCATTCACTCAACAAATATTTAATAATCCCATAATATATGCAAGGAAATCTGCTTAATGTTGGACATAGATCAGTGTAATAGACATAGAACTTGTCTCCAAGGGCTTCAGCAAACAGATAAGTAAAAATTAAACCATGAGCACTATAATAGGGTAAATACAAGGGCTCACACAAAAATCAAGGCAGAAGTATAGAAATTATTTCTCTTTTATGGTAGGTAGGTGACTATTGGAGATCTAGAACAGGACGACCACCGACCTCAGATTTCTCTCTCTGTTTTTGGATTCTACTCCCTTGGAATTGGCCTATGTAGCTGTAATTGGATATTTGACCAAGACACATATAATATTTATTTTTAATCAGGATAGAGACTGGAACACATACACTTTTAACAGTGGTATATCACTGAAGATACTTGATCTTGCAAGTGGCAGATGGTCTAAAAGAAGGAATTTATTAGTATATCCAACTACTATTCTGGAGTAAACTGGCTTTGAGTTTAACTTGATGCAGAGGTCACACGAAATCATCAGGAGATTTCTCTCTCTGTTTTTGGATTCTACTCCCTTGGAATTGGCCTATGTAGCTGTAATTTGGCCATAGGTGCCGCCCTATATCCTCTCTTGTTCATGTCCTGCTAGGGGCTTGGGAAAGGGGGTAGGGGTGGAATAGATCAGCGTCCTGAAAGGTCAAACAAAAACTTGAGTAGTATCAGTCTTCATAGGCCCATTCCTGAACTAACCTTTATGGTGAGGGTAAAAGAATAATCTGATTGTTTTATCTTAGGCCACGGGTCCTATCCCTCCAGCAGAGAAATTACATAAACTTTGTCCAAAACATTTGAGCTGAAATTGGATTGGGTGATGATTCCCTAGATTAGGTTTAAAAAATGATGAAATGGAGTAGCTACAACATTGAAAAAGAAATATAAGTATTCCCTTCAAGAAGTCATTTCTAGATGGTGAAAATATAGGTGATATAACTCCTTTATTTTTATTTAGAGAACAACACAAGGGAGAAATTTTAGTGTCATCTATGGAGGGAATATTTAAGTATTTTAGAAAACCAACCCAACATAGAATAATGCAGTGTGATCAACAAAAGCAAATGAAATTGCAGGTTTCATTCATGAAAATATTATGTCTAGTAAGGAATGAAATCCTTCCCCTCTACTTTGTAGTTTTAGAATTAAACTTGGATAATAGTCTTTAATTTTAATAAAGATATTTTGAAACAAACCAGATTATATTCAGGAGAGAGTAGCTCAGAAATGTGGATGTGTAATATGGAAATGAGGAAACAGGGAGAACATCAAAGCCATGTTTCTAACTTTGATCTACTCTCCTATTTAGGTGTAGACTTACTTTTTATTATCCCTAAGAATGAGGACTCCATGGTGGAAGTTAGAAGTAGACAATGTGGGATGTTTAAGATTATATGGGGAATCTTTTAAGTCAGTGAACACAGCCATTTCAAGTTTTCAAACAGAGAAAGACTGGGTATCTTTCTTGAATTTGTGGAGGTAATCCTGTAAGAAGAAGGATTACATTACATTTAAGAAGACTTACAAGATTATATTTTTTCAAAATTAAACATCTAGCTAAATGAAACTGATGTCTAGATTATTTAAATTTTGAAGTGAAGTTATTATTATTATTGTTATCATTGTCTTAAATTTAGCCACTTGTCTAACTCTTCTAGAAGGTTAATTATTAAAAAAAAAAAAAGGTATAGTCAAGTTTATTTCAGGAAGTGAGGCCATAGTAAATGTTCACTATATATAACCTGAATTTACACCATCTCTCCTGACTGCCTATTCCAGCAAAAAACATCACTGTGAATCTTATCATAGAATGTTTTATTGATATCTGCATAAACCAAGGGCACTAAAAAAATAAAAATTATTACACATGTGGAATAATGATTAATTGTCCTCAGGGCAAAGAAATATCTTGAGACATCTCAGTAGAAAAACCCCAAAGACAATAAGCCTAAGGTAGGAAAGAAAGTTTAATAATTATTTATAATGCAAAAAATAGGGAAAAATGATTCAGATAGCAAGTTTCTAGACCAGAAAATAAGAATTGTGGTTATTTTTTAGAAAGTTTGTTTGTTGTAAGTAGTTAAAGGAGACTTGAGGAGCACATGTAATAAATTACCTCTGCAATTAAAAACAGTATTTTACAAAAAATAATTTATGTAAGTATAAACAATTAAGTAATTTTGTTAGTCACTTGCACATATCCTGTTAGCTATATTAATTTTGGAATATAAGGTCAAAAATGATGAAGTAGCTAATGCTAACAGATGAAGTAGCTAATGCTAAAATACACTAGAAGGAAAGGCATATAAAATAATTGCCTTGAAAGATACCATGCTGATGTAGAGGTGAAAATATATGTTATACAAATCTGAGGAGAAAAGAAAATACACCATGGCTTGAACATGTGATACAAGCCTATCAGTGGAATATGGTAAACCACTTGGGCTGTCTTCCCTCTAAAAATATGTATAGACACTAACATTCCCAGGAATTTGCACTACCTACTATTGCTCCATTATGCCACGCATGCAGCAGGGGCTCAGTGGACATTTGTGAAATCAATCCTAAGTTAGCTTTTGAAAGAATGCCTGGTGATTCCATTATATTTTAGAAATGGAATCATAATAGTTCACTCTCTCTTTTCTGAGACTACTCTCTCCAAACTGTTCCTGTTTTAAAACTCTCCTTTACCTTTTTACCCCTCTTCTCTATCAGCCAAATTATTTGCTTCCTATTTTTCTCAGAAAATAAAAATTAGAAGAGATCTCCCACAAGCTCTGACCATCAAATCCAACAATGTACTTCATCTGTCTCCTTACATTCTCTGCCTTCTTGGCAGAAGACAACACAACACAATGGTTTCAATGTTCATACTTCTACGAAAAATCCTTCCACTGGTGCACAGTATGCCTTTCCCACCTGCTAAGTAAGGAACATCACTCCTGCAATTCTCTCCTCTGCAAATTCATTTTGATTTCTATGGTCATTCTCAGCAGCATAAAATGTGCTATGTCATATGTGTGCATATGTATCTGTGTGTGTGTGTAGATAGATAGATAGATAGATAGATAGATAGATATGTGTACTATATAAATATCCTGTTACTGACAGCACATCCTTCTCAGCTTGCTGCCTGATTTCTCAGATCCCTTTTATAGCTAAACTCCTCATAAGCATTGTCTACACTCTCCTTCCAGTCTCTCATCCCCACTGTACTCAGGCTTTCATCTCCACCACAGTTCTTGTCAACTCTCCACATTACCATGTCCAAAGGTGAACTCCTTCTCAAGAGCATTTCACAGCCTATCTCTTTCTTCACTCAGCCTCTTAGACAACATTCTTTCCTTTTAAGTTCTCTGGTCACTCTCTTGTTTTCTTTTGCTGGCTTCCTCCCTTTCTTTCTGGAATCTCAGATTGGAAGCTCTCTAGGGCTCAATTCTCTCTTTCTCTATCCTCACTTCCTTGGTGATCTCATAGTTTCATAAATTTAAAACTATTCTTATAATAATGACTCTCAAATGTATGTCTCCAACTGTGGCCTCTCACTGAACTCCAAAATCACACCCTCATCTATCCAATTGCCTATTCACCATCTCCATTTAAATATCCAGTAGACTTCTCGAAGTTAATATTTTTGTAAACAAACAACAACACCCCTCATCTACACACACACACACACACCCCTGTACCTCTGAATGTGTCTCTATACTTAGTATTTTCCTCTTATTAGAAGATTACTACAACCTTTTTTCCCCAGCCTTAAATCTCTCTAGCCGCTGTTGACTCCTTTATTTCTCTTCCTTAATTCATTATTAAATCCTCTCACTTTCACCTTTGAAATATGTTTAGTAGCTGAACTTTTCTCACTACCTTTATGAACCACCTCAGTTCTGGTACCATAGCCTCTTACCTCTAAAGTCAAGTTCATAGTGTAACAACAATATGAAAACCCCTGAAAATTTCAGCGGCTTTGAAAAATGAGAAAGTTTTTTCTTCGTCAAGTTGGGAAACTTGCTGTACTCATCATAGCCGCTTAGGCACCCAGGTTGATGAATGCTCTGCCTTCATCTGTTTCCACCATTATAGCGGCTTCCACTTCACTCAGAATAAAATCTAAAGTCTCCACAAAGGTGTAAAAGGCTATTCATCATCTGAAGGGCGAAGATAACACCTGGGCAGCCTTTCTCGTGCAGCAAAGCCATTAACTGAGGTCCTAATCACACATGGTTGCCATTTGTAATCATTTGTTATTTGAAGAAATTTATTCCATTTCCAGTAGAACTCAGTTTCAGCATTTAGATTTCAAAAGTATATGCACAATTTAATTTCCTATTGCAACTGAATTTTAGCTTCACTCAAATTTTATCAAAATGACACGACCAATTAGCGTATGAAATCTTTAACTAGAAAGTTAAAAAAGAAAAAAACACAGACAGAAAGCTAATTTAGATGCATGAGTTGTTTTTTCTTGTTTATAGAGGGCCTGTGAAAACATAATGCATATAAAAAGAGCCATGACTTCAACTTTGCTGTAAAATGGTCTCTATTGAAAGGATGAGACCTTGATGAGAAGGCATGGATGTGTGAACATCATTGTGAAAGAAGTAGGGCAGAATAACCAATTAGGGACAGGAAAGGGCAGTTAGGCAGGAAGGAGTTAAATATTGCAGGTTAGAAAACAGTTTTTTATTCAGTTTGATGCCTTGGTAACATGAGGCATAAAGTTTCCATATGTGCCTTTGAATGCGGCTAGGTAGGGTATATAAATACGATGATTAAAAACTCATATTCTTGCCTAATGAAAGACTGAATCAACAAAAAATGACAATGGACACTTACAATTTTCCTCTGGAATTTCTCTTTTCTTCTTATTCTGCTCATTTGGTGAATAGCCCTTCCCCTAAACTCCAACCATGTAGGCTCAAATGGGGTTTCAAGTTACTGTCATTGTTCCACCTGTCACTTTCCCCGTGAGTGTGGGCCCATGACCCAAGTTGGGCCAGAGTGCTGTCCATAGGCTTTAAGTAAAAAGGAAAAAAGGAAGATGATTTCTTTTTATAGATGGTAATTTGAGTGAGTGCAAGAAATGCTATTGGCCATATTTACATACTTGATGTGGTAGCTAATCTTGAAAATAATGCTGCCCCATAAAATAAGACAATAAAACATATTAAGGTAGAAGTTTAAAGGTATTTCAAGACAATGATTCATGTATCCCTGGAAAGTACTATTCCTCTGACCTCCTGACATTACATTACTTGATTTAATTAATTCCTCATTTTGTCTAAGTTAGTTTATGTTTGTATTTTGTAATTTTCAAACTAAATATTTATTACTCAAATAAACATCCATACAGATTTAGAATAGTTATAGCAATTTTAAAACTCTTGAATAATGAGAGTGAGATAACAAACTAAATAAAACATTTTATGTTTGATATAACTCACCTTGCTGCACGACTTCTTACAGGAGGAAGATAACTTCTCTGATAATTGTTTAAATATGCCTATTTTAGTAGCTGGTTTAGAGAGTGAATAAATATGTATTTATTTAATGAGACTTAGGAAGAAAAATATATTTGTCAATTCAGCATTTGCTTGCCAGAAAACATTATGTTAATGTAAATTTTAAAATTTTTATAACTAAAAGCAGGGGTAACTTTCATTGGTTTTATCTTATGAATAAAATAGGAAACAAAATTCAAATGTTTCTTTTAATTTTATTCTGAGCTTTAACTTCTGTTTTTTAAAATGTTTAATGTGAAAAGATGGCATTTTATAGCTGGAGTATAAAATTAACAACATGTTTATTCCTCCAAACTATTAATAAACACAATGAGACAGCCCAAGACAAATTAGACACAGCTACCCATAACGCTGTTACATTTATTTGCTTTGCTAGTAATTATAGTTAGAAAAAATCCACTATCCTTTGTGCTACATAGTAATCCATAATTTATTTCTGTTACACCTTTTTACTAATTTTTTCCTAATAGCCCCTTGAAGGAAACACACAACCTCTTTATTATAATCTGTATCTACAGCAGATTTAGGAGGTTTTAAAACCTGTTATAGTTGTCATTGAGGATAAGTAGAGGGGTTTGCAATCTAGAACTTAACCTTAGGTAATAAGTACTGAAGACTTTCTTTGTCAGGCCTAAGTCTTGTTACATAAACTTGCCCTGTTTTATTTAACCATTTTGACCTAATTTACTCCTTGTATATATTGTGAGCAACAATGATTCCATTCAATAATTTTTTAAATGTGTGGAATTCCCACTATTTTATAGGGGAACTTTTGTGTCTTTGACTCATCATGATTAATTTAGTCCAAATTAGTTTTTAAAATATGTATTGGATTGCTTTTCTTGGAATTCCAATGGGAAGAATATTGGATTCAGAGTTATAAAGGATATTATCATGGCTTTCTCTCTCAATCTCTCTTTTTCCATCTCCCATCAGCTTTCCTGCTTAGTTAAGGTTTTGGATAAAAACTCTATACCTTGTAACAAGATTGCTTCTGTAAATGTCAGGCTTATAAAGTCGTTAAATGCTGAACCCCAAGGAAAAAACACACTGAACTCAAAATTCTAAGGGAATTTTCTGATTGGCCAAACTTGGGTAACAAGATAGATGTGTGGGCAGAACTGAATACAGTTATTTCCCAGCAATTGGTTCCAAGGTTCCTCGGGAATACCAAAATCCAAGGACGTTCAAGTCTCTTATAAAAAATGAGAATAATATTTGCCTATAACCTATGCACATCCTCCCATATGCTTTAAATTATCTTTAGATTACCTGCAATATATAATACAAAATATATGTTATGTAAATAGTTGTTATTCTGTATTGGTTTTTAATTTATGTATATATTTTTATTGTTGTGTTATTTTTTATTGTTTTCTTGGAAATATTTCTCTTTTTTTTTTTTTTTTTTTTTTTGAGATGTGACCTTTCTCTGTAGGCTGAAGTGCAGTGGTGCTATTACGGCTCACTACAACTTCAAACCCCTAGGCTCAAGTAATCCTCCTGCCTCAGTCCCCTGAGTTGCTGGGACTACAGGAGTGGGCCACCACACTGGGCCAATTTTTTTTTTTTTTTTTTTTTTTTGTAGAGAAAGGGTCTCACTCTGTTGACCAGGCTGGTATCAAACTCCTAACCTTAAGCAGTTCTCCTGCCTACGCCTTCCAAGCTTCTAGGATTATAGGTAGGAGCCACTGCACCTGGCCCCAAATATTCCTGATCTGCAAAAACTGGTGGCGCTCACCTATGCAGAGCCTATTGATGCAGAGTTGGCCATCTGTACATACTTACTTCTATGGCTGAGTCCTCCTGAAAACGTCAAAAGAGATTAGGTGGGAAGAGGATGAAGAAAAGTTCAGGTCAAGTATGAAGAGAGAACAGCAGAGACAGTGGGAAATGAAATTGGGAAGAAAGATCCTGATATTCCTCTCAGGTAGCTGATGTAATTAAGTTTGTGGGCACAACTGGATAATTTACACTTCATTTGACAGGTAAATGTGTAAAGGAAATGGATTGACAAAATCATATCTTTGCCTAAAAGGTATTAATCTGCCAATATACTGTCAAAGGCAAGAGACCAAGAGAAATAGTAGTTAGAAAGTTATATCAATAAATATTACAGAGCTCAAGTCAATTACAACAGTGCTGGTGACAGGTAAGGAGGGCCTAATCCAATGTGGCAGATTGAGAGGAGAGAGCCATGGAAAGCATTATAAAGGAAATTCACCCAGTATATAGCAACTGAGCTTCAAAGGAAGGAAAAGAAAACATGTATCAGTATTTATTTAAATGGCTTTTTAGCAGATATATTTCCTCAGTGAATTTTGTGATGTCTGTTTCCTCTCTTTTAACTGGAAGAAGAATGTTGTTAGAAAAAAGAATCAGAGGGAAATAGATACCTTTCTGTCATGATGACTTTTTAAAAACATACTGTTTTCATATGAGCACTTCAGTTGGCTGGTTCAGTTGTTGGTAAACAATATTTTGGGGAACCCAAAAACCATTTTCCTTTTGGCATTTAACAACAATTAATTTTTTTCCATTAATTTATAATGTGGTTCCTTTGTTACTTAAGTAATCTTTAGACTAGAGAAAAAAAAAAGTGAGTCCATTCTGTTTTTTTCGACACTGAGTATCTAGCACCTAGGGTAATGCCAGTATGAAGCAGATGCTGAATCCACCCATTGAATAAACAAAGGAAGCATCTTCCATCACATGTGATGTATTTTTAGTTTTATATCCTTCAAAAAGGATTTGCCTCCCATCTGTGAATTTCTGCATTCACTTTGTCTTTATTCACTTTTGCTCACTGTGGTCATGTAGAGAAAAACTAAATATTGTATTCCCAGTCTCCTCTGCTGTATGTGGAGTCTTAATTAGCTTTTCAAACACATTGCAGATAAAACCTATTAATCCTCTGACCTTCACTGAATTCAAAAGTTTTTGTGTTAATTGTTTTGAGAGAATAATAGACAGTTTTGCTGTTTTAAAAAAAAAAAAAATCCTTGCATCTCTGCCAGGAAAACAGTAGAAACCAGAAAGAACATTTGAAAGGCTGCTTGTATTTCAGCTGCCATCTTTTACCACTAGTGCATGTCAGAGGACAGTCATTTCTAAACTTTATGACAGCTTTATAAAGTAAGCTTTTAAAATGATTTCTATCCAAAAATAGCAAAAATAGCAATTAGATCATTTAAGATCATTGTAATTTTGTTTATTAAAGCCCTAAGTGGAAAAGGAACTTACATTTATTGTCCACCTATTAAATTACAAGCACTTTGCTTGCATTAACTCCTTAAAACTTCAGGATCCCCCTTTGCCTGTGGTTTGACCATTCGTGTCAACATTCACTTCTGTTTACAAGGTTTCAATCACTCCACTGGGTACTGAAAAAAAACTGATGCAAATTGTCACCCTCATTTCACAGAAGTGCACACATTCATTTGTTTTCGAGAGTAAAAATTTCTACTGCTGATGTAGGAAGGAATTAGGACTTGAAATCTGTTTTCTCTGATTCTAAAACGATTGTCAAAGTTTCAGTGACCATTAGCACTTGGGAGGCAGGAGGTACTCAGTAGTATCACCCAAGGTTAAGGTGACATACACACCAGTTTTCTCCTGTAGCATTGACATAATTATTCATCACACTTTCTTTTATTCTCAGAGATGTCCAGTGTGGATGATTATGCTCCATCTCAGAAGCTTTTAAAATTATGTATTTGTGAGTGCTGTGGGAGACCAAGGTGAAAAGATCACTTGAGACTAGGAATTTGAGACCAGCCTGGGCAACATAGTGAGAACCCCCCACCCCCCCGCCTCTATAAACAACTAAAAAATTACCCTGGGGCTGTGGCACATGCCTGTAGTCCTAGCTACTTTGGAGGCTGAGGCAGGGGGATAATTTGAACCCAGGAAATAGAGGTTGCAGTGAGTTATCACACCACTGTACTCCAGCGTGGGTGCCAGAGTGAGTCCCTGTCTCTTAAACAAAAAATAAATTTAAAAAAATTATGCATGTGTAAAGGCTAAAGCAACTCCATCATGGAAACTAATCCACTGTGCTGACTTCTGCTTAACCCCAGTTCCTCTCAGATTTCTATTTTCAAGTACTTACCATAAATCCTGCTTATAGGCAAATTCCTTCTGAAACATCTATACCCTTTCTCTATATTATAGAAGCCCTGGCTCTGGGGGTTAACAGTGCGGGGATCCACCACCTCTCAGCTACCCAAGGCATGGCTTCTGCTCGTAAATCCCTAGGAAATGCTTCTTTCAGAGAAACTGGATCTGTCAGTTTCTTATTTTAGAGGTTTATCTCTAGAGGTTTAGAATACCAGAATCTCTCTTCCCATCAGCAATTATGATTCAGTTGGCCTGGTACAAGGATAAGAAAGACAACTATATTTTAAAAATGATCGTTGGGTGATTCTGTGCTGCCAGGTAAGCAAAACACTCATCAAGGCTCATAAAAAAAAAGCAGCCATGAGCAGTGAAACAGAATGCTCTGCTGGGAGTCGGGAGCTTGGACCTGAGGTCTAACCCTACCACTGGATGCACAACCCTCATCGTTTCAGGCTTCTGCTTTTTCTTTATAAACTGAGAAGATGGAATGGAGTCAGTGGCTTTCTGTTGGGGTTGGGGGTTGAGTGTAGTGGAAAGAGTACCTTGCAAAGTCTCAAAGTACGAGACTTGGTCAAACTATACAAGATTCTGAGATTCTTGTAGCCACCTATCTCCATGGGAGCTGAGGGTGAGTGAAGAGATACTTGTTCTTTTGGAAAATCACTGCTTTTAGGGTGCCAGTGTTTGGGATGGAAGTATGTTGTATGGTATCATCATTGCCTATGTTGGAGCAGGAAAAAAGAAGGAATGGAAACTTAGGTAGATGATCCTGAATTTTTATTTCTAAATCAAAACATTAAGAAAAGATTGGATTTAGCAACTACTTGATTCAGTAACTTGCTTTTCAGCTGCTTAGTTTAACTACACACACACACACACACACACACACACACACACACACACACACAGTGTGAAACAACAGCTGAAGACATATTTGATGATGTGAGCACAAATGCATTTTTTTAGTCTTTTTCCAACTGAGTTGCTGGAGGACAATAGTGCGAACATCCACCCTTCCTTGCCAGCTGGCCTGTATTCCTAAACCAGGGAAATAACGTTCACACTTACCCTACCCATTATGACAAGCTACCTCTGGTTGAAATTATTACGGCATGTTCTTATTAGTGTCTGAATCCCACTTTCATTTGTCTGTTACACCTACCCAGTCCTGGATGAGTAATTTTAATGGTGAGAGCCAAATGAGCAAAATGTGGAGTTAGCCCTTGACAAAAATAGCCACTGTTACAAACATGATTTAAGGGCTGAAATGGTTCAGATCATCATCCCTGGTGTCTTTGCTTAACAAAGGCAGCTAGGAGGGGTTATTGGTCTCAGAGGTGGAATATAGCTAGCTGCCGCTCTGTCAGAAGGAAAGTGCTCCTTTGGCTACTTCTTCTTTGTCCCCAGGGCAAATACTGTGATATGAGAAACCGAAGAGGTGGGATGTATCATTGGCAGCTTGGCCCTGAAGGCATTAGGGCAGTATTTTTCTCTTTCTGCCCCTAGCCAGCTGTCTTTTAGCACAGGTTGAATGCATGTGCTCTGCCTTTGACATTGTGCATTTAAATGCCAGCTTGTGCAATTTACAGTACAAAAGGGCAAGGATACGTGGGGGAATGAGGAAAAAAAAAAATTCTTTTCTCTTCTCATTGGCTGACCTTTGTGATTTCGCGTTATAAAGGCATTAAAAGAGCCCCTATGACCATATTTCTGATCTTCAAAACAATCACAGAAATAGCCCTTTATAATGTTATTTATATACATTGCTACCAGTCTTCGTGCATTAGAATATAAAGAATAATTTGTATCCCTGGAACTGAAGGTGGAAAGCCATTCCTATCTCAGTTAGCTGAAAGTAAAACCAAATTGCATTCTGTAATTTTGGTAATAGGGATCAAAAAATTTTATATTATAGGATTTTAGGCCAATAATACCTGAATCTGAAAGGTAGAGTTAATATGCTTACCTCAAATTAATTTAGAAAATTTCAAATTTGGAGAGATCATAATATAATAATTTTATGAAACAGATATAAAAGGAGATGCAGGACTGAGAGTGACCTTGGTGGTATGCAAATCCACATTCTTGAGAAATGATTTATGTAGACTTAATGATTCTCTTATTCTCCTTAGGTATTCATTCATTAATGCATCTGTTCACTTATTGAGTCCTTTCATGAGGAAGATGCTTTTCTGGGTACTAAAGAATAGTGGTGGCTGGGTGTGGTGGCTCACGCCTGTAATCCCAGCACTTTGGGAGATGGAAGCAGGTGGATCACCTAAGGTCAGGAGTTCAAGTCCAGCCTGGCCAATATGGTGAAGCCCCATCTCTACTAAAAATACAAAAAAATTAGCTGGGCGTGGTGGCAGATGCCTGTAATCCTAGCTATTTGAGAAACTGAGGCGAGAGAATCGCTTGGACCCGGGAGGCGGAGGTTGCAGCGAGCGAGATTATGCCACTGCACTCCAGCCTGAGTGCAACAGAGCAAGACTCTGTCAATTAAAAAAAAAAAAAGGAAAAGAATAATGGTGACAAGGAGACAAAGTTTTTGCATTTATAGAACTTCATAGTCCAGTGAAGGAGACAAATCATAAAGGGCATGTAGTATGATATCCGAGAATGATACTTGCTATGAAGAATTGAGAGGGCAAGTGGATAGAGAATACAGAAGGTGCTATGTTTTCACTGGGTGGTCTGGGAAGGCCTCTCTAAGGAGATGCTATCTTAGCAGAGACTTGGATGAAGAAAGGAGTGAGCTGCACACACATTTGTGAAAATGGTTTCAGACAGTAAAAATGCAAGCTTCACACAGAAGAAATGCAAAACCCCAACGATCAGGGAACAGGAAAAGAAGCAGTGGAATGGAATAGCATGAGTGAGGAGCAGGTAGTAGGAGGTGAAGTTAACAGAGTTGTGGAGATCTGGATCACAAAAGATACTATCCTAAGTGAGGTCTGATGCTTTCAAAGGGCCTGAGTACAGATCATTTTAAGCAATTATAAAAGTGAAAACAATTAGAATTAACATAAACACATTTCTTGTGTGTTTTGTTGGCTGGAAAAGTTGTTTAGTTGTCTCTTGCTCTGTCCCCTTAACTTTAGTGACACTGCTGTCACTGAATTTTGCATATGAAATTCTCTTCAGAAAAGGATAAGACTAGTGCCATCTGGTGGTCGCAGTTGTGAACGTCATACTCCATCCTGGAGTATTTGCAAAACCAAAAGCATTTAGGCCCAGCAGCGCTAAAACTTTCAATAATACTTACACTCCTAGGTAAATATGTCTATTGAGCACATATAAAACTAGAATATGGAAACTCGACTAAAGTATTGGCTGATGTTGTTCTGTGCTTTGAGGAATCTTTTAGTTTAGCCCAGTAGTTATTTTTGTCTATACAGTATATGCAATGCAGTTCACATAGCAGGTAATAAATAAATTGCTATTCAATTGAAATTAGCCTAATGTCTACTTATCACTGAGGTACCATTGATCTTTATTAGGTCTTCTTTCTTAGGTCTCTACAACAGTAGTATTCTTGAATCCAGAGAGAGACCACATCATTTTCTTTTTATTGTGATATTTGTGGTTATGATTATTTGGCTAGCACACTTACTATTTTTATGTAGTGTTTGCCTAATAAATATAAATTTACATATGGGATAGAAAGAACTATGTTTTAACATTACATAGATGTTTATCTTAAGGGCTACCTGCTTAGACTGTCTGGCTTTGAGCCTTGCCTCAGTCACCTGCAAATTCTGTGGATGAGCCTTAGTTTCCTTCTCTGGAAAGACACTAATGGTTCTAACTTTACAGCGATCTTGTCAAGATTAAATGAGAAAATCTAGGTAAGCTGTCTAGCCCAGTACTTGGAATATTACAAGTAGCCAATACATGGTAAATATTTTTATAATTTGTATGTATTTGGTATGTAGCATTTGATAAGCTAAAGGTCAAATCATGTCTCATGGGAAAATTAAATATAAAAAAGTAACTAGTTTGTAATGACAGTTCAGCCTGATCACTCAATAAGCATTTAGTTGAATTCCTTATTTGTAGTAGGCACTGTTCTGGAATATCCATCATACATTTATACTACCAAGAAGTACGCAAAGTTACAAAAGGACAAGCCTCTGAGTGTTTAATAATTGTGTTTACAGAGCCTAGAGTGGCATCTGGCACACAGTAGATGCTCAATAAATATTTGCTGAATGAATGAATTAGAAAGGACTCCTTAAATATAAATATTATCTAGTTTTACTTCTTATTCATGTAATTATTTAATAAAATTTGATATAAGTTAAAGTTTCTGTATGTAGATGTAAGTAAAACTGAAATGATATTCAAAATTGTATTATCATTACATTTTTACCTAGGAGAATGAAATCAATAATAATCCTAGGGTACTCATTTTTCAGCAATAATCAAAAGATTCTTGTATTACTAATTGTGAGCAGAATACTTAAAGAGAGGAATTTTGGCAAAACTATTATGCGAATCACTAAATTTTTATATAGTGGTTTTTCCCCTAAAATGTAATGTGTGTTTTAAGACTTAACTCTCAGAATGGCAATTCCATTTTCCTGCTTCCAAGTTCTTGATTAGGGACTCTTTATTATTACACATGTATTTTCTATTCAGCTAAAACCTCCACAACATACAGAATAAAAGATTTTATTTTTCCTGACTTAAAGAAAAGCTGATATTTGTGTATATGCATTTGCTATTTATCAAATGAACTCTAGGACAATGTCAACTGCTTACTAATATCCAATGTATGTCCATGGACAGCCTCCCTCAAGCAATGAATCTCAGAATATCATGGCAATGTGAAAATTCCTATAACTCACATATTTCTGTAAATCCTGTGGAGTACTTTCTCGTTAAACATGAGATAACACTTATTCTGTGTTTTAATGATATTTCAGTGGTTTCTATAATTTTTTTTAAAAATCTCAATAAAAAGGATTTAGTAACCTTAAGGTTAACCTTGATCAATATTTCAGAAAGTATTAATAATTGGAACCTAAAAGGAATGCTAAATGCAAATATGTGGCATAGGTTCATCAAAATTAAAGAAGTCATGTAAAATTAACCTTAATTCTTCATCAGATAGCGAACTTGAAGATCAGAGAAATTGTGTAGGCTTGATGCGTGTGTAGCAAAGCATTTGAAAAGGTGCCTTTTGATGTGTGATTTAAAGGTAAGAAAATGGGCTGAATGCAAGAGACAACTAGTTACCCCTTGAACCTTTACTACCCAACAGTTAGTAATGGATAACTCTTAATCTGGTAGAGATGTCTAATGGTGAGTAGGCAGCTTCATCCTCTTCTGAGAGTCTCTGGATTTAGTCATTACTAAAAAGATTTTGCATTTGACACTGTTGACTATCTCTTTATCTGTAAGAAGCCTATTCATGATTTGTTAATGGTTTTTGACATATTTGTTATCATAATAGGCAAGCACATCTTCAAAGCCAATGAAATTTGTTACAATTTTATGTGAAAAAACACCTTCAAGAATGCTTTTTGGGAAACTATATTCACTTGCCAACTGGCTATATTAAACACCACTCTTTCTCTTGTCAAGTGCTTTCTCTTACAATGCCCTATTTATTCCTGGAGAATTCACTTTTATCAGGCTATGAAGTCATCAATTCAAGCTCACTATAAAGAACCAAAGCTTCACCTTAAGTGCTTAAAATACTCCTAAGTAATTTTGAGTAACGGTCAATTCCATACCCTTTAGAAAAACTATTTTAATTATGTTTTATAACCAGTACTTTCTGGTATTTCACCAAGGTGTGATTTCATATGTAATCCTAATTAAAGTAGCAATTTGATTATTTCATGCCAGAAAGTCCAGACATATACACGCCTCTGAAATTGAAGTGTTTTTGATAATTGTTTTGGGAGCAATCACAGGACATTATGTCCAAGATTCAGACTGAGAGACTGAGATGCTGATGTCATTGACATTACTGCTATTGTTGCCCTGACACTGGGAATTTGTTGAGAACAGAATGATGAAACCATTAAATGACATTTTCACAGAATCACATTACGTGAATTCCAAACTTTCTAAAGAGTGTTAACTTTTCAAATCAAGAAGTACTATGATATCTTGATTTCTTATATTGCTTTTCCCTCCTTTTCTCCATGCTATTTTCTTTTTAATGTGATTTTTTTCATTGCCCGCCACATTCCTCCTTAAGTAATCATGTTTAGTTCTATGTTTGAACACAGAGAATTATTGAACATTTTAGATATTTTTTTGGGGATTCCAATCTGCTGGAAGCTGTCAAAGTCTAAATTAGCTAGTAACTAAAGAACCGAACATAATTTTTCTTTATTTTTTCTTATGATTTTATCACATGATATGAATTATTCTGGTCGTTTTAGGATTTACTATTATTATTTAGAATTTTTTAAAAAATCGATGTTTTACTTAATTTGTAAAATTTTTACCACAAAATATTTATTCATACAAGTTACTAAAAGCTACATATCAGAGTTTGTAAGTTTCCAGCTGAGCCTACAGTCTGTTGATAAAGAGATGTAACCAATGATGATCAGGCATCTTGCTTACAGAACATTAAGAGACACAGAAGAGTATTCACAATCTCACCAGGCAGCTATACCACAGTGAAATTCTAAATCTAGGAAGAAAAATAGGACATTTCTTAAAATGTGATGATGGTCTTCTAGCACTATCCAATTAAACTTTCTATATTGGTAGAAATGTCTGTACTGCTGCATGTGGCAGCCACTAGCCACAGGTGGCTCTTTAGCTGTTGAAATATGACTAGTTATTGAGAAGTCAAATTTTCAATTTTATTTAACTTTAAATTATTTAATTTTGCATTTAAACAGCTTAATACTGTTATTGGCTGCCATATTGGACAGCAATGCCTACTCTTTAAATTTACCGTGTCCTCCCCAGCTGCCACCCATTTCCCTTGTTTTCCTTGGGAAGTAAATTGTGGTTTTAGTTAAGGCAAGGGTCAGGTCCTGTGTTCCTCTAATAACTAGATAAGATTCCATGGTGTGCTGGTAAGCTATATTTGGGGGAGATAAAAATAGTACTGAGTTATAGTGTTTGCTGATTTGCATGGTGTACATAATTCCACCAAGGCCAATTTGAAGCTATCAACATGAAATTAACCAGCCAGAAGGATTTCTGAAAATTTAACTATCTGGTCTCATAAGCTGGTACAAACTGTCTCTACTATACCTATACTCCGTAAAATTCCCAAATCCATCCCATGTTTTCTTAAATGTTGCTAAGGTTTACATGCCCTAGATCACTTCGCTCTGTGAGTTCTGCTGTTACTTACTTGGTTCAGCTCATGGACTGGCTTCTTAATTCTCTGTATGCTGGCCTTTTGCTTTTTTTTCCATAAAAGCACTTTTCTTTAGTTTCCATAAAATCTATTTTCAGAAACCATTTGTACAAAGCATAGAATTTTTTAAAAAAGATATCTGAGGATGGTAGAGGGGATGCGGAAAGAGCTCACTATGTGGCAATATTAATAAACACAGATTAAGTATTGGGTATCTTTGCTGTTTAATATCCTCAGGCTACACTTTACTGCCCTTTACCAGGTTCTCTCCCACTGTACGTCATCTCTCTGACTCCTCTTTGGTGCTTTCCTTCTGCCATAGCTTGTTCTCACTCCCTGAGTTTTGGATTTCCCACAGAAACTCCAAACTTTCCAACTAGGTCATACAAAGCAATTCAGTTCTCTTCAGCCTCTATTCTCAAACTCTCCTTTTGATATTCACGCTCATCCCATTGCTTGAAGGACCCTTTATTTGCCATAATCAATCTTCCTTAGAAAGTAGTTATTCAGGCTGGGTGAAGTGACTCACGCTTGTAATCCCAGCATTTTGAGAGGCCAAGGCGGGCGGATCATGAGGTCAGGAGTTCAAGACCAGCCCTGCCAACATGGTGAAACCTCGTCTCTACTAAAAATACAAAAATTAGCTGGGTGTGGTGGCGGGCGCCTGTAACCCCAGCTACTCGTGATGCTGAGGCTGGATAATCTTTTGAACCCAGGAGGTGGAGGTTGCAGTGAGCCGAGATCCCACCACTGCACTCCAGCCTGGGGAACAGAGTGAGACTCTGACTCAAAAAAAAAAAAAAAAAAAAAAAGAAAGTTATTCATACATGTAACAAAACTTACTGAATAACAACTACATGCCAGGCACTCTTCTGCTTGTAAATATCAAATTTGGCCCTTCATTATATTAGTATTGGGTGTAATAATTTTCAAAATGCTTAGCACACTGCTGACATATGTTGGCAATCAATAGGTGTCATTTTGTTATGTATTTTTGAAGCAAAATTTAGAAATATATTAACACACTAAGGGACAGAAATAAAGACTACAACCTTTGGAGAGATTCAGCCTTTCATCTCTGTCTTCCTTTTAATTACACATTCTATTTCACCCTCAAAGCTGACTCTTAAATACTAATATTTGTGATGTCCAGATATGTATAAACAATGATGTAATCCACTATCATTTTAGTAAAACTATGTATAAATCACTGTACATTTAATTAATACAGCATGTATTTTCACTGACCCTGTGTTTATTTGTTGCTGTTGCTGTCATAAATTCCCTAGTTACTTATTGTGGATACACAATAAATATATACTTAAAATACTCTTAGTTTCAATAAGTGAAGAGAAAATACTACATGTTATAGAAATGATTAACATATTTTGGTTTATTTTGTTTCTTCGTTGATCACTTTTTGTTTTGCTATAAAACTATTTGGTAATTTTATAATAGCACATGGCATACAATACTGGGTATTTAATTGTTTCTCACTAGACTCTGAGTTTTGTGTGTGTGTGTGTGTGTGTAAATTACATTATCTGTTTTAACTGACAGAGCAAGGCACATTTTGCAAAGTGAGTGTCATGCTTGTGTTCAAAATTAAGGTGAATTAATAACTGCAACACATAACCAGAAGAATCTATTTCTCTGCTAACATTCAAAAGTAGGAAGAAAGAATACCTTTGCAAGTGCCTATTATGTTCAAAGTATTATGGTTGGTACTTTACATATGTCACCTCGTTTAATCCTCACAGCAATATGAGCCTTTGAAAACTTAAGCATGCTCAAGGAAAATACGAAATGGCAAAGCCAGGATTCAAAGCATGACCTTTCTGACTGCAATATTTATGTTCTTTTCACTAATCCACATTGCTTTTGAGAATCTGTGAAAGCTGTGTTGCTGACTACTACCCATTTTGTGGGCTAAATTGAAGAATATATGTCAAAGAGGCTTGTAAACTGTAAATATTCTACACAAGTACTGTGAACTTTATAGGTTTTCAAGACACATCTGTTAAATAAATCACTAAGTGACCATATGATATTATTATTGTAGTTAGTGTGAAAGAGAAGCAAGGAATACTTATTATCTCCATTTCCAGGAGTAACGTCACCCAGTCTATGTTCCTCATTAATGAGTGTTGCATTAAAGAAGAGTTCTATCATCAAGTATGTTTGGGAAACAGTGCCCTAACTTAGACTGGTTTCTCTACTGTAGAATTTCAGTCTGGTATATGTTAAATATATTGTAAAATCTTAGGAGGGTAACATTTTGTATGTAGTGCTCTCCAGTGTTATTTGACCCTGAACTGTTTTTGTGGAGAAGAGCATCTATCTGGACTAGTGCTCTATGGATTCCACTTTAAAGTGTTATACATCACTTGTAAAATGATTTTTCTTGTCAGAGATTATCACTTTTAAAGATGTGCTATGCCATGTAAATTTAAACAAGGAATTCAAATGGATACTTCTGGGATGGTAGAGTATGGAAATTAATTTATATATGTATGTTGCAAAACAATTCTTTTTTTTGAGAAAAAGTCTTACTCTTCTCCCCCAGGCTGGAGTGCAATGGCGCGATCTCGGCTCACTGCAACCTCTGTGTCCTGGGTTCAAGCAATTCTCCTGCCTCAGCCTCCTGAGTAGCTGGGATTACAGGCGTCCGCCACCTTGCCCAGCTAATTTTTGTATTTTTAATAGAGACAGGGTTTCACCATGTTGGCCAGGCTGGTCTCAAACTCCTGACCTCAGGCGATCCACCCACCTCAGCCTCCCAAAGTGTTAGGATTGCAGGCGTGAGCCACCACGCCTGGCCCAAAACAATTCTTTTATCAGGTTACTTCTCTAAGACATAGATATGAGAATTTTGTACTTTATATTAGAAAATATAAAATATGACCTTATTCAAGTGCTTAATTAGTACCATGTGTAGTGAGGTGCTTCAAGGAAATTCAGAGATTTTGATGATGAAATATTGTGAGCACAGTGTTGGGATGAACAAGCCAAATAGCACTAAACAGATGGTATTGAATACTTACTATTTGCCAGGACCTCCTATAAGCATTTTCAATGCATTGATTCATTGTTTTTCAATGTACCGATTAGTAGCAGCATAAAACCAGGTACCATTGTTAATACATTTTAAAGCCATATTTGGGAAACTGAGGAAGAGAGCTGTTGAATAATTCGCCAATGCCACACCATTGGAAATTGGTTGGAGTGAGATTTAAACCCAGACCAGGCACCTCTAGGACTTATGCTCTTAATGTTTACAATATTGCTACTTCCTAGGTGATTTATTGTGATTTATTGTGGTGAAGTGTTTGTGGAAAAATAATTTCTTTTTACAAAAGTATTTCATGTTTTGTTATAATTTTCAAGGTTTATAACAATTTTGAATCAAGCAATTACAAAAGGCAGAGGCCTTACTTTTACCTTCCTTAAGATTAATTTTTACAAAAAAAATTGCCATGCTTTTTTCCCTTGCTCTTTAATCCTTCAAAATAATAAACATTTTTTATTCAAGGGACTTATTCCTTCAGTTCATTATTTATACAAAAAAAGGAGAAAGAGTATGTATTGCCCATAGCCACAGAGAGGGTGGCATGAGCCAAAAGGAAAAAACAAGATGCATATGGGAATTTTATGGGAGTGTGCAGCTTAGGAGGTGAGATAGAAACATGTCTGTGAATAGCAAAAGCAAGCATAGAAAGCGACAGATGCCTTAAGAAAGTCCTGGTGAAGCGCTATGTCGGCCCCAAGGAGGGAGAAAACAATTGCACTACGGGGATCAGAAAAGTTTCCAAGAAATGATAGTATTTCACTTTGGAGGGTAAAAAGTGGTTGACTGTGAAGAAAAAGAAAAAAGTAGAACAAGACAAATAAGGGCATGGGGAAGAGCCCTGATTCTGTTTCTGTATGCACAGAGTTAATAAAACATGTTTCATTCAGTTTGGTTGGTATAAGCAGAAAGCAACTTTATTCTTTCTGTAACTACCACTGCAAACCCACTCTGTAGACTTGCTTCTCTTCACCCCTTGGGTGAAATCAGCAACAGACTCTATAGCTTGCCTGGTCATGCTCAACTCAGATAATAAAACAGTGGTGTCTTTTTTCAAGACATCCAATCCAGTATATTATCAAAGCTCCCAACTTTCATTCAAATAAAAATTTCCCCCACCCCACCCCCACCTAAGCTTGGGCCCTCTCAGCAAGCACCCTGAGCTTGGAGCCTGAAGGTGGGAAGGTATTGTGGGTTTCTTTTCTCTTTTTCCTGCTCTACTGAAGCCCCTGAAATTGATTACCCCACCAGCCAACCCACCAGGCTTCGCAAGGGGAGAGCACAGAGATAAAGACGACAATTTTTGTTTTTTAATCAGTAAACTTTGAAACCCTTCTATGTTGGACTTCCTGTTATGTGAAATAATACTTCCTCTTCTTAAGTAAAACAATATGGGATTTTCTATAAATTTGCTGTATAGAAATTAGGTGTTATAATTGCCATTGTTGTTATTTTAAAGGCAGAGACATTTATGTAAAAGATTTTCCTATTTTTACATATGGCTATCACAATGAGTCACAGCAAACCTTTTAGAAATTGTATTGGCTCTTCATTTTATATACATGCATATAATGGAAAATAAAATTTAATATGTTATATATTACATAATATAAAGTTTTAAGCTTTATATTAAAATTTATAGTTTAAAACTGCAAGGAAAAATGGTATTATTTTGAAGAGAAGTGGTAATTCTTGTTATATTGGCAACATCCTGGACTAGGGTCGGAATGCTTGCAGTTTAGTCCAGGCCTAGCGGCCTATCTTATAGAGTAATGATACAGATCAAGTGCAATAATTAATGCAAAGACTTTTGAAACACTGTGCTTAGAAATTTAACTTTTTATTCAAATAATAGTGTAGAGTGAGCTTTTCGGTATATTGGATATGCTTTCTGAATTTATTGTGTTATATAATCTTGATGTTTGTGAAATCTATTTTTGTTGAATATAACATTCAGAATATTTATAGGTTTTAGTTTTCTTTGGTCCTACATCATTCTATTTTGGCTTTTACTTGGTTTAAAAATGTTTCTGATGAAAATTTTAATCTGTGCATTTGTGCTTATCTGGTTTTCTAGAAAATTCAATAAATGAAGGATGAAGAATCAATGCAGTTTTTAGAAATTTGGGTAGACATATTTTAGCTATTATTTGGAGTCAAGTATGGTCTCAAGATAAATTAAATATGAACTATAAAACATTATAGCACAAAATACTGAGGGACTAGCATTAAGCTCCCATTTTTTTTCAAGAGATGGGAGATTTTTCTTAGTGTAAGTAATCTGATGAGTGTTCTCTGCTTGTAGTACTTCAAGTATTGGATAAGGTACCCATGAGGATTACAATTAGTATGGGGCCATTGGTGAAAGGTATATTCCTCCTTTGATTAAAAAAAAACTGCAGTTATTTGTTTTTTAAATTAAATTGACTTTTTAAATTGTATGTCATCATGTGAGCCTGGTTGAAAGATGAGAATTACTAAACTTTTTGGTCTGAGAATTTATCATGGTAACCTCTACTGCACCCTTACTTTAGCCATTTCCGGCCTCGTCATGTAATACAGAAACCAATTGTGTTTGCCTCTGAGATTTCTTGTTGATGCTAAAGTCTTCAAAAATGTACTCCACAGAAGAATACATTGTAACATTTTATTCTTAAATGAATTTTCCAAACTCTTTAATTTTAAAACTCAGTATATAGTTTATATTTATAAAATTTCTACTGCCTTCAGATGGGTTCGTTGGAATTCAGACCATCTGTGAGATGATGGAGATGGGCTAACTGGAAAGCCTAGTAGCTATAAAAGTAGATTTCAGTTGAGCCATTTGTTAGAAGACCAATAACTTGCCTTTTACCACAGTATGTGGGAAATTGTTTTTTTGTACTAGCATTCACTCACTTGCTCTCAAACACTTCTATGCACATTTCTCCAGCATTCGAATATTGACTCAATATGGTATTTGTGCATATAAGCATGGATTTTGAATATTCAATGGTTAAAGGCAACCTGTAGGTTGACTGCTAAAGAAACACATTATGCTTTACAGAATAGTTCTCCAGAGAAAGTGGTACATTTGCTGCAATATGTGAAGATGTGGGCTCCAGAAGCAATGTCAATATTCAGTAACCTTAGCTTGTATTAATATTATGAGAACCACTAGGCTGCCAGCTAAATACCAATTTAAGTTTAGATATGCATGCCTAACACTGGGGACTACTGTTCCTCAGAGCTGTGCATAATTCCTTTTAACACTGATAAAGGAGAGAATGAAGTGGTGAAATTCCCTTTTAGGGAAGCCAATATTGAGAAGCCCATTTATTTATCTAGAGCATTAGTGTGTGAGCTGACAGTTAAAGCATTTGAACTCTTAGAACCATGACACAAATGTGAATTAAAGAACCATCCATGGGAGGCACAGTGGCTTACTCCTGTAATCCCAGCACTTTGGGAAGCTGAGGCGGGTGGATCACCTGAGGTCAAGAGTTCGAAACAAGCCTGGCCAACATGGCAGAAACCCCGTCTCTACTAAATATACAAAAATTAGCCAGGTGTGGTGGTGCATGCCTGTAATCCCAGCTACTTTGGAGGCTGAGGCAGGAGAATTACCTGTACCTGGGAGATGGAGGTTGCAGTGAGCTGAGATTGCATCACTGCACTCCCACCTGGGTGACAGAAATTTCTCAAAAAAACAAAAAAACAAAAAAGAGTTCACCACACATTACAAAAAGTCCAGCCTCTAAAATAAAAAATGTTAAATATAGATGATAATCTAAATGGCTCAGTAATTCAGTGATATTGCATCTCAAGTACTAACTGCATATTTTTCCACACCTCTTAGAGATAACAAACAACATATAAAATCATTTCCATGTTTACAGAAGTGAATATTTTTATGTATTAGCTTGGAAAGGACATCAAGTATGTAGAACCTATCATAGTACGTAGCTTCAAAACTAATTGTCTTTTCATCCAAATTTTTGCTTTGCTTTTAATGAATGTTTATAAAAGTCCAAGGAGAAGATTGAGAGTCCAATATCAGAAAGAAGGAAATAATCAAGTGTGGCTTATCTGTCTTTGTTAGAGATTTCTTAACTATTTACTAAGTGGTCCTTTTAGGTTTGAGAAGGAAAAGTTGCCCTATAACCTAAATATATTAGAATATTCACCAATAACATGTAATATCCCAATTATATATATTATAAAACCTGAATAATTGCAATAATAATTTGAATATCAAATATCTTGTCCCATTTTCCTCCCTTCAACTGCTATCTTTTATCTCACTATTTTCTATTTGTATTACTTACATTTTTTCAATTCCTCTTTTCTCCTGTATTTTTTTATTCCTGATTTTGATTCTCAAAACTTTTCTTTATTTAGTAAAATTCTATTTTCAGTTATGTTGAGTTTTTTAAATTTGGACCTCTTCCTTGTGCTCTGCAAGGTGTCATCATTGATCAGAATACTGTCCCTCTAGGAAACGGCTATGTATTTCCGCTATTTTAATAGGGGAATTTTGATTTCCAGACTAAGATGTACTTTTTCTCCCTAGGCAGATATCTGTACCTATGCTTTTTTCTTATTTCTTCCCACACAGTCTGGGATCTTGCTACCTTGATTGTCTTCCCATTTCCCAGACTTTTCCATATTTTTCTCTCCATTTGGTATTTTTTTATTCTTTTCAAACAAAACAGGAAAAAAGCCTTTGCTTGATCTTCCTGCCATCTTCAAGCCCCTTTGTAGTTTCTTTTTTTCCTATGGCCTCTGCCACATTTGTCACAGGAATGGATTCCACTCACTACTTCTATTTTGTTACTGTCCACCTTAGAGCTCTAAAGGTAGGCTTCCTTCTATCCTCATTTCCATTCCAAAACTATATCCACAATGATTTCCAGGGATCTCTTAGATATCAAATTTTATTTCTTTTTATTTAACCCTGAAGTTTATTGCCTCATTTAAAAAAAAAAATGTCTTTTCCCTGGCCTTTTTGAAATCAACATTTGGATTTTTCTTAGAGATTATTAACTAATATATTTCTTGATAGGATGGTAGTCTGAGGCCTTCTGTTCATTTGTCTCTGGGGAAAATTGCTCACTGTCTTAATTTCAGTTTACACCTCTATGTGCATGACTTTAGAATCTCCATATCTTTTTAAGGACCCTCCTTTCTTCAAATGTCTACTCAATATTTTCATTTGTATTTCTACAATCGCTTCAAACTTAACATGTGTTAAAAGCTTTAGTTAAATTATGTTAAAACCTATTCTGTTTATCAGGTCCAAAATCTGTCTTATTTGAACAGCCTTCTTTCCTTCTCTGTATATGTCAAACAAATCTCAAAATTGTATTAGATTCTTCTTTTTAATATCTAGCTTTTTTTTTCCCATTTCCATTAACATTTGCTTAGTCTAAGGTATTATCACCTTACATAGAGTATTCCAGTGACATTGTAGCTGTCTTCTATGCTACAGGGACAGAAGCCCTTTCCCAGACAATCATGGACATTTTTATCTCTTCAAAACACTGCTGTGTAACTTTCCTGCCCAAAAATGTAGTAGCGCTTAATGTACTAAGACAAAAGTCTACCTTATTTGCTGAGATTTCAAGGTCAATTATTTTGACCATAATTTACTTTTAAACAAACTTTAACATTTGGTTTATTAAAATAAAACCTTTAAACAAATTAAATTTAACAATTTACTTGAGCAAAAAATGATTCATAAACCTGGCACGATTCAAAACTAAAGAGTTTCAGAGAGCTCTGCTCAGGTGGGCAGTGAGCTGTTATAGCCCAAACAGGAAGGGAATTACAGAAATAGCTTGATTGGTTAAATCTAGACATTTGCCTTATTTGGACATGGTCTGATCAATTGGCTGCCTGTGACTGGCTGAAGCTCAGCTGTTTGTGATTGACTGAGACTCTGTTTTCTTTTACAAAAAACATACCCCTAAGTAAGGTTTCAGTTTGTTTACATACTGAGTTAGGTTGCAGTTCATTATGTAGGAACTCATAATGTGAAGACAGCCTCAGGCCAATGGCCTTCTGCTTATTTCACGTGTTTTACTTCTCATTAACATCAAACAAGACTCTCCTGCTCCAGCTGGACTGATTCATAATTGCAGGAGAATACATTGTCATTCACTCTGCAGCTTTCTTTCGCTTTCCCCTTTTTGGCTCTACACCTTATCTCTCCTTTAATTTTTTTTTTTTTTTCTTTTTGAGATGGACTCTTGCTCTGTTGCCCAGGCTGGAGTGCAGTGGCGTGATCTTGGCTCACTGCAACCTCCACCTCCCGGGTTCAAGCAATTCTCCTGCCTCAGCCTTCCTAGTAGCTGGAATTACAGGTGCGCACTCCCATACCCGGCTAATTTTTGTATTTTTAGTAGAGATGGGGTTTCACCATGTTGGCCAGTAGGCTGTTCTCGAACTCCTGACCTCAGGTGATCTGCCTACCTTGGCCTCCCAAAGTGATGGGATTATAGGCATGAGGCACTACACCCGACCTCCTTTAAATCTTATCTATATCCTGCCTCCTAAAAAATTGCCAATCTCTAAAACTCAGAGTACCATACACTTTAGCATTTTTTCACACAGTGTTCCTAACCAAACTGTGGGTGGAACTAGTTCCTATGTTTACGTAATATAGATGCCTTATTCCCAGTAAGCACTCATGCAATAAATACAGAAGAGTAAGTGACAAACCTCAGTAATTATTTGGAGATGCATTTTCTCATTTAAAATCAAATTGCATAATGTTCAACCCCTAACCCCCTGTTTAATCTGAGGACTAAGTTTACCAGAAAGTGTTTGCTTAGAAATAACCTCTGAATTCTTCATTAGGCTGCTTGATTTAGAATTCCCCACTCAGGATTTCTACCCTTTGGAAATCATGGCAATTTATCAGTGTAATCTGCATTTTACAAACCTAGCCATTTTTACAAAAAACTTAAATTCTCTTTAAATCTGATTACAGCATCTTTAGATTTTGACATCTATTGAACTGTAGAGGGAAAAAAGGGCTCAAGAAGTCCGTGTAATTTTGTGAGGATAATTACCACACACTTGGTTTAGAATTGTCAGGCATATAATATGGGCTTTTCAAACACCTTGTCTCCCAATCATTATTCACTTATTCACGCAATAACATTTCGGGATGCCTGCTCAGTACCAAGAACTGTGTTAGAGATACAAGGTACACAAAAGCCAGTCTTTGCCCTTAGTTTTTCTTTCCACTATTCTTATTACGTTATATTTTCAGAGGACTACATTCACACAATTCTGTTTGTTTATAACATTTCCAAATTGGATAAGGAGATAAAAGTGGTGTGTGTGTTTCTTATTTTCCAGGAAAGGAAAAACAGAATGGTGATATTCACATATACTGCTTACTAATGTTAGAAAAAAGGGGCTGGCTTTTTAAGTGCTAAATTTAGATCATACTGTTCTGTGACACCCTTTAATGAGGAAAGCACTCTCTACCTTATATGTAAAGTGGGCATTAGAGCACAGGTCCCCAAACCCTGGTACTGGTCTGTGGCCTGATTGGAACCAGGCTGCACAGCAGAGGATGAGCAGCCAGGAAAGGAGCATTACAGCCCGAGCTCCGTCTCCTGTCAGATAAGCAGGGGCTTTAGATTCTCATAGGAGCTTGAACCCTATTGTGAATTATTCATGCGAGGGATCAAGGTTGTGTGCTCCTCATGAGGATCTAACTAATGCCTAACGATCTGAGGTGAAACAGTTTCATCTCGAAACCATCCCCTATTACCCCCATTCCCCACTGTCCCTGGGAGGAAAAACTGTCTTCCACAAAACTGGGCCGTGGTGCCAAAAATGTTGGGGACTGTCAAAATTAGAGGTCCTGTCAACTAGACCTTATTTAATTTTTAAAATTGAAATTTTAACTGAAGAATATGGCTAAATAATCAGAAATTTTGTTTCCTTTATATGTTTGTGTGTGTGTATGTGTGTGTTTATATATATATATACATACATATTTATGTCAAATAAAATGGCTTATTTTCTAAAATAAACTCTTGACTTTTAAAATCATTGCAATATTTTTCTTAGAATCTGAATCAATCCTAGCCCAATAAATAAATCACTCATATGGAGAATGCAATAGTTTTTCCAAATCACAACATTTATTTCACTGAAGTGTCAAATTTCTACTGAAAATTCTAAGTAGAATTCACATTTGTGTTTGAGTCCTAACTGTTCTAGAAAGTGTATGCTTCTCCTAAGGAAATCATTCCAATTTGTTGGTCAGAATGCTTGCTTTTAAAATATTATCAATGCAAAAGGAATGCTTATTTTATGGTAGTGGAGGACTACCAGGATAAGTCTTAATAATACAAATGAATAAATAATCAAGAAATTTGCCATCAAAAATAATGTAGGCAAATTCTTCTAATACTTTTGTCTGTGTTCATAGTCACTGATTTTAGAAAGTTGCTATAGAAGGTAGAAAGGAACCTTGAGTGACCAGCTGGTACTGTCTCTTTGCTTTAGGCAAAAACATGTAGGACTCCGCTAAGACAGGATTCTATCTCTGTCATCTCAAGAAATGGGACTTCATATCTTCCCATGGTATTGCATTCTGTTGTTTTATTAGATACATGGAATAAACCTTTTTCTTAGTCTAAATGTAATCTGCCCTTAATGTGGCAAGTATTTCGAAGAGTAAAAGGCCAAATGATCTGTATCTTGTACATAACTTTCCTTTATATTAAAAAAATGTTTCTTCTGCTAATCATTTAAATTAATTGATACCTTGGTCTTCAACCCTAAATTGTTGATTACTTAAGAAACTTACCATTCTCACACATTCTATCCAGATAGCTAGATAATGCCATGAGGGGGAAATGCTCATTATTCTGATTGATGTTTCCCAATCATTTTCTGTTTTCCTACGCTTAATTTTTGGAAACAGCTGACTTTATGTGTAACATCTATAGGTAGATTTTGACCTACATGTAGTAAAAGCATCCAAATTCCTTCTTTTTCAAATTAAGAAATACTTAGAATGAGTTAAATGGAAGAGATAGTCTTTTTTAAAGATTAAAAAATAGATTATTTTAGTGGCCCTGAAATAATCAATTTTTTTCTGAATTAAACGCTATAATGCTAAGTTATTAAGGTAAAAGCTACTTAGATTCCAAAACAAAATACATGGCTTGATGAGGTGAAGATTTTCTAGGGGAAAAAATCTAGCAAAATTATGCTACCTATTGTAAATCATTTTGCCAACTTATTTAGATTTTTAACCTCTAGCAATAACAGATTATTTTGATAAATTATTCATATTTCTGCATTGTGCACCTTTTGCAATTTGCATATCTGGCTGCAAATAGGCCCTTCTTTCAGGCTTCAGTCCCCTTGGTCACACAGGATGGCCAAAGGCTGCTTCATGATTAATTTCATCTCAATAGGGTAATTATCATACTGAAATGAAGCAATGCTCATGAAATATGCTTTCCTGGAGTTATAAGTACAAGAGGCTTAGCCTAGAGCTTTCAAGTATGTAGCAGCTTTTAGCTTAAATGTTAACCTTCCTCTATTTTGGTACTATCTGTATCTAAAAATAATACTGGATTTTATAAGAATAGAAAATAATTTAGAATTTGATTTAGCAGCTCATTGGACTGCAAGATAATTTGTCATTAGTTTCCACTATCTTATGCAAACAATAAAGGATGTATATATTTTGAGGGGTCAAGGTTTTATAATGCTGGGTCAAATTTTAGCTGCTGAATTAATAAACATGAATTTAACTCCTGATCTGTGGAAAAGCCATTCAACTTTTCTATATTTAGTTTTCCTACCTAAGAAAATAAGAACAGTTGGCCAGGCACCGTGGCTCACGCCTGTAATCCTAGCACTTTGGGAGGCCGAGGCAGGTGAATCACGAGGTCAGGAGTTCGTAGACCAGCCTGACCAACATGGTGAAACCCTGACTTGACTGAAAATACAAAAAAATTAGCTGGGCACAGTGGCGGATGCCTGTAATCCCGGCTACTCAGGAGGCTGAGGCAGCAGAATCGCTTGAACTCGGGAGGTGGAGGTTGCAGTAAGCCAAGATCATGCCACTGCATGCTGGCCTGGGTAACAGAGTGAGAAGCCATCTCAAAAAAAAAAAAAAAAAAATAAGAACAGTCTAAGTTCCTTGTAATATTGATGAAGTAGCAAGAGACAGCTTTAAAGCTGTTTTCATTTCTTTGGAAGATTAATAAAATAAATTTGATTCATAATTTGAATCCTAAAAAATGTTTATCTCAAACATGCTCTTAAGTAGAATTCGAATATTTTCATTTTTTGTTGTTTGTTTCCCCTCCTATCCTTTTAACAAAATCCATGCAAATTAATTAAAAATTTGCAAACTTGTCTAAATTAGTTAATTTTACAAAATTCCCAACTGCAATGTGGGTTACCATATATTCTACTAAAAATCTAGTTCTAAAATTTAGAGTTAATACTGAATAACACGTAATCAGTGATCAAAGAGAAAAAGATTTTGCGTCATCTTAAAAGTGAAATAGATCCCCAAACTTAATGTTCCATTTCAAAGCAGTCAATTGGATTTTTTTTCATTTTTATAGTTAGATATTCTGTGTCATTTCTTACTGTTTCATAGAGACAATTTTTCCAGCAGTTTGTTGGGTCTGGAGTTATAAAGTTGAATAAGTGACAATCAATCAGTGATCTCAGAATTTATAGGGTAGTAGGAAGGGAAGTTGTAAGAGTAAATAATTATATGATTTCACATTGAAATGGAAATCTGTACCGTAGAGGTCAGTGGGCTGGGTATTGTCAATAACCAGGATAAAGTCTGTGTGGTAGGAGCCCACTACCTGCTTTACCATCTGTTGCTACTCATTCTCCTGCCCCTGTCAGTTCCTCTCTCTAATGGCCAGCCACTTCACTGCAGCTAGGGGGAATCTTTCTTATTTACTCTGTTGTTACTTACTATAAGTAAGGGACTTACATGTTATTCAGGTATTTGAATAACATTGTTTATTGTCTCTTGAAATAATAATTGATCTCTACCAACTTATTCTAAAATTAAAACATAATAAATACACTGGTTTTTTTCAGAGATGGGAGAATGGTCAAAAACATGTAATATGTGGGTAGGTTTCTCTGCAATACTATTATTCTTTATCGGCTGTCCATTAGCCAAAGACCAATTCTGGCTGCTGACAGTGTAGCAGTCCATTTGCCACTAAAGTTATGTGAAACCTATTTTTGAAAATGTAATGGATTTGCACTTTACATTAAATGAAGTCAAAGTATAAACAATGTCCTAGAAATGAAAAGCTAATCATATTAAACTAGCATTTAAATCTCTGTGCAAAAATTGGCTCTTTAATAAAATGTTTGCAGACTAATGATAGCTTTTCAGTTTTGTAAATCAGGTTGTTCCATGTCTGTGGAATCAGAAGACATTGAAACATTTGGCTCATCTGATTCATGACAATTTGTTTATATAAATACCACATGTTTCAGGGATCTACAAATACTAACTTCTCTGATGATTTCCTGCAAAAACACCCCCAAGTGAATTATGCTGACATTTTAATCTAGGTCCATTCTGTCTCTGATTTAAAAGTCCAAAATACGATTTATCAATTTCAGAATTACTATAATCTTTAGTTGAATATTGTTATGGTCATCTGTTTTTTATTTAAGTTATTGTACTTTATTTCCAAAAATACAGCTATAAACAAAACTATGACAAGATAAAATCATCTGATATAATGAAATTTTCATTAGAATATGTGTAGTGGAGGCAGTACAGACGAAATACTATAGTAGGTGTTGGAAACAGTGGGTTCATTATCCTGTCTTCTTTATTTTTGTATAGGTTTAGAATTTTCCCTAACAAAAATGTAGTTTCTTTTGTAGTTGGCAGAAATCAAAAGGAGACAGGAAAATTATTTATAATGAAAATTTGTCTGTCTGGATTAATGTGTTTTCAGTAGTACAATATTTGGTGCAGCCTTCTTGTGTTGTACATGTATGGACTCAGGGTCGATTCCTCCCCTGATGTCATGCAATTTTGAAAATGGAAATGCTGTGCAAGAGCATATGTCAAATCTGATCTTCTTTGCATGTGTCCTCAGTAGTTTCAAGGATGATATTGTTGTTGGTTGGATGCAAGCTGGCAAACTTACTGAAAAGGCATTTGGTTTTAAACTGTTAATTTCTATTGAGATGTAGATTATGTAGTAGTTTGTGAACTAATATTTTAGACAGGTGAAAACGCAATTGAGGTTGGCGCAACTGCAGTTGCGTTTGCACCAACCTCATAAATGAACTTTAAAGCTTAAAATCAGAGAAGTAATAGATGGAGTTACGAGGGACAAACATGATAGTGCTACGATCCCAAGATTTTCCTCCATTGAAATCATTCTTTTGCAGGTAGACATTGTAGAATGATCTCTTTAAAATACACTTTTACCTGGAAACAGTATCTTCAATGCATCAGTGTGCATTTGTGGACTGTTTTCTTTGGCATGTGTTGGATGCGGGACAATGAGGTGCAGGGAAGGCTTAGGGAGGGAACTAAGTCTTAGTAGAAAGAAGAGCCCATAGATAAGGAACCCTAAAACGTGCCCAATCTATGTGCACACAGCCAAACCCAGGACAGGCTAAGGTTATTAAAGAGGTAAACCCCATTGAGAGATGACCAGCCTGTTGGGACACTCAAATGGGAAAAGCTCAGCACTCAGGGGCATGTTTCTGAACCTGACCGCTGAGGGAGAAAGCAGCTGACTGAGAAACCAAACAGTCTGTGGGAGAAGTGATAAGGCCCTAGGAAAAGCACTACATAATTTGCAGGTGTGTGTGACCTCCGTGGTCTAATAGAATCTTAGGTGTGATGAGGTTGTTTAGGATCAATGATTTAAGAGGATATAAAGAAAAAGGAGAAGATAGGAGGAAAATTGGCTGCAAATTTTTGCAAATATTTCTACAAATTTTAAGGTACTTTACCTACTGATATTTTAAAATCTTATTCTTTAAAATTTAATTACAAACTACAGTATACTTTTCTAATATTTTGAGATCTCCAGGAAGTAAAACATCTGAGCAGAATGGTGTTCTTTTGTTGAAATTTTTGGACATATTATTTTCTTCTTTTCTTCCGTTTGTTTTAGTCAACAATTATTTAATACTCGTCTACTAAATGTCAGTTATATATAATTACTAATTGAGACCATTTAGTCTAGGTTTGACAAAGATAGTACTAGCATGCATGCAGTTTTCCTCCAGAAAAAAAATTAATTATGTAAATATCAAGGGTAGACTGAATTCAGTTTTGGCAAAAGATATTTTGTCTGAATAAATAGCTATAGTAATTAGAATTATTTATGAATCAAATAATATTTATTTTATGTAACAACAAATAAAAATTAGCATTTTTATAATCATGTTTATACATAAATGAATAATTATCCTACCAATAAGAGGTAAAGCATGAATTAGAAATCAAATCAACATTAAACAAGTTATAATCAACATTTGAAAATAATTAAATGAAAGATTGAATATATATGTGAATCAGCTGCTACATATACACCTAACTTCGTGTCCACACATAATTATTCCTAAACATGTGATGAATGAATAAAAGTGAACATCTAAAACAAATGACCCAATCTTACGTTCCATTATTAAATAATAATTCAATTATTGAAAACAGTTAAGACAATCAGGAACCATACTAAGTCAAATGTGAAGTGAGCCATTATTTTTTGAAATTTTTATTTACCCATTATTTCCCATTCTGATTAAGTATATTTAGATGTTTATCATATAAGTTTTTTTTTTTAATAAATCCTTTTTCTTTAAAGGAAAAATTCTGAGCAAAGGAGAAAAACATAGCAAAAAAACTTAGAAGAAGAGGGAAGAAAGATTCAAAATGAAGCTTGCTCATTCTCTCAGACATATTTTGCCCAGGGCCACACTAATGGTGATTGGTGCCACTGCAGTTTAGGGAAGGGCATTTTAGAGTCAAAGTCTTGAACTTGAGATTGGTTGTTCCAGGCTTTATTCTCACATTATTCACTAAGGGACCTTCAGTAAGTCATCTTATTTGGTTCTACATGTGCCATCGATTTCGAAGGGCTGGTAATACAGACATAATTTAAATAGAATTCTGAGATTTTCAAATTCAGATGCTCAACAAATGCAAAGTGATATTCCATGGCCAGTTAACAGTGAGGCAAAACAGTTTTGGGGATCTTATGATTTAAATTGCTTCAGTCATGTTTTCCTTCGGTAAGCTCCATTCTCAGCAATCCCTCTAATAACTGTTTATTTCTTGACAAAAATTCTGCGTGTCAAATATGCTCGTTTGTGTTTGTGCTCCCCTGCCTCCCTGCCCCTTTTTTATTTATAGATTTTTCCAAAATCATACTTCATGGTAATTTATGTTTTTTTTTTTTTCATTCTAAGAGCCAGGAAAAGCTCCTGAAATCAAACAAGGGACTGTAAAAATTGCAGCACAAGGTAAGCAATAAAACACTTTAAAAAGCATTGCCTTTTTTTAAACATCTATAGCACTTTATTGACAAAAGTGAAAGCTGTTTATTGCAGAATAGCACCATCTGCTGGATATTGCAAAAAAAATTGTTGAATGAAAATACACAGTTCAAGTATTTATTTAGTAATTGGAGCAAGCATGACTGAGAGTAATGCCAAATTTGCAGAGGAACTGCCGAAGGACCCAAGAACTAGTCTTGGCTCCAAGTTTCAGTATCTGAGCTTTATGTATATTTTTTAAAAATAATCCATAGATGTACATGAAGAAATACAGATACAGATGTAAAATAATGTACACTTTTCTACAATTTTCAGTATACATTGTAATTTATGTCACATGAGAAAATCAGAATGTTATTAAATTAATATTACTTCATAAACATCAAAACTGTAAAAATTGGGTTCCAGATATGGCTACAAAATAATTATCCTATTTTTATGAGCCATCTAAGAAAATTAGTTTCACCATTTACAAATATCTTCAGGATATCAAAAGTGGTTTCATCTCACACCATGAGGATTAATTTGATGAAAGCCTAAGGGAAGAGTACAAGTGTTCTGCTTTTGTTATGTGGCAAAACTTTGTGGAACACACTTAGAAAATAAAAAATACAATATTTACTGGAGAAGATCTTTATCATCTCTTCTATGCTAGATTATATAACAGCAAGCAATAAAGGAGATGCACATAGGTGGTGGTGCAATTTTCAGGGGTAGAAGGCTCTCATAGCAGACTCCTTAGCATTTCACATGACGTATGACCAAATGTATTATATCTGAGCAAAATTTTTCTCTTGTATTTAATCTTGGACCCAGCAGCATGCAGAATCACCCCCCAAAATATTGGTAACATGGGTTTGTTAAATGCCATTTGACTCAAGGATGTTGTTGTCTGTGAGCTAAATAAGCCAGAATGATTAAAAGCTATGATACCAGTTTTTAGTTTTCATGTTGAAAAACTTGTTATTCTTTAGGAAAGTTCTGATAGGGAATATAGTAAATATTATGAATGGTAGAAAGGCAGGACAAATATTATTAACTTTGGTTTTTTAATACATGAAAATGCAGGTCAAGGTGAGTTCCTCAAGCCAATGACTACCAGTTTAAGAAATCACTGCTATTAGTGCATATATGTTTTAACAGAAAACCACAATCACCTTAGGCCCCTTCTGTTTGACTGAGACTTCTGAGGACCATAGTGCAGATGTGGAACTATGACTCGAGGCAGGAATTTTGTGTTAGTTACTTCAGCTTCGTGTTACAGGCATTCATGAGGAGGAAAATGAAGAGATATCTGAAAATTTGGTTCATATTTGAGCTTGAGGCTATGGACTCTTTAAACTACATTTAACCATTCAAGATTTAAACTACATTGGACAAGGCAACCTCAGAGCTTATTGTTTTGGTATAAAATATTTATTTTTGAGCAAATAGTAACCTAGAGTTTCAAAGTCTTGTTAGAATTATCCTTGGAAGGAAATTGGATGAAAAGATTGATGAAGCACAGTGAACAAGGCAAGAGTGAGGCATTCTGTGTATGCGTTTACTAAAATAAAAATGACACACCAATGCAGGGACACACCAAAGCAGGATTGCATATCATTCGCATCTTTGCAAATCCTCCATAGATCTTTCTAAGATATGTTTATTTTAATGCCATAGGCATATAATTAAATTATGCATAGAAATAATTAATATTTGCAAGTACTTCACGTGGAGACAAAACTTAAACAAAATTGGCAATAATCCTAGAGTAGACTGATGTTTTTGAAGTATAAAGTGACAAAATTGATCATGATCTTTGTGGCATGGTAAAAGGCTAGATTAGATCTGTTCATTTATTTATTTTTAACTTTTACAACAAAGGACATATTAAAAATCTGGTTTTCCATACATATGTATGTATATATGTTCATATTTATTTATAACTATTATTAAGATTTAGCATATATTATTTGGAATTTTAAAATAATTTAAGGAAATTATTTTAGTTTTGAGGCACTGAGGAGGCAACAAAATAAATATCTCACTACTACAGGAAATTCCAATTTGGAGATCTAAGAAATTTAGGTAAATATAAGGAATGGCTTTTGTTTCTATTAAGACATGAGACAATAACCTCAATGAGGATGGTGGCAATGACATAAGGAAAAAAGCACAAATGTCATTAACATTTTGAAGAACTAATGTCTGATAGAATATATCCAAAGAAACAAAGGAAAAGAATAAAAATGATACTGAGCTTTGGAAACTGGGTAATTAGGAGATGGTAATTGTCACAAATATTAGGTTTCAAGGGAAGAAACTAGTTGAAGGGAAAAGATGATTCACTCTTCAGTGGATGAATGTTGAGCAGAAGGAAAATAATTGGACAATAATTTTTTTGTAGCCAATTAGAATTCAGATGGGGGATCAATCTAGTTCGTAGATATTACATAAAAAATTGTTGGAAGAAATTGATATAGACCCAAATGGGAAAGGAAGGAGAGAGATGGGGAATTTTTTTTTTAATCAGTTAGGTGCAATGGTGAGGTAGACACCTAGTGGTATTAAAATGCCAAAGAGAGAACACATGCCATAATGGAACTCGGCTTAAAAGATGGGGTATGTGTACTCTGTGTTAGTGTATTTCCACTGGCTTTTTTCTTCTGGATTCCTGAAGCAAACACTAAGAATCTCCTGGATACTATAGGAAGAACATAGAAAGAGAACAACATCAACAAAACTAGAATGTTAGCCATTCCAGTCTTTTTATAACGTGAAAACCAAAACCCCAGGTATTGAGAACCATGTCTACTCAGTAAATTCAAGAGTCATCCAATCCCATAACAGAGTTAAGTAGATTAGAAACAGGCAAGCTGAATTTGAGGACCAGAAGTGGGACATGTGGAACACAAGCTACAAAACCGTTCTAGAAACAATTGAATCCCAAGACCCTGGCTTTGATTAGCTTGTGGGCCTGGAATCCAGCTTGGTAGATAACATGGCTTTCCAGTTGGCAATAAATAAAAGCCATGCGCCTTCAAGGGATCCAGGGCAACAATAGAAACCAGAATCAGTTATGATGGAATAGGTCAAACTGCTTCATTCAACTGTCTCCATTGTCACTGAAAACTGGAAACTGAAAACTATCAAATATATAAGAATGGGAAAAAAGAAGATACATGTGCAAACATGAATGATTACATCTCTACATGCATATGTACAGATTGTTTTTCATGTATTATTTTAGAAATCAAAAAATTTGTTGTAATTTAACAAGATTTTGCTAATTCTTGAAGGAATTTAAGTTTCAGAGGGTTTCTTGTCTGTAGAATTTGTAAGAAACTACAGTTTTGCTAAATGTATTCACATTCTCAGCCCTCTTTTTGGCGTTGGTCAAGGCCTGTGTCAGGTTGCCCTTTAGATGTGTGTTTATGGTTACATTGATGAAGTTTAGAATTCAGAGCAATTCATTGACCAGAGCTCCTTCAAGGGGGTAATTTTGTGTTGTTTCATTTTGTCTTTCTTTAAAGAGTTTCCCAAACCCCATCCATCCAAATCATGATTGGATGATTTTGAAAATTATAAAATTTTTTGAAGAAAATTCTTATTTTCAATGTAAAGAATCAACAACAAACAAGTCTGTTGAGTCAAACTCAGAGACTTACTGAAATTAAACCTCATGGTTTTGAAATTCATCAGGCCATGTCCCTATCCTTTAATTCATTTTCAGTGTTATCTTTGTTTTTATCCTTATTGTATCATAGGAATAAACAATTTCTTAACCTAAAAACATTATAAATGTAAATCTGCTATACGTTTTGTGTATTATTAGTTAAAACTACATTAAAAAGAAACAAATGTCCCAAAGTAGAATTAACTTATTTGTAAATTCACTTTTCTACTACAAAAGTAATAGCACGTCAATAACATTTAGAAAATAGAGAAAAATAACCTGTCGTAAATTAAAACACATTTTCTTCCTATCTTTTATTCCTGATTTTTAGAGCCAATTCTGCTGCTTATACTCTGCAAATTATTTTAATATTTCAGAGTCTTCATTTTCTGCTCTGGGCTGCCTTTTATAACAAGGTCATGATGAGGACCCAATAAGAGGATGTACCTGAAAGAGCTTTGGCAATTGTAGCACAGAACTAATGTCCATAGCAGTTGTTTCTAAGTGTTTTCTAAGTGTTGTTTCTAAGTGATCCCCAACATTCTATCCTGCTGAGGTGAGATTACCATACTGGAATATGCACAATCTCAAATTCAACTAATGTGGCCTAAGATACCTCTGAATGATTTTGGCTCCTGGATAAACATTACACAGAACCAGGGGTCATATTGCTTGGAACAGTCCTAAGCCTGTTGAGCGCCTCTCCCAAATATTTCTGGTAATACCCATAAGCAACAACGTGGATCCAGATTTAGATTCATAGTCCAGAATTAGATAAATGTCAGCACAGAGGAAGCCAGAATTCAAAGGTGATTAAAGTGTTCTGTACCTTTTTCTCTATGTAAAAGAAGACATTAGTTTCCTAAAAGGAGGGTAGGATATTTATTTTCCCTTCCTGAAATTGGGCATTTTATACATGGTTATTATAAATGCAAATGTAGACTGCAGACTGGTATATAATTCCTCAGTAGCTAAGCATAGATAATTTTTGGAATATCACTTCCACTTTTGTTGATTAATCCATTCACAGCCTATATTTTATGACCTTCTAGAAGAGATTGTGGTTTCCTCAGATATAACAATTTAAAATCTAAAATGAATTTACACTAAGCATATACATATAAATTTGACTTCTTATCTATGTAACTCCATATATTTTTATTCTTCTTTTGCTAATGCTTATTTCTGAGTTTACAAAAATCTTTATATGAAGTAATATTTTCTGCTTACACTCCTATCATAGATTTGGATGAATTGGTTAGTGTATAGGTGACCACTGAATTTATGAATATATGGAATACATTCTCATATTCTGGGGAGTATTCTGAGGAATGGTCATTTCATATGCCTTAAATCTATTTTCATTATTTCAGCAGCAGCTAAAAAGGATGAAAAGAAGGAAGGTATGTTTTATGCAAAATCCCACTGAGCCTTTTGTGAGTACAATTTACCAATATCCTGAATTGGGTTTTGACTGCTATTCTGTCTATATTCCCCTTGGATAACTGGATCTATTATGTGCATACATTTTGCATGAATGTGCTTTTTCTACTTCACCTCACACAGAAGGGTGAGCTACTTTTTGAAAGTAATTTTAATCTAGTCTTTCTCAAGATATAAGGAATAAAACATAGCTTCTCAAAATCCTAGGGCTCCTACTCTGTTGACAGTTTTATCAAATTTCAGAACTATGTATAATACAGACTCATTCTCATCGGCATTCAAATCAAAGTCTTCTAAGCCTTCGGGGTATATAAAACAGTAGTCAAGTTTCAATTTCACAGCTTTAAGCTTTCTGTCTGTTTTTTTGGTTTTTTTTTCCTCCCATTGCTCTTCCTCTAGGATTTTTTTGTTCTATTTTTTCTGGCTTATATACCTCTTTTCATTTTTTCTCCTTTTGAAACATTGTCCATAATCAATATGCAATATTGGAGGAGCTTGGGATGAGCTGTGCTTATGTAGATTCAAGACATCCAGTGTCCATGACCAGCTAAAAAACATATAAAACACTCCTTATAGGCAGCAAGACTGAAATATTGCTATCAGCTTCAACCCCATTTTTTTCTTTTTCCCCTGACATTTAGTCCTCCAGAATTTTCACTTTTACTGAACTATCCTTTTGCTTAATTCTTCCTATAATAATTAGAACAACTAATCTTCATTCACAGGATCCAGTTCTTTATTTGTGATCTCACATTGCCATTTGTGACCTCCTGTTGGTTTTACTAACTTCTCATGTAAACCAGAACAATAATCTCCAAAATCAGTGGTCAAGGACTCCTGTGGGTCTCTGAGACCTTTTCAGTGGTTCTATAAGGTTAAAATTATTTTCATAAATGATAGGAAGTTTTCGTTTGCCTTTCTCACTGTCGTTCTCACTTAAGTTTGCAATAGAGACTTCTAGAGGCTAAACAATGGTAATAATACAACATGGTAAATGCCCAAGCAGATGTGCAAATCCTATTGCTTTCTCATTAAACCAGACATTAATAATATTCACAAAAGTAATAAAAAAGTCACTCATTGCACCATTTTTTTTTGTACTGGGAAGTGTATCGAACATAAAAATATGTTATTTATGTTAACATTTAACAGCTTTATTTTTAATAAATGCATAAATAATACCATATTTTAAAAATTTCCTCAGCTTTAATTTTTTTAAAAATTATAAGCATCAATAGAAAGAAGCTACATAAATAAAAGTTGTTTGGGAGTTTTAATAGTTAAGATTTTAAAGGAGTCCTGAGGTGAAAATGAAAAACTTTGACGAAAATATTTAATTTGCCTCTAATATTACCTCTTTCCAAAATATTCAACCGATTTCATTCAACTTTTCATGTCATAACCTATTTAAAATATTGAGTGGCTTTACACTGACTCTGAATATACTCTACAAGCCTTAACCTGCAATTAAAGTTTTTAAATTCTTTTTCTGAATCGTCTTTCCTAACTGCCTATTAAGCGTACATCAAGGCAAGGTCATGACCAAGGCCTAAACAATTCCAACAGTAAAGATGCAATGATCCCTTTTAAGATTGAGACAATTTATTACTTTCATAGCAAAGGTAAGAGTAGCTAGAGGTTCCAGCTCTCCAAGGTTGTTGCCCCACACACCAAAAAGGATGAAGCCCAAACAAAAGGGGCCAGATAATGCAACACATTGGGGACACGTGTTGCTGAGGAGCTAATCCAGACTACAGCAAAATGATTTTGTGGTCTGCAGCTCCATTCCAGGCAGCTTTAGGCGGAATCAGGAGGTGATGAGAAGCTGCCTCTTGACATCCTCCTGGGAGAGATAGGGAGCCATGTGGGAGGTGGTCTCACAGCAGGTCTTTACAAGCCTCCCTTCTTTCTATGTTCTGGGAGAATCACAAAGCATCCTACCAAAACTTAAATTAACTGTGGTTCAAAACTTTACCTGCATGGCCTGTACGGATATGTGCAAAGTTGCCAAGACATCATGGTGAGCTGTTATCCAATACTCTCACCCAGTTTCTTCCTTTATCATCTTCATCTGTACCAAGTCGTTCTCTATTTTACATATACAATGTGGCATCCTGCCTTTGTTCTTGCTATTATCGTAACAGAGCTTATCCTTTTTCCTTCTATGAATATTCATACATTTTCCTGTCTCTGAGAAGTTGGTCTGATGCTACCAATTAAAAATACTTTACTGCATGTATAATCTCCCATTTGTATCTCTCTACTATTATTTATTTCTTGCCACCTTGTACTTCATGTTACTTGTGTTTATTTTCCTATTACTCTAATTGACTTAAGCCTTTTGTCTTAAGGGACCATGTCCAATTAACTTTTATCCCTTATGGAGGACGAGCACATTTCCTTGGTTTGCACATTTCTAAACAAATATACGTTCTATGCATGCACCAGTAATATTCAGGACTCAAGATAAATATAACACCCAGAAGAAATATAAATAGGTACCTGTTTTCTCACACCACAGGCAAGGAATGATTTTTTTTTTAACTACTAGGAAGTATATTCCAGTGAGCATTTTAGGTTTGGGAAGTTATAATCAGCTATTGACTGTTCTTCTTAGGTGTGTGTAATCACTAGCTGCTTCTTCAATTGTACAAGCAGATCCAGGTAGATCTTATTCATCTAAACTCAGATTGAGTGATGAATTCCTAGCAACCGGAATTCTAGGAATTCCAGGTTATCTTCTGAAAGATAGAAATCCACTGAGAACCAGCCAGATGAGATTTATTTTTTACTATAACTAGAGAAAATAGAGCTGAATACATGTGAGAATTAGTCCCTAGTTCTATGGCTTCCAGATTCAGACCTGAAGATAAATCACGCTGAAAAACAAAGCAAAATTCCTAGTATAGTAATTGACTAAAGTTGTCTATCAGGCAGGTTCCAAAAAGGAGATAAGATACTTCAGTACTAGCACTAGTAGGCTATCAGAAAATTAACTTTTCCCTTCAATATAAATTGGTATTTAATTTTTTTTTTTTTTTTTTTTTTTTTTTTTTTTTTTTTTGAGACGGAGTCTCGCTTTGTCGCCCAGGCTGGGGTGCAGTGGCGCAATCTCGGCTCACTGCAAGCTCCGCCTCCCGAGTTCACGCCATTCTCCTGCCTCAGCCTCCGAGTAGCTGGGATTACAGGCGCCCGCCACCACGCCCGGCTAATTGTTTTTGTATTTTTAGTAGAGACGGGGTTTCACCGTGTTAGCCAGGATGGTCTCGATCTCCTGACCTAGTGATCCACATGCCTCGGCCTCCCAAAATGCTGGGATTACAGGCGTGAGCCACTGAGGCTGGCTGGTATTTCATTTTCATCTGGCATCACTTATGAACATAACAGGCCTTACTTGAGACACTGCTACAGATGAGTGAGTGATGGATTGAACAGATTGCAAACACATCACTGCTTTTAAATCACAGGTGCTGGGAGCCTCAATGTTCTTAAAAGACTACTGCCCAGATTACTGGGCAGATGGTCTTCAGGGAAGTATATTGACCAAGTAAGCCTTTGTAATGTTTTAAGCTGTTTGAGCCAAGAATGCTGAAAAGGCATAATGAAGTTTAATAGCATGAATATTACCAGCTAGTATTAATAGCTCTTCAGGGTCAGTATGTGATCTTTAGACTCCAAGCACTATATTTTTAAGTTGCTGTATTACTTTAGTTCTATATTTCTGTTGCACTGTTGACTCCAAAAGAAAATACATAACTTGCGAATTTCATTTGCCTGACCCTGGACTTTATATTATGTTTTATTCTTTCATTGTAGTACAATTGATATCTGATAAAATATATTATTGATTCTTATTAGAAAATAGAAAGGCAGATTAAAATTATAGATATTCTGTAGTTACATTTATTATATTGAACTTTCTATACATATTCCATTCCAGTATCTGGTCAGAGAATATAGGGATTGGAAATAATCTTGTTCTAATATGCCATGTTTTATCTTCTCTCGGTTCCCACATTTCCCCCAAACTTTAGGTTGAATTTATTCCTACATGACTATGTTCTCTTCATAGTCCTCCTATGCTTTTCCTATTGGCTATATTCTGGACTCAAGAGATTGTTCAGTGAGGAACACACAACTGCTTGGGCAGGCAGAAATCCTATTTTAGTATACTGGAGTCAAACTAATTGATAATTTACAATGGACATTGAACTATCAAGTTTATACCTTAAGCTGTTGTCTTATAAGATTCTTATGTTTTAAGTAGAAGTGGTCACTGCATATTGTTAATATAAAACGGTTTTATGTCATATTTTTTCTGTATATTTGAATTGCTTGCTTATCAAATTAAAATAATTATTCAGGAAGAAAATGAAAGAGAAAATGTTTGCAAAGCACATATGTTTCAGATAGCAAATTTAGCCTACTAATTTAAAATTCCTGATAACAAACTAAATAGCAAGAATATTTTTTAGATTGGTTTTCAGAGCTGGGGTTAATTAAAAAAAATCTATTCTAAAATTATTTTCATTGTAGTGTGCTGGACACAATAGTGTTTAACAAATGATGAATAAGTAAATGTTTCATCTCAGGAATCAATTATTTTTTAAATCAAGGTTTTTTTTTTCCCTTACAAATAAAACATATTCGTGTTACAGAAAAATTTGAAATTCAGAAAGAGAGGTAATAAAATCTTGCCTAATTATTTAATCTGTCCACAACTACCATTAGTATGTTGGCATATTTTCTTCTAATATTTCTTCATACACACTCATATGCACACAAAAGGTCATTTTATGTTACGCTTTTATTTTTATTTTGCATTATTTAATTTATCTTATTTGGTTAACATTTTCCAGATTATGGCATAATTAGCGAAACATCATTTGAATAATTGTGTATTTTTCCATTGTGTGAATATACCACAAATTCATCAACATTCTCCTTTTGTTCAGAGGGTAGTGTTTAATATTCCCATTACTGAGAGGACACAAAGCAATGTCATGAGAAAAGCATTTCCCTAAATATATATTTTTATGATAATATTGCTTTTTTTCTCTTTGGATTTCTAGAAATGGAATTACCACATCAAAAAGCATGTTAATTTTTATGACTTTCTGGATTCTTTTCTTAGTTTGTTTCCTAAAATATGTTTCTAGCTTATACATCTACGGAAGCGGGACATTACCTTCACCACAATGTTACTGGCATTGATTATCATTTTTACATAAAAAATTTTGTTGACCATATAACTGCCTTTTGTGTGGAGACAATGAATCCATTGTCATATCCAAACATTTTAGTTCCCTTTCTTCATCGTGGAAGTGAAGTCGTGATACCACCACACCACTGTAAGGCACAGAAATCCATTAACTTGCAAACTATTAGTGAATGTCTACTGTTCTAGGTTCCAAGCCAGATAATTGTAAGCCAGAAAACAATTTAGCTACCTTTTGCAGGTATCAATTCATAGTTCATTATTATGGTTCTAATTTCAGTAATAGAGGATTTAAAAATTCTTACAGAAACAGTAAAAGGACAAAGAAGATTAAAAAATAAAATATTCTAAGCGCAAATTCAAGCTCATGTGCTTCAATCTTAAAACAAATGAGCTTAAAAACCTCTTGTTTTCATTTTCAAGTGGTAGGAGCAGAAAGGTTCATGGCCTAAATAATAGAAAATAGTAAATTTATCAGATCTAGGCTGAATGCCCATCTACTATAAATGAAATAGATGTCATTTGACCACTAAATAGACATTACTACATAACAGTTATAAATATAATGATGTATTCATCAGTAACCCATGAGTCAACACTAATCTATTTCTTTTCCACTACCGTAAGAATACCTGAATATCTATATTGAAAGTGTATTGATTATTCAAAGACAGTGCAACATAATTCACCTGGACTGACTTAGATTGAACAAATGAAAGTTTCAAGTTAACTTCATGAACTCCTAAGCATCTTTATGGAAACAGAGCATATATTTACTCAGTTTGATGTTCAATTAACAGGTTATTAACTTATATAGGCAAAACAAAATTTCTTTATAAATTATATGTGGGTATATTTTCCTTTATAGTTTTCAATGTTTTATATTCTTTATAAAATATTATTAATATATTTTATAAAGAGTTTCTCACTCCTACTTCACTCTAATACTCATTCCCACAAAACATAACAGTTTCTAAGTCTCATATTCTAGAAATATACAAATGATTAATTTGTTGAATAATCAATTTTATTTCATTGTTTATAGAAATTTGTTGTGAGCTAATCAGCTGTTGATTTATTATATCTGTTTTATTAATAATTTATCTTTGTGTTTTCAGATTCCAAGAAAACAAAAAAACCTGCAGAAGGTACTGGACATAGTTCTTTTTTTCTGCCTTATGTTTGATGAACCCTGAAATAGCATACCTTCTTAAAGGATTGATGTAGGAGAAGGAATTATGTGTGAGATAGAGGAGAAGAAAAAATGATTGAGATTGAGAGACAGAGAGAGAGAGAGAGAGAAAGAGCTAAATCTATTCTGAGTACTGCTATGAGAAATATTTGGCAGTAATAGAAATAAATACTGCATATCCTTTCACAGTAATTGTTTCCAAAGAAATGTTTACTTGACAAGAAATTGAAAAATTTTCAGTATCAAACATTTATTTTACTAGAAAGCACACACTAAATTACTTTTTGATAGACTAGCATCAATTAGGAACTGATTTGTTCCTTTCAATCTTGAATAATTCATTTGGCAAGTATACCTGTGCCTCCTAGACTCGTTCACATAGTGTTTTTACGTGTTTAAGAGACACATATCAGGTGTAATTTAAAATGGTAAACAGTATGATCCTGGGTTAATTTATTGTCAAATAATATTTGCCAGTCAAATTATGGAAGCACCTACAGTAATTAACAATACCTCAGAGCCTCACTGTGAAATTTCACCTCATTGTGAAATTTAAGGAGAGAAAATTGGAAGGAGGGGTGGGAAAAATTACAGTCTAATCAATATGTAGGGTAGTACATTTTATCTTAAAAGTTTTAAGGGCAATGATTTTGTTTGTATTTCTTTCAGTAGAACAACCCAAGGGAAAAAGTAAGGAAATGCATGCAGTGTATTTGTGTACTTTTTTTTTTTTTTTACTACTATTATTTGCCTGCTGCTGTATTTAGACCTGCAATTTTGAATCCGCCTTTCCTATGTTTTATGCGTGTGAACTCTGTTGTTTTTTGTACAAGTGAAAAAATATACAGTCTGGGGGTTAAAGTGGACTGAGAAGCATAGTAATCATTTTTAGAACTCTTTCTCAAGCTCATGCAATCATCTAACAATACTCTTGGCGGGCTTGTAATCAAAAGTAAAACTGCATTGCATTAACCCAAACTGACTTATGTTTTTGTAAATTTAGTCCTAATCTGGTTAGTTGTCAGTCCCTTGAAGATTGACTAGAAGTTCTTTTACAGACTAGTTTTACAATCTTTTCCCTATCTTTCTTTTTGTAATCTGTAGATGTTTTGGCATGCCCATGTGATATATGACATTTTTCCCATGACATAATTTCCCCCCTACATGCACTATGAGCTCTAATAGCGTTGCTATTCAGCCTCATCCACTGTTGCTTTAATACACTATTAAGACTGTTTGCTAACAATTCAGTCAAGCTCAATACCTTAAGATATGTCTTTCACAAATATATGTTCTCCTCTGAAGAAGACAGGATATGCTTAACAAAAGAAAGCAAAAAAAAAAGCCCACTTAATCTTATTCAATTTGCTTTTAAAAATTAGCACATTACCAGCAATATAGATTTTAAGATTCTAGTGATATCAAAAATATATTTTAAAATATATACCAATTAAAATATACGTATATTTTGGCCCTACAAAAAGTAAAGATGCTGAGACATTCAATGTTGTAAAAATGCTCTAAAATGCCCTGTGGAGACACTCCTGAAACTATACTACAACTCACCCAGGGGGAGCAATCCATCTATAGAGAGGTGTGAGTTCTCTCAGCTCCAGATTTATGTGTGTGCAGAGCTACTGATGAGTACTGGCACAGAGATACAGAAAGCACTCTAAATGTTGCACCAGCAGGAAAATGGAGAACAATTAGAGATTAGAAAAATAGTATTAAAATACATACAGAGATAGACTTAAGGCCCTTTATTACAGTTTATATGATTTAAAAGTTCCTGGCAGACACTGAAGCTCCTTGGCAATCTTCAGGGCACTGATGCACTTAATAAATAAACATGGTTTTTCACGCATTCATTCACAACCCAACTGTTTCCCTCCTTGAGAAGGTCCGCAGATTGTGACTTGGGCAGCAATAAGGAGAAGAAATAGTTTTCTTCAAAACACCTATCAATTCTTTTCAAATTCACTCATTTGCTATGGTTTACCATCTAGACTTGCTTTTATTATTGTTAGTGTTGTATCTTTGAATTTCTTTGATTTGGATTTTTTGTCTTGAGGGTTGCTTTACTCAATGGTACACCCCAATTTTATATTTTATTTTGCTTCTACTTTTCCAATAATCACAACTTAAAGGTTGTTCACTTTTCAAATATTTTTTAATTATGGTTAAGGGAAACTGGATGAAAAGTACAAGAGACCATCCTGTACATTTTGTAAATGTTTGTGAGCTATAAATTTTTTCAAAATAAAAAGTAAAAGAAAGAGCCCTCAAAAATCAACCGTAAACATGATTTTGCAGTCCCTGTAGAGTTAAAGGGTAAATCAATGTGTATTTACTAAGGTAATTCAATAATTACACCATGAGCTATCCTATATAATGAACAAATTATCACAGCTATTTTACAGCTTTCTGTTAAGATTGAGGGGAATTTATTTTAACTTTTAATCTTATGTATAGCTGGTGTTCGATTTTGATGCATGTCCAAATCTGCTTCCAGTACTTTTTTGACTGTTATCACTGATTATTTGTGACTGTCATCACAAATTTCTTGGAAATGTTTTATAATTAGAGCTTCAGTTAAGCAATAAATTAAACAATGTATTTAATTGCTCTTCATTTGCCAGACAACATTTGATAATGTTCTCATTTTGTTTAATTTTAGCTAAATCGTCATAGCTTCTTCTTTTTGACCTGCAACACTTGGTCAAGCCATTTGTTTCATTTTTTTTGTTTTACTGCTTAAAGGCTGTCTTAAAAGAGGATAACTTGCTCATTATACCATACTTATTTAATTAGAAGCCTGACTAACAAAATTGTGTACTTGAGAAATTGATGTGATGACTGTAGCATTCTATGACACTCTATATTTTTAAAATATAGTTTGTAGAATTCTTTCAGCATGAACATATTCTAGTCTTCAAAATTTATTCGTTAAATAAAACTTTAAGAATCTTTCCGTTCTTCTTTAAAATATCAGATAAAAATGTGTGTATGTTAAAGTATTTCTTGAAAATCTTCTTTTAAATTAATTTGACAAGGTTGTCAAGGCAAAATAAATAAGAATAGAAACGTAGATGATAGCACTTCATATAAAATTAGTGCTTGCAATTCTTATGAAATTAGTACTTATTATAATGTAAATGTCAGCTTAATCTTGAGAACAAAATAATGCTTTGTCTCATACAATATTGACAAAAGTAGCTTCCTGAAAAGAAACGCTATATAAAGAGGACTCCAAAAGGAGCATTTGTCCTAAAAGCAAGGCAAATGTTTTACCCTGAAACTTCTTTTTCTATTTTAGTGTCTTAAATATGCCTCACAAAGCCTTTGTCTTAGCTTAACAGCTATTTCTTCCATGTAAAAAGATTCTTAGAAGAGGCAGTCCACATGAAATGTGCTAATCTTCATCTTTCTGAGAATTATTTTAAAATAACTGCAATAAGGTGGGGTGCTGTGGCTCATGCCTGTAATCCTAGCACTTTAAGAGGCTGAGGTGTGTGGATCTCTTGAGCCCAGAAGTTTGATACCAGCCTGGGCAACATGGTGAGACTTTGTCTCCACACACACACACACACACACACACACACACACACACACACACACTACAAATCTGGCTACAAATGGTGGTGTGTGCCTGTAGTCCCAGCTACCTGGGAGGCTGAGGTTGGAGGATCAGTTAAGCCCAGGAAGTGGAGGCTGCAGTGAACTAGAATTGCAACACTGTGCTACAACTTGGGCCACAGAACAACACCCTGTCTCAAAAAAACTAAGCAATTTCTTAAAAAGCTGTAATAATTATCTTTTGTACTTACTATTTTGACTCAAATTTATTTCATATTGATCTAATATAATAGCAAATTTAATTTTTTTCACCCTTTATGGATTCTATTTTATTTTTCTGGTTTATCATCTATAAAAAAGTCAAATTCTTCTAATATTCAGAATATTTTGATGCTACCCCATAAGGAAACTCCCAAGATAAATGGAAGAAAGAATTATTTTAAGTATACAATCTTAGGCTTTTTATGTAAGCTATTATTAGTTGCTGCAATCTGGCATCAGCACATGCATGTTTCTTTGTGTTAAAACAATTAAGTTGGGATTCATAAACTTTAGAATAATAACGATAATAATAACAATAATAATATGTTTCAGAACAGGAAAAGAAAGAAAAACATGTGGAACCAGGTAACTGTTTTCAAGTTCCTCTGTTCTCACAGTTTCATAATATTATTTGATTTGCAGTTGAATACTGAATTGCAATTGAATGACATAGAATGTTGATTTTTTTTTCTTTCCTTTTTGATACAGCAAAGTCACCAAAGAAAGAACACTCAGGTGAGTAAGACCACTCTTGCTGGACTCCAAATACTGATGTCTAGTGTTTATTAATGCTATAGCCTCAAACAGGTGGTAAGGCAGCGCCAGTAAAGGGTGGGGAATGCTTGCATCTCACAGTGTTTTTTCCAAGTTCTTGACATGGACATAACGTCAATGCAGTTTTAGAAAATGAAAGCCAAGTGTTACACCCTTGCTCCTCAATGTGTGTTCTGTGAACTAGCAGCATCAGAATCACCCAAGAGGTTATTAGAAATGAAGGATTTTTGGCCCCACTCAGGACCTACTGAATCAGAGTCTGCAACTTCACAAGATCCTCAGTGAATTCATCTGTGCAGTATTTGCGAAGTACTGTTTCACAGTTTAGTGTAAAAGCAAAACAAAACAAGAACAAAACACTTTTTGTAAATGCATTATACATTGCTTTGTTTTTAAAATATGGAGTAATCACTTCCAGCAAATATTATCTCCTTATTCATAATCTTACTTAATAACATTTCCTGAGTGTTCAAGGGAGTTGCAGTGAGAGCAAAAGTAGATTTTGCCCAAAAGATATTTACATTCTGATGAGAAAAAAAACTGACTGAGAGTCAAACAACTAGACAAATAAACCTATCAACAAAAACTAAAAGTGCAGTTGCTGTGGATACCAAATTATTGTCTTGAAGTTTTCTAGCATTTAACCTGCCTAATTAATCATTTCAAATGAAAATTTCTGAAACCATTTATATTTCCTTCATTTAAAACTATCACCTCTTGATTTTGCCTGGCTAACTCCTACTGAAGGAGCTTCACTGAGTTATTTAGTATTGTGTGTGCGTGTGTATATAGGTGATCATAACCTTATGTAATACCTATCAGTCATTCTTCCCATTTCATTTTATTTAAATAGAAATAGCATCTGCTCAATCTTATTTAAATAACCATGCAAAGGGGCTCAATTTTAGTCCCACCCTGCCACAAACCATGGGAAACTACAAGTTTGAATCCACATTTATTATTCATTTTTAAAGATTATAAAATATCCTGAGACAGCCCAAATCTGTTTTAAGTGTCTGTCCAATTACTTCCCATAGCATCATTTTCTTTTATAATATTTCATATGCTGTTAAAATCATATAATCTTTTCCCTTTTCTACCTTATATAGTCAGAAATTAGAAGAAGCCCACTGTTTTTTCTCTTTATGCTGAGAGCATCTGTTGTAATGCCAGGACACATTGGGCACTTGATGATGGCTTATGGAGTGAAGGAAGAAACACCAAATAGAATAATTACGTTTTTATAAATTTAAAAACTGAAGACTTTAAAATAATTTATAAGATGCAATAATTGCACATTTCAGCATTTCACATTTCACAGTATTTGACCTTTGGGAAGAAATGTTTTGTCTACTTTACAGAGAACACCCTGTTGGTTCAGAGTTGCATTTCCTCAAGCATAACACATCTTCTCACTTACTTATGTAAGAAGAAACCTAAGATAGTGCATGCATTATAGAAAGATGGAGAGACATACAGAATGACTATTGGTGTAGCCAGTTTTAAAAGTTTTAATAGTTAAATATTACTGTCTAATATTGAACCTGACAAAATACAATAAATTGCTTGAAATTATTATCTATTTATTTCAGTGTGTGATTACAACGCAGCAACTTAGCAGTAATTAGCTGTAGTTCAAAAATGAAAACCATCAATTTGAATAATTTATGAAGTGAACTCATTCTTTTCGCACTATTTTTTTTTTTTTTTTTTTTTTTTGAGACGGAGTCTTGCTCTGTCCCCCAGGCTGGAGTGCAGTGGCGCGATCTCAGCTCACTGCAAGCTCCGCTTCCCGGGTTCACGCCATTCTGCTGCCTCAGCCTCCCGAGTAGCTGGGACTACAGGCGCCCGCCAACATGCTAGGCTAATTTTTTGTATTTTTAGTAGGGACAGGGTTTCACCGTGTTAGCCAGGATGGTCTCCATCTCCTGACCTCGTGATCCACCCGCCTCGGCCTCCCGAAGTGCTGGGATTACAGGCTTGAGCCACCGCGCCCGGCCTTTTTCACACTATTTTATAGGCTTTGAGGAAAATGCATTTGCCTGTATATAAAAAAATGAGATCTTGGATAATTAAAAATGGAGAGCAAGATGATTGATTTGTGAATGAACATTCTGTGTTGGGAGAAGTATGAATAACAAACAATAAAATTCCATAATTCAGGGAATGTATTTGAATTATATCAGAAAAATGGCACAGTATTATATTTTCCTTTTCTCAGATCTTATTTTTCTTTAGCTTCCAATATTATACACACAATCTTTAAACAATTAAGGTAACCTTAAAATTATTTTGGAAGGAGATAATCAGGCTTGTAATTACTGTTGACCTTATTATTTCTTGTCATTAACAGTTCCAAGTGAAAAACAAGCAAAAGCAAGTATGTTGAACAAAACTTTTAAAGAAGAGCATATTTGAGCAGCTTACTCATTTGAATTTTCTACTATAGACTATGCTAATGCTAATTTTGAGAATGGCTTACCAGCTTTTTGGTATGATTATTTGTTGTGCTGAATATGCAATATTACTTATCCCTGTCTTTTCTGTGAATTCATTGTTATTAAAATTTATCTATAGAGCTTTCATTTGTTAATTTGGCCACATCATAACCCCTTTGTGAAGTGTTATATTTTTATTTCTCATTTTGCAATATAATAAGTGAACTCTTCAGTACCCATCAGACTGAATTATCCTAATGATTAATCAGTTGATGAAACCAGTAGGCTACCTAATTTGTCTACCATGAATATCCTGTCTCTAACGAAAGGTAGCCCCTCAACATTTTCTTAACCATTGCTCTTGGAATGTGACAATTCCCTATTCTTGGATTATGAAGTATTAACTGATAACCATAACATACCGTGGCATTTGCAGCAATGGTAACTTTGACAATATGCTTAGGAAAAAATGCTGAGAAATTGTTGATATTTCTTAGTTTAATGAAGTACCTGACTGTTATTAATAAAAGTTATTTTAAGCGTAATGGAAAATATTTTGTCTTAGGAAGAAATATATAAGCTTTGTATATAGGATTTAGGTCAGTCCTCAGTTCTATGCATGACATCAATGTGCTTATATCTTTTTTGAGAGGTTAGAGGTAAACAAGTACTGGTGATGCTACTAATACGTAAAACAAATGCATATGTTATTTAGTGCTGAGGGGTTTTTTTTGTTTTTTGTTTTTGTTTTTGTTTTTTTTGATGGAGTCTTGCTCTGTCACCAGGCTGGAGTGCAGTGGCGTGATCTTGGCTCACTGCACCTCCACCTCCTGGGCTCAAGCGATTCTCCTGCCTAAGCCTCCCAAGTAGTTTTTGAGACATATTATGTCAGTAGATACATCAGATAAAAATTGAAAAATATATTGAGTAGCTTGGTAGGAATGTCTTTTTTTAAAAAAAGTTACAGTTTGAAGTATACACATAGACATTGAGAACTTTACAAGAGAGGTTTAACGTGAATCTAAAATTCCATTTATATTTCCATGAAAAATTTTAGTTAAATGTAAAGCTGATTTGAACTCTATATTATGGAGTCTTTGCTATGCTGATACTTAGTCTGTAGAAATGCATAATCAAGAAAATATATCAAACAAATCTGATAATTTTGTAGCACTGGGAGAGAGCTTTAGATTGAAGATTGTTCTGAAAATGAACATCTTCTTCCTAGAAAAATGTGACATATAGATAAAAATATTCATTTGCAATAAAAAAACTGTAAGTTCTGCTATCTATGAAACATACTATCCAATCAGGTTTTGAAGAGATCAGCATATTTTGCAGGAAATTAGCAAATTAGCTTGCCAAATCATCCTAAACCCAATATAAGTTTCAGAAGAGTTAATAGTCTACTCCCTATATGGTTGAGAGATTTGCACTTGACATGGACATTATCCTTCAACACAAAAATTAATTTGACATAATCCACAAACTGCTTAAATTATCTGATAACAAGGTGACCAGCCATTTTCCCAACTAAAAATATATTTTGGCATTGAAGTCATACAGCAGGAGAATTTTTACTCAGCTGCTACATACAGCAGGCTACTTATAAAGTTAATGCCTAAAATGAAAGTTACATATCATTACAGATACTATTGAAAAGCCTTTAAATCATCCATCTAGTATGGTGCACATAGTTTTCTGTATATAACCTGCACATTTGGGATATAATTTTACAGTATGTTAAGTTGTGGGAGCAAATGAGAGTGATAGAGATGATTTAACATAAACTATGTATTTATGTATGCAATTCCATCATATTGAATTTAAAGGGATAGATGAGATTGACAGGGTTAAAGTCAGTCCAAGAAAAAAATAAAAGGGGATTTGTCATTAAGACTCGATTAAAGGAAATAACTGGAAAGTGGATTGAGTTTGTGGTATGGGATTGTTTAGGTCCTGAGGAAACACCTGAAGTCACTGTAGGAAAAATACTGGAGGACATGGACAAGCTTGGGACGTACATCAACTTCAGAATAGAGCATGTATTAGTCCATTTTCATGCTGCTGATAAAGACATATCCCACACTGGGCGATTTACCAAAGAAAGAGGTTTAATGAAGTGACAGCCCCACATGGCCGGGGTGGCCTCACAATAATAGTGTGAGGCAAGGAGGAGCAAGTCACGTCTTACATGGGTGGTTGCAGGCAAAAAGAGAGCTTGTGTGGGAAAACTCCCATTTTTAAAACCATCAGCTCTCATGAGACTTATTCACTATCATGAGAACAGCATGGGAAAGACTTGCCCCCATGATTCAATTACCTCCCACCGGGTCTCTTCCACAACGTGTGGGAATTGAAGATGAGATTCAGGTGGGGACACAGCCAAACCATATCATAGAGTCTCATGGTAACATGAGCTTCAAGAAAATGAAAACTTTTCAGATTACTGGTGCGATGCTAAAGAAGAGCACTCCATGCTTCCACATTGAAAGTTATGTGTCAGGGTGTGGTGTGGATGAAGAAAGGGTACCTTGGGCTAGGCAGGGATGCTGAACCTAGACTGACAATTTCTGCAAGTCAGCAAAGACTCCTTTCTTTATCATAGTATAAGCAAAAATACCTCAACACATCCACCCCCCCACCTCCATTCCCCTTCATGTGCTTCTCCACACATTGGATAGCGACACAGAGGTTGACAATAAAATTAGTCATTTCCAAGCAGGAAGAGGACCCAACAAGTAGACGTGTAGACTGTAGAGTACTTCATGGCTTTAACACTGTATATATGGTGAATCTTCAAGAAGAAATATAGTAGACATTTTTTACTAAATATATGTGACCACATCACCCCTTTCTCTTTCAATGACCACATCAAGGATCACTATTTTTCAGGACCTTGGGTAGCACCATACCAGGTCACTTTATTCCATCTCAAGGACCTTAGGGCTAGGATCATGTATTCCATATGCATGGTCAGCCAGCCAGTGGTCAGTTTGAATTTTGAGGAAAATAACCACCAAAGCCCAGGATAAGGCCAAAATATAGTCATTTTTAACTCTGGATCTAATAATCAGGCATTTTTCCCCCCTTGATTTTAGCATTGCACAGATTGGGTGTTATGTTCAGCCACCAAGTCTGGCTATATTTATCTCCTTGACCACACTTCGGTGTCTAAATGTGTCAGTCAGATATCTATCATCTAATCTACTAATACATGTCAGGATCATTTAGGAGACATCTGTATGAAGAATTTAAAAGTAAAGTCTCATTGAATTTATTCAGTTATATATGTTAGAAGAATATTTGGAGACAATTGCTCTTAATAAAATTGCATGGTTTTTTTTTGACTCAGTTTAAGTACTCTAACATGGAAATGGCAAAAGTCTATGGGAAGATCTATAGGCCTGAACCAGCATGCTTGATATAAAAATGAGTTGTCTCTAGACCACACACTGCATGTCAAATATAATCTTGGTTGATCTATGTATGATCTTAGTCAGTTAGAACAGTCTTGGTGTACTATATTGCCCTAGAATAATTATTACTTGCACCTCTTTTCACTTGCTCAGTTTTGTATTATATACTATATAATTACTAATAGTATCACAGCTGGTGCTGCCAGAATATATTCAAAACACCACTCATACAGCACTAGAGTGATGATTTTATGAGGTTTAAGTACCAGGAAAGGTAAGATGTGAGAGACCTGGGGCTGCCTTAGATGGTAGGGTAAGGCGTGCTTCTTGTTTAAAACTATGTGTAAAGATGAGGTTGGTGTCCTGAGTGCCAGCCCCAAACTGAAAAATGCCATGGTTCAGAGTCCAAGAATGTTCATCGAGGTGAACGCAAAGAGATCCAAGCTAGACTGATGAGTACTGACAAAGGTAAAATCTAAGTTAACAATTAAGACATGAAGAGGTAGGGGAGAAAGGAACAGGATTTCAAATGGGAAACCAGAAATAAATTTTAGTATTTAAAATTGATATAATGAACACAGCAACATGGCACTATAAAGCATGGCTATTGAGATCAGGACTATTTATCCTAAGTGTTAGTAATAAAGCAGTCCCCAGATATTGTATTTTAAAGGGTAGAATGGTATTGGTGTAGATATAAACAAATTTCCAAATAGGACAGAAAAAAAGAGACTTAAAATACATCACACTTGAGCAAAAATCTGACATAAGAAAAAGCAGCCATTTCAGAGAGTCAGAGTATGGATAGATTATTTTTAAATGTTGCTGATATAGCTGGTATTCAGTACAAAAATATAATTCTTATTTCATACAATTTTAAAATATCAGTTTCAAATGGTTCAAGAACTTAAATACTAAAGGCAAAACATGGCATAGTTTTTTTTAACCATAGGAAGATATATAGTTTCTTGAAATATGGGAGGATTTGAAAAACTAAATGTTCAAAATTCTAGTCATACATTTAATAGCTGACATTTTATTGGATTAAAATTATGATCTTCAATTTATCAATAAATGCAATAAAGATAATGGACAAGCCACAAACTTGTAAAAAATACTTGTAACATGTTTAAATAGCAAGAGATTAATAGCAAAAAATAGATGAACAACTCCAAAAATTAAAAAGACAACGACCTTGATAGACAATGGGCAGAAAAAAAATGGGCACTAGATATAAGACTGCATTAAAAAAAGAAAAAATGCATATAAACGTATCAAAAGATGTTCAACCTCTAAGTAATAATGGAATTGTACTTAAAAGTACAAGATAATATTTTACATGAGACTAAATTTTCAAAATTAGAGAATAGGCTTATTCTGGTGATGGTAGTGATACGGAGCCAAAGAAACTCTCACATATGCTGCTGACGTGAATGCAGAATTTAGGGAGAAAAATGTGTCGTTTATCTAGGGTACATGCCTAGCAATTTCACTTCTATGAAAATTATTGCACATGTGCAAAAGGAGACACATGTGCAGGAATGTTCATAGCAGAATTATTTAGAAAACACAAAACTGGATGTGACCTAGTGTTCACTGGCAGGAGAATAAATCCATAGTTTGTAGACCAAACATTGGAATGCTAGACGGCAGTTAAAGTTAATCAACTACAGCTACTCATATCAGCATAGTTATATCTCAAAAAATCACACAAATTAAATAATACAGTTTAATTTCTGTAACGTTATCTCATAAATATTATAATTTAATTTATATAAAATTATCTTACCTTTAGAGACAAATACATGTAATAAAAAACTCATAGAAAAATAAGGAAATAATTATTACAAAATATAGAACAACTGTAACTTTGAGATAGAGAAGCATGCAGTGCTAGTAGGACAAGTAAGAAATTTCAAAGGCCTTGGCAATATTCTATTTCTTAGGTGTGCAGGGGGTCACAAAGGTGAACATTCTTTATTGCTATTCATTAGAATGTGCACAAATGTTATATGCCTTCTGTTTATATGATAGCTTTCACAATAAAACAGGTTTGAAAAATAGAGAGTGAGAGGATAGAAGTGTTGACAATGAGTGCAGCAGCTCTATGCAGAGAGATGAGGTAGCTGAAAATGTCATATAGAATTGAAGGATGTGGTTGTCTGTGGCTCTAAAGAGTGACAAGAGACATTGTGAAAGCATCAGTGAAGGAGAAAACTGATGAGGGATCAGATCGAAGCAATACTGGCAAGAACAAAGGCCTTGACTTGGCAAAAGGAGATGGGATCCAGAAAAAAATATGGAAGGATTGGTACTAAAAAGGGGCAGGAACTGATCACCTTTTGTAACTGGAAAGAAAAATGGATGAGTATGTGAGTATGCGCTGGTGAGGTAGTGGAACAGTGATGTAGTTTAGTCTGCCCCTATTTTCTCTATGAATTTCTCAACAGCAGCTTACTTTTATGTTGTGGGATGTTTAAGGAGGGAAGAGAATATTTTAAACATTTGTTAAGAGTATGAGAAAGCAACTTTACTGGGTCTGTGGTAATATAACTGGCCAGTGCTAAGTGATCTCATAAATGTGATCCACATTTGAAGTAAGGTCTGCTGCAGGGTGGGGGTCTTCCTTCAGCTTTGATGACTGCTCAGGTGGTAGGCATAAAGTACATTTGGTGTTTTGGCAGACATAGTGGGTTGATTTGTGCCTCCCACCAAAAGATATGTTGAAGCCCTACCCTGGTACCTGTGAATGTGACCTGATTTTGAAATAGGGTCTTCATAGATGTACTCAAGTTAAGATGAGGTCATGCTGGATTAGGGTGGGCCCTCAATCCGATGACTGGTATCCTTAAGAGGAAATTTGGGACACACAGACGCATATAGAAGACTGCCACATGAACATAAAAGCAGAAATTGCAGCGATGCAGCTTCAAGCCAAGGAATGCCAAGGGTTCCTGGCAACTAGTAGACTCTAGGAAGAGGCAAGGAAGGATTCTTCCCAAGATCCTTTAGAGGGAGCTTTCTAGGGTCCTGCCAACGCCTGAATTTTGGACTTCTAGCCTCTAGAACTGTGGAAAAATATATTTGTTTTGTATTTATCTACCCAACAGTTTTAAGGCAGTCCTAGGAAATTAATACAGCAGATGACTATAACAACAGAAAATACGTGAGCGATTTAACTATGGCTCATTTATGCAAAAGCTTGGTAAGATGTAAAGTGAGGATACGAGGAAAATCTTGAAAAATGAGAAAGTGGCAAGAACAAGGAATGGAAGTATTAATGGGATCAGATACTGTATAATGGAAGTTCTTGTGTAAGTGAACTCTAAAGAGAAAAAATGGTGCCAAAGAATAGAATTTTTTAAATCAAAGTTGTGGCAGTAAAGGAAAACTCTGAGGGTACAAATGGGTTTCTAGTTTTCTGAATTGAGGAGGCCAAGGTGGTCAGAGATCATGTAGTTGTATGAATTATGTATATCAGTGACTCCCAACCCTGGCAAAATGTTAGAGTATCTTGGAAATCTTAAAAACATACCAATACTCAGGGCTCATGCCAGACTCATTAACTTAGAATCTCAAAGCTCCGTTGCCCACCCCAGATATCTGAATATCATAGGCTTAGAAAAACTCCCCAGTTTATTCTAAGGTGCAGACAGGGTTAAGAATGATTCTTAATAATATTCATAGTAGTAGTAGAGAGGTTGATAACTAGGTGCAAAAATAATCAATGAATGTCAGGATAGGCCACAAGACTGGTTGATGACAACAATGAAGAGGAGTAGAGACTGGTGCAACCTGATAGCATGTACTTCAAACAAACTGGGGTTTGGAGGAAGCAAGGAGATAAACCATGAAAAGCAATGAGAAGCAAAGAGGATATAAATATGCATTACTTCTATACACCTTGGTGTGTGGAGGATGGAAAAACAAGCATTTTCCATTTTAGAAGACTACCATTAGGATGGGATACAATGGCCTTAGTGAGCTAGGATTTGGTTAAAGGAAGAAAGTAAAATGAACATTCTGAGAAGAGACTGAAGGTACAGGAGTGACTGCTGCTGCTGGACAGAGGACAGACGAAGAGATTTGGAAGTAGGTCAGCTTCTAGGAAAAATACAGAGCCATATGGACTCTGTTTTCTGCTAGAAGGCTGAAACTCATGGTAGTAACTGAGGTAAGCAGGGAAAGGACTCACAGCAGGAATAGTCTTGACTGATTCATAGGGGAAATTTGGTAATCAGTTTCCAAAGTGCAGTCCAAATCAGGAGCCTAAACATCCCCTGGGAACTGGTTAGAAATGCAGGTTCTCAGAACATGCCTCCCACATACTGAATCAGACCTTTTGCGCTCAGCATCTGTTTCAATAGCCCTCCAATGTGAAACTGATTCATGCTTAAGTTTAAGAACCACTGATCTAAAGTCTTTACCTGGAAGGTATAAAACAGCCAGGAGTCTGTTCAATCTTGAAGCTCAGGGTGTTGAGATAGGTTGAAAAACAGGTTATTTTTGTCTCTTCTTGCCTGGGTTGAAATTGTGACACTTAGGGCATCTATCATTGTGGAATTAAAACCTGAAAGTGACATGAAGATCTCCTTCTGATGTCTGATGTCTGTTAAAAGCCAGGGGTTTGTGGCACAGAGAGGATGAGGGGTGTAAAGGCTGGCCTTGTTTGATTTGGTTGTTCTCAGAGCATCAGTGCTGAGCATATATGGGTGAAGGGTGATACAAATAAATACCAATAAGAATAAAAATAAGAATATATATGACCAAGGGGAACAACCTCAACTAATCAAAAGTTTATAAAACGAGTAAATAAGACTTCGTGAAAATTCATGAGCTTATTATTATTTTATTTTCCTGCGGACTAGAGAAAACTTTGACTTTAACTAGCTTTGATTTGTGGTCCAATATTCTGTCCTAGCCCCAACATTTCAGATTATGACTTCAGGGCAGCTCTCCTGTCTTCCACTCTATTTAGAGAAACCAAAAGGCCACTTTTTGTCATTTTATTCTCTTTGTATCTCTTGAGGAAATATTCAAATGAAATTTTCTATAATATTACAGCTAATCTTTTACAGTGTAAAACTAATTCATTGAGGTCAAATATTGTTTGCTTGCAATCAGTATTAAACAACTTTTAGCAGACTCAATCATGATTAAAAGCTAAACAAACAAGCCCTTTTAAATGCTCTTCCCTATAATTCATATGTAACTTAAAATTTGTAGACTATGGCGGGCGTGGTGGCTCATGCCTGTAATCCCAGCACTTTGGGAGGCTGAGGCGGGCGGATCACCTGAGGTCAGGAGTTCGAGACCAGCCTGGCCAACATGGTGAAACCCTGTCTCTACTAAACATACAAAAATTAGCTGGGCATGGTGGCGGGAGGTTGTAGTCCCAGCTACTAGGGAGGCTGGGGCAGGGGAATTGCTTGAACCTGGGAGGGAGAGGTTGCAGTGAGTCGAGATTGCGCCACTGCATTCCAGCCTGGGCAACAAGAGCCAATCTCCATTTAAAAAAGAAAAAAATTGTAGACTAATAAATTAATATCCCATTGTATTGAATGTGGCCTTAATTTTAAGAACCATTGATCTTAAAAGGTGGTCTGTGGAATAGGCCACCTTGTTTTATGGTCACTACCTACATTTTTAAGATAATAGAGTTGCACCTTGGAAGAGAATTTTTTTATTGCTATTTAAGAAAGTTTATTAATTGAAAAAAACATGTAAGCACTTTGTATTTTGGCTTTCTCTACAGCTTGCTTTGCTCTCGTGTGCAACATACATTTTATCTTTAATTTTATTCTCAATAATACAAGAAGTGAATTTGGCAACACTAATATCCACTTCTCATTCCTTTAATATCTGAACTTGCAGAAACTGAACGAGCCAAAGAGGAGATTGGTGCTGCTTCAAGTAAAAAAGGTAAATGCAGCTTAAAGATAAAGATGTCATAACTATGACTTATTTCTGCTAAGGTTTCTAACAATGTATTGTTTTGTGCTTAGAGAATAGCTCTATTTATTGATTTTACTAGTTCGTTGATATAGAAACAAACCTATTTTGTACAAGATTTTATCATTACTGTTCTAAAGCCTATAGTTTTATTCCTTTAGGACCATAAATTAAAGCTAGTTATGCTAGTCAAATTGCAAGTTAATTTTGAAAAATTATAGAAATGTAACTGTTTAAACTCCATAGGATCCCCATCATCTGGAGAGCATTTGAGTGCAACATACTGCCTTAAGAAATTAGGAATTGGGCCGGGCGCAGTGGCTCACACTTGTAATCCCAGCACTTTGGGAGGCCGAGGCGGGCGGATCACGAGGTCAGGAGATCGAGACCACGCTGAAACCCCGTCTCTACTAAAAATACAAAAAAATTAGCCGGGCGTGGTGGCGGGCGCCTGTAGTCCCAGCTACTCGGAGAGGCTGAGGCAGGAGAATGGCATGAACCCGGGAGGCGGAGCTTGCAGTGAGCCGAGATTGCGCCACTGCACTCCAGCCTGGGTGACAGAGCGAGACTCCGTCTCAAAAAAAAAAAAAAAAAAAGATTAGGAATCGAACAAATGAAACTTTAACTAAAAGTACTCACATGAACAAGATTCACTTTGTTCAAGAATGGTATAAAATTACGAAACGTATTAGATGAGATGCTGACTTGGAGACATTTTGCTTTAAGAAATATATTGGGAAGTCTGAAATGAAGTCAATAATGTAGGCAATGTCTTTGGAAGTATATCAAGAGACAATTTAATAAGCCTATCCTCAACATACACTTATGCATACACACACACAAACCTACACACACACCCTTGCACACATACTCCACTAAAACCGCTTCTCCTAAAAGACAATTTTATTGCACATGCTTTATAAAGAAAACATATAACAGGATTGTAGGGAGATATAAAATATATATGACACATATTCACATACTCAATCCCAAACAATGTATACATATGAATATAAATGAATACAGGAATGTAACTTAATATCTAATATAAATTTATGTTTATTTATAAATATAATATAAATTAATGTTAGCTATTCTATAAATTAATTTATTGATTATTTTATATATACATCTATCTCTAAGGGAAAGCAACAAAAATTAGATAGTGAATTCTTTAAGAAAAATATGAACTGTATTCACAGGTAATAATTAGAAGCAATTAAGTTATTGAAATTAATAGATGCTCTCTTTCAAATACAGCTCTATTATTCTGAATTTACAGTAGATAGGGCTAAAATCTGTTTCCTAGTCATTTCTTTTTCTTATAATCTAATATTTGTGATGTCAATTTTTAGCTAGGTGATCATGATACATCTTTCATTGACGTCATTTGTACTATAAATGGCAGAGTAATTCATTTATTAGAAGTTATTGTTAATGTGGTGTCATATTCTGGAATTGACATTGCTCATTAAGTGAAATGTGGGTTAAACTTCTTTGCTTCAAAATGAGTAATTGTAGTAACAAGAAAAAACTGCGTCTTAATATAGTGTCAGAGAAGATCACTAACCTAGACATAGATACAGAGTTTCTGGGCCCAGTAAGTGGACTTAAGGCCAAGGCACTGATTTATGTTGAAAGGACAAAAGTGTGGCCAAATTATGTTCAAAAATTAGACAAAGCTAAAAGCAACAAGATGTCCAAGCAGCAGAAGATAGGTTTCTTTTGGAGTGAGATTTTATTTTTATTTTATTATTATTATTTTTTAATTTTTTGAGACAGTCTTGCTCTGTCACCAGGCTGCAGTGCAGCAGTACGATCTCGGCTCACTGTAACCCCCGCCTCCCAGGTTCAAGCAATTCTCAAGCAATTCTCTTGCCTCAGCCTCCTGAGTAGCTGGGACTACAGGTACGCACCATCACGCCCAGCTAATTTTTGTATTTTTAGTAGAGACAGGGTTTCACCATGTTGGCCAGGGTGGTCTCGATCTCTTGACATTGTGATCTGCCCGCCTCAGCCTCTCAAAGTGTTGGAATTACAGGCGTGAGCCACCACGCCCGACTGGAATTAGATTTTATATACAGAGCCTTAGTGAATCCATGTCTGTGGAAGACAGTCTGGAGACACAGTTAAGAAGCAAAGGTTGAAATCCTGGTAGCTGATCCATAGACTCTGTGCTCTGCGTCATTGGGAGCCTGGATATTGTTAGAAGAAAACCCTTGGCCAAATTATATTTAACAGAGTTTAACTGAGCAAAAAATGATTAATGAATTGGGCAGCTTCCTGAGCCAGAGTAGGCTCAGAGAAACTTCAGCAAAGCCCCGTGGTGGAAGGATTTATGGACAGAACAAGGAACATCACATACAGAAAAAGAAAGTGAGATACAGAAACAGCTAGATTGGTTACAGCTTGACCTTTGCCTTTTTTGGACACCGTTTGAACAGCTGGTTCCCTTTGGTTGGCCAAAACTTGGTGATTAGCACAAGAGTAGATTACAGCCTGTTTCTACCTCCATTTGGGTTCACTGTGTACAGAGAAACCTCTACGCCAAACTCAAAATATGTAAGGAGGCAACTTCAGGCTGGGCTTGATTGAACAGTATTTAGGGTAGAAATATAAGCTCACATGTATGGGGTTCAATAAGGGCAACTTGGAGTTAGCAGATAGACAGAACTGAAATTGAACCATCAATTAGTGAACTCACCAGAGTCCTCAACTAAGAATGGTCACTGAGTTTATAGAGTATGGCCAGACATTTTGGTTGGGGTTAAGTAGACTTGCTTGTCAGGCTTAGAGGGAAGTGAAAGGAAATAAATTATCTATCTATTCACATACATTATTAACATCAACTACTTTGCTTCTAGTTGATCATAGATCTCATACCCCAATTCTCAATTTAAATATAATTCTACATATTGAGTTTATTTGCAACTATAGCACGAACAGAAATAAGTGTTCTTTTCAAAGCGACCATAACTGTTTTGAAACTCATGAAGGGTTTTACCAATTTGACAAATTACAAACAAAAATCAAAGGATACTTTTCTCATTTGTCAAGTAACTTGTTCATCTCCTACCTCTCACTGACAATCAGCCGTGCATGAAAAAATATATTGTTCTCATCATGTATTTACTACCCAATCCCCAAATTCCACAATACTTAGCATACTTTACAACTTGTTCACCTCTAGCCTTTCACATGTGAGTAGAATAAGCAAGTATTATTTTTTGTTTTTAAGATATTACAAAATTGTTCTAAATCGAGGCTTAAACCAGGAACTGTGTGCAATGTTAAGTGGAAATTACTAATTTTGTAATTGTTTTAAAGTTTTTGAAGATGAATAATAATTTAATATTTTAAGGTGTTCACTGTAATGTGTCAATTTAGCTGTAGCATAAATTGTCTTATCTAAGCCTATTTTTAAGTCATATTTTATTTGGAGATACATAGTATTTAATCATTAATATGATATCAGCTTGCTAATTTATATCTGATTTTCACCTCACAGTTTTCTAATCATTTTCATATTTACTCACCATATATTTATGGGTTATATGTTATATGAAAAATCAAGAAAAATTTCAAATGTTAATATTGTTCTTGAGCAATTTAAAATACTAAAAATAGTTGAATCTTTATTAAGTCACTAAGTTGTCCTCGAGTTTTACTATCAATGAAAGTTTTTTGTATTACCATATTTCAAGGTCAAAAGCCATCAGGGTAGAGATATAAACACAGATAAAGTTCTACGGAAGTTAAAAAATTAATCTTACCTGGGGAAAAGACAATGTTTAGGGCAGAAGACAACTTTACAGTTAAGCCTTAAATAAGAGATGGGGTTTTGCTATGTAAATGAGTTAGAAAAAAATATCCTGGGCATAGATTTCAGAGCAAGACAAAGTGATACAAATTTGTAGTATGTATATGAGGAACAGCAATAATCTCAAGACCATTGTAGGAATTAATATAACCTGGGCTAATAATGCCGTAAAAGGCCTCATTTTAAAATTGGACTTTATTCCATGGGCAATTAGGGAGGTGATGAAAAATTGTAAGTATATGAATAACACTCAAACATATGTTTTAGGAAGAGTAACTCATAAAGGAAAATTTTGAAATAGGCAGATTAGGAAGATTCTCAACAATGTAGTGACAAGTATTAGGACCTGGACTCTAGGGCATTAGTTATGAGATTGGAAGAGAGAGAGATTATGTTAGCACTAATAAAGTAGATTCAGGGGAATTTCACAACTGATGATAAGCTTTGGGCGGCAAGAAAAGAAAAATAATTTAATGACAATAGCATTCTTTAGACTGGCTGCTAGAAGAATATTGTTAGTATTCTTAATAACAATGAAAAAGAAAAGCAAAAGAGTTGGAGAGAAAAGGCAACATTAATTTTACAGAAATTTAAGTCAAAGTGCTAGTAGCACATGAAAGTAGCATCACATAGGTGGTTCTAGAAGTAAAACTAGAGCTCCAGACAATGATAGGCTGGAGATGTATACATTGGTGCCCTTTGCATGGAGGTAACTGAGCTAGTCGCGATGAGATAAGGTAACATTTACATTTGCATTTGGGAAAAGAACAAGGAAAACCAAAGATAAAAGCAGACTAAAATAACTTCAGTAACTGAAGAAAAAAAATACTTTCAATAGCAAGGTGGTGGTCATGGGATTTGTCAGGTACATAATATATTAATAATTTTCAATACAGAATTCTCAGGGGAGTGACATCCAAAAAATCTAAAGGGTGACAAATTGAATGAGGAATGAGGGAGTGAAGTATATGCGAAATGATGATGAAGACAGTTGGCTGGGAATAAAAAGGGTAGTAGCTGGTGTTTTTATTTAACCCGTATCAATCTCTCTCTCTCTCTCTCTCTTTTTATTATACTTTAAGTTCTGGAGTACATGTGCAAAACATGAAGTTTTGTTACGTGGGTATACACGTGCCATGGTGGTTTGCTGAACCCATCAACCCATCATCTACATTAGGTATTTCTCCTAATGCTATCCCTCCATTTGCCCCCCACCCACCGACAGGCCCTGGTGTGTGATGTTCCCCTCCCTGTTCTCATTGTTCAACTCCCACTTATGTGTGAGAACATGCAATGTTTGGTTTTCTGTTCTTGTGTTAGTTTGCTGAGAATGATGGTTTCCACTTTCATCCATGTCCCTGCAAAGGACATGAACTCATTGTTTTTATATGGCTGCATAGTATTCTATGGTGTTCAACCATTGTGGAAGACAGTGTGGCAATTCCTCAAGGATCTAGAACCAGAAATACTATTTGACCCAGCAATCCTATTACTGGGTATATATACCTAAAGTATTATAAATCATTCTACTATAAAGACACATGCACACATATGTTTATTGCGGCACTATTCACAAAAGCAAAGACTTGGAACCAACCCAAATGCCCATCAATGATAGACTGGATAAAGAAAATGTGATACATATCCATCTCTCTTTTAATCTCAGAGGTAGTGTTTCTCCTTCTCTTTAAGACCAGTTTCTCCAGTTTTTCCTTCCAAATCAATCATCCATCCCATTTTGTGGCATCCTCCTCTTTCTTGTTACTGGCATTGTTCCTCATCTTGAAAATGTTTTTTCTCTGATTCAAAATTACTTCATTTCCTTGATTTACACCTCTCTCTCTCTCCTTGTCTCTCTCTCTCTGTCTCTCTCTCTCTCTCTCTCTCTCTTTCTCTCTGTCTCTCTACCACTTTATCTCCTTCCCATGTTAGCCAGCTTTCTGAATGCTGGAGTCCTAGTGCTGCCTCTGGCCTTCCACAAAGACTAAGCTCCTGTCCCTACCATGCCACTGAAGCTCCAGCCAATGCTGATGACATCATCATTGCTAAGCCAACAGAACCCTTCCATCCTCATGTTACTAGATTTCTCAGTTGCATTTATCAGTTTGTCACTTCTCTAAACTTCTCTGTTGTTGGGCTACCATGACAATATAGTCTCCTGGTTCTCTCCATATGGCTGGCCTTTATTTCTGGCTTGTGTTTTTTCTTTCATCTATTGCCTCGTACTTGTTGGTGTTCCTCATAATTCATTATTAATCCTCTGAACATCTCATTCTGTACCATTTCCTTTTGAGATATATCAGCTCTCAAAGTTGAAACTCTGCCCTATATCATGAAGTTTTTTCATTCCTGTATCCCCATCTCAGAGTTTTTTTAATGAATTTCAGGCTTGTATGTTCAACTTCCCAATAAATATCTTCAAATTCACCTTCACAATAGCTAATGCATGCTGGGCTTAATACCTAGGTGATAGGTTGATAGGTACAGCAAACCACCATGGCACACATTTACCTATGTAACAAACCTGCACTTCCTGCACTTGTACCCTGGAACTTAAAAAAAAAAAAATTTTTTTTTAAATTCCCCTTCACGGCCAGGCACAGTGGCTCATGCCTGTAATCCCAGCACTTTGGGAGGACGAGATGGGAGGATCATGAGGTCAGGAGATGGAGACCATCCTGGCTAACATGGTGAAACCCTGTCTCTACTAAAAATACAAAAAATTAGCCAGGCGTGGTGGCGGGTGCCTGTAATCCCAGCTACTCGGGAGGCTGAGGCAGGAGAAAGGAGCGAACCCAGGAGGCGGAGCTTGCGGTGAGCCTAGATCCGGCCACTGCATTCCAGCCAGGGCGACAGAGCGAGACTCCGTCTCAAAAAAAAAAAAAAAAAATCCCCTTCACATTCAATCTTTCTTAACCTAAACTCATTTTCTCTTTCCAACTTACTGTTTCTGTTTCTTGAGCATATTTTCTCTTATTTGTAGCCATTACTACCATACTAATTGAAGCCTTCATTGTCTTCTGCCAGAACCACTGAAATAACCTCATACTGCCCTCAGGTTTTAATTTTTATTCCACTAATATTCATCTAGTAGAACATCCCAATAGCCACAATAATTTAGTAAAACCACAAAACTGAATAAGCCACTTAAAATTTAATACTCTGTTCCCCTGTTTCCATAAGATAAAATCTAAGCTTGTTAAAATGGCATATAGAGTGCCCCAAGAACTGGCTCCTATATCCTTTTCCAACTTCATCTTTAGACATGCCTTGTTTTCTGTGCTACAACAATCCTATAATGCTATGTTCATAATTCCGACTATGTTAGAAGACTGTAGGAAGATTGGAGCAGGAGGTGATAGCCTTGTGAACAGATTAAGTAGTTAACATCACCTGAGAATTGACGAGAAACCTCTGTCTCCACTTTCCACCATAATACGTATCCGGAGACTAAATTGATACAATATTTTTTCTTTTATGATTGGTGATTTATTGCAATGTTTCAGTCAATGACCTCTCCAGGCAGTACCTGTAAAATCTGAATAGATCATGGATAGTTCTTATATTTCCGGCAGTATCTTATATTTTTGGAAATAATAACATTGTATCTTTGGAAATAATAGTTTATTATGCTACGGCTGTAGGTCTACCTCTCGGAAGTAATATGTGTCATATGAGGGACACTTCAAATGGCACAATATTTTCTTACCACTCCTCACTCCCTCACCTCTATTCTAGCATACATCTCCCCCAGGTAAGTCTCACTTCTCTGTTTAAAAGTACTTATTAGGCTGGGCATGGTGGCTCACGCCTGTAATCCCAGTGCTTTGGGAGGCCAAGGCAGGTGGATCACCTGAGGTCAGGAGTTCAAGACCAGCCTGACGAACATGGTGAAACCCTGTCTCTACTAAAACAAAAAAACAAAACAAAACAAAACAAAATACAAAAAAATTAGCCAGGCATGGTGGCGGGCACTTGTAATCTCAGCTACTCGGGAGGCTGAGGCAGGAGAATTGCTTGAACCCAGAAGGCAGAGGTTGCAGTGAGCCACAATTGCGCCATTACACTCCAGCCTGGGCGACAAGAGCAAAACTCCATAAAAAAAAAAAAAAGCACCTGCTAATACTGCTAATAAAGGGCATACATCAGAGCCCCCATGGGTGACACAGAGAAAAAAGGGAGGGATGTCAATTGTATTGGAGAATTGGGTGCTGAAGGAAAATTGTAGGGAAGAATAGTGAAATAAAAGCCTAAAACTACATAAAACCAATGTCCCAGCTCCCAGTTTAGCTAAAGAATAGCCCTAATCTGGGCATTACATAACAAGTGTGTTAGCTGCTTTGTCTCCTTTACAATAGTTTTGATCTCTGAAGTAGTGAAATAAGAATCTATTTTTTTTTCTAAAATATGCTTCTACAAAAGTAGAAAAAAGAAAATTTCTTCACTCAGCACTAAAGGATATTCCAGATATCTTGTGGTATAGAAAGAGAAATTGATGACGGTCTTCTTTTGACTCCAAGCGGTTAAAAAATTCACTTACTTAGATGAGCTGTTTATTTCTAATGTTTGCTCTTCATAGAATTAGAATTGATGAATTTTACATTAGAACCAGAAATGAAAGGATCAACATTTTATGTGAAATGTCATCTTTTCTGTATAGATAATCAGCATTTCCAGCGACCTTTTCTGAGCAACAAAAAACATAGCACTTTAAGGGACTAGCCTTCTCTATTTAATATGTGTGCCAGGAATTATGAACCCATCATTGAAAAGAAAACTAGAAAACTTGGTCTTTATATGTAAGTCACACTTCAGTTGTTTTCTGAGACATTTACCCTTCAGGGGATTCAATTAAAATAACTAAAAAATATGTATTTCCTAAACATACTTATAATGATTATTCTGAATAAAATAATTATGAATAAGAATACCTACCTATGTGGCTCTATTATAGTTACAAATTGTCAGTGTTTTATTTCCATGTTGATTTGAGACAGAACATTCATAGAATAGACTCAGGCACTACACATCTTACTAGCCTCTTATAGCGTACATTGCAAAGTGTAGCTCTAATTTGGCTTTCAAAGGTTTCTGCATTTGGTCCTATTCTCTACTTTTAGACTATCCCTTATCTCCTCTCTGGAAATCCTCTGCTCAAACTACACTTCCTCTAGGAACATCTAAGTCTTTCCCACTCCTTTGTCTTTCCTCATATATCATTGGCTATACCTAAAATCTCCTTTTCCAGGAAAACCACTAACATTGAAACTGATCTCTTTTCTCTCTCAACTGAAAATATTTATTATCAAGAGATATCTTTTGTCAAGTGATATATTTAATTACAAAACAAATCTAAATTAATTATTATGTTAGGAACAATTCTAGGTGCTATGGTAAATGTAAGTAATACATTTCTAAGTATTCTATAAGTCAAAGGAAAAAGTGGAATTTTGGAGATCTAATGAACAAATGTATGATAAAATTTATATGCTTTTAGAAACATTCATCAGAAAAGAAAAAAAGGCTGAATAAAAGATAGCTAAAAAGTCAATATTTTTTAATTCATAAAATTAAACCCAAGGAAAGTAGAAGGAAGAGAAATAAATGAAAGAGCCAAAGCTATTTATTTAGAAATCAAATAGTACAACAGGAAAAGTCAAAATATTATTATCAATAAAATACAATAAAAATTGTGAATGCTTACAAAAATATATTAAGAAAAACCATCATTCTCAGTGAACTATCTCAAGGACAAAAAACCAAACACTGCATATTCTCACTCATAGGTGGGAATTGAACAATGAGAACAAATGGACACAGGAAGGGGAACATCACACTCCGGGGACTGTTGTGGGGTGGGGGGAGGGGGGAGGGACAGCATTAGGAGATATATCTAATGCTAAATGACGTGTTAATGGGTGCAGCACACCAACATGGCACATGGATACATATGTAACAAACCTGCACATCGTGCACATGTACCCTAAAACTTAAAGTATAATAATAATAAAAAAAAACAGAGAAGGTACAAAATATCAATATCAGAAATAAAAAGGGATCATCACTACAGATTCTATAGATAATAAGCAAATAAAAAGATTTTCCAATAAACTAAAACATTTTAATAAAATTAAAATTTTAAATTTATTATTGTAATTCTATTCCCCTCCCTCAATTTTAGCCAGGTGGTTTCACTGGTGAATTATTTTAAACATTTAAGAAAAAATTAGCACCAATCTGACATCAAATTTTCCAGAGAATAGAAAAAGAGGTAATATTCTCTCATTATATGGGGTTAGAATTACTGTAATACCAAAATTTAACTAGAGCAACAACTATATATATATATGTATATATATACACATGTATCTATGTATGTGTGTGTGTATATATACATATATATACACATGTATGTGTGTGTGTGTGTGTATATATATATATATATATAAACTTGTAAACCTAGAGGCATAGGTCTAAACAAAATATTAGCAGATTAAGTCTGCTAGGACATATGAAAGATAAAATGCAGTCAAGTTGGTTTAATTTCAGAAATGCAAGCTCAAAAAATTAAAATACACACAAATTGATGTAATTAGCCAGAATAAAAGGAAACTATATTCATCATAGTAGATGCATTTGATATAATTCATTACAAGAATAGAAACTTAACCTGATAAAACATCCGCAAAAACCATTAGCAAACATCATACCTAATGGAGGAAATTAAAGGTTTTCCCCTTGCTAATCAAAACGAAAAAAGGATGTTTGCGATCACCACTTCCATCACACGCCATAGTGGGTTTTCCATCCAGTGCAGTAAAATCAGAAAAAGAAATCGTAAATATGCAAATAGAGAAGTAAGAAATAAAACACGTTATTCGCAAATGATATGATTATCCACTTAAAAAATTCAAAGCAATCTATAGAGGAAAATTGCTACAACTGAGTGACTAGCAAGTTTTCTGCATAAAATGTCACATGAAACATAACTTTGCTTTAGAAATCAAGAGCAAAACTTTGGAAAATAAAGTGAAAGATGACTACAATGCTGTTCTAATATAATAGCATCAAATCCATAAAATATCTTGAAATAAATGTAACAAATTATATATAATGTTCTTGAAGATCTCTTATATTTTAACATATTTGAGAAATTAAGGAATACAAAACTCAATGGAGGGATATTTTATGTTCACCAATCAGATGACTTGATTTTGTAAAGATATCAATTCCCAAAATGATATATTAATTCATCATAATCCCAGTCAAAATCCTAGCAGATTTCTTGTTGCTATTGTTTTATTTAAATTGATATGCTGACTCGATTTTCATATGAAAAAAGCAAATGTCTAAAAATAGCCAAGACAATCCTGAACAAGATCAAACTGGAAGGTTTGTAGTAGTAGATATCAAGAATTATCTTAAACCTACAGGAGTAATTACGACTGAGTGGTATCCATAAGGAAAAAAGTGAACTTTTATCTCACACCATACACCAATAATAATTCAGTGGATTATATTTCTAAATATAAGTGATTAAAAATTATAATGCTACCAGGAAAAAATGTGAAAAATTTAAAATATAACCGTGGTGGAGGCAAATCTTTTTAAATAGAATACAAAAAGTATTAGTTACAAAGGAAAGATTGATACATTGAATTTAATTATTATTAAAACTCCTGTTAGTGTAAACCAGAGAGAAAAAAATGTAAGTGGAAGAAGACATTTACAGCATATGTATATATGTGTGTATGTGTATATATATATATATATATTTTTAAAGACTCATTTAGAATATTACAAATGCATACAAATCAATTTAAAAAACATAAGGAAATTAGGCAAAAATCTAAAGAGGCACTCCACAGAAGAGGTTATCTAAATGCTGATAAGTATATGAAAAGCATGTGGCATTATTAGGTATCAGGAAAGACTGAAATTAAAGCCAAAATGTGATACTACTGCATAGAAAGACTGATATTTTTCTAAGAGACAATATTAGGATTTGTGCAATTTAAAAGAAAATAGTTATTTTATTTTATTTTATTGTTACAGTGTAAGGGAAAGATATGAATTAAATTAGCCCATCCTTTCCTTACTTAGATTTCTTGTGCTTCCAGAATCCTATTGCTAGTGCCTGAAATTCTGGAGAAGTTGTAGCTATTATCTCTTCAAATATCGCTTCTTCCTCACACTGTTTAATCTTTTATAAGTTCAATTAGATGTATGTTAAGATGAATTATATCTTCTATGTCTGTTAACCTCTTGTATATTTTCCATCTTTTTGTTTCTCTGGGATGAATTCCAGGCTATTTCTTCAGATATTTATTTCTACGTTGCCCTTTACTCCTTACTTATGTCTAACTCATCTATGAGCAATTTTAATGTTATTTTTGTAGAAATTTTCTTTATTTTTCAAATTTAATTTGCCTTTTAAAGAAAATGTATTATAGCCCTAAAATAAGATTAGATGAATAAATAGGAGTTAGCCTATGAAAGTGAGATGATTGTGTTTTAGGCAAAGGTTAATAAAATAATAACAGCTTCTATTTAATGAGTTATGTGGCTGCCACTGGGCTGATTTCCATAAATTGTTTTCACTTAGACCTTAAAAGAGCCCTTGTAGCATTATCTGTGTTTTTAACAAAAAGAATAAGGCTCAAGGTAAAATAATGTGCACTCATTTTTGTAGTAATTCAGTGGCAAAACTGGACTGTGCACTCTAAAACATTCATTGCTTCTTCTTCTAGGACACATAATCCCTTAGAATAACCAGAATTGTGGTTGCCCTTCAAGGGAATTTGATAATTTCAGGCTAAACTGCACAGTTCTTTTCTCGTAATAAATCAGTTCTGGAAAGTCACCTCAGGAGTATCTTGGGACTTGTGCCTTTATTTCAGCATTGAAGGCCAACTTGCTTACCCCTTCCCACTGTCCTAACCCTAATATTGACTATAATCTAACAAAAACAGCAAAATAAGAGCCTAGCATTCATTGGTATTTACCCTATAATATCTTGTGTTATGTAAGATTTATCTACAGGTGTGATTTGTGAGGTTCATACATATTTATTTGCTTTTTAGTTTAACATCTTCCTTGCTTCACAGTCATATGGTTTGCTCTATTTTTGGGTCATAATTGGGTAAAATAATAGGTTACTTTCCTGGAAATATAGGGAATTTTTTTCTAACCAATGCATATTCAAATTTTTGGATATCTGTTTTTTTTCAACAGATATAATTAAAGGTGAAATTCACCTCCTTTTTTTCCCTCCCTCCCTCCTTCCTTCTTCCCTTCTTAATTACACTGTCTTTTTACAAAGATCAGGACCAGTTACCTTATAGACATCTTTGATTGGTCTCATTATTTCTTCACAATATGGTTTAAAATGTTCTATACATCCTGTATTTGATGAGACTGAAAGCTAAATCTGGCTTAGCTGAATTTCAGTTGGATACCTTGGAAATAATACTTTAAAGATGATACTGTATCTGCCACATGGCATCTCATCAGGAAGCACAAGATGTCTGGCTGTCCTGATATGAATGAATGTTTCTAAGTTTCATCAATGGGTTAAGTTGGCTACAGACATATTTCTTCATTTTAAAGTTGTATTTTTTCTTCTTGCAGTTTTATGTGGGGTGATACTTGGGTGCAATAGCAATAATCAGTTCCTCATCAATCTTTCATTTAATGGTTGCTAATGAACTCTGAAGATTTTCTTGAATCAATTCTTTCAATGGGGTGCACCGATTCCGAATGAATCATTTGTACTGTTCTACTTTTCGACTGTCAGCTACTGTAAATAGATAAACAGTGAATACTTCACTGAGAGCAAAACATCTTAGAGAAAGGGGTACAGCACCCAAATAATCCCCTTTTGGTTACTGATGATTTGGGATGGTTTCATTTAATATTTAAATGACTCTCAAGCATGACTACACTATTCTTTCAGCTGATTAAGCCATGTTAAGCATGAATAAAAAGGAGCATCTAGTTGACATTTACAAGACACTAAGTGACTCCAACAATAACCTGGAATGTAAGTAGATTAATCATAGTCCTGTCAAGTGGAATTCTATGTAGAGCTAGTTTATCAAAGCAGAGTGTAAAGGAATAAAGCAGATACAATTATAGAAATGTAGGCAAAAGAATGCAAGGGATTATCACTTTTTTCTCTAATTCTTTAGATATAAAATCTGGTTTCAATTGCATTATAGAGAAATGAGAAATGTTTAAGAAGCTTCAAAATAACTTGTGTAAAAGAAAGATTTAGCGTTGAAAGAACTCCAAAATGCTTTTTTTTTTTTTTTTTTTTTTTTTTTTTTTTTTTTTTTTTTTTTTTTGAGCAGAAGCAGTATTTCTGTCTGGAACTCTTCTTTAAACCTTATCTTTGTTTTGCAGCTGTAGCTGGAAAGAAGGAAGAGAAAACAACCAAGACAGTGGAGCAAGGTAAAAAAAAATGAAGGAGGTTGACATTATCTTCTTTAGAAAGACAACAACATGCGGAGGAAAGCACTGGATTCAGACAGGCGGAAGACAATAACCTTTAAGTCTATTACTCTTTATCACTGTCCTTGCATGCTTTTCTGTGCCAGGGAGAATGTGAGACAGCAATCTGGGTTGGTCTTTCTTTTGTGTCACTAAACTTTGAATATCAGTTCCAAACAGGAAAACTCCACAAACTGTTTAATTACATCAGGGGACATGCTGAAGATTGTTGGGAATAAGACAATGATCCAGGGGAACTGGTAGACATATTCCTATTTGATTTGTGGTTTTAACACCACCTTACTGATTATAATTTGAAAAATAAAGATGGTCCAATCCTATATATGCAAAACTATTTCTGTTGCTTGAAAAAATATATGTAAAAGTTAAAATGAAGAAAATAACAGCAAAAGTAAGTAGAATATATTATGATATATACTATATTATGACTTCAACTATTCATTCTCCCAAGAGGTCTGAAATTTCAGTGTTATAAATCATAATGGTATAAAATACTTAATGCATTTTATTTGTGTTTATGTAGCTATATCATACATAGATCACTCCAGACTCTGCTTGAGAAAAATGCTACAGTACACTAAACTTAAAACATTTAAAGTGATGTGGCTTCTCTTAGAGCTCAAGTGTGCTAATAACTTTAATTGTTGTTCCCTCATGTCTTTGCTCTTATATAATACTACTATATTTATTGTAATAAATTAAATTAGAACTTGCAATAATTTTATCAAGAAAAAAGTCTAAATGATTTCTCCTTCAAATTTGAGATGCCAGTAAATGTATGAAATCCTAATATCAGAAGTCAAGAACTTTTGACATAAATATATCAAGAAAATCCTTCAATCCCTCACATGTCAAATAAGTAAACTAAGGTTAAGAATTCAGTTAAGTAAAAAGATTGGTTAAGAATTTATTTCCTTGAGGTTTTCAAAATAAAATCCCATTATAATTGCATGGAAAATGTTTTCCAATTTATTTTGGCTTCTGGGGACTCTGAACTTTTACAATTCAGTAGATGTTTCTGTTGGTTTCTTTTTGAAGAAGAGTGGAATTTTAGTTTCTGAAATATAAAGTGGGAGCACTGGATCCTAATTTCAGTGTGTTTATTTATGCATGTTCCTGAGTCTAAATTTATTTTTTTAAAAATAAAGATAATTAACCCTGACTTGCCCATCTGACAAGATGTTGTATAGGGCAAACATGAAAACATATGTGAAAGGATATGAAAATGTGTAAACTTCTAGATAAGCATATGACATATACTAAGGCATTTTTTCTTATAAAATCAATTTCAACACAGATGACGTAAATTATCAAACTACTTTGATTTCATTGAGTTTTACAGCCTTCCCCCTCTAGTATAAAAGTGTTGATTACTCATGACATTCATAGGTTGTTTTCATAGCCACAGTATATCAAAAGAAGATTGACTAGAATATAAAACACCCACACTAATAATAGTACCGAACAGACAATTGATTTGAAAACAGATTGTTTCTTTCTTCTGATCATCACATTGGTGTCAGTTTCGTTAATTCTATAATGTCTCCTCTAGTGGACAAGAGACTGGAAAATGGTTTTTAGAGATATGATCTTACTCCTTCAGATGATTTTATAATTTTGTTTACTAAAATCTTCTTTTATCTTATCAAAGCTTAGGCTCTTGGATTGTGTGAAAAAAATGAGGTTCTTTCAATGGCTATTTTTATATTGACTTAGTAAATCATTTCAATTTTAAATATTGTATGACAATGGCCTCATATTTTTCAACCATAACAATCATAGGAAATAATATATTTGGATATTTTGCATATTTTTATGATAGTATATCTATTACTAATAACTGATATGAAAAATATATATTTTGTGCTTTTAATAAAGTAGTATGAGAAGTAATAAATAATGACATTCTATAAATTTTCTCATTATTCTAATAGTTATGCATAATGCTTTAAGACATATACTTTGCTTTCTTATGTAGTTTTTAGTTATCTTCAGAAGTATAAATAATCTATTATTAGTTTATAATTCATTGAAATATAGTTAAATCCTCTTTAAATATTTATTTTTATTTATTTGTTTAAACATGTGGACTTTATTTAGAAAAATTACGTGATTTTTGTAACTCTTAATAGAGTTTAAGTACACTTTGTGATCTGACTATAATTGTGCATATTGAATCTCTGGACTTAAATACTTATGGATATTCTAGTATCTCAAAATTAAGTTGAAAATTTTATTACAGAATAATGTAGCGTTCAGTTCTCTTAACAATTAAAAATCACTTCGACAGTCAGTTAAGTAGAAACACGACAAAAATATTTTTAGGAAATTAAATAAAATTTGTCTACTAACCATCAAGAATAAATTTTAACACAGTTAGTAAACATTTTATTAAGTATAAAGTTGGAGCGTGTTGATCATAAACGTATCAGAGTTCACTATAATAAAATATTCGACTTTGCCTTAAATTAAGGAATGTTTCAAAATTCATAAATGGGCTAATTTGTGTCCACTTGAAGAGTTTCTTTCTTTGCTTTTGATGCTATTCTGTAAACAATGGTTCCCTATATAATTGTAATAGTGTTTTACATTGTCACAACACCAGGCAAAACCTAAGTGCTATTGCAAGCTTTGTAAACCTGTCACTGTCCTCATCCACCTGATCAGATTCTTCTCTTCTTTGTGTATGCACTGGTCTTTTTGAAATCTGTGATGTGTACTGATTGTAGATTTATTCCATACTTTCAAGTGAATGTTAATAATATCTAAGAGTAATGATTTCCCTGAGAAAACTTTATCCATTTGAATATAGTGAATGTTCATATTTCTCGGTGTACCAAAGTTATAAAAAAAGACAAACAATTTTACATTTAAAATCAATGAAGCAAAACAGAAGATTTAGTTAACACAATTGTATTTAATTATTTGCTTAATATGTATTTATAAAATAACTTATTTGCATATGTTGACTAAGTCATGCTGTTGACCCTCAATAAATGTTAAATTATAATAACAATATTATAGATTCCTGTGAATTCTAAACTTTTTGACAATACTTTGTGCTTTGGTTGTTTAATATTTATTGAGCGCCCACAACTGGCTAGGCGCTGGGGAATGGGTGTGAGGGGCATAGCATGGGCTTCGGAGAGAAGATGGTCTATATGAAGGCAATGCATGAAAACGAGGATACTTTCCTTGTTCATGTTGTTTATATATTTTCAAGAGAACAATTAGTAACTCAATTCTCCACTCCACTGCCTCACTTACTCACATAATACATTTTACTTCTTCTTACTCTTATTTTACTTAATATTATGAAAACAATTTATTCTTATATTTTATCTCATTAATGGGAAATTACTTTCTAGTCCCTTCTTTTCTAACTCTTTCTTCCCACTCACCCTATTCCTTTAATAAGAGACAGATCTAAATCCTACTTACCACAGCAGAATAATACATACTCAATGGAAGTTCATATTGTTACATTAATTTCTCATAGAGGTCTGCTTTCTGCCATGCAATATTTGATTTATGTGATTCAGACATTGGTAGGATTGCCATTCAACATTAAAGAGAATTTCACCCCCCAAAAATGGGCATGTGTGTCAATTATGTTTGTGAGGGAATAATCAACTTTATATGTCCCTTTGACATTCTAGACAAGATTATATAAAAGAAATCAGAAATGTATTATAATGTTCACCATACGACACAGCAAGAAAACACTTTTTATGAGTTTAAGAAGATTATTGAGCTGCTAGTTTCATTTTTTATCTATTAATATTTACTTTCACTCCTACTATTATGCTGAAGCCACAGTGGGTTGTATCTCTTTTTCCCTTAAGAATCTTTAATAGAAAGTATATTACATGCTGCTGCATTACAAAGCTGAGTGGTCAGAGCAAAGATTGTTTCCTGAGAAATTTTGTTTCCTTTTTATTTATTTTTTCTTTTATTTACAGATTAGCTTTCCACTAAAGGCCTATTGATGAAAAAAATGAATTGGTATACATTATCTTAAATAAAGTTCCTTATCATCAATTGCTTTTCCAGATTCTGGACTAAATTAATGAAATTTGTTTCATACTCTAAAATTAAATCACAGAAATAATCTGAAACCATCAGCCGTATGTAAAAATGCATTGTTACTGTATTCTCATTGTAAATTAAGTTACACATTTCAGGTCAAGTAATTTTAGTAATGAAAACGAACATTTTATCAATATTCTATACAACATTTACCTGCATCTTAGTGACTATTACTGTCCCAATTTTTATAGACCAGTGATATATTACAAGCTAGTTGTAAAGCAATGCTTTAAAAGTCAAAATTTCACTCAGATCTTGGAATGTCAAAGTAGTAGTTAAAAAATTTTTCATCATTATGTCCTGAAAAGTCTGGGTTTTACTTCACTTGATTTTTATACAGAAAAAAAAGGAAAAATTCTTTCCCAAACAAAGCATCTACATTCTCATCAAGCCTTTACATTACATTCCATGGTCAAAAATTCTTAACTTGGAGTTAGCACTTACAACTGTGGTCTTCAAGGAAGAAATAATTGATGATAGCCAGTGGCAATTATAAATGTTAACCTGCTTAAACTATAGAGCACCGAGCTATCTCGAAATAAAACTTTGGGCTTAGTGTAGCTCTATCAATCATTTGTTCTGTGACTGGGCTACTTATTTGCCTTGCACTGCCTTTTTAAAATAAGCAAATATTATTGTATTAAGCCATCTCGAAAGGACCTTCCATCTCTAATATTGTTCAATTCTCACCTGTAAAGCATGTTTTCCATACTCAAGACATTTCCACATTGCCCCCAATGCTGAAGAACAAGCTGTCTTCTGATTGCAAGTGCAATCAATCAACAGGAAAGTCCAGTTTAGATTATAAAATGAAAATATCTTAAAATAGTATTTAAATCTACTAAATGGAATGATAATATTTAAAGTTTTGCTGATATGTTACAGTACACTTAAATTTCAAAAACATCTCAGGAACAAGACATGCTATTGGGTACCAAATTAAATGACATAAAATGCTTTAAGTAAGGTTGTAAGCATGAGAATTAGTAATAATGGCACACAGGATATAGAAATTATGCCCTTGATACACACACCAAAAAAAAACTATAAAAAATGGAACAGAAGAACATACTGTCTCTGGAGATAGGATAATGTAGATAACAACTGTGTGTGACTGGTGGTTTCTGATTGTTTTTACAACATGGCAATAATGACTTTGTACTGTCAGTCAGTTTTTCAGTACGTATTATATTCTCTTAGCAAAATTTTGCAAATTCATTGGTACAATGGCAGGAAAAATTTGGCTTTAGGATCTTTAAATCCTTATCACTGGAAGCATACATTTAAATTCCTTAGAGGGTACCACAAGTTCCTTTGCTACCAAGCCTCAGTGTGGCTTTCCAGCCGAGGCTCACTGCTTCTACCCCACTTTCTCCATTCAAGAACAACATGAGCTTTCACACTCCATGGTATTCTTATGCTTTTTTTTTTTATGTTTGAAATGCCTTTCTAATTCTTCTTTCATTCCATATCTTATCAGTTTTTGAATCCATCACAAATGCCAGTGTTTCTGTGAAGTCTTCTTTCATTTTCTCAGGTCAAGTTTGCCAGTCTTTCTGCTATGCACCCAGAGTTCTGAGCCCTCTATCATCGTATTTAATTTGTCTATGTGGTTGCATCACAACACAGTTCGAACTCCACACAATATTCCTTATTTTTCTAGCTCCCAGTAGAAAAGAGACACTCAACAAATATCTATTAAATATAATATGGTTTATCTTTTAAAACACAAACTTGTGTCCTCCTTTTATAATATCGTTTTCAAGAGAAAGGACTCAAGGGGTCCTGGACGTCTTTATCCACAGGGGAGGCACTCTGTCACTCTGGCAAGCACAACACAAAGAACAGTTTCTGGTTTGTTGAAATGGCATCGGCTTTTATTTTACTCCAACCAAACCCTTTTTGAGAGTCTTGGACCTCAATTTTCTTTCTGTGTTCGTGTCCATCACAAAGATTGCAATACAGTTAATGTGGAAATTTTTAAAAAATTTAATAAAACTCTAAAATATAAAAAATCAGATTCAACAATACCTAAAAAGAATTATACATATTCCAGATATGCAAGTCTAGTTTGACATTTGAAAAGTGTTTAAGTAATCAATAACATCAACAGGCTAAAGAAGAAAAAAACACATGACCCTATGAATAGTAATGGTAAAAGCATTTGAGAAAATCTAGCACCCATTGATGGTTAAAAACTCTCAACAAACTAGGAATAGACAGAAAATTCTTAAACTTGGTAAATAATTCTTATAAAAATCCTACAGCTAACATTCTATTTAATGGTGTGAAATTGAAAGCTCTCTCTTGCTGAGGTCAGGAACACGGCAAGGATGTTTGCCCTCACACCCCTTCATCAACATTATACTAAAAGTTTTAGCAAATGCAACAATATAAGAAAAGGAAATAAATGGTATACAAGTTGGGAAAAAAAATAAAACTGTATTTGTTGAAATATGACTTATTTAAGTAGAAAATTCCAAAAACTTCCTGGAACTAATCACAGAATATATAACAAGGTTTCAGGGCACAAAGTTAATATGCAAGTCAGTTACTCCCATATATCAGTAATGAAAAATTTAAATGAACAAGATTAAAAACACAACAATCACATTGGCACCAAAAACATAAACACTTAGGTATATTTTTTAAATTATGTGTAAGACCTGTTGGAGGGAAACCACATAAAAGAAATAAACAGAAACTAAATAAATTGAGAGATACTCCGTATTCATTGATAGAATGACTCAGTTTTGTCAAGCTGCCAATTATTCCTAAATTGAGCTACAGATTTAACACAATTCCAAAAAAATTCTAGCAAGTTATCTTGTGGCTATTGACAAACTAATTCTAAAGTTTATATGAAAAGGCAAGAGACCCAGAAGAGCCAACACAGCATTGGAAAATAAGAATTAAGTGGCAAACTGACACTACTGAACTTCACAACTTACTGTAAAAATACAGTAATCAGGACAGTATGATATTAGTGAAAGAATAAATAAATCAATGAAAGAGAATAGAGAACTCAGAAATGCACTCACAAAAATATAATCAGCTGATCTTTGACAAAAGAGAAAAAACAATTTACTGGAGAAAGGATAGACTTTTGAACAAATGGGTGTTGCAACAACTGGACCTCCATAAACAAAAATAAACAAAAACCTTCAAAAATAGACTTTACATCCTCCACAAGAAAATTACCTCAAAGTGGATCATAGACCTAAATGTAAAACATAAAACTATAAAATTCCTGGGAAATAACATAGAAGATTTACGTGTCCTTGGGTTTGACAATGACATTTTAAATAAAACACCAAAGACAAAGTCCATGAAAGAAAAAAATTATAAGTTGGGCTTATAAGATATAAAGATGGGAATAAGCATATGAAAAGATGTTCAACATAACATGTCATTAGATTAAAACAATGAGATACCACTACACACCTATTAGAATAGCTAAAATCCAAAACACAATACAAAATGCTAGGGAGGATGTAGAACAACAGAAACTCTCATTCTTTGCTTTTGGAAATGCAAAAAGACAATTTGGCAGTTTCTTAGAAAACTAACCTTACTCTCACGATGCAATCCAGCAATTATGCTCCTTGGTATTTATCCAAATAAGCTGAAAACTTATGTATATGCAAAAACCTGCACACTAATGTTTATATCAGCTTTATTTGTATTTCCTAAAACTAGGAAGCAACCAAGATGTCCTTCAATAGGTGAACAGATAAATAAATTCTGGTACATTAATACAATGAGATTTTTATTCAGTGTGGAAAATACATGAGCTGTCAAGCCATAAAAATACATAGAAGAACCTTAAATTATATTTCTAAGTGAAATATGCCAATGTGAAGAGTCAACATGTTGTATAATTACAACTGTGTGACATTCTGGAAAAGGCAAAACTATGGAGAAAGTTAAAAACTCGGTGGTTACTAGAGTTTGGGGAGAAGAGAAGGGTGAATAGGTGGAGCATAGAGAATTTTTAGGGTAATGAAATTATTCTGAATGAAACTACAATGGCAGATATGTGTCATTATACTTTTGTCAAAATCTATAAGATGTATAAAACTAAGCGTGAACCCTAATGTAAACTATGGGCTTTGGTTGATAATGATGTATCAGTATTGCTTCTTGGATGGTAATAAATGTACCACACTCTTGAGGGATACTGATAGTGATGGAGCCTGAGTGTGCTTGAAGAGGGTGTATTAGTTTGGGCTGCTGTAACAAACTGCCATAGACTGGGTGGCTTATAAACAACAAAACTTTATTTCTCACAAATCTGGAGGCTGGAAGCCTAAAATCAGGCTCCTAGAATGGTGATGCGCTGTGAGAGCCCTCTTCTGGATTGCAAACTGCTGTCTTTTTGTATCCTGACATGCAGAAAGAGGGCAAGAGAGCTCTCTGGGGTTCCTTTTATTTTTCTAAGGCCGCTAATTTGATTAATGAGGGTTCCATGCTGATGACCTAATTATCTGCCAGAGGTGCCATACCATAACATTGGGAGTAGGATTTCAACATAAGAATTTTGAAGGGACACATTCAGTCTGTTACAGAAAGAATGTACAGGAACTCTGCACTTTCTGGTTAGTTTTGCTGTAATCATAAATCTACTCTAAAAATTAAGGTCTATTAATTTTTTTAAGTGCATGGAAATCTCGAAGAATTAGTCCAGTTCACTAAGTTAATTTTGAAGTATATTTTGAAATTCTATACCATGAGTAGCAGAAAGATATATTAAAAGCCTCCTTTATTTTGATTATGTTAATAATTACTCAGTTAACATTTTTTCTTATATTCAATTATATTTCTTCAATTTTTCAATATATATCATCTTATAAATTAAGTTTCAATTTGAACAGTTACACTATAATGAGAATGATTCTTGAGATCCCACATAAATGTGTTTTAGGACAGGATTTCCATTTTGAAAAGTTCAAAAGACAATATAGAATATAATGAATAACATTGTCATAGAAATAAAGAATGTATTATATTGTAAATGGATGATCAGAGGTTATTATAAAAAATAAATGGGCATAAACGTGTAATATATGTGTGTGAGAGTACTGAACTTTGGAAAGTCACTCAAAATTTCTTAGATAACAAAAAAAATAAAATGCGAGGTAAACATTAGATTTAAATATATGTAATTTTCTTTTTTGTCCAGGAAAACTATCAGGTATTGGCCATTTCATTTTACTTGACACTTTTGCCACACTAAGATTACAGATTGGAAAATGGCTAATCATGAAAGATGTTTATAATGATGATCAGGTTACTGTGTAAAGATTTGACAGTAAGTTTCCTGATAAAATGTGATCAGCACAAAATTTGGCAAATTTATTAACTCATTCAGCAGATAGTTGTGGAATTTCGAGTATGTGTTAGACTACCTAGTCCCTGCTTCAGACATATGCTTTGCAAGGCTGTGGCAGGCTGGCAGTTATGAAGAACGTTGATGTTATTTGGTGATTCAGATATGCACCCTGTTCACTTTTAGGAACAATTCGTGGTGATATCTACTTTATAATCCAGGATGCTCCCAGAGGCATAGTGTAGCAGTTTAACACTAACTTTGTCATCTCATAACCTGGGTTCAAATTTTCCATTCCAATTTGCTAGCTGTAACCTTGGGCAAGTTACTTATCTCTTAGCTTTAGATATCACATCTATAAAATTATGGATAATACCTACCTCTTTGGAGACAGGTGAGAAGTTAAAGCAATCTTATGTTAAAACTGCCTAACTACACAAAATAATGCTTTATCATTATACGTGGATACAGGAATTTCCTTGAGCCCTGCCCTCAAGGAAATTACAGTATTGTAATAAAGTTATTATCTTAATTTAAACATGGAAGCTTTGACATCTTAAATTGATGCGACTACACTAGAAAAATTTCCATGACTAATAAAAGTTTCTTTGAAAAAGTATTCTTTAGTGGTTCAGTAGCCAACCCTGTCCCTAAGATATCCTAGTTCATCTCATCTCCCCAACATTAAAATAGAAATTAATAGAATGCATATCTAATTTCTTATCAAATAAAGGAGGGCTAATTTTATGTTTTTTTATCTTTACATATTGCTGATCTTTCTGAAAGAGCTAGATAGAGATGAACTAAAGCGCACTCTACTAATTTTGATTAGTAGTCAGATTATTAAGGCGCATAAGGATATCAAAGTGTGTATATATGAATACTCCAATGCTTGCAGCCAAGCTACACAGCCTCAAAGCCAAGTAATTATGAAATTGAACCAGAATTTAGTCAAAGGAAAAGGTTATTTAGATTGTTTCAAGAGAAGCCCCTCAGCTAAGGTAATTTGAAGAACTATACTACTATAAGGAAGAGCTTATCAAAAAGACTAGAATACTGACACTACTGCATAAGACTGTTATTTCGCATTCTTATGCCATTGTATATGTCACTGTTTTAACACGCCAGTACAGCCCAGCTTGTCTAGAATATACAAGTGTAATTGAAGGAAGCTCTTCAAAGAAGTATTTACAAAGTGTTATATAGTATTTTCTAGTTGATGCTTTTGGAATTCACTTATTCTCCGTCCCCCAAATATGTTAAATATATAACTAAAATTTGAGAGAATAGTCTAATTTCCCTTATTTGCAATTTCTTGAGGAATATCTTCCCACAGTCTTCACGTACTGACAACATTGTTCAGATGTCATTCAAGAAAATTTTATATTATGCTTTTTAATTAGGTTGTCCAGTTAGAGATAGAGGATTGCATAGGCTGCAAAATTTTATTCTTTTTAAATAAAACATAAAGACTATGAAATACATGAAATGAAAGTCCCAGGTTTAAAAGGATAGCAATGTATAGATATAATTCAACTGGAAATGCTGTAAAGATTTTAAAACACATATTCAGGAAAAAAGTGTAAAATGTTAAAAAACTATATTTACCGAGTTCTTTAGCCCATAGAATACAGAACAGTTAAATGTATCATTATGACAAAGAGGAAGTTAAAGATGGTGTCCTGACCAAGTTATATTTAATTACAAAGTTAATGAACAGTGTCTACAGTAAAATTAGTCTGTTATATCTTTCAGAAGAATTCAAATTTACTGTTACATAAAGCACCAATATATTATTATTTCCTTCATGATAATTATAAACACAGTATTTTAAATCATTCAGGCAACTTGAAAATTCTGTCTCTGTATTTACTTATAAGTTTTATATATTGGAGTTTGTAGTAGATTGAAAATATTATAAAATATCTTTTCTAAAATATTCTGGATTATCAAAATTGCATTCGAATTAAAATAAAACAGAGACATTCATGTAAGGGATTCACATATTAACTATTAAAACAATTATGCAATTAATCACTATTAACTTTAGGAACAGTGCAGTATCATATTAGGAAGCAACCACAAGATGTTATGAGACAATTTTATTTTCTTTTTTGATGCTGTGTGATGGTGTACATTATAAGTTACACTCTGGGAAATTATCAGATACCGTTGCACTTTCAGATAAAGCTCGCCAGGTGGTTCTTTACAATTATTCTTTCCATCAGAAGAAAAGTCCAAAAAGTTTGGCGTGTTGGTATTATTCATTATGTTCGTGAAAAAATATCTCAGATCAGCGAGCATCTTATAACTACAAAAGAGAAAGAGAGACAGTTTTTGAAGTTATGTTTCTGAGCACTTCAGTAGAGCGAGCTGGGTAAGAAAGATTAAGAATTTTGAATTTGGTTCTTTACAGAACCAAGGGATCTTAACTGCCTGATAATTTTGTTAGAATCCTTTACACTTTCCAATTTCACTTTCTTATTTTGTTCTAGCTCTGTTCGATGTTGACACCAAGCCAGAAAGCTCCAACAAAATATTTTTATTAACATTCTCATTAAATGTCCCTAATGATAAAACTGAATTTATACTTGATCATTCAGAGCAATGAATAATAAATAATAGGCAGATCAATGGTATTAATAATTACTGCTGTTTCCTTTAAACAGATGAATACTTGTAGTGTGGATTCAAAATGTTTATGCTTGTGTCAGGAACTAACTCTAGGGCTGATATCCTCTGTTATAAGACTTTCCATTATTTCAGTCTTTTGTCTTTTTCATGAGCCTCTTTTCTCAAAGAATTCTTGTAGAAGGAAAAGGAAACACTATTGCCATATATACCTTTTATATTCTACGGTACAATTAAAAGTAAAAGCTCTTTGCTACTTATTTTTGGTTAAATATACTCAGGCCCATAACTAAAACTGGAAAATTCCTGGATGCATTGCTATTGAGTATTATTATCAAAATGAATAGTTTTTATCTCAGATTATTTAAAACTTGACTTATATAACTATTTTGATCATAATCTGTATTTTAAATTTTTAAAGGTCTGGCAATAGTACATCAAAATGTATAAAGTTAAGGCCATCACTACCAATATATAAATGATATATCAATACAGACAAATTATATGAGATTGGATTTGAAACATGCTGGTAAAAAGGACAGCTGAGAACATTAGTCTTAGTGTGTGGGTGTGTTTTCACCAGTCACATATTATTAAGAAAATAATTGTTCACTTTCTGGTTTATTTTGCTTTTATATAATTAGTTTACTTAAGTCATGTCAATCTGTGTGAACAAAGCAAATAAAATTATTTTGGGGCCTTTAAAAAAATGCTACTAGTTATATTGATAGTTTTCATTTATAAGGAATACTGTAGGTTGCTTTGCAGCACCTGTAAGTGATCTGCACTTCACCTGTTTTTTCCAACTGCTTGCTGGACGTTTCCTTTTGGGGTGTCTTGTTGACATATGAAACACAATACATTCAAAACAGAAATAATATCTTCCTCCAAAGACCTCTCCTTTTTACATTTTGTATCTCAGGTGAGGGAAAATTATCCTACTGTAAACCAAGTAAGAACTCTAAGAACAATTCTCAGCTTAAAAAGCAAGAACAAAAACAAAAAACCCTAATACATGGCCGGGCATGGTGGCTCATGCCTGTAATCCCAGCACTTTGGGAGACCGAGGTGGGCAGATCACTTGAGGTCAGGAGTTCGAGACCAGCCTGGCCAGCGTGGTGAAAACCTTTCTCTACTAAAAATACAAAAATTAGCCGGGCATGCTGGTGGGTGCCTGTAATCCCAGCTACTTGGGAGGCTGAGACAGGAGAATCACTTGAACCTGGGATTTCAGTGAGCCGAGATCGCACCACTGTACTCCAGCCTGGCAACAAAGCAAGATAAAAGAAAAAAAAAACCATAATACATCTACTTACATTTATGCAATTAAAATGGCATTTCCTGGCCAATGAAATTCTACCCAGTTTATAAGCCTAAACCTAAATGGCATATTCTCAGTGAAAACCTTCCCCAATTTTAAAATTAGAATTAATAAATTGTTTCCCTATTATCTATATAACTTTACTGGAGTACTTATCACAGGGTCAAATATTTTGCTGTTTGTTGGTTAACCATCTTTTCACAACTATTTCTACATACAGGCCATTTCAAAACTTAGTAGTGTAAAACAACAGCTGATTTCATGTTGTTCATCATTTAGTAGGTCAGGACTTCAGGAGGATAAAGAGGCCATTTTCACTTCATTATCTCATGTGATTGCAGTCAGATGTCCGGTTGGGCTGCAGTTATGTAAAATCACTGACTCCTGTATGTGAAGGATGGCTCTCTCAGAGGGCTGGCAGTTGATACTAGCTGTTGGCTGGGAGCTCAGCTGGGGCTGTTAGTTGGACTGTTAGTTGGACTGCCTAGATGTAGCCTCTCCAGCATGGTGGTGTTAATTAGATTACTCACATGGCAGCTGCATTTCCCAAAGCAGGTGTCACTAGATTAGCAGGTGAATACTGCATGACCTTTTGTGATTTAGCCTTGGAAGTCACACAGCATCACCTCCACTTCTGTTGGTTGTAAATGGCCTACAGAGCAAAACTGATAGATCTTCCCTGTCCAGGCCTCGTGTTTGCTCTCTGTTTCTCTAAAATGTGTCTTTCTTTCCATTTCATGTTTGCAGGTCTAATTTCTTTCCCTCATCAAGTTCTGCCTCAGTACTACATGCTTTCTTACATCCTTTACTGAGCCCATTATGCAACTACTGGAGCCAGTACTTATGTGCTTGAGAGCATAGATATAGTGGTTCAAATCCAAGGTCTCCTATTTAAAGATCTTGGAAAGTTATTTAATCAATTTATGTGAAAAGTAGAAATAATAACAGAACCTATATACCTAATGGAGTTTTGAGCACTGAATGAGAAAATGGTAGAGAACTTTGCCTGTCACATAGTAAGTAGACAATGTTAGCTATCATTCTTGCCATATCTTTCCTCTTCAAAGCCCATATCAGTTTACATGTACCTTTTTTATATATATGGCATAGTCTGTACTTGTGATAGAAATTCATGGGCTTATTTTCTATTGTTTACATATTTAGTCCAATGTCTTATAGCCAACATATGCCTGGAGACATCTGTATTGTGAGTGTCAACTCAGATGCCCTGTAATCTTTAAGCCTCAGTATACAAAACACATGAAGAAACTTGCATATTTTTTCTCTCTTATTCCTTGTAACTTTTTCTTCCCATGATCTCTCTTGCAGAAATTAGAAAAGAAAAATCTGGGAAGACTTCTTCAGTTCTGAAAGATAAAGGTAACAGTATTAATTTAATATAATATTACAAATTTATTAGGAAATATATATTATTGAGAACACAGTACATTAGCAGCATCCCCTTTGCAAATATGTAAACCAGAACTGCAGAGGTCACATGCATATTTTTAAAAACTTGTATTTATTTATTTATCCCTAAAATTATTTCTTCTCACTGTTACCTAGAAAGTGCTCTGATTACAATTCCCAAAAAGAAAAGAAAGAAAAATAAAAAGAGGATTTTTTTAGAAAAAGGTAAAAAATATAGAAGGGAAGTAAAGAATATTAAGAAGCACTTATCCCCAAATTCTCCGATTTTCTCCTTTCTATTCCTAAAATATATATTTAGTGTATAATATGTCCCAAGCACTTGATAAACATTGGAGATGATGATGACAACAAAAGTGGTAAAGCTACAAATAGGAAGTAAGATTTGGTAATTAGAACTCTGCATTCTGATATTTTCAAATGCTCTGAGGTATATTCTGCCTGCTTTAGTCTTGTCACACTCTATATTGCTATGAAAAAGCATGAAATTCTTAATTAAATTTTGTAACTTCCATCTCCTGAATGGACTAACTGCCTTTCCTCTTTGCCTATGTAAATATTTAACCTGATCTTAAGAATAATGTCCACATAAAGCATTAAGCCTTCTGTACCTATTTCAGCCTTCAGTGAGTCCCCTCTCTTCTGAATGAACACACTTGTAATATTTATAATTTATTCTATAGTACATATATGTGTGTTATATATATGTACTATAATATATAATTTATTATATAAATGTGTGTAATATATGTGTATATAATAAATTAACTAAAATTCATCTATTTAAACCTCAGGGTCTGATATTATTCACCTTAAGTTTTTGTGTGGACTGAGCAGTGCTATATTCAATAATTATCCTGCATCTAATATGCAGTAATTAATTCAGATACTAGACACAAAGGATGCAAAAAAAGCATAGACTATAATCTCTGAGAAGTTACAGTATTAATAACATAATTAAAATTATAACAATCATAAAGGAGGTATGTAGGATGCTATGAGAGGGTGTAATAGGAGATTTTGATCAATTTTGTGTGACCAGAAAGTTTTTTCCTGAAGAAATAATATGAAATGTAAATGAGAAGGTGACGAGTTAGCCTGGTAAAGGTGTGGGAATTGTTTGGAGGAAGTCCAAAAGTGGTGCATCTACTCTTTGCCAGGCATCTTGATACCTACTTTACATATTTGTTTCAGCAAAAGGTGCTAGCTGCCTCAATATTTATGAACAAGGAATGTGAGGTCTAGCAATATAAGTTACTCAGTGTCACACAGTGGGTAATAGGGAAAGGTAAGAGTCAAAGTCATCTCTGTCCCACTTTAAATTCCATTTTTTCATTTTAACACAGACACTGCTTGCGTCTGAGAATAGGGGTCTTATATTTGTATTCATAAAAGCACTTTTGCTTTGGGTGTAGACCTTATAAAAACAAAAAAAAATCTATTTGGCATAGATGCATTGGACATACACTGTGAAAAATAGTCTTAGTCCTTTTGCTATTGGAGTAACTACACTGAATTCTCAAAGATGGGTTTAATCTATTTTTCTTTAGTGATTACCTGTATTTTGCGACAGTTCCATTCCCAGCCTCCACTCTCATGTAATATGAAAATCAATAAAAACAGCGTCCTTGATTTTGTGAAAACCAAAATTGTCATGAAAACATACTATCAGGAAACAATATACATATATAATTTGCAATTCACAATTTGTAAAATCTAAATATTTTCTTCTTCCATTGTCATATGGAAGACATTTGGGGGGTATTAATGTCTTTATTTTAGTCTGAATTTATGTCACAGGAATATTTGAATCACATGTTATTGTTCACTATGAAAGCAGCTCAAAAGAAAGGTTGGGGCTTAACTCCAAAGCTACACTTTGGGCAATGATAATTATCAAAACTTTTAACTATTACTTAAAATCTTCACATGTGCCAAAGTTTAAACTAGTTGGAAGAATAATTGTTAAAATCTGTCCTGGAAAACATTATCTGGAGGAAATAAATCCACACGGACCACTTCATTAAGTAGGCTCTTGTAATTTCTAATATTGTTGCAATTGTATATTTTATATCATCCTAAATCAATAATCGCATGCTGCAAACCTTATATACATAATTTTCCAGTGATTGAAAATTTTAGAGAAAATAGTAGATAATTTTACAATTGACAATCCTTTCTGAAAAGATTTGCTCAATGTGAAATTATCTACTATTTTCTCTAAAATTTCAATCACTAGAAAATTATGTATATAAAGGTTTGCAGCATATGATTATTGATTTAGGATGATATAAATATATCTACTTTTTAATTCAAACTGCATTAATGCCCCCAGAATGCCTTTGTTGTATATGTTGAATACTGTTTTAGAAGAATTTCATTTTTTTCTGAATATAATTTATCATTACTAAGTATCAAAGACAAAATTTTAATATTACTTATAAGATTTTAGGGACTTCAAAAGCCTCTGCAGTGTTATTGTTTTTGGAGAGTCTCTTTGAAGCCTGCTGCTAAACTGTGGCAGAATCAGAATGCAGCAATTTCACTTGCTAAAAATTCACTTATCTTATTAGAGTTGTATTTTGTCAGTTACTTCTATTAAACCTCTAAGAGATTACCCACATATGCCTGTTACTCATACATTCCACCTGCATGTGTACATCCAAATTCATTTTAAAATGATGCTTCAAGTTTAAAACCAGCATTATTACAAGGAAATCATTTGGAGCCACATTTATCAGAGTTGTGATAACCATGAGTCACTTGGGCATTCAGAGATACATTATTAGGCTTTTGCCTTTATGTAAGGACATATAGAGAGTTCTAGGGATGACCGTTGCAAAGAAAAATAAAAACAGGAGAATGATATGTCTTGCTAACTTTTGTTGCTGGTTCAGTTATTGACTTTCCTGGACCAGTGGACTCACTTAAGCCTTTTCAACACACCCACAGGGGCATAGTCCTGCTTTTGAGGTCTTGACCATCCAGAAAACAGAAAATCCTGTTAGTGACCCATGATATTGCTTATCTTCCTTGTGGCATTCAACCCTATCCCAGATAACTTGTTTCTAACTCCTGGTCTGACATATCTGAGTATGGAAGATTCACCTACGGACTGAGAAACAGCAAACTAAATCCAAAGAGGCAACACAGTAGTTAAGTAATTTCTCCTCCTCTGAGAACAAAATAATAGCACTTTTAGGTTTCTCTGTTATTGGAGTAATGCAAGTGGACATCAGAATTATTGACTAGTTTTGCGCCCCACGTCTGTGTATGTTTGGATATAATGGCAGAGGAATCTTGACAGAACTGATCTTCTTTTACTGATGCTCAGGACCATGCAACTTATGACCCCCCAACTTCCATTTGTCCTCAACATGTTTTTCTTGGCCATTTCCACTCAACAATTCAAAGCTAGAATTAAGGTTGGGGTAACTTGTCTGAAGACTTCGAAACTCCTCCCCAACCATGCTGTACTTCATCGTGGATACTAACCCAGTTCCTCATTACCTTTGTCTCTGGGGGTAGTGTAAGGCAGTGGCAAATCTGAAACCATTTTCCTATCCCTTAGGGAATTATTTTTCCGTAACAATGTTCTTCCTCAATAATTTTGACAGAGTGCCACTTTATATCCCAGCACCATTAAACACTTTATAGGCCCTGATAATCAAGAACCATAAGTCATCCTATAGGCTTTTGGACAAACACAAAGAAACTACTATATTTTAAAAAATGTTTTCCAATATTCTGCTTTTGACAAACAAGATAGATAAGCTGAAAAGTGGCTTAAGAGTTGACTCAAACCACTGATGTATCTCTCCTTCCTAATGCAGAAGTGCGGGGTTTCCATGTAATACTCTCTTCACTTTTTTGTCAGATTTAATATCCTCCTCACTTCCTTGGGTAGTTAGAGATTCCTCAGAGAAGTCTGTGGACTTCCTAAATTGGGACAAAAGCCCCTGAGGACAAAGTGGATGCTGAGAATAAATGATCTGTAGGAAAGTCCGTGCAAGTGATGACTCAGCCTAGGAACCGAAGGCATCTTGCCAGTAGCAAACTTGGAAATAGAAATCACTTTTATTTTCTGAGATCATTCTCCAAAGCTTACGGTATTGGGTTTATAATCTTTGAATGCCCTATAAAAGTGTATCTGTTATTCCACCCTTTCCTTCTCTCTCCACTAAAGTCAATGTAGTTCTGTGGGCTCTCATTCTAGGTCCTGTATTTTATAACTACTAAACCCTCACACAAACATACACACTCACACATTTAGATCAACATGCTGTATCTTGAATTCTGAGATTCGAAGCATTGCACTCTCCCGCCCCACTGGGAGTCTGTTTCCACCACCACTTCTCATTTCACAACACATTAATCCTTTTGGTTTAGCCAGGAAGTGCAAGAGCAGTAAATTACCCCCATCAGCTTGAAAAACAGTTAATGAAGCTTTCCAGTGTGTTTGTTCAATTCATGGCTCTTGATTTCATCTTCATATGCTGAAGTATAGAAAAAAATAGCCCTATTTATACATAGCACCATAAATAGCAACATGGGCATTTATTTGTCACCAAAGACATTAAAAAAATTCTACATGCTTATGGATATCTAAAGCTACAGCTTACCCGACAAGAAAATTTTGCTTTGAAAGATACAGTTCTTTTAATAAAACCTCAAAATCAATTCTTAATACATCCAAAACTATCTGGACTCAGTTAATTCTAGGTGATTACTAGAGTGGCATCTCCATTTACAAGCACTATCATCATAGTTCCTGTATTTTCACCCAAAAAATATGGTGGGAATAGAAAAAGGGGCTGAAAGGATAGATCTTTTTCTTTCCCTTGTAATTGCATTAAAAGTCATTTTCATCCATAAAATATATATTAAGCGTTAATGTTGCAGAGGAAGCATAAAATGTGTTTATGTTTTATTTTTTATTAGGCTGTTAAATATAATGATGTTCAAAACATTGCCCATATATGCGTCTGGAGCCCATGATATGGTCTGAATCACATTGAAGATGTGTTTGGAAGGTGGTAGAATAAGTAAAGTTTTATTTGAGTTACTTCAACCAAGGCCTTCATTTTGAAGACTTTAAAAGTTTATAGGTAAAATTGTCTCCTAGCTGAAATTGTCTCTCAAATTTTATTTTAGTCTCATTCTCAAGTTTAACTTGAGTCTGAAGACTAAAACACCACTACATACATGATATGTGCAGGATTTTCTATTTGGTTATTTTTTTGACAAAATGTGGGCTAAAAGAAATAAACTAGCTTTGTGCTGATTAAACAGTTTTGGAAGACTTCTGCATGCTGAAGTCATGTGATTTTTAAAAATTACAGATAAATAAGGTCCTATCCATCCAAATACTCATTCTCTTAAATAAACAAGTAGATTATAACTTGTTGAACAACTTATGTTTGTGCTAAGGAAAAATGATCAGTTTATGGCTTATTGTATTCTATACTGTTGTTTCTTTGTCCCTATATGAGTAAAATCATTTTTAAAGTGCATTATAAAATTTCCACTTACTTTCAGCTCACTGATACTTTCAGCTTACTGACTTCATTATATAGATATCTGAAAATCTCTTTGTCTTGGCTTCAAATAAATGTCCGATGTTTCTTTTCAGAACCTATTAAAGAGAAAGAAGAGAAAGTTCCAGCTTCCCTGAAGGAAAAAGGTAATATTATACAATGAAATGTGAAGCCACATTGATCTGCCTTTTGCATATTAAGTTATTTGCAACAAAATAATGAATCATTTCATTTTCAGGCTCTCAAAACCATAGCTTTAATTTGCCTTCATATGTTTTTAAGCAAAAGAAAAAAGATTTATATTCCATCATTAAATTATAAATTGCACTATGAAACAAAAAATGAAAGTGTAGCTGCATCAGAAATACTGCAAAAATTTTAAAAACTCTTATGCTATTCTGATTCCATGGCTCTGTAGTGAAATGGAGGAATCTACATTTTATAAATATCCAAAAGGGAATCTTAGGAATAGCCATGGAAACCAAAGATTTAAGATAAAATGAAATAGTAAAAATTTCTCAGTGAAATATTTTGATTCTGTAAGTTCATATATAATAGAATCCTAAACATATTGTATAGCTAGGAGGAACTTAGAAACTGTAGTCCAATCCTTTTGTCTTACAGACAAATGAAACCCAAATAGTCAAGACCTTTTTCAAAGTTGTGGTTTGTAGTGGAGACAGCATTAGAACTTCAGTCTCCTAAATCAAGCACTGTCCTTTTTCTAATGTGCCATGTTGCATCTCTAGCCTTTCCATTGTGATAGGCTTGAAGTAAGATGGATTCTGATATGCTATACATCAAATTATGTCCCCTAAAACACAAATAAACTTGCCAAATTCAACATAAAACATTAAATTTCTAACTAATCCAAGTATATTCTGTGGGCATGGCATTGTGCTCAGAGTTGTCTAATATTTCCTGGTGTCAAAGTAAACAGTAAAAATTTTCCATTGTGCCCATATTAATGAGTCACTGAAATTATGAAAACCATGTAATATACTTACTATTGTGAATGTTAGAAGAAGAGCCTGTTTCCCTGTAAAATATTGACCACACTTAGTAGAGGGACTTAGCTGTGCAACTTTCATCTTACTGGGATTTTTTTATTGATAAGAGAAGGATTTCTGGTGAGCTTACATAAGCATGGATTGGAGTTGGAAGTGGTATGGAGATTAGCGGGAGAGGAAAGCTGACAGAAAGATCAGTAAGAGGAATGAAGAATGCATGGAGAGCCCCCATTAGTGAGTGTGGCAATGTATAAAACTATAGCCTTAAGTCATACTTTCCTAATTTTGCAATTAATGTTAAAATAAACATAATTGTTATTTAATGAAATGTAAGAACACAACATGATTTTTTTTCTCAGCCCCATATGTGTCTAATTAAAAAAAAATTAAAGCAACATAGCTTCAAACCTATTAAGGAACTTATGCCTTCTTTTAGAAATGTGTTATTATAACTAAAACTTTCTTTTCATCAGCTTTTATGATACTTACTTTATTGCTGTACACTATTTTGTTATTTTGACATAATATGTAAATTAGTATATTTTGCCTTGCAAGAAGATTCATATATGTTATGTTAAATGTCCAACAGGCAGATAAATCATGCTACATTTTAGTATTCAAAGTTTAAGTTAATTGAGAAAGGTAAGAAAAATATCCTGGACTTACCGAAACATTAATTCACCTTAAATAAATTCTAGGTTTCTTTAACATGATCTTACTGTTGGTTGACTTGGATATAACAATGTAAGTTGAAATAGTTAGATACCATTAAGTAATTTAATCACACAATGATGCTATATTTCTTTTGCCAATATAAGGTGGAAATATTTTTTAAAGGTGCAGACAGGAATATTATATATATATCTATATTTTTATTTTAAAAGTTTAGTTTTTGTTTATTTTAGTCTCTGATGTCTGGAAATATATTCTCAAGAATCTTCTTCTACTCTTCCAAGTATCTCCTTTCCATAATCCCATATCAGGTGGTTGGATCTAGCACCAGCCGTTTCATTGTTAGAGATATTAGTGATGGTGACATGGGCAACATATATCATGCTGAAGAAGATGCATTAGCTAAACCCTCAGTTTTACTTCATTGTAAATTTTCTTCCTAATTTTTATTAAGGACTATGACTAGACAATGGTTTGTCCAAAATGACAATTAAATGTAATCACCAGAATAATTATTTTAAATCTCATTTTATTATTATTATTATTATTATTTTATAAATTGAGCCCTTAAATTACTGTCAGGATTTTAATTAGTCTTTTATTTTTCCCATTTAGAGTGACAGTGATCTCTCCTAGATATTTGCCAGAATATTAATGGTGCTTTAAAACTTTATGCATTGAAATTCTTCTTCTTTTTTGTTCCAAACAACCAGCCAAAATTCAGACCTGTGATGCTGAATGTGAATGACAACTCCTGGAGATTTTATCAGCAAAGTGTAATCATATCATGCAAAGTGACTTTAACTTTCACCTATAGGAGGTGTTGTCTCATTAGGCTTTCTTTCATTAAAGGGGATCACTACCATCTCACACATATTGGAACAGTCACATCTCAAATAAATCTTTAGTAACAGGAATTAACCTTAAAAGAAAATTTTTTAGGTTAAAGTTTTAACACTTCTTTTAGTAATTAGAGAGCTCCTTAAAAGGTTTCATTAAAGGAGCATCAGACATAATATGACAATATAATGCACAATTAAATGAGAAATTAATCTATTATGTGTTAATCCCATAATATTTAAATAGCCACAGCATGTTCTTCGAGTAAAGGTAGAACCATGTTTGAATTTATGCTCTTAAATCTGGTTATGCACTAAACTCTCCTATTGAATTAAAATAAAAATGTTGTTCAGGACTCGTGATAAAAGATTCTGATTCAGTAATCATGTAGTGGAGACAAGGACTCTGGCTTTTTAACTGTCATTTTCCAGGAAAACGGAAGTGCATTTTCAAGATTTGAAGGCTCTTCTCTTCTTCAGTCCTTAAAATGAAAGATAAATTATAGATGGATAAATTTTAAAAGCCATAACCATATGCAATCAAGAGGGAAACATTTAATTGGTTGAAAAACAGAGTGAAAACAAGGTAGTAAGCCGGAAAGAAGCTGTAGGGATGCTGGGCTCTGGATCCTTAAACAGAATTGCTGACCAGGATCACATAAGGCAATAACGTTCATTGGAATAAGCAGGGATTTTACACGAGTCTCAATGCAATTAACCAGGTACTGAAGTGGAACCTCCATTCAAGAAAAGAAGGTGAAAAACAGTTGCTGTAAATAGTTCTCTGGTGCTACAGTTAATAAGAAAGTGCATACCCAGGAAAGTGGAGAAAATAAACTCAGCCCCTCATCTAGGACCTGAAGAAAGTCATGTATTGGAATAGAGACTTACTTGTTCAGGAATATCCCTACTAACATTATGAGGCAAGTTTTGGAGCCATCAAAGTGTACTTGGGACTAGAGGCCCAGTGAAAGATTGGTGCCAGAGGAAGGAATCACACAATCGCAATTCATAGGAAAAAAAAGAAACAAAAACGGCAACGACCACAATAATACAGTTCTCAGGCTGAAATACAACCCGAAATTCCAAATCATAAGAAAAAAATTAATAATAAGATAGGTTTTCAGGTGGTGTTGGTGTTGGTTGGGGGTGTGTGGTCATTTGGGGCGGCCTCTGCCATCTTCAGTACGTGGTTCCAAGTTCTGCCTGTGCATTGGCATTGCAGCCAGCACAAAGGAGGAGAAAGTGTGAGGGCATGAGTGCCAGGTGGCATGCATCAGTCCCATCCCCTTGCCACCAGGGAAGATTTAGGTTCCTGATAAATTTAACTGCAAGGGATTCTGGGTGAGAGAAGGAATGAAGAACAAGTTGTGTTGGCTAGTCAGGGTTTTCTGCCATTATATGCCTTTCTATATGTTTCAAGATTATTATAACAGTATGGAGAAAATATGGAAAATATGGAGTAATTTAGACTAGGTTGATAATATGGTTTATGGGAGAGATACAAGCATTTTAAAATGATTTTAACTAAACAAAACAACGCAAAAATCAATGTGCATGAATATGAGTAATATGATCACATATATGCATTTATATCGCATTACAACTTATACAAATGTACTTATGTTTAAATATTAAATATAAAACACACTAAAAATGTCACCTTGATGTCAACATTGTATCAGATATATAGTACCAATGGAGAAAAGGTATAAGAATTGAAAAGGGATAATCAAAGTTGTTGTATTTGCAGAAAAGTCATCTTCATAAATATTCCAAATTTACCCACAAACAAAATATTATTATGAATAAGAGAAATTAGCAAAACTTCTGGATACAAGATCATCCTGTGAAAATTAATGTTTAGCATTCCTAAACATAAGTGATGAATAATTCAAAAATTTATTAGTTCACGGCACCCTATTCACAATGGAAACAAACTCTGTTACAAAGAATAAATGTATCTAAATATTGATGACATTTTCATGTAAAAATAATGAAAAAAATTTTGAAATCCATTTTTAAAGGTTTGAATAAGTGAAGCAATATTTTCTTTTCCTATCTGGAAGCGATCATTTACCTCTAAAGTAATGTATAGATTCATATTAAAAAATCAACGATATTTTTAGAGTGGAAAAAAAGTTTTCTTAAATGTCTTTAAACTTGAAAGGACAAAAATAAGAAAATATTTTTTGAAAAATAATAAGGTAGAATTGCCTGACCAAATATAGTTATTTTTTATAGAATTGCTTTAATTAAAACGATATGGAAATAGTACGGGTATAGGAACGCACACTGAGAGAACGTAACAGCAAGCCCAGAAATGAAGCCCTAAATGTAGGAAAATACAATGGATGACAGATGTATCATTGAGAAAATAAATGGTAAACCACACTTGCTTCTCATGTAAGAAAACATTTAAATTCCGCTCTCATATTTGTGCAAAAAGAAATTTAAGACATCTTCAAGACTTGATGCTAGAAGACAAACTTCAAACATTCAGGAAAATAGAGGAGAATATATAAATAGCTTTCGGTTACAGTAGAATTTCTTAAGACACAAAGAGCAAATCCAGAAGAGGAAGATTAGCCACACATTGGACAAATATATTGCAATGCATATAATGAACAAAGAAAAATAACTGATACTTTAAAAATCTGCAGACTTTATTTTTAAAAGGAAAGCAAGCACTTGAAATTTAAAATTTGCCACTTTTTATTTATTTTAAAAATAGCTAATTGAGCAAATGACCAAATAATAAATTTATGATCGCTGAAAAATGTGGGTGATATTTGTAATCAGTACTTCTTGGTTAATTTATAATGTGGACCAACAATTTATTTCTATGACACAGTTCAATTCAAATAGATGATAGAGAAACAATAGCTGAAATCTATCTAAACTACATAAAGTTTTTTATAGGACATTTATGTAAACCAAACATTAATAGTAGATGTATGTCTATAAGAAAATTTGGGTGACATTAAGAGAAATATTAATATATCAGAATTCAATGTCATGGACCTGATAATATTTTAAAAAGTAGAAATACATTTCAAAATTGTTTCAACGTGTTAGAAGCCAGATTAAATCAAAATGAGATGCTACACTAAGGTGAGATGGGACTTTGAGATGGGATACTTTTAGAAAAGGACATGCTTAGAATATAAGACTATAAATCTGTTTTACACCATGCTGAATTTGAGGTATTTTTAGGACATTCTAGTAAAAATTTAGAGCTGGAAGCTGGCTATTTGGGTATGAGCATCAGAAAAAATATTTGGGTTGGAGATACACTTGTGAACCTGTATTCTGAATTTGAACATGTGGGCATGGCATGCATGGGTGAGATTTCTTATGGAAAGAGCCAAGAGTAAGAGAAATAGTGTTAGTAGAGAATAAAGTTAAGTCTCAAAATTGAGGAACCCTAAACCTTCTTCTTAACATGAGTACAACCAACAAACTTGAAGTCCAATACTAGTAATCACTCTCTCTGCTTTATTTATCTTACAGAAATTGGTAATTTTGCATGTTCAGTTGTCACTAGTTTTTGTGTCTCATTGCAAAGGTCCAATGTTGGTTCTATAAGCACTATTTTAATATTGATTAATCCAGATACAAACCTGCAGAGGAAAGCTCAATGATTTATTGAAGGAGTATGTGTTGTGTAGTCTGCTTTTATAAGAAAGAATCAAGACAGTTGGGATCTCAGAGACTTATCCCAAAAGGCACCACTCAGAATAAGTTAATTCAACATATGCCATAGTAAACTTAACCAATGTTTTTGTCTTGCTACATCTAGAGACCATAAATAATTCCAGTGTCCAGTGATTAACATAAAAAGGTTGAGTTTTGTCCCCAAAATTCCAGTTTTAAAGTTATTTAGTGTTCTGATTCTGTTTAAACTGATATAACAGGGATTTATTTTGTCTTTTGAAACTGATAACTCTAAGAAGATTCAATTAATCTATATATTTTATTCACTACTCTAAATTTTTTAAATGTTCCAATAGTATTGCAATTCACATGTGTCATCTTCACTCATGTCATTGTCCTCCTCTACAAAATATTAGAACTTGCAGTAAAATATTTTCATAGTCTAATACTGGGTCTAGAATATTTGGTTTAGTAATCAACATTAGTATTTTAATTTTTCCGTACTTTTTCTGAGTTTTTTGGTGCCTAGTCTCTAATATAAATTCTTAGCACGATTTAATTCTGCTCTGAAGTATTTTAAGGAGAAATATTACAACTATCATGTTAACAGTGAAGAAATTGATGCCCAAAGATTAAATGATTTTCCAAGATTTTTATGCTGAATTAGCTACTTAGTATCAAACATAATAACCACTAAAAATAATCTTATTTTTCTCTTTTTCAATATTGGAATATATTAGCAAAACTTATCCTAACACATAGTCAGAATTTTTGTCTTTGTAGTAATTTTATTGTGTTTGCTAGGAATGGAGGAAGGTTACAGATAATCTGTTGATTAATTAAAAAAGACCAATCAGGATTCTAAAGAATAAAATCTTAGAAGATGCCTTTAAAATCCATGATTACTTATTTTCTGAAGAATTGTTAAAGTGAAAGTTGGACCCATAACAGTAGCACTTTCACTTTAAGCATCAATTTACAGCCTAACACATTTCTTGTTATGTCCATTGTGCCAAAATGCCAAGTTGATAGGATGGAAAGAGGTCGTGTATTATTTTCAAAAATAGTTGAGGGGGCTAGGATTTTCTCTGCAAGCGTTAGCTTTACAAAAGTATTGTAGCCAAGCACTGAGAATTTTTATTTTCTTCATCCAAAATGTTAATATACAGCAACATATGTACAGCTGTATGTAGATGAAATACATGTGCAACTCTAAGTGTAGAGCTCCAATATTCCTTCCTTGGTATTTTAAATATCAGCCCTCATTCAAAAGGCAGAATTGAATGAAAGAATGGGTCACTATCTCACTGCAACCCCTCTTATCATTCCAAGCTATTTTATGCATGTGTTCTGATATGCTTCTCTCCTTGAAGGGTTTTTTTTTTTTTTTTTTTTTTTTTTTTAAGAGATGAGGACTTGCTATGTTGCTCAGGCTGGCCTCAAACTCCTGGGCTCAAGAGCTCCTCCTGCCTCAGCCTCCTGAGTACCTGGAATTATAAACATGCACCACACACCTGGCTTCTGTCCATTAACATTTTTAAAAATATATTATTTCTACTGTAAGTCATCTATTATTTTTACATTTTTGAACAAGATATAAGATGATTCATACTTAAACCTATGACATTTTATCTACTTAATTGATTATTCTTACTTCAAATTCAAGAAAATCGATACTGGTACCCCAAAAAACAAGCAAGAGTCTAGTGACTTCCCCTCAGTAAAGGAAAACTAAGGAATGCCTGCTTATTTACCTTCATAAGCGGCTTTTGCACAACTTTCTGAACTCATTGAATGGTTTAAAGTCAGCAGACTCATTAGTTGAAATATTTCCAACTCGCCATCTGCCATCTTCAAATAACATCACAGGGCCTGGTTCTGACAATTTCTGCAGGACCTACAAATGCACGCAGCCACCTCCAATTATATCTTACCTATTTTAAATGCACACTCTTCACATTGGGAAGCTTCAGGGAAGGAAAGAATAATGAGGCGCATATAAGTAGGCATAAAAGAAAGAACAGATAAAAGCAGAGTGACACTATCAGAAGTATGGTACATTGCATTTAGCATATACAAAAGACAAAAGACCATGAAAATGAAATGATGACAGAATAAGGCAGGGAAAATATGTGCATTTATTCTGTGCTGAAAAGAGAGAATGCCCTGTGGCCCATTTTATGTTTTTAATGTCCACTCAGCAAAGTTTTTCTGTAAGCATCAAACTCCTTTGGGAATTTTGTCAAGGAAGGATTGCAGAATCAGGACTTAGGCATAAAGCATCGAGTCATGACTTAAGCGCCTGCATTACAAACTGGAGCCATTTTAGAACTACACCTACAGAAACTTATCAACCATAATTGTTTCTGTTTTGTTTCTGTTGTTGACTTAATGGGTCTGAGAGGTGTGTGAGAGAGACAGAGACAGACATAGAGAGACAGAGAACATGTGTGTGTGGAGGTATGCTTGTGTGTATGCCTATGTGTTATGGAAGAAGCAGTGATGTCAGTAGTTTGAGGCTCTTGCTTCCTGAAATAACTAACAATAAACAAATTAGTTCATATAGCCACTCTGAATAATTTTGTCAGACAGACAAATTAAATATAAATATCTGAAGATAATGTGCAGCAGGGTTCAACGTCTGGTGGGTCACTTCTAATGTGCTTTTCCGTACATGTAAGGGTTTTGGATAGTGAGACAGGGATTCTGCTTCATATTTTGGTTTAAACACCCTAAAAATGAAGTTAGCATTTTGATTTTCCTGTCATTTTGAAACAGCATTTTAATTTTGTTATATATCCATAACAATTTTTCAGTGTTCACATAATGTTCTGTGGCTATTCTAGGCAGTGAGGCTCCAAAGACGAAAAGACATATTCCCTGTCCTCAAAGATACCACAAGACAGTGAAAAAAGGTGGGACAGGCCAAGCGCAGTGGCTTATGCCTGTAATCCCAGCACTTTGGGAGGCTGAGGCAGGTGGATCATGAGGTCAGGAGATCGAGACCATCCTGACTAACATGGTGAAACCCCATCTCTACTAAAAATACAAAAATTAGCTGGGCGTGGTGGCGGGCCCCTGTAGTCCCAGCTTCTGGGGAGGCTGAGGCAGGAGAATGGCATGAACCCAGGAGGCGGAGGTTGCAGTGAGCCGAGATTGCGCCACTGCACTCCAGCCTGGGTGACAGAGTGAGACTCCATCTCAAAAATAATAATAAAAAAAATTAAAAAGAACTGGGATGGGAAAAGCGAAGTGTTCGCCAATGCTCCCTTCAATTAGACAGGCCAAATTTTCATTCAATCAATGGAGGTCTGTTATTTCAATATTAGTATTTGAATACTCTGGAAATATTTGTTAAATTATTCAGTCTAATTCTAGCCACAAATTCCTGAGATAAGTATAATGTTCCCATTTCAAAAGATAAGCAAATGAAAATTTGGAGTTTCAGAGACCACATATTAGATTATTTGGTTAAAAAGGAAATAAATTTCAAACTGAGGAATTGTTTGCTTGGTTAGCTTTTGCCTGTTTGTTTTTCTTCAACTGCAATGGCAAAAAGGATCTCTGCAACTCCTTAACATGAATGAGGTTGAACTAGCACTTGAGAATATCGTCACTTTGCTTCTTTATTATGCATGGAAGGATTCCTCAATTCATGAGCAAAGATGATACTAATTCAGAAAGATAATCAGGGAAAATGGGAGCATAGAGAATGCATGAAGTGTCAAGACCATATGGATGTGGCTAAATAAGAGAAACGAAAATGTTAAACAGTCAGTAAAATATTGAAGTAAAGAAATGTACAGCCAGATAAGATGAAAAGCTATGTATAGCAGATGCTGGGTGTTGGTTCGCTGTGTGACCTCACTCAAAGTTAGAACAATTTCTTCTTTTGGCAATCTATGAACTGAAGAAGTTCAAAGTCAAACTCAAAGGCAGTGAAGTCTTGTCTTTTTCACAGTTATATTTATCTGGACCACAAAGCATTGTGTCTGCAGTAGAAGAAATCAGATACCACCTAGTATAGCAGACTGAATCTTTGCAAAATAAGCATTCCTCTTAAGACTTATTTAGGGAGACTTATCCCATATCTGAAACATTGAAGTCAAGCTATTTGGAGTGACAGTATTTCTATATTCCATGCAATACTTCCTCATGCAGAAAACAGAATGTGGAAGAGTGTGAGTATGTGTGTGTGCAGGCACACGCACACCGCATCACATTTTCTTTTAAATAATATAGTTAGGACCACAACAAAGTTGTGCAATTGTGTGTCTTTGTGTGTAGTAGTGGTAATAGTAGTAATAGCAAGTAGTAGTAGTAGTAGTAGCAGGTTTTCATCAAAGTCCAAATATTCAGGAGATCCTGAATAAAAAAAGGTCCAAATGATGGAAAAGCCATGGGTTTGGAATAAATGTATGAATGTTGCTTATAACAAATAAAATGTTTTTTTATTTTAAAATACATATTGTATTTAAAATTGTGTTAGAAAAGTGCGAGAAAAGTAGTTTAAAATATCAGTGAAATGATTGACATCCACTGTTTGCTTTGTACCTGGCACCATTCTAAGTACTTCACGTGTAGTGTTTAATTTTCACAGCAATCCTGTTTTCATTAATGTGAAAATGGAAGCACTGAGAGTTACTTGCCCAGGTCACACAGTTGCCTGATGTGGATCCAGAACTGATGTCTGGCAGTCTGATTTTAGACCTATGTCCTTAGCCACCATGTTTTCCATACCCCCTCATACTGAAACTCACCTATGGTTGACCAGCGACAACACTGCTAATGTTCCTTTATCTATTTTACAGGAGTAGGTTTTGTGACCTGCTTTTAAATATAACATCTTCCCATGTCATTAAATATTGAATACTACTCCAGGAGTGTGTGAGAGAGTTACTCATTTTCTATCAATGCTCAGACTGCTTAGTTTTACCAGCTCAGTGTAGGAAACTATATAATACAATTCATGATTTAAAGACTGGCTTGAAAAAATAGAAACTTCTGTGACTATATTGTATATGTTAATTATAATCCTAATGACTATTAATAGTTTGTGTAGATAATACAACATAGATAATATAGACACACTTCTTATAAGAAGTAGAATGTGGTGTGCTATGTAGTTTTTATGTATTAAATGCTTCAAAGCTTTTAATTCTATCTGTAGCAACTTTAGTTACAGAAGTGTGTTTAAGTGCTTAAAACTTTGAAAACAGAATTCAAATCCCAGTTTTGCCACTTACTAGGGAGTATATATTTAAACATATTATTAAGTCTCAGTATTGCTATCTGTAAATTGAGTCTAATAATAACATTTACCACATAGGAGTGGTATGTAAGGATTATGTAATTTGTCATTTTTTTCAACAAATATTTGTTGATCTCTCTTCTGTTCAAAGAACAGTCTAAGCATTATCGTGTATTAGGGAAAATAAAAATTCATCACAGGACTCATGAAGTTTATATGCTATTGGGGTTAGAGAGCTAATAAACAAATGGATATTTAATATTATATAAATAAAATATAGATAACATATATAATACACTTACCTTAGAGACTACCATGTGGCAAATGCAAAGTGTCATTGGTGCAAAATAATAATTAGTATTATTTTATTTTATTGCACGTGTAAGATATCCATGTGCTAAAGAAACAACTGTGATAATAACAAAATAAAGTGAGAGAAAAAATCAATGATATTTAGCTTTTGCCTTGCAAAGTACTTAAAATAGAGGCATTCTGAAAAGAATGCAGATTCTTGGGATTTATATGTTGAATAAATTTATTTCTTTTCATTTTATGAAGACAAAGCAGAGACTCCTAAACAAGAGTTTGTCTCCACTGCTGCCCTTCTGACTTAAGCACTTGCATGCTGAAGTTTTGGCCTGCTTATTCTACTTGAAAACACTATTGATGACATTGAAAAATCACGAATGAAGCTCCCTTCCCCATGCCCATCAGCAATTTACATTTCACAAATGAAATCAACAGCCTAGAAAAGTCAGTGCTGCATAGGAAATGGCAGGCTGCCTGCCTCAACAACTTAGCATGGGGACTTTTTGGTTCCATATTTCCCCAGTGCTTGTACATGTAGCCCAAAACGAAGGGCTTCAGTGGCAAATGTTTATAGAAATTAGATATTTTATTATTATACAATAATAATTGTAGTAGAAAACAATTAAACAGTGAAGACGGAATGAAAAATAAATGCTCACCTGCTGTCTCTCTGGCCTCCCAGTCCCAATGGCCAGTATCAACTAACAACTGTCCTTAGTTTCCTGAAGCATCTCATTATAACTTTTTATTAAGCTTCATATATAAAGTTTATATATATACACACATATGTAAATATATATATATAGTTGTTTTTATATGGCTTGAAATAAATCCTAATTAGAAACTGTAATCTCATATGGCTCAAAAAACACTTGATTGTCAGTAGAAATACCATCTACAAAATGAGTGCACTGAGTTCTTAAAAATCAAGTAACCTAATAAAAGAGCTGCCCAACTTAGAAAATCTGTTGCCAATTTCTCACATATCAATTTCTGCCTTGAATGTTCAAGGGCGAAGTCCCAATTCTGTTTAAAAAAAAAAGAAAATTACTTTGAAAGATCATGCAATTTAAGTTTTGGGGCATAATTTAAAAATAGCTAAGCTCTTTATATACATCACTCCTAACTCTCACATCAATTTTACGTTATTTTCTCCATTTTAGCAATGACAGAATAAAGACTTGAGGTTTTAAGTAATGCCCAAGGTCACAAAACTCAGGAAATGAACTTGCTTTTAAAGTCAGATTATAGAACTCAAAAACTGACTCTTTGTACACCAAAAGAACTTGTCCTAAGGTCATCTTTAGCATTACTGTTCACATAACACTAAAGCCAGTAGTTCTGTTCTAGTAAGAGGGCCCACAGGCACACGTTAGATAGTACCTTTTCATAAGAGTGCTTACAAAATTCTGTGTTGGTTCTGGTTGTATTGTACCCATAGTTGGTAAAAATATTCTCCACAATTTTTATTTTTTCCAAAAGATCGTTTGACAAACATTAAGGCTGAGAAGATTTCATTTCAAGATTACAATAACAATGTGACTGACAGGAGTGAGAGCCATGTGCAGAGTGGGAAGCAAGGCTGTTTCAAATAGATACCTATTATTGATGAGCAAAATGCTAATGAACTGTGTCCTAGGAAGAAAAGATTTGAATTTGTGGGAATTTGTTTCTAAGAAATCCAAATATTCAAATTAGCCATACTTCGGAAACAGAACTAAGAAGGAGACCAAGATCATTCTATCCAGACCTTGGGATATGACCCGGGTGAAGGGAAATCAGTTGGGAAAATGGAATCTTGGTTCTGCCACTTAGCAGCTGAATGAGGTTCCGCAAACTAACTTCTGTAAGCTTCAGTCACTTCATCTACCAAATGGGGATTAAAATAGCACATACTTCATAAAATAATGGAATAACACAAGTTAACAATTGACCAGCACTTGAGCCATACGTACTCCAGAAAAAATAATTCTCATTACTAGAATTATGCTAATTTGCTTGAAAGCTTAAACTGTACTGTTGACCTAGCATAGATTCAATAAAGACAGAACTATTAGAGAAAAAAAAAGTTGTTTCCTTTCCAGTGAAGCCAAAATCTCATCAGAACTCACCATCAAAAGAGAGAATTGTGTTATTGTAGATTAAGTAATTAGATAGGAATTAACTTCAGCCTAAACTGACTGAGACAAAACATAGCACCAGGAAACTCAATAATTGAAGGTATCATTGAGTTATTGGAGGCCATATTTGCTATCGTTGGACACATAAAGACATCACTTATTTTTTTTAAGTTTCTAAAATAAAATATAAATGCAACAGCTATGTGACATTGAATTTTTATCTCTAGTTCTAGAGGCATAAGATGAATCAATTTCTTCTAGGATTTCAGATACCCAAAAGGGAGCCTTTAGTCTTTCTATATATCCATTTCTTTCACTCATTCATTCCTTCAACAATATTCGTTGATCATATACCACATGTCAGATATTTCACCCAGTGCTGATATTTGAGTAATAAACAAAACACAGTTCATGCACTAATGGAACTTAAAATCTAAAGAGTGGTTACAGATAATAACAAAATTTTCTATAATACTGTGGCACATAGAAAACATTAAAATAGGGTGTATCTACCAAGCTAAGTGAATGTGTCAAAAAAGGGGAGAAATATGTGCCAAAGAGTGTCAGAGTGCATTAATAGCACCAATATTACTTTTTACAGAATGTGCATTCAAGTATTACAGGAAGTAGGGTGTAAAAGTCTATGACATTCTTTATTATATAAAATTCTGCAGTTAAATTAGTTTTTTAAGTTATAACTACAGAAAATGATACACTGCTAGACTAAAACCCAAATATAGCTGGTATCATTATCCCTTATACATAGTTTATGCTTAGTAGGTATTCCAACTATGAGGTCAGTTTTTCTGCTGTTTGAAGGGAGGAAAACTATACTGTACCAGGACTCTTCCATTCATCAAAAGAAGACTCTACACCAAGAACAGATAACTATAAAGCCTAAGCAAAGTTGGTTAAATAAAAGGATAGACTGGCAACATGAAAATATAGTCAACTATCTTATTGATTAGGGTTGTGCTATGAATATTACTTGAATAGTTTTAAAAAGCTATGAATTTATTCTATATTGGTGTTTTTGGAATGCAGAATTTCTGGACAAAAGACATTGTCCTAGGACAATAAGAGAACAAGATACTTTATTTCACTGATTGTTTATATTATTATATTAAATTTAAGTAAAATTGATTTACTTTATAAAATTAATACTAATAGAAATACTAGGAAAACAATAATTATATTAACCACCAGGTGGAGCCCCATGAATTAAATGTATAGTAATCAAAAACAAAATTGCTTAAGTTGGTCAAATTAGGAAAATCTATGACATTTTTCTTCTGAGCAATTTTTATTAATTTTTTAATTTGCAATATTTAGAGAATGCATGAATTATAAGTCCTGACTTTTGTTAAAGACAAGAAGCCAAATTACTTGATTAACATGAAACTTTTTTGCAAACTAGATTTTAAAATCAAAGTATTTTTGCTTAAGTTACTTTATAATTTACCAAAGATACATATTCCATTAATATTTTGATAATAGTATATAAATATAATTGAAATTGAAAACACACAAGAAAAATCAGTGAAGCCTACCTATTAATCCACTTTGTACTGACTATTTTTCAAATGTTATTTTTTTCCCTTTTGTTTATACGTGTTTATGTGTACGTTTTACCCCAGAACCTGAAACTAAAAAAGATGAAAAGATGTCCAAAGCAGGTAAGGATATTTTGTAAGATTTACATACAAGGAGATGTTCTGTTTGGTTGGAAGAAAGCTAGTTTTACAGTTTTACAATCATGGCTGGATAAAATATTTAGACATCCAAAACATTAAAAAAATACTGATGCTGCGTGCCATATATTTTACAAGTAATAAGCAATAAAACTAAATGTATGCTAAAGTTAACAAAAATTCCTTGCTTTCTGGTAGCAGATTTTGGGTAAGTTTATCAAAGCACTAGAACCATTAGCACATACACTGCTCTTTGTTTATTTACTGGGCAATTGAACACTGTTTATGAAATGCTAAGAGGGCACCTTAAATGTCAGAGGCTCCATACAGAGTGTAGCAAATGCCTAAAATTTATTATTATCATGGATTGAGTTTTATGAACCTGTATCTACCAACTTTCAACCATTTTGATCTCCAAAAAGGAGTCCCACATGGTTCAACCTAACAGATTAAACACTTTTCTTTCCCACAATTAAATGTGCAAATATTTTATGGAGAAGTAATCCATTGACCTGTTGGCCATTGATCTGAAAGTTGAAATACTTTCAAAATAGACTTTCTAAAAACAGGTTTTGTAAGGGAAGAAGTCAAGAGATTAGCTAGGCGCTCAAGGCGAGTGATGAAGGTTGAGTGGATGAATATCATAGAATAGGGGAAAATGTAGAAAAGGAAGACACTAAATCCTAAGGAAAATTTCAATTACAGTCTTTCTATGGCTTATCCTAATTCAAGTATTTTGTATCTTTATAAGGAGATTTATATGTTTATATGTATCCAAAAGGAAGTTTTATATATATATATATATATATATATATAACTGTATATATATATCTGTATAGTGAAAGTTATATATACATATATATATAACTGTATATATATATCTGTATAGTGAAAGTGATACTACATAAAAGCAGACATTCATGCTCTTGGTCTAAAAATTTTTGCATATATTCATTTGCACAAATTTTAGTCTATAAGCAATTATTGTAATTCACCCTTCTATGTGTATGTTAAATATTAAATTATTAAAGTCACTTAAGAGCACTGCCATCTGATCAAAATAAATTGTTTAAGTTGTTTTCTTATTTTTAGTGAATGAGCATGCCCATTTAAAGTAATTTGATATAATTTTAAAACATGCATTCTTTGGAAGATCAATGAGAAGTTGAACAATTTTAAACTGCAGAAAAAAGCATAATAGAGATAAAATGGTATATTGAGTGTTTGCATCAAAAGTTACAATTAAACTTTAGATATATCTTCAGAAAAGAAAAAACTGCATACAAAAAATTGCTTTATTATTGTTAGCACTTTTACTGGGGCAGTGAAAACTCACTAATCAGATAAAAGGTGCATTATGTTGTCCTTTCCTGTTTGCATAACATTGTATTTTATGCTTTATTTTACTGATGATATATAATAGAAAAAGTAACATGCACTAACAATTTCCTATTATTAGTTTACATCAAGTATTTATGTCTATTTTATTATTATTACTTAAATTTTATTTTAAGTTCAGGTGTACATGTGCAGGATGTGCAGGTTTGCTACATGGGCAAACGTGTGTCATGGGGGTTTGTTGTACCAATTATTTCATCACCGAGGTATTAAGCCTAATATCCATTAGTTACTTTTTCTGATCCTCTGCCTCCTCCCACCCTGCACCCTCCAATTGGCCCCAGTGTGTGTTATTCTCCTTTATGTGTTCATAGGTTCCCATGATTTAGCTCCCACTTATAAGTGAGAACATGCGGTATTTGGTTTTCTGTCCCCGCATTAGTTTCCTAAGGATAATGGCCCCCCGTTCCATCCATGTCACTGCAAAGGACATGATCTTGTTCTTTTTCATAACTGCATAGTATTCCATTGTGTATATGTACCACATTTTATTTATCCAGTCTATCATTGATGGGCATTTGGCTTGATTCTATGTCTTTGCTATTGTGGATAGTGCTGCAGTGAACATATGTGTGCATGTGTCTTTATAACAGAAGGATTTATATTCCTCTGGGTATATACCCAGTAATGAGATTTCTGTGTTAAATGGTATGCCACACTGGTCTTTGATGAATCGCCACACTGTTTTCCACAATGGTTGAACTAATTTACACTCCCACCGACATTGTATATACGTTCCTTTTTCTCCACAACCTCATCAGCATCTGTTATTTTTAGACTTTAATAATAGCTATTCTTGCTGGTGTGAGATGGTCTCATTGGGGTTTTGATTTGCATTTCTCTAATAATCAGTGATATTAAGCTTAAGCCTTTTTTTCATATGCTTATTGGCTGCATGTATGTCTTCTATTGAAAAGTGTCTGTTCATGTCCTTTGCCCACTTTTTAATGAGGTTGTTTGTTTGTTTCTTGTAAACTTGTTTAAGTTCAATACAGATGCTGGATGTTAGACCTGTGTCAGACACATAGTTTGCAAAAATTTTCTTCCATTCTGTAGTTTGTCTGTTTACTCTGTTGATAGTTTATTTTGCTGTGCAAAAGCTCGTTGGTTTAATTAGATCCCATTTGTCAATTTTTACTTTTGTTGCAATTGCTTTTGGCACCCTCATCATGAAATCTTTGCCAGTGCCTGTGTCCTCAATGATATTGCCTCTGTTGTCTTCCAGGCTTTTTATAGTTTTAAGTTTTACATTTAAGTATTTAATCCATCTTGAGATAATTTTTGTATATGGTCTAAAGAAGGGGTCCAGATTCAATTTTCTGCATATGGCTAGCCAGTTATCCCAGCATCATTTATTGAATAGGGAATCCTGTCCGTTTTGTCGAAGATCAGATAGGTGTAGGTGTGGAGTCTTATTTCTGGGTTCTCTAATCTGTTCTATTGGTCTATACGTCTGTTCTTGTACTCCGGTGCACAGCTCCCAGAGGAAGGGCTGCCGTCTTTGCCGTTTTGCGTTCTTCACTGGTGATACCTCCAGGTACTGGAAAATTTGAGGTGACTAGGGATTGGAGTGGATACCCAGCAAACTACAGAAGCCCTATGGAAAGGAAGCCAGATTTTTAAAAGAAAAACAAAAACAAACAAACAGACAAAAATCTCCATTCAAAGGTTAGCAACCTCAAAGATTGAAGGTAAATAAGCCCACAAAGATAAGAAAGAATCAGTTCAAGAACGCTGAAAACTCAAAAAGTCAGAGTACCATCTTCCCTTAAAATGACTATATCACCTCTCCAGCAAGTGATCAGAACTGAGCAGAGTCTGAGATGGCTGAAATGACAGAAGTAGACTTCAGAATGTGGATAAAATTAATCTTCACTAAGCTGAAGGAGCACATTCTAATGCAATGCAAGGAAGCTGAAAATTATGATAAAACATTGTAGGAGCTGACAGACAAAATAGCTAGTATAGAGAATAATATAAGTGACCTGATAGAGTTGAAAAACACAATACAGAATCTAAAAATGCAATCACAAGTATTAATAGCAGAATAGACCAAGCGGAGGAAAGAATATGTCTATTTTTATATGATATTTGTTTTTAATTTCCTATTATGAAAGATAAATCAGCATTAAGGCATCTTTTATTATAAAATATGATCAATCAACAACTTATTCAAAACATATATTATGCTAATGTCACTACCATATGTCCAGAGTTGTGCTTAGTAATATAAAATTTACAAACAAGTGGTAAGATATTATTTCCATTCTCAAAGAGTGTAATCAGGGACATAGACATGAGCTATCAAAAGATGGCTACAAGGAAGTGATATTAGTGAAGAGTTCCCTAGGAAGTTAGTGAGAGGAGCCATTCCTATAGCCATTCCTAAGTAGCAGTAAGTGAAAAGTTAATGGAGGTAATATATTTAAGCTAGAAATTCAGGAATATACACTTGACTCTTGAACAATGTGGTAGTTAGATGCATTAACCCCCATGCAGTTGAAAATCCAGATGTAACTTTTGACTTATCCAAAACTTAACTACTAATAGCCTCCTCTTAACTAGAAGCCTTCCTGGTAATATAAACTAGATGCACAACTATTTGATATGTTATATGTATGATATGCTGTATTCCTACAACAAAGTGAACTAGAGAAGATAAAATATTATTTAAAATATCATAAGAAAGATAAAATGTATTTACTATTCATCAAGTGGAAGTGCATCATCATAAAGGTCTTCATCCACGTCTTCATGTTGAGTAGGCTGAGGAGGAGGAGGAAAAGGACGGGTTGTTCTTGCTCTGTCAGGAGTGGCAGAAGTCGAAGAGGTGGAATAAATGCAAATGGGTCAGAAGTGTAACTTTACAGAATGCATGGTAATTTCTGTCTAACTTTTTTGCTTTTTCATTTCTCCAAAAGTGTTTCTAGATAGTACCAATCCTTCTTCCAGCATTTACTTTACTGAAGCAATGCTTCATGTAAGGGTCCATGTTGTAAAATAAGTTAAAGCAATCTTGAGTAACTGGAACCCCTCTGTCAGATTCTCTAATGCCAATGTGTTTCTGGTACTGCTTCTTCCAAATCTGCTACCTCTTTGTCTGGTACTCATTCAGAAGTACTCATCTTCATTAAATTATCTTCTACTAATTCCTCTGGCATGGTGTGTATTAGTGGTTTAATTTCTCCAAGTCCTGAATGTTGAAATCCTTCACCTCCCACCTTTTTTGCCATATCTACTGTCTATTTCATGATTTTTTTGATTGACTCTGTCATACATCCTGTGAAGTCATGCACAACATCTAAATACAATTTCCTCCAACAGAAACATTCTGATTCAAGCTTGATGGCTTTCATGGCTTTTTCCTCTAACAAAGATGACATCTTCAATAATACAATTCTTCCAGACTTTCATGATGTCCTCTCTGTCAAATGTCTCTTCTATAGCAGACAATCCTTTCCATAAAGAACCATGTTTAACGACCCTTAAAAGTTCTTATGGCCTACTGATCTAGAGACTGAATTAGAGACTTTTTGTTTGGGGGCAAGTAGACCACTTCAACACCTTTGGTGTAGAACTCAAGAGAGTTGTGGGTGGCCAATGGCATTATTCAATTATTAAGAGAATGTTAAAAGGCAATCGTTTACTGGCAAGGTACTTCCTGACTGCAGGGACAAAGCCTTGATGGAGCCACTCCATAAAAATGTTTCTGATATGGCTTGGCTCTGTATCCCCAGCCAAATCTCATCTCAAATTGTAATCCCCATAATCCTCATGTGTTGAGGGACAGACTGGGAGGGAGGTGATTGGATCATGGGGGCGATTTCCCCCATGCTATTCTCATGATAGTAAGTTCTCATGAGATCTGGTGGTTTTATAAGTGCCTGGCAGTTCTTTTTTCACACTTGCTCTCTCTTGTCTGCTGCCATGTAAAATGTTCCCGCTTCCCTTTCTGCCATGATTGTAAGTTTCCTGAGGTCTCCCTAGCCATGTGAACTATGAGTCAACTAAACCTCTTTTCTTTATAAAATTACCCAGTCTTGGGTATTTATTTTAGCGGTATGAAACAGACTAATACAGGTTCTTATTGTCCAGGTCTTCTTGTACAACCAAAAGATTTGAAGCTGGTGTTTATGTTTTCCCTTCAGGGCTTCAGGGTTAACATATTTCTAGATAAGATCAGTTCTGGTCATAAACCCAACTGCATTTGCACAGAACAGTAGAGTTAACTTGTCCCTTCCTGCTTTAAACTCTGGGGCTCAATTCTCTGTCTTACTAATGAATGTCCTTTGTGGTAGTATTTTTTTCCAAAATGGGTCACTTTCCTTTACATTAAAAACCTGTTCAGGCAGAAATCCTTTCTTCTCAATGATTTTCTTAATGGTGTCTGAGAACTTTGCTGCTGCCTTCTCTTGGTTGGCTGAACCTTCTTCTCCTATTGTTGTAACATTTTAAAAAAAGCCAAATCTCTTTCTAAAATTATCAAACCATCCATTGCTGCTATTAAATTCTCCAGCTTTTCATCCTTCACCTTTCTTTTTCTTTAAGTTGTCGTATAATGATTTCATTTTTTCTTCAATTATGATAGAGTCTATAGGAACAACTTTCTTATAGCAATCCTGCACCCACATAAAAGCTACATTATCAAAATGAGATAAAAAAAGTATTTTGCAATAAGTACAAGGTTTTCACTCCTGCTGGTGTAGCTGCAATGAAGATTTCACAAGTTTCCTTTTCTTTTTGAATAATTATCCTTATGCTGGATTTATATATCTTGAAATGGTGGACAACCACAGCTGCAGACCTCAATCTACAGTACCTATCAAGCAATTCAAATTTTTCCAGTAATGTTATGACTTTTTATGCTTCTTTGGAGCATTTCCAGCATCACTAGTGGCACTTCGTATTGGTCCCATCGTTTTAGTCAAGGTTTATGGTATTGCACTAAAAATGATAAATAAGAACTACAAAATATCACCTTTTACTGAAATATGCAATTTACTGGACAGATGAACTGCTCATGCAGAGATTAACGTCACACAGCATTTTAAGCAGATACCCACAAAACTTCAGTTCATCACAATAGTAGCAAGAGAGGCTACAAAATCACTATAGTAGTACAGTATGTACTATAGTTAATTTTATGCAGTTATCATTTAATACTGCATCTTTACATCTGTTTACCTTTCTCTTGACTGTGCATGGCACCTTGTATGATCTGGAAGTGTTTATAGTGGAAGTTTAGACAACTTTTATCTTTTTATAATTGATTTATATATTTGTATATTTTATGGTAACAAATGACAAAACATACTACTACCTACATATATTTTATGCAGTTATGATATACCTCTTTTTTTATATTTTTACACAACACAGTTCATATGTGTTTTTTCAAATTGTTGCAAACCTCCCCCAAAATTTTCAATGTATTTATTGAAAAAAAAAAAAACTATGTATAAGTGAACCTGCCCAGTTCAAACCTGTGTTGTTCAAGAGTCAACTGTGTAAGAGCAGCTGAGATAAGGAAATTACTATAAAGTATGATGGAAACAGTGTTGGCTTTATACTAGTGATACATGAATTTGACTCCCTTTGCCCCTTGTTCAGGGGTGTAACTTTACTTAAATTACTTAATGTTTCTGAACATTAATTTTCTTATCTTTTGAGTGAAGCTCATCATACTCACCTAGCATATTTGTTACATGAAACAGAAGTGATGCTTTCTACTTGGTACAGTTTCAGTATGGTAGCTATATTTAGGAGCTAGCCTAGAGACAGGAATGAGCACAGCATTGGTGGGAGAGGTGAGGAGAAGACTAAGGACATTCCAGGAGTCACATGGCTAGCAGAAGATGGCAAAGTTGCAGTAGTAGGATACAGCCATAAGAAGATGGCTCTTTAAATCCAGGAATGGGGGCTTAGAAGACTAAAGTGAAATTTGGATTCTTGAGGCCATAATTGAGAAGAAGGTGGAATTGCTAGTCATAATGGCATGCAGAGTGAAATTCTATAGAAATAAATTAGAATCAGGAGTTTGAACCAAAATCTTTTATAACAATCTAGGTATTATAAAATAAAAGTAGGAGCAACATAAAGGTGGCATAAAGAGAAAGTAATGACCTTGGAATATTTACATTAAATTAATTAACATTGATTGCTTTCAAAATTATTTAGAGCCATGACTAATGTTCAATAAATTATTTTTTAAGTTTTAAAAAATCACTCAGCTTTGAAACCTATTGAAAACTACTAATGACATTTTGTTACATATTCCTTCAGGCCTGTGAGTAATTATACGTTAAAAAGACAATCATTCTCTCTGTACTGTGTTATAATGGCTTTTGTAATCATCAGACTGTTTCATATGAAAATAATAGATGTTGATGACATTAGTTCTGCATAACTACAAGGTCTGAAGCATGAGAGGATGGAGGTGATTAACTAGAAGTTGCAAAGGGAATTCAAGTGGGGTGAGTGTTTGTGGAGACTCTACATAGAGATTTTCTATAGACACTTGTAATTTGGGAACATTCACTTTGAATCCTCAGGCTTGGTTTTGTATTTATGAGGTGAGAGGTTCAGAGTAGAAGACAAAGGAAAGAGAGTTCTTCAAACCCGAGAAAAAGGAATACTTATACATTGTTGATGGGAATGTAAATTACCTCAGACACGGTGGAAACTAGTTTAGAAATTTTTCAAAGAACTTGAAACAGAACTACCATTCAATCCAGCAATCTAATTACTGGGTATTTATCCAAAAGCATTCTACCAAAAAAAAAAAAAAACCACACACACATGCACTCATATGTTCATCACAGCACTACTCACAATAGCAAAGACATGGAATCAAGCTAGGTGCCCATCCATGGTGGATTGGATAAAGAAAATATGGTACATCTACATGATGGAATACTATGCAGCTATAAAAAGAATAAAATCATGTCCTTTGAAGCAAAATTGATGCAGCTGGAGGTCGTTATCCTAAGTGAATCAGTGCAGGAACAGAAAAGCAAATACTGCAAGTTCTCAGTTATAAGTGGGAGCTAAACATTAGATACACATGGACATAAAGATGGCAAAAATAGACACTTGGGACTACTAGAGATGGGAGAGAGAGAGGGGACAAAGGGTTGAGAAACTAACTATTGGGTGATATGCTCACTACCTTGGTGATGGGATCATTTGTACCCCAAACCACAGTATCACACTACATACCCAGGTAACAACCCTGCACATGTACCCTTTAAATCTAAAATAAAAGTTGAAATTATTTTTTAAAAATGAGCATAAGAAAAAAGAAAAGAACTGAGAACAACTTCTTGGAAAACCAAAATAACTAGTGAAGAGAAAAAAAGTGTAACCAGAAAGATCAGGGACTACAGTGTGCCAGCCTCCCAAAGTGGAGACACTTTCAGGAAAAAGTGGGAATGTCAGGAGTCAGTATCAATATCTCAGAAAGGTCATGGTGGTAAGATGAGTGAGACAAAGCCAATACATATGACCAAAAACCCTGTCATCCTGTGAATGTTTGGAGAGCATTTTCAGTAGAGTGGTGGAAACAGAAATTAGTTTATAGGAATTAAAAACATGTATCAATCACAAGTGAAGAAAATGCACAAACTACTTTTGTGAGGAGTCTGTTGTCAAAGGGAGGCCAAAAATGATATTCTTGTATGTAGAATCAAAGAAATATTTTTACTGTCTTCATGTTTATGATAGGGTGAAGTATTCCATGAAGAGGAGGAGCAAGGAACCAACACAGAGAGATATTAATTAAGAAAGAACTGTCCCAGATATAAGAAGTGTTGGAATACATGCTCTAGGTGGAGGAAATTTTTTTAATTAAGAGGAAGAAAAAATTTCCCCAGAGTTTTATGGGAATAATGAAAAGATAAATTAAGTTAAAGCTGAGTATTTATGAAGAAGTACTGCTTGGTAATCTTTTCTTCTAAATCCTCTTCTATAAAGGTGACCAATAACATATTTGTTGCCACATCTGGAGGATGGTTTTCTTGCTTATTATGACCCCTCAGCAATATTAGACAATGTTTTCCACCTCTTATTTCTCAGAAAAAGAAAAAATCCTTTCTTTGGCAAAGCTAAATCATTTAACCTACAACTGTTAAAAATAAAACAACAAAAATGACTATGCTTTTAAATACTGGAGCACTAGTATAACAATTATTTATTTTTAGCATAGCATATTGTTGGACACTAAATTTCTTTTTTTTTCTTTACCCCTTTATAAAAATTGTGGCAAACATGACATGCATTTGAAGTAAAAATAAAGATATGAAGACAAATTTCTAAATTTCATGTTTTATTTGGGAAGAAAGAATAGCAATTCATGGCATACCTGCAGACTAGGTGGTCGTTGATTATGTCTAAATAACAAAGACAAGATTAGAGGATTTATTAAGAAAGGAGAAATTTTATGTATTGCTTTTCGAGAAAGTTTAGCCAGCTCCCATTGGTGAGTGACAGAGGTGGACAAAATTAGTCCTAGAGTTGCAGCAAGTTATCTCAGAAGCTATAGATAAAACTGGTTTCAGGTTACAACAAGCAATTCCAGCAGTCAAGTATGTGCGGAGAATTATATTCTTGGAGCCCTGTGTTGTGCCCTGAGTGTTTTCTCCCCCTGGCTTTTCTAGACTTTGTTTTAGTTGAGTATGACAAGAATGACCCAATTTAGATTATCAGCTTTCACATTTCCCCCCTTTTGATCAACATCCTTATCTGAAAGCATCACTAATCAATCATTTTACAGTTAGGCTTAATTGTCCCTTGGTGCCAAGATGATCCTGTCCCAGTTGTCTCTGTCCCATGTCTGGGGAAATGTTTGGGGTCATCAGAGACTTAGGCCACATTTAAGTAACAAATGGGCCAGAAATAAAAATGTTCTCAGGGAAGATTTGGCTGGAGCCCAGCATCAAATTCCATTTTATCTGTCCCTAGGCAGACATCATCAATCATCTTGAGGTATTGAACTAATATTATCCTGTTGGAAGAGTTGGCTTTACAAAGATTAGACAGGCAATAGGAACAAAGCTTAAAAATTATCATACAAAAAACAATCAGTAAACATATAATAAATCCAGTTTGAATAATAGTTTGAAAGCTTAAACCTAATTCTGAAGGTAACCAACAAAACATGTCTAAAAGTCTAGACAAAGTCTGGTGAGACTTGTTATAGCCACTGAGTAGTAGTTTATAACTGGGTTGAATTAAAGCAGAGAATACCAACTTTACCAAAAGGCTTACCAGTACAATTTGAACAAAAAGTTGTGACAGGGATATTGTCAGAGCTGCTCACAATATGGATTAAAAGGATTTCTTAGGTCAAGATATGTCAAGTTACCAACAAAAGCTACTGACTGAAATTTTAATTATGCCATTATCTAGTCAAATGAAAAAGGCAGCCTTGAGGGGTGTAAGAGTCTCATAATAATATGGAATCTTGTTCCAACATCTCAAGAAAAGTTGTTTCATGTGGAAAACAGCAACTTTTTGTCCTAGTTTGTAGTTCGAATGTCTTTGGTCATGGCATCAGGTGGTTTTGTGAACTTTCTGTTTCATATACCAGACACGAGAATTGTTCTTTAGAACTTGCCTAGCATTACCTTATAGGGCTTTAAGGACAGAACAGTTCTCATTTTACCACTTTTTATGGAAGAAAGTTGAATTGGAGGAACCTAGAACAATTTAAGACCTAGTCTAGCCTATAGATAGATAACAATAACTCAAAAATGATATATAGAGTTACAATGTAATAACAGGTGTATTATAGCTTTTCTTTGTAAACATATTTTTAATTGATCATATAGAAACCCTGGATTTAAAAACTCTTGAAGCTAGGAAGCCAAACCAAGGCAGACTTTAGAGTTTACTTATTGCCTTAAGGTTCCTGGACATTCCAGGAAATGACAGTTTTTATTTACTTATTGTAAGAATGAGAACTCTTGAAGTCAGGAATTTTGGACATATTTTAAAATGTGACATTTTAATCGAAGCCTTGGCACCTTGGTAGTATAAGCAATGTTTTCAATTGTATTTTGCTGTAAAGAGAGAGCAGATTTTATTGGACTTTTGTAAATAACCATATTGCTATAAAAATATTTGCAAATAGTTTTTAAATTTTTGGAGAAATTAAATAAGAAGAAAAATGTTTTTATCTTTGTTTACATAACTATATTTTACCAAATTGCTTAAGAAAGACTTTTTTTGAAATCTGGAAAGCAAAGCATTTAAGTAAAGGACCAATAATATTTTAAATAACAGTCATAAAATCATCATCTTTACCAGTTATTTAATGTTATATAATCAGCTTATTTTCAGCTTGATCGCTATTAGCAGTTTCATGGATCCATCAGTTTCTTTGTGGACAATTTTATTTGGTCCATTGATTTAAAATTATCAGAAACCCGTGTTTAATGCTGTGCACTGAAAACACAGTTTTTTGTCAAACAATCTTCAAATAAAGTAAATAAGTTAACACAAGAGAAAAAAATATGTTTATAAAAAAAACTTGCATAAGTAATATGCAATCATTTATCTTACTTTTATATTAAGAAAATTAGGCCGGGCGCGGTGGCTCACGCCTTTAATCCCAGCACTTTGGGAGGCCAAGGCTGGCAGATCATGGGGTCAGGAGATCCAGACCATCCTGGCCAACATGGTGAAACCGCGTCTCTACTAAAATACAAAAAAATTAGCCGGGTTTGGTGCAGCATGCCTGTAGTCCCAGCTACTTGGGAGGCTGAGGCAGGGGAATCCCTTGAACCAAGGAGGCGGAGGTTGCAGTGAGCCGAGATCGCGCCACTGCACTCCAGTCTGGCAACAGAGCAAGACTCTGTCTCAAAAAAGAAAAAAGAAAGAAAGAAAGAAAAGAAAGAAAGAAAGAAAGAAAGAAAGAAAGAAAGAAAGAGAAAAGAAAATTAATATTCATATACAAAATTTTCACAGTTCTGTAACTGCATTTCTAACTGTTAATCAACTTCTTTATATGGTTATTCTGTCTGCAAAACACTTCCTTAAAATTGAACTCAACATCTCTTCCATTTTCTTTTTTCTTTTGTTCCTTATCTCATGGAAGTCATGACTTGCCATTCAGTTACATTGGCTTAAACTTCTGAGTCATTTACAACTCTTCTTTCTGTTTCAGAACCCAGCATCCAAGTAGGCACAAAGTTATGTGTCTCCCAAATTTATTCTCTCCATTTTTTTATTCTTCTGGTTAAAACCTGTTTTTTTCTGATTCTTATTATCTCTTCCCTGAATAAATATACCAACTCATTAACTTATTATCTTTTTTACATTTTCTCTTTAAAGATCTACCACAAGCCTATGCTACTTATCTTTACAAAATGGACATCTGTAGGGAACAGTGCTAGGTTACTGTCATTAATGGTCATTATATTATACTGCCCTCTACATATTTATTTCCATAGTTTCTACTTGTCTAATCCACCACAACCGTCACCAGAAGCCCACATAGACATTTAAAAACCATTACCAGTTCTGTGAATTTGTCTCTTCTCAATGTCTTTTGAATCTTCCCCTTTCACTCAATCCCTCACTAAAAACATCCTATTTATTCATCTTACCTCGAATCTCATCAACAAACTATCCCACCTGCCAGTGACTTTCTAGCGGTAAACATGTCTTTATCCTTGGTCTGTTTGCACGTTTTCTTCTAATGTATCATGTGGTATTCATGTCGTTTGTTGCGTAGATTTCTTCTAACCTTGTGTCTTAGCTCCTATGTTATCTGTTCTGTGAGTTATGTCTTCAATTTCTAAGGCAGAAAAAAATCTTTCAAAAGCCACTATAGCCACAGCAGGTCCAACAACATTATCTTTATGGAAAGGAAATCGTTGGTTAATAAGTTTTTTAAAATCTGTTTTTGACATGTTTCTTGACTTTATGATATATACCACATGCAGAGGCAGTTTTCTGTGTGTAAAAGACCAATGAAGACAGAAAGATGAAGAGGAAGGAGCTCTAGGACAATTGATATGGAGTGGTTTACATCATCATTTAACTTCTAAGTAATTTGACATCATGATTTAACTTCAAAGTCTCAGCTTCTTTAAAATGGAATTACTGACAGTATATTCCATGCCAATCTATCAAATTTATTGTAAAAATTTAGCAATGTAATGCATATCTAGATGTGACATAATGAAAATGCCTAAAAAAACTATAAACATATAAAATATATCAATAAAGTAAGTGAAAAATATAAAAGGTTATAATCTATACAGTTACTATTTAAAGTGTGGTCCAAAGAACAACATCAGCATCACCTAGCTGCTTGTTAGAAATATAGAATCTTAGGGCCCATCAAGAACTGATGAATAAGAACTTGCATTTTAACACGATTCCTAAGTCATTTATATGCACATTAAAATTTGAGATGCCTTGTTCAAAAATTTATAGACATTCAGTACTGCCCTTATCTCCCAGAAAGAAAAACAGCAAGCTTCTCTCTTGCCACAAACTTGGCTAATTCAAAATGGATGTGTTTGGTCCTATTTTTGTTGACGTTTCAGTGTTTTATTCACTTATTCCATTATCCCTATCTGTTGAATGACTATGCACCAAGCTACTGTATGATTGCTTGCTAACAGTGAGGTCTCCACCGTTCCTGAGCACTGGTTGGCATCATCCACCCACTCACTTGATGGGTGATTTCTGGACTTTGGTCATCCTAAAAATGACTAAAGAAGACAACTGTTCCTTTATTCTGACACTGAATATGCAAAGGATCACTGGCTTACCTGTGTGTTTATTTGAGCTTAAAAGAAATAAATAAACCCATATTTAGCTAGAAAAACATGTATATCAAGGGTAAACTGCCTTTATATTTTACCAATTGGCTAAAAATTTTACATAATGGGTGAATGACTTACTCAAAGAAAAACAGTATGCATTGATACTCATCAGTCACCAGAGTCTCTTTGCCTCATATCACTTAAGAAACTTCTAATTGATTATTTAGTTTATACCTGTCATCAGTAGAATAAATATAATATCTATTTAAAAGTTACCATAGTGATCCTGCAAGAGAAACATATATATATAATATAATATAATATGTAGAATTATACATATTATATGTAAAATTGAATTTTTATCTTGCATTAGGCTTTGCTAGCCTTTAAGGATGTGTAGGTGAATAACCCAAACACTCAAGAAATGTATCAATGCAAAGATCATTAAACGGTTAATATCTGTGATGACTGATAAGAAATACTACATAAATATACACACAGACCCCCATATGAATTTTTCATTTATGAGTTGGCAGTTGAATCAGTACTTCTATCATTGACAAAATGGTTTACTGAATAACCGCCGGATATTTTCATTCATATATATATATATATATACACACACACACACACACACACAAATATATATATATATATATACACACACACACATACATAAATATATATATGTACTGGGAGGTTGGTTAATTACAAGAAAACTTACAATAAATTGAGAAAGTTCTAATGGTTTTAACCATGTTAGTTCAAGGACATTTATTGAGTACTTACTAAGCCAGATCCTGGAAAATTTAAAAATAACTAATATTGGCGGAGCAATCAATCAGTTAATTAAGAGGATTCATTTATATACATGTATAAATTGATTTCATAATGTAAAATCATAAATTGACATTAGGTTTCATTATTTTACCCAAGCTACAGGCAGGGAAGTGGACTCGCAAAGATCAATTGGATGTTCAGCTTACAAAGTTGATAGATGACCTGGCTTCTTTCAACTTATCAATGACCTTACTCACATGGCCAACTTGATTTCAAGGACGTGAGAGAAAGATTTACAGTGTCATAGAGAGTTATCTTTTACTTCAATTTAACCTTTAAAGCAGTGTATATTCCTCTTGTCAACATATCCTCCATATTATTTTGCTACAAAACATAGAACTTGAAAAATACCACTACAATTCTATTCTCAATATAAACAGAGATGAATGGGGTAGGAGGAAAGGGGGAAAATTTGGAATTGTGGGCTATTTTGAATTGGAAACCTAAAGTAAAGCTAAGATAATAAACGTAGATGCTATCAGGACAGTAGACTCCATATGCCTTAGAGCAGAAATTTTTGTAGGTTCATTTCATGTATTTCTTGTGCTAGGAACAGTTTCTGGCACACAGTAAGAGCTCAGTTAATGTCTCTGAATGATCAAGTGCAATAAGATATGTAAGTTATGTAGTAAAATGGACCTGGAAGCCTGTTTCTTAATTCGTTAAAAGGGGAAACTGACTTCGTGGACATAATGGTAAGATATTTCTTTTAAAATGCTTATTGGTTCTGGACACAAAATAAACATCTAATATTTTAGTTATATATTATACTAATAAGTACATGAGACAACTTTCTAGAATTAAATGTTGCTACGTCTTTCAAAATCTGAATAGAACACTATTATTGGCCATTTAGCTTACAAAACTAAAATTAATTTTTATTTCATGCGACTTGAGTGCTATAGTCTTGAATCTTCTTCTGATTGAATTTATCTTCAGGAGCTTAGAAGAATCATTTCTTAGCCAATTTAATAGTCAATCAAGTGTAGTCTCATTAATAGCTTCTGAACCAGTCTATGACAGGTACAATTTTTCTCAGCTGATTTAAAATCTCAGAGAAATTCATTCTCTGTGGATCCTCAGGAAATATACACATCCTCTCTTCCAAAAGAAAAAAGACAGAAGGATGATAACTTCATTAAAATTACTAAAGATTACTTATGCATATCCTGTAAACAAAGTGTTATTGACCACTATTCAGATAATCTTGTTAATCTTCAATTGTCTGTATTTTAGACTCCTCCAAAAGCCATAATTTGAACTTTTTGAGCTTTCTTCAGACTGATTTTCTTGCTTATGTACTTCATGGGAATTTAAAAATAATGCTCTTTTCTTTCTTTTCAAAAATAAATTACTGAAAATCTTCCTTCCCAATTTCAACCCAAAGTGAACTTTAACTCAGGAAGGTGGCAGTAATGAAATTTAAACTGCATCTTTTAGAGTGGTACAAGCCATTCACTAGAGAAGTCCTTATTACTTACCACATAGGAAGCAGATGCTGTGGTTCTTCTAAATTAAAAGAAAAACTTGGAAGCTTTTTAAACACTTGACTGTTAAGACGTCAACTGTATTAGAAATGATTCTGTTTCTAAGCTAATTTGTAAGTTCCTCTGATAGAATGTTCAGAAATTTAAAAGAAACAAGTTTTCTCCATGTGAACATATTGCTTAGTTTATATCTTCTTTGCTATTCTAAAATATTAGTTTTTCATTATTTGAACCTGTTCTCAATCTCCTTTTTTCATTCTCTCATCCAACTATGCTTATATACTATTTTTAATGCTCAATGTATTAACTAGTTTTTAAAACAATGCTCTCAGCTCATTTTTTTTCTATTTTCCCATTTAGTGGATTAATATAATAGAATTTATGTATGAATAATTTTCTCAAGTCTATCATGAAGTACTTCACATTGGTGAGATACTTAAAAGAGGCTTGATACTTAGTAATTAAATTATATTCCAGAGGAAGGTGTTTCAGAAGCCTCTTGTGGACACCTGTATGACGTCTTCCCTTTTCTTTTACTTGCTGCTCAAATTTGACACTCAATAACCCAAAACATCTTAAGAAAGAAAAATAGGACTATTTATTTGAGTGTAGTGGGCAAGTAAAGACACAATATAACTACCCATCTCTTCTATTCTCATTTCCTTGGTTTCAGAACAAAATATTCTCAAGCCCAGGTGCTGATATGGATGTGACAAATAGCAAACCTGAGAGAAATAATGGTTCCTTTAAGGTCCATGCTTGACTACCTTAGCCATGTCCATCAAGATTCAGACATTTTACTGTGCTCTCCTTCTCACAAACCCTTCACCCCCTCCCTATGCCCTAACCAATAACCTGACATTCTAAACAAGAATAGGATCTCCCAGGTCTTATATCATAATAGGGGCCCATTTCTTATTGTCTCATTTTTTTCCCCAAGACCCACCTAAAGGATCAGGGTATGATGGGGAGGTGATTAGGATGACAGAGTTTAATAAATCTTAACAATTAAAGCATGCTGTGCAAGAGGGTACTAATCAATAGAAAATTATCTCCAATGCATTTTCTATTCCAGGCCAAAACTATCCAGTAGTCACACCTAAACATGGCATAATTTTCTCCATTTGTTAGGTGAAGTAATTATAACCAACATTAATGATAAATCTCATATATAAACTTATACATGTTTTGTTTTCACATATCCCAAAGCTAGATGACCATGATATAATTTTGAAAAATCTCCTATGCGGAGAGAAAAAGTAGTATTTCCTTTAATGATATGTTTCAGTAAAGGGTTGCAGAGTAATTCTCTTTTTTGCAACACCTTCCCCAATATTTTAGCAGTATTTTGATGAATAGTTAGCAGAAGTGTATTTGGAGTGTAAATTTCTCAATAAATAAATTCCCCATTTTATATGGTGTTGTCACTCGTTTATTAAAGACAATTATGGTTTATCATGTGTGACAATGTGCAAGTGCTAAGAATACAAAGATGATAGCTGCAGTCCCCTGCCTAGTGAAATTCTTACTTTATCTGGGGAGACAAATGAGTAAATGATTACAGATTATTGCAATTACAATGTAAAGGGATGGTGACTTACATAAGATGTTGAGAGTACAAATTATCTCTAACCCTTGGTGGAAGGAGGTCAGGAAAGTCTTCCAGAGAAAGATGAAGAGTGAGCTGAGTCTTAGTAAATGGGCATGGTATGGTGAAATGTAGCAAAAAAGAGAAAGGACATCTGAAAAGGAAAAATGATATATTTGAGGCTATAATGAAGGCAGAAATGGAGGAAGAAATAAACAAGTGGGGTCATACTCGAGATATCTTTACAAAATAGAATCAACAGGACTCTATGGACAATAGAGATGGCTAGTTTCATTATTAGAACCTAGTCTCAATCCCTTATTTTTCTTTCGTTTAACTAACCATGCTTATGTACTATTTGTAATGCTCAATATATTATCTGGTTTTTAAAACAATGCTCTTAGCTCAAATTGTTTTTTTTTTTGTTTTTCAAGTTCATGGATTAATGTAATGTTTATGTATAAAAATATTTTTCAAGCCTGCGATGAAGTTATTCACACTTGTGAGTATGGAGAGGAATCTTAGAAGACTTCTAACCTTCTGGTTGGAAGAGTAGGTGAAGTATGGTATCATTTACTAATATAGGAAACGTGTGGATGACGAAATAGTATATCATGAATTCAATTTTGGACTTAAGTTTGAATTTCCTGAGGTATATCCACTTTGTTTCAGAAGGTTAGATATGTGACTCAATAGTGGGAAAGGTCCATTTATCCCTTGATATTCTATTCTTCTCCATATTTTCAAGAGAAATTTGTGATGTCTGGAATGGATATGCCCTTTGCATGGCCTTTGAAGGAAATATACCTAGCATTACATTTCAACCAAATCTTACTTCTGTGGCTATGATCAGAATTAAACTCATCCATAAGAATTCAGTTTCAATTGATAGGTAAACCTGATTGGCAAAAACTTCTTGGGAGACTGAAGTGCTTAGCACATACTAAATGTTTACTGAATGAATGCTTGGATAATTAAATAATCATTATATAATGTCAGTATTATACAAAGATCCACATTACAAAAAAAACTTGCAAGTAGTGTTTCTGATTAATCGTATCTACTTCTCTACTGGTTCTCTATTAACTTCCTCTAATCTTTCATGCTCGATCATGGTGCAAACAAAAATTTGCTACTAAACAATCTCTTCAACATCACTTTAATCACCTTTGAACATCAAGAGGCATGACCCAAAGGGTTTCTCACTACTCATTTGAGGCAAAATATGAGATAACTGTCTGAGATGAAAAGTGAGAACAGAATGGTCAATAGTAAGATGCTTGAATAACAACTAAAAATATTTCATAGAAATTATTGTAGTGCAGCCTCAAAAAAACTTTAAAAATAATGGGTGCTTAGAAAACTTAGCATAATATATAGCCAATGCACACCAACTAGGACTAAAAAGTCGTATCAACCACAGACCCTGTTACAGATAATCTTGTTTAAAGAACTTTCCAAACACTCTCTTATCTTGCCCATTATTGCTGCTTTTAAAAATAAAAAACACCATAAATAATATTTCTACTTCTTATCTATCAGGTCACTTTTCTATCTATCCTGACATGAAGCAAAATTTTTTCCAGAAATTTGTTCTAATTGTCAGAGACAATTCTTGCTTACCAAATGGCTTTTAAAAGACTAAAGGGAAATTTTCGAAGCATTTTCCATTTCTTTCCCTGATGTTCAGCATTGTGTAAATAATATTAACACACATCGTTATCTATGAAATCCCTAAAAACATATTTCCAAAATTAGATACCTAAAACTATATTATTTTATTCAATTAACTTTTTACAGCACATTTGATTAATGAAACTGCCTTTATATGAGAATACCTCTATAAGTAAGGAAGAAAAAAGAACATTTGTTAACTCTAATTCATATACAGCTCAGAAGGCATTTTCTCTGAGAATCTTATATTTTATATATTTAACATTTATATTTCCATTTTAATCTTGATAATTAAAAGTTTTGTGAATCTCAGAAAACGTGTCTCCGAATAATAATGGCTTCAAGTAAAATGTAATAAAATTTCTAAACTGATTGAAGCATCCCATTAAAGTCCTTATGATATTTTCTTGCATCCCCCTAATGGTTTTCTTATTGGATATATACGGTAGAAAGTTTAGATATTAATCTTCAAGTCAATTTAAATGGTAAAATGCCTGTCGGATTGTTCTTTCTGGCTGAGATGTATATCTACAGCAGAGTCAACCTCTGCTCTGTTCTAAGTAGTGGTAGGCATAGATATATCTGCATCAGAATCACTGGTCTTAAAAACAAGATTTGTTAATATGCCCTTAAAGTTAAACATGCTCCCACAGCAGAAAATCTATCAGGAGTTGAGTAAATAGATTTCTTAAAGAGCAGTAAACCCAGGAGAAAATAATGCTGCAACATTTCAGGTTGATTTTTATCTGAACTGCATTTCCCCATTAAGCGATTTACTCTTGAGATTTAAATTAATAAAATTTAAAAAGTTTTAATTTGCCATTCATTCATCTTTTTTTTTTCTGTTTAAGACACCGTCTTACTCCATCACCCAGGCTGGAATGCAGTGGCACCATCTCGTTTCACTGCAACCTCCACCTCCTGGGTTCAAGTGATTCTCATGTCTCAGTCTCCTGAGTAGCTGGGATTATAGGCATATGCCACTACACTCGGCTAATTTTTTGTATTTTTGGTATAGATGGAGTTTCGCTATGTTGGCCAGGTTGGTCTCAAACTCCTGGTCTCGAGTGATCCACCTGCCTCGGTCTTCCAAAGCGCTGGGATTACAGGCATGAGCTACCACGTTAATTGATAAATAATAATCGTGTATATATATGAGGTACAATGTGATGTTCTGATTTATGGATGCATTGTAGAAAGAGTCAATCAACTTAATTAAGATACCTATCACCTCACCAATTTTTCATTGTTTTGTAATAAGAATATAAAAAATATTTTCTTTTGGCAATTTAAAAATATATAATACATTATAGATGCAGGGCAGGTGAGCCCCAAAGTGAAGCTTAGCCTGCAAGTGTTCTTGGCTTTGCCCAGGAAAGAATTCAAGGGCAAGCCAGAGGTACATAAAAATAGCCTTATTGAAGAGGCAGCATTACAGCTCTGGGGATGTTAAACTCTGTGACTGCTCCTGCAGAGCAGGGCTAGTCCATAGGCAGAGAGTAGCATCTCAGGGCAGTTTTGTAGTCATATTTATACCCACTTTTAATTGCACGCATATTAAGGAGCAGTCTATGCAGAAATTTCTAGGGGAGGAGTAGTCATCACTGAGTCACATGGAAAGGGGCAGTAACTCCTGGGTGTTGTCATGGCAAGGGTTAATTGACATGGCACACTGGTGGGCATGTCTGATTGAAAGCTGCTTTTGCCCTGGCCCTGTTTTAGCTAGTCCTCAATCTGGTCCAGTGTCTGAACTCTGCCTCTGGAGTCAAGTCCTGCCTCCTTCCTCATTTCCTGCCCCCTCAAAGATTAGATACTCCTCCTTAATCTTAAGTGGACTGCAGAAGGGTGAGATTCATTTTCTGTAACTGCTTCTTGCTGAGTTTATGGGAGTAGGCCCTTCCTAGCACTGGAGGAGTAAAAATCTCTAGATACCTACTGTAAGGGGCCCAGAAGCAGGACACTTCCATTCTCCAGGTCAGTAGATGGAATTGGTGGAAGCCTTGTGCCAGCACTGTTTTTACTTGGAATCGTGGTAATCTAAAACAGGGGTCCCCAAAACAGGGATTTCCAACCCCCAGGCCATTGACTGTTATTAGTCTGTGGCCTGTTAGGCCTGCACAGAAGGATGTGAGCAGTGGGCAAGCCAGTGACCATTATTGTCTGATCTATACTTCCTGTTAGATTAACAGCAGCATTAAATCTCATAGGAGTGCAAACCCTATTGTTAACTGCATGTGCAAGGGATCTACGTTGCATGCTCCTTATGAGAATCTAATGCCTGATGATCTGAGGTGGAACAGTTTCATCCTGAAACCATCCCCCCTATCCACACCCCCCACCCCAGGCTGTGGAAAAATTGTCTTCCATGAAACCAGTCCCTGGTGTCAAAAAGGTTGGGGACCACTGATGTTGAAGACACAAACTTTACTTAGGAGGTTAAATAAGCAAGGGCCAATATTAGTAACAAGATAGCAACCAAGTTCCTAGGAGAGGTAAAAACCAGGTAAGACTTGGGAAGGCATTTTTGATAGTTGGCCAGATATAGCTGGGGTCAGTGCCCTGGTTATATCTATGTAACCAGGTAGCTTTCTCACAGACCTTTTGAATGTTACTCTCAACTTGTCTACAGTTGTTAATATATGTGCAGCATGTTTTATTATTAACTTTACCAAATCTACTGTGTACAGCTGGTAAATAATCCAACACCAGTCTATTATCAAAAACTACACTTGCCAAAGGGTCTAAGGACACTTGAATTCCCTTTAATGCCTGACCTGTGTTGGTGACTAAGGTTTCTAGGGTTTGAATCAAGCTCCTTAGGATTGACTTATGGTAGACAAAGCCTCCCCAGGGTGCTGCTAGTCCTATCACTGCCTTGATTCCTGTCAGAGTCAACCCTATTGATGGCTTACTTCTGGTATTCTTGGGTCTTATGAAATAATAGACAGTGACCCCTGGGGGAACAACGCTGGCCAATGTACATTCACCTCTGTTCCAAGTTTTTGATGTACAGAGGAAAGCTACTCCTAAGACAACAGGTGACTCCCTAGGGAGTTCCTAAAGGTTACAGTGTTTGACTTCTTCCGTTCATGACCAGAAACAAAAATGAGCCTGGAGGGGGCACAAACAGAAGCCCTACAGGGTGTAATGTTTATCCTTTGCTTCCAAGTTGGGTCTATAGAGATATTTTTTCCCTGTTCCAATGGGGGTGGCTGGACAATCTTTATTTTTCAGAAGGGGGGTACTCATACCTTTCCAGACTAGGCAGTGATTTTTCCCTTGTATGTTGTGATCTGGAAGAACGCACCATATATGGTCTCCTAACTTACAAGTAGAATCCCATTTACCTTACTGCAGCCTTGGGAACTTGCCAACTATAGTTGAATCAAAGAATCGCAGGGAAACTTCTGCTGTTGTGTCATTAACACAACAGTAGGTGCAAATGATAGACTCATTTGTGCACTGGAGATATAGATACACAATTTTTCAGGTCCAAGTAACAGTGGCAGGAGGATTCAGGTATAATCCATTAAGTGGGAAGAGTTCTATTTACCAAGTAAGGGTTTGAATATTTCAGCATCACCATGGTTAGTTAGGTCTGGGCTAAAAACCAGGTGAGATGTGGGAAGTGAGACTTGTAGTGAGTGATTTTCCAGGTAAGCCATAAGATAGACCTCTCTAGCCTGGGAATGTTGATGACAAATCCAGCAACTGTGAAGATGATTTCCTGATGCAATAATTGTTGAAATATCTACTATAGAGTTATGTTCCCACCCATACTGGATCATAGTAACTAGGAGAGCAAACAGGATGAACAGTGACATCGTGATTCAGCTAGGCCTTAACATGTCCTCTATGCCCAACAAAGGCAAAAGAGATGTTTCCCAAGAGATTGGCTAAAGTGATACAAAAGAAGTATTACAATCAGGAAGAAGAGAAAAATTTTAGCTCGCATTCCCACCTGCAGCATCATGTTACCACTTCTGGCTGAGACGTTGATTCTTGAAATAGCAGAGGTCCCCCAAAGGTTCACAGATGTAGGTGGTGGTGTCCCCCTTTTGTACCTGTGACTCATAAGACGTAGGTTAATCCTGGACAGATGTACTCAGCTAGGTATCCCCTGAAGTTTAACAGCAGAGGGGGTACTCAATGACACCTGATAAGGGCCCTTCCATTTTGGTTGTAGTTGATCTTCAGGGGATTCTTCTTTCCAAGTTTTAGCAAAAGTAAGTCTCCTGGTTAACCAGGGGATCTATCTTTCCTTTCTGAAGAAGGGTAATATTTTATTTTTATAGTAGAGAGCATTTTGAACCTGACCTAAATTCCAAAAGGGAGAAGTGAAGTTTGTATAGCCTTTATTGACATTATTCAATAATGACTGCAGAGCTAGGATTGTTAACAGGCTAAACTATATAGACAAGGATGATACGAAGATTTCAGAATATTTTTTCTCTATGGGCACATTTGCTAAAATCTGCTAGCTATATTTCCAGCTTCTAAATATCTAAAAAGATTTTCTTTTTATTATTTTCAGAACAAGACATAGTGAAGCCAGAAAAGACTGTTTCTCATGGTAAACCAGGTATTTTGCAGGTGGTATTTGTAGTCTCAAATAACCTCTCAATGCTCTAATTTTAGCAGAAGGAAGAGTTTAGAGTCAAGTCTAAAGTTATTTGGGACTATTCATGTCTTAACAGGACTAATTTCCTCATTTGATCTAATAATAAAGCAGTTTCTGTGATATAATTAAGCAAATTATGAATTTTGTGAATAAATTCATGAAAGTTGAGTTTCTCACTTGTATTTGGAAAGTTTACTTTTTTCTACTTTTACAACGAAAATTCTAAATCACATAATATATAGGCTTTAGGGCACTCTTGATTGGTTTTTGATATATTTATCTTACATTGAAGAGGTAGTTATAAAGTTTAATATAAATATAACACAGAAAGTTTCTTTATGAATGAATTAATATAGTAATTTGACAAATACCTGTTAAAACATGTTAAATCTATTTACAGACATGTAAAGATCAGAAAGATTATTAAATGATATTATTTCACTATTGATCACTGTTAATCATCTTAGGAAGAAATTTGGTATAAAAGAGATTAGACTTATAGAACGTATATATAGAACTTATATATACAGAACTATATATAGTTCATTGTAGACCTCTGACTATTGAAAAACATATCAATTCTGAAGCTGAGCCTGTAGATGCATCACTCCCATCCTCCAGTCTCTGCCTCTGTTGTCACACGGTATTCTCTCTGTGTGTCTTCATATTACATTCCCTCTATGTTTGTCCATCTCTGTATCTCTTTTCTTCTTTTGATCATAACGCTAGTCATGTTGGATTAGGGCCCAGGCTAATGATCTCATCTTAACTTAATTATAACTGCAAAAACTCTATTTCCACACAAGGCGCATTCATCAGGTACTGGGCGTCTGGACTTCCACATTTATTCTGGGAGACAGAAGTCACCTTCTAACAGGTAGATAGTATAAAGAGAAAGCAGAATAACTAGAGAGATGTTATGTGAATGCTGAAGAGATTGATATAGGACATGGCATGTGGACAACTAACTCTGAAAACCAAATTTTATAATTGGACAGCTTTGTGGGAATAAGCAGTTGTCCTGTATTTATCACAACTTAGTTTTATAAATAGCAGAACTATTAAGGCAACATTTTCTTAATCTGGTTGGGCTTTAAGAGCACAACTGAACACACTTATTTCCACACAATTGTACGTGTGTTTTAGGGTTTTTTGGTGTTTCCATTCATGTTTCTTAGAGGATTGTGTCAATACATGTGTTAGATTCTCAGAAAGAAATATGACTATGTATTATCCTTTCCAATACCACTGGAGAGAATCTCTATAACCTTGATTTTATCCTTACGTTTAGCCAGAGCACATAGCTATGTCCCTAAATCACATTTACTGGGCCAAAAGTGACTTTCCTCTTATTGAACTGTGCTTTGTATTGTATCTCTGGTGCATGTTAAGAGCAGTAGGTGGAGTTCTATAAAAGCCATTACACATTTAGGGTAAAAATATTGCTGAGGCTGTTATTTACATTATACAGCCTTTTGTTCTGAGAACCCAGGAAACAAATTTATCTCAGTTATCATTACCAGTGATTACTCTGCTTCTCTTAAACAAAGTAAGTATTTACATCTTAAGAACACTGTAAATGGTTTAACATTTGTGCGTTTTGTTTTCGCCTGAATATCAGAAAGATGAGAGATAAATTTGCAACCCAAGTCAAAGAAACTATACAGTAACATGTGTTTTGTGTTCTAATACAATTCCTAAATTTATATACTTTTCTACATTCATTTTTTGCTCAATTTCTCAATTTTGTACCTTGTTTTACTTATTTATCTAATGAACAAAAAAAGAATGAGAGCCAATCTTATCACCATGTGTTAGGAATTATACCAATTCCCTGCATTCAATGATAGATACACAAGACCTCTGTCCTCAGATATCTCACAATGTAGAAGAGAAGGCATTCACTTAAGTTGATACTTGCAATAGATTATGATTAACATAATGATAAAAAGATCTACCAAGTAATATTAGCACATAAAGGGAGTAAACAATTCCACTGCATCAGAAAAAGGCTTCTGAGAAAGAGACAGCTAAGCTAGGCCTTAAGCAGAGGTTAGTCAAAAAAAAAAAGAAAGAAAAGAAGAGGAACGAAAAGAAAATAGTGAGGGGACTAAACTCTGATGATGAAAAAAGTCAAAGAACATCTAGATAGAGAGACACTATATGTGGATAGGAAGATTCAAAATTATGAAGGTGTTAGTTCTTCCCAAATTGACCTATAGAGTCAATGCGATTATGGAAAATTCCCAGAAAATTATTTTGTGTATGTTGACAAACTGAATATAAAGTTTATGTGGAATGGAAAAAGATCCAGAATAGCGAACATGGTACTGAGGACAAAGTTGGAAGATTGACACTATTGAACTTCAAGGCTTATAAAGCTTTAGAATTCTTTCCATTTTTTCTTTCCTTGGCCTCAAGTAGTTTCTTTGTGTGTATATGCTGTTCAGTGCTCTTCTGATGACTTAATGGCACCTTCCACACATCTCCAGAACTCCCTTCGTCTTCTCTGCTGCTCTCTACTCTACCTTACTCTGATCTGTGATCACTGACTGTCTTGGCCTTTCCAGACTCCCAGCTCCATCTTATAAGCTCCATGATTTGCCTAGGCTGAGTTGCTAGGCAACTCATTGCTGCATTAAGGCCTTGTAACTTTCTCCAAGCACTAAACGGAAGCAATCACAGGGTACATCTCATTTGTTTCCCATCACTAAAGTATCACTGTTCTTTGTTGTCTGATGTTCAATATCTTTAAAACCATTGTTTTATATGTTTTGTCTGTTTTCCTTAATTTCCAGTATGAAGAGTAATTAAACCCCTGTTATGTTATCTTTGCTAAAAGAAAAAGTCACTAGGACAGTTTTGAAATTAAAAGAAGGCAGTATTAATATTTATCCCATTACAGTAGAGCATACATAGTATGTTTACCTTCCCCAAAAGCCAAGTGAACAGGAATTTAAAAAGAAAGGGAAAGTGATCAAGTGTTCATTAGTCTTGGAAAGTAACGGGAAATTGGTGACCAGAGAGACTAATACATAGAATGGTGGAGCTAGAAACTAGATTATAGTGAATTAATGATGAAGTGGGAGTGAGAAGTAGAAAAAACAAGTAAAGATGATATTCCTTAAAAAGTTGAGTTGAACAGTGATGGACAGGTACTAGACGGCATTTGTAAGAAAACAGAATCAGAGAAAAATGTTGACTATTCAAATATTGGTTGATGCAAAAAAGAGAGAAAATGAAAACTGACTATGAATAGAGCAGAGGCTGACAAAATGGCCCACAGACGGGCCACTAGTTTTTATAAAGTTTTATTGGAACGCAGTCACTCATATTTATTTACATTATTATCTATGGCTACTTCTGTATTCACACAGATGAAGAATTGTGAGAGACCATATGGCCTAAAACCTGAAAATATATGCTATCTGACTGTTACAGAAAAAGTTTGCTGATCTTGCACTAAAGAACTTAGCCATAAGTTACACATTCTATAGAATTTTGACAAAAAAGGATAGGTGGGGTCTATATTGTTTGATTTTTATTTTCAAATATATAATATCATATTCAATAATGTCAATTTAATAAGAATTGTATGACTCAGCCTTTAATAATTTTTTTACTTTTTTCTAGGCAAAGAAGTCAAGCCTAAACCTCCACGTATGTTATACGCATGCTCAATAAACAAATACGTACATATGTACATACATACATAAAACAAATCTTAAATGCGTGCTGTTATTTATCTTGATTTCATGTTGAGTATTTTGCTTAAAGTCAAAGGCTTGTTTTGTGTAGACAACGTACTCATTTTCTTACATGTATTTCTGCAAAAATGCTATACCAAAATTTTCCTTTATCCATTATTCACTGGAAGTATCTTTCCTTACCTTGTCATTAAAAATCTCAGCTCACATTTCCATTATTTTCTCAAAAAAAATTTTTTTTGAGACAGAGTCTCACTCTGTTGCCCAGGCAGTGGGCAGTGGTATGATCTCTGCTCACTGCAACCTCTGCCTACCAGGCTCAAGTGATTCTTGTGGCTCAGCCTCCCCAGTAGCTGGGATTGCAGGCATGCACCAACACACCCGGCTGGCCTCCCAAAGTGCTAAGATTACAGGCATGAGCCACCATGCCTGGCCCTCAAAATATTTCTTATTGGGATAAATAGTGAGGAATCTTGTTAAGTACTAGTTTGCCACAATCATAAGAATATGGTTAATATGACATTAACTTTTCAAAGTTAATATGAGATTGAAACCAATGAATAACATAGAAAATAATTATATAAAAATAAATATGCATGAGTACAGCAAATGAATATCTTTCTATAATCATTGTTACTAGTGTTCATCTATATTTTTAGAACTACAAGGAAAAAAAGAAGAGAAGCCAGGTATGTATATATTTTATTTATAGACATATATGCTTTCCAAGTTTAGAATAAATAGCACAATATCTCTTTGCAAATGTCATGTCCTAGTACAAATATTATATCAAATTTTATCCTTGACCAACTTAAAAAAAAACTAACAAAATATATATTTCTCTATGCTACCCATTTCTAGAAAAAACTCTATTTGCATAGGTGAAATCTTTGAGGAATTTACATGGTTCAGAAGAAGTAGCTGAGTAATTGAATTGATTTCACAAAGCCAAAATTTTCTCTGATTATTGTAGGACACAGACATCCAATCAGCAAAACATCTGCTCTCATCCTTCTCTCTTTTGAGGCTTCTGAGTCAGATGAACATTTCTGAAGGCTACAGTAGGCAGTAGAAACTTTTTCAAAAGAACACTCAACTGTCTGGTTCTGAAAACAGTTAAAATTTTGTTTAATGTTTCATAATTGTGTTATTGTTGTAGGGCTACTGTAGTAAAATTCCACAAACTTGGTGGCTTAAAACAACAGAAATTTATTCTTTCACAGTTCTAGAGAGTAGAAGTCCAAAATGAAGGTGTCACAAGGGACATGCTTTCCATGAAATCTGTAGGGAGGAATCCTTCCTTGCATCTTCTGGTGTTTTCCAGCAATCTTTGGTGTTCCTTGGCTTGTAGACGCATCACTTTCAATCTCTGCCTCCATCATCACATGGAAACCTTCTCCCTTTGTGTCTCTAGCTCTGCAAACCCTTCTCCTCTAATAAGTACACCAGTCATATTGGATTAAGTACCTACCCTACTGCCCTATGACCACATCTTAACTAATTACATCTGCAATAACCCTATTTACAACAAGGTCATACTTTAAGGTACTGGAGGATAGGATGTAAGCATACCTTTTGGAGAGACACAATTAAATCCATAACAGTCCATTCTCTGGCTGGCCCAAAATTTATGTCCTCCATAGGTGCAAAATATGTTCACCCCATCCCAACATTTTTAAAAGTCCTAATCATTCTAGCATGGTTCTAAGTCCAAAATTTCATCTAAATATCAATCAATAGTTCCAAATCTCATTATCTAAATCATCTAAATCAATTATATATGAAACTTGGAGTATGATTCTTCCTGCAGCAAAATTCCTCTTCTCTTTTTGAACCTGTGAAAACATGAAACAAATTATTTACTCCCAAAATAAAATGATGAGATAGGTATAGGATGGACATTCCCATTTTAAAGGGAAGAAATTGCAATAAAATAAAAAGATGTCCTGAGTCCTAAGAAAATCCAAAACCTAGCGTATTTCAAAGCCTGAGAATATTCTCTCTGGCTCAGTGTTCTGTACTCTGGGCCTGGTGGAACAGTGGCCCTGCCCTCTTAGCTCAGTGAGCCGACAGCCCTGCCTTCTCTGCCACAGGAGGTCCCATCAACCCAGGCGTTTGAATTCATGGCTCTTCTCTTGGAGTCATTATCCCTTCATTTTATCATGTCTCCGTCCCTTTTTGTCCAGGCTGGCATTGTTTTTGCTTCTTTAAAATTATTGAAAACCTGACTAGTGTCACATTCAATTCATGGGGTGTCTAAGCCATTAGATAAGAGGGTCCTCCACAGATATTTCCTGGATAACCACATCTCTATTTCTGTCTTCTGCTGAAGTGGCTCCATGAGTCATACATCTAATCTCTTTAGCAAAAGTTTGTCCAACCACATCCTTGGCCCTGTCTCCATGGCACACTGTCTAGATAGGCTGAGAATTTTTCAAATCAGTAAGTGCCAGTTCTTATTTGATTAACAGTTTCTTCTTCAATTTATGTGTATCTTTCTTTTCACATTTTATTATAAACAACAAGGAGAAATCAGTCTGCACCTTCCATACTTTGCTTGAAAACGTTCTTAGCTAAATTTTTAAGTATTCATTTACTATTTCCATCTTCCACCTAACAGAAGAACACAATTAAGCTAAGTTTTTTGCCACTTTATAACAAATATTACCTTTCCTTTAGTGGCCAATAACATGTTCCTCATTTTCTTGAGACCTCGTCTTTAAAATTCATATTTCTAGCAATATTCTACTTCTATTTACAATAATATATATCTATGTGATTTGAATGTGTTTTCTCAAAATTTATGTGTTACCTGTGTAATTAAATAGTATTGAGAGCTGGAGCCTTGAAGAGGTGATTAGGCCATGAGAGTTCCTCTTTTGTGAGTGGGAACAAGGCCCCTATAAAAGAGGCTCCATGCAGTGTTCAGCTAGCCTGCTGTCTTCCCCTTTTGGCTTTGCCCTGTAAGGACACAGCATTCCTTCTCTCTGAAGGACACAGTAGCAAGGCACTATCTCCAAACCAGAGACCAAACCTGCTAATACCTTAATCCCAAACTTTCACGGTCTCTAGAAGTATAAGATATACATTTCTGTTCTATGTAAATTACCCAGTCTGTGATATTCTATTATAACAGCACAAAATGGACTAAGTCAGAAATGTATCATTTAAAATGACAAGAGCTTTCTCTATAGCTCTCTTGAATTCTTTCTGAGCCCTCATCAGAATAACCTTTAAAGTCAATATTTCTGCCAATAGTCTCTTCAAAGCAATCTAGGCTTTCTATATCAAGTGTCTCAAAATTATTCTAGCCTCTACCCATTACCCAATTTCAAAACCACTTTTACATGTATAGGTATTTGTTTCAGCAGCACCTATGTTCCTAAACCAAAATTGATTAGTTTCCTTGATGGCTACAATAAAATATCACAAATTGTGTTGCTTAAAACTATAGAAATGTTTCTCTCACAATTTTGGAGGTTAAAAGTCCAAAATCAAGGTGTTGACAAAGCGACACTTCTTTTTAAACCCATAGAGGAGAATATTTGTTTGCTTCTCCTAGCTTCTGGTGTTTTCTAGCAATCCTCGGTGTTTCTTGGTGTGAAGATATATGACTTCAGTCTCTGCCTCTATTATCGCATGGTCATCTTCTCTCTTTGTGTCTCTCTCTTTGTGTCTCTTCTCCTCTTCTTATAAGGACCAATAGTCATATTGGATTAAAAACCTACCCTTCTCTAGCATGACCTCATCTTACCTTAACTAATTACATCAGTAGCAACCCTATTTCCAAATAAGGTTACATTCTGAGGTACTGGGGGTTAGGACTCAACAGATTGTTTGGGAGAACACATGTGACCCATAACACTATTTGTCTCAATTCCTAAATCATGTAAGTACCCAATTAGATCTATTTCAAAGAGTCTCTTCCAACTCTTGTTGTTAAAATAATTTATCTTATGTTGACTTTGGAACTATTTACTGCAATAATCATCTTAGAAAAAAGTAGAAAACTTAGATTTAAAAGTATTAGCTATAGCAACAACTTGACAGACAAGTGCAAAGCATGTTTCTGTTTCGTGTTTAATAGTCCATCATTGGCAAACCAGCGTAAAACTGGAATAAATTTTAGTTAAATTTTTTTTTTTGAGACAGAGTCTCGCTCTGTCACCTAAGCTGGAGTGCAGTGGCATGATCTCAGCTCACTGAAATCTCTGCCTCCTGGGTTCAAGCAATTCTCCTGCCTCATCCTCCCAATTATGATAACCAAATAAATTTATTTCTAAAAATTAATTTTTATTCTAGTTTATTTTTTCAGGTTTTAAATTTTCTGCCTTTTCTGTCCCTCAGAGCCCCAAATTAAAAAAGAAGCAAAACCAGGTAACATGAGCTTTATTTTATATAGATTCAGAGTTGATATTACCTTTATTTTATTAAGTACTAAAAGAGGCTTACATCTCACTAGGGAGACACGCACAGAGCCTCCAAGTTCCTCATTATTTTGTCAACTCCGTTGCTCAACATGATTTTATAGCACTGGGTTAGGTGAGAATGGGAATATTCCCTAGACAAAAACACCTAGAAAATGGCCTTAAATAAATCTCAACAGAGACGCTAGGTTTCTGGAGACATTTCTAAGGTTTTTATGAAATTAATAATCATCATGTTTAACTTATGGCTTTATTTCCATAATTCTGGTGGCTTTGTTTTCATAATTTTGAAGTATTTCGAGTAATATACCAGAATTATAAAATCATAAAGTTATAGACTATTGTGGTTTGAAGGGAATGAGAGCAAGAATTTATTAAGCATCTGTTGTGAACTAAGGACTAGCATAGGATTTTTACTTTCATCGTATCATTATGAGAAACAGACAGCAGGGCAATTATTACCTATACTCAATATCTGAAGAAGCAGTTCAATAGATCAAGTTCAGAAAATAAGTTATTATTCCAGGATTTTCAAATTAATCAATGTTGAAGCTAGGGGTCTGCCCCATGTCTGATTTGCACCAAACGCTGGGTACTCCCATTAAGAGATTGTCCCTAAAATGCTATCATTTTATTAGAAGGTAGCATTGACCTAAAAAAAGGGTGACCTTTCCAAGTCTACATTGTTATTTAGTGTTTAAGTCATACCTCTGGTACCAACTAGCTATTGACCTGAGGCAAGTTCAAAAAAACCCTCAGGCTCTATGGTAGCTATTTCTTTATTATAAAAGATTACTTAGCAAGATTCTTCAATATCAATAAATCAAGAATAGAAATCTAGACACATATTCAATAGTACCTCATCCCCTGAATTCTCACCAGAACTTACCTGGCAACTGATCATAAGCTTGAATATAGTTGCTCTTGTGATATATTTACAATATATTAAGGCTTATAACAGCCTTGTTACATTACAAATATTATTATGATTTATTATTTTATTATTTATTTTCCTGATGATATTTATCTGCTGGAGGTGGATATGTTTTACCAGATAAAAGCATTTTGTATTTTTGCCAGTTTTACTTTTCTTTAACCAGAAACCCAATACTATTTAAAGCTAGTTATGCCTAGTTCTATTTACAATAACCAGTTATATTTGTTATTGTTAAATACTCCATTTTGCAGGTAATTTAATTTAATATGTTATTTATTTATTTTTAGCTATATCTGAAAAAGTGCAAATACACAGTATGTATATTAATTTTATCTTTTATGCTTATATAGAGTTTTTACAAAAAAATTTGAAATGTTTTCAAAATCATGCATTTTCAATCTGCGCTTTTATATTTATGCTTTATCACAGCCTGTGTTTTGAAAACTGTAGTTTCAAAAATTTTGTAAATAAGAATTCTTGGCATACTGTTTTCATGAACTAAAACCTTTAAGTTTTACATAGAAACAAGGATGATATGAAGATTCCAGAATATTTTTTCTCTATGGGCACATTTGCTAAAATCTGCTAGCTCTTTTCCCAGCTTCTAAATATCTAAAAAAAATTTCTTTTTATTATTTTCAGAACAAGACATAGTGAAACCAGAAAAGACTGTTTCTCATGGTAAACCAGGTATTTTGCAGGTGGTATTTGTAGTCTCAAATAACCTCTCAATGCTGTAATTTTAGCAGAAGGAAGAGTTTAGAGTCAAGTCTAAAGTTATTTGGGACAATTCATGTCTTAAGTCGTAAGCTTCTAGACCATCTCCAATTTTAGTCATCTTCAGAATATTTTTTTTGTACTGAGAATTTAACCAGTGAGATGTAACTAGACAACTAGTCTTCCCTTCCCATCAGAGAGTTAGCTTTGCACAGAAACCATAATCACCCAGCACTTAGATGAGTGGGCTCTATACTTTCTGTTTTATTCTGATTTGGGCAAGGCATTCTGAGCAAACTTGTAATTCAGATTGGCTTATTCAAATATGATCATTTTAGACTCTCCAAGTCCCAAAAATGCTGAAGAAATCAACATTTCTCCATGCTTCTTTTCCTGACTCTTTCTTTTCTTCACCCTTCCTTCCCTTTCTTATTTTCTTTTTATTCCTGGTCTTGAATTTTGTGGAAAGTAGAAGTAAGCTAATGTGTTCTGCTTGTAAAAAAAAAAGATACATAATTTATCAAAGCGAGATTATGAATTAATTTTTATTTAAGAATAAAAACAAGTTTTTATTTCAGCTAATTAAATATGAATTTAATTTTGAGGCTACCCAAGCCCCAATTATTCTGTAGAATATTATTTTTCATTCCAGGCTGAAATATGTACCCAATGTTGTGAATATAGTTAGGCCAGAATCTTTGAAAAGTGAAAAACATATTTTCTCTAAACAAATCTTAGGAAATCCTTTGCTTATTTTATAAATGGTGCTTTAGAAAATCTGTATACAATGGGTTTTAGTCTGTTTGATTTGTTTTGCATAGGCCTTTAAAAAACTATGATACACCAACAACAGAAAACATAGGAATAAGGAAAGCAGGGCTGGAGTGTGGAGAGGTGAGAAGAGCTGTCTGTATTGACAAAAGCAGAACCTTAGAAACAACTTTCAGAAGGCCTCATTAAATGAAACACTGTTATTTTCTTATGTCCCAAATGTTAGCCAATTTGAGGTGAAATAAAGAGAAGTGACAGACTTTAGTCTCTGAGTGTGCATCAAATGCATTGTCTTGTAGGAACAACTGTTTTACTTCAGTTACACCATCATGCTCTTTAAATTCTGTTATCCAGTGAAACTTTCTACTTAGGATATTTGATCAGTTTATTCATACCCAGTGTGAAATGGTTGAGAAGTTTAATTTCATATAGTATCAGGGCAATAATCTCTTTACTTTGACCCAAACATCTTTGACTATGAAAAATCACTGAGAACAGAGGACATCCCACAAATGCATCAACTTTGTTCTTCCCCAGCTTCACACTGTAAGAAATTTGGGTTCTCCACCTATTCCTGGGTTCCCAGGGAGATATTGGTACAAGAAGATCAAAAATTGCTCCTTCCTATTCTAATTTAATAATAGTAAGGCAACATATATTTTATAAAGCAGTACCTCTGGGCAGATAAGTACACTGAAATACAGTGAAGGCAAAAAATAGGGTTCATACTGGCACGTTAGGGAACAATTTAAGTTAGGAAAACTTCTATAGCAAGATAGCTGCAAAGGACATTCCAGCTGGACAGATTTTCTTTGTGCTTTCATCCAATTTGAATAGAAGATGTTTTTGCTGTTTTATTGAGGCAACAAGTTTTTCTTGGCATTGGCAATATTTCAAAAGAATACAAAAATCATGGTTGAAATATGTCACTGATGTATTCAAATTTCCTACTTGTGTTAACATTTTTTCCTATCACAGAAGAAAAAGTTCTCAAGCAGGTAAAAGCTGTCACAATAGAAAAAACAGGTAAATAAGGTATTTTATATCTTTTTTCTATGTCTCACTATATGTTATGTGATGCATGCATATGTGTGCATGCAGACACACACACACACACACCCCTTCACTGAAGTGTGTAGGCTTTTAGTACCATAACTTCTAACATTCTGAATTCTTGTGAATAACTAAAAATATGTTCAATATAATTTTTATTAAAAAATAATAACTAGAGTAGCATAATTTTAAGTGTGATTGACCTAAGCTTATGTGTAATTCATGAGAAAATCTATATAATGCATTGATTACCAAGTATACTTAGGTGTTTAATCTTATTTTTAAACCACATTTCCTCAAATCTTAAAATTACAGAAGTCTGAAACTTTCTGCTATTTATAAATTAGCTGGAATAATTTACTTTCATGAAAGCTCCATAGAGAGGGATATGGTTACATAACTTTAAAGTCTGCCTTAAAGAATGATCAGCAGAACATAAAATATTAAACTAAAAACACTCCATCTCTCATTGGTTCATATGAAAAAGAAAAGACACATACTCTTACAATTCAGAAGTTTTTCCTATAAGGAAAAAGAAAACTTATGAGTCTTGAAATCAATTCACATCTGAGTCACTAAACTTCCTCTATTTGATTCCAAGACAGAAATCCTACCCACCTCAGCCATTACGAGAATCCCATCTCTTACTAATAATCATTCCAAAAGAAAAACTCTGTGAAACAGGTTTTTCTCCTGAGATAATCAGATAATAAGGATTTAAATAGTTTCTTGGAGGAAAAAATACAATAGAATTCAGGAGAGATCTAATTATTTATAGAAATTATAGACTAGTTTATCAGTAGAAAGAAAGAAATCTCATCAGGCCATTTTCACATTACTTCATATGACCATTATACTTTATTCCAACCACTGCCTAAGTTTATAATTTTAGTAAATGTTCCTTTAATTTGCCTAAGGTATTAATATGGCCACCTGAGTATCTCATTCAGTTGTGTGGATGTTTGGGAATTATGAAGAAGCTAGCTCAATGTATTTGTGACTCAAATATATAGATTGTTTTAAATTATATGTGCATAGCATGTGTCTTACTAGTTTTTTGCAGTTCGATTAATGTATTTGCTGACAGCAAAATATTAGTGGTCAAAGAAAACAGTTTAAGCTAAGGAGGAGACCTAAAACTAAGAATAAGTAAATACAAATACTAAACAGTTATTTTTTCCGTGGTTTGTACTCATCAATATGCCATGTGCTTCCCTCCATTCTCCACAGCCAAGCCCAAACCAGCAAGTAAGAGATGAATAGAATAACACCTGAGAAATATCGCTTGACCATTTCAGCTTTAACAATTTGCTTAGTTTTTTTTATGAAAAATGTTATTTTCAGTTTTGTCTGTGGCTAAATAACTATTAATAATAAATTAATGTTATTGCTATTTAATTATTAGTGATAAATTAATGTTATTGCTATGGCATTGATTTAACATTCTTGTGTTTCACTACTAATTAATGATGATAACTATACAAAAGAAATATCTAGAAGTCTGTCACTATTGTTAATATTAAAAGAGGGAATCCATATAGGCTATAAAATACCACTCACTGTAAGTTAAGGTAGGCTGGAAATCTTTTAAACATATGTAATGAATAACAAAAGAAAATGAAATGATATACAATTGTCAGTGTTATGAACCATGTACTGTTTTTAATTTATTTGCTTTAAGCTGCATTAATTAAACTGTAGGTAACTTTGGCATTTAGAAATCCATTTAATTATAAACATTTTGCCATTTGTCCATTACAATGATGAAACGTCCTTATGAATGTGGACTTTGAAGATCCTTCATTTCACTGTACAGGTGTGACACAGAGAGTATAGTGATGAAGAGTTTAAGATGACTTTTGGACTCAGGAAGACATAAATATTTACCCACTGTGGTAGTAAATATATGCAATATTGTGTCAAAATTGTGATGTTGGTCGTTGACTGGTGTACATTTGTGAAACACAAGCTTAGACAAATGCATGAATGGCTGTTGGTCAAATATATTCTGGCTCTTGCATGCAAAATAGCTTCACAAGACCCAAAGGTGAACGTGTGACACAGCTTAGGAATACATATAAGTGGTTTAGGATATATAGCACAAATGCATAACTCTAATCAGAACATATTCACATCCTAGAACCTGTGAATTGTACTTTGAATATATATTTTATATTATTATTGTTATCTTGATTTATTATTAATGCTGTTATAACAGTTTAATACCTTGAATATTGGCTTCATTTTCTTTTATTTTGAATGCTTATTTACTATAACATTTATGCAAATTCAGTTCATGGAAGTTTATTCTTGAATGGTATCAGTTCCTAATTTACAAATATCTGTTTAGTCTGATGACACCTGGAGTCCCACATCTTCCCACCTACTTCACTGTTGGTGCATAATTTGGGGAAAAAATAGTAAGTTTAGAGAAACTCCAAATTCAGGAGTGAGGGAAAGAAAGGACAAGTAAACATCAAGAACAGCTCAGAACTGACCATAGAGGTCATTAGAGGTAACACTTGGTCTGTTCCAGAGTCCTACTCAATTGACAGATATTCTCAATCCCATTCAAGATATCCCACCTATATGGTTGACTTTAAATTCCACTTTTGGTGAAAGAGAATTATCTCTTTAAAATTTTCAATTCAAATATTTTTTCAGAGAACTAAGAGGGATGTCAATTACTCATACATTTTTATTTCCTTTTGTCATATCCTAGAATAGTTGAGATTCAGCTATGAGAGTTTTTTAAGAAAACCTGGAAAGGGAGGGTGGTACAGGTCAATAAAAATACAAAATGTGGCACTCTCTGGAATACAGCAGATTTAGTTTAAATTTTCAATAAGAAACCAGTGTTCAGCAGTGCATTGCTTCTAACTGGCAAGAAGGTAACTAGAATTCAAAGAGGAAAAAGGAGGAGTTGGTAAAATGTCAAAGACAAATACCATCCACTAAAAATGTCCCCAAAGAATGACTCAATTTTCAGCAAATAAAACAATATTCTTATTCTCCTTTTTGCCATATTCTATCCTCTTATACAACACAGCCCCCAAAGGGATAAACCCTAATACTGTCTTTCAGCCAAGTGTAGAAAAAAGCCTTTTCCTGGGTGTCCTGAGAATGAACCTAACCCTGTTTGTAATGTTTTTTTATGGCAATATGCTTTCTTTGTTTCAAATTACATGAAAACGACTTTGGGGCATGCCTCTTGGGTAAACTGAGGATCACTTGCAAATATATAAATAAGAAATATTTGCCAAAGAATCCACAGATTGCCAGTGAATTTTGATTTCTTTCTCTAGAAAAAGCTGAACATCGAGAAAGAGAACCTCCATCTATAAAAACAGGTATTTTACCATTTTTGGTTTATATTCTGTCTTAGGTTCACTATTTTTATTATATTCAAAAATTAAAGTAATGCACACAAGTCATTTTCACTGTGTTTCCTGGTAATGTGTCGTCCTGTGGTTTTGTAGTGTAATCTAGTTTATCTGACCTAAGGGCAATATTGTTGTCAATCAAACATGGATTGCCAAACATGCAATTATGATAGAGCAAAATTAACAAATTAGATTTGCTTTTATGATTCACAAGGTCCTTCCAAAATATTCAGTATTTCACTGTTGTCAATATTAATATAATTTATCATACAGATTAAATTGATAGTTTTAAAATATCTTGTCAAATTACACAGGTTAAATTTCACAAATTGTGAATTTCAGCTTGATATATCCTCTTAAAAGAGAAGTTACCCCATTCTAAAAGTTAGCTTAATTCTTTTAAAATGTCATTCAATTTTTACAATATGTAATATTTCACACGGTTCAAACACTGAGGCATAGAGGAAGCTAACTGCAAAAATCTCTCTCTTTTGTTAAATTCTACCAGTTCTCATTTCAAAAATATGTGATGATATCCATAGGTAATCACTGTTTATTTCTTTTTTTTTTTTTTTTTTTTTTTTTTTTTTTTTTTTTTTTTTTTTTTGAGACGAAGGCTCCCTCTGTCGCCCAGGCTGGAGTACAGTGGCACTATCTCAGCTCACTGCAAGCTCCACCTCCCGGGTTCACGCCATTCTCCCGCCTCAGCCTCCCGCGTAGCTGGGACTACAGGTGCCTGCCACCGCCTGGCTAATTTTTTGTATTTTTAGTAGAGAAGGGTTTCACTGTGTTAGCCAGGATGGTCTCGATCTCCTGACCTCGTGATCCACCCGCCTCAGCCTCCCGAATCACTGTTATTTCTTAATGTATCCTTCTAGCATTATCTATCTACCAGTACAAATATATATATTATATATAATATATATTATATATAATATATAAAATATATATTATATATATTATATAATATATAAAATACATATTATATAATATAATATAATTTTATATATATTTTATATATATAAAATATATTATATATATAAAATATATATTAACACAAAACGTATCTACAAAAAAAGTATCAATTTGTATTCCCTCTGTTAGTTATTAGTTATTTGACTTAATTTTAGATGACTCAAACCTGCAATCATAGCTAAATCTTTTCTACTTTTTGTGAAGAAATAGAACTTTAGATGTACGATGACACAGTTAATGTTTTTAGTTAATATATTTTAGAAGACATGTTATATTGGAAAAAAATAGAACGTCTTTACGATTTTTTTTACCTACCACCCATTCATTCTTGAGATTTTATAAAGGAACCTTATTGTTCAACATACTGGATTGGGAGAGTTAGTATAAATTAATATTAATAATTAATATTGTTAGTATAAATTAATATTAATATGTATTCCAAAAGGACTGTGGCAGAATATGTATTTTATGCTACTTCAGAAACAGTAAGAAGTTCAGATTTTTGTGAGCATTGATTAATATTGTATCAAATGAAATATGAGGTTTACAGGAATAAAAAAGAGACCAAAAAAGATTCCATACTTTCAGGCTTTACTGTTCCGTGGGAAACTCACTGGGAGTATGATTTGAAAATTATTAAAAACGCATTCTCTACTGTTCATTGTTGATATAAGTTTAGTCTTATTTTTACAGTAAAAAGCAAAAATAGGAAATATAAAGGGCTGATATGTCACCCATAGATAGAAAATTATCACTCATTTTCTTTTTTTTTTTCTTTTTTTCCTTTTTAGACAAACCAAAACCAACTCCAAGTAAGTGTACCATTTTAGAATTTTAAGATTGTCCTATTTCATTGTTTTAATTTCACAATTTCTTTGAGTTATAACTGAAGTTAAATATGTATGGTGTGTTTGTTAATGTAATAGCCATTATACTATTACTATATAAGTGAGTCTGGTTGACAAAGGATATTGTGTGTACAGGCATACCTTGGAGACAAAAAGCACAACTAAAGGAAAATGGGTAGAACAAGAAGCCATAGACCAATAAGCACATGAAGAGATGTTTAGTGATTCAAAAAATATAATTCAAGGAAAATTAGATGTCACTGTCCTGGCATACCTCGGGGGTATTGCAGGTTTCATTCAGACCACCATGATAAATCATACCATTTTTTGTTTTCCCAGTGCACATGAAAGTTATGTTTACACTATACTCTAGTCTATTAAGTGTGCAAAAGGATTATGTCTAAAAAATGTACATAGCTTAATTTCAAAGTATTTTGCTACTGAAAATATTAGTGATCATCTGAACCTTCAGCAAGTTGTAATACCTTTGCTGGTAAAAGTATTGTCTCGATGTTGATGGGTGCTGACTGATGAAGGTGGTGGTTTCGGAAGGTTAGAAATTTGTGGTAATTCTGAAAATAAGACAACAATAAAGTTTGGCACATTGATTGACTCTTTCACAAAAGATTTCTCTGTAGTTTGTATGGCTATTTGACAGCATTTTACTCACAGTAGAACTTCTTTCAAAATTGGAGTCAATCATCTCAGAGTTGGCTTCTGCTTTATCAACTAAGTTTATGGAATATTCTAAATCCTTTGTTGTGATTTCGACGATGTTCACAACATCTTCACCAGGAGTAGATTCCATCTCAAGTATCCACTTTCTTTTCTCATCCATGAGAAATAACTCCTCGTCTGTTCAAGTTTGATCATGACATTGAAGCAATTCAGTCACCACTTCTAATTCTTTTGTTGCTTCCACCACATCTGCAGTTACTTCTTCTACTGAATCCTTGAACCTCTCGAAGTCATTCATAAGAGTCGGAATCAATTTCTTTCAAACTCCTGTTGAGACTGACATTTGGACTCCCTCTCATGAGTCAAAAATGTTCTTAATAGTATCTAGAGAGGTGATTCCGTTCCAGAAGACTTTCAATTTGTTTTGCACAGATCCATCAGATGAGTCACTATATATGACACCTACAGCCTTGTGAAATGTTCTTATTAAGTAATAAGACTTGAATGTTAAAATTACTCCTTAGTCCCATGGGCTACAGAATGTATGTTGTGTTCACAGGCATGAAAACAATATTAATCTCCTTGTACAGCTCCATTAGAGCTCTTCAGTGACCAGGTGCATTGTCAATGAGCCATAATATTTGAAAGGAATCTTTTTTCTTAGCAGTAGGTCTCAACAGTGGGCTTAAAACAGTCAGTAAATCATGCTGTAGACAGATGTGCTGTCATCTAGATTTTGTTATTCCAGTGACAGAACACAGGCAGAGTAGATTTGGCATAATTCTTAAGGGACCTAGAATTTTCAGAATGGTCAATAAGCATTGGCTTCAACTTCAAGTCACCAGCTTCACTAGCCTCCAACAAGAGAGTCGGCCTGTCTTTTGAAGGTTTGAAGCCACATATTGACTTTTTCTCTCTAGCTATGAAAGTTCTAGATGACATCTTCTTTTAATAGAAGGCTATTTGTTAAGTTGCTGTTGTTGTTCTTTTAAAGACAGGGTCTCACTCTGTCACCAGGCTGGAGTACAGCTTGGGGATCATAGCTCACTACAGCCTCAAACTCCTGGGCTCAAGTGATCCTCCCTAGAAGGCTATTTTGTCTACATTGAAAGCTTATTGTTTATTGTAGTCACCTTGGTCAATTATCCTAGCTAGATCTGGATAACTTTCTGCAGCTTCTATGTTAGCATTTGCTGCTTCACCTTACACTTTTACGTTATGCAGGTGGCTTCATTCCTTAAATTTCATGAACCAACCTCTGCTAGCTTCCAACTTTTCTTTCGCAGTTTCCTCACTTTTCTCAGCCTTCATAGAATTGAAGAGAGTTAGGGCCTTGCTATAGATTAGGTTTTGGCTTAAGGGAATGTTATAGCTGCTTTGATCTTCTATTCAGCCGACTAAAACTTTCTTTGTCTCAGCAATAAGGCTGTTTCCCTTTCTTGGCATTTATGTGTTCACTGGAGTAACACTTTTAATTTCCTTCAAGAACTTTTCCTTTGCATTTACAACTTGGCCAACTCTTTGGTACCCAAGGCCTAACTTTCAGCCTATCCCAGCTTTCAACATGTGTTTCTCACTAAATTTAATCATTTCTAGTTTTTGGTTTAAAGTGAGCGATATGCAAGTCTCTCTTTCTTGTGACTACTTAGAGGCCATTTTAGATTACTAACTGGTCTAATTTCAAGACCACTGAGTCTCAGGAAATAGACAGGACTAGAGGAAAGGGAGAGGGACTGGTGAATGGCAGTCTCAATACACATATTCATTAAGTTTTACCACCTTATATGGGTGTGGTGTGTGGCACACCAAAACCATGACAATAGTAATATCAAAGATCACTCATCATAGACCACCATAACAGATATAATAATAATGAAATAATTGTAATATTGTGAGAATCACCAAAATGAGACACAGAAATGTGAAGGAAGCAAATACCATTGGAAAAATTATACCAATAGGCTTAATCATACAGGGTTGCTACAAACTTTCAACTTGTAAAAAATGTGATACCTGAGAATTGCAATTAAGTGAAGCACAATAAAATGAGTATGCCTGTATTACACTCATTAATCCTTGAATATGTATTTATTGAGCACCTATTAGGTATATGACACTGGACCAGGATGTATGAGGGAACCTGTCATGTTTTCTGTTGATGTACCTGGTTTGCTAACACATTTACCATGATAACTAATACCTGTGCAAACAAACAAACAAACAAACAACAACCAAAAAACCCAGTAATTGTATCTCTCTCTACTTTCGATTGTTTGTTTAGATGTATTGAATAAACACAGTATGAAGATCCCTCTAACAGTTATTGTGTGAGTTGAGAAAAATTAAGAGCACGTAATATATGTCCTCAATTTATTTAACACATTAGCTTTTTATTTTCTAATTTTTTTAAAGCCCTGAGGTACATTTTATTTTGCAATTCAAAATCACTGGGGTTTCCTGGACATTTTCAACAATAATAAAAATGCAACAGTAAACAATGAAGCTGTTCATTTAATCCTATTAGAATACTCAGACTGTAACCTGGATTAAAAATTGAGCATTTCAATCCGAAGTGTATCTGGATGTTGTATTTATATGTTTTAATACCCAGAACTAACCTGTTTTATTAACAGGACATGACAGATTCCCTAATAATGCAGCTACGGTTTACTTCATAATGGATTCAATGCCAATTTTAAACATTAAATACAGCCTTTAGGCTGGAGAAATTCTCTAGTATAGTTTGCATTATTGCCACTAATATGAACATTATTACCAAAATTAAGGGTTGAAAGTCAAAACTAGAATACTAATATGAAACGTCATTATAAAACCATTTTAAAATACTGTATTTTTATGAAACATTATTTATTGTATACCTTCACTGTTATAAAATATTTTAATTTTTTTCAAATTTTGAAAATAGGTACCCAAAATAGTTATGTAAGACTGATAAAACGGATACCACATTTATAGAAAACATTGATATTTTACAAGAGATACTTCTTAAACTATCAGAGAATTTTTATTTTCTGGAAATGTTATTATTTGAAATTATTTGTGATACAAAGTTTTTTTTAAAAAGAAAACTTGCCAGGTTTTTCTTAGAAATATTAATCTGTAAATTTACTGAAGCAACAAGAAGAAAGCATGGTTCTGTATGATCATAGGCAAAAGGCAAACATAATTTTATGTCTTCTATCACTTATTAGACCGTAGTCAACATGAACTGAGTTTGTTTTTGTTATATTTTTAATCTCATCCCATGACCACACTCAATTGCATTTCTGACAGCATCTTATAAATGAAGCTACTTTAATAAATATTATATGAATGAATGTTTGCATGCATCCATGAAGATTAAAAATTTGTGTAACAGATTTATAATTTGTAATTAAGAAAACCAACCATGGAATTTAGAATTGATTAATTGTATCATGTATGTTTTTTTAATTTTTTACATTTCATTTTATTTTTAACTTGATAGGTACTTAGTAGTTGTATATATTTATGGGTACATGAAATATTTTGATATAGGCAAGTAAACGGGGTACCCATCACATCAGCATTTATCATTTTTTGTGTGTTATAAACATTCTACTATTTTAGTTATTTTAAAATGCACATTAAATTATTGTTGACTGTAATCATCCTGTTGTTCTATCAAGTCCTAGATCTTATTTATTCTATCCAATCAATTCTATAGTATTTAAATATACCATTTTAGATTAATTGAATATTTGTTCTATTTTCAAAATAGATGCCTAGTTACAGTTATCAGAAATATTAATCATCAGTACATTTCTTTGCCATTTTGAGTATATGTGCCTATTGTAATTTAGGAGGAAATATCAGAAGATAAGTTTCAATTGTCTGTTACTAAATAAAAAACTATACTTTTTATTTTATTTTTTTTCCTTTCTTTCTACATTCTTTTTTTTTTTTCTAAAGAAGGAACATCAGAAGTCACAGAATCAGGTAAATATTTACCTTTTCAGAGGAGATAAGACAGAGCTGTGGAAACAGTATGTAAATTTAAGTTTCTAGCTGTATAACGTTTAGAAAATCCCTTGGCTGCTCAAATTCCAGATATTCTGTTCTACAGAACAGGCATAATGACTTCCCAAAAGGCTTGTTATAACGAGTAAATAATGCAATATGTCCATTCTTAGCACGTACAAACTTATAAGTCACCCATTAAATGTTGTTTTTCTTCTCACTTTTGTCTAAAAAGTGTAGCAAGAAAATTATCAATTTACCAAGACTGCTTTGAAAACTGGATCCACATTTTGCTTAGAAATATTATGTTACATTTTTTATTGCTTTTATTCATTAGTTTACTTACGAATCCATCATGCCAGGCAAATTCTTATTTCCTAAAGGTAAAAATTTAACATGTAGTTGATTTTCCTGTAGTTTTTAGTTTAAACTTACTAACAAAGGCATGGCTTATTCTAGCTTCTCTCCAAAGCATAAAAGAAAAGGGGAGGAGATGGGTAAGAGGGTCATGCCTGTAAGTAAACCAGGCTACTCAGGAGGGTGAGGAGGGAGGATCCCTTGAGCCCAGGAATTTAAGAACATATAGAAAGACGCTCTCTCAAAAAAAGAAGAGGAGGAATAGGAGGAGGAAAAAAGGAAGTAGGAGGAGGAAGAGGAGGAGGAAAAAAGGAAGTAGGGGGAGGAAAAGGAGGAGTAATAGGAGTAAAAGACTTAGAGGAGGAAGAGAAGGCCCAAAGAGGAGGAGGAGGAGAAATTTTGCCCCTATAGGTGACTACATAAACAGAATGACCAAGCATAACAAAAAAGAAATGAGAGAACCCTGACTCCCTCCACTCATAAGATTCTCATCTCCAACTGTTTACTCCAAGAATGAGTAAGAAAGTTAAGTTTTTTAAAATGATGGTTTCTTTTTGTTTTTTTTTCCCCTAGGGAAGAAGAAAACTGAAATATCTGACAAAGAAAGTAAAGGTAAAGATGACATTTTAAGACATGTACATCAAATTAGCCACAAAAACACAGGAACAAAAATACAAATTTATACAAATTATATGATTTAAAAACAGTTGATGAAAATGAAGACACTGATTTTATAACACATATCATAATTATAGTACATTACAGTTCATCATGCAAAACATATAGGTATTGCATTTTTATTAAATATCTAAAAGGATCAGGAATTTAGAACCGAAAGCAGACTCTACCTGTTATTACTAAATTAAAGCTGCCGACTTCTTTTCATATTACTACTGAACTGTGAATATTGCCTACACAAAATTCAATTCCTCAGCTTAAGAAGACTTGTTAATAAATATATTACTCCGATACAGAGAAAGCGGGAAAGATCTAAAATCAACATCCTAACATCACAATGAAAAGAACTACAGAAGCAAGAGCAAACAAATTCAAAAGCTAGCAGAAGACAAGAAGTAACTAAGATCAGAGCAGAACTGAAGGAGTGAGAGACACAATAAACACTTAAAAATATCAGTGAATCCAAGAGCTGTTTTCTTTTAAAAGATTAACAAAATAGATAAACCATTAGCCAGACTAATAAAGAGGAAAAGAGAGAAGCATCAAATAGACACAATAAAAAACGATAAAGAGGATATCACCACTAATCCCACAGAAATACAAACTACCATCAGAGAATACTATAAACAACTCTATGTAAATAAACTAGAAAATCTAGAAGAAATGGATAAATTTCTGCACACACACACCCTCCCAAGACTGAACCAGAAGAAGCTGAATCCCTGAATAGACCAATAACAGGTTCTGAAATAGAGGCAGTAATTAATAGCCTACCAATCAAAAAAAAAAGCCCAGGACCAGATGGATTCACAGAGGAATTCTACCAGAGGTACAAAGAGGAGCTGGTACCATTCCTTCTAAAATGATTCCAAACAATACAAAAAGAGGGATTCCTCCCTAACTCCTATTATGAGGCCAGCATCATCCTGATACCAAAACCTGGCAGAGTCATAACAAAAAAAGAAAATTTCAAGCCAATATTCCTGATCAACATCGATGCAAAAATCCTCAATAAAATACTGGCAATCCAAATCCAGCAGCACATTAAAAAGCTTATCCACCAGCCGGGTGCGGTGGCTCACGCTTGTAATCCCAGCACTTTGGGAGGCCGAGGCGGGCGGATCACGAGGTCAGGAGATCGAGACCGCGGTGAAACCCCGTCTCTACTAAAAATACAAAAAAAATAGCCGGGCGTGGTGGCGGGCGCCTGTAGTCCCAGCTACTCGGAGAGGCTGAGGCAGGAGAATGGCGTGAACCCGGGAGGCGGAGCTTGCAGTGAGCCGAGATTGGGCCACTGCACTCCAGCCTGGGCGACAGAGCGAGACTCCGTCTCAAAAAAAAAAAGCTTATCCACCACAATCAAGTCAGCTTCATCCCTGGGATGAAAGGCTGGTTCAACATACACATAACGATAAATGTAATCCATCACATAAACAGAACCAATGACAAAAAACACATGATTATTTCAATAGATACAGAAAAGGCCTTCGACAAAATTCAACACCCTTTCATGCTAAAACCACTCAATAAACTAGGTACTGATGGAACTTTTCTCACAATAATAGGAGCTTTTTATGACAAACCCACAGCCAATAGCATACTGAATGGGCAAAAGCTAGAAGCATTCCCTTTGAAACCCAACAAAAGACAAGGATGGCCTCTCTCACCACTCCTATTCAACATGGTATTGGAAGTTCTGGCCAGAGCAATCAGGCAAGAGAAAGAAATAAAGGGTATTGAAATAGGAAGAGAGGAGGTCAAATTGTCACTGTTTGGAGATGACATGATTGTATAGTTAGAAAACCCCATTGTCACAGCCCCAAAACTCCTTGAGCTGATAAGCAACTTCAGCAAAGTCTCAGGATACAAAATCAATGTGCAAAAATCACAAGCAATCCTATACACCAACAATAGACAAACAGCCAAATCATGAGTGACTCTCATTCACAATTGCTAAAAGAGAATAAAATACCTAGGAATACAACTTAGAAGGGATGTGAAGGACCTCTTCAATGAAAACTACAAACCACTGCTCAAGGAAATAAGAGAGGACACAAACAAATGGAAAAACATTCCATGCTCATGGATAGGAAGAATCAATATTGTGAAGATGGCTATACTGCCCAAAGTAATTTATAAATTCAATGCTATTGCCATAAAGCTACCATTTACTTTCTTCACAGAATTAGAAAAAAACTACTTAAAATTTCATATGGAATCAAAAAAGAGTACATATAGCCAAGACAATCCTAAGCCAAAAGAACAAAGCTGGAGGCATCACACTACCTGACTTCAAACTATACTATAAGGCTACAGTAACCAAAACAGCATGGTACTGGTACCAAAACAGAAATATAGACCAATGGAACAGAACAGAGCCCTCAGAAATAACACCACACATCTACAACCATCTGATCTTTGACAAACCTGACAAAAACAAGCAATGGGGAAAGTGCGGATTCACTATCTAATCAATGCTGTTGGGAAAACTGGCTTGCTATATGCAGAAAACAGAAACTGGACACCTTCCTTATGCCTTACACAAAAATTAACTCAAGATGGATTAAAGATTTAAACGTGCCAGGCACGGTTGCTCATGCCTGTAATCCCAGCACTTTGGCTGAGGCAGGTGGATCATGAGGTCAAGAGATTGAGACCATCCTGGCCAACATGGTGAGACTCTGTCTCTACTAAAAATACAAAAATTAGCCTGGCATGGTGGCACATGCCAATGGCCCAGCTACTCAGGAAGCTGAGGCAGGAGAATTGCTTGAACCTGAGAGGTGGAGGTTGCAGTGAGCCAAGATCGCTCCACTGCACTCAAGCTTGGTGCCAGAGTGAGACTCTGTCTTAAAAAAAAAAAAAGAAAAGAAAAGAAAAAGATTTAAACATAAGACCTAAAACCATAAAACCCTAGAGGAAAACCTAGGGAATACCATTCAGGACATAGGCATGGGCAAAGACTTCATGACTAAAATACCTAAAGCATTTGCAACAAAAGCCAAAACTGACAAATGGGATCTAATTAAACTAAAGAGCTTCCACACAGCAAAAGGAACTATCATCAGAGTGAACAGACAACCTACAGAATGGGAGAAAATTTTTGCAACCTATTTGTATGACAAAGGGATAATATCCAGAATCTAAAAGGAACTTAAACAAATTTACAAGAAAAAAACACACAACCCCATCAAAAAGTGGACGAAGGGTATGAACAGACACTTCTCAAAAGAAGGCAAACATATTAGAGAAATGCAAATCAAAACCACAATGAGATACCATCTCACACCAGTTAGAATGACAATCATTAAAAAGTCAGGAAACAACAGATGCTGGAGATGATGTGGGGAAATAGGAATGCTTTTACAATGTTGATGGGAGTATAAATTAGTTCAACCATTGTGGAAGACAGTGTGGTGATTCCTCAAGGATCTAGAACCAGAAATACCATGTGACCGAGACGTGGAACCAACCCACATGCCTGTCAGTGATAGACTGGATAAAGAAAATGTGGCACATACACCATGGAATACTATGAAGCCATAAGAAAGAATGAGTTCATGTCCTTTGCAGGGACATGGATGAAGCTGGAAACCATCATTCTCAGCAAACTAACACCGAAACAGAAAACCAAACACTGCATGTTCTCACTCATAAGTGGGAGTCGAGCAATGAAAACATACGGGCACAGGGAAGGGAACATCACACAATGGGGCCTCTCTGGGAGTGGGGGTTAAGGGGAGGGATAGCATTTGGAGAAATACCTAAGGTAGATGATGGGTTGATGGGTGCAGCAAACCACCATGACACATGTCTACCTATGTAACAAACCTGCATGTTCTACACATGTATCCTAGAACTTAAAGTATAATTAAAAATAAATAAATAAATAAATAAATAAATAAATAAATAACCCTGTTACTATTTCTTCTATACAGAAAAAGCAGGCATGAAGCATCTTAAAGAAGAAAAAGGTAATTTTTTAAAAGAATAAAAAATAGAATGCAAAGCCCCAAAACTACAATATTTTAAGTCAAAATGTATTTATATCATATGAAAAAAAAAACTTTTCTAAATGTATGTGATGAGTGCTAGCCTAAGTAAAAGAAGAAATGTAGTAAGTAATTGGTGGATATGTAGTAACGGCAGTGTCAAAGAAGAAATGGATGTTAAGCCAACCCACGCAAATAAGCATCGATTTGTTCTGCCATTGATGAGCAAGGTATAAAATGAATCACAATGCTGCTGTTTTTCTTAACATTGGGTTTATTTATTTAGCAAACTATACCATATAATATGACAATTACTGATTTGAGTATAATTATCATAAAGCTTACCAAGGTCTTAATTATCAAAGAAATAGTTTATTGGATCAGTAGGAAAGCATTCTTAGACATATCAGAATTATTGTCAATAACAAAATAACTCTTTTTTGTTTATCTCCAAATCCAGTTAATCAGAATGACCCATTTTTCATAGATTCTAGTTAATTTTGTTCCTACGTTCATGTTATACCTCTGTTTATAAAACAATGTCTAGTGCTAACATTTATTTTTGTTAGGTACCAGTTGGATAGAAAAATTTTTGAAAACCACCTTGAGAAAATATTTATAACACTTAAATTATCCTCATTCTTTAAAGCCTAGCGTTGATGTGAGACAAAATTTTTATGGAAATTTACTTTAAAAATTTATTTTTTAATTTACATTTTCTTTATTAACAGTCTCAACAAGAAAAGAAAGTCTTCAATTACACAATGTGACAAAAGGTAATCTTGAATTACATAGCTACTATGTTTGTATGAAAATATCTGAATTATGTTGTTGCTTAATATTATTAAATTATTTTGGAACAAAGAAATCTAGAAGATACAAACTTCTCTTAATAGCAGAGGAAGTGGACAGGTAGAAAATCTAGCAGAAAGCTTACATTTCAATAGAAAATAAGAAAACGTGAAGAAATCAGAACTATTAGCAACATTAACATGAACAAATATTCTGTTACACATCAGAAGAAAAAAATTATCAATTACAAAGACTTTTTAGCATGAATAATGTCAAAAGTAATATGGTAGTAAAAATAAATGTTACTGGGATTTATTTTTATCTATCACTAAATAACATATAGTTAAGATCATGAATATATTTTTTATTGCTTATAAATTAGAACTTCAAATTAATTCAACCTAGACACAAAATAGGCAAATGCCAGCGTGCACAGTGCAGACATTTTTTTCTTAAAAAGAGAATGATCTATTTTGCTGTTATTATCATAAAACTATAAAGTTTATACTAAATTATGTAGCCTTGGCAACATAATTTTAGGCAAATTCAATTACTTTTAAAAAGCGCTTTAAATTCTAAGGTGCTAGGTAAACATATCATAACTAAGACAACTATTTTCATTCATAGCAAATACATAAATCTCTAGTAAGGAGAGAAAAAGCTTTGTTTTTCACTGACTCCCTTTTACTGCTCACTGTGGTGTGTATCCGTGAAATGACTAGACATATCTAGGCATACCTTTTACACATAAAATTATTAATGTATCATAATTATCACTAATATTAAGAGGTAAAACTTTCAATAGAAGGACAAATTACATTTGTAGAATAATATAGGGGCATAATTTTTATATTAAAACATTCTTTTAAATATTGTTTAATATCCTTTGAGATAATCAGCCAGAAAGATGAGAAAAAATAAATTAATTAGAAAACGTATGGTTATACCTTTTCCTATTATTAGTTTACTTAATTCTTAGTAAAGCCCAATTATCATGCCCAGTTTACAGATGAGATAAGTGCAATAAAAGAAAATCTAACATCTCAAGAGTATTTATATGGTACAGACAAGATTTGGCTCCAAGTTTGTATGTTTCCAAACACTATAATGGTTAAGGCCATCTATTCGTAGTTCAGTATTCTATTACGCTGCTGCAAATACAAGAGAAAGTTTTCTGCCAATCACAGCCGCCCAAGGATAGAGTGTATCCCAATTTGCCCCCAAGGGAGTGATTATTAGAGAGATGATTTGAGGAAACCTCTGTAACTCAGCTGTACAAGGGATTCAGACTTCTGATTCAGACTTCTCACTCTGTTCTGTGAATCTATCGTTTTAAAGTCTTCATCTTGTGAAAACAGTGGAGAAAAATGATTACGTACGAAAGCACAAGTCCAACTCAGAGATAATTGAGAGCAGGCATATTCTTATTCATTCCTTCATTTAACAGTTCATTATATATCAGTGAAAGTCTATTTTCCCTAAATTTCTGTCTTCCTAACCAATGCTAGTAGTTTTAAAGAAAAAAATAATAACATGTTAGTCTTAGTGAAATAGTTTTCCAAATTATTTATTTTATAATTTTATGCATGAAGCATAGTACTCTAATAATACTGAAAATATGTATCCAAGCTGAAAATGTTTTTTTAATAGGAATAACCTAACTTTTATAAAATTTTAATCCTTAGGTTTATGTTAGAAATTCTACAAATCTCAAAATAAACCATGTAATACAGGTTGCTTAAAAATCATATTTTCTAGTCTGGCTCTTTAAATGAGACTAATGTCAGAATGGAACTGTTACTAGTCTTTTTCAAGAAATTAGAATGTCTGCTCTAGTGTTTGGGACAATAATTTCACCTTAGTTATTTTGTCCTACATACAGCTTAATAGGAAAGCACATTTCTTTGAAGAATAATAACCTCTCATTGAAATAAATAAGTTATTATGAAAAAGTAAACTTACTTTGCATGTTGTTTTTTAAGATTTATTTTATAGTCTGGTAATTATTTATTTTATCTATCTTTGAGAGAAAAATAATTCTAAATGATATATTTTATAAAGTCTGGGAATTTTAAAGAAAACATTTAGCTGTTACATAATACAAAGTAATTTTATTCAAGCTAAGTATAATAATAGTTGAGCCAAAACTTTTAATTTAACAAAGATCTTGATTTTAGTAAGAGTATTTAAAAAGCATATCTATTTTGTGACACTTTGATGAATAGCTTTTTTGATAGCTGACATATTTTCTTAGATAAAATAGATTAACCAAGATATTCAAAGAACCAGCCAGGCATAGTAACTCACACCTGTAATACCAGCTACTTGGGAGGCAGAGGAGGGAGGATTGCTTGAGCACAGGAATTTGAGGCTGCAGTGAGCTGTGATTGTACCACTTCATGTCATCTTGGGCAACTGAGACCCTATCTCTAAATAAAAATTTAAAAAAATTAAAAATTATAACAAAACAAAGACTTCTGTTGACAGGCAATAGATGACTGTATTTCTTCATTGATTGTTAAATAATAAGCAAGAAACAAAATAATTAGATATTTTTATAAAGTCCACTGATTTATAATTTCCTTGCATTTTTTCTCAGTTAAACAAAACTTATTTATTTTCTCTTTTTAGCAGAAAAACCTGCAAAAGTATCAAGTAAGTACAGTTTGTATTAATGACAAGTTCTCTTTGATACATAGTATCAATTTTAAGATGAAATTCATAAAGTATTTTTGTTTTTGATGTGTTCAGTGTAGTTTATTCTAAACTAAATCCTCTGACAGGAATTTATTAGCTTTTATTGTTACTTATGTTGAAACTTAAAAAAAAACTATGTTATTTGAAATTACAACTTAGTAACAGAAATACCTTACTATTTTCTCAAGCCTGAAAATAAAAGTGACTTGCATTTAAATAAATAAATATTTTCAGTGATTAAAGTCAAGTGAAATAAAATAATTCTGTGTCTGCCTTAAACTGTCAATCACTAGAAATGTGTTAAAGACCACATATGGTCAAACAGTGATGCTTTTGCTGCTGTTTTCTGATGTTCGTTAACCTAAATAAAATTGTATATCTAAGAAACCTAAATTTTAATTTAATTGTATAGCTATAATTTAATTGTAAACCTAAATTGTAATATAATTGTATATCTAAGAAACCTAAATATAACTGTATATCTAAGAAAAACAGCGTAGTTAGGAATGGATGTATCTCCTATAGTATAAACCACAACTCCCAGAATAGATTCTCTAGAATATCAGGATTCAGGTACAGATAGAAATAATATGTATATAGGATATAACTGTAAATATTCTTACAAGTTCCTAAGATTCAAGGAAATAACAATTTATCCTTTTTTATTTCCATATTTATGAAAAGATATTCTAAATAAGTACCACTCAATACAAATATAAAATGTGACATGTATGTAATTTTAATTTTAATTACATATATGTAATTTTAATTTCATATGTGCAATTTTAATTTTAATATGTAATTTTAATTTTCTAGTTGACACATTAAAAGACAAAAAGAAACAAGTGAAAATAATTTTAGTAATATTTTATTTTATGTAACTTATTTTATACAAATGTTATTTCAATATATAATCAATATAGAAATGTATTCCCTACATTCTTTTTTTGTATTGAGGTTTTGAAATCTTACGTGTATTTTACACTTACACTACATTTTATCTTGTGCTAGTCACATTTCAATTTCCCAAAGCCCCATGTAGTCAGTGGCTACAGCATTGGATAGAGAAGGTCCTACTGTACCTAATGCTAATATTGAAGACAATAAAAATGAACCATTAAAATATGATACCACATGTCATTCAAAGGTCTTTGATTACAGGTGATCATAGACTTGCTTCAGGAATTTAAAAAAAGGGAAAATATTGTAAGGACACAAAATTGTCCCACTGATGGCAAGGGCAAAATGTATAGATAAAAGGAAAGGCCCTTGGGAGCTGCCCTATTCCACACCATTCCCCTACAGCCAAAGGTAATGAGAGCTGACTACATAAGGAGGTAATGCCAAGATTTTTGCCTTGAAGAACGGTTAGGATTTGGATAGCTGGAGAAAAAGATAGAAATGCCTGACAAAGAAAGATAGCATCAGAAGTATTGGTTGAAGTTGAGGTGTAGTGTTAGAAAGAAGTGGAAAGTAAGCACACTTAGGGTGAAACTGTCAGGTAGAGAATATTCAAGGCCAAAATATTTAAGAATGTGCCACAGAAAGCTATGGTTTACTTCCTCCTAGAAGGAAGTAAAAAGTCAAGGAATTATTGGGACACCTAACTTCATAGTAATAGCAGTAGTAGTAGTAAGAGTAAGATTATGAGCAGTAACTGAAAAGGGAAAGATATGAGAAAGAAAAATATACCATTTAAAATATATGATTTCTATGGACCATATTAAAATAAATGATCAGAGACATCATGGAATGATTATGTTTAATAAGGTGGTTTTCTGAGTATATGAAGCTTATTTTCTCTATAGCACACATTATTGTTTTTATTATGCTTTTTTAGGAGCAATGATCAAAAAACTGTCCTAGGTATTTATAAAGAAGAGCATACTATATATATTTGAAACTAAACAAGTATCATTCTTTTTCTGAATCCTTTTACAGCATTATGTATATGTATATTTTGTTAATGGTGGTGGTAGGAGTGGGTTTTGGGGCTCAGACTATTTTTTCAGTCATTTGTTTCTCTTTAACTAAAGGAGCTTCATGAAATAGCTATGCTTTGTGGCCATCACTCTCTTCCCCTAACTCCACTCTAATGCCTGCACCTCTTGTCTAGCAGGGACCAGGTCCTCCAACTTTTACAGCCATGAGCATGTCATGTCTTTTGTTTGTGTTCTCTTCAATTTCTTTAATCAGTGTTTGTAGTTTTCCTTGTAGAGATCTTTCTCTTTCTTGATTAGATTCATTCCTAGGTATTTTTCTGATAGCTGTTATAAATGCGATTACCTTCTTGATTTCTTTTACAGCTAGTTCATTATTGGTGTATGGAAATGCTACTCATTTTTATGTTGATTTTATATTCTGCAACTTTACTGAATTTATTTATCAAATCTAGAAGTTTTTTTGGTGGAGTCCTTAGGATTTTCTAGATATAAGATCGTATCTTCAGCAAAGTGGGATAGTTTGAATTATTTTCCAATGTGGATGCCTTTTATTTCTTTCTCTTGTTTCATTGTTCTGGCTAGGACATTCTATTTCTTTATTTCTCTTGTTTTGATTGTTCTGGCTAGGACATTCTATTCTTCCCCTTTTTGAAGTCATCATGTCTATTATTTCCATCTTTATGTTCATGTGTACACATTGTTTAGCTCCCACTTATAAGTGATAATGCATGATAAATTTGTTTTTCTGTTTCAGTTATTTCACGTATGATAATGGGCTTCAGCTCCATCCATATTGCTGCAAAATACATGATTTTACTCTTTTTTATGGCTTCATAGTATTCCATGGTATATAAATACTACGTGTTCTTTATCTAATTATCCGTTAATGGGCACTTATGTTGATTCCATGACTTTGCTATTGTGAATAGTGCTGCAGTAAACATAGAAGTACAGGTATCTTTTTAATATAATTATTTCTTTTCCTTTGGGTAGGTACATAGTAGTGGGATTGCTGGGTCAAATGTTAGTTCTAATTTAGTTTTTTGAGAAATCTCCATAATGTTTTCCATAGGAATTGAACCAATTTACATTCCAACCAACAGTGTATAAGCCTTCCTTTTCTCCACATCCTCGTCAACATCTGTTTTGTTTTTTTTTTGACTTTTTCATAATAGCCATTTTGACTGGTGTAAGATAGTATCTTATTATGGTTTTAATTTCTGTCATAATTAGTAATGCTCAGTATGTTTTCATATGTTTGTTGGCTGATTGTATGTATTCTTTTGCGAGATGTCTGTTCATTTGCCCACTTTTTAAATGGATTGTTCTTCATTCTGTTGATGTGATGTATCAGGTTTATTGATTTGCACATGTTGAGCCATCCTTGCATCCCTGGGATGAATCCTACTTGGTCATGGTGTATTATCTTTTCGATATGATGTTGGATTCATTTTGCTAGTATTTTGCTGAGGATTTTTGCATCTATATTCGACAGAGATACTCGTTGGGAGTTTTATTTCTTTGTGTGTCCTTGTCTGGTTTTGGTATCAGGGCAATTCTGACCTTGTAGACTGAGTTAGGGAGACTTCTCTCCTCATTAATTTCTTGGAATAGTTTTAAAACTGGTATTAAGTTTTTCTTTCTATGTTTCAAAGAATTTGACTATGAATCCATCCAGTCCTGGAATTTTCTTTGATGAGAGATTTTTTTATTACTGACTAAATTTTGCTACAGTTGGTCTGTTCAGGTCCTATTTCTTCCTGAGTCGATCTTGGTGAGTTTATCAGTATCCAATATTTTTTCCAGTTAATTAGCATAGAGCTGTGCATATGAGTCTCTGATTTTTTTTTTTTTTTTGAGATGGAGTCTCGCTCTGTCACCCAGGCTGGAGTGCAGTGGCGCGATCTCAGCTCACTGCAACCTCCACCTCCTGGGTTCAAGCAGTTCTGCCTCAGCCTCTGGAGTAGCTGGGATTACAGGTACCCACCACCACACCTGGCTAATTTTTGTATTTTCAGTAGAGACGGGGTCTCACCACGTTGGCCAGTCTGGTCTCGAACTCCCGACCTCAGGTGATCCACCCACCTCAGCCTCCCAAAGTGCTGGGATTACAGGCATGAGCCACCATGCCCGGCTTGATCTTTTGTATTTATGTGGCATCTGTTATACTGTCTCCTTTTTCTTCTGAGTTTATTTGGATCTTATTTCTTATATTCCTACTTAGGCTAGCTGGCTGTTTTGATTTTTTTATTTCAACACAAAATTTTATTGATCTTTTGTTTAATTTTATTTCAGTCTTTAATCCATCTTGAGTTAATTTTTTGTATAAGGTGTAAGGAAGGGGTCCAGTTTCAGTTTTCTGCACATGGCTAGCCAGTTTTCCCAACAACATTTATTAAATAGAGAATCCTTTCCCCATTGTTTGTTTTTGTCAGGTTTGTCAAAGATCAGATGATTGTAGATGTGTGGTATTATATCTGAGGGCTCTGTTCTGTTCCATTGGTCAATATCTCTGTTTTGGTACCAGTACCGTGCTGTTTTGTTTACTGTAGCTTTGTAGTATAGTTTGAGGTCAGGTAGCATGATGCCTCCAGCTTTGTTCCTTTTGCTTAGGATTGTCTTGACTATACAGGCTCTTTTCTGGTTCCATATGAAATCTAAAGTAGTTTTTTCTAATTCTGTGAAGAAAGTCTATGGTAGCTTGACCAGAATAGCATTGAATCTATAAATTACTTTGGATAGTAGGGTCATTTTAATGATATTGATTCTTCTCCTCCATGATCATGGAATGTTTTTCCATTTGTTTGTTTTCTCTCTTACTTTCTTAAGCAACGATTTGTAGTTCTCCTTGAAGAGGTCCTTCACATTCCTTGTTAGTTGTATTCCTAGGTATTTTATTCTCTTTGTAGCAATTGTGAATGAGAGTTCACTCATGATTTGGCTCTCTGTTTGTCTATTATTGGTGTATAGGAATTCTTGTAATTTTTGCACATCGATTTTGTATCCTGAGACTTTGCTGAAGTTGCTTATTAGCTAAAGGAGTTTTTGAGCTGAGACAATGGGATTTTCTAAATATGCAATCATATCATCTGCAAACAGAGACAATTTGACTTCCTCTCTTCCTGTTAAAATACTCTTTATTTATTTCTCTTGCCTGATAGCCCTGGTCAGAATTTCCAATACTATGTTAAATAGGAGTGTTGAGAGAGGGCATACTTGTCTTGTGCCAGTTTTCAAAGGGAATGCTTCCAGCTTTTGCCCATTCAGTATGCTGTTGGTTGTGAGTTTGTCATAAATAGCGCTTATTATTTTGAGATACATTCCATCAATACCTAGTCTATTGAGTGTTTTTAGCATGAAGGAGTGTTGAATTTAATCGAAGGATTTTCTGCATCTATTGAGATAATCATGTGGTTTTTGTCATTGGTTCTGTTTATGTGATGGATTATGTTTATTGATTTGCGCATGTTGAACCAACCTTGTACCCAGGGACGAAGCCAACTTGATCGTGGTGGATAAGCTTTTTGATGTGCTGCTGGATTTGGTTTGTCAGTATTTTATTGAGGATTTTTGCATCGATGTTCATCAGGGATATTGGCCTGAAATTTTCTTTTTTTTTGTTATGTCTGCCAGATTTTGGTATCAGGATGATGCTGGCCTTGTAAAATGAGTTAGAGAAGAGTCCTTCTTATTCTATTGTTTGGAATAGTTTCAGAAGGTATGGTACCAACTCTTCTTTGTACCTCTGGTAGAACTTGGCTGTGAATCCATCTGCTCCTGGGCTTTTTTTTTTTTTTTTTTTTTGGTTGATAGGCTATTAATTAGTGCCTCAATTTCAGAACATTTTATTGGTATATTCAGGGATTTGACTTCTTCCTGGTTTGGTCTTGGGAGGGTGTATGTGTCCTGGAATTTATCCACTTCTTCTAGATTTTACAGTTTATTTGCATAGAATTGTTTATAGTATTCTCTGATGGTAGTTTGTATTTCTGTGGAATCAGTGGTGATATCCCCTTTATCATTTTTTATTGTGTCTATTTGATTCTTCTCTCTTTTCTTCTCTATTAGTCTGGCTAGTGGTCTATTTTGTTAATCATTTCAAAAAACAGCTCCTAGATTCACTGATTTTTTTGAAGGGATTTTCGTGTCTCTATCTCCTTCAGTTCTCCTCAGATCTTGGTTATTTCTTGTCTTCTGCTAGATTTTGAATTTGTTTACTCTTGTTTCTCTAGTCCTTTTAATTGTGATGTTAGCGTGTCGATTTTGAATCTTTCCCGCTTTCTCATGTGGGCATTTAGTGCTGTAAATTTCCCTCTAAACACTGCTTTATCTGTGTCCCAGAGATTCTGGTACCTTGTGTCTTTGTTCTCACTGGTGTCAAAGAATTCATTTATTTCTGCCTTCATTTCTTTATGTACCCAGTAGTCATTCAGGAGCAGGTTGTTCAGTTTCCCTGTAGTTTTGCAGTTTTGAGGGAGTTTCTTTTTTTTTTTTTTTTTTTTTTTGAGACAGAGTCTCGCTCCTGAGTTACAATTTGATTGCACTGTGATCTGAGTGACTGTTATGATTTACATTCTTTTGCATTTGCTGAGGAGTGCTTTACTTCCAACTATGTAGTCAATTTTGGAATAAGTGCTATGTGGTGCTGAGAAGAATGTATATTTTGTTGATTTGGTTGGAGAGTTCTGTAGATGTCTGTTAGGTCCGCTTGGGTCAGAGATGAGTTCAAGTCCTGAATATCCTTGTTAATGTTCTGTCTTGTTGTTCTGTCTAGTATTGAAAGTGGGATGTTAAAGTTTCCCACTATTATTGTGTGGTACTCTAAGTCTCTTTGTAGGTCTCTAAAAACTTGCTTTATCAATCTGGGTGCTCCTGTATGGGGTGCATTATATATTTAAAATAGCGCTTCTTGTTGAATTGATCCCTTTACCATTATGTAATGCCCTCCTTTGTCTCTTTTCATCTTTGTTGGTTTAAAGTCTATTTTATCGGAGACTAGGATTTACTACCCCTGCTTTTTTTTTCTTTCCATTTGCTTGGTAAATCTTACCCCATCCCTTTATTTTGAGCCTATGTGTGTCTTTGCATGTGTGACGTGTCTCCTGAATACAGCACACTGATGGGTCTTGACTCTATCCAATTTTTAATTGGGGCATTTAGCCCATTTACATTTAAGGTTAACATTGTTATGTGTGAATTTGATCCTGTTGTTATGATGCCAGCTGGCTATTTTGCACATTAGTTTATGCAGTTTCTTCATAGTGTTGATAGTCTTCACATTTTGGTATGTTTTTGCAGTGGCTGGTACCACTTTTTCCTTTCCATATTTAGTGCTTCCTTCAGGAGCTCTTGTAAGGCAGGCCTGGTGGTGACAAAATCCCTCAGCATTTGCTTGTCTGTAAAGGATTTTATTTCTCCTTCGTTTATGAAGCTTAGTTAGGTTGGATATGCAATTCTGGGTTGAAAATTGTTTTCTTTAAGAATGTTTATAAAAGTATAAAATATTTTTATTGATTATATTTTCCCAAATTGAAAATTTTCAGTAATTTCAGAAAACTAGAATTTCCCAATAAGTTTGTCATTCCCATTTGAAGTAATATTTCAATTTGTCAAATAATAATGTTACTATTAGAGTAAGTAAATTATAAAATGATAATTCAGTGGCAGAAAAGAACTAATCTTCTGTATGTGCCACCATACGGAAGTCCCAGCCACTCGGAAAGCTGAGAGAGGAAAATCCCTTGAACCAGTGAGGCAGAGTTTGCAGTGAGCCAAGATTGCACCCACTGCACTCCAGCCTGGGCGACAGAGAGAGACTCCATCTCAAAAAAAAAAAAAAAAAAGTAGTAGGGTATAAAGTTAATACAGAAAACTCATTATTTCCCACATGCAACATGCAATTGGAAACAAAATTTAAAAAAAATTAGTTCAGGTTACCTAATATGAAATACTTATGTATAAATCAATATATATATATATATATGAGCTATATGTTGAAAACCACAAGATGATGATAAAAATTATTAAAGAAAATCTAAAATAAGTAGAGCTATACCATATTCATAAATTGGAAGATTCAACATAGCAAAGAGGTCAATTATCCCCAAATTGATCTATAATTTAATGCATTTGCAATCAAAATCTCAGACAGAATTTCTTAATATATAAAATCTCTTTTACAATAGCTAAAACATTTTTTAAAAGAACAAATTTGGAATAATCATATTACCTAATTTTAAATGTTACTGTACACTTACAGTAATCACAAGAGTATGGTATTTGCAAAGATATAGCCACATAGATCAATGTAGCATTAAAAATCCAAGAAATAGGCCCACATAACATAAACATTTGATTTGTAATAAAAGTTCCGAAGCAATTTAGTGGAGAATAAGTAGACTTTTTAACCAATGGCACTCAAACAATTGGACATCTATGTATTTTTTGAAAATAAACTGCTATCTTAACCTCACATAGTATGCAAAAATTAATCAAAAATAGATATCTCTAAATGTAAAACATGAAATTATCAAACTTTTAGGAGAAAACATCTTTGAGACCTAACATTAGACAAAGAGTTACAAGATATGACACCAAAAGGAATATTTGTAAAAGAAAAAATAATAAATTTTATACCATCTCAAAATTAAAAATGTATGCTCTGTGGAAGAGTAAAGACTACATATCCAACAAAGGCCTTGTATTTTTTACAAATTGGGTGAAATAAAATGTTAGTTAAAATTAATTTTAAAAAGTAAAAGATTTTAACACATACTTCACCAAAGAGGATGTATGAATGGCAAATAAGAATCAGAAAAGATATTTCACATTATTAGCTATTAGAGAATTGCAAACTAAGCCACCATTATATAACAGCACACATTTATTAGAATAAGTAAACTTTTTAAAAACATAGAAAAACAAAAACAAGTGCTGGCAAGCATTTGAAACAACCAGAACTTTCATACATTGCTGTTGGGAAGGCAAAATGGTACTGGCACTATAGAAAACTGAGTTTCTTATAAAGAGAAACACATGCTTATGTTATGACCCAACCATCTCACTCCTGAAGGATGAGAGAAATAAAAATTTATGTTTGCCCAAAAATGTGAACATAAATGTTTGTTGCAGCTATATTCACAGTCGCCAAATCTGGAAATAACCCAAATGTCCGTCAACAGGCAAATGGATATAGAAGCTGTAGTACATCCACACAACAGAATATTTCTCAGGAATAAAAATTCATATGGGCAATAGTTATATGAATTCAAATGCATTATTTCTTCTGAAGTTAAGCTCCAAAGGTTCCACATGGGAAGTTTTCATGCATATGAAATTCTTCCATTGGGTTACAGCTCAGTAGTTGCCCAAGGTTAGGGACAGAGGGAGAGTGTCACTATAAAGGAGGAGAACAAAGGTATTTTTTGGAGGTGATTGTGGTTGTAGTCACACACATCTATACGTGTCTTAAAATTCATATTTGTATCTTAAAATTCATAGAAGTTTGCACTGAAAAACTCAATTTACTGTGTGATTATTTTAAAAAATAAACCTTAAAAAATAAAATAAATAATGTACAAAACTTGTGACAGATAGCTTTTTGAGATTTCCTAGCTGGGTTACTTTTTCTCACTTACCTGACCTTACCTTTTTCTTTGTCTTTACTGACCCTGTCCTGCTCAACTTTTATTCCACTCCCAGCAGTTCCTTACCATTTGTGGGAATCCATCCTGAAAGTGAGCCCTGGCTTGTCAGTTTCCCAAGGTCACAGGGTATCTGATAGTTCCAGCACCTTCAGCTCTCAATGCTTACCTGCTTTGGACTTGACAAAGTCCCTCACAACTTTAGCTGATGATCTCATCAGTCTGACTTCCTTTGGGAAATACCTATTGGCTATCTGAGAGACTGATCACCATCTCTCAGACTCCCCATGGTTTCCCTCTGCTTCCTCTTCCACAGACTTTGATTCCTTGTAGATTTTTGACTATTCATTTGTCTCAATACATAGATATCTTAGGGTTCATCTAATTTGTTATAAATATTGTTCATGGTTTTTGCTGTCTACCTATTCTATCCATTTTAGGGGGAGATATATGAAGGAAATTTAAGATCTATGTTGCTATTATGTTCTCACAGTCCCCTAGGACAATTTTATCATTGTCCCACCCTCCCTGGCTTAACAAACGATCCCAGCCTCTACACCCCCATTTTGCTCCTTGCACACTTAATTACTGAATTTCAGTTTTAATATAAGCACTTATCCTAATGTGACCCAACTTTTCATGTATCAGCAGGGTTAGTTTTTTATTTTAATTTCCCTGGGACAGAAGGGACAATTCTATTTGAAGATTTCCTTTACCTCTAAACCCAGTCCTTCAACAAAAGGTATCAGTTTTGTTGCTGTGAATGAGCACTTTAGTGTATTCAGTCTATCATATTTTCAGAAGTATTAGTGTCTAATAGTTTTTAAGATTTTATCCACAAATCTTATTTTAACCAAGATTATTGCCTTTCTTTTTCTAAATTAAAAAACAAGATATCTTACGTCCCAGTTCTAGACAATTGTGTAAAACTAATTATGTCATTAAAAATTTAGCAAGTGCTTCATCATAGAATCCTAAATTTAATCTTTATTAAAGCAAAACCATTCTCAACTAATACAGATATGTACAAACTGAAAAAAAGTCTTCTTGTAATGAATGGATGAAAGCTTATTTCAGGCTACACATGGGTGTATATATATTTAATATATGTGTGTTTATAAACATATATACACATACCTATACACAAATGCACACACATATATATGATTTGAAAGTGATTATTTTTATAAAACGACTTCTGTTTTGTTAGAGGTCACATGCTGAAATGGAATGGCAACATTACTGTAGTTTTTGCTAAACAAATTAGCACTGAATTCATAATAGACATATGTATACAGATTGTATCATAGGGTAGTAGTTGATACCAGGAAAACTAGCTTCAGAAGTACTGGTTCCCATCATGACTTAAAAGCTGAATAACTTGGAAAAATTACTTAACATTTTTGTGCTTCAATAGCTTTATTTTTAAATTTTGAATAACAATATTCATCTCATAGAAATTTTGGGTAGATTAAGATAAAATAGTAGAGTGCATAAATAGGGATTGGTATATAATAAATGATATTAATTGGGAACTATAAGAATGAGGATGATGATGATGATGATGTAATGACAATGTGTTACTCCCCTAGCAAGGGACAGATTTCAATTATTGAACTTTTGTGTCAAAATGGATACAATTATTAAATGAAAAAAAATAAAAAGAAAACATCTATCTCTTATTTTTGCTTGGATTTAAAACAATCTCACTTTTTAAAGCAAAAGTGATTAAATTCATGATGATTTTGTTTTAGGAGAAAAAGTTGGCTGAAGCCTCCTTAATTATGTACCAGTGATCATACTCACCACTCTGATCACCCCTTTTGCTAGACTCCAGAGAAAGGTTGTGTATAAGGCACATTTGGTGAAACGTTTGTCACTGTTCATTATTAGACTTTGGGTCCCAGCACTGTGGCCTCATTCATTTAAGGGTGATGTTAAGTTGTTCTGACATTGCCCTCAAGAGAGCCATGTTTATCCTGGGAGTGATGGGACAGACACTAAGAAAGGGTCGCATACATTCATTGAACACTCCTGGCTGCACTGTGTGCTGCCTACAAAATCCAAATGTGAAATTTCCCTGCATAGTTTATTATTCCCTAGAGTCAATTTTAAGAATCTTCAGTGAGTTCTCAGTGTAGCAGTTCATTTTCTTTAAAACTCGTGATTACTTTAAATAATAGCACATATAGAAGGAGCTTCTCACACCTGAGAGCTAAAATAAACTGGTTGTCAAATGTTGCTTTGAACTACCGTGGGTTTTTAAGATTTCTTAGGAAAATGTAAACTCTTAGAAAGTAATATTCTGTTAAACCGGTTACACACAATTTGGCCAGTTAGTTGAGAAAATAATTTGGAGCTTTGGGTATCTCTGCAGAAACAGAGAGAGGCAGTGAATTTGATAAAGGAAGAGGGCTGAGGAAGAATACAAATATTCATGCTAAGCTTTTTTTGCATCTATGACTAAGGATCCCACATGTTTACTTACAAGGATTTCTTGAAACTGCACAAATCAAAATAGACTACTGGTAGAGATGAACATAGAGTAACTGAGCTGGTACATATACATGCATTATTTAGGGGGCTTTGATTTATTTATAGTGTTTGCTAAGAGTGTGCAGAGCAGACTGGACACTACACAGAAAAATTTTATGTTTAAAACTGAGAAAAACAAAATTAACAATCTATGCCATAAATGTGGGTTCTTCAAAGTTTGCCTTCTCCTCAAATTACAATCTCTTTTTACTCTTTTGTATATTCCCTATCACCAGCTCCCATTCTCATATCAAGAAGCATTGCTTCTCCTAAGATTTACCATTCTGTATTCCTTTTTGATTCCATCCTCTCTTGCTTTCTCCCTCAATCCTGCCTCTGCCTACAAATATTCTTTGTACAAAATTTTCCTTGCCCTTTCTCCTTCTCAGAGCTATTGTCTTTTTGCTCTGCTTGCATTTACAGCCACTTCTGAACTAGATCTCCTAGCAATTTCTCTCTACTCTTTCAGTTTTAATTCCGTGCAGCTTGGATATCTGCCCCCATTTCTGCCCCAACAGTCTCCCCAAATAGCTAACCTCAAGTTCAACACAGCATTCCCAATTGTAAAGCTGAATTACCTTTTGCTCACTTCTCCCCTATTGTTAACCTGTCTAATGTCTTCCACATTGTGGGTCGCCTGCTCTTTTTGAAATATTTTCCTCTCTTGGCTTTCATAATATAGGATTTTTTTTTTTTCAGTCTATTTGCTCAGTACTGGGCTTCTGCTGTTTTTCCCCAGAGGTTGAATTCTTCCAACCTCAGCTCTCTTTCCTACTCTTCTGCGCTATTCCTCAGTGGGGCCATCCAGTTTTGTTATCTACATTATCTACTCCTTTATGGATAAGATCCAAAATTCTTCTGAAGCTTACCCTATTTTTTCAGCTCCGGTCACATTCAATTCCTAACTTCACCCCTTGTCTGCACAAGTTTACAACTGATCTTCATATAATAAACTTCTTCTTTCCCTTATCCCTCCACCCTCTCCATATCCCAAGAGGAGATTCTACTCTTGCCATCTGACTTCTACTCCTTAGTCACTTAGACATAAAATTTTGAATTCTACTTTGACTAATCAGTATTCCTTGTCCCGGACCCTAATTTTGTTTTAAGTCATGTAGGCTTTTACTGTTTCTCCTCTAAACCATTGCATTCACTCCCCAACAGGCCCTTTTCTGACTTGTCATTCTTCCTTTTTATGTCCACTGACATTAAATTTTCCAAACTTTAAAATGATTGGGCCATGTATGTGAGAAACATTGACTATTTCTTCATTGTGAATTTGGAATAAATTCTACAATTCTAAGCCCAGGAGTCTAGGGCCTCTATAATCCAGGTATAAACTACGTTAAAAATTTTTTTTGGTATGATCATTTTCTATACCTATTGTAGGTACTAGCCCAATTGAACATTCTATATTCCTAATACTGCTGCCTCCTAAATTTGATCCCATCATTCTCTTTTCCTGGACGATTCTTTGTACCTCTAACTATACAATTCATTACGATTGTTCAAAGTCCGTCACCAGTGGAAGAGTGTCCATAAAAAACTTCTTTGATCTACGTAAGAGGAATTGACCATTTCACTCTTGAAACTACCTTGCAGTTATACTATCAATTGTCATATACTATCTCGTACTTCAGAGTCCCTTCTATTTGGTTGGGTACTTTTTCATTTTCTCTACATGTGCTTGTAAATTACTTCTAAGTAGCATCCTATTTCCTTTTGGTTCCTTCAGGGCACAGAGCAAAGTGCTTTGCAAGTAAAGATAGAATAGTTTAGAGGAAAGAGTGAGGGTCTTGATTTTGAGGAAAGTGTTGAAAAACACTTTTTAAAATGTGTAGCTGCAGGGAAGTTCTTTTCAAATACTTTGGGGCTCAAAGTTCTCTTGTAAAATCAGATATTTTCCCCATAATTCATAGGGGTATTGGTGAGACTTAGGTTAAAACACATACGTCAAATCTAGTAACCTAGTAGCATACCTGGCACAGAAAAATATCTCATTGTAGTTCTCATAGTTGTTGCTGGAAAAGTAACTTTATCGTAAATAAATAAATCATAGGACACCTTCAAGGTAATATTCACTTTGACTGTAAAGCTAGACTGAAATTTTTAAAATGCTGTTTATGATTTTACTTTTTATAATATAAACACACAACCTACATCACAAAATATACATTATGAATTAATCTTTTGTATGAAGAAGAGACTAAGATTCCAACCATCTATGAAAAATGCTGTGAATATGTTTCTAGTAAATTGTTTTGCAAATATACGATAAGGGTGTTGAATATATTCGTTATCCAAATTTAGAAGTGGTGGTTTTATCATTTTTCTTTTTATTGTTATTATTATTATTATTATACTTTAAGTTCTAGGGTACATGTGCACAATGTGCAGGTTTGTTACATATGTAAACATGTGCCATGTTGGTGTGCTGCACCCATTAACTCGTCATTTACATTAGGTATATCTCCTAATACTATCCCTCCCGCCTCCCCCCACCACAAGACATGTGATGTTCCCCTTCCTATGTCCAAGTGTTCTCATTGTTCAATTCCCACCTATGAGTGAGAAAATGCAGTGTTTGGTTTTTTGTCGCTGCGATAGTTTACTGAGAATGATGATTTCCAGGTTCATCCATGTCCCTAAAAACGACATTAACTCATCCTTTTTTATGGCTGCATAGTATTCCATAGTGTATATGTGCCACATTTTCTTAATCCAGTCTATCACTGAAGACATATGGATTGGTTCCAAGTCTTTGCTATTGTGAATAGTGCCACAGTAAACATATGTGTGCAGGTGTCTTTATAGCAGCATGATTTATAATCCTCTGGGTATATACCCAGTAATGGGATGGCTGGGTCAAATGGTATTTCTAATTCTAGATCCTTGATGAGTCTCCACACTGTCTTCCACAATGGTTGAACCAGTTTAGAGTCCTACCAACAGTGTAAAAGTGTTCCTATTTCTCCACATCCTCTCTCCAGCACTTGTTGCTTCCCAACTTTTTAATGATCACCATTCTAACTGGTGAGATGGTATCTCACTGTGGTTTTGATTTGCATTTCTCTGATGGCCAGTGATGATGAGCATTTTTTCATGTGTTTTTTGGCTGCATAAATGTCTTCTTTTGAGAAGTGTCTGTTCATATACTTCATCCACTTTTTGATGGGGTTGTTTGTTTTTTTCTTGAAAAATTGAGTTCTTTGTAGATTCTAGATATTAGCCCTTTGTCAGATGAGTAGATTGGAAAAATTTTCTCCCATTCTGTATGTTGCCTGTTCACTCCGATGGTAGTTTCTTTTGCTGTTCAGAAGCTCTTTAGTTTAATTAGATCCCATTTGTCAATTTTGACTTTTGTTGCCATTGCTTTTGGTATTTTAGACATGAAGTCCTTGCCCATGCCTATGTCCTGAATGGTATTGCCTAGGTTTTCTTCTAGGGCTTTTATGGTTTTAGGTCTAATATTTAAGTCTTTAATCTATCTTGAATTAATTTTTATATAAGGTGTAAAGAAGGGATCCAGTTTCAGCTTTCTACATATGGCTAACCAGTTTTCCCAGCACCATTTATTAAATAGGGACTCCTTTCCCCATTTCTTGTTTTTGTCAGGTTTGTCAAAGATCAGTTGGTTGTAGATGTGTGGCATTATTTCTGAGGGCTCTGTTCTGTTCCATTGGTCAATATCTCTGTTTTAGTACCAGTACCATGCTGTTTTGGTTACTGTGGCCTTGTAATATAGTTTGAAGTCAGGTAGCGTGATGCCTCCAGCTTTGTTCTTTTGGCTTAGGATTGTCTTGGCAATGCGGGCTCTTTTTTTGGTTCCATATGAACTTTAAAGTAGTTTTTTCCAATTCTGTTAAGAAAGTCATTGGTAGTTTGATGGTGATGGCATTGAGTCTATAAATTACCTTGGGCAATATGGCCATTTTCACGATATTGATTCTTCCTGTCCATGAACATGGAATGTTTTTCCATTTGTTTGTGTCCTCTTTTATTTCATTGAGCAGTGGTTTGTAGTTCTCCTTGAAGAGGTCCTTCACATCCCTTGTAAGTTGGATTCCCAGATATTTTATTCTCTTTGAAGCAATTGTGAATGGGAGTTCACTCATGATTTGGCTCTCTGTTTCTCTGTTATTGGTTTATAAGAATGCTTGTGATTTTTGCACATTGATTTTGTATCCTGAGACTTTGCTGAAGTTGCTTATCAGCTTAAGGAGATTTTGGGCTGAGATGATGAGGTTTTCTAAATATGCAATCACATCATCTGCAAACAGGGACAATTTGACTTCCTCTTTTCCTAATTGAATACGTGTTCTTTCTTTCTCCTGCCTGATTGCCCTGGCCAGAACTTCCAACACTACGTTGAGTAAGAGTGGTGAGAGAGGGCATCCCTGTCTTGTGCCAGTTTTCAAAGGGAATGCTTCCAGTTTTTGCCCATTCAGTATGCTATTGGCTGTGGGTTTGTCATAAATAGCTCTTATTATTTTGAGATACATCCCATCAGTACCTAATTTATTGAGAGTTTTTAGCATGAAGGGCTGTTGAATTTTGTCAAGGGCCGTTTCTGCATCTATGGAGAAAATCATGTAGTTTTTGCCTTTGGTTCTGTTTATATGCTGGATTACAGTTATTGATTTGCGTATGTTGAACCAGCCTTGCATCCCAGGGATGAACCCCACTAGATCATGGTGGATAAGCTTTTTGATGTGCTGCTGGATTCAGTTTACCAGTATTTTGTTGAGGGTTTTTGAATTGATGTTCATCAGGGATATTGGTCTAAAATTCTCTTTTTTTTATTGTGTCTCTGCCAGGCTTTGGTATCAGGATGATGCTAGCCTCATAAAATGAGTTAGGGAGGATTTCCTCTTTTTCTATTGATTGGAATAGTTTCAGAAGGAATGGTACCAGCTCCTCCTTGTACCTCTGGTAGAATTCGGCTGTGAATCCATCTGGTCCGGGACTGTTTTTGGTTGGTAGGCTATTAATTATTGCCTCAATTTCAGAGCCTGTTATTGGTCTATTCAGTGATTCAACTTCTTCCTGGTTTAGTCTTGGGAGGGGGTATGTGTCGAGGAATTTATCCATTTCTTCTAGATTTTCTAGTTTATTTGCATAGAGGTGTTTATATTATTCTCTGATGGTAATTTGTATTTGTGGGATCAGTGGTGATATCCCCTTTATCATTTTCTATTATGTCTATTTGATTCTTCTGTCTTTTCTTCTTTATTAGTCTTGCTAGCAGTCTATGAATTTTGTTGATCTTTTCAAAATCAAGCTCCTAGATTCACTGATTTTTTTGAAGCGTTTTTTTGTGTCTCTATCTCCTTCAGTTCTGCTCTGATCTTGGTTATTTCTTGCCTTCTGCTAGCTTTTGAAGGTGTTTGCTCTTTCTTCTCTAGTTCTTTCAACTGTGATGTTAGGGTGTCAATTTTAGATCTTTCCTGCTTTCTTTTGTGGGCATTTAGTGCTATAAATTTCCCTCTACACACTGCTTTAAATGTGTCCCAGAGATTCTGGTATGTTGTGTCTTTGTTCTCATTGGTTTCAAAGAACATCTTTATTTCTGCCTTCATTTTGTTATGAACCCAGTAGTCACTCAGGAGCAGGTTGTTCAGTTTCCATGTAGTTGAGCGGTTTTGAGTGAGTTTCTTAATCCTGAGTTCTAGTTTGATTGCACTGTGGTCTGAGAGACACTTTGTTATAATTTCTCTTCTTTTACATTTGCTGAGGAGTGCTTTACTTCCAACTATGTGGTCAATTTTGGAATAAGTGCTATGTGGTGCTGAGAAGAATGTATATTCTGTTAATTTGGGGTGGAGAGTTCTGTAGATGTCTATTAGGTCTGCTTGGTGCAGACCTGAGTTCAATTCCTGGATATCCTTGTTAACTTTCTGTCTCATTGATCTGTCTAATGTTGACAGTGGGGTGTTAAAGTCTCCCATTATTATTGTGTGGGAGTCTAAGTCTCTTTGTAGGTCTCTAAGGACTTGCTTTATGAATCTGGGTGCTCCTGTATTGGGGGCATATATATTTAGGATAGTTAATTCTTCATGTTGAATTGATCCCTTTACCATTACGTAATGGCCTTCTTTGTCTCTTTTGATCTTTGTTAGTTTAAAGTCTGTTTTATCAGAGACAAGGATTGCAACCCCTGCCTTTTTTTGTTTTCCATTTGCTTGGTAGATCTTCCTCCATCCCTTTATTTTAAGCCTATGTGTGTCTCTGCACATGAGATGGGTCTCTTGAATACAGCACACTGATGGGTCTTGACTCTTTATCCAATTTGCCAGTCTGTGTCTTTTAATTGGAGCATTTAGCCCATTTACATTTAAGGTTAATATTGTTATGTGTGGGATGGATCCTGTCATTATGATGTTAGCTGGTTATTTTGCTCATTAGTTGCTGCAGTTTCTTCCTAGCCTCGATGGTCTTTACAATTTGGCATGTTTTTGCAGTGGCTGGTACCAGTTGTTCCTTTCCGTGTTTAGTGCTTCCTTCCAAAGCTCTTGTATGGCAGGCCTGATGGTGTCAATATCTCTCAGCATTTGCTCGTCTGTAAAGGATTTTCTTTCTCCTACACTTATGAAGCTTAGTTTCACTGGATATGAAATTCTGGGTTGAAGATTCTTTTCTTTAAGAATGTTGAATATCGGCCCCCACTCTCTTCTGGCTTGTAGAGTTTTTGCAGAGAGATCAGCTGTTAGTCCGATGGGCTTCCCTTTCTGGGTAACCCGACCTTTCTCTCTGGCTGCCCTTAACATTTTTTCCTTCATCTCAACTTCGGTGAATCTGACAATTATGTGTCTTGGAGTTGCTCTTCTTGAGGAGTAACTTTGTGGTGTTCTCTGTATTTCCTGAATTTGAAGGTTGGCCTGCCTTGCTAGGTTGGGGAAGTTCTCCTGGAAAATATCCTGCAGAGTGTTTTCCAACAATTCCGTTTTCCCCATCACTTTCAGGTACACCAATCAGACATAGATTTGGTCTTTTCACATAGTCCCATATTTCTTGGAGGCTTTGTTTATTTCTTTTTACTCTTTTTTCTCTATACTTCTCTTCTTGCTTCATTTCATTCCTTTGATCTTCAATCACTGATAACCTTTCTTCCAGTTGATTGAATTGGCTACTGAGGCTTGTGCATTCGTCACATAGTTCTTGTGCCATGGTTTTCAGCTCCATCAGGTCATTTAAGGACTTCTCTACACTGGTTATTCTAGTTAGCCATTCATCTAATCTTTTTTCAGGTTTTTTAGCTTCTTCGCAATGGGTTTGATCTTCCTCCTTTAGCTTGGAGAAGTTTGATCGTCTGAAGCCTTCTTCTCTCAACTCGTCAAAAGTCATTCTCCATCCAGCTTTGTTCTGTTGCTGGTGAGGAGCTGCATTCCTTTGGAGAGAGATAGGCACTCTGATTTTTAGAATTTTCAGCTTTTCTGCTGTTTTTTCCCCATCTTTGTGTTTTTATCTACCTTTGGTCTTTGATGATGGTGATGTACAGATGGGGTTTTGGTGTAGATGTCCTTTCTGTTCATTAGTTTTCCTTTTAAAAGTCAGGACCCTCATGTGCAAGTCTGTTGGAGTTTGCTGGAGGTCCATTCCAGACCCTGTTTGCCTGGGTATCAGCAGCAGAGGCTGCAGAACAGTGGATATTGCTGAACAGCAAATGTTGTTGCCTGATCGTTCCTCTGGAAGCTTTGTCTCAGAGGAGTACCCTGCTATGTGAGGTCTCAGTCTGCCCCTACTGGGGGGTGCCTCCCAGTTAGGCTACTCGGGGGTCAGGGACCCACTTGATGAGGCAGTCTGTCCGTTCTCAGATCTCAAACTCCGTGCTGGGTGAACCACTACTCTCTTCAAAGCTGTCAACAGGGACATTTAAGTCTGCAGAGGTTTCTGCTGCCTTTTATTTGGCTATGCCCTGCCCCCAGAGGTGGAGTCTACCGAGGCAGGCAGGCCTCCTTGAGCTGCGGTGGGCTCCAACCAGTTCGAGCTTCCTGGCCGCTTTGTTTACCTACTCAAGCCTCAGCAATGGCAGGCGCCCCTCCCCCAGCCTCACTACCACCTTGCAGTTTGATCTCGGACTGCTGTGCTAGCAATGAGCAAGGCTCCATGGGTGTGGGACCCTCAGAGCCAGGTGGGGGATATAATCTCCTGGTGTGCCGTTTGCTAAGATGGTTGGAAATGTGCAGTATTAGGGTGAGATTGACCCGATTTTCCAGGTGCCATCTGTCATAGCTTCCCTTGGCTAGGAAAGGGAATTCCCTGACTCTTTGTGCTTCCCAGTGAGGCGATGCCTCGCCCTGCTTCGTCTCATGCTCAGTGGGCTGCACCCACTGTCCTGCACCCACTGTCCGACAAGCCCCGGTGAGATGAACCCGGTACCTCAGTTGGAAATGCAGAAATCACCCATCTTCTGTGTCACTCACTCTGGGAACTGTAGACTAGAGCTGTTCCTATTCAACCATCTTGGAACCCATCCAAGAGGAGTGGTGGTTTTAATAACTGATACCTATGCCTCTTTCCCTAACATCCATTTTTTTTTTTTTTTTTGAGATGGGGTCTTGCTCTGTCACCTAGGTAAGAGTGCAGTGGAGAGATAATAACTCACTTGTAGCCTCAAACTCTTCGGCTCCAGTGATCCTCCTGCCTCAGCCTCACAAAGTGCTGAGATTACAGGAGTGAACCACTGCATCAAGTCTCAAAAATTTTATTGTTATTGAATATTTCTATTCAATTTAAAATGTTTCTTCAAATGCGAAATTAGCATTATTTAATTGGCAGGCAATTGACATTGTGTATCCATTTTTCCACAAAATATATAAAGTAAGGTTGAAATACAACCAGGCTTTTTCTCTGTAATAATTCTTACTTTGAGGAGTCCCATTTTGCCTTGTTTGTGTTCTTGCTTATATGTTCCATTATTTTATGTGTATTTCTGTGCCAGAGAAACAATACATCTTTCTTCTCAAGAAGTAACCATTACTTTTCTTTTTTTTTTAAATAGTTTGACCTGACACTGGTTTAAATGCCTAGCAAACTTATTTTTTAATAAGCATCTTTTCCTTTTGACAAGTTTATTTTTAATTATTTCCATGTGTAGTATGTTGGCTAATTCTTTATCTAGAATAGCATATTTTCATAGGTTTCTCTAAAACCCTACATGACTTGAAACCAAATTTGGGTCAAGGATAAGGAATAGAGATTAGGCAAAGTAGAATTCAAAGCTTTATGTCTAAATGACTAAGAAGTAGAAATCAGGTGAATTGCTGTAGATTACTGACGTCCCTGACATCTTTTCAAGCATTCCATTAAGTCAAAACATGTTACATATTGACCCTAAGTCACCATTTGTCTTTCCCCTCTCCTATATCTTCTCCAGAACCTAAATAACTTATGAGTATATCATTGTGTTTAGAAAATAGCTGCTTTAATTTCAATAGTGGTAACTATTGATAGATATAATTCATGAAAAATATTTTGGGGTCCTTAATATTTTAAGATTATAAAGGAATTCTGTGAAGAAAAAAGTGAAAGCCACTGCTCTAGAGAATAAAATGTAGAACCAAGATAAGATTGCTTGCTGAGAATGAGAAATCTGCATTTTAGTATAAAATTCGCAAATTCACTTATCAAGCCTACATAATTAAGAATACACATAATTATACACCATACCTACCATTGGTACTGAGGTTGGACTTTACATTTTCTCATATACTTGGAATTTTTAGCAGCCAATTGTAATTAGAGTCCATATTTATTAGAGTCCATACACACGCAGTCTCCTAAATACCAACAGATCAAGTCTTTAAATCATCTGTGTCTTCAACCTTACAGAACCAAGTCCACCCTTGACTCCAAAGAGATGAAGACTTAACACATGAACCCTGTTAAAAATCCCACTGGCCGTGAAACTTTTTTGACCCATGGCTGCAGAACAGTATTGGAGATAAGTTCAGGCAGAGAACAGAGGTAATTTCTTACTTTTTCAGGCATTCCACTTGATCACAGAATAACACTTTTCTTAAGTGTTGAAACAGAAAGTTATGTGAAATGAGGCAAATCATGGATTTAGGACAAAGGAGAAAGTCCTTCAGTTAACCAGAAAATACAAGGACTACTTGACCAAACAAAATCCAGGACTTTCTATTGTAATCATTCTAATTTTTAATAAACTGATAGCTATTTAAGAACCCTAGTGTCAGTAGGCCCAATTCAATAAATATTAAAGAGTTATACAAAACCTAGTCCTTGATTACAATGACAGCCATACAGACAAGATGGCCCATTTTTTCATGACTCTGTTATAGTACAGACAACTGCTTGGCTAGGAGGATGGATTCCCTGCTATCTCTGATTCCTCTGGAATCTGTTGCTATGTAAGCAAAGAATGAAGTCTAGAATTTGAAAGTCAAGATAGTACAATTTTATTCTTCAATGTTAGAAATAACTAACTTACACTACTTATAATGTTTAGGCAAACATAAAAAATATTATGCTTACCTCTTCATTGTCTTTATTTTCAAAGACAACTAAGTAACTTTTCATCACCACTGAGGGAGAATAGATTGTTAGAAGTGCAGAGGGACACATTTAGCACCCCCTCTCATTTTAAAGGGGTTAGTGGAATACCTCCTCCTTCATTTCTGTTCTGCACAAGTGTGTGGCTCATGCATAACTTGACTCTGTCAGAGCCTGCCAGCAGGTATGTTAGACAACATAATGCATGGGTACTAGAATCAGAGAAGTGGGTTTAGAAGTTCATCCTCCAGAGGCAGTGATATGGTTTGGCTGTGGCCCTACCCAGATCTCATCTTGAATTATATTTCCATATCCCCACGTGTTGTGGGAGAGACCTGGTGGGAGGTAATTGAATCAAGGGGGCAGTCCTTCCATGCTATTCTCACAATAGTGAGTACGTTCTCACGAGATCTGAGGGTTTTATAAGGGGTTGTCCCCTTTGCTCGGTTCTCATTCTTCTTCTCCCTACCACCATGTGAAGAAGGACATGTTGACTTCTGTTTCTGCCGTGATGTAAGTTTCCTGAGGCCTCTTCAGCCAGGCTGAAATGTGAGTCAATTAAATCTCTTTCCTTTATAAATTACCTATCTTGGGCAGTTCTTTATGGCAGTATGAAAACAAACTAATACAGGCAGAATGGCTTAGTGATTAACAGCACCATCTCTGGAACCAGAATGCCACAGTCTTAAAAACCAATTCCTTCACTTCTTATAGCACTGAGACATTGAATCTCTCTGATTTTTAATTGTCCCACCTATAAAATAGGAACAGTAAGAGTATATTCCTCACAGATTTTCTGAGGAGGTGAAAAGTGTTAACATTTATAAAGTGCTTAGAACAGTGGCTGGCACATAGCAGGTGTACTATTCATGGGATAAATTTCAACCCTCTTTCAAGAGGCCCTGATATAGGCAGATTTGGATTATGTTATTGCTCTGGCTCTGCTACTCACGAGTTTTGTGACCTTGGGCAGCATTTAACCCCTCTCTCCTCTATTTGAACATTAGATTCAATATAAGAGTCCTCACATCGGAGGTTGCAGTGAACCAAGATCGTGTCATTACATTCCATGCTGGGTGACCGAGTGAGATCTTTTCTCAAAAAACAAACAAACAAAAACAAACACACAAACAAACAAAAAAGTCCTTACCTCATATGGTTATTGTCAGGATGAAACGTGTTAACACATATGAAATAACTTAATAGGGCCTAGCATGTAGAAAGTCTTAAGAAATATTAACTGTTTTGCCATAATTAAAAGTGATGATCTCACACTTTACCACAATTTACCCAGTTTTGCCCATTAACTTGATGCATATCACTTCTAACCTTTTCAGACATCTTGCCGGCTCTGTCTTGTTTCCTACTAAGCATTTGCAACTGCATGACTGGCCTAGCACCACAGTTCAACCCATAGAAAATTGAACTTTTCATTATCCCCAGCAAATGTCAGTGTCCCCTAGGGACTTCATTGTAGTTGGGAGTGGCACCACTGTCTTTCTCCAAACTCAAATAACATATCGTTATTTTCCTTATAGTACTAATCTCTTGTTCTTACTTGTATTTAATTCTATTTCATTCTTTTGGCAAAGCGTTTTTTTGTATTTAACTCCTTCAGTGACTCCTACTTGGAGAATGTACTATTTCTGTGCTATTAGAACACTTGCCAAATTGCATTCTCTGCATTCATTTTCTCATGCTCTAGTCTTATTTATTTCTACCAAGTACATCTTTAAAACATTATTTATCTCTTGAGCAACCTTGACTAGCTATGAAATTTAGTTGGGGGTATTTAGCCTGATGTATAAAATGTTCCACATGATAATCTTATCCAAGTTTTCCAGAACATCTCCTCTACTCCCTGAATATCTCTGTCCTTTGCTGTCTCTACCCTTTTTCTCATATTGTTGCCCTCACTTTAATTTTGGCATCTCCTTCTTCAAAATATTATAAGTCCCATTTCAAATTTTACTTCCTTCATTAAACATTTTCCTGACTGTCAGACAAAAGCAGGTCACTCTTTAAAATTTCATTGGCACATTTTGACACTCCTTTCACTGCCATGATTCTACCTTTTCAGAGTCAAATATTTGTTTTATCAAGACTACCACTCACTCAATATGCAAGTTGTAAGAATAAGGGGACAGTAAGTGCCTTATTCCTTTCTTGAATTTTATTCCTAGTTCTGTAAACGTTTGCTGCTAAGTCGCTTCCACAGAAAATGCATCTCTATAGCAACTGTCCTAGGCTCGCCGTTTACTTTCTTGGGCTTCTGTCTCCTGAGCAATTGACATGTGACTCAGCTCTTGCCAGCTTTTATCACTTATAGCCAGTTGATGCTGGATCAGAATATAGATTTTGAAGACACTGAGGTCTTTATTCCTTCCATTTGTATTTATTTTTCTAGTGGTAATAAATGGATCGAAAGAATAAGTTTCAAGTGTGCTATAATCTATAAAAATAAAATATATGTTCCTTGTGGACACAGACTTTGCCTCATTTTAGTTTTGTACAGAACTTGCATAGGAATTAATAAGATCTTATTACACAAGATATTATTTGATTTGTTTTGGAACTAATATCATTTTTAAAATATAGATATTAAGTTTATTTCACAACATCATATAACGGTTTGTACTGTTCCATTATTTATAGCAGTTGATTAATCAGTTCAAGACCATGGTCATTTTATCCAGTATTTAATTGAGTTAAATATGTTTTTAAATATTATTTAAAACTGATCAGATCAAAACTTTAATAATATATAGTAAAAAATATTCTAGTAATTTTGTTTCTTTTTCTTTTGTGTTCTTCTACATAATAGCATTTTTCTATAAAGGTCACATTGCTTTCCTATTAGAGGAAATTTGCATACTGACCCTATCTTACCCCTTTTTCATTTATTAGTGAACAGTTGGTATGCAAAATCTAAATAAATAACACAAAACTGACCTTCTTTCAGATAATTTCAAATGTTAAAAATTAAAGCATCATTCCATTATATTGCACTAGAATTAACTCAGACTTAAAATTACTTCCACATTATTCCAATATGTGCTTGTAAGTTGAATGCAGAAAAGATCAAGTGATTTACACAATATAACTCAAGTCATTGTACATGTATTTGAGCTTTAGTTCAAATGTAGTATCTTCCTTTCCCCACTAATTTTATTTTATTTGTATAAGTGACAAATAAAAATTATATATATATATTTGATATACAATGTGATATTTTGATATACATATACATTATGAAATAATTACCAAAATCAAGCTAATTAACATGGCCATCACCTCACATAGTTACCAGCATTCTGTGTGTGTGTGTGTGTGTGTGTATGGTGAGAATATTTAAGATCTACTCTCTTAGAAAGTTTCAAGCATACAATATATTTGATATATATTTGGATATATACCCAGAAGTGAAATTGCTGGATCATATGGTAGCTTCTTAAATGTGTTGAGGATGACTATTGTCTAGTGGTAAAATAAATAAATAAACAAAAAAATTTTTGAGGAACCTCCATACTGCTTCCCATAATGGCAATACCAATTTACATTCCCATTCCTATCAAAAGTGAACAAGAGTTCCCTTTTCTCTTAAATCCTCACCAATACATCTCATTTGACTTTTTGATAATCACTATTCTAACAGATTTGAGATGATATCTCATTGTGGTTTTATTTCATTTCATGATAATTAATAATATAGGGCATCTTTCCACATGTCTGTTGGTCATTTGTATATGTGTTTGGAAAAGTGTCTGTTCAGGTCCTTTGCCCATGTATTTGTTTTTTTGCTATGGAGTTGTATCAATGTCTTGTATATTTTAGGTATTAACCTCCTTTGGATATATGGCTTGCAAATATTTTCTCCCATTTTATAATTTGCCTTTTCATTTTGTTCATTGTTTCCTTTGCTGTACAGAAACTTTTTAGTGTGATATAGTTCCAATTGTTTATTTTTTGCCTTTGTTGCCTACGCTTTTAGTGTCAGATTCATAAAATCATTGCCAAGACCAATGTTAAGAAGTTCTTCCCTTGTGTTTACTTTTAAAAGTGTTTCAGGTTTTACATTTAAGTCTTTAAATCCATTTTGAATTGATTTTAGGGTGGTGGAAGATAAAGGTTCACTTTCATTCTTTTGCACATAGATATCCAGTTTTCCCAACAGCATATATTGAAGAGACTATCTTTCCCCTATTGTTTATTGTTAGTACCTTTTTCAAAGATTAGTTGACCCATGTATATGCATGGGTTTATTTCTGGGCTTTTTAGAATTGTCAAAAAGGTAAAATCTAATCAATCTGCTAATAAATTGTGTGGGTAGACACTGATCTCTTTATCTAGCCTGTATGTGTGAATCCATTTACTTTAACTTTCCTAAATTCTATAAATGATTATGATTTTTGAAAGGAGCTTTAGGAGTCAGAGGAGGAGGGAAACCTGGGGGTGGGTGTTGGAGGTCACCACAGGCCTTTTCCCTAAGTAACCTTTATCAGCCTGATTATCACAGTGCAGCACTCATCATTTTCTCCACATCCTCTCTCCAAGTCGGAGAAGAGCCTGTTTTTGTCAGAAAGCTCTTATTTATGGAGACTGTAGGTGCTGAGTTTGTAGATTCAGGGATCTCGTGACTCTTAAAAACCTTTAAATATAATACTTCCTCTTTGGGAAAAGTGAAAAATTGACTGTGATTCTATGTGCCTTTTTCCTGTACTCTAGAAGATGTTGAAGATGTACCAGCTTCAAAGAAAGCTAAAGGTGAGTTTGCTGTCTTTGGATCATTTACAAGTTTTCTCTCAAAGCTATAAGGTTTTTGTCTGTCTTTTTTTTTCCTAGCTATTCTTATCTAGTCCTCAGCTTTTCTAGGCAATGTTTACATGGTAGGCTTATTTTTAAAACAAACAGCTTTTTAACATTATTTGGAAAATATACATCTTTTCACATATTAAAAACACTAGTTGGGTATTGATTTATTTACAATTATCAGATGCATTTATTGGCCAATCTATAGGAATAATACTTCAAAATCTCCAGTCCATTAATAATTACAAGAATGCCATGATTTTATTAAGAAGACTTGAGATGAGTCACCTATATTAGCAGAACCATCAGGAAGGAAGGAAGGAAAGAAGGAAGGAAGGAAAGGAAGGAAGGAGGGAAGGAAGGAAGGAAGGAAGGAAGGAAGGAAGGAAGGAAGGAAGGAAGGAAGGAAGGAAGGAAGGGAAGGCAGGACTGAACCCCTGCACTCTTCCAGCCCAAGCCAGACGACAAAAAGTCAGGAAAACCTGCAATCTCCAGATGTATGAACATAAAGTTTTTCCGGGACACAATTTCTCCATCTGTAGAGTGAGAGCTTCAGCTAACTTGATTTTTTTTCTGAAAGGTTCTTGGCTTTTTCATTAGGGCTGCTATAAAATAGGTATTATTTTTAAAAAAAACTTTTAGGTTTAGGGGTACATGTGTATGTTTGTTATGTAGGTAAACTCATGTCATGGGAGTTTGTTGTACAGATTATTTCATCACTCAGGTATTAATCCTACTATCCATTAGTTATTTTTTCTGATCCTCTTTCTCCTTCCACCCTCAACCCTTGGGTAGGCCTCAGTGTCTGTTCCTTCCATCTTTGTGTTCATGTTTTCTCATTATTTAGCTCCCACTTATAAGTGAGAACATGCTGTATATGGATTTCTTTTCCTGCATTAGTTTGCTAAGGATAATGACCTCCAGCTTTAGCCAGCAATGGGATTGCTGGGTTGAATGATAGTTCTGTTTTTAGCTCTTTGAGGAATCATCACAGTGCTTTCCACAATAGTTGAACTAATTTACACTCCCACCAACAGTCTACAAGTGTTCCCTTCTCTCTGCAAGCTCACCAACATATGCTATTTTTTGACTATTTCATAATAGCCATGCTTACCGGCGTGAGATGTTATCTTATTGTGGTTTTGATTTGCATTTCTCTAATGAGTAGTGATGTTGAGCTTTTTTTCATACGCTTGTTGATTGAATGTATGTCTTCATTTGAAAGGTACCTGTTCATGTCCTTTGACCACTTTGTGATGAGATTGTTTGCTTTTTTCTTGTAAATTTGTTTAAGTGCTTTATAGATCCTGGGTATTAGACCTTTGTCAGGTACATAGTTTGCATATAAAAAATAAGTATTTTCTCTTCCACTCCTAAATTTGTCTGCAGGCAGTAAGTATTTGCCTAAGCATTGATCTAGCCAACAAAGTATAAATTCTTTGCCAGTGCCCACAATTAACTAACAATATGGAAAATAGTGCTTTGAGAAAAGACACACAGGACGGGTACCTTATCAAATAAAAGTTGAGATTTACACTTGTATTAAGATACCTTTCTGAATACTATATTATTTATATATATATATATATATATATATATATATATATATAAAATTGTTAAGAATAGCCACCCTAATAGGTTTTTTACTCATAGATCAGTGCTTCTAAAACTTTGATGTTTATACAGATCAACTATAGGTCTCCTTAGAATTAAATGTCTGAGTTAGAACCTAAAAATCTGCATTTATGTAAATAAATCAAGTGATGCTGAAACTACTGGCATATAGATCACACTCTGAGGGGAGCAGCTCTATAACCAATTGAAAAATTGATAAGATCTATAAACCTAACTTTCAATGAAACACACACACTAACACACATATACACACAAACACACACACTCTCTCACAACTTCTAATTGTTTCAGTGTTTTATAGAAAAACCCCCAAAATCCCATTCGTGGATACCAGTTAAGAACTTCTAATCAGAAGAAAGGGATTCAAAGGAATAGTTTCAAGTTATCCAACACTATATAAATTTGCGATGTATATTACTACAGCAAAAATAAATAAATAGTCAGTGAATCAGATGTAAAAAGGGAAGAATGCAGGATACTGGGCTGCTGCTCTACTTTCATGGCAAGGATGATTATGAAAAACATATGTCTCTCCAAATTTGGAATTATTTTGACTAAATTGTTCATCTTTATCCAGATTTTACCCTTACCAAATTGTAACTCTGAGCATCAAAGATCCCTTCTCAGGAAAGAGATGCATGTCAATTATCTTCATTAGTGAATATCTGACACATCAGGGCCAGTTTTCCTATTTAAACAATTGTTTGTAGCATGCCATTTTTTTCATGGGCTCCCTTTCTCTCTCTGGCTCTTGCCTATTAAATTTGATAGTGAAAATATGAATAGAATCTGTGTACAAATCTGGAGTATACTATAAAAAGGGTAACTCCTGTTTCTTTCATAGTGTGCTTCTGTTTAGACATTCTCAGTCCCATATATATTTATATAATAGCTGTAAATGTACAAGCTGTTTACTTTTATATTTTTTATGCACTAGAAGAAACTGAAGACGTGTCTCCCACAAAGAAGCAAAAAAGTAAGTTTATAATGAGATTAAAAGTAATAAATCATTCTATATTAAAGGTGCTACATCTATGTAAAAATGTTAGAATCTCTTAAGACCAGTATTCAAAGAAAAATTTTTTTAGCATAGAAATGAAGAATAACATTAAAGTAGGTCATTTATATTTTAAAGAGAAGCGTATCACTTTTGTGTTAGGCAAGAGGCAGATAGTTGGAAGAGTTACAAGTAATGATTGAAGTGGCATTTATCGCAAATCCTTCTACATATTTCTGATCCTCAGTACTCTGGCTGAATCTATGCTTAAATGTATGTTACCTCCTGCTTTATAATAGGACAGCTGAAGTAATATGCCAAACTTTTTATATCAGGTAGAAAAAAATGAAGAAATAGGTTTTAGCAATTCAATTGCTTGGAAACTCACTTCTAAGATTCAAGATTCTTTTTGATTTTTCAAGATATATGGTATGTTCTGAATATTCAATCTTTGGGATCATTTATTTTAGAATCCAATCAATATTCATATGCAGTTACAAAACTCAATGCCCAAGTTTCTCATTACTTCGGTTCTTCCAAATTAGACATTTTAGTTCATATGGTAAAGCAATAAATTTTGAATCTACATATGCATTAAAGTCGTTGCAGAACAGAATAAAGGAAGCAATTTTTGAAATAGGTATAACTGAAGTTTGTGTCACATAATGCTTTTAAAGTAAAGAGCTAGATATTTGTCTGAAGAAATGATGTCTCTTGATTCTCCAGTGCTTTTTGGATGTATTTGTATAGGAAATTACTAAAATGTCACTTACAATAGCAAATGCCTCCTACTCTGTATTAATAGGTGATTCATTAGACAGATACTGAATGCCTACTACGTTCCAAGTACTTCTTTGGATGCTGGAACTACTGCAGTAGATAGACACATATTATAATCCTTCATATAATAAGGTTGTGAGAAATATAGGGAAATAAGCAGAGTCTTATGATACTTTTGAGTAATATTACAAAATCCATAAGAAAAAGAATTATAGGTCAATCTGGACATATTTTCATTTTATATAGCAACACTTTCCCAATTATTAACCTACTGGTAATAATTTGTGGCTATGTCACATAAACATTTGAAATCTCATATATTTTAAATAACTATTAAAATATAATTCAATGAGACAGGTGAATTGTATCAATGCCAGTTTCCTAGTTGGAATATTGTTCTGTAGTTTTACAATATGTTACCATTGAGGGAAACTAGGTGAAGATATGTGGGATCTTTCTGTATTAACTCTTACAATTATATGTGAATCTACAATTATTTCAAAGTAAAAATTTTAATTAAAAACAAAACACAAATACTTTTAGTAAAATGGTGTCAAATATTCTAACCTCAGTTGAGGGATCTGTTGCATCAAAATGATATTTGCTATCTTCATCTAACAATAAGGCAGTTCTATAGCCTGATATTCATGAGCCTTTAATTTAAGCTCTAATATTTGCAGTCATAATAATATTTTTATGAGTAACTTATTCAACATCAATTAAATAAATGTGTCAAAACAGTGTTCACTTCTGATAAGCAGCTGGAAGGCAGCCTGTCATTGATGGGCCCTTCTACTTTTAGCACTGGGTTGCCATTTCTCCTTGCGCAGGGCCGGCTTTACTACTGTCCCTCTTGTAGCCTGCCTAACCCCCAAGCTCCCATAACCTCCACAAACTTGAAGAGAGGGGAGTTGTATTATTGCTTCTGCTTGAAGATAGAAGAAAAGAGAAATCATTCCAGATGAGATGCATTGGAAAAGAGAACTAAATTCAAGATTCTTCAAACTATTGTCATCGCTGAAAACCCAGTGACCCATGGAAATGGAATCGGAATACTCCCTGGTTGCTTCTCCAGCTTCCTTTTTTCCTATCCTTTGCTTTATTTTACTTCATAAACCCCTAGTCTCATATGGATTTGGCCATCTTCCTTATCTCCCACACACCACTAGCTTTAATTATCATTCTTCTTTCCTGGCCTTCTGCAAAAATCTATGGCTGGTTGACAGAATGCAAATGGATAGGATAGAAAACACTGGAAGTTTGTAGGAGATGCTAAACTCGCCGTCTTTTACCAAAGCTGCTACCTGGGAGCACCGGCTTACTGAGTCCAGAGTCCTTACTTGCACCACACTCCCTTAACTTTCCTGTTTTGCTTTCTACTCAGAGCTGCTACCTGGCTGCTACCTTTGTTGCTAAAAAAGCAACCAAGCCACCTTAGGAAAGCTCTTGCCTCTAAAGTAAGGGCAAATAAAACTTCTAGATGTTGGCACCACCTCTCTGTGACATTATAAAACACACACACACATAGTCTGTTGCTTTGCATATTGATAAGCTCATGTTTTGAAACCTGTAACTATGTCTCTATGATTGCTATGCACATCATCAGATGTCTATATGATCAGAACTTTGACTTTCTCTGCCAGGCCATTTTTATTATCTCTTATTAAAGGCTTATTATGTACCAGGAAGAATTTTAAGAGCACATGTAACTCATTTAACTGTCATAATATTTCTGTGTGGTTTTCGTTGTTTTGATTTTATACATAAAGACTCCAAGACACAGTGAAGTTTAGTAACTTGCCAACAGCTATGGAGGCTGATGGCAGAATCTGTGACCTTATCTGCCGCACTGTACTGCCTCACTGTGTTTTTTGCTCATGTTCTGCATGTTTTAACAAACTGTCATGCTCTGTTCCTTAGGTCCCATCAGTTTCTTCCAGTGTGTCTACTTGGATGGGTACAATGGCTATGGATTTCAGTTTCCTTTCACTCCTGCAGACCGCCCTGGAGAGAGCTCTGGTCAAGCAAATTCTCCAGGACAGAAGCAACAAGGACAGTAAACACACATGTATGACCCTTACAAATGCTTTAAGATTTTAAAAATGTGATGTTTTGTCCACAATAGTTCAGGCAATTAAGAATATGCAACCCAGAGAATTTCTGTGAAAACATTTTGCTCTTTGGCCTGGTGTGGATGGAAAGGGTGGCCAAATGGATTGAGTGATAAGCAGACATGTTTAAGGGTCTAAGTCTCAAGAATCTGTTATGTGTGTTTGCTACAGTGGGAGGGAGTGCTTGTATTTATCTTATTTCCAGTCACTATAAGGTTGTACACAAACTAATTTAAAGTTTTCTTAATAATGGTATCTTTAAAATAATTGACACAGTTACAAAATGGAAGTCCTGGCTTCGGTTAGCTGTTATTTTTTTAATGACAACATAGAATGTGCTCTAAGTTTAAAAGATGCGGAAGCTTATATAAAAGTGACTCTTTTGCATCATATGGGTATCTAAACTTAATTTACCCAATAAGTTGATGCTTAATGATTTTATTTTTGTCTATTTCTATTTTAGTTGTGACTTTGCTCTAAGAATGGGTAATAGTTGTACTACAGACTGCTATAAATTTCTTGTGATACTCTTTTAGAGCTCAAAATATCTCTGAGCTTTAGACATGGTAAGTTGGAGAGTAAATGCTTGATAAATCTTTAAGATACGTCTTGAATGATAATCGGGACATTCAGTCCAGTGAAAATACACCATTCAAATAGGCAGGTCTGGTGAATCATTTGTTTAAAATATTAGCAAATGAGATGTGGAATTCTGAAATTTCTCCAGACTGTGTCTTAATAAAAATGTCACCTGGGTGAAATTTTAGATCAATCACTAAATTTGGTGAATTTAATGAAAATATAAAAAATATTTTCATTTCACTTTAATATAGTCTTTCTGTGAAGTGAAATGTTTTTCTTTCTCATAATGGCAAAATATGAATGCCATCGAAGTTTAAGGAATTCATTTTAGCCTTAAATGCCTTCATGAGATGTCTTACTTGTATTTTAGGTAACTGGTCATCAGTGCCAATGACATGGATAACAATTTTTAATCTACTTGACAGTGCATCACTGGGAATGACTGTTACGTTTTTGTCATATTCCTAGTAATATAAATACTCGTGTTCTTTACTACATTGTTTTTGTCGACTCTAAAAGTCATGCCTCTGTGACCTTTATCATGTTTACAATTGCAACTGAACTTATGACAAATTAACTCAGGAAATAAATTGAGTTATCCTTTCTAGCATTGCAATTATCATCAGCAAGGCCTGAGATAGCCAGAGCCAATACTAGCCAAGTGATTTATTTTCAAGAATTGCCACTAACTAAGGTTCTTTAGGACCAAGATATAAAACAGTTTCACTAAAAATCATTAGGCTAGGTATCAGTAATACATTCATTACTAATAATGGATTTTTGGAGACTTTTGTGAAAGAAGTTTGTCTCCGCCAGAAGCTGGTGGACCTCATTCATTACCACAAAACCAGTGTTACATGAACCAGATTAATGACTCTCTTTATGGGGAATGTGGGACATCCTGGAAGTGTATAATTTCAGGAATGACCAGACAGTACCATCTTGCAAAGCCCCTTCAGATGACAATCTAAACTTGTGGGTAGGAGAGTGCATAAAGTTTATTGCTCAACTGCTCCTCCAGCCTGCTCAATTTACTGAGTAAAAAAATAGCAAATATGATAGATGTTTTAGATTTCATAGAACAGAATGGTTTGTCTATTAATTCTTTCATTCAATGACTATTTATTGAATACCTACTCTTTTAGGGCACTGTGTTAGGTGCTGTATTGTATAAGAAAAATAATAAATTAGATTCCCAGTGCTATTCTGACATAGTGAATGACCTTCAAAAATTTACTAAACATACTATGTTTGTTTCTCCATGAGTAAAATAGGGATATAGGGACAAGCAGTCTAATATCTCATAGAAATACCATGGAGACAAATAAAATATTTTAATATAAATATGATATTAAAGTAAATTTCTGAAGTAATACTTTTGGATATGGCACTAATTTTTCCTCTGACTATTTTACTGTTTCTTTCACTCTCAATATAAAAACTATTTGATAAGATAAAACATGACATATTTTATTGTAATTAGAATTTAGACAAATCAGCTATAATGTAAACGTTAATAATAATTATGTTTGGCCGGGCGCGGTGGCTCACGCTTGTAATCCCAGCACTTTGGGAGGCCGAGGCGGGCGGATCACGAGGTCAGGAGATCGAGACCACGGTGAAACCCCGTCTCTACTAAAAGTACAAAAAAATCAGCCGGGCATGGTGGCGGGCGCCTGTAGTCCCAGCTACTCGGAGAGGCTGAGGCAGGAGAATGGCGTGAACCCGGGAGGCGGAGCTTGCAGTGAGCCAAGATCGCGCCACTGCACTCCAGCCTGGGCGACAGAGCGAGACTCCGTCTCAAAAAATAATAATAATAAAAATAAAAATAATAATAATAATAATTATGTTTTATCTGATTAAACTTACAATGATCATAGCACTTTAAAGATATTACCTAAACTGTCATTTGTTTGTATGTTACCATCCAATAAAATAGTTCTAGATCTTCCAAGTTTGATGCTTTACATTTTAAAAGGAAAAGATAAACGGTTGATCACGAATCTTTGTCTTTAATGGTTCATTCATAATTCAAGTTATACTGGCCAGGAATATGTAAGCATTTCATAACTGTTTTAGTTATTTTGCACAATTGGTATGCACTACTCCCATTACATCCCTACTTTTACCCACCCTTCATCCTCTCTTAATAGATAAAGATCTGAAAATAAGAAATGATTTTTCCTAAGGTTTTTGATTTATATTTAGTTTTCCTAAAGCCTGATAAATCATTATTCAAATGGGGCAATTTTTTTTATGAACCCTAGCAAAAGCACCTGTATGTTGACTCATTCTGGCATATCTTTTCAAAACTTTTTAACTTCTTGCAGAAATATTTTAGAAACTGATATGGTGACACTGTGTATTTTAGAGATTTAACTTACACCCTTGAGTAATTTTTCTGGAGAAAAAAGCAAAGGAGATAACAAATATTGCTGATAGAAAACTCAGTGACCATATAAGCCAAGTGACACATAGAGAAAATGAAACTAATCCTTAGAGAAACTTGAAAATTTGCCCAAAGTAACTGACTACTTCAAAACTAGGCCTAGAACCTTGATCAACTAACTCCCAAATATTCTTCAGTTTTCAGGGTGTTATTACAAATATTGGCTTATTTTTCCAGTATCCCCAAATCCATCTTGCAAATTATAATCGATGATAGACATGTAACCCTCTATGGAAAGACTTGTCTTTTTTCCTACTTGAAAGCTGAAAAGTGCCTTAAGAGTGTGTTGCATTCACTTGCTTTACAGTAAAGAAAATAAATGTCAGAGAGGTTAGGTGGCAGGCCCAGAGGCACATTGTTAGTAAGCAGCAGAACAAATGGGATTGAGAGCTCAAATCTTTTTCTAATCCTATTCATATCCTTCCTGCCCTTTGTAACTCCATATGATATCGTTACCATCATAAAAGCTTCCCTTTGTTACTTGCAAACTAATTAAGAAATAGAAACTCAGCACGACTTCCCAGGAGCTGGCCTCCTTGCAACCTTTTTTGCCCTACTCCTTTCAGGATTATATCAGCACTACCCTGGACCTTTCCTTTCCCCCTCATTAATCATATATGTCCATAAAACATTTAGTTATTACTGTAGATGCTTTCTTTTGTGTGTAAAATAAAGACCTTTATTTTCCCAAACTATCCAACTATTGAAAAATCATTAGTCATTAAAAAATATGTGCCCCAAATAACAAGAAAGCAAAAACAACTTTTTTAAATTCAGCTTTTCCGAAGATTCAGGTTAATAAAATAAGAAAGACAAATAACTGTAAAACACACTTGAACTCTAAAGAAGAGCTCAGAATAATTGAAGAAGTGAATTATTACATATTAGTATTTGAGTCATACAAGTTCTAGTAAGAAACACATGCTATCAAAGCAGTGATAGCAAAAAGAAGGAAATTCTTAGTTTCTCATACAGCCACATCCAGCTCCAGGCCATTTGCCCTCTGCAATGTCATCATTTCACTTATCTGTGCTTCTTGTTGAAATATTAACATGAGTTAAGTACTTGTGTTAAGTCATTAGTACTGTTTTTTACCCACCACACCTCAAATTCTCTTAAATAACAATGGTAGGTCAGTAGAACACTCCATGCCTCTGAATAGCTCTGTCAGGCCAGACGTCTTTTCAGAACAACCGTGCTGTGGTGGAGAGCCCACCGGATGAGGAGACCACAAACCCAAGGTCAGACTTTAACTCTAGAAGTAACTCTGGTCGTTTATCTTCTCTGTCCTTCAATACTTCATCTCCAGATGAAAATAAAAGTGCTACAGCAGCAAAAGGACTTTCATCTTTGGCAAGGAATATTATGGAAAAGTACCTTGTAAAATGATATTATTGCTAAGATCTTTCAAATTTCCTTCCAGTTTTGTTATTAAATGATCCAAATGCAACCTGCATTGAAGACCTAGTGTTGCCAAGTGGAATTAGCCAAAGCAGCGAATAAAAATCAGAGCTACACGAACCAAATACAAAAGTGGGAGCATTACACTGACAAAGACAATTTTGCATTTAAAAAATTTAGTTTTGTGTCATTTTCACAGAGTTACTATAAATCAATGACAGCAGAACATCCTTCAACCCACTGAATCAGATCACATGGAACATGTAAGGGGCCTGTGGAAAAGTGATACTCTGAATGAGAGCTGAGACAGAAAAGTGACTCATGTACCCCAAGACACCGCCAAGGGTTGAGCACTCACTAAAATGTCTGAAGGTATTCCAGCAATCTAAGTTAGCGAAGGTAGTGTTAAAATTAATACTAAAGGAAGCATCTCAAAACATTAAAACATTTAGTGTATGGTGTTTGCTTAGGAAAGAAACATCTCTCTCTCTCTCTCTCTCTCTCTGTGTGTGTGTGTGTGTCTCAGTACACTCACACACACAACTCAGTGAGAAACCATTTAATATATTTGATGCAAACATGGGCACAGTTGAACTTACCTAAATGGATGATCTGAATGGAAGGTGCATTCTTCACAAAGGAAGCAATGCTTTATAGAAAAGGGAAACAACAGCATTCTAGCAATTTTGAGGAACAATGTAGCAAGCAAACAAATTACTTTCATCTTTGGCACATATATGTATCAAAGAATATTTTTAAAATTAGGAATATATTAACTTTATTCAAAATCAAAATGGTATTATAAGAGGACATGGAAAGTGTCCTTTCACCTCATCTTTGTTGCCTCAGTTTCCCATTCACTGCTATATTTTCTACAGCTAAGCACATTTATAGGGTCTCATGAAAATACAAATGGAAACAAAAATATATTCTTATTGTTTATTTTTCTTACACAAATGTTACATATTACAAGCATTATTCAGTGCCTTCTTTTCTTAGCAATGTATCCTAGATTATTTGTATACAGGTATATACAAAGTTTTCTCACTTATACCAATAGACATAGATACAGATATAGATAGATCTCATACCCACAGTATAGTGCACACATCTCAAGTGTAGAGCTAGATACATCTGTAAAATCACAACTGAAATCAAAATATGGAACATTAACAGCACCCCAGATGCCTCATTCATGCTTCACCTGGTCAATAGCCTCAGGGGAACCACTGTTATGATTTCTATCATTGAAGAACTGTTTTGACTTTCATATGAATGAAATAGTAAATTCCATCTTTTTTGTACCCAGTTTCTTTTCTCAACATTACACCTTTGAGACTCATTCATTTTGTTACATGTAGAAGTAATTTTTTTCTTTTTCATTGCCTTATATTATCCATGTGTGCATATACCAACAAATTTATTTGTACATTCTACTATGTGTGGTAATTCACACTGTCTCAGGTTTGTGTCTATTAAAAATAGCACTGCTTTAAACAGTCTGTTAATGCCTTTTACTGCGTTTTTGTGTGTGCAGAGTAGGGGAGGACATTATACACATGAGTAGAATTGCTAGATTATCGACTATGAGAATGTTCATCTTTAGTAGATAATATCAAACAATTTTCTAACTGCTTGATATGGTTTGGATGTTTTGTTCCCTCCAAACCTCATGTTGAAATGTGACCTCCAATGTTGGAGGTGGGCTTAGTGGGAGGTGTTTGGGTCTTGGGGGTGGATCCCTTATGAATGGCTTGGTGCTATCCTCACAATAATGAGTGAGTTCTCACTCTTAGTTCACACTAGATCTCGTTGTTTAAAAGACCCTGGTGGCCCCTCCCTCCGTCTCTTGCTCACTCTGTCACCATGTGACACACCTGTTCCCCTTTGCCTTCCACCATGATTGGAAGCTTCTTGGGCCTCACCAGAAGCTAAGCAGATGCTAGTGCCTTGCTTGTACAGCCCGCAGAACTGTGAGCCAAATAAACCTATTCTCTTCATAAATTATTCAGTCTCAGGTATTCCTTTATAGCAATGCAAATGGACTAATACATTGGTTGTACCAGTGTACACTCTACTGACTGAGTGTAAGTGTTCCAGCTGCTCCAGATCCTTGCCAACACTTGCTATTATAAGTTTTGTTAATTTTAACTTCTGGTGGGTATGAAGTGGAACATCATTGATCTTATAAATTGGATTTTCCTGATGACTAGTGATATTGAGACAATTGTGTTATGTTTATTGGTTATTTGGATATCCTCTTTTATGTAGACTCTGATTAAGCTTTTTGGACTTCTGCTAATTAGATTTTTGTCTTTTTAAAAATACAGTCATGGGCCCTTAATGATGAGAATACTTTCTAAGAAATGAAACATTAGTTGATTGTGTCATTGTGTAAACATCATAGAATGTACTACTTACAGGAATCCAGATGGTATAGCCTACTATACACCTAGGCTATGTGATATGGCCTATTTGTCCTAGGCTACAAACCTGAACAGCATATTACTGTGCTGAATACTGTAGGCAATTGTAACACAATGGAAAGTATGTGATATGGTTTGGTTATGTCCCCACCCAAATCTCATCTTGAATCATAGCTCCTATAATTCCCTGTGGGAAGGACCCGGTGGGAGATAATTGAATCATGGGGGCGGTTTCCCCCCATACTATTCTCATGGTATTGAATAAGTCTCATGAGAACTGATGGTTTTATAAGGGGAAACTCCTTTCCCTTGGCATTCATTCTCTTCTCTTGTCTGCTGCCATGTGAGATGTGTCTTTTCCCTTCCACCATGATTGTGAGGCCTCCCGAGCCATCTGGAACTATGAGTCCATTAAACCTCTTTCTTTTGTAAATTGCCCAGTTCTCAAGTATGTCTTTATCAGCAGTGTGAAAATGAACCAACACAGTATGTATGTATCTAAACATATCGGAGCACAGACAAGGTATAGTAAAATACACCATTACAATCTTATGGGACCACAATTGTATATGAAGCCTATCATTGACTGAAATATTGTTATGTGGTACATGGCTGCATAGGAATTTTTAATATATTTTCATTACAAGTCTTTAATTAGCTATATGTGTTATAAATGTGTTCTCTTACTCTGTGGCTTGCAACTTTACTCTCTTAAATCCATCTTTATCAGAAACTTAAATTTTAAAGTAGCCCAATTTATCTTTTCCTTTATAAATAGTGCTTATTAAGCCCAACTTAAGAAATTCTTACTTATCGTAATGCCATAAAGATATTTTTCTCTATGAACTTATAGAAGCATTGTTTTACCTTTCACATTTAGGTCTACAATCTGGGTAGGATTCATCTTATGTATATAATGTGAAGTAGAAAAATTTGACTCTTTCTATATAAATATGTAGATAATTCAGCACCAGTTACTCAAAAGACAATTTTTTTCCACTATGTTGTAAGGGTTCCTTCATTGTAAAAGAGATAAACGTTATACGCGTGAGTCTGCTTCTCAATTTTCTTTTCAGTTCCATTAGTCTATTTGCCTATCCACATGCCAATACCACGTGGGTTAATTATGGTAGCATTATAGTAAATGTTAATAACAGTAGTGTTACTCTTCCCAATTTGGCTTCTTCATAATGGTTTTCATTGTCCTTTATTTTTTAATATTCTTTCTTGCACATCGTTTTTTACTTCACTGATATTTGCATTTATATATATAAAAATAAACTTCAATTTGTCATTTTCCCTGCCTTCCTAAAATAAATGATTAGATTATTCATTCTTATTCTTAATTCTTTTTCAACATCTGCATTGAAGTGTATATGGTGTGTGTGTATATATATATATATATATATATATATATATATATATATATATGTGTGTGTGTATATATATATATATATGTAAAATATTTTACCCTAAAGTCTGCCTTAGCATTTAACACATTTTCTGTCATATTTTATTATCATAAAATTTAAAATATTTTCTCATTTTCATTGTTGTTTCTTTTTTGGTTCCATGGGTTACTTAAAGCATATTGCTGAATTACAAACAATTTTAATTTCCTAGCTATTTTTTCTGTTTGACTTCTAGCTTAATTCCATTACGTATTTTCAATCTTTGAGATATGCTGATGCATCCTTTATGGCCCAGAATATGATTAATTTAAAAATAAGTGTTGTATACTCCTTGGCTTATTAATAAAATATCTGCATTACAAGGAGTCTATTTCTATTGTTTGGTTTTGATCCTTTTTCTTTCCTGCATTTGGTCTTATTTCATACATTACTTTTTTAAATCCTGAAACATTGTAGAGGCTCTGGTTGCAGAATATTTAATTTTTTTCTGGCAGATAGATAGACCATGAGCAGATTGCTTTGATGCAATTGAGTTTGAGATTCTAGCTGTATTAGGGCTAGTTTATTTCCCAGCCTTAGAGCAGTTACTCCTAGGGTATCGCCTTTCTGTGTTCTCAATGAAAGCTGGGTTGTTGACCAGGTCATCTCCACTCTAATGAGACCTGAACTTCATTCTGTATTACTACAGATTGCTGAATGCTGTGCTCCAATCTTTAGCCTCCTAGATTATCCACTTTATTTGATTTCTTGTGTCTTACCCTACATATGGAAGATTGGGAGTAAGCAAATTCCTTTGAGGAAAAATTGCATGGTAAATGTGTTCTCCAGAGAATTGCATTCTCTGTAGTCCTGAACCCTTGAGTTTCGACCACCTTGGCTGCCAGAACTCCAACTTCTGTCTTGCCAGCCCGTAGAGCCCACTGAAAGATTTAGCTTGGCCTCCATTCCTCATTATGTAACTTGTCAAATCCCTCCAACGTACAAAACAGATGAATATGGAACTCACCACGGTATATTTCCTTTCTTCTCTAGAATTTTGGACCCTTGATTCTTGGCTACTATACTTGATTTTTGATTCCTTGAAATGGATTTTTTTTTTCCAACTAGCTTTAGTAATTGTTTTCAGCAAGAGGATTAGTTTGATAAAATTACTGCATCATGCTTGTAAGTAAAAATGGTGCTCATATTTTGTTTACAATTGTATAGGATTTCAATGTATGGATATACCATCATTTATTGAACTAATCCTTAATTATACAGGCACTTAGGTCATTTTCAATTATTTTGCTATTATTGACAATGTTGCAGTGAATAACCTTGGACACTATCACATGTATACACACACACACACACACACACACACACACACACACAAATATATAAGGCCAAACTCATTGAAGGGGCATTTTCAATTCAAAAATATATGCATTTGTAATTTTATAAGCTGTAATCATTTGCCAATAGCATCCCCAGTTATTGCTCCCTTTAAGGGTCCAGAGTTGCTCACAACAGCTAGCATTCTGATGAGGTTTTCTCCCTTTGTGAAGGAATGTTCACTGTTGGATTTTGAGATCTTCCAATCTAGGGTCCTGCCACATTCTGTAATTCTGAGCACTGTTTGCGACTGCCCATGTAGGTTTCATTGGTCTCATTTATTTTGGCTGCGAATATATATGTAGTTTTGACTCCATGTTTTGCTTCCAAGTTTTGGTGAAGATACATGCTTTTGGATCATTTTTTGTTTGTTTTGTTTTCTCTGTTGTTTCATGTAGTTTCCAGAAAGTGTCAACATTTAGAATTCCACAGCTGGCATATTTCCATTAAAATGTGAAATACATTCATTTAAAAAATTAAATTGAATTTTTTAATAACTGGAAATTTGACAACTATAAATGGCAGTACTACCAGTATAGTGATAAGTTTTTGCATGACTGAAACAAAATATATTGCACAAGCTTTTATAAATATAAATGTTTGTTTCTTTTAAAATAAAGTTTTGATGTGGTTGAGGAAATTACCCTTTTCTTTGAAGAATATGGAAGAATTTTAATCTGTAATATTTACTTACAGAAATGTAAGACTACTAGGCAAAGATTTTCTAGTAGGTCATTTTAAATAACAGGAAATATGATGTCTGCTTTCAGAGCTCTGGAAATAACGCTAATTTTTAATCTCATTACGAGCCCCATAAAACGTACTTTAAAGAAATCAAAAGATCATGATTCACACCATTAACACCCTCAGCTTTACAATTGTACCTTTGATGTGAAAGAGTCTTTAGTTCGTCTTAGTTCAAAAACATCTTTGCCTAAAGTCTATAAAAATTTTCATTCACATCTCATTTTATTTAGTTTTGTTAGAGTTTGCAAGTCCTTTCTAGTGAGGAGGAAATTTATCATATGCATATCTAAAATGACTTAGCTAGGGCCTAGGACAAGATGGCTCAATGCCTGTAATCCCAGCTCTTTGGCAGGCCAGGGCAGGAGGACTGCTTGAGCCAAGGAGTTGAAGACCAGTCTGGGCAACATAGGGGAACTCTGTCTCTACAATAAATAAATGAATAAATAAATAAATAGCCAGGCACGGTGACCCACACTTGTGATCCAAGCTTCTCAGAAAGCTGTGGTGGGAGGATCGCCTGAGCCCAGGAGTTCGAGGCTGTAGTGAGCTATGATCGCACCACTGCACTCCAGCCTGAGCAACAGAACGAGAGTCTCAAAATAATAATGATAAAATAAAATAAATGACTTAGCTAGACTGCTTAGCTCTGCTAAAAGCTGTTAAATACAAAAAGATTTAAAATAACCTCAGTTCATGGTGTTGATATCCATTTTACTGAAATTTGCTTTTGGAAGCCCAGTTACAGAATTTTTTTTTTCATCATTAACTACAAATCATTAGGTGGCTGAGGGGGAATTGGTGATTTCTGTTTGCCTCACTAGTGGTTTCCTATCACTTTTCAATATAGCATAATGCTAAAACTGAGTAAAAATAGAACATATGTAATGTTATAATTGTTACAAGCTCATTTTGAGGAATAGTATAGAAATTGTACTTTATATCTTGTGTAAAGTGGTCACAAATAACATACTTAATGTGAAATGAACTTATCTACTACAGAAAATAGGACTGCAACAAAGTATGTTTTCTGTAATTCCAGTGGCACTATTTTTAGTCAAGAATTGGGCAGTTTGGGGAAATAGAGAAAATAATCTTGAAACACTGAAAGATTTTTATTGTTTGGTTAACAGAAAAATTCCTAGATATACAAAGATGTTTTTAAAATAAAACTCTAACCAGATTAGAATAAAGATGTCAGGATCTTTTGGTAGATTAACTGCTAAAATACAGACAGCCCTCAATTCATGACTTTTCAACTTTACAATGTGTGAAACCATCACAATCTTAATGCAATATACAGTATTCAATACCTTACAATAATTCAATACATTACATGCTGGGTTTGGCGAATGAGGTTAATTTTAAAAAGTAAAAAATTAAAGAAATTACATGACAGATTCAATATTTTATTATAAAATAGATTTTGTGTTAGATGGTTTTGCCCACTGTAGGCTAATGTGTTATGAGCACATGTTAGGTAAGCCATGATGTTCCGTAGGTCAGGTGTATTAAATACATTTTTGACTTATATTTACTGGATTTACCAATATGCAAACCCATTGTAAATTGAGGAGCATCTGTATATTAGTAATCAAATTGATGTTAAAGCTTCTGACTAAGAGTTAACAAGGAGATAGATGCTGATATTTATGGAACATCAACTTAATAAATGGCAAAAAATGAGTACCTTTTGTTTTCTTTCAGAAACAATTGGCCACATATTTTTAAAAAGAACATTTAAAAAATTATTTGTTTAGTATTTTATTATAAAATAATATCAATTTTTAAAAAATAGTTACGAGTGTAATATGAATAGTCTTAAATGCCTAGAGAAAAGCCTACACATGTAAGTGGAAAGCTTATACGTGTAATCATAGAAATTTTGAACTTGAAGAGACAATCTTGCAATTTGACAAATAGGATAACTAAAGACCAGAACACTTCACTGACTTACCCAAATCACAAACTTGTTAAAAGCAGAACTTATATATGATTTAGATAATACATAGACAGCAAAATAAAAACAAAATGTCATATCTAGTTTTACTTTCCATGATGATACGATTGAATAACATGATAATGGTGAAGGGCCGTTTACTATAGTTTATGGAATTAGTTCATTAAAGCTGTATATTTATGCCATATTTAAGATGTCCACTGCTTTCTAACATTTTTTCAATTTCTTTTAAGTTTTCTAGTCTGTTTTATTCAATAATTTTCAGTGGTGTGTTCTTTATTTTCACTTTTAAGACAGCAATTCCTTAATGTGTAGTATTTTTCTTTGACCTCAAGTTGCACGTTTTTCTTTAATAATCTTTCAAACAGGGAACCTCAATCAAATGGTGTTTTCAGTAGAGGGAGTATGAGGACAATAGGGATGTTATAAATAAGTACTGCCATGCATTTTATTTTATTTTGTTTTTGGTTATTTTAGCCATTCTAATAGGTCTGTAGTGATATCTTATTGTGGTTTTGATCTGAATTTCTTTAATAATTAATGATGTTGAACATCTTTTCGTATGCTTATTTGTTATTTATATATCTTCTTTAGTGAAATGTCTATTCAAATATGTTGCACATTTTTAAATGTTTTTTTCTTATTGATTCTTAAACATTCTGTACACATTATGTATTCAAGTCCTTTACCAGATAAGTGCTTTGCAAATATTTTCTCCTTGTCTGTGGCTTGTCGTTTGTCTTCTTGATGGTGCTTTTCAAAGAGCAAATATTTTGATGTTGTCCAATTTATCAATAATTTTTATAGATTGTGATTCTGTGGTCTTATCTAAAACATTCTTGCCTGACTCAAGACCATAAGGTTATTCCATTATGTTGTTCTCTAGAAGTTTTACAGTTTTGAGTTTTACATTTAGGTTTGTGATCTATCTTGAATTAATTCTTCATATGATGCAAGGTATGGGTCAGAGTTCATATTCTTTTTGCAAATAAATACCAATTTTTCTATACCATTTGTTGAAAAACTAAATTTTCCACATAGAATTGGTTGGTATAACATTTTCCAAAATCAGTTGGTCATATAGATACATATATACATATATATATATATATGTATGTATATGGGTCTGTTTCAGAAACATTGTCTCTCTTCCACTGATATCTATATATCTACATTACATCAATACTATGCTGGATGTGATTTGCAAATATGTTGCCAAGAAACTTTTCTTGGCCAGGTGCGGTGGCTCACGCCTGTAATCCCCGCACTTTGGGAGGCCGAGGCGGGTGGATCACGAGGTCAGGAGATCGAGACCATCCTGGTTAACACAGTGAAAACCCGTCTCTACTAAAAATACCAAAAAATAGCCAGGCGCCTGTAGTCCCAGCTATTCAGGAGGCTGAGGAAGGAGAATGGCGTGAACCCGGGAGGCGGAGCTTGCAATGAGCCGAGATTGCGCCACTGCACTCCAGCCTGGGCGACAGATCGAGACTCCGTCTCAAAAAAAAAAAAAAGAAATTTTTCTTATAAGTTGATGACAAATATTAACTTTTAGTTTTCTTTTCCTGTAATGTTCTTGCTTGATTTTTGTCTTGAGTAATACTGGTTTCACAATGTCAGTAGAGAGGTGAGTCCTTCTATTTTCTGGAAGACTTATACAGAATTGGTAATATTTCTTCCTTCCATGTCTTGTAGAATGCAAAAATAAAGCCACTTAGGCTGGGGGTTTTTGTTATTATTGTTGGAAGGCTTTTAACTACAAATTCATATTTCAGTGATATAGAACGATTTAGGTTATCAATTTCCTCTTGCATGACTTTAGTAGTTTGTATCTTCTAAGCATTTATCCATTGTATCTGAGTCATTAAATTTATGGACATACAATTGTAACATTATTTCCTTGTCCTTTTAATGACTGTATGATTAGTAGTGATGATCCATCTTTTATTCCTAATATTGATAATTTGTACCCTGTCTCTGTCTCTCTCTTTCAGTCTGGCTAGAGTTTTATCTTTTTTTTTTCCCCAAAAAAAACAGCTTTGGGGCTTATTGATTTACTCTGTTGTTTTCAGTAATCATTTCTACTGTCACCTTGTCTTGGTCCATTCAGGCTGTTAACAAAATACCTTAGACTGGGTAATTTATGAACAACAGAAATTTTTCTTCACAGTTCTTGAGGCTGGGAAGTCCAAGATCAAGGTGCCAAGGTGAGACTAACAAACTTGCCCCTCATTCTGAAGTAGAATATTTTTCTTTTACATTTACCCCAACACAGTCTGTCTTCACCTTTGGCCTGGGAAAGACAGCTTTCTGCCTTTCCTTCATTGTCTTAAAGTTTTTCCTCAGGGACAAAAAGACTTGGTGGAGCTCTATGCCTCTCCTGATTTCCCTGATCCAGGGCTGCCTTTCTGCACAAAGCTTCGTTTACTCTCCTGCTGTGCCTCAATCTTTTTCAAAAGCACCAAGTGAGGTCCATAAATAAGAAAGCGATGGGAGGAAGGTGAACTCTCCTTGTGTTTATGTTTGTGGCTTTTAGGTTTTAAATACTTTCATCTAGCACATATTTATTTTTAAGGCATTAACGGAATTTTATTTCTTTCTTTCTGGTATTGAAACCATTTTTTCTCCTGCTGCTCTAGTAAGCCAAGAATTACATCTGGTCTTTACTTGGAGGTACCCATCTTTCCTGAGGTTGCATGCTAGTTTTCACAGGTTAGCTACAGCTCTCTGATGAGTATGAGAAAAGTTGTAATTCTGTAGGTGTTCTGACCTTTTTCTTATTGTTAGGGTCAGAGTAACACTTTTCTAGCTTTGTACATCTTAATAGAAGACACAATTCTTCATACTTTACATAATTGCTAATCCAGGTTATATATTAGAAGAAAGTAAATTAATTTTTCTGGAAAAAGATTCTAAGCCTTTCACTTGATAATGGAGTACAGTTGGAATTGTTATAGCCCTTGGATCATGTTGTCAGAACTATTGAGAGTTAAATGATCCAGAATTTCTATTTTTCAAATAAATGCATTTATAACAAATATCCCTGAAATATAAAGAAATTCTTATAACTATTCTTCTGTAAGTGTAAACCTTTCTCTAGTCTGTAAAATTATTCATGTGCATTCACACTGTGTCCGGAATTGGTGGGTTCTTGGTCTCACGGACTTCAAGAATGAAGCTACGGACCCTCACAGTGACTGTTACAGTTCTTAAAGATGGTGTGTCCAGTGTTTGTTCCTTCTGATATTCGGATGTGTATGGAGTTTCTTCCTTCTCTCCCGGTGGGTTCATGGTCTCACTGGCTTCAGAGGTGAAGCTGCACACCTTCACGGTGAGTGTCATAGCTCTTAAGGTGGCATGTCTGAAGTTGTTCTTTCCTCCCGTCCAGAGTTGTTCATTCCTCCCAGTGGGTTCATGGTCTCGCTGGCCTCAGGAGTGAAGCTGCAGACCTTCATGGTGAGTGTTACAGCTCTTAAGGGCAGTGCGGACCCAAAGGGTGAGCAGCAGCAAGATTTATTGCAAAGAGCGAAAGAGCAAAGCTTCCACGGTGTGGAAGGGGACCTGAGCAGATTGCCACTGCTGACTCAGGAAGCCTGCTGTTATTCTTTTATCTGACCCCACCCACATCCTGCTCATTGGTCCATTTTACAGAGCTGATTGGTCCGTTTTACAGAGAGCTGATTGGTCCATTTTGACAGAGTGCTGATTGGTGTGTTTACAAACCTTGAGGTAGACACAGAGTGCTCATTGGTGTGTTTACAATCCCTGAGCTAGACACAGAGTGCTAATTGGTGCGTTTACAATCCCTGAGCTAGACACAGAGTGCTGATTGGTGCATTTACAATCCCCTAGCTAGACATAAAATTTCTCCAAGTCCCCACCAGATTAGCTAGACACTGAGCACTGATTGGTGCATTTACAAACCTTTAGCTAGACCCAGAGTGCTGATTGGTGCATTTACAATCCTGTAGCTAGACATAAAAGTTCTTCAAGTCCCCACTAGATTAGCTAGACACAGAGCACTGATTGGTGCATTTACAAACCTTGAGCTAGACACAGGGTGCTGATTGGTGCATTTAAAAACCTTTAGCTAGACATAAAAGTTCTCCAAGACCCCACCTGACTCAGAAGCCCAGCTGGCTTCTAGTGGATCCCACGCCAGGGCTGCAGGCAGAGCTGCCCGCCAGTCCCATGCCACACGCCTGCACTCCTCAGCCCTTGGGTGGTCAATGGGACCGGGCGCTGCGGAGCAGGGGGCGGCGCCTGTCGGGGAGGCTCGGGCAGTGAGGGAGCCCACCACGGTGGGTGTAGGGGGGGCGCTCAGGCATGGCAGGCTGCAGTTCCCAAGTCCTGCCTCGAGAGGAGGTGGCTGAGGCCCCATGAGAATTTGAGTGTGAGGCGGGTGGGCTGGTAGTGCTGGGGGACCCGGTGCCCCCTCCGCAGCTGCTGGCCTGGGTACTAAGCCCCTCACTGCTCAGGGCTGGCAGCCCCGGCTGGCTGCTCCAAGTGCGGGGCCACTTAGCCTGCACCCACCTGGAACTCATGCTGGCCCACGAGCGCCAGGCACAGCCCCGGTTCCTGCCCACGCCTCTCCCTCCACACCTTCCCACAAGCAGAGGGAGCCGGCTCCAGCCTCGGCCAGCCCAGAGAGGGTCTCCCACAGTGCAGCGGCAGGCTGAAGGGCTCCTCAAGCATGGCCAGAGTGGACACAGAGGCCGAGGAGGCGCTGAGAGTGAGTGAGGGCCGCTGGCATGTTGTCATCTCTCAATATGAAGATGAAGATTATAGAAAATGGATTTGGATTTTGATATGGTTTGGCTGTGTCCCCACCCAAATTTCATCTTGAATTGTAGCTCCCATAATTCCCATGTGTTGTGAAAGGGACCCAGTGGGGGATAGTTAAATCATGGGGGTGGTTTCCCCCATACTCTTCTCATGGTAGTGAATAAGTCTCATGAGATCTGATCGTTTTTTATGGGGAAACACCTTTTGCTTGGTTCTCATCCCATCTTGTCTGCCACCATGTAAGATATGCCTTTCACCTTCCACCATGATTGTGAGGCCTCCCCAGTCACATGGAACTGTGATTCCATTAAACCTCTTTTTCTTTATAAATTACCCAGTCTCAGGTATGTCTTTATCAGCAGTGTGAAAACAGACTAATACAGACTTCCTTTAAAATCCCTTTATTCTCAGGTCTAAACTCTGCATACCTGATCTCTACTTGTGTTGCCTGCTGGGGTGTTTCCTGTTTTTTGTTTGTTTGTTTCATTTTCTTCCCACTTGCCTTAATTTGGTAATGTTTCTAATCTAGGAAAAAACTTTGCTTTCTCAATACATTGTTAGCATAAAACTTGGTCCTTTATGTGCCTCTTGAGTCTTGCCTTTGGCATTGATTTTCTGCCCTCTTTTTTGTCTCTCATTTTTTGAATGCAGTCACATACCCCAACTTTTTTATTTCTCCAAATGATCTTTGAAAATATGTCTTAATAATTTTATATGTAGATGTTAGTTGAAGTGTACATCCAATGGTTTGATAAAGAACAATGCTATGCTTTTAAGAAGCATTATAAAGACATTATACTGCTGTGCATTTGATGTTCACATTATGTCCCCTGACAAGCTTATACAACCAAGGCAGAGCCCTAAGCAATATTGTGGAAGGAAAAAGTCTTTATTTTGTCTCCATCTTTAAAAATGAAGGTCCTATTGGCTTCGTATTATCTGCTGTTAGATATGAGGTTCATATCTCAGTGGTACAATTCATAATTAAAAATAATAAAGACTTCTGCCATTATTGACAATCCCCCTATGTGTCACCCTTTTCTCCACTCTCTCAAGCTACTCTAGAAAAACTCCTTTCTCCTATTTGGTCTAATGCAACTGGAAACATAACTGATTAGAAGTACATCACTGATTGAATGCTATAAATTAACTATGACACTGAGGGCATCACTATTGCAGATGAAGTTTTATGGCCATTATCATTTTAAGCACAGTTTTGAATTCACAAATTTCTTTCTATTACTGTAGTTGATTTTGTCTTTTCGAGACATTTATATACATAAAGTTATATGGTACATACTCTTTTGGCTATTTTTTTCACTCAGAATAATGTTTGTGATCATTGTTCCAAAACTCTGCAGGGACACTGTGGAGAAATTCACAAGGACACCACATATTTTAGATTTTTGAGGGAAACATAGTCATTTCTGCCAACTGCTATGTGGACTCACAGCTTAAAGCAATATACAATTTCAGCATTAAATTGTGCTCCATTCCTTTTGATAACATGAAATCTTTGTGAAGCTGCATTTTCAGTAATTGCTTCAATAAAAAGTAAGCAATACACGAAAATTAATGTGAAACAGAAAAGGATGGTGGTGGTAGTGTCCAGTCTAATTCCTGTGTAGAAAGTTATATGGTGCTCAATTGATACACAAATCCAAATGGAAATAAACGCTGTTTTTAAAAAATAAAATTAAAATTCTATTAAATATAAATATGTAATACTATTTTTCTTTCTATTAATATATATTACTTTTAAACAGCTACTGAATTGTTAATACATAAATAATGGTAAATTGTTTGGATTTAAATACTTAATCAAATTAGGTAGCTTAATGTATTTCTTTTGGTCTAAGGCCTACAACAATATGACAAGCACTACAGGCTCTATGAACCAAGAAAGTTTGGGAAGCTTTGGTTTTTAAGATTCCTCCATATTAACAAAAAACCAAACATTGCATGTGCTCATTCATAAGTGAGAGTTGAGCAATGAGAACAGATGAACACAGGGTGAGGAACATCACACACCGGGGCCTGTCAGGGGGTGGGGGGCAAGGAGAGGGAAAGCCTTAGGACAAATACCTAACGCATGCAGGGCTTAAAACTTAGATGACAGGTTGACAGGTGCAGCAAACCACCGTGGCACATGTATACCTATGTAACAAACCTGCACGTTCTGCACATGTATCCCAGAACTTAAAGTTTTAAAAAAAAAAAGATTCCTCCATAATATTGTATCAGCAGTCCATTCCTTTTTATTGATGAATAATATTTCATTCCATAGTTTGGTTATACTGCAATTTGCTTGTCTAATCATCTTTGAGGTACAATTAGCATGTATAAAGTTTTTGGTTATTATGGATTAAGATGTTAGAAATATTCATGTTCAAGGCTTTGTGTGGACATGTTTTTATTTCTCTTGTGTTAACTCCTAGGGGTAGAACTCTTGGATCATAAGTGAAGTGTGTGCTTATCTTTATAAAAAATAGCCAATGAGTTTCAATCTCTTTGTTTATTTTTCTTCTGAAGAACTTTAAGTGCAGTTCGGCTGCTGATATGGTTAGGTTTTGTGTCCCCACCCAAATTTTATCTTGAATTGTAATCCCCAGGTCTTGAGAGAGAGAGACCTAGTGGGAGGTGATTGGATCTTGGGGGCAGTTTTCCCCGTGCCGCTCTCGTAATAGTGAGGGAGTTTATATTAGCCTGTTCTCAGACTGCTAATAAAGACATTCCCAAGATGGGGTAATTTATAAGTAAAAAGAGGTTTAATGGACTCAGAGTTCCATGTGGGTGGGGAGGCCTCACAATCATGGCAGAAGGCAAAGGAGGAGCAGAGTCACATCTTACACGGTCACAGGCAAAGAGAGCTTGTGCAGGGAACTCTCATTTATAAAACCATCAGATCACATGAGACTTACTCACTATCAGTACAACAGTAAGGGGGAAACAACCCCCATGATTCAATTATCTCCACCTGGCTCTTATTCACTATCAGTACAACAGTGAGGAGGAAACAACCCCCATGATTCAATTATCTCCACCTGGCTCTGCTCCTGACATGTGGGAATTATTACAATCAAACTGAGATTTGGGTGGAGACATAGCCAAACCATATCAGAGTTCTCACGAGATCTGATGGTTTTATAAATGGCAGTTTCCCCTGACCAATACACACATTTCTCGCTCCTGCTGCCAGTTGAAGAAGGTCCTTGCTTACCCTTCACCTTTCACCACAATTGTAAGCGTCATGAGGCCTCCAAAGCCATGTGGAACTGTGAGTCAATTAAACCTCTTTCCTTTATAAATTAACGAGTCTTAGGTAATATCTTCATAGCAGTGTGAAAATAGACTAATATAGCTGGCAACAAATTATTTCAGCTTATTTATGTCTCAAATATATTCTCTGCTTTGATTTATAAAGGATTTATTCACTGAATATAAAATTCCACTTGTTTTTTTAAGTATTTTAAATATGTCATTTCATTGTCTTTTGACTTGTATTATTTCTAACGAGAAATCTTCAGATTTTCTAGTCTTTGGTTTTTGTATGTCATGTGACGTTCCTGTATTTAAGATTTTCTTGCTAACATTTGTTTCAGCAATATGATTTTTATGTATCTTGGTGTGAATTTCTTTGTTTTCTCTTGCTTCAGTTTTGTTGAAGATATTTATCTGTGGGTTTATAATTTTGATTGATTTTTAAAACTTAGTCATTAGTTGTTCAAATATTTAATTGCCCTTCATCCCTTTTGGGCTTCAATTACATGTATATTAGACCTTTGAACTCACTATGGTTCTGCTCACATCTTTTAAGCCTTTTTTCTTACTATATTTCAGTTTGAAAATTTTGCTTTTGTTATGCTTACAAGCTCACTGACCATTTCTTCTACACTATGTAATCTGCTGATATGCAGACCCAGTTAATTTTTTATTTCAAATATTTCTTTTTATTTTATCTATTTTCACCTCATGTTCATAATTTAAAAAAAAAATAATTTAACATATTAATAATAGCTATTTTATGGTTTTTCCTGCTAATTCCTTCATCACTGTCATTTCTGGACCTGTTTCTATTGACTGATATTCCTGATATGGGACACAGTTTTATGTTTCTTTGCATGTTTAGTAATATTTAATTAATGCTGAACATTTTTTACATGTTGGAATTTTTGTCTTCCTTTAAAGATTGTTCAACTTCTTCTGGTAATAATCAAGCCAAATATGAATCAACTTTTTTCTTCAAGCCTTATTTTTCACTTTCATTATCCATTATTTAATCTTTTATTCTCTGTGGTCTCCACTGAATGATCTGGGTTTTCAGTGAGAAGTCTCCACTTTGGTTGGTTAGAATGAACTGTGAGAACTCAGGGATTTATTCAGGTGAAAATGCTCCCGTCATTATTTACCTTGCATCATAGATTTTCACCCTAGGTAAGCATGGGTTAGTATTCAGCATCTGACTCCATGTGTATTTCTGAAACCCTCTTTGTATCTCTCTCCTCTTCAATATTCTGCTGTACAAATTCCTGCCATCTCAGCCTGCCTGAATCTTCTCTTTTCCTACCTAATGCAGCATGCCTACCATGTCCTGCTTGGGTTCCCCCTCTGTGCACCACAACTTGAAAAGTTTCTTCCGCCAGAATTGTGTGGCAATCATTGCTCCTATAGCTTTTGTTTTCTTTCATTCAAGAAATCCATGCTCTACTCTGCTTCTCATTCAATTTGTATGGACAATTTGTGCTATTTATATTCATCAGGTTTCTAATTGTTTATGGTGCAAGAAAAAGTACTATATCAGTTATTCTATCATGGTTGGAAGTAAAAATCTCCACTCCCTTTCACATTTTTATAGAGAGTGTCAGCATCACCAGCTTTTCGTGGCTTAAATTTGTATTGTCATAGCCCTATAAAGCCATACTAGGAGAGAACTGAAGGAGTGAACAGGGTCACAGAAAAAAAGTGGTATGAGTGTTGGGTGTAAGAAGACAAGGTTTAGGGAAGTGGCCAAGGTACCCTGTTGCTTTTAGGCTGAACCTTTGTAAACCATTAAAACAGTGTAAACCATTAAACCATTAAAGCAGAGAGTGAAATGAGAAGTATAAATGGATTCTCATTCACACTATTCCCTAAAGTATTAATGCTCTGTAAAACTGAGGCTAAAAGCAAAAATTGAAGAAAACATATTAAAATATGTTTCACAGGAAACAAATCTGAATTTAGGAATAAAGTCATTTGTGGGTAGCTATTTGTGTCCTTAGGTAAATTTATTGTTCATTGTAAGTATATCCACTTAATGGGAATAGCCTAATTATCAAGAGTGTATAGCTATTAGAAGGCTGAAGAAAAGTAAAATGGCTTTTGTTATAATTTGATACATAATAAAAATTAAAATTAACTGGTTTGAGTATAAAATTTTGTAGAAAAACTTTCTAATTGGTTATCTTTTTCAATGCATTCACTGCAATTTTAACTCAGAGATAATAAATTAAGCAATGAGACACTTTTATGGTTGCTCACTAAACAGAAGTTGCCCAGTGGGAAAATGATTTGATTAACTATTCGGAAGTGCGGGTTGGATCAGGATCTAAACATGACCATAGGTCAACAGCTCCAGGCTGTAGAAGGCTGTGAATCTCAATACACAGGCTCTTCTGGAGTATATTAAGTGAAGACAACAGTTAACATAATGCTGGCTTATGGCAAAGCACCAGCCTGAGCTCTCTGAGAAAAAATGCAGAGGGTAGTCCTTACTCAGCCAATAAGATAGCAAATAAGTGTCTTGACATTAGGACTCCTCCGGGTCCCACCACGGTTTCATTTGTTTGAGTTCTAACTATCAACTGCATTAACACTGAGCAAAGTCCTTCCTTATAAGACCGCTCTTCCAGAAATCACAAAACACATTTTATTTCTAAATGTATTCCCATTAGAATCATTAGCAATGATTGTATTAAATATAAAAATGAAGAGTTTCCCATATTTATATTTTGATATAAATATCTCTGGATCCATATCTGGGATAAGCCTATATTTAAGTCTAATTTGGGGTCACTTTTGGGGAAAAATGGTCAGTTTTTTTTTTTTTAAGTAGGTTGTTTGTGTTTCTTTTACATCTTCCCCCATCTCACTTGGTAAATGTCTTCATGCTATTTTATCTCCTGCCAGCACCTGATCTAATGTATCATTGTTCATAGACCATAACGGGAAAATTCACTTACTCCTTTCTTTTCCTCTAGTGAAATGCGTCCATTTGTACCTCCAGGCCTGAGATGGGTTAAGCCTCATTGTTGGCTTTTTTCCCACTTAGAAATTTGTAGCCCAATTACTTCAGAAAACTTTATAATATAAATCACTTGGCTTTAAAGTCAGGCCGATTTAGGTTTGAATCCTGGTTCTGAATCTTATTTGCCTTTTGTCCTGGGGAAACTTACTTAACCTCTTTAAAAAGCAGTTTCCTTATATAAAACAGGTATATTAATAACAGTTATGCCTCACTGGGCAATTGGGAAATTAATTTATAAAATACATGGATGACTTATTCTAGGGACTCCATAAAGGATAGTTTCTTTTATTCCTACCCTTTATTTCTTCTTTTTGGTCTTAATTTCCTAGCATCCACCCTGCCTTGTTTTTCAGTGTCTAGGTCAATCAATTGTTATTTGATCCATTGATATTCTTTTGCCATATGATTTTTGAGGAGCACTCTGGCTTTAACCAGACAATATCCAGTATCACCTTGCAGGTTCCCAGAGGTGCTGGCCAATGTCTATGTCTGCCGATTCCTCTGCTTTCACCATCCCATCTTTATATTCTCAAGCCCACCTTCCTTTCCTGCCTCTGCCCTCCACAATTGTTTTCTTCATTTTGAGGGACTTGAAAAAAAAATGTTAAGGACATTTTCTCTCTTGGGGGTTATTTGTTATTTTTGTTTTGTTTTTTCCCCAAAGGTAAGAAATAAGAACGCCACCAAAAATCACGCTTAGGAAGAATAAATTGTTTTGATGAAGATAGCTTGCCCATGACCCAGAAATCATGCCGCTGAGGGTATGTCTGTGCTGCTTCCTCCCAAAGTGGCCTTTTCATTAGGAAACAGATCATGGAATCTAGCAACCACTTCCAACACAGTGCTCAAGAGAGTTTAAGCTTTGGAATAAGGGAGAGCCTCCTGATGTGAAAAAACAAGGAGATGTGGGAAGGGAGCAGCAAAGACATCTTTACTTGACCTCATATATATTTTCCAAAAAAAATGTAATCCAAAATGTCTTCCTATAATGCTTTCTTACCTGGACTTTAACTTTCATAGTAGCATGTAGTAATCAACTTTTACTTCAGTTTGGAGAACAATACTCCCAGTCTGCTCAAAACATGTCTGAGAATCAATTCATTCCCACCCATCTGTCTTTCAGTCTTAGAGTTGCTGTACTTGTTCTTAATGTTTCCTTTCCTTTACTTTCTGGAGATACTACATTCTCTTGTCTCTGCTGCCCTTTCTAACAGGCAGGTGCCACCACAAAGCATTTTACCTACTGATGTCTTTTAAGAGAAGGTAATTTAATCAGCATGTGTAATTTTCTGCTCCCTTACAATCCATTGCCTCTGATGCCATCTTCTAAGAACACCTTTTTCCCTATTTAGTTCAATTTCTTCAGAGCTGTGGGGAAACTCTATTATGCTAATGAGGAATCAGATAAGTGGTTTACTTAAATTAAATTAGCAAATAATTACATCCAATTACTCTGCAACCATTCTGAACTTAACAAGAAAAATCATTATCAGCACAGAAGAGATAAGGTCTGCTCTTGCCCTTCTTGGGAGAATATCTCATCTGTGCCAAAATTTCCCATCAAAAGGATTAATGGTTGACTGGTTAATGTTAACTTCCCTAAATTGAAAACTGGCTTAATAAGAGAGCTAGTGACTAAGCCTGTCTCTCAATTAGAAGGCTATAAAGTTATAGTCCTAGCTGGGCAGCTTTAACTATGAGAATGATGTCCTAAAATAGCTACTCTGTCACATTTATTTGTAAAAGCTAAGCTTTGTCATTATTTTTAAAGATATCATTACACATTCTGAATATTATTTTTAAATTGCCAGGGAATATATTGCACAGATTATACAACATAAAGTTGGCCTTCCAATAAGAATGCTAGGCAACAATCTCACACTAATTCATTTACAAACATTTGGTGATCATTAATTGCATGCCAGACCCATAGCACAGCCACTAGGGGTTAAGGATACCACAATGAATAAGTTGTGGTTTTTGGCTCAAGCATGTCAGGTCAAGAAGAAGAGACATATCTGTAAGCAAATAGGAAACAATGATATCAAGCCTATAAAATGGTCACACACACACACCCTGTTATGGGAGCCCAGAGGATGATGTGCCTCATTCTGACCTGTGTGACACAAAAGGAAGAAGTGGGGACATTTAAGGGGAGACCTAATGGCAGTAAGGTGGGAGGCACGGCAGTAGAAGGCAATTCAGGAGAAGGGGAGAATTACTAGAAAAGGCCTAGGGTTGTGAAAATTGTAATGTGATGGTGTTTTGTAGGAACAGTCTTACTGTTGTGTGAAAGGACCATGTGGAAGGACAGGTGGAGTAGTGAGGAAATGAGGAACATGAAGTAGTTAATCAAAGATGCTTCTAAGCGGTCAGTTTTGGTGCCTGAGTGTGAAATTCATGATAAAGAAAATATTGATTGCCATTAAATTTCAGAAAAAGACTATATAATATCACTCAGAATGTTTAACCAAGGAATCAATGACGTTTATGAAATGAGAGCTAAAATAACTCTTTTATCTACTGAAGCATACATAAATCAGTTGCTTTTGATTCTACGTGATGTTTCCTTACATAATTCCTGACACAATTCCTGGCATAGTTGGAGACAACTATGTCATCATTTATTTCTTTCAAATGATATCTCATGGAAATTGTTTCTGGGCATTCAAACATTCTCCTATCCCCACACCCAGAGCTGAATTGACTTGGAAGAATGAATAAAAGCAACCTAACTAAGGTGTAATTTATGTAAGTGCTATTGTCACAAGCATATTTATGGACAATACTAATTTCTCAATGCCATTATCTTACACTGTTAGGTTATTTACTATTTTCAGCTAAATACATCAAAGCCTTGGGTTTTCCATCATCAGTCTTAATAGTTTTCAATTAAGTCTTAAGAAGAAAATTGTATCCACAGATATTGATTCTGAAGCCAGGAATCTGTCTGTGTCTATGTGTTTTCCCTTGTCAACCTCCCTGTCCTTTTGAGCCACTACCTTTCACCCCAAGTTCTGACAGTTCTGTCTTCTCCATATCCGTCTATTTCTCTCCATCTTCACTTCTATTCCCTTAGCTCAGATCACCAACCTCCATCACTGAGTAACTATAGCAATATTCTAAGTGATCTCTGTGCCTCTAGTCTTGTCCTTTCATTCCATTTCCTACACTGTCGTCAAAGTTTCATGTAAAAATCTAATTGTGTCATTCTACTGCTATTCTCCTTGGTGTCCACCCATAGAAGAGAGTCTAAACTCATCATAACATTGCCACAGTTCACTGTCTGTGTTCGGCTTTTCTCTCTAAACTCATCTGTCACAGCTAACTCTCTGTAGCCATTCCCTCTCACTCCACATTTTTGCAGTGCTAGAATACGTATAGTTCCCCTTACTCCTGCCAACATAGAGTAACATCTGAAACCGTAAAATCTTCCCACAGATTTCCTTGCTTAGCTTCCAATTTTCCATTAGGAATCAGTTTCATAGTTAAATTTTCATGGAAACTTTCCTTTACCACCCAAGAATGAGTAAATTAATTCTCCAATGCAGTCCTATAGCAACCTATGGCACTTAGCTCCCTGGATATGCCATTCTCACTGGATTCTGAATTTCTGAGAACTGAGGCTACATTTTATTCATAAAAGTATATAAAGCTTAGAGTTAAGGTTAGGGTTAGACAAACAAATCCAGTTTGTTGGCAAAGGGTGGTTTATTGGAGGAACTTACAGACAGGAGTGTGGTCTTGGGTGGCCACAAGATAGCTAGAGCTCTACACTATTACTCCCCAGACCCAGAAGAAATCATCTGCTTCAGTTCACGTTTCAATTGATTCAGGCCCTGGTGGAACTACAGAGGAAAAGTGTATGTACTAGTATCTATGTGCTCTATAGAGACAATTAAAGGCAACCCTCCAGAACAGGCAAGAATGCTGTGTGCGTCATCACCTATAATTTGTGCAATAACATCAAGGTTGACATGTTCTCACACTAAGGACAGTATATAAAATAAGAATCAGGAGGCATTCATGGGACTGGGGCTAATCAGATGTCAACATAGCAGATTATCATCCAAGATGGAATTACCTTTGTCTCCACAAACAGAAATTTGTCACAGTTTTGGAGGCTGGCAATGTGAGATCAGAGTACCAGCAGGGTTGGTATCTCAGTCCTCTCTTTTCAGCTTGCAGATGGCGGCCTTCTTGCTGTATTGTCACATGACCTTTTCTCTGAGCATACACACACCCCTGGTGTATCTGTCTCTTCTTAGAAGGTCAACATTGATATTGGGTTTGAGCTTCACCCTTATGACTTTATTTAACTTTAATTATCTTTTAAAAGGCCCTATCTACAAATGCAGTTACATTCTAAGGCACTGGGGCTCAAGTCTCCAACATATGAATTTGGTACAGAAGGCACAATTCAGCCTATAACAGTGGTATGAAATGAAATGAGAAAACATAGGCTATAAAATTTCATTTCCAGAAAATCTTGAAGATAAGATACCTTAAGTATAGAAACTAAATAATAAGAGGTAAATATATAATTTCACATATGAGGAGTATTATACTTTCTCCAGTGCAGATGGAGGAAAAATCAGAATGTCTTGGGCATTTCCCCACACCTAAGAGGACATTCTAGCCCTGCTTGAACTATTAGATAAGATCCTATTAGGTAGCTTTCCTTCTTAAACATCATTTTCATTTTCTCTATATTGAGTATAATTATTATTACATACAAACAGAAACTTTAGATATTTCTAAGCTTTGTGTATCTACAAATCAACTATTTTTTTTCCATATTGGATTTTAAAAGTTTAAAAATCAATATTATCTAGAATCTCTATGTAGCTTTTGCATTGCATTCTATCACATACATGGACTCAGGCCTAAGGTACTCATGAATCTCAACTTCCTGAGCTATTTGGGAGTGAGGATGGAATCAAGGCCAACTAAGGATGGAAGAACAGTACCGATAATATCCATGGCCAAAGCTAGTTGGTGATTTTGAGCACCAGTTTCTGAAATGATCCAGTCTGCTGGGAGGGTTGTACCCTTGTGGCCAGAGGTAATTAGCATGAGGCAGTCAGTAGCAACACAGATCTGCATTTCCTCACTGTAGAACTCTAGCTCACATCACTGATACAGAAAATGAGATCCACATCCCTAAAAGAGGGCTGCTAAGTTCCAGGAGTAGCACAGTATTCTACCTTGATGAGCTGGTTCTCCTGAAGGTCCCACATCACAGAAAGTATGTGGAATTCACTGGCAGGGACCAACTATTACAGGGGAGATGTTAGAGAAACCTGAGATTTCCTAGGCCTAGAGAAATGTGAATAATTCCAGATCTGACCCCTTGAGAGACCTAAGATGCTATCATGAGTTAAATTGTTTCCTCTCCAAAAAAGAGACACATTGGAGTCCTTACCCCCAGTATCTCATAGTGTAACCTTATTTGGGGACAGGGACTTTACAGAGCTAATCAACTGAAATAAAATCGTTGGGCATACCCTAATTTAATATGACTGGTGTCCTTATAAGATGGAAAATTTGGACACAAAGACAGAAATGTACAGAGGGAAGATGATGTGAGGACACGCACACACAGAACATGACTATCCACAGGCCAAGGAGAGAAGGCTGGGAGAGATCCTCTCCTCACGGCCCTCAGAAGGAACCAGCTATGAAGGCACTTTGATTTCAAACCTCCAGCCTCCAAAATCGTGAGAAATAAATTTCTGTTGCTTAAGCTATACAGCCTATGATATTTTGTTATGGCAGCCCTCGTAAACTAACACAGATGGGGAAAATGTTTCTCACCTTGAAAAGTTCATCTTATATTTGCATATCATGTATTATAAAGAAAACACTTACCTGCCAAATCTCATTTTGAGACACTGTATACATTTATTTAAACATATGATTATTTTGATGATCAATGATCATTTATCAGGCTGTGTATGTTTGCTTTATTCAGTGTAATTTGATAATCAACATCCTCCATTTTTTGGTTTATCTTTATCCTGCTTTTTCTCTTCATGGCAGTTATCAGCATTCAACTTAGGCTTATAGTTTGCTTTCTCTTCACTGGAATACAAGCTTCTTGAGAACAGGATATTTGTTTTCTTTCCTATCTAATGTCTAGAACAGGAAACAGCACTCAATGTATGTTAAATGAATAAGTGTATTTAAGATTGAGCCACTAGTCTCGGAATGTTGGTCCATTACTATTAAATCAGAATCATACCAAAGCTTATCAATGTACTGCAACTTTCTTTTAGTGTTGCTACAGATATGATGAGGTTGATTGTAAAGGCAATAAACAAAAATAGTCAGAATTCTCTTGAAAAGAACATAATACTTATAATAACAATAATGACAAATCTAAGTCACAGCAAGGATTTTTAATTGCTCATGTTTTAATTTTTGGTAATAGAATTTGCAAGCATTGCCATCCCCTCAGATATTCCTCCTTCACTCTAACAATAAGTATGTTTGTGTTAATTATTATTCAATGTCTACATTGTTTTTTAAATTTTTAAAAAATTTTTACATTAAGTTCTGGGATACATGTGCTGAACATGCAAGTTTGTTACATAGGTATACATGTGGCGTGGTGGTTTGCTGCATCTATCAAGCCATCATCTAGGTTTTAAGTCCTGCATGCTCTAGGTGTTCATCTTAATGCTATCCCTCCCCTTGCCCCACAACCCCCAACTGGCTCCAGTGTGTGATGTACCCCTCCCTGTGTCCAGGTGTTCTCATTGTTCAACTCCCACTATGAGGGAGAATATGTGGTGTTTGGTTTTCTGTTCCTGTGATGGTTTGTGGAGAATGATGGTTTCCTGCTTCATCCATATCCTGTCAAAGGACATGAACTCATTCTTTTTTATGGCTGCATAGTATTCTATGGTGTATATATGCCACATTTTCTTTATTCAGTCAATCATTCATGGGCATTTGAGTTGGTCCCAAGTCTTTGCTGTTGTAAATAGTGCTGCAATAAACATATGTATGCATGTGTCTTTATAGTAGAATGATTTATAATCCTTTGCATATATACCCAGTGATTGGATTGCTGGGTTAAATGGTATTTCTGGTTCTAGATCCTTGAGGAATCACCACACTGTCTTACATAATGGTTGAACTAATTTACACTCCCACCAACAGTGTAAAACTGTTCCTATTTCTTCACATCCTCTCCAGCATCTGCTGTTTCCAGACTTTTTAATGATCGCCATTCTAACTGGTGTGAGATGGTATCTCATTGTGGTTATGATTCTCATTCCTCTAACGACCAGTGATAATGAGCTTTTTTTCATATTTGTTAGCCACATAAATGTCTTCTTTTGAGAAGTGCCTGTTCATATCCTTTGCCCAGTTTTTGATGGGGCTGTTTGTTTTTTCCTTATAAATTTAAGTTCCTTGTAGATTCTAGATATCACCTTTTTGTCAGATGGATAGATTGCAAACATTTTCTCCCATTCTGTAGGTTGCCTGTTCACTCTGATGGTAGTTTCTTTTGCTGAGCAGAAGCTCTTTAGTTTAATTAGATCCAATTTGTCGATTTTGGCTTTTGTTGCAATTGCTTTTGGTATTTTAGTCATGAAGTCTTTGCCCATGCCTATGTCTTGAATGGTATTGCCTATGTTTTCTTCTAGGGCTTTTATGGTTTTATGTTTTATGTTGAAGTCTTTAATCTATCTTGAGTTAATTTTTGTATAAGGTGTAAGGAACAGGTCCAGTTTCTGTTTTCTGCATATGGCTAGTCAGTTTTTCCAGAGTCATTTATTAAACACGGAATCCTTTTTCCATTGCTTTTGTCAGGTTTGTCAAAGATCAGATGGTTGTAGATATGTGATGTTATTTCTGAGGGCTCTGTTCTGATCCATTGGTCTATATACATGTTTTGGTACCAGTACCATGCTGTTGTGGTTACTGTAGCCTTGTAGTATAGTTCAAAATCAGGTAGCATTCTGCCTCTAGTTTTGTTCTTTTTGCTTAGGATTGTCTTGACTATACAGGCTCTTTTTTGGTTCCATATGAAATTTAAAGTTTTTTTTCTAATTCTATGAAGAAAGTCAATGGTAACTTGATGGGAATAGCATTGAATATGTAAATTACTTTGGGCAATATGGCCATTTTCATGATGTTGATTCTTCCTATCCATGAGCATGGAATGTTTTTCCATTTGTTTGTGTCCTCTCTTATTTCCTGCAGCAGTGGTTTGTAGTGCCCCTTGAAGAAGACCTTCAAATCCCTTGTAAGTTGTATTCCTAGGTATTTTATTTTCTTTGTAGCAATTGCGAATGGGAGTTCACTTGTGATTTGGCTCTCTGCTTGTCTATTATTGGTGTATAGGAATGCTTGTGATTTTGCACATTGATTTTGTATCCTGAGGCTTTGTTGAAGTTGTTTACCAGTATAAGGAGTTTTGGGGCTGAGAAGATGGGGTTTTCTAAATATTCAATCATGTCGTCTGCTAACAGAGAACTTGTCTTCCTCTCTTTCTATTTTAATACTGTTTATTTCTTTCTCTTGCTTGATTGCCCTGACCAGAACTTCCAATACTATGTTGAACAGGAGTGGTTAGAGAGGGCACCCTTGTCTTGTGCCAGTTTTCAAAGGGAATGCTTCTAGCTTTTTTCCCTTTTTCAAAGGGAATGCTTCCAGTATGATATTGGCTATGGGTTTGTCATAAATAGCTCCCATTGTTTTGAGATATGTTCCATCAACACCTAGTTTATTGAGAGTTTTTAGCATGAAGGGGTGTTGAATTTTATTGAAGGCCTTTTCTGCATCTATTGAGATAATCATGTGTATTTTGTCATTGGTTCTGTTTATGTGATGGATTACATTTATTGACAGGTGTATGTTGAACCAGACTTGCATCCCAGGGATGAAGCTGACTTGATCATTGTGGATATGATTTTTGATGCGCTGCTGGATTTGTTTTGCTGGCATTTTATTGAAGATTTTTGCATCAATGTTCATCAGGGATATTGGCCTGAAATTTTCTTTTTTTTTGCTTATGTGTCTGCCAGGTTTTGGTATCAGGATGACGTTGGCTTTATAAGATGAGTTAGGGTGGAGTCCGTCTTTTTCTATTGTTTGAAATCGCTTCAGAAGAATAGTACCAACTCCTCTTTGGACCTCTGGTAGAATTTCACTGTGAATCTGTCTGGTCCTGGGCTTTTTTTGCTGGGTAGGCTATTAATTACTGCCTCAATTTCAGAACTTGTTTTGGTCTGTTCAGGTACTCAACTTCTTCCTTGTTTAACTTGGGAGGGTGTATGTGTCCAGGAATTTATTCATTTCTTCTAGATTTTCTTTGTGTAGAGGTGTTTATAGTATTCTCTGGTGATAGTTTGTATTTCTGTGAGATCAGTGTGATATCCTCTTTATCAATTTTTATTGTGTCTATTTGATTCTTCTCTCTTTTCATCTTTCTTTGTTTAGCTAGTGGTCTATCTATTTTGTTAATCTTATTAAAAAAAAACTCCTAGATTCATTGTTTTTTTGAAGGATTTTTCATGCCTCTATCTCCTTCAGTTCTGCTCTGATGTTGGTTATTTCTTGTCTTCTGCTAGTTTTGAATTTGTTTGCTCTTGTTTCTCTAGTTCTTTTAATTGTGATGTTAGAGTGTCAATTTTAGATCTTTCCCGCTTTCTAATGTGGGCATTTAGTGCTATAAACTTCCCTCCTAACACTGTTTTAGCTGTGTCACAGAGATTCTTGTACATTGTCTCTTTGTTCTCATTTGTTTCAAAGAACTTCATTATTTCTGCCTTTATTTTGTAATTTACCCAGTAATCCATTCAGGAGCAGGTTGTTCAGTTTCCATGTGGTTGTGTGGTATTGAGTGAGTTTCTTAATCCTGAGTTCTAATTTGATTGCACTGTGTCAGAGAAACTGTTATGATTTTTGTTCTTTTGCGTTTGCTGAGGAGTGTTTTACTTCCAGTTATGTGGTCGATTTTAGAATAAGTCCTATGTGGTACTGAGAAGAATGTATATTTTGTTGATTTGGAGTGGAGAGTTCTGTAGCTGTCTATTAGGTCCGCTTGGTCCAGAGCTGAGTTCAAGTCCTCAATATCCTTGTTAATTTTCTGTCTTGTTCTGTTAATATTGGCAGTGGGATGTTAAAGTCGCCTACTATTATTGTGTGGGAGTCTAGCTCTTTTTGTAGGTCTCTAAGAACTTGCTTTATAAATCTGGGTGCTCCTGTATTGGGTGCATATATATTTAGGATCGTTAGCTCTTCTTGTTGCATTGATCCCTTTACCATTATGTAATGCCCTTCTTTGTCTTATTTGATCTTTGTTTGTTTCAAGTCTGTTTTATCAGAGTCTAGGATTGCAACTCCTGGTTTTTATTTTTTTCTTTCCATTTGCTTGATAAATATTCCTCCATCCCTTTGAGTCTATGTGTGTGTTTGCACATAAGATGAGTCTCCTCAATACAGCACACTGATGGGTCTTAAGTCTTTTTGCCAGTCTGTGTCTTTTAATTAGGGCATTTAGCCCACTTACATTTAAGGTTAATATTGTTATGTGTGAATTTGATCCTGTCATTATGATGCTAGCTGGTTATTTTGCACATTAATTGATGCAGTTTCTTCATCGTGTTGATGGTCTTTACATTTTGGTACGTTTTTGCAGTGACTGGTACCAGTTTTTCCTTTCCGTATTTAGTGCTTCCTTCAGGAGCTCTTGTAAGGCAGGCCTGGTGGTGACAAAGTCCCTAAACATTTGCTTGTCTATAAAGGATTTTATTTCTCCACTCATGAAGCTTAGTTTGGCTGGATATGAAATTCTGCATTGAAAAGTGTTTTCTTTAAGAATGTTAAATATTGGCCCCCACTCTCTTCTGGCTTGTTAGGGTTTCTGCAGAGAGATCTGCTGTTAGTCTGATGGGCTTCCTTTTGTGGGTAACGTGACCTTTCTGTCTGACTGTGCTTACCATTTTTTCCTTTATTTCAACCTTAGTGAAGCTGGTGATTATGTGTCTTGGGGTTGCTCTTCTCAAGGAGTATCTTTGTGGTGTTCTCTGTATTTCCTGAATTTGAATGTTGGCCTGTCTTGCTCAATTGGGGAAGTTCTCCTGGATAATATCCTGAAGTGTGTTTACCAACTTGGTTCCATTCACCCCCTCACCTTCAGGTACCCCAATCAAATGTAAGTTTGATTTTTTCACATAGTCCTATATTTCTTGTAGGATTTGTTCATTCATTTTCATTCTTTTTTTCTCCTACCTTGTTTTCACACCTTATTTCAGTAAGTTGACCTTCAATCTCTGATATCCTTTCTTCTGCTTGGTCAATTCAGCTATCGATAATTGTGTATGCTTCACAAGGTTCTTGTGCTGTGTTTTTCAGCTCCATCAGGTCATTTATGTTCTTCTTTAAACTTAATATTCTAGTTAGCAGTTTCTGTAATTTTTTGTCGAGGTTCTTAACTTCTTTGCATTGGTTTAGATCATCCTCCTTTAGCTCGGAGGAGTTTGTAATTATCTACCTTCTGAAGCCTACTTCTGTCAGTCGTCAAACTCATTCCCTGTCCAATTTTGTGCATTTGCTAGACAGGAGTTGCGATCATTTGGAGAAGAAGCATTCTGGTTTTTGGAATTTTCAGCATTTTTGTGCTGTTTTGTTTTTTTTTTCTTATCTTCATGGATTTATCTACCTTGGATTTTTGAGGCTGAAGACCTTTGGATGGGGTTTCTCTGTGGGGGTCCTTTTTGTTGATATTGATGTTATCGCTTTCTGTTTGTCAGTTTTTCTTCTAACAGTCAGGCCTCTCTTCTGCAGGTCTGCTTCAGTTTGCTGGAGCTCCACTAGAGACCCTATTTGCCTGGTTGTCACCAGTGGATGCTGCAGAACTTAGCCTGCTTATTTCTCTGGAAGATTTGTCCCAGAGGGTCACTGGCCTGATGTCAGCCGCAGTTCTCCTGTATATGGCATCTGTCAACCTCTGTTGGGAGGTCTCTCCCAGTCAAGAGGCACAGGGGTCAGGGACCCAATTGAGGAGGTAGTCTGTACCTTAGCGGAGCTCAAGCTCTGTGACGGGAGAACCCTCCTTGTCAGGATCTGTTGCTCTCTTCAGAGTTGGCTGGCAGTAACATTTAAGTCAGCTGAAGCTGCACCACAGCCGCCCCTTCCCTGAGGTGCACTGTCTCAGGGATATGGGAGTTTTACTTATAAGCCCCTAACTGGGGCTGCTGCCTTTCTTTCAGAGATGCCCTGCCCAGTAAAGAGGAATCTAGAGAGGCATTCTGGCCACAGTTGCTTTGCCAGACTGTGTTGAGTTCCGCCCAGTCTGAACTTCCAGGCCTCTTTAGCGCTGTCAGGGAAATACCGCCTACTCAAGCCTCAGTAATGGCAGGTGCCCCTCTCCCCACCAAGCTCAGCCATCCCAGTTCGACTTCAGACTGCTGTGCTGGGAGCAAGAATTTCAAGTCAGTGGTTCTCAGCCCACTGGGCTCTGTGGGAGTGAAACCTGCTGAGCGAGACCACTTGGCTCCCTAGCTTCAGCCCCCTTTCCTGGGGACTGAATGGTTCTGTCTCACTGGGGTTCTAGGCACCACTGGGGTACAAAAAAAAATTCCTTCAGCAAGCTCATTGTCTGCCCAAATAGCCACCCAGTTTTGTGCTTAAAACCAGGGCCCTGGTGGTGTAGGCTCAGAAGGGAATCTCCTGGTCTGTGGATTGCAAAGACCATGGGAAAAGCATGGTACCTGGGCCGGATAGCACAATCCCTCACTACTTCCCTTGACTGGGAAAGGGAGGCCCCTCGCTCCTTGCACTTCCAGGGTGAGGTAACGCCCACCCTGCTTCTGCTCGCCATCCATGGGCTGCAACCAATGCCTAACCAGTCCCAATGAGATGAACAGGGTACCTCAGTTGAAAATGCAGAAATCACCTGCCTTCTGTGTTGGTCTCACTTGGAGCTACAGACTGAAGCTCTTCCTATTTGGCCATCTTGCTGGATCCCGCCCCTGTGTCTACATTTTTCTATCCATGAAAATGTTATTCATAATTGAATGTTGTATTTTACTATAATTGTATAATATCACCCAATTTTTTCCTGCTTGATTTTATTTGTATCTGTTGCTAATTCTTCCCCTACCTTCCAGCAGCCTCTCAGTACAATTTTCAACAATGTCAGTCACACTAGGCCATCCATATGTTGCCATTTTTTCCTGGACATGACCTACCTGGAGACATCTACTCACCTATCTGCTGCCCAGTTGCCATCTTGGGACATCCTTAGCTTTATCTTGGAATTCTCTCTGCTTTTCCTCTAGGTTGGATTCCCTGGATTATTTATCTCTTGTTTTTTTTTTTTTTTCTTTCTTCATGTATTCTCCAATATTGCTGAAATATATGCCCCAATAATTTTGTCAGATCATAAAATTCAATCACAGAAAAAGGCCTGCTGATGGTAGCCTCAGTATGCATGCCCTTTGAGTCAGACTGCCCCAAGTTGAACTGTTTGCCCTCCATGTCTGATACATAGGTTATCACCCTAAGCATTCCTTTTGTGTTATTCTAGGGATTCGACTTGCCACTCTGCTTTTTCAATTCTCTGATTCTTGTATTTTGGGGCCCACTTTTTCTTAGTTTATTGCCTTATTTTGTTGAAGTATATCTCCTGGCACCTCTATTGGCAAAGGGTTCATGAGAGATATTCCTTGAAACTTGTATGTCTGAAAATATTTTGGGGAGAAAGTGCTCGACACCAGTGTCTTTACGTATTTCCTCCAGAGATGTGAATTTGTCCTGAGATTTATCCTTTGTGTGAAGTATAAAGTTTTGGCTGCCAGCATTCTGGGAGTTGAGAAGAGGAGAGAGAACCAAGATGCGGCACTGAGTATGTATGAGGTCATTTGATGGCCCTATTTCATTAAGAAACCGGTGGCTTTTACTGTTTCTGTAGATCTCCAGGATGAAGACTTTATCCTCTGTTTAGGAAATAACATTTCATAACTGTGCTAGTGTAGGAGGGAAGCACTCATCCGGAGGTGAAAAGTCTAGGAGGGATTCAGGGCTCATACACAAATATCCTTTACCTACATCATCTTTGTATTAGTGTCCTGCCTGCCCCAATTTTCAGAGATATTTGAGGTTGGTATTTTCTGAGCTTTTTGACAATTATTCAAGAAAGAAATATATATTGGTTTGAGCTTTCCCCTCTGCTTACCTAGCAGAGAAGAATGGAACGGCCTTCTCCATTTTGTTAATTCAGCTTTTCCTCTTTCATTTGCTTTCTAGCTTCTAAGATTCTATTTGCTTTCTAGTTTCTAAGATTCTATTGTTTGTCCTCTTCTCTTTCTATTTGTGGCTTTACATATTCCACAAAATGTCTTTAAAAGATTTGTTATAATTTAGTGGGAGTGTGAGACCCAAATTAGATGTGTGTGATCAGTGTGCTCATAACTTAATATCAACTTGCTCTTAATTTCTGTATTTTAAAAACTTGAATTAATGACATTGACATATTCCAACTACCTTTGGTAAAAACTATTGTGTTTATGGCTATGATTATACACTGAGAAATATCCAGGAGAAAAGTAATAGTCATGCTTTTTTCATAATGCTACATGGCCTATGTAATGTGAAAACAACTGGATGACTAACAACATTTTATTTTTTGTCCAGATATTTTGATCTAAACTAAATGGCAGGCTTTGTCTGAGAGCTCTTCAACCTTCATGAAACACACATGATGTTATCAGCTTCTAATACTTCTTTCTTCTCATCCCCCAGGACCCTGGTGTTTTCATCTCTTTACCATTAAATTTTTAAACCTTTATTTATAGAAATAAATTACTGATAACAGATTAATGTGCTACTTTAGCCATTTACATTTCCATTTAAAATAAACACCACGAAAGCATAAAAAAACTTATCAAGGATTAATGGCAGATAGTTGTAGGTATTTAAAGTTTTCTTTCTGCCTCTTTAATCATGTCACATAGATCAGTCTTAATGACTGAAGATGTCTCTGTAAATATTATAGAAAGTTTACGTTATGAAGGATAACTCTATCTTTGAGTGGTAGACTGCTCTTCGGGTCTTTGAAGAATATAGATAGTTTCGAAGAGCTCCCAAGACAAAAATTTCCAGAAAGCTTAGAAGAGGGGTTTGAGGTCAGATACTACAGTTTTCTTTAGTGAAGAGCTGAGTTTGATATATAGCAAGGCTCTATTTTTCACCCATTTAACTAAAAAACATCCATGGAAACTTATTTATGGATAAGACGGTTTGTCTTTGAATGATCCAGAAAACATTGCCTATAAGTTGAAAATAATTCAAGACAATTTGAAATCATTAGTATTATCTTTTACTTTCACTAAACATACCAAGGTTGTTGGGAATGCCAACATTCTACCAACAACCAAGTTGACTCTTTTTCCGTCACCCATCTAGAACCCATTTAAGTTGTCATCCAGTCTCTCTAGGCTAATATGTAAAATCTAAGCTGAAATTGTATTGATTTGGCACAGCTTTCACCTTCTGCTTATAATCATGTTTGTCCTTTAATCTAATTATAGTCATTTTTGTCTTGTATTCCTTATTTCAATTATTAACTTCCTTTGAAGTTACTTGGAACTTACTGAAATATGTTGTTTTTACATTATCTAGCAAACTGCATCATGTACTTTAATGTATGTACCAAAAATATAGTCAAAAGAAATGAGATTGCAGTTGTAAAGTTTCAAAAATTTTCACAATTCTGGGCAAACATTATATGCTCTCTCTCTCTCTCATTGCTTAATTATAGAATTCCATCCACAATAATTCTGAAAAAGTCACACCATTTATTTTTCCTGTTCTCATTCATTTTAGAGAAAGATTGTTCTATCAACATTGACCTGTGCCCCCTTTGTCATCTGTTTTGCAATCTATTCAACTCCAGTTATATCAAAGGGATTTGCAGGCTTAATAAAGAAGACTCAGAGAGCATTTCATCTCTCAAAAGAAGCCATAACCTCAGTACAGTAGAAATGTTCACCCATCACAAAAACAATATATCCATTGAAAAATATGTTCTCCAAGAAATATAAAAGGGTGTAGAGTGAGTGAAATGCAAATATCTCATTTGTACTCTTTCTTCTTTTTCTTCAGAAGAAAAAGGTTTAACAGTCTTTTATGTGGGGGAAAGTTATCATGATTCTTAAAGAGGTTAGAAACATCACTTCATAAACAGCACCTGATAATATAATAGCGACTGTCGAAGTGGATTTCTCTACACACCCTGCAAGTACGCCAAACACATAAACAAGGAGAATAAATTAAATAAGCTTAATTTTCACATAGGGAATAACCAGAAGACAAAGGCCCAAAGTAACATTTTGCATAATTTGAGAAATACATACCAGAAAGTTGTAGAGCCAATTTCATGACCACATCAGAGTAGAATGAGGCTAATATTATGGAGAATAAAAAAGGGGAGAGGGTCAGAGAGGTGATGGAACATAAGCCAGTCACCCCAGAGAGAGAAAGTTCCACCCTAAAAGCTGATCTATTCAGAACACACATGATAGAGCAGAGTGTCAGCTACTGGAGAGTTGAAAGGAAGTGATTAAAATTGGGACTAGATATGACACCACTTAAGAAGGCACTGCCTCTGGGGGAAAGTGGCGTGAGTTAGAAAAGGAAGGCATCACTTAGAAGATTGGCAGTGAAAAGCAAGAAGGAAACAGGAGTGGAAGTTAAAAGACAAAAACAGAATCACAATATCAGAAAACACACCAAACCTTTGCTGTGCATTGACACAAAGGAAATGAAAATAAAAATCTTCAGAGACTATATGATTTATGTATGAATACCTTAGAAAACCTGTGCAAAATAGAAAATTTCCTGGAAAACATACAATTTACTATTACTAAACACAGTTATCCAAAGAAGAAATAGAGAAAAATGTCAAAGATTATCCAATAGAAAGCACAAAGATCAGATGGTTTCACAGAGAAATTCATGAATACTTTCAATGATCATGAAATCCCAAAGCTGCATAAATTGTTTAAAATGTTTCAGATCAGGCTGGGCGCGGTGGCTTATGCCTGTAATCCCAGCACTTTGGGAGGCCGAGGCGGGTGTATCACCGGAGGTCAGGAGTTCAAGACTAGCCTGACCAACGTGGTGAAACCCTGTCTCTACTAAAAATACAAAAAATTAGCCAGGTGTGATGGCAGGCGCCTGTAATTCCAGCTATTCAGGAGGCTGAGGCAGGAGAATCGCTTGAACCCAGGAGGCAGAAGTTGCAGTGAGCCGAGATTGTGCCACTGCACTCCAGCCTGGGTGCCACAGAGTGAGACTTCATCTCAAAAAAAAAAAAAAAAAGTTTCAGATCATTGGGGGAAAATTTCCAATTTTTAACATTAATCCCTGTAACATTGAAACACATCTATTAAAGATAGCATTATTATTCACACCAAAGAATTAATGGCTGATTAAATATTGGGATATCGTTAATAGAATTCACCATATTAGTGGACCAAAGAAGAAAAGTTATGATTATCTCCTTAAATGTTGAAAAGACCTTTGAAAAAAATGTAACAGTCCGGGCGCGGTGGCTCACGCTGTTAAACCCAGCAGTTTGGGAGGCCGAGGCGGGCAGATCACGAGGTCAGGAGATCGAGACCACGGTGAAACCCCGTCTCTACTAAAAATACAAAAAAATTAGCCGGGCGTGGTGGCGGGCGCCTGTAGTCCCAGCTACTTGGAGAGGCTGAGGCAGGAGAATGGCGTGAACCCGGGAGGCGGAGCTTGCAGTAAGCCGAGATTGCGCCACTGCACTCCAGCCTGGGCGACAGAGTGAGACTCCGTCCCAAAAAAAAAAAGAAAAAAAAAAGAAAAATATGTAACAACAGTTTTTATAGAAACACTATTAAAATAGTATACAATAGATATTTAACAGGACTTTATATAATATGAAAACTAGCATCCTGCTAAGTGGGGAAACAGTAGGGTAAATTTTCATTAACATAGAGCGCTCATTATCACCCTACTATCACTATTTATATAACTGGAAAACTAAAAATTATTTTCAAATCAATACAAACAATAAAATACTGCAAAAAGATAGCAGAAACATACATTAACATGCAAACGTCAATAGTGTTCATAAATGAAAACAATATAACCCATTTACAAAGCAACAACAAAAGTAAAATATTTAGAAGCAAATGTGAAAAAAAAACTCAGTAAGGAAAACCTTGAAATATTCCTGAAAGACATGAAAATAGAGTTGAACAAATGGAAAGAGAATTTTGTTTTGGAATGGACATATCAAACAATGTCCATTCTCCCAAAGTTACTATTACAACGTTAACCTGGTCCCAATAAAATTACAATTTGATTGGGAACTAATCAAATTGTTTCTAAATTTTAGGTAAACAAATTGATTCTAAATTTTAGACAGAAAACAAAGATGACATAATACTCAGGAAAGCACTGGAATGGAAAGGGAGATAAGCAATAAAAGGGGACAAGTCCTACCAGACACTGAAACACCTGAAGCCTCTGTAATATATCTTGTAATACTGACTCATGGAAAAACAGACCAGTGGAATAGAATAAATATTCCAGAAGCACATACACCAAGTACATAATGATAGAATATGATAAAGGTAGTACTTTAAAATCACTGAGTAAAAGATAAATATTTTTAATTATATTGAGAAAACTGGACAGCCATTTGTAACTGATTAAACAGGTCTCATATCTCACACTACACATAAGAAAAACTTAAAAGTATCAGTGATCTAAATGCAAAGAAATAAAAATAAAATATTAGTACTGGAAAACACATTGGTGAATTCTTTCTTAACCCAGTATTAGGAAATTTTAAAGAATACTCAAAACCTTGATACACTAAAAAGATCAATAAATTAGGCTAATAATAGTAAAAAATTTGATATTTTGCATAGAAAATTATCAGAAGCAAACTCAAAAAATTGAATTTACAGAAAATATTGGTAACGTATCACTGATATAGTACTTTCTCACTAGCATATAAAAAAGCTTATAAAAATTACTTTCAAAACATGAAAGCGGATAGAAAATGAGCAAAAGATATGAACAGAAGTTTAAAGTAAAATATAGACCAATGACCTTTAAACATATGAAAGCTCGCTCAAGTTATCTCATAATAATATAAAGGCAAATGTCTGTACAATCTGATATATTGTATTTCTGATATTGGTAATTTTTTTTACTTCTGCTATTTTTTTCTCTTTTTTTCTAGCATTTTAAGGTTGAAGCTTAGATTATTGATTTGAATAATTTTGCCTTTCTAATATAAGCATTTTATGCTGTATATTTGCCTTGATTAACTGTTTTTTCTGTATCCTACTTTTTTGATATGATGTTTTTATTTTTCATCAGTTGCAAATATTTTATCATTTCCCCATAAACTTCCTCTTTGACAAAGATTATTTAAAAGTTAAACTTCTAAACGTTTGGTGGATTTTACAGACATATTTTTCTTTTGGATTTCTATTTTAATGTGATTACAGTAAGATAACACAGTTTGTATGTTTTCAGGTCTTTTACAGTTGTTAAGATTTGTCTTATGTCACAGATTATGGTTTATCTTGATGAATTCTCCATGTTCTCTAGAAAAGAATATGCATCCTGCTGTTTTTAGCAGTGTTAAATAAGCATCAATTAGATCAAGTAGATCTATAGCATTGTTCATGACTTATATACCTTTGTTGATTTTCTGGTCTGCTTGTTCTATCAATTACTGAGAGTAGAGAGTTGAATTTTTCAACTACAATTGTAGATTTGTATATTTCTCCTATTAGTTTGATCCATATTTCACTTCATCCATTTTGTATCTCTGTTGTTAGATGAATACACATTGAGGATTGCTACATCTTGTTGAATTTATCCTCTTATCATTATTTAATACCTTACTTTCTCTGGAAATTTTTCTTGTTCAGAAGTCTATTTTGCATGATATCAATATAGCTACCCCATCTTTAGTTTGGTTAGTATTTGTATGATATATCTTCTTCTGCCCTGTAACTTTTAATCTATTCATACTATTATATTTAAAATGAGTTTCTTGTACACAGCATTTAATTGTGTTTTTTAAAATCAAATATAACAATCTCCATATTTAAATGTATGTTTAGACTATTTATATTTTAAGTAATTATAAAGAACGTTTCATTATTTTTCTGTTTGTTTCTTCTGTTTCTGTTCCTCTTTTTCTGCCTTCTTTTGAATTACTTGAGCATGTTTGGTATTACACTTTAATTTTCCTACTGTCATTTAGGTTATAATGTTTTGTGTCCATTTATTAGTGGCTTCTATACAGGATATAATCTAATAACTTTTCACAGTCTCCTTAGAATAAATATTTATTTCTTTATAGATATACTTAAAATAAATATTTACTTCTTTATGGATGTACAGGGGCCTTACAACCGTATGAGTTTATTTACACTTCTTTATTTTTGTTATATTTGTCATATGTATTACACCTACATAGTTTAAAGTAATCCCAGACAATGTTGTGAGTTTTGCTTTTAACAGTCATAAATGTTTTAAATAATTCATGAGTGAAAAAAATCCTATTACAATTTTCCTATTACAAATTCTGTTTTTAATTCTTCATTTCTAAAGTTCCAAGGTTTCCTCTGGGATCATATCTCTCTATCATAAAAATTTCCTTTTGTATTTGTTTTAAAGCAAATACACTGATGACAGAGTCTCTTAGTTTTTCTGAAGTCTGATAATATGTTTATTTCTCCATTATTCCTGACAGATATATTTACTGGATATACAATGTAGATTGAACATCTTTTTTCCCCCAGCACTCTAACTGTATTTTTTCACCATCTTCTGGTCTCAATGGCTTTTGGTGAGAAATTCACATTAGTTCTAGCTATTGTTTCCTGATACATAATGTGTCATTTTCCTCCATCTTCTTTAAGATTTTTTCTAACTTTGGTTTTCAAAAGTGTGATTATAATGTATCTGAACATTTTTTTCATTGAGTTTATCCTATTTTGTGTTCACTAAGCTTCTTGAATTTGTAAATGTATTTATTTTATCAAATTTGGGGTGTTTCTAGTCATTGTTTCTTATTTTTTCTTCATCCATGCCTTTATCCCATCCTTCAGAGAATCAAATAACACAAATGTTAAACATTTTAATATTTTCCACATATCCCCGAGGATCTGTCCATTATTTTTTTCTTTCCAGTCTTCAAATATGATAAATTATATTGTTCTATATTTATGGTTAATGACTTTTTCTTCATTTATTTTTATTTTGCTATTGAGCCTATCCAATACAATTTTTTAGTTCTGATTTTTCAGTTCTAACATTTCCACTTGGTCTTTTTTATAGTTTTTATTTCTCAACTGAGAATTATTGTCTTCCTATTCATCTAAAAACTTTGTACTTCTACCTAATGGAACATGGTTCTAATAACTACTCTAAAATATTTATCTGATCATTTCAATACCTGGATCTTCCTGAGGTTACTATGTTGATTGTCTTTTCCCTTGATAATTTGTCATAGTTTCATACTTTTGAGTATGTTGAGAAACTTTGAATTTTATTCTACATATTTTGAGTATTATATTTTTAAAGCAACTTTGGGTAGAATGCTGATTATTTGTTTGTTTTAGCATGCAATCAACCCAGTTGGATATAAACTCCAAATTCTGTTGCACCTTCCAACGGCAGTGGTTCTAACTTCAGATCAGATTTTAAAGCCTTTGCTCTTCTATTTGGATGAGCCTGTCACATGTGCAACTCAGATTCCGTCTGGAACTTGGACAGTAGTTTACACTTTAATTCCAAAATTGCTGTCGTGATTCTTTGGATGTGTTCCATGTATGCACAGCTTAGCAGTGAGCCCAGAACTGGTATAGGTTCATACACAATTTCTCCCGCACTCTCCCACTCTCAATGAGACAGAAACCCCCTTTTCTAGTTTTGCTGCCCAGAAATGCAGGTTTTTATCAGAGGTTTAGCTTCCCACTCGGTTAAGCAGTTGTTTACAATTGAGTCTACCTTTTGGAGTGAAGCAATGAGTGAAAGAGAAATATTAATGCGGGGTCTCTTCACGCTCTGTACAAAAAAGGATACATTTTCTAGTTTCTCTATCCAGAGGAAAAATCCTTCTCTATAGGGTTTTAGATGCCCAAGGCCATCACCACAGCAATATAGCATTGTTGTCCCATGACTCAGGTTGGCCTCAGGGTAGGGTTTTAATCAAAATAGAGAAAAAAACAAATAAGGATTTACCCTCCACACTTTCTGGCTCACAGCTTCCTTTTTCCTCAGACCTCTGGCCAGAAAGATAAATTTTTCTTGGAGTCTGCTGTGTGTTACATAATTTCTCAATTTGGTCTACTGTTGTGTCAAAGCTGAGAGATAAAGATGGAGAAAAAAGTACAAGGAACTCTTAACTGCCATATTGTTATTCAGTGTTTTGCCTTCCTGCCCCAATCTACCTGCTATTAATCATCGATCACTTTTCAGAAGTCTCAGGTACATTGCTTTCTGTATTTTTCCCAGGGTTTTAAGTTGTAGTCAGTGGAAGAGATAGGCTGCAGAGGGTTTCTTCCACCTTGATTGGAACTGGAAGTCCAGATCTGTTGTGCTTTAACAATAGTAATTCGTTACTGAATAGATAGATGAGTTATACAATTGCAGAACCATTGGAGGCATAACCACACATTCTAAACTTTTTTTTCTAAATTATAAATTATAAAACCTATGCTATCCAAATCACATGAAAAATCTTAATTTACATAAAAATAAAATCACACAGTCCAGTTCAATAGTAGATGAGCATTTTGGAAATACATTTAGCAGATTATTTTCATACAACATTAAGTAATTGAAGAATACATTTTTTTTCCTACAGATTATGTTTCTTTGCTTACTAAGGAGCTTTCTGGTTTAACTTATCTTCCCTTGTGTAACTTCAACATATACATAACTGAGTTCTTAAAGACGTATTATGTTCAAGAGGTAATTATGGTTCTAGGGAGAATGCAAAGATCTTCAAGTATCCTATAATATTAAAAGGCTAAACTCTACGACTGTATTTTCTACAAATTTATATTCTTTATACTAAATGGAAATCAATACATTGATTTTTATTCATCAAATTGATATTTTTATCTAAGAGGAATGCTAACACATTTTCTAAATGGAATCATTAAAAAAATAATTCTGCCAAAAGGATATGGCCTGACTGGACTACAAAATTACACAGCATATTGAAAACAACAGCTGGATTCTAAGACATTCAAGATGCTGAGAGCCTCTTGAACATAGTTGAACAATTGAATTAAATAAGATAAAACTGAAGTGCCATATCAACCTCAGTTATTATTGTTATCTGCTGGGATTTATACCTGGGTTTCTGCTTTAATGCCCATGCTCCTTTCACTTCACCATTCTCCTTTTCTATGTTTCCATGTTAACTGAATTTCCTCCTTCAGACTTGACCTGTCTGCTTCCCCTCCACCTTGCCACTATTTAAAACACAAACATACTCATGTCAATGTCCTGCTTTAAACATTTCAATCACTCTCAATTATCAACAAACTAAATTTGAGTGTCAGTAGTATGTAAATGATGGTTTATCTTTTGCAGTCACACATATGCCTCTTGTTCTCCAGACATTGAAAATACTTGCAGTTTCCAGAACATAATATGCTCTTTCAAAGCTCTGGAGTTATCACAGCCTGTTTCTTCTTCCGTCTGATTTTTCTGGTGAGCCATTATTTATCCTCAAAGATGCATCTGGCATGTCTTTCTTGATGGCCCCAGAAAAAGCTAGAAAATTCCATTTTTTTCATCTTTTCTCAAAACATAATTGCATTTTTAGCTCATAAAACATAACACATGCTTTCCTAACTACTTACTTTCTAAAGATTTCCCTGGTGCAAACTACGTATTCAACACATGTTAAATCAGTGGTGTGTAAAGGAAGGAAGAAAAGAAAAAAATTAAGGAAGGAAAGGAGCGAGGGAGGGAGAGAGTACAACTAATAAGCAACAGTACTTGGAACCAGGTAGGCTGTATGCTTCAAATACACGATAGTCTGCTCCTTCATTGCATTCTACTATAAAGCAAGAAAATGGTGAACCCTGTTCTGTTCAAAAAAATCTGTTGAGTCTAAATTTGACACACTAGGTCTGTCACCACTGAGAAGGACTAAAAAAGGGCATTCTTGTCAACAGTGATTGTCATTGTTATAAGATTTTATTTTTGTAATAGAATCAAGGGCCTGTGCTGGCACTGCTGTAGTTGTCACAGAGCTGTGACATGTCTCAACAGTCAAATTTCAGGGTTTTAAGGTCACTTGTTTCACAATCACTTTCTATTTGCTCTCATGGTGAATGCTCTAAGTAATTTCTAGTACACCAAGTATCTTTAAGGCAGGCCAAGGAAAGGTCTTATTTAATAAGATTTCTATATTTTTTGACTTGAAATGTGAAGAGATTTTCTAATATAAATGTCATTTATGAAGATGATGTTAAGGTGTTTTTCTCAGCATATACATCATCTTTTCTATGATGATTCCTATGAGAAATATCTCAGCACATTGCATTACATAAGTGGCAGCTGTGCTTCTCTAAAGTAACAGGACAGCTTTTAATCCTTTGGTCACCATGCATTGTATAGTTGGCAATACTTCTCTTCTCACTTTCACTGGTACAAGCCTTATATTTAAATTTGAGAGCTATCCTAGCAAGAATGTAGACTTAATAACTTGCATTTTCTACATAATCTTATTTCTGTTTACATAATTTAATCCAACTTTTGCTTTTTCTTTCTCACTGCTTTTCAATTTACTTTTGTCCTTTCGAAAACTCAGAAAATCTTTACCAATCAGGTCAGTAGAACACACAGCACAGGGCATGCAGACTCTATACTTTTAAAAATCACTCCCACTTTTCATGTTGAATAAATGTACTAGGATGCAGTTACTGCATGGAAAGAAAGTAATTCAAAGGACTAAAGTACTCAGAATGCTTCAGCATGAAACCCAGCATCTGCTATGGTCATTTTTAGTAAATGGCCTTCTGTTTTCTGGATTATTCCTGTATCATACTCATAAGCCCAGGACAAATTCCAAGATAAATATATCAGAATTTTAAAGATTTCCTGCTGGATGTCAGTTTCATTTGAGTTGCTTTCATTTGCAAACCAGAAATGGTTAATAAATATGTTCTTCCACCATAATTTTTTCTAAGACATTTTGGCATATTTAAAAAAAATTGTGGGTACATAGTAGGTGTATATATTTACGGGGTACATGAGATATTTGGATACAATTATGCAATAAGAAATAAGCACATCATGGACAATGGGATATCTATCCCCTCGGGCATTTACCCTTTGAGTTACAAAAAATCAATTACATTATTTAAGTTATTTAAAAATATACACTTAAATTATTATTGACTATAGTCACCCTATTGCGCTATCAAAGAGTAGGTCTTAATTATTCTTTCTATATTTTGTACCATTAACTACCCCCACCTCCTCCCTAACCCCACACTACCTTTCCAAGCCTCTGGCGACCATCCTTTTGTTCTCTATGTCCATGAGTTCAATTGTTTTGATTTTTAGATCCCATAAATAAATGAGAACATGTGATGTATGTCTTTCTGTGCCTGGCTTATTTCATTTAACATAATGGTCTCCAGTTCCATCCATTCTGCAAATGACAGGATCTCATTCATTTTTATAGATGAGTAGTACTCCATTGTGTATGTGCAGCACATTTTCTTTATCCCTTCGTCTGCTGATGGACACATAGATTGCTTCCAAATCTTAGCTATTGTAAACAGTGCTGCAACAAACATAGGAGTGCAGATATTTTTTCGATATACTGATTTCCTTTCTTTTGGTTACATAGCCAGCAGTGGGATTGCTGGATCATATGGTAGCTCAATTTTTAGGTTTTTGAGAAACCTCCAAACTATTCTTCATAGTTCTTGTATTAATTTACATTCCCACCAACAGTATACAAGAGTTGCCTTTTCTCCACATCCTTGTCAGTATTTGTTATTACCTGTCTTTTTGATATAAGCCATTTTAAATGGGATGAGATGATATCTCACTGTAGTTTTGATTTTCATTTCACTGATGATCAGTGATGTAGGGCATCATTTCAGTTGCCTGTTTGCCATTCATAAGCCTTCTTTTGAGAAATGGCTGTTCAAATCATTTGCCCATGTATTGATCAAGTTATTTGATTTTTTTTCTATAGAGTTGTTTGAGCTCCTTACGTATTCTGACTATTAATCCTTTGTCAAAGGGGTAGTTTTCAAATATTTTTCTTCCATTCTCTGGGTTTTTTCTGCACTTTGCTGTGCAGAAGCTTTTTAACTTGATGTGATCCCATTTGTCCATATTTGCTTTCATTGCCTGTGCTTGTGGGGTATTATTCAAAAAATCTTTGTCCAGATCAATATCCTGGAGATTTTCTTCAATGTTTTCTTGTAGTAGTTTCATAGTTTTAGGTCTCAGATTTCAGTTTTTAATCTATTTTGATTTTATTTTTTAATATGGTAAGAGATAGGGGTCTAGTTTTATTCTTTTACATTTGGTTATCCAGTTTTCCCAGCATCATTTATTGACGAGACTGTCTTTTCCCCTGTATATGTTCTTGGCACCTTTGTCAAAAACGAGTTCACAGTAGGTGTATGGATTTGTTTCTGGGTTCTATATTCTGTTAAATTTGTTCATGTGTCTGTTTTTATGCTAGTACCAGGCTGTTTGGTATAATTTGAAATCAGGTAACATGATTCCTCCAGTATTGTTCTTTCTGCTTAGGATAGCTCTGGCTATTGTGGGGTTTTTGTAGTTCCATATAAATTTTGGAAATTTAGAGTTGTTTTTTCTATTTCTGTGAAGAATGTCATTGGTATTTTGATAGGGATTGCATTTAATCTGTAAATTGCTTTAGTGTGAACGCTTCAACTATGTTGATTCTTCCAATCCATGAACATGGAATATTTTTCCATTTTTGGTGTTCTCTTCAATTTCCTTTATCACCATTTTATAGTTTTCATTATAGAGATCTTTCACTTTGGATAAGTTAATTTCTAGGTATCTAATTTTATGTATGGCATTATGACTGGGATTACTTTTAAAATTTCTTTTTCACATTGCTCACTGTTGGCATATAGAAATTCTACTGATTTTGTAAGTTAATTTTTGTATCTTGAAATTTTACCAAATTAGTTTATCAGTTCTAATAGTTTCCTTGCAAGGTCTAGGTTTTTCAAAATATAAGATCATATTATCAGCAAATAAGAATAATTTGACTCTTTCCTTTCAATTTGGATGTCCTATATATCTTTCTCTTGTCTAATTGCTCTAGCTAGTACTTCCAGTATTATATTGAATAACATAGTGACAGTGGGCATCCCTGTTACGTTAGAAATCTTAGAGGGAAGACTTTCTGTTTTTCCCCATTAAGTATGATTTGTGGGTCTGCCATATGTGACTTTTATTACGTCTAGTTATGTTCCTTCTATACCCAGTTTTTGAGGGTTTTCATCATGAATGGATGTTGAATTTCACCATATTCTTTTTCCGCATCAATTGAAACGATAATATGGTTTTTAACCTTCACTCTGTTGATAAAATGTATTACGTTGATTAATTTGTGTATGTTGAAACATACTTACATCCCAGGGATAAATTGCACTTGGTCATGATGAATGATCTTTCGAATGTATTGTTGAATTCAGTTTGCTAGTATTTTGTTGAAGATTTTTGCAGCAATATTTATCAGAGATATTGGCTTGTGATTTTCTTTTTTACATGTGTCTTTGTCTGGTTTTAGGACCAGGATAATATTGGCCTTGTAGAATGAGTTTGGAATTATTCCCTTCTCCTCTATTTTTTTTGAAATAGTTTGAGTAGAATTGGTATTAGTTCTTTATGTGGCAGAATTCAGCAGCGAAACCACCAAGTCCTGGGCTTTTTTTTACTGGAAGACTTTTTATAACGGCTTTAATCTCATTACTTGTTGTTGGTTTGTTCGGGTTTTGCATTTCTTCCTGGTTAAATCTTGGAAGGTTGTACGTATGTAGGAATTTGTCCATTTATTCTATATTTTCCAATTTCTTGGCATATAGTTGCCCATAATAGCCACTAATGAGCCTTTGAATTTCTGCAGTAAGAGTTGTAAGGTCTCTTTTCGATTTCTGATTTTATTATTTATTTGTATCTTCTCTTTTTTTTTCTTATTCTGGCTAAAGTTTGGTCAATTTTGATTAACTTTTATTGCTTTTGTTAAACAAAACCAACTATTTGTTTCATTGATCTTTTGTATTTTTTATTTCAATTTCATTTATTTCTTATCTGATCTTTATTATTTCTTTTCTTCTACTAATTTGGGGTTTGATTTGCTCTTGTCTTTTTAGTTCTTTAAGATGAATCATTAAATTTCATTTAAAGTTTTTCTTTTTTGTGGTAGGCATTCATAGCTACAAACTTCTTTTGTAATACTGCTTTTGCTGCATCTCATAGGTTTTTGTATCTTGTATTTCCATTATCATTTGTTTGAATAAATTTTTCACTTTTCTTCTTAATTTTTCATTGACTCAGTGGCCATTCAGAGCATGTTATTTAGTTTCCATGTATTTGTATAGTTTCCAATATTCCTCTTGTTATTAGTTTCTGATTTTAGTCAATTGTCAGAGAAGATGCTTGATATTATTTCAATGTTTTTGAGTGTTTTAATACTTGTTTTGTGACCTAACATATGGCTTATCCTTGAGAATAATCCATGTGCTGGGGAAAAGAATCTGTATTTTGCAGTTCTTGGATGAAATATTATGTAAATATCTCTTAGATACACTTGGTCTATAGTACAGATGAATTCCAATGTTTCTTTATTGATTTCCTGTCTGGAAGATCTGGCCAATGCTGAAAGTGGGGTGTTGAAATCTCCAGCTATTGTATCAGGGACTATCTCTCTCTTTAGCTCTAATAATATTTATTTTATATATCTGGTTGCTCCAGTGTTGGGTGCATATGTATTTAAAATTGTTACATTCTCTTGCCAAATTGACCCTTTTATTATTATATAGTGACCTTCTTTGTCTCTTCTTATAGTTTTCGTCTCAAAATCTATTTTGTCTGATATAAATATAGTGACTCTTGCCCTTTTTCTGGTTTCCATTGGCATGGAATATTTTATTGCATCCTTTTATTTTCAGTCTATATTTGTCTTTATAGGTGAAGTACGTTGTGGTAGGCAAAAGATCAATGGGTCTTGTTTTTTCTTTCATCCTGCCAGTCTATGCCTTTTGACTGGAGAGTTTAGTCCAGGTATATTCAATGTTATTATTGATAACGGAGGACTTACTCCTGGCATTTTGTTATTTGTTTATTTTCTCATTGTTTGTGGTCTTCTCTTCCTTCTGCCTTTCCTTTCTGTCTTTCTCTATTGAAAATGATTTTCTCTGGTGATATAATTTCATTTCTTACTTTTTATTTTTTGTGTTTCCATTGTATGTTTTTTCATTTGAGGTTACCATGAGGCTTGCAAATACCATCTTATAACCAACTAGGCAAACCTGATAACAACTTAACACTATTTGCATAAACAAACAAACAAGCAAAAAGAAAACGAATAAAAATCTCTATGCCTTGACATCATTCCTCCACTTTTTAACTTTTCGCTGTTTCTGGTAATATCTTATTGCATTAAGTATGTCTTGAAAATTTTTTGTGGTTATTATTTTTGATTGGTTCATTGTTTAGTCTTTCTACTTAAGATAAAAATAGTTTACACACCACAGTTACATTGCCATAATATTCTGTGTTTTTGTGTACTTACTATTACCAGTGAGTTTTGTACCTTCAGGTGACTATTTGTTTTTCATTAATTTCCTTTTCTTTCTTATTGGAGTAATCCCTTTAGCGTTTCCTGTAGGATGTGTCTAGCATTGATGAAATCCCTCAAGTTTTGTTAGTCTGGAAAAGTCTTTATTTCTCCTTCATGTTTGAACAATATTTTTGCCAGACATACTATCTTAGGGTAAAAGTTATTTTCCTTCAGCACTTTAAATATGTCATTCCACTCTCTCCTGACCCATAAGGTTTCCATTGAAAAGTCTGCTGACAGATGTATTGGAGCTCCATTGTATGATATTTTTTTATTTTCTCTTGCTACTTTTAGGATTATTTCTTTATTCTTGACCTTTCAGAGTTTGATTATTGAATGCTTTGAGATAATCTTTAGGTTAAATCTGCTTGGTGTTTTATAACCTTCTTATACTTGGATATTGATATCTTTCTATACATTTGGGAAGTTCTCGTTATTATCCCATTGAATAAACTTTCTACCCCTATCTCTTTCTCTACCTCCTCTTTAAGGCCAGTAATTCTTAGATGTGCCCTTTTAGTTTATTTTCTAAATCCTGTAGGTATGCTATATTGTATTCTATTCTTTTTTCTTTTGTCTCTTCTGTGTATTTTCAAGTAGTGTGTCTTCATGCTCACTAATTCTTTCTTCCGCTTGATCCATTCTGCTATTAAAAAACTCTGCTGCATTCTTCAGTATGCCAATTGCATTATTAAGCTCCAGAATTTCTTCTTGATTCTTTTTAATTATTTCAATCTATTTGTTAAATTTACCTGATACAATTCTGAATTCCTGCTCTGTGTTATCTTGAATTTCTTTGAGTTTCCTCAACACAGCTATTTTGAATTCTCTATCTGAAAGGTCACATATCTCTGTTTCTCCAGGATTGGTCCCTGGTGTCTTGTTTAATTCATTTGGTGCAGTCATGTTTTCATGAATGGTGTTGATGCTAGTAGATGTTCTTCAGTGTCTGGGCATTGAAGGGTTAGGTATTTAATGTAGTCTTCACTGCCTGGGCTCATCTGTAGCTCTCCTTCTTAGAAAGGCTTTACTGGATATTTGAAAGGACTTGGGAGTTGTGATCTAAGCTGTTTCTGTTTAGGGACACCCCTAGCCCTGTAACTCTGGTTCTTGAAGACTCATAGAAGTACCAACTTAATGGTCTTAGGCAAAATTCAGGAGAATTCTCTGCTTTTTCAGGCAGAGAGTCTTGTTCTCTTTTCTTACTTTTTCCCAAACATACAGTCTCTCTCTCTTTTCTGAGCCACCTAAAGCTGAGGGTGCAGTGACAAGCACACCTGTGGCCACCACCACTATGACTGCATTGGGTCAGACCTGAAACCAGCACAACACTGCATCTCACCCAAGACCTGCCGTAACCGGTCCCTGGCTACTGCCTGTGTTCATTCAAGGCCCTGTGCCTCTACAATCAGTAGGTGGCAAAGCCAGCCAGGCCTATGTCCTTTCCTTCAGGGCGACAAGGTCCCCTAAGACCCATGTGGGTCCAGAAGTGCCATCTAGGAGTCAGGGACTACAGTCAGAAACCTTAGAAATTTACCTGATATTCTATTTTATTGCAGCTGAGTTGGCACTCAAACAACATGACGTCCCCCTTTCCCTTTCCAAAGGCAGGGGTCCTCATTCCATAGCCACTGCCATCCCATGCCACAAGAAATACTTCAAGACTACCACAAATGTTCCCTTAAGGCCCAAGGTCTTTTATGTCAGCTTGTCGTGAATGGTGCCTGGCCTGGGACTTTTCCTTCAGGGCAGTGGGCTCCCCTCCGGCCAAGGGCAGGTCCAGAAATGCCATCATAGTTGACTCTAAAACTTGACTGTTTTAGAATTGGGACCCCAAGAGCTCACTTGGAGCTCTACTCCCCATGCCAGAGACACCTTCTTTCTGCTTGAGGACATGAGAGGGAAGACTGAGGAAGACTAATTTACAGCTAGCCACAGCAGTGGTCCAAGTAAGGAGGCCCCTATTTCAGGCCCTGGCTTCCAGAATACACTTCTAGATACACCCTAGGCCAGAAGGAAAACCACTGCCTTGAAGGAAAGGACCCAGTCCTGCCAGCATTAATCACCTGCTAACTGAAGAGCCCTTGGGCCCTGAATAACCAGCAGCCATACCCAGGTACTAAACAAAGGGCATTGGTGAGTCTCTGAGACTTGCTGGCTTCAAGTGAGACTCAGTATATAACCAGATGTGGTGTCTATGGGGCAAAATATTTTCTGCTTGAGGAAAGCAGAGGGAAAAGTAAAGGGTCTTTGTCTTGCACCTTAGGTGCCAGCACTGCCATGGGGCCTCTTTTGGAGCCTGGGGCTATGCAGCCTGAGGTTAGAGGAGGGATGATGTCAGCACTCTCTCGGTTGATGGGAATGAAGAGTTGCTGAAGTGGGCACTAGAGTCACAGGTAGCGACAATTCTCAGCGCAGGTTTGAAGGTGGGCTACCTAAAACTACAAGTTTGGATATAGCACAGCAGTTATTGGTAAAAAAACATAACAGAAGGAAGCTGAAATGGAATTCCAGGATATGTGTATATACATACACATACATACACGTGCACACCTACACATATATACATGATTATGCAATATTTTATGTATTATACATGTAATATATATGATATGAAATATTCTCCATATTTTAAAAATTCATCAAGAATTATGAAGTAATGAATGTAAAGACAGTGACTGACCCAGGTGACCAAATTTTCCATTAATAAGAGTGAATGTCAGGGAGGTCGGTTGAGGAGCAGTAGCAGATAATGTCTCCCAGTGGCCTATACATCAAAATATATAAGGATTTTGAGAGAGGAAGGAAAAATAAGCAGGACATTTACTCCACTCTTAAGATAAATGATTAACATACATGAGAGGCTGCTGGGTAACCAGTGTGGTTAGTGGACAAGCATTAGGTGGAACTCAGGGCAAGACTATAAAGAAAAGAGAGTAAAGATACAAAGGAATCCTTGAAGGGTTCATGAACATTCTAGAAAGCCACAAACCTCTATTCTCATTAGAAATGTCTCCTAGATCTTCCCTGGTTCTCACATCTTCTAATAAGTGACAAAATCTGCCATTTTCCCTTTAAAATATCTCTCGCCCAAGTATTTGCTTCCCTCCAAAAATAAAGTAATTCATTCCTTGATTATATTTCATCCAGATAGGAAAATTATCCCTTGTTTGGGCCCTCCCCTTTTTGATCCAAAGCATACATTGCATCAAGATAATTTATCTCAAGTGTAAGCTCTGATTTTGTCACCTTTTTGATCAAACATTTTCACTACCTCCTTGTTATTTCATAAGGAAATCCAAATCCCTTACTCAGCCTTCCAACATTCTCTATCCTCCTTCATCTGAGAGGCAGCCAATCCTAGTGGCTAAGAGCCCAAATTCTAATGCTAGACTTCTGGGTTTGAATTCTGGCTCTGAGTCCCCGGGAAACTTACTTTCTGTATAGCTCAGATTTCTCTTCTAGAAATGGGATTAATCATAATAATACTTACTTCATAGAGTTGTTGTGAGTATTAAGTGAAGAAAGAGTCACAACAATCCTTGGCGTATAAAAACATGCTATTTTTTCCAGGACCCAATTTAACTTTTCTAATTGTTTTGGTTTCATCAGTCCCCTTCAAATATTTATCCACAATAAGGGATACTGCTTTTGTGTAGTTTGTGAAAACCTGTGTCATATGGTAACCCAATCAAATTTGGGTTGGAATTCAAACTAACACTGAGAAGCTACTCCCAAGGAGAAATCTTTAAAGCTCCCTGCACTCCAATTTCCACATCTGTAATATCTATCTTACAAGGTTACCGTGGATTTGAAAGGAAGGTATGCCAAGTGCACACTACAGTCTATGTCACATAGATACTGAGTGGTGACTATTTTCAACATTGTTATACCCACAGAAGAGTCACATTTTCCAGCCTCTACTTTTTTACCTATGCTACCATTGCGAAGAAGGGTTTCCCATCTTTATTTCTCTAAACCTTGTCCATTATTTAGCTTGAACACCAATGCCCTCTCATTCCCTATCAAATGGTCTCTAAATGTCTTCCCATAAGAGTAATATCTTCCTCTTCTAAATCCTATGACATTTTATTTGTACTTCCTTTTTATACCTATTTTCTAAATTGTTTTAAATTCATGCTATCTCCCTTATTGGACTGAAAGATTCTGCAGGAATGATTTACACTAGCTCATCTTTTTACCATATATTTCCATACACATAATAAGCACTCAGTAATGTCTTCTTCAATGGATCATGGCTGAGTCATTCATTCTAAATGTAAGAAAAGGAATTTCCACAAAGTATCTCTCTTGGATGCTGCTCTTCAGTCTTATTAGCTACAGACAAGTGGACATACATTGGAGACAGGACATAAATCGGGTTCAGATTTCACTTTTTAAAGTAACATCTAACAATTTAGAAAATATAATGGGATTAAATGCATGTAATAAATTGCCTACTATTTGAAGTGATCAACGTGCTAAGTGATATGGCCATTTAGCAGTAGGGCATAATTCAAAAGCTATGTAGGTTACACTACTTACCAGCTGTGTGATTAAAGATAAGATACTTAGACTCACTCCCAATTTCCTCATTTGGACATGTGGATAATCATAAATATTATCTAATGAGGTTGATGTTGGAATTAAGTCAGAAAATGCTGTTCAGCTTTATTTCTATTATTACCGCCAAGGTTATTTCATCCAAAAGGTTGTAGTTTTTCATGTTACTGAGATATTATCACAGTATACTTGAATCTCCATCACCTAAACACCAGGCAAGAATCAAAGCCATCTGCTCAGCATATTTTTTATCATGGCTTAGTGAGTTAACTATACAATGTCATGTAAACATGTAACATGTTACCACAAAATGATACTAGTTTTAAGTCTTATTGCATATTTTGGGTGCTTCTTGAATGATATTTTTAATTTTGATAGTGAGTATACGTAGGTTTCAAATTGTTAAAATTTGAAACGTGCGTGCGTGTGTGTGTGTGTGTGTGTGTCTCTGTGTGTGTGTGTGTGTGTGTGTGTGTGTGTGTGTTTTGCAAGAGACAGCCTTAAACAGTATTATGATAGATCCAGGGAGCTGAGCTAGAGTATAGGTTTATAGGTTCCAGCCACTATAACTGAAGTTATAGGGCCTGGGTCATACACACTAGGCCAAGAAAACAGATGGATTTATGAAATTTCAGTAACAACCTCCTTCAAAAGCATTTCTCCTTGGCTTTCTCCTTGGGACAATTCAATGATTAAGAACATTTTTGCTAAGAGCCATCTGGTGCTGACTTTTTTTTTTTTTTTTTTGGTCTGCCTCCTAAGTGCTTACCAGTGCCACAAAGCAAAGGAAGTACTAATTCCTCTTTGGCTGTCTCCACTGTAGCAATAGAGTCAGTCTAATTTTCTGTATTTACCAGTACAGCACAGAGGCAGCTCAGAAAACATAGTACAATTAGAGGGAAGGCTTATCACATGTCTCAGTGTTCCCATAATTCAAAAATTGAGTTTATTTTGTTTCCTTTACATTTCTAAAGTGATTTTATTTTATTCTAACTGGAGATCTGTTTATTCCATGCTGACTCATTTATTACTTGTACCTTAACAAGGCAACACTGGGTGCATCTCCTGGTCCTCCTTGACTAGGGAGCACTGAAGCTTTTCCTGGAGGAGAAAGGCTTCTCTCTTGTATTGTGTACTACATAAATGTCTCCACCCATCCCATCATATTTTTACCCACCTGATGTTTGAAAATCAGTTCATATATAGGTGTAAGAGGTCTTTATTAGTCTGTTTTCATGCTGCTAATAAAGACACACCAAAGACGGGGCAATTATAAGGAGAGATGTTTAATGGACTCACAGCTCCACATGGCTGGGGAGGCCTCACAATCATCATGGAAGATGAAGGAAGAGCAAAGTGATGTCTCACACTGCAGCAGGCAAAAAAGGCACGTGCAGGGTAACACCTTTTACGAAATCATCAGATCTCATTCACTATCACAAGAACAGCATGGGAAAAACCTGCCCTCATGATTCAACTATTTCCCACCAGATCTCTCCCGCGACACATGGGGATTATTACAATTCAAGGTGAGATTCGGGTGAGGACACAAAGCCAAACCATACATATCAAGGGCTAAGGATACAGGAAACAGAGATGTGTTTATATTACTTTAAGCCAGTAATTTCTCCTCTTTGTACTTCAGAATTTCCTCTGTAACAATAGAAAAAAATCACAATATTTCTACAAAACCCCAAAGCATGATTCTCCAGATGGCAAAACACTAATGAAAGCCAGTTAACATCTAAGTATGCTGGAAAATATAAGAGGACAACAGGGTGAGAAAGAAAGCAGAGAAAGAAGGAAAAAGATACAAATGAAAAGTGCCTTTAAAAATTACAAAGCTACTGAGAAATTTTGAGGCAGGAAAGAGAAACTTATTTTGATGTTGTTTGATTATCATTAGTATCCATGTAATAATCACTCCCACCCCCAACTGGTTGATTTCACTGAGTAATTGAAATCTGAACAAATTGCTGCTATTAGTGGTCTGCCTTGTCCTCCTAGAGTGTAATCTCCATGAGGTTAGGAATATTGTTGGCCATGTTCCTTGCTTCATCCTTAGTACCACAAGGAGTTCTGGACACAAAATTGATATCTCCTCAGCATCTGATAAATCTGCAGATAGAATGCACTTGGCTCTCCAGAATTCCAGCTGGGAAAGAGGTCCTGAATGATTCATTGTTATCAATTAAATTACTAGAGCACTTGTTCCTTTTCTTTATCTTTTCTATATTCATAGAAGATATTTATAATCTCAGTATGAACAGAGCCAGATTTAATTTTACAATGTAAATGGAATGATTCCATATATTTGCAAATAATGTATCATGTTTCTAAAAGCAATAATTTTTCCCTTTTGTCTTCTCTATCACTCTAACTTCCCATCTTAAATCCATTTGGTTTCTGAGTTTATTAAGCTTTTAGGATAATTTTACTTTTTTCTTTTTTTACTTTTTAGAGACAGAATCTCGCTGTGTCACCCAGGCTGGAGTGCAGTGGCACTATCATAGCTTACTGCAGCCTCAAATGTCTGGACTCAAGTGATCCTCCTTCCTCAGCCTCCTGAGTAGCTAGGGCTACAGGAATGCACCACCATGCCTGGCTAATTTTTATTTTATTTTATTTTTTAGAAACAAGGTCTTTCTATACTTCCCAGGCTGGTCTTGAACTCCTGGCCTCAAGCAATCATCCTACCTCAGCCTCCCAAAGTGCTGGGATTACAGTTGTGAGCCACTACACCCAGCCAGCTAATTTTAATTTTATAGAGATTTTAAAAATAACTTTCTCTTCACTTCTGCATTAGATGAGTTGGGAGTTTTATAGTTAAAAACATGGAAAAAATTGAAAATTAATAAGGCTGTGTATAAAAGTACTGACTAGGCCGGGCACGGTGGCTCATGCCTGTAATCCCAGCACTTTGGGAGGCAAAGGTGGGCAGATCACAAGGTCAGGAGATTGAGACCATCCTGGCTAACACAGTGAAACCCCGTCTCTACTAAAAAAAACAAAACAAAAAATTAGCCAGGCAGGTGGTGGGCGCCTGTAATCCCAGCTACTCGGGAGGCTGAGACAGGAGAATGGTGTGAACCCAGGAGGCAGAGCTTGCAGTGAGCTGAGATTGCACCACTGCACTCCAGCCTGGGCGAGAGAGCGAGACTCCGTCTCAAAAAATAAAATAAATAAAATAAAATAAAAGTACTGACTAAATTTATGATTTTTTACCAAATATATTTGTATACTTGTATATCTATATATGTGTGTGTATATATGTATTTTATATTATATACTGTCCATAATTATATGCAAGATAGGCTCAGACCTGTAAATATATACAGGTAGAAAAGAAATGAGAAGCTCTTATGGACTGATTAATGCAAATATATGGAATGCCAGGAAAATAGTAGTGACTGATAGCAATTACAGTAGCCTTCAATGGTAGCTGGATATTTCAATGAAGCAATAAAATGTGCATAAAAATAAGCCTCATGTAGCAGTTTTTTCTGGTTCCTCTTCAACACTGCAGATTAGATTCAAATGACGTGGCTAAGCAGATATCTAAAAGTATCATTCCCTTGATACATAGAGAATATGTGACCTCTACTATTTGCATGAGTGGAATAAAGATGTCCACAAATTGACATATTTATTCACAAACAACTGCAGCATTAGTAGTATTCATAAATCACCAATTCCCAGTGGTGTGACATAAGGTATATTAGTGCTTGCAGATTCTCAGTGAGAAATGAGTTCACAGTTAAACATAATATTCCCTTTTTGAGAGTTATGATTTGAATCAGTACAATAAAAGTATTTTCTAGAGCAATACACTTCTTCATTTAAAGGCCTAGACTCAGGCCGGGCAGGGCGGCTCATGCCTGTAATCCCAGCACTTTGGGAGGCCAAGGCAGGTGGATCACGAGGTCAAGAGGTCCAGACCATCCTGGCCAACGTGGTGAAACCCCATCTCTACTAAAAATACAGAAATTAGCCGGGTGTGGTGCAGGCGCCTGTAGTCCCAGCTACTCGGGAGGCTAAGGCAGGAGAATCACTTGAACCCGGGAGGAAGAGGTTGCAGTGAGCCGAGATTGCGCCACTGCACTCCACTCCAGCCTGGCAACAGAGCGAGACTCCATCTTAAAAAAAAAAAAAAAGACATAGGCTCTGGAGTCACGTTTTCTGTCTGAATTCAAATTCTGCCACATATCAGCTATGCTACTTTGAGTAAGTTATTTGTCCTTTTCATACTTCAGATTCTGTACCATAGCAACAGAAATAATAACAATACTTCCTTCTTGTAGTCAATGGAGGGAAGTATGTGTTAGCACATGTAAAAGACTAGAATAGCAACCAGCAAATAGTATGTATACAATAACAAATTAATATTATTTTCATTAGAAATATAATAATTGTTAAAATCTGTGATAAATTATGATAAAACCTACTTAGCTTTGTTTGACCCAACATTTCATTGATTCCCCAAACTATTTTGTGTAACTACTTTTGAAATCCCATAGTTTTTATTTAAATCACAAAAGTGAATTTCTGCTTTTTGGGTGCACTTTGAGAAACACTGAGGTAGAGTATAGAACTAAACCATTTCTCCAAATCTATCGATAATATGGTTGGAAGAAAAATAAATATTTTTCATTTCTTTAGAATGGAGTTGAATAGAGTTTCACAAAGCATTTATCTGAGTCAGATTTATAATTTTCAAAAATGCTACCCACATGATTTCAGGCTACAAATAACAAATTTTAAAACTAATTATGTACACCATGGAATACTATGCAGCCATAAAAAGGAATGAGATCATGTCCTTTGCAGGGACATGGATGAAGCTGGAAGCCATCATCCTCAGCAAACTAACACAAGAACAGAAAACCAAACACCACATGTCCTCACTCATAAGTGGAAGTTGAACATTGAGAACACATGGACACAGAGAGGGGAACACCACACACCAGGGCCCGTTGAGGGGTGGGGGTGAGGGGAGGGAACTTAGAGGATGGGTCAATAGGCACAGCAAACCACCATGGCACACATATACCTATGTAACAAACCTGCATGTTCTGTACATGCATCCATTTTGGTTTTTTTGAGAAGAAATAAAGAAAAAAAAAAGAAAATACTCCAAAAAAAAAAAAAAAACTAATTACGTTTCACAAATGGTGGGGAAGTTTATTTAAATGTAAAAAACAAATAAGGCCACCCTGATATTCAAAACTAGGTAAGATATTCACTCAGTGTAATTGAGTCAACATCCTAGTGCCTGTAACATGTTCAACCTGCCCAGAGGTGTGACTGGCTTCTCAGGAGAAACACCATATGCAGCTGTATGAATTAAGGGAGGAGCATATGAACACCATTGACCCAAAGATTCCGAGCTGCGTTGGCTGTCAGGCAAATATTTAATTGCCTCCAAGAAGATAAATAGATGTTCAACTGAAGGTAAACAATTTCTGGGAGGTGTAAATATGTTTAACATGTTATCTCTACAACCTGAGATGACATAATAGTTATCTACATTTCCCTCACCCATACAACACTCATGCAACATCTAACATAATTCATGCTAACCAAGAAGCTTTCAGATGAATCCATGGATTTTAAGTTATGTGATGTAGTAAGAACTCTCGTACTAATTAAATATTAAATTTAATATAATAAAAAAATAGTATCTTGAACTACCCATGTATTTTTCCATGGTGATTATGTTTAATAGAGACAAAACAAAACCAACACATACACACTAAATAACACACACAAACACACACACACACACACACACACTACATATACTTTGAAACCCTAAAGAGACAAAGACCTATTTCCGTGGATAAAAGGCAAACTGATTTTGAACATTTGAAATGTTATTCTGGTCAAAATGACTTTTCCTACAGAATCTGACAGCTTTTCATTTTTTGGCTTCCAAGTTGTCAACCTATGATAATATTTAAACCTAATTTAAATAATCCTGAAATCAAATTTTGTAGGAAAATAACGCTCATTCTCTTACACTTGTTCTTACAGCTTCTCACTGGAGATTATATTTGCTTATAATAAGGTACAATTCAAACATCTACTAGTTTCTCCATCCAAAGTTTTCCTTTGGGGTAAAAGACTGCTTATCATCTGCTATGACTGCATCCCTAAATTCTACTGGTTGGCATCTAATGTAAACATGGTGCCTTTTTTTTTTCTGAGACAGAGTCTGGCACTGTTGCCCAGGCTGGAGTGCAATGGTGCAATCTCGGCTCACTGCAACCTCTGCCTCCCGCGTTCAAGCAATTCTCTAGCCTCAGCATCCCAAGTAGCTGGGATTATAGGTGCATGCCACCAGGCCCAGCTAATTTTTCTATTTTTTAATAGAGATGGGGTTTTGCCATGTTGGCCAGGCTGGTCTCGAACTCCTGACCTCAGATGATCTGCCCACCTCGGCCTCCCGGAGTGCTGGGATTACAGGCGTGAGCCACTGTGCCCAGCCTATATATGGTTTTGAAAAGGGGAAAACATCTATTCTGCTGTAAAAATCATTGCAAAGTTAGAGGAACTTTATTTAGTTGTGATTCTAAAGTTTCTTACAACCTTTGAAGAAGGTACATTAAAAATGATGACTTTAGTAACATTTTTTTTTGTACAACTAACTAGCTTTTGTTCTGACTGATCTTAGGAATGCAAAAAGCATACCCTGATGATAAAGAAGACCAAAGCAATCATGAAATAAGACAGAGATTTCTCAAAAAAACACCTTCCTTAGAAACAGTTTCCAGAATAAATCACACAATACATTCCCCCATCCATGCTCATGACACATTCACATTTATACAATAAAATCTAGTATATAAACTGCAAAGGGAGAGAAAAAGAAATGGTAAAAGAATCCGATAAATGTGTGTAAAAGCAAGGAAAACCAGTTTTTAGGGTAAAAGGGCACAGAAAATTATTGCAGTGTAAGAAATTCATATATTGTTATCACAAACAACTAAAGCCATTTCTTCCTTCCATGCTGCCTGGCTCAGGTTCAAGCCCGGGTTCAAGCAATTCTCCTGCCTCTGCCTCTGGAGTAGCTGGGATTAAAGGTGCATGCCACCACACACAGCTAATTTTTGTATTTTAAGTAGAGATGGGGTTTCACCATGTTGGCCAGGATGGTCTCAATATCTTGACCTCATGATCTGCCCACCTCGGCCTCCCAAAGTGCTGGGATTACAGGCGTGAGCCACCATGCCTGGACTTATCTACTAGTTTTAATGTGATTGTTATTATTGCTGATAACACAAGAACAGGATATAAGATCAAAAAGATTTTTATTTTCAATACTGTTTTACAAATTACATTGGGTAAAACTAGGTAGTTTATATCCTATATAAAGATTGTGAGTCTTCCAATATTTTAGGAGAAAAAAGAAAAATCAGTTCTAAAATATATTAGTAACCATCAATCAGTGCTTTTTGATTGAGAAAAATTCCAGGGCTTGTTACATAGTAAATAATTAGTAAATGGTCTTTGAACAATGAGAGAATAGCTCCAAGTTTTACTCAAGGCACTTGTTTCTGACTCATTCTTTGTTGTGGCACATAAATTCCTTTGAGATGAGAAAACCAGCTCTCATCTTCAATTTACAGGTGTAAAAGCAAGTTTCAGAAAATGCCACAATACATTTTTAAGTTCCCAAACATTGTATTTGTTGAAGCTGCAATATAAATTGATTTTAATTTTATAACAAAGCCAATCTTTGACTAGGCACCACTGTCTTCCTCCATACAGAATAATCCAGTGGTCATTAGTAATTTCTAATTTATTTGTTGCAGAAATTAGTAAACACACACACACACACACACACATCGGTTTTGTCATTAATTCATTAATTTCTTCACAAACTACAGAAATATAAAGGTGTTTGACACAATTTTGTAAAATTGTAAATGAGATAAAAATGCTAGCTTTCAAAGGCTAGCTAATAATAAAGGCTAGCTTTCAGTCACTGGTCTAGAACCCAACATTCAATTCACACATGTTAGAGCTATGAGAAAAGTAGAAATATATTGTATCACAGATAACAATTTTAAATATATTAATAGCATTGGTATAGTATTTTACTGTATTATATTTCATATATATCATCTCATTAGATCAGGTGAGCCAGGGAAATTATTAGCATTGTATAGATGACCACACCGAGGATCAAACTACGTATGTCACTTGCCTAAGGACAAAAATCTGGTAAGGCAAGAAAACTGAGTTTGAACCCGTGTCTTCCAGGGCTGAGTCCTCTGCTTGTGGGTATATCAAAGTGATTTTGCTGCAGAGAGAAGCTTGCTCTTCGCTGCCTATCTGATCTAGTCATGTCGCAGTAGAGACTAACTCAATTATTTTGTCTGCAAGGTGGTCTGCTGTCACCTCTGTTAAAAAGCCTTCATATTAAAAGCATGGACTCCCCAATTTAACACATCCTTCCCACAGCAAGCTTAGTCACCTTTTCCAGAGGAATTTCCTTTTCTAAACACTGTTGTTTTCTCTTCTATTCTTACAACAATTGATCAAAGACTAAGCACTCTCTTTAAATAAATGTATTTAATGCTCTTGGCATATTCCTCAGTCCCCATGACAGTGCCAAGTAGTGAAATTTATGGTGATATTCAGCAGGTTCTCTTTGCCTAAAGGTCCATTCAAAATTGCATCTGAGCTACAAATAGCTCAGCAGAGAAGGGCCAGCAGAGAAGGCTCTAAAAATGACCAGTGAGTATAAATGACTCCCAGGCTTCTAGAAAATCTATTGAGGAAAGTTATTTTTTAAAATTGCCCAAGCAACCTAAACCTCCAGAAATAAAACTAAGAATTAATCCACATAAGAGTTCTCAACTACAGAATCAGAGAAAATAATAACCATATAAGTATGTTTTGTCATAATAGCAATACAAAATAAATATGACCAGATATGACTTACAGTTGACCAAATATGACTTAGATTATTTTTTCCTCAGGGAGTTTAGGCCATTGTTATTAAAATGCAGCCATTAAGGACTACAGAGTGATGGTACATAGCGAATAGAAGGTACTTGCTGTCTTTAGATCCCAAATCTGTCTTGTTAGCCATAGGACAATGGGCAAGTAACTTGATTACTATAGATGTAATTTTCCTCAAGGGTAAGTTACCATTATCACTTCCCTTATCTTGACGTAATGAGGACCATAGAAACTAACGCAAACAAATCAATCAAGGCAGGGACTGGTACCTATTCTATAAATACATTATATAATTTAAATATCACAACATATCTCAGAAAATATTTACTAATAACAAAAATGTCATTATATTCATATATTTATCTTATAGAAGTGTTTCAAAATATTTTTACAAACTTTCGAAGGTCTTTACCATCAAGATACAAATATCCTTATCTACTAATATCAGTTACAATTTTTTTTGAATACTCCTCAATTTAATCTGAACTTAGTTTTATTTGGTATAGCTTAAATAACTTTGGCTATTTTTTTAAAAGTTAGGGTTACAATAAAAACGGAGTTTTTAATCTTTACTTTTCATTTTCTTTTTGCTTTCCATTGGCAACAAAGATAATAACAGTTTAAAATCCTTTACTCTGACTTCTGCTCTCAATCTATATCAAGAATTCATTCTGGAATTTGATCAGAATCTTTCAAATAATATGAAGCCTTTCCTAATCCTCTCAGGAATACTAATTTTCTCTCCCCTTAATCCTCATAACTCTTTGTGCATTTAGCATTCAATATACGCCAACAAAATTTGTTTAAATATACCCCTTTCCCAGTGGACTCTGTGTATGTTAAAGGCATAAAAATATGTTTTATTCAGTTTGTATCTGTGGACCTGAGTGCAATGCTTGACACAATGCATGGAACTTTTCTCAAGTTCCATTTGGATAAACTAATCCAACCAATGAATAAGTGATTGACTGAACATCATTCTTCTGGACATGATGTAGATATACATGTTGAAAGATGGCTTAAGTATGTGAAAGCACTGCTGCATTCAAAGTGTTGATTAATAGAGTGATGTCAACCTGAATGAAGGATATAATGTGTGTAACAATCTCTCTATTTGATTCTGTTCTTTCAATATTTCTTAACTCTGAACTTGATGAATTAAGAATGGGTTGCCTTTAAAGCAAAGGCTGATTACAACACAAAGCTGGGACATAATCAAACGTAGTACCAAAATATGTATCAAAAGTATTACATTAAGAAGAGCAAATAATAAAACTATGTGACCTAGTAAGCCAATTACATACATATATGAGTATTAAAACATGGAAAGATGTACAAAGAGGCAATGAGAGTTTTATCGCTGTGATCTGAGGAGAAAAGTATTTTAATATTTTACTATATCTGTATTTCACATATATTTTCTACTGCCCAAGTATTATGTACGTAATCAGAAATACACTTATGAAAAAAATAAGCAATGGTAAATAAGGTATCTCACTAAGATGGAATAATGAATTAAAACAAGTGAGATTAATATTATTGAAAATAAAGATAAATTCCTGCATTTATTCCCTATGTGCATTATGGGATTTTTGGCTTAGAAAAGCATATAAAAAAGATTTGGATACAAGCATAGTGTGAGTCCATGGTGGCTGTAACAACAGTGCTAAAAGAGTGCCCGAAGCTGCAGGCACATTTCCAGAAACATAACATTCAGTGGAGGAAAACTACAAGGGCTGCTGATCTTTCCTCTTGATGCTACCTAGAGAGGAATTACTGGTTTCAGTTCCAGTATATTTTGAAAGGGATATTAACAAACTGGAATGCATCCAGTTAGGTTACAGAAAGACTGAGTGGTCTAGAAACCAAGACTGAGTGGGAAAGATAGGGGAAGAAGAAGAGACATAACAAGAATGACCTCATGTCAGCATAATGTTTGTTTACAAATATCTAAATATGTCATCATGCTAATGAGAACCTAGAAATAATAAGTGGATTTAGTAATACTGTGATTCTCTTTGTTTTGGCCTAGTACACCTGAGTAATATGACACACTGCCATCAGTAATTGAGACCCGCTGGTAGAGATTATCACCTGGAGGCTTAATTTAGGATCTCCAAATTTGGGGAATGATTGAGGTAGGGCTAAGCATTTACAGAGTTTGAAAACTACAACTAGATTATATATTGACACACTGCCATGGCGATTACAATGGTGGTGGAATTTCCATCTCCACTTCACTCATTAAAATTATCTCTTTTAACTGCTTGACCTGTACCAAAAACTCTGTTAAACACTTTTTAAAAAAATTATTATTTCACCCTACTAAAAATACAAAAATTAGCTGGGTGTAGTGGTGTGCGCTTGTAGTCCCAGCTACTCTGGAGGCTGAGTCAGGAGAATCGCTTGAACCCGGGAGGCAGAGGTTGCAGTGAGCCAAGATCATGCCATTGCACTCCAGCCTGGGCAGCACAGCCAGACTCCATCTCAAAATAATAATAATAATAATAATTTATTTCAATAGTTTTGGGGAAACAGGTAGTGTGTTCGGATACATGGATAAGGTCTTTAGTGGCGATTTCTGAGATTTCACTCAAGCAGTGTACACTGCACCCAATGTGTACTCTTTTATCCCTCACTTCCCTCCCAACCTTCCCCCCAAGGCCCCAGAGTATATTATATCATTCTTATGCCTTTGTATCCACTTGGTTGATGGGCACTTAGGCTGGTTCTATATCTTCGCAATTGTGAATTGTGCTGCTTTAAACAAGTATGTGTAAGTGTCTTTTTCCTATAATGACTTCTTTTCTTCTGGGTAGATACCCAGTAGTAGGATTGCTGGATCAAATGGTAATTCTCTTTTTAGTTTTTAAAGAGTATCTATACTGTTTCCACAGTGGTCGTACTAGTAGTTTACATTCCCATCAGCAGTGTAGAAGTGTTCCCTTTTCTCTGCATCCATTCCAACATCCATTAGTTTTTGATTTTTTGATTATGGCCATTCTTGCAGGAGTAAGGTGATACCACATTATGGTTTTGATTTGCATTTCACTGATCATTAGTGATGTTGAGCATTTTTTCATGTTTGTTGGCCACTTATGTCTCTTCTGAGAATTGATGGGATTATTTGGTTTTTCTCTTGCTGATTTGTTTGATTTCCTTGTAGATTCTGGATATTAGTCCTTTGTTGTATGCATGTTTTATGAAGATTTTCTCCCACTCTTTGGGTTTTCTGTTTATTCTGCCGATTATTTCTTTTGCTGTGCAGAAGCTTTTTAGTTTAATTAAGTCCCATCTATTTATGATTGGTTTTGTTGCATTTGCTTTTGAGTTCTTGGTCAAGAAGTTTTTGCCTAAGCCAATGTCTGGAAGGGTTTTTCCAATGTTATCTTCTAGAATTGTTATGGTTTCAGGTCTTAGATTTAATTCTGATCCATCTTGAGTTGATATTTGTATAAGGTGAGAGATGAAGATCCAGTTTCATTCTTCTACACGTGGCTTGCCAATTATCCCAGCACCATTTGTTGAATGGGGTGTCCTTTTTGTTTGCTTTGTCAAAGATCAGTTGGCTGTAAGTATTTGGATTTATTTTTGGGTTCTCTATTCTGTTCCATTAGTCTACATGCCTGCAGAGCAGTATCAGGCTGTTAGGTAACTATATCCTTGCCAGGTAATGTGATGCCTCCAGATTTGGTCTTTTTTTCTTAGTCTTGCTTTGGCTATGCTGGCTCTTTTTTGGTTTCATGTGAATTTTAGGATTGTTTTTTCTCATTCTGTGAAGAGTGATGATGGTATTTTGATGGGAATTGCATTAAATTTATAGATTGCATTTGGCAGTATGGTCATTTTCACAATATCGATTCTACCCATCCATGAGGATGGGATGTATTTCCATTTGTTTGTGTCATCTGTGATTGCTTTCAGCAGTGTTTTGTAGTTTTCCTGTAGAGCTCTTTCACCTCCATGGTTAGGGTATATTGCTGAGTTTTATTTATTTATTTATTTATTTTGCAGGGGTTGTAGAAGAGGTTGAGTCTTGATTTGATTCTCAGCTTGGTCTCTGTTGGTGTGTAGCAGTGCTACTGATTAGTGTACATTGATTTTTGTACCCTGAAACTTTACTGAATTCATTTATCAGATCTAGGAACTTTTTGGATGTGTCTTTATGGTTTTGTATGTACACAATCATATCATCAGTGAACAGTGACAGTTTGACTTCCTCTTTACTGACTTGGATGCCCTTTATTTTTTTCTGTCTGATTGCTCTGGCTAGGATTTCCAGTACTGTGTTGAAAAGAAGTGGTGTCAGTGGGCATTCCTGTTTTGTTCCAGTTCTCAAGGAGAATGCTTTCAACTTTTCCCCATTCAGTATACTGTTGGCTGTGGGTTTATGATAGATGACTTTTATTACCTTAAGATTTTTTCCTTCTATGTCGATTTCGCTGAAGATTTTAATCATAAAGGGATGCTGCATTTTGTCAAGTGCTTTTTCTACATCTATTGAGATGATCATGTGATTTTTGCTTTAAATTCTGTTTATGTGGTGTATCATATTTATTGACTTGCACATGTTTAACCAACCCTGCATCCCTGGCATGCAACCCACTTGATCATGGCGTTTTGTCTTTGGATATGCTATTGGATCCATTAGCTAGTATTTTCTTGAGGATTTTTGCATCTATGTTCATCAGTGATATTGGTCTGTAATTGTCTGTTTCGGGTATTAGGGTAATACTGACTTCATAGAATGATTTAGGGAGGATTCCCTCTTTCTCCATCTTGTGGAATAGTTTCAGTAAGATTGGTAACAATTTTTCTTTGAATGTCTGATGGAATGTAGCTGTGAATCCATCTGGTCTTGGAGTTTTTTTGTTAGTAATTTTTGTTATTGCTGTTTTAATCTTGCTACTTGTTACTGACCCATTCAGAGTTTTTATTTTTTCCTGGTTTAATCTAGGAGGGTTACATATTTCCAGGAATTTTTCCATCTCCCCTAGGTTTTCTAGTTTGTGTGCATAAAGGTGTTTATAGTAGCCTTGAATGATCTTTCATATTTCTGTGGTATCGGTTGTAATATCTTCTGCTTTGTTTCTAATTGAAGTTCTTTAGATCTTATCTCTTCTTTTCTTGGTTAATTTAACTAATGGTCTATGGATTTTGTCTATCTTTTCAAATAACCAGATTTTTGTTTTATCTTCTTTGTTTTCTTTCAATTTCATTTAGTTCTGCTCTCATCTTTGTTATTTCTTTTCTTCTGTTGGGTTTGGTTTGGTTTGTTCTTGTTTCTCTAGTTCCTTGAGGTGTAGCCTTGATTGTCCACTTGTGCTCTTTCAGACTTTTTAATGTAGGAATTTAATGCTGTAAACGTTCCTCTTATCATTGCTTTTGCTGTATCCCAGAGGTTTTGATAGATTGTGCCACTATTACCATTCAGTTCAAATAATTTTTAAATTTCCATCTTGATTTAATTGTTGACCCAAAGATCATTCAGGAGCAGATTATTTAATTTCCATGTATTTGTATAGTTTTGAGTATTCCTTTTGGAGTTAATTTCCAATTTTATTCCACTATACTCTGAAAGAGTACAAAAAATAATTTTGATTTTCTTAAATTTATTGAGACTTGTTTTTGTGGCCTACCATATGGTTTATCTTGGAGAATGTTCCATGTACTGATGAATAGAATGTATATTCTGCAGTTGTTAAGTAAAATTTTCTGTAAATATCTGTTAAGTCCGTTTATTCTAAGGTGTAGTTTAAGTCCATTGTTTCTTTGTTGACTTTTTGTCTTGATGACCTGGCTAGTGCTGTCAGTGGAGTACTGAAAACACCCCCTACTATCATTTTGCTATCTCATTTCTTAGGCCTAGTAGTAATAGTTTTATAAACTTGGGAGCTTCAGTATTAGGTGCATATATATTTAAGATTGTAATATTTTCCTGTTGGACTAATCCTTTTATCAGTATATAATGTCACTCTTTGTCTTTTTTTAACAGTTGTTGCTTTAAAGTCTGTTTTGTCTGATATAAAAATAGCTATTCCTGCTCACTTTGATATTTATTCGCATGGAATGTCTTTTTTCCACCCCTTTACCTTAAGTTTATGTGAGTCAATATGTATTAGGTGAGTCTCTTGAAGACAGCAGATACTTGGTTGGTAAATTTTTACTTACTATGCCATTCTGTATATTTTAAGCAGAGCATTTGGGCGACTTACATTGAATGTTAGTATTAAGATGTGAAGTACTGTTCTATTCATCGTGCTATTTGTTGCCTGAATGCCTCGCTTCTTTTTTCATTTTGTTACTGTTTTATAGGTCCTTGAGATTTATGCTTTAAGGAGGTTCTATTTTCGTGTAGTTCAACGTTTTGTTTCAGAATTTAGAACTCCTTTTAGCATTTCTTATAGTGCTGGCTTGGTAGTAGCAAATTCTCTCAGCATTTGTTTGTCTGAAAAAGACTTTATCTCTTTTTCATTTATGAGGCTTAGTTTCACTTGATACAAAATTCTTGGCTGATAATTATTTTGTTTAAGGAGGCTAAAGATAGAACACCAATCCCTTTTGGCTTGCAGGGTTTCTGCTGAGAAGTCTGCTATTAATCTGATAGGTTTTCCTTTTTAGGTTACCTTTTGCTTTTGCTTCACAGCTCTTAAGATTATTTCCTTCATCTTGACTTTAGATAATCTGATGACTATGTGCCTTATCTTTTTAGAATAAGTTTCCCAGATGATGTTCGAGCTTCTTGTATTTGGATGTCAGATATAGATCAAAACAAGGGAAATTTTTCTCAATTATTCCCTCAAATAAGCTTTTCCAAACTTTTAGATTTCTCTTCTTCCTTGGGAACACCAATTATTCTTATGTTTGGTCATCTAACATAATCCCAAATTTTTTGGAGGCTTTGTTTACTTTTTAAATTTTTTTCTTTGTCTTTGTTGGATTGGGTTAATTCGAAAGCCTTGTCTTTGAGCTGTGAAGCTCTTTCTTCTACTTGTTTGATTCTATTGTTGAAACTTTCCAGTGTGTTTTGCATTTCTCTAAGTGCATCTTTCATTTCCAGAGTTCGTGATTGTCTTTTCTTTATGCTATCTATTTCTCTGGAGACTTTTTCATGCCCATTTTTATCGTCTTTTAAATTTCTTTAAGTTTGTTTTCACTTTCCTCTGGTGCCTCCTTTAGCAGCTTAATAATTAATCTTCTGAATTATTTTTCTGGCAATTCAGAGATTTCTTCTTTTTTGGATCCATTGCTGGAGAGCTAGTGTGATCTTTTGGGGGTGTTATAGGGCCTTGTTTTGTCATATTACCAGAATTACTTTTTCTGGTTCCTTCTCATTTGGGTAGACTGTTTCATTGGAAAGACCTGGAACTAAAGGGCTACAGTTCAGATTCTTTTTTCCCGTGGGGTGTTCCCTTGATGTAGTGCCCTCCCCCTTCCTCTAAAGTTGGGACTTCCTGAGAGTCAGATGCAGTGATTGTTATTGCTCTCCTGGGTCTAGCCACTCAGCATGGCTACCGGGTTCCTGGCTGGTGCTGGGGAATGTCTGCAAAGGGTCCTGTGATGTAATCCATCTTCTGGTCTCCCAGTCATGAATACCAGCATCTGCTCTGGTGAAGGTGGCATGGGAGTGAAGTGGACTCTGTGGGAGTCCTTGGTTGTAGTTTTGTTTAGTGCATAGGTTTTCTTGGATGCTGGTTAACAGTGAAGTTGTCACATGGATAGACTCAGGACCTATGGTTAGCCAGAGTGCTGCAGGCGGTGGAATTAGCCATTATTTTCTCCTTTTTTGGAGGAGGGTTGTTCTGTTATGAGCTGCTGTAATGGCTGGAGTTGGTTGGCCTTCAATGGGGATGTGGTGCTTTCAAGAGAGTGCCAGCTGCAGTAGTAATATAAGGGCGGGGGGGATAAAAATCTTGTCCTCTGTTGACTAGGATGAGTACTAGGCTTTCTCAGGCAATGGGCGGAGCCATAGAGCTCCCAAGAGCTTTTGTCCTTTGCTTTGGAGTTTTTCAGCTGTCTCATGGTGTTTGCAGCAACAAGCCACTTCTTTCAAAGGCCCTGTGATTTCTTTTGGTTCTCCTGGCATGTTCCTGTGGTGGTTGTTGGAGCAAAAGTTCACACTGTGAGTCTCCAGGCATGGTTTTATCCATCCAAGCAGGAGCTGCACCTTAGTCACTTCTCCCAGCCACCATTTTTCCTCTGCTAAATAGTTTACATACACCATCTTATTCAGTTCTGATAAGACCCTAAAATGTAGGTATTGTTTGGCTCACCTTAAAGATGATGGCACTGAAGCTTCAAACAGAGATTCAGTATCATACATTCAATAAATTCCAGAATTAGAATGAAAACTTGGATCTGTCTGAATAGAAACTTGTATTTATAAACCTTACACTATGGGTATAATTTGGCTGAGTGTCATAGATTTCTTAACCTCAAATCAGGCATAAGTTAGATAAAGATTCTTTAAAGTAATTGCAGGAAGAATTCAAAATAAAGGATTATTTAAATAATTGTAGGAAGAATTCAACATAAAATAAATACATGTTGTACCATGTCACTCTAAGTGAGAAATAGATTAATTCTGTTACAGTTAGGATGTCTTTAACTGGAAGTAATGAAACATCTGCCTAAAAATGTCTTTACAAATAAGGACATCTACTTTTTTGATTTCTCATATAAAATCATTTAGGATTTGTCTTTCTGTGTCTAGCTTATTTCACTTAGCATAATATCCTCTAGATTTATCCACATTGTTGCAAATGACAAAACTTCTATCTTTTTAAAGGCTGAATAGTATTTCATTATAGAGAGTAAAATGGATGGTTACCAGAGGCTGGAAGTGGGGTAGGTGGGGAAAGGGGAGATGTTAGTCAAAGTGTACAAAGCTTCAGTTAGACAGAAGTAATAAGTTCTAGAGATCTATTACACAATGTGGTGACAATAGTTAACAATAATGTGTTATTGTTATTACAGGCATGAGCCGGGCGTGGTGGCTCATGCCTGTAATTCCAGCACTTTGGGAGGCCAAGGCAGGTGGATCATGAGGTCAGGAGATCGAGACCATCCCGGCTAACACAGTGAAATGCCATCTCTTCTAAAAAATACAAAAAATTAACCAGGCGTGGTGGCATGCATTTGTAGTCCCAGCTACTCAGGAGGCTGAGGCAGGAGAATCGCTTGAACCCGGGAAGCAGAGGTTGCAGTGAGCTGAGATCGCGCCACTGCACTCCAGCTTGGGTGCCACAGAGTGAGACTCCGTCTCAAAAATAAAAAAAAGCAAATTTTGCACCAATTGACCATTTTGTTAACAATCATGATTATAAATTCAAGTAAAGATAACTAAAATAATCAAGATAGGCCCCTAAATTTTTAATGCTTCCAGAATATGAAATAACTTACATGGGAAGACTGTAGAATGTCCGTCTGTGGGGATCTGCTACACTAGGAACAGTTATACCAATCTGTAAATAAATAATTATACTTTGAGTATGCTCAGGGATTCTTCCAGAAAGTAAGAGAGAGGCTAGGTAACCTCACAAAGTCCCTTAGTATGAAATCTGATGTTTCACCATAAGTAGAATGATGAGTTTCTTTTGCTTCTTACAAAAAACTGACCACCAACTGATGAATCAAGCAGTTCATCTCCAGGTTTCCTTAACTAAGGTTGAACTCATAAGTCAAGGGCAAGTCTAGGACAAGGTTTCACATGCAAGTCATTAGACACTGGGAAAGGCTCTTGCTGCAGTGGGTAATGGGTCACCAGCCAAAACATTAATGACATCTACTACCTTGGTCTTATGAGAGGGTACAAAATCTATAAATGTACATTAATTAATCTACTCAGTCAACAAATATTTATGGGGCATAAAGCAAATGCTATGAAAATCATGAGAGAAAAATAAGACACGGCCTCTACTTTTGAAGTACCTATAAACCACATTTGCTCATGAAAAATAATCAACAAATTTTGACTTGAACTGGAAAGGTCAATAAATATGCATAGAATAAATAAACATAATAATTAAAATAACAAAAGTTATGGTGGCTTCATGACCAGAGAAAGATACAAGTTGAAATGTAAGGAGATAAGTTCATGATTTTCATCCTAGAGGTTATATAGAGCTGAGAAATCCAAATGAGAAAGAAAGAAATTCTAGGCATAGGAGTTAGCATGAGTAAAATATAGAGCAAGGTTTAGGAGAAGTATGTTTGAGTGAAAACTGGAAGTGTCTATTTTTGTGAGGTTTAAATGGTTTGTGCTTGGAAATAGTGGGAAATTAATGTGAAAGCAAAATTATAGTAAAACTCAGATTGCAAAGGGCCTTGATTTCAGGAATTATTCATAAGCAATGGGTACCAAGATAAATTTTTGAGTGGAGTAGTGTTGTTTTAAAAGGATTAAACTATCATAGGCAAATATGATTATTTGAACTATTTACAGTTTAATAGCATGAAATATATTAGATTTTTACATACTTCTAAGGAATATGATAAGAAGATTAGCTTTTTTTGAATCTTTAAAAGTAGGGAGAGATGCCAGGCACAGTGGCTCACACCTGTAATCCCAGCAATTTGGGAGGCTGAGCAGGTGGATCACTTGAGGTCAGGAGTTCCAGACCAGCCTGGCCAACATGGTGAAACCACGTCTCTACTAAAAATACAAAATATTAGCCAGGGATAGTGGTGCATGCTTGTAATTCCAGCTACTTCGGATGCTGAGGCAGGAGAATCTTTGAACTCGGGAGGCAGAGCTTGTAGTGAGCCAAGATCGCACCATTGCACTACAGTCTGGGTAACAAGAGCAAAAAAAAAAGTAGGGAGAGAAAATATAAACAACATAATTGTTAAAAATAAAATGTGACTAGTATAAAAATCAGGGGAACGTTAGGATAAATGCAGTCAATGTAGATGAACACCTAACCTCAGTACCTCTCCTATAACACTTTCTAAACTGAAACCCCATTTGCATTTAGTGAATGCTCATTGTTGAACAAGTTTTTTCCGCATACTTTTCTTTCTTTGACAACCTCCAGTCAATCCAAAAGCAAATCCTGGAGAAACTGCTATATATCTTTCTAGGTTTAATGTTTACAAAGGTATTTTAAATGAGGATTTAAAAAATGTAAAACTGAATACTCTTTCCTTTTAGATCATCCCCTAATGCAAGCCTAGTATGCATTTTAAATTCAGAATTTCAATACAATATTTTCTATCAACACAATTTGCTAATGTGTTTGTGAAAGATTGGGTCAGCATCTCTGAACTTCGTTATAAATTAGAAAAGGATCTAAAACAGTAATTTGGGTGTTATTACATGAATGAACTATGCAATTTTAACATTATTCCTCCTATCAGCAGACAATTAACACTCTATCTAATTGCACTGTTCAATCAGGATGGCACTGGAATGGAATGGCAATGGAATGAAAGTGTGGATAAAGAGAACTGCACTTTCTGTTAAAGACTTAAGCAGTACTTCTGCAATTACAACTATTTGATAATAATCTTATGTGATAAGAGACTGCTTACTCAAAAGTCAAAAGAGATTGGTTTCTGGTTAACAATGTATATTAGTCCAGTCTCATAGCTAATAAAGACATACCCAAGACTGGGTAATTTATAAAGGAAAAGTGTTTAATTGACTCACAGTTCAGCATGACTGGGAAGTCCTCAGGAATCTTGCAATCATGGCAGGATGTGAAGGGGAAGCAAGGTACCTTCTTCACCAGGCAGCAGGAATGCAGGGCACCAAGTCCCAAGTTTGCACACAGCGGAAGGGCCCTGGGCCCAGCCCAGAAAACCATTTTTCCCTCTTAGGCCTCTGGGCCTGTAATGGGAGGGACTGACCCAAAGACATTTTTCCCATTGACTTGGTGATTAACATTAGGCTCCTCATTACTTAAGCAAGTTTCTGCAGCAGGCTTCCATTTCTCCCCATAAATGGGTTTTTCTTTTCTATCACATCGTCAGGCTGCAAATTTTCTAAACTTTTATGATTTGCTTCCTCTTGAATGCTTTGCTGCTTAGAAATTTCTCTGCCAGACACCCTAAATCATCTCTCTCTAGTTCAAAGTTCCACAAATCTCCAGGGCAGGGGCAAAATACCACCAGTCTCTTTGCATAGCAAGAGTGACCTTTACTCCAGTTCCCACCAAGTTCCTCATCTCCATCTGTATTAGTCAGGGTTCTCTAGAGGGACAGAACTAATAGGATAGATGTATATACAAAGTGGAGTTTATTAAGGAATATTGACTCACACAGTCACAAGATGAAGTCCCACAGTAGTCCGTCCGCAAGCTGAGGAGCAAGGAAGCCAGTCCAAGTCCCCAAACCTCAAAATTAGGGAAGCCAACAGTGTAGCCTTCAGTCTGTGGTTGAAGGTCCAAGAGTACAAAAGCTGAAGAACTTGGTGTCCGATGTTCAAGGGCAGAGAGCATCCAGCATGCAAAAAATATGTAGTCCCAAAGACTAAGCCAGTCTACTCTTTCCATGTTCCTCTGTCTGCTTTTATCCTAGCCATGCTGGCAGCTGATTAGATGGTGCCCACCCAGATTGAGGGTGGGTGTGCATCTCCCAGTTCACTGACTCAAATGTTAATCTCCTTTGGCAACACCCTCACAGACACACACAGGAACAATACTTTGCATCCTTCAATCCAATCAAGTTGACACTCAGTATTAACCATCACACCATCTGAGATCACCTCAGCCTGGACTTTATTGTCGTATATCATATATCACTGTCAGTATTTTGGTAAAAGCAATTCAACAAGTCTCTAGGAAGTTTCAAACTTTCCCACATTTAATCTTCTTCTGAGCCCTCCAAACAGTTCCAACCTCTGCCTGTTACCCAGTTCCTAAGTTGCTTCCACATTTTTGGGTATCTTTACAGCAGCAACCCACTCTCTCCTGGTACCAATTTACTGTATGAGTCCATTCTCATAATGCTAATAAAGACATACCCAAGACGGGGTAATTTATAAGAGAACTAGGTTTAATTGACTAACAGTTCTGCAGGGATGGAGAGGCCTCAGGAAACTTACAATCATGGTGGAGGGGGAAGCAAACATGTCCTTCCTCACTTGGTGGCAGCAAGGAGAAGTGCCAAGCAAAATGGGAAAATCCCCTTATAAAACCATCAGATCTTGCGAGAACTCACTATCATGAGAACATCATGGAGGTAACCGCCCCCATGATTCAATTACCTCCCACTGGGTCCCTCCCATGACACACGGGGACTGTGGCAACTAAATTCAATATGAGATTTGGGTGGGGATACAGCCAAACTAAGTCACAATGCAACTGAGTTTAACAAAAAGGTTACTGAAGACCGATGATACACTTGTACTGGATTAGGAACTGTGTACACTAAAATAAAACAACACCTGACTTCAAGTATCATGCAACATAATACTTTTTGTCAGGTTACAGAAATGCAATGTGTGTTACTCAGGGCAAAGCAGTAACACCAGTGATACTGGCATTTATAGAAATTGTATTTCATCTCTAGAAAGTCAGGAAAGGCCTCCATGAGAAAATGACATTTAAACTGAGGTTGAAAACAATTAGTCTTTGGGATGAAAAATCATGCCAAGAAAAAAATTAAAGGGTCCAAAAACAGCACAGAACATTTCACTAGAGATCATGAATAAACTCATTTCCCTGGTGGTGATCTTTCTACTCCAGCAATATTGGTATGCAGATGGCATCAGGAATTATATCTCCAGCCCAGATTTTAACTTTGAACTCTAGCTTCATAATAAACTTCCTACTTAACATCTCCGTTATGATGTCAAATATACATCTCAAACTTAACCAGAAACTAACTAGACTCCTAATTCCCTGGCATTGCTAATCACAATAAATGCCGACTTCATTCACCCCAATTGCTCAGTAGGAAGAAAAATGGAGGAATTATTGACTCCACTTTATCTCATATTGCATATCTAGTCCATTCTGTTGGTTCCATCTTCAAAATATATTTTACATTTACAACATTTTGCCACCCCCACTACAGCAGTTTCACACCAAACATTCAGCTGTCTTCTAAACAATGGTAGTAGTCCTCTACAAGTCCTCCTGATGTCATTCTGTTCTCCATAATATTCAGAAGAATCCTTTAAAAGTGGAAATCATATCGCAGTAGTCTTCTGTTCAAAACCCTACAAAGATTCCTATCTTTCTCTGGACAAAAGCCGAGAACTTTCTTCCCCTATATGTTCACTTGGTCTGCCCCTTCATTTTGGTCTCTGCTCGAATAGTTATCTTCCCTGAGATGCCTCACACTAACTCACAATCAAAAGTACCATATTCTATGATTTCCTACATTATTATTCTAATTTTTGCCAAACCATTTCTAGGTTCCTTGAAGATAGGACATTTGGTTCATTTTGTTGACCATTCTTTCCCTGGTACCACCCATTTAGCCTAGTGTTCCATTATTGGAGCACTAAGCATGTGAGAGTTATTTATATCCTACAGCTCAAGGTCATTGCCAAGGTCTGATTGCAAAAATTCAAAAAATTGCACCTCAGGCACAAATAGGTTAAAATAGTTCCTTCTGCATAATAAGTACTCAATAAATACCTTTTCTTGTCAATGAACAAATAAGCATAAATGGGTTAAAATAGTTCCTGCTGGATAATAGGTAATACCTTTTCTTGTCAATGAACAAATGAATGTTATACCTGATATGTCAACACACAGATGAAATGAGCTAGAAACAGTTTCAGTTGGTCCCTAATTACACGTCAGGAGAGTAAACAGTTTCCAAAGGTATTATCTCCAGTAGCTTCCTAGTTAATTAGCTAATTGATTAATCAATGCCTTCATTCCATTCTTCAACAAATATTTATAGAGCTTTACTATATGCTTGACACAGATAGGTGCTAGTATTTCAAATATCCCAATGAAGGAAACACATAATCCTTACTCTCTTAGAGCATAAGTATAATAGGAAGAGGGGAAAGTAAACAGACAACTGCAATATTATTTAAAAATAAGTCCTGCAACAGGGGAACGTCCTGAGAGCCTTAGAGAATGATCACCTTAAGGAAGCCAGAAAATCATGGAGGACTTAGAGAAGAGGCCTGAGTGCTGCTTGTCCTTCTTGGGAGACTTGGCTGAGATTTTTCCTCAACCCTCTTTGATTAGGGAAGTTGACGTTTCAAAGACGTCTCTTGAATGTGGGTTGGGACTAGGCTGATCCTTCTCGTGATTGGGGAATGATTCAAACCAGAGATAATTGAAAAGATGTACAAAAAAAGGACAAGATGCCAAAACTGTGAGTGAAAAGTGAGATAGAGAAGAACATGAAAGCAAATTAGGCAGCTGCAATGATCATAATTGGCACCTGTCACACAGGATTTATTAAGAGAATCCCCAAACTGTGAATTCGTTCTTTATTTCAGTCATTATTTTTATAGTGTGCATCATTTAATTACATACTTCTGTGAAAAAGTCATCATTACAGGCAACCTTTAGTTATAAAATATATGTAGATGAATTTCTTAACTGAAAGAAAAGGGAATGCCTCCTTTTAAACACTCTTCCAGCAGAATCAAATTCTTTTTTTTCCCTCTCCCTTTCTGTAGGCAATACACTCCAAGATCCTTAACAATATCATTCCTTGTATGGTTGAATAAAAAACGATGCTGACTTGATTGTTCTGGCTTCCTGCTTTCGCATTTATGTGTAATCTTTTAAAAACTAACTTCTTCTGACAGCTCTGCTCACAGGCATAAAAACCTAAATAAACGAAGGGGATTCAGAAACTTACGAACATAGAAAGCTTTAATATTTCACAAAAAGCCTGGAAATTTAGCTGCATAATTCTATGTGCAATGAAATAGCCTGATTCTAGTTGGTGCTGAATAGAGAATAAGGAAAAACCTTTACCGTGGATATCCAGTGATCCCAGTATAACACTAAGGGTTATGATGTTAGCCTGCTCCTTTAATGCTCTGTGTCTGTGACCTTCAGCCTCTGCTCAAAAACTAAATTGTGAATGCTGACTTACTGCTTAAGATTTTGCAAGAAACTCCTATTGACTGTGAAGACCTCTGCAATAAAGCAGAATTGGCGTTGGGCTAGAATAACCTGGAAGCTTCTCATATCTAATGCCTTCATTAAAATGACTCAAAGACTAGGCCTAGCTAAGATTTCCTACTGGGCAAAAAATTGCTACTTTTCTGTGTGGTTGGGCTTCTCAGAGCATGGCAGTTGGGTTCTGAGAGGGAGCAGCTGGTCTCTGAACAACGTCCCCAGATTAATAGGTGGAAGCCACTTAGCCTTTTCTGATCTAGCCTCAAAAGTCACATAACATCCTTTGTACTGTACTCTTGGTCAGACAGCAACAAGACCCTGTCCAGATCCCAGATGATTAGACATGTGACTCCCCCTCTTGATGGAGGTAATGTCAAGGTCATATTGCAGAAGAGCATGTGGGATGCAAGAAGTTGCAGCCATCTTTGGAAAATATGATCTGCCACTTGTACATATTTTCTTTCCTGTCCCAACTATTTCTCGTGGCCCCTGTAGTTACTCCACTAACGTATTCTTTGTAAAAAAAACATCTCCCAAGTTTCCCCCAGTCTCTCTTTCTCTCCTCCTCCTAATGACTTTTCACCTTCTCAGTATTTCATTGTGTATTATCAATTTAGCCTCTTATCTTAAGTCACTCTTGGTTTCATCTAGTTTTTAGAGTCATAGATCCTTTTCTCCATTTTATTTCAATTTACAGCATCAAAAAATCAAAGAATCTAGAGTAGCAAACATTACCATATTCAGTGCTGAGAAGGGAGGGAAAGAAGAAGCTGAGTAATCAGATTAAACCCTCTTTGGCATATGGGAAAGTGGAAAAATTTCCATGGAAGCCAAGATGTCGTTGTTAGCATCAACTCCCCACTCAACAATATCCCCTTTCTCCTGCCCAAGACAAGGCTTCATCACATTGTAGTAAAGCACTGGATCATCTCTCTCTCCTTACTCACCCCTTACTCTCTGTGATAAAGTTACTTTTTATTACCACCCTGCAACGCTAGAAGCAAATGTCTGGGTGTAATCTCCAGCTAAGTACTCAACCTGGCTTTCCTCCAAACAGGACTGCCCCGTTGCTTACCTGGGATTTTCATTCAAGTGGCAATTGAGTTAATTGCAGCTTCCTAAGTCCATCTCAGGTCTAAACTTTAAGAATGGATTCTATTAACAGAACGCTGATTACACCACCTACTTTTATTAAGACCTGATAACCTTCAACAACAATAAGAGTTGGAGGACCTCCTAGTGCTATTAATGTAGTCAGTGCTTATTTACTGTTGACTGAAAAGCGTCTAGACAGCTTTGACTGAGCTGTTTATGAGCCCCCAAGTTTCCCTCTCCTGCCGCTCAGCAGATGGCCTGTTGAAACAGTGCATGTGCCCTTGGACACTGTAGTAAGAGATTTACTACCCAAGTTCCACTGACTACCCTGCCATATATTCACTCTAATGTCTACTTTTTTGCCACTGATTCCAATAATAACTTTTGAGCAGGTACTTTCTTCGTATACAAATATGGATATTTCTCTATACCTGAAACTATCCATTTTTACACTATTAATGTGTCATTCCCTAAGCCCCATTAAAGGCCTTATATCTAGAATTTGGCACAGTACTTTTGGAAAATATACCAGAATTTTTGTAGGAATTAACATGTTCTGGTGACTAAGCCACATTTGTTTTGAGTCCTACAACAAAGCTAAATCTCTAGGGTTGGCATCGGCCTGTAAATCTGAGTGAAACTCTAAAATCCATCCAAGCAAACCAGACTTCCCTTTCTGTGTGCAAAAATGACTTCAGTATGTCAAGGAATCCTGCAGTTGCCTGAATGCAGGAAGGACTAAATTAATTTTCGGCTTGTTACATTAGAGGGAAATATTTTAGTCTTATTCGATTTAGTTAACTTACACAAGCGTTGCATAGATTTGACCCTTCTGATAGTACATCCCAACCACAGCACTGCATTTTCTTAGAACTGACAATTTTCTGGCCTGAAATCATTTTCCCAGTGTCTCTTTAAATCAGCATACACATTTTAGTGGCCATCACGGATCAAGTTTAAATAATCTTTTTCCCTTTGCATCATTGTTCCCATATACAGGCGATCATATGAAAATATGCTTATCTGATTCCAGATAAATCCTTTCAAATATATGTCTCTCAAAATAACTCTTTCGAGTCAGAGCCCTATATAGCTTTGTACCAAGAATGCTATACTCAAGATATGTATTTGAACACATCTAATTTATAGAAATTTAATTTATTATTCACATGGTTCAAAAACATTAGACAAGATCCAAATACAGAATGCACATTTTCTTTTGTTTTGTATCCATTTTCTCCACAGCCTGCAGTTTCCCTCCAGCTATACTCAAAGACACTGGGCAAATCTCATTCATCACTACCACTCTGCACTCTGTCTGGATCATTCTTTTTCTCTTTCCCACTTATCTCACACTCCAAAGGTACAACTGCCACAGAGAGATGATCCTGTAATCTGCTCTCCCAAGCTCAAACCTACCATCATTTCCACTTAAATATCCTACCTGGGCCTAAAGTGCAGCATATCCAAAATGTAACCTATTATTTTCTGACTTAAACCTTCTCATAGCTCTCTGTTCCCTGGGAAAACATCACTATCCTCAGTTCGAAAAACTTACTCTTGTTAGAAAATCTTTTCTGTTACACTCCTCAGCTTGACCCAGGAGGCTCTGCTATGTAGAAACCTTTACAGCCCCTGTCATAGTACCTACCACATTGTATTTTTGTGATTATTTAGATTGTCTTGTCCACTAGTGTAAGCTGAGGATCAGGGATTGTTTCTTTAAGAGCTTATCACAGAACATTTTTTTTAAAAAAGTAAATTAAAAATAGATAAGTAAAGTAATTCTGTTCATTAGAAAATATGGGAATTCTTCCCATCTACACACCAACTGCTGCTATAAATACGTATATAAACAAAGGAGCAAATAAAAATTAAACATTTAAGACTATTGGTAGCCTAGAGCTCGGCCAAGAAAAAAGCATTACCAGAAGCCAGAAATACAGAGGAAACCAATAATGGAAATAGACATGATGCTATGTACCCATGGGGTACCTGGATTTGATACATGCTTTGATGTTTTAATACCGGAGCAGAGATAAGCATTGAAGCTTCAAGTCCAGTATGAGGCAGGGAACTATAACTCATTCATGCAGGAGAACTGGAAGGTACTGCCATAAATAGAAAACAGTATTTATAAAATATCTTAAGCCTGGGCCTAAATAATTATCAAGAAATTGAATCCAAATTTGAATTTACCCCAAAGTATGCAAATCCCAAATAAATAAACTAATATAAAACTTTTTTGGAACCCCAAAGGCTCCTCTTAGGAGCATGTTTCCACAATAAGGCATGAAACAGAAGAAAACTCTGGAGATTAATTCACAAACAGAAATTGCACAGCACATTAGGAAATTCAACAACAAGGAAAACAGTCCACAGATCTAAAAAGTACAGCACATTTAATTTCTGATGTACTAGAGTAGAAGAAAGGTATTTTAAAAGAAGAATATTTATGGTAGAATAAAAATCAATCTTAAAATTCTAAAAATAGGATTATACATTTTTATCTAAGTAAAAAGCAAAAGATGGCTTAAAGAGTAAACTAGAATAGTGGAAAACAAAATTAGTGTTTAGGGAGATTAATATAAATATAACACAAAAGGAAAAGAGATGAAATATAGAAAAAGAACTTAGTAAACATGGATTATTGACTGTGATCCTCCAGGAAGTGAGAACAGAAAAAATTTAAAAATTCAGTCGAAGAAGTACTTCCAAAACAAAACAAGAAAGCAAGAATTTTCTGGCATTAATTAACATATACACATACAGTCAAACAAAATCAAACTATGATTTTATATCAAGACACATAGCATTGAAATTACAGAAGAGCATAAAAAAGATAATCTCATGGACTACCAGAAAAAAAAATGAGAACAGTTATACTGACATTAGGGCTTTTTTCTAATAAGCAATTGAAGATGGCTGAAGACTTTGAAATAGTATCTTAAAGTGCTGAAGGAAAGCAACTGTCAGGTTAATAATCTATACCCACCTAGATACAATTTCAGTCCAAAAAAATGTTAGTTTACCATCTGAAAACACTCACAGAAAAGACAAGCTTTGCAAGAGAAAAAAAATCTGGGAGAAAGTGCTGCATCTGGCAGCAATAAGGAGGAAAGACAGCAGTACAAAGGGTAGTAGATGTCATTTAACTATTAACATCAATGTGTGATGACTTTAAATATCACAAAATATAATGTTGAATACAATTATAACAATACTTCTCTATGAAAAATGGAAGATGCAAGGGGTTGTGTATGTAAATATAAAAGTTTAACAAAATGTGGTTTTCGGTAACTTTTACTAGATACAAGTAGTTCCATAAACATCTTCACAATGACATCTATCAACAGAGAACTTTGCAACATACATTACTATGAAAGGGTTTAAGCTGCTAAAGCTTACCTTTTTATATGACTTTAAACAGTTTTGTTTTCTTTATCCATATTATTTTTGAGACTATTAGGGATATAAGGCTTTCCTAATTGATAACATACAGACATATCCAAACTACAGTCATGCATCACTTCACAACAGGGATGCATTCTGAGAAATGTTAGGTGATTTAGTCATTGTGCAAACATAATGAAGTGTACTTACAAACCTAGATGGCATAGCCTACTGCACACTTGGGCTTATCAGGTATAGCCCATTGTTTCTATGCTGCAAACCTGTAAAGCATGTGACTGTACTGAATACTGTAGGCAGTTGTAACACAATGGTATTTGTGTCTATAAACATAAAAATAATTTAAAAGATATGGTAAAAATACAGTATAAAAGCAATAAATGGCACACCTCTAAAGGGCACTTACTACGAATGGAACTTGCAGAACTGGAAGTTGCTCTAGGTACGTCAGTGAGTGAGTGAGTGGTGGGTGAATGTGAAAGCCTAGGGCATTGCTGTACACTCCTGTAGTCTTTATAAACACTGTAAACTTTGACTACACTAAATTTGTTAAAGCACTATTTTTCTTTCTTCAATAATGAACTGACCTTAGATTAATGTAACTTTTTTTTTTGAGATGGGTTCTCCCTCTGTCATCCAGGCTACAGTGCAGTGGGATCATGGCTCACTGCAGCCTCTTCCTCCCAGGCTGAAGCAATCCTCCCATCTCATCCTCCCTTGTAGCTGAGACTACAAGCTATGTACCATCATGCCCAGTGAATTGTTTTACTTTTTTGTAAAGACAGGATCTCACCATGTTGCTTAGGCTGGTTGTGAACTCCTGGACTCAGGAGATCCTCCCAGCTCGGCCTTCCAAAGTGTTGAGATTACAGGTATGAGCTACTGTGCCCAGTCTACTTTATCATGTTATAAACTTTTTAATTTTAAAAATTTTCTTATTTTTTACTATTTTGCTATAACACAACTTAAAACACACAGAGCTGTACAAAATAGTCTTTATGTCTTTATTCTACAAGCATTTTTCTATTTTTAACTTTTAAAAGTTTTTGACGTTTTAAACTTTCTTGTTAAAAACTAAGACACAAACACGCACATTAGCCTAGGCCTACACAGGGTCAGGATCAACCATATCACTGTCTTCCACCTCCACGTCTTGTGCCACTGGAAGGTCTTAAGGGGCAGTAACATGTATGGAGCTGTCATCTCCTAAAATAACAATGCCTTCTTCTGAAATACCTCCTGAAGGACCTGCCTGAGGTTGTTTTACTGTTAACTTTTCCTTTTAATAAGTAGAAGAAACACACTCTAAAACAATGATAAAAGTATGTATAGTATTATAAATACATAAGCTAGTAATATGGTTGTTTAGTATCATTATCAAGTATTATGTACTGTTCTATGTGCTATATTTTTGTATGACTGGGAATGCAGTAGGTTTTTTACACCACCATCACCACAAACACATGAGTAATGTGTTGCACTACACTTTATGATGACTACAGGATCACCAAGCAATGGAAGTTTTTAGGCTCTATTAAAATTTTATGGGACCACAATTGCACATGCAGTCTATTATTGACCAAAACATCATTATGTGGTGTGTGACTGTATTTACAATTAAAACATTTCAATATGAGTTTTCCGTTTGTTCCTGAGACCAAAATTTTTATTGTATAAGGAAAGAAAAGTATTACATGTACAAAACATCAAAAACTAAAATAAACAGTATAATTCATGAGTGTCATTACTTCTAGAGGAAACTTTAAAAATCGACATTTATAATAGGAAATTCAGAAATTAATTTTTAAATGCAGGGCTCCAACCCAACAAGAGTTAAACATGAATTGGAAGCTAGCCAACTTCACCTAGAACACAGTTCAGCTTTGAGTCAACTGGGTGGACTAGATAAGCACAAGTCCTGAGATTAGATTATGGTGGTTCCAGATTGCTAATGCCCACAATAACTGACAGAAGCAAAGGAAAATCCTGCCTGGAGAACAATAACATAAGATTAGAGTGAAATCGTTTATACAAATTATTTTTTAAAGTTCAACATAAAATGAAACCTAATGAGGCACAGGAGGAAATAAGGCAAAATGAAAGTGAACAAACAATAGCCAATAGAAAAAGACTCAGAGAAGTTAAAGAACAACACCAACACACACACACACACACTCAGCAACTCAGCTAGCTATGTTTGTATTTTTAAAATCTATTAATGTAATTAAATGTATCAGCAGATATAAAAGCAATACCCATGTTTATCTCAATAATAGAAAAGAGAGATGCAATAAAATGTGATACAAAATTCAATACAATTCATGGTTTTTAAATAAAATAATTGCAAATAAGAAATAGAAGGAAACACTATTAATGTAGAATACCTATTGAAAAGTAACAAGCATAATGTTTACTGGGAAAAGTGTGAATTACCTTTAAATAAGAATAACAAAGAAGATGACTGCATTCAGTTTTAATTTTTAAATCTGCCTGTGACTGTATCTCAAAATAGTTTAGAAAGTTGAGACTTAAGACACATATTATCCAATTTTAATATATAATATATGGACTTCAGTTGGATTTGGATTTGATCAAGGAATCTGTGTGTGTGTGTGTGCATGCATCGGTGTAAGTGTGTGTGTATGTAAGACAGATAAACAATCAGGGACTTCTAAATTGACTGAATATTTGACAACATTAAATCATTTCTATAATTTTATGTGTGTTAAGGATATGATAGCTTTTATTTTAAAAATGCTCATATGTTGTAGTGATAACTTGTAAATTAAATTATATGATGTCTTGCATTCATTTCAAAATAATCTGAAGAAAGGGAGAAGTATGAAGGTGAACCAGATTGGCCATTAGTTGATAATTGGCAAATGTGGGAATATTTATAATTCATAAGTGGTCATTCTGCTACTTTTCTAAATGTGTATATATATATAGAATTGTTCCTAATTAAACATTAAACAAATTAGACCTAGACACATTATAGCAAAGCTATTGAATATATTTTATATATCTTTGAAAAAACTAGATAAGAGACAAATTATTTACAAAAAAATTAAAATCATACTGAGAGCAATATATATTATAAAATTTCAAGAATAGATACTAGAAATATAGAAATACATTTATTATGTATAAAATAGGGAAGGGGAGAAATGGCAGAAGGGGAAAAATTACTACAAAAGAAGGGGAGAAAAGGCAGGGAAGGGGAAGAGAGAAACAGCAGAGAAAATGTATGACAAATAAAAACACAAAATTAAATAGTAATGTAAGTCTAAATATATTTGTGTTCACAATGAATATAAAGGTACTAAATATATCCATCTAAAAACAGTAGTTGCACTCTGGATTTTAAAAAGTAGGTCACAAGTTATAAAGAAGAGGCACACCTAAATCATAAAACACTTGTAGTCTGAAAATAGAAGAATGGGAAAAGATATATGAAGCAAATGCTAGTCAAATAAATCTGGAGTGGCTGTTAATATGGGTGACTTTAATATTATGTTAAAATTAAAATTTACTCGAATTTTTTAAGAAAGCACTTTTAAGGATAAAAAGAGTACTTGTGTAATGTAAAAGGTCTCCATATATGACAGTTGTAAACTTCTATGCACTGATAAAAGAGCCTCAAAATGTATGATGTAAAAATTAATAGGTGACGCACAAATTAATATTAATAGAACTACAAGGAGAAACTAAGAATTTTCATAACGAAAAATTTTAACAGTTATTTCTCTATTGCAAGGGCAAGAAAGCAATATTTAGTAAAGATTTAGAAAATGTGAGTAACAAAGCTAACAAATTTGGTTTAGTGGACGTAAAAACACGGAAAGAGACTTTAAGAATGCTTTGACATTTTCAAAATCTGAACATCTGCTAGACTGCAATACAAGAAAATAGAATGCACTGCATTATCTCAAGACTAAATTAATTTTGAAGAATTGCTATTATACAGACCAGGTTCTTTGATCTTAACAAAATTAAGTTAGAAACCTTATTTAACAAAGAATAAACAAGCTTTGTAAAGTTGGAAATTTTAAAATACATATTTTTGGTAACCAGTAGATCAGAGATGAACATAATATAAATTAAAATACTTAGAATTGAATTTTGTAGAAAATGCTATATATCAATACTTGTGGAAAATAAAACAAAATCAACCAAAAAAAGAGAACAATAACTATAGAATCCCACTATTGTCACATACGATTGTGAAAGCCATGCCCAGCACACGGCTAACGGGCAGAGTAGACAAATGGGGTTGTAATCCAACCATATTCTGCTAGCAAAGTCTTGGCCCCACTGTGTTTTCTTGAGGAGATATGTCTTTTTAGATTTTTTGCAACAGCACTCTTTATGGGTGACTAGCCACTCTGATCAATAGTTACCAAATAGCAAGAAAGTAACTAGGAAAATCTATCAGACTAAAACTTAGAAGTCAGTGATAAAAAAATTAAAAATGTATAATCTACTGAGACTTAGAAAACAAATGCATACCCCTGAGCAAAGATGCTCATATTTGTGCCAGACAAATCCTAATTGATGCAATTGAGGACATGTCAATCTATGTATCTGGTATCCAAAGCTCATGTAAAACTGGGTAGCAGCAAAATCCAACTAAGATTGGTAGACTGTATTAATGTCAATATCCTAGTTGGGATGTGGTACTATAGTTTTGCAAGATGCTACCATTGAGGGAAACCAGGTAAAAAGATCTCTATATTATTTCCTACAAATGCACGTTATTATCTCCTACAAATGCATCTCTGTATTATTTCCTACAAATGCATGTCAATTTAAAATCATTTCAAAATAGAAAGTTTACTTAACAAAATCAAAGTGGAGAAAAAAGATTAAGTAAATTACAGAACAGGTGGTATTTAGCTGTGGCGAATATCCTGAAGGTGACATATGACTACCTGTAAACTAGAATCTTGGGGTGGTCAGATCAAGAATGTGAGCTCTAGAAGCCTGCAAATTTGGGTTTATCTGCCAAGCACTTAAGAACTTGTTTATTAGGTCTTGGTGTGTGTGTTTTCCTTTCAAGTGAAGGAAGTGGAAATCGGATCAATTCCACCTAAATCATGTCTGGGAGGAGAGTTTTCCTCAAGTGAATATATGTGATATTAACAAAGAGGAATTGGTGCTGCAAGGCAAGAAAAGCACCCGAGATCTTCTTTTTGTGGTGAAGCTCAGAAAAGGGATTTCTCCAAAATCTAATAATTAAAAAAAGGATATGAGGTGCCAATCTCTGCTTCATTCCAACATTGCTTAAGTGGGGATGCTCCTACAATGTATCATTGTAAGCGTCAGTCGTGTTTATATAAGGGAAGAAGAAGAAATCTTTGGGAAATGAACAGCATTACATTGAAAGGGACTTGGGCCAGGGGAGAATTAACCACATTTCAGCTTAGAGGCTGGAGGATGAACTCAACATTTCTATAAACTCTAGAATTCTGATTTGGTCACTATTCATTTTGGTCACACTAAATGGAGATGTTGATGACAAGCTAGGTAGAAGCTCCATCTGGGAGGAAACATTAAGTCAAAATTAACATTTGCTTCATGTTCTAACATAGCAGATATGCTTATAGCAGTGGTTCCTGTTTTCCAAAGCTTGCATATAATGTGGAAATATTTTCAAAAAATTGCCTAAAGCAGTTTTTAGTATGTATGAATGTATGAGGATAATCCCCATTATATTTATCCCGACAATTTAAAAATCTATTAATTTGCAAAGAGACTGCTTATTAAAACAAAACAAAAAATTCCCCTGAGCCATAAGATTTCAATTGGTGAGCAGATTATATGTTTACTATGACTCTTGATGATTAGTACATATTATCAAGCAATACAATTATGTTTAACAAAAAAAATAGCTATGGATCATTTCAATAGGTTTCTAATGTTACCTTCTGGTGGGATCACAATCAGATATTTTAACTAATTTTTTAAAGTAGTTTATAAACTTCAGTTTATAATGCCGATCAACCACAGCAATTGCTCATTAATAGAAAATTAGCACCTTGAGAAAAATGTTGGTCATTAGTTAGAGTACAAAATTCATGAAATTCCCTCCCTCACTAAAATTAACTAGAAATAATTGTGTTGAAGAGAAGAAAAAAAAGCCACCCTTGCTGCTGAAAATATCACTTTATAAAGTTATTCTCCTCTGCAACTACTTTTATTTTCCTAAGTGAATAAGTGACAGTTATTATAATCATTCTGCCAAACAAAAGGAATTTCCAGTTAAGAAAATGTACTTTAAATGATTTATTTTCATCATCTATGGCTATGAGAGAAGAACAGTCATATTATTGTGAAATTATCTTCCATGTGATGGAAAACAGACTCCTTGAAATGGCTAAAAGAAAATAAGTTATATACTCATTCACTTAATAATGATACTCACTCATTTAAATAATGCAACGTAAACTACAGTGTGATTAAGAGCATGAGCTTTGGAGTTAGACAAAACTGGGTTAGAAATTTAGCTCTGCTTTTGATTGTCTGTGTAACCTTGGGCGATTTATTTAAATTCTCTGGGCCTTATTTCCTCATTTTAAAATAGGTGTTATATGACCTATACATAGGATTATTGCACAGATTAAATAATATGTCAATAAAATATTTAAATAGTATGTCAAAAAAGCACTTAACGGCACAGTAGTTCATTGTGCTAAATAAAGGAAACCAAATGGTGAAGATTTGTTTTTATTAAATGCAGAAACTCCAATTGCTTGGATACACAGCTTCAATCACAAATTGTTGGCTAAATAACCCATAAATAACAGAGAAAAGCAACACATATTTTAAAGAAAATGTTAGTCTTCTAAAAGTTGAAAGTTTGAAAAAGTCCAAATATTTTAAATGCATTATATTGCAGCACAATGTTTGTTGAAATGTAGTATGATATTGTGTCCGGAATTGGTTCCTTCTGGTGGGTTCTTGGTCTTGCTGACTTCAAGAATGAAGCTGCGTATCCTCGGGGTGAGTGTTACAGTTCTTAAAGATGGTGTGTCCGGAGTTTGTTCCTCCTGGTGGGTTCGTGGTCTCGCTGACTTCAGGAGTGAAGCCACAGACCCTTGCGATGAGTGTTACAGCTCATAAAGGTAGTGTGGACCCAGAGAGTGAGCAGCAGCAAGATTTATTGTGAAGAGCCAAAGAACAAAGCTCCCACAGCACGGAAGGGGAGGGATGGGAGCAGTTTGCCACTGCTGGCTCAGGTGGCCAGCTTTTATTCCCTTATTTGGCCCCACCCACATCCTGCTGATTGGTCCATTTTACACAGTGCTGAATGGTCCATTTTTACAGAGTGCTGATTGGTGCGTTTACAAACCTTTAGCTAGGCACAGAGTGCTGATTGGTGCGTTTACAAACCTTTAGCTAGACACAGAGCTGACTGGTGTGTTTATAATCCTTTAGCTAGATAGAAAAGTTCTCCAAGTCCCCACCTGACCCAGAAGCCCAGCCGGCTTCACCTCTCAATATAGTCTATAATTTCATAATATAACAATTCTTAATTTATATATGTTATATATTTTAATTTGCCCACTGTAGATACATATATACATACATATATATGCACGATAAACCATGCCCTGCCACACACATACACAGGTACAAACACACATACACGGCTAATAATTTTATAGAAATTACATAAGCCTTAAGTCTTAGGATAAGACTATGTAAAGAAATTGCGTCAATTTAAATCAAATTAGAGAAAAATATTAAGTAAGTTATAGTACAGGTTGTATTTAATGAATTCTAAAAGAGTGTTGACTATTTCAAGCATCTTAATGTAGAAAAAGATTATAGCAAGGTTTTTAGTAAAGAATAGGCAAAGTTCTTTACCAAGGAAACATCTGTTTTGTACAAATCATCATGAATATAAGAGTCAAAGGGTTGAGGAAGATGGTCACTAACTCCTTAAAGAAATAAGACAGGAACTACCTTTCATTGCTTCTATGTAAATCCAGGAGTAGTGGCTTCTTAGATGCATGGTCTTTCCTCTAAAACTATATTTTAAGCCTGGAGAATTACAGTATGTTAATAACATCATTTTTCAGAGGCAGCCCTAAGCAAAATTTTGAAATGGATCAAGTTGTCTTTGCCATTGTTCCCTTCTTTTCTAATAATTCTGCTCTCCACCTGAGGCACATTTCTTTTCAGTCCCAGTAGCATATGGTCTCATAATTGCCAGTAATTTAGGAAGCAAGATAATTCCCCTTATAATGCCAGCTGTTCAATAGTAACATGTATTTCTCAGGAGTATTATCGAGATTCTTACTGATCAAAATAATCTTCAATTCCCAAGGAAAACCATTCCTAGGAGTGCAAATTAGTATTATTTTCAGTGCTTATGTACATATTTTGGGGCAGAGAAATTTTATTAACATTACTGAATCTCTACTACGTAGATATTGTTCATTGATTAAAAACTAGTCTAATACTATCATTTGCATATATTTAGCTTATTTTCCAACCTGAGCAGACAGAACACACCCACATACACACAAAATAATTACATACGTATATATTGCTATGAAAGAAAACAGAATAAGAGGCCTATGTCTAGTGTTGTCTAGGGCTTGGATATCTCTTATGCTTGTTTTAGGGCACCTCTTATCCTTGTTTTAAGATATCTCTCAAGTCTTACAGTTGTTTTTAGGGCTTGTAGGGCTGGCATTTGCTCTACAAGCCATAGAGACAACTCTGTACTGCTTCTGAAATAATGCAATGTAGGAAATGTGTACTCCTGGGACGTTTCTGGCAGACAGAAAGTGAAAACTCTTGAGAATGTTTTCTTTTCTTGTTGTCCTGGGGGGATAAAGTGATAGTTTAATTTTGGATATAAAAGTTATCAACTGTATCTCTAATCTTTTCTTAAATTTTCCAGCAAAGCTTCTCCTTTGTGTCTTTTCCCTTATGCTCCCAACACCTTATTTATTCTGAGGAGAATTTATTCTCACGAGAAAACAGAAAAAAACCCTTTTATTTAGTGCCTCTACTTGGTTCTTTAGCTAATGCTCCTCTTTGCTTTCACTGCTACCTTATTCAAAGTAGGCTTCCATGGTTATTACAGTAAATATCACATTATCATTATGAAAACCATCTTGTACATTGTTGAAATCATTTTTCAATCAAGAATTTAATGAGGGAGAAAAATAAAACTTGGGCTATCAGTATGGTCACCTGAAAGGATACACCATAGGAGCAAGGGAAAACTGAAAATAGATCAATTCATACATAGAAAGCCAAGACTTTAATCACTGCTACCTAAGATTGGATTAATATAATTTTCAGAGGCTGAGGTGGGCGGATCTCTTGAGGTCAGGAGTTTGAGACAAACTTGACCAACATGGTGAAACCCCGTCTCTACTAAAAATACAACAATTAGCTGGATGTGGTGGCGTGCATCTGTAATCCTAGCTACTGGGGAGGCAGAGGCACAAGAATTGCTTGAACCCAGGAGGTGGAGGTTGCAGTGAGCTGAGATCATGCCACTGCACTCCAGCCTGGGCAACAGAGTGAGACTCTATCTAAAAAATAAAAATAATAATAATAATAAATTCTACTCTTAACTTTCTGTTAGAATTAAAAGAAAATCACCTTTAAATCACCCAGAAACTCTAATTATTCATATAATAATATGGCAATGTGTATGATATTATCAAGGAAAACAAGTTAAGAAAAAGAAGATGACAAAACTAGACAACAGATTAAGGACCAATACACTGGTACACATTTAGAGTTATCAAACACAAACTTAGAAATAACACAAACACAAACTTTGGATAGTTGTCCCTGCTCAAATCTCACATTGAAATATAATCCCCAATGTTGGAAGTGGGGCCCTAATGGGAAGTATTTGGGTCATGGGGGGTGGATTCCTCATGAATGGCTTGGGCCATCCTCTTGGTGATAAGTCAGCTCTTACTCTGAGTTCTCTGGAGGTCTGGTCTTTTAAAAGTGTGTAGCCTCTCTCCCCACCCCCACTCTCTATCTCTTGCTCCTGCTTTTGCCATGGGAAGTGTCTGCTCCTGCTTCGCCTTCTGCCAGATTGTAAGCACCCTGAAGCTTCCACAGAAACTGAGCAGATGCCACAGCCATGCTTCCTGTGTATAGCCTGCACAACCGTGAACCAGTTAAACCTCTTTTCTTTGTAAATTACCCAGTCTTGAGAAGTGTCTGTTCATGTCCTTTGCCCACTTTTTAATGGGGTTGTTTGTTTTTTCTTGTACATTTGTTTAAGTTCCTTATAAACTCTGGATATTAGACTTTTGTTACATGGATGCAGCCAAGAAACATATGAAAAAAAAGTTCAACATCACTGATCATTAAAGAAATGCAAATCAAAACCACAATGAACTACCATCTTACACCAGTCAAAATGGTGATTATTCATAAATCAGGAAACAACATATTCTGGAGAGGCTGTGGGGAAATAGGAACACTTTTATACTATTAGTGGGAATGTAAATTAGTTCAACCATTATGGAAGACAGTGTAAAGATTCCTCAAAGAATTGAACAAGAAATGCCATTTGAGCCAGCAACCTCATTACTGGATATATACCCAAAGGAATATAAATCATTCCATTATAAAGATATGTGCACACATAAGTTCATTGCAGCACTATTCACAATAGCAAAGACATGGAAACAACCCAAATGCCCAACAATGATAGACTAGATAAAGAAAACAGGGTACATATATGTCATAGAATACTATACAGCCATAAAAAGGAATGAGATCATGTCCTTTACAGGGACATGGATGGAGCTGAAAGCCATTATCCTCAGCAAACTAATGCAGGAACAGAAAACCAAACACTGCATGTTCTCACGTATATGTGGGAGCTGAACAATGAGAACACATGAACACAGGGAGGGGAACAACACACACTGGGTTCTGTTGTGGGGTTGGGTTGGGGGAAGGGAGAGCATCAGAAAAACATAGTTAATGCATGCTGAGCTTAATACCTAGGTGACGGTTGATAGGTGCAGCAAACCACCATGGCACACGTTTACCTATGTAACAAACCTGCACATCCTGCATGTGTAATTTGGAACTTGAAATAAAATAAAATAAAGTAATTCAGAATGGCAAAACAAAATTTAAAAAGTAAATTACCCAGTCTCAGATATTTATTTATAGTAACGCAAGAGCCTACTACACGTGATTAATATATTCAAATAGATGATAAGATCAAAAGATGATAAAATATAAAATTTCATCAGAAATCTGGAATCTATAAAGATGATGAAATTCTAAAACAAGAAATATAACAACATAAATTCAGGATTTAATTGGGCAAGATGGCGGACTGGAGGCGTCTAACATGCCTCAGCCACTTGGAAATAGCAAAATCATGCGTAAGGATCAACACTGTGAGCTTTAAGAAGGAAAACAGGAATCTACTACAATAACAAAGAACGCAGAAATCTTATAGAAGTAGGTAGGCAAACAGCTCCTGCGACAGCATCTAGCTGATAAAAATTAATGAAGCCCCAGAATGTAAGACAGGCAGAGTGTCCCTCTCTGTGACCCACCTTTCCCCAGGCATTCTGTGCAATGCAGGCCATGGGAGAACTCTTCTTTTCTTTCAAGCTCCGGCGCAAACCTGGGTGGAGGCTTGAAGACAATGAGCGGGAAGAATACCAGAAAAATCTGCAGGCATTTTCCCAGACCTGTATAATCCAGGCTTATACAAATCAGTCATTCTTTGGCAATCTGGCAGCATGGCCACACAGACATTTTAGTCTCAAGACAGAGATTGGAACACTGGGGCTCTGAAGTAGGGTGGGGGTCTAAACAGCCAGAATTGTGTGGCAAGTGTAGAAGGTGCCCCAGCAATAGGTCTTGGAATGTGCTCTTCCCTGTTGCAGGTCTGGGGCAGGAGGAAGGCTACAGTACCTGCAGTTTCTCCTGGGTGAAACAAGGCAGAAAACTGACAAATAAATTCTTGTCTTAAATTCGACACTTGGTCAATTAGGCCTAATAGATATCTGCAGACTACTCCACCCAGCAACCACAGATTATACATTCTTCTCATCAGCACACAGAACATACTCTAAGATCAACCACATTCTTGGCCCCAAAGCAAGTCTTGATAAATTCAAAAATTTAAAATCATACCAACCATACTTGCAGACTGCAGTGTGATAAAAATAGAAATCAATAACAAGAAGATCTTTCAAAACCATACAATTACATGGAAATTAAACAACTTGCTTCTGAATAACTTTTCAGTAAACAATGAAATTTAGGCTGAAATAAAAAAATCCTTGTAATTAATGAAAACAGACATCACATAACAAAATATCTGAGATGGCAGCAAAAGTGTGTTAAGAGGAAAGTGTATAGCGCTAAATGCCTACATCAATAATATAGAAAGATCTCCAACAGATGATCTAAAAACACACCTCGAGGAACTAGAAAAATAAGAACAAACTAACAATAAAAATAGCTGAAGAAAATAACTAAAACAGAGAAGTGGACAAAATTGAGACCTAGAAATCCATACAAAGGATCAATGAAGCCAAAAGGTGGTTATTTGAAAGAATAAACAAGATCAATAGACCACTAGCTAGATTAACAAAGAAAAAAAGAGAGCACAATAAAAAATGACAAAGGGGACATTATAACTGATCCTACAGAAATACAAATGATTATCAAAGACTATTACCAACATCTCTATGCACACAAACTAGAAAATCTAGAGGAAACTGATTAATTTTTGGAAACACACAATCTCTCAAGATTAAAAAAGGAAGAAACTGAAACCCAGAACAGATCAATATCATGTTCTAAAACTGAATCAGTAATAAATAACTTACCAACTAACCTGGACCAGATGGATTCACAGCCATATTTTAACAGTTGAACCAAGAAGAGCTGGTATCAATTCTACTTAAAGTATTCTCAAAAAAAAAAAAAAAAAAATGGAGGAGGGAATCCAGCCTTCAGGAGGAGGGATGATGCCATGAAGCAATCTTCATACCAGAACCTGGAAAAGACACAATAGAAAAAGAAAACTATAGGCCAATATCCCTGATGAACATAGATGCAAAAACCCCTACACAACAAAAAGTTAATTCATCAGGATCAAGAAGACTTTATTCTAGAATGCAGGGTTGACTCAACATCTGCAAATAAATAAATGTGTTCATGACATAAACAGAATTACAAACAAAAACCTTATGATCACCTTGATAGATGCTGAGAAACCTTTTGTTAAAATTCAATATCCCTTCATGATAAAAACCCTCAGTAAACTAAGCATCAAAGGAAGATACCTCAAAATAGTAAAAGCCATTTATGGAAAACCCACAGCCAATGTCATACTGAATGAGGAAATGCTGGAAGCATTCCACTTAAGAACAGGATGTTCCCTCTCACCACTCCTATTCAACATAGTACTGGAAGTCTTAGCAAGAGCAATCAGGCAAGAGAAAAAAAATAAAAGGCATCTAAAAAGAAAAAGAAGTGAAATTATCTCTCTTCACTGACGATATGATTATAGACCTAAAAAAACCTTAAAGACTCTGCCAAAAGGCTCCTAGAACTGATGAACAACTTCGATAAAGTTCCATAATGCAAAATCTATGTAGAAAAATTAGAAGAATTTCTATACACCAATAGCGTTCAAGCTGAGAGCCAAATCAAGAATGCAGTCCCATTTACAATAGCCATACACACACACACACACAAATACCTAGGAATATATCTAACCAAAAAGTGAAAGACCGCTACAAGAAGAACTACAAAACACTGCTGAAAGAAATTATAGATGACACAAACAAATAGAAAAACACTCCATGCTCATGATTGGAAGAAGCAATATCATTAAAATAGCCATACTGCCCAAAGCATTCTGTAGTTTCATCACTATCCCTATCAAACTACCAGCATTATTTTTCACGGACTTAAAAAGAATTTCTAAAATTCTTATGGAGCCAAAAAAGAGTCTGAATAGCCAAAGAAATCCTAAGCAAAAGGAATAAAGCTGGAGGCATCACATTACCTGACCTCAAATTATACTATATGGCCACAGTAACCAAAACAGTATGGTACTGGTTCAAAACAGACACATAGACCAATGGAACATAAGTAGACAACCCCAAAATAAAGCCATACACCTGCAACTATCTGATCATCAACAAGGGAAACAAAAATAAACAATGGGGAAAGGACTCTTCATTCAATAAATTGTGCTAAGATAACTGGCTAGCCACATGCAGAAGAATAAAACAGTGTCCCCACCTTTCACCATATACAAAAATTAACTCAAGATAGGTTAAAACTTTAAATGTAAGACCTCAAACTTTAAAACCCTAGAAGAAAACCTAGAAAATACTCTTCTTGATTTCACTCTTGGCAAAGTACTTATTCTAAGACCTCAAAAGCAATTGCAACAAAAACAAAAATTAACAAGCGGGACTTAACTAAAGAGCTTCTGTGCAGCAAGAGAAACTATTAACAGAGTAAACAGACAACACACAGAATGGAAGAAAATATTCATAAACTATGCAACTGACAAAGGTTTAATATCCAGAAACTTTAAGAAGTTTAAACAACACAACAAGCAAAAACCAATAGCCTCATTAAAAAATGGCCAAAGGACATGAACAGACACTTCTGAAAAGAAGACATACAAGCGGCCCACAAACATATGAAAAAATGCTCATCATCGCTAATCATTACAGAAATGCAAATCAAAATGACAATGGGATACTATCTCACACCAATCAGAATGACTATTATTAAAAAGTCAAAAAAAGAAAAGATGCCGGCAATGCTGTGGAAAGAAGGGAACACTTATACACCACTTACTTATACACCACTGGTGGGGATGTAAATGGTTTCATCCACTGTGGAATGTGGCTTGGAGTTTGCTCAAATAATTTAGAACAAAACTATCATTTGACCCAGAAAGCTGATTACTGGGTATATTCCTAAAGTAAAAGAAATTGTTCTATAAAAAAGACACGTGTGCTCATTTGTTCATTGCAGCACTATTCACTAGACAATGTGTCACATATATGCCATGGAATACTATGCAGCCATAAAAAGAATAAAATCATGTCCTTTGCAGCAAAATGAATGCAGCTGGAGGCCATTATCCTAAGTGAATTAACACTGGAACACAAAACCAAATACTGCATTTTCTTACTTATAAGTGGGAGCTAAACATTGGATACACACGGATATAAAGATGAAATAATAGACACTAGGGACCACTGATGAAGGAGAGAGGGTGTGGGGCAGGGGCTGAAAAATACCTGTTGGCTACTATGATCACTATCTGAGTAGAAGGATCATTTATACTCCAAATCTCAGCATTACACAATAAGCCCATGTAACAAACCTGCACATGTATTCCCTAAATCTAAAAAAAAAAAAAGTTGAAATTATTTTAAAAAAAGATTTAATAAAGATGTGTCAGCTTGTTAGTCATAGGTTACTAAATTGGAAAATAGGTCAATAGAAAATATTCAAATTGAAGCATGAATAGAAAACAATAAAAATTCATTAAAAAGAGCCTAAGTAATTTATGAGATTTCATGAAAATGTCTAAGATACATGTCAAAAATTTCAGAAAGAGAAAGGATAGGACAGATAAATAACTAAGTGATAATGACATAACATTTTCCAAAGCTGGCAGTATTTTTTAAAAGAACCTGTATTTGAGAGCATTAGGGTAAAACTGCTTAAAAGAAAAGACAAAAAAAAAGATCCTCAATGTACCCTGAGAATTATTGAATTATTTTCAAGAGAAACAGCAAGAATGGCAGATGACCTATCAATGAACAATAGAGTCCAGAAAGTAGTGAAATATCTTTAGACTGTGGAAAAAAAATAACTACAAATCTAAAACTCTTCCAATACACACAAACACATAAATAAAAGTGAATGAAGTTGATATTTGTTTGGAGGTGGAAACTGATGAAGAGTTGTGAACATCTAACATGTTTTCAACTTCAATTTTGGAGTGGATGGTGAGAACAGTTCTGGAATTCAAAAGGATAGGAAGAGGAAAAAACTGAAAAGCAAATTATTTGACACCAGCATATAGAAACATGCTCGCAGAAAGAGACCTAAGATGGATGTTGGAACTATCCATATGCATGTGGCAATGAAACCCATAAGATTTAATGAAAAACATATAAATAAAAAGAATCTAATACTAGAAATATTTAAAGAGTAGGAGAAGTTTAAAATTGACTGAAAGGAGTGGGTAGAGAGGAAGTCACTGGTAGTTATATATATACATATATATGTCATATATATGCACATATATATGACATATATATATATGAGAGAGAGAGAGAGAGATTTGCTTTATGGAATTGGCTTATACAATCTTGAAGGATGGCAAGTCCGCAATCTGCATGGTCAGCCAACAGGCTGGAGACCTAGGGATGAGCCAACATTGCAGTTTCAGTCCAAAGGCAGTCTGCTGGCAGAATTCCCTTTCTTTCTTGAGAGGTCAGTCTTGTTTTTATTATAGCCTTCACCTGATTGGACTAGGTATGCTCATATTATGGAGGATAATCTGCTTTACTCAGTCTACTGATTTAATGTTTATCTCATCTAAAAAAACATACCTTCACAGAAACATCTGTAATAATATTTGACCAAATACCTGGGTATACATGGTCTAGATAAGTTGACACATAGAGTCAACCATCATGAGGATCAAAGCCAGAATGCCTTGGTTTGAAGAATATTGGGGAAGTGGAAAGGATGTTCTAACTATTCTTTCAGAAGGTTTGGGAGGAGCAAGCAGGAACTAGAGGATTTTAAGGCAATTGTGTGTAGGGGTGGTGTGTTGTTTAGAATAGGAAAGACTTGGTATATTTATATTCTGGGGAGAATATTCAGTAAAGAGAAAAATGGATGATGCAGAAGGGTGTGTATACCTAGATCAGATCTTTTAGGCAGGAGAGAGACCCTAGCCTGGTGTGAGAATTTGCACAGAAAGTCAGCACAATTCTTCATAGCCAAGATACATAGTTACAATTTTTTAACACAAAGACAATATATTTCATCAGTGGTGTGCTAATTTTTTCATATGTTTACTTTGTTAGCTATATAAGACATTCAATTATGTTTGGAGATAGAGAAAAATAATAAAACAGCATTTTATTAATATTTTAAAGCAGTTAGATAGAGTCTTCTATCAGAATTATATTGAGAAGTTCAGGTAAGGCTTCTTGATAAAAACATTTTAAGCTATTCTTAGAAATTCATAGAAGTTATCCCAGCAGGGAGAAGAGAATGAATGACATGGGAAAGATTCAATACATCCAGTTCATAGGATAATGATGACTTCTGAGTCCCAAAATGGGTTTTGTTTAGCTGTGTTAAAAGGAAAACTAATACCATCAAAATATTATTGTAAATTAAAATGTTCATAAATAAAAACAGCAAGGTCTTGTATTTTGTATGTCTTTATTCACAAATAAAATTTAGAATTCAGTTTATCATAGATATAAACACATATATTTTTAACACACTTATTTTCATTACAAATGTTAAAAGTTTTCAGGCATTTTGTTCAATAATTGCTTATTGAGCTTTTACTATGGATCTAGGAATTATGGTATTCAAAAGATAGTTTATACAATGCAAAAAGATCTGGCACAATTTTAGACTTTAAGGAACTTAAATACTATTGAAAATGTGAAGCTTACACACATTATATGTTATTATATTAAATCCAAATATATTTTGATAAGTTTTAAGAAAGTTATAAAAATTTAAAAAAAGAAAAAACTTTCCTCAAGAATGTGCCATCTAAGAGAAAAGACAAATCTGTAAGTTTCAATGCCTGGTTGAAGGAAGACTAGAACATAAAGAAAGTACTAATTGAGTTCTGTGGCATTTAAAGGAAGGAAAGTCACTTCTCAGGGAATATAGGGGAGGTCTTATAAGGAAAAATGTCATCTTAAATGAACCTCAAGGATTCTGTAGAATACCAAAGGGTGGGGTGTTCAGATAGTAATAAGAGAATTCCATCATTTTATCTAGAGAGACCAGGTTAAGTAAAGACATGGAATTCAAAAAATATAAAAGGTAACCTAGAATTGCTCATTGGCAAATCTGTCTGAAGGAACAGTGAAAACTAAAATTGGAAATTTATTTGGACTTACATCATCAAGAATATCAATGCCAAAAAGAGACTCTTTATCTTAATTTGACAAGCAATGGGTTAGTTTTCAAATGCTTTTTAATGCAGAAAATGGTGAATTTAAGTTAGTTAATGACTTGTCAGGAGGATGTTGTAGTAGTTTATACAGGAAAGAATTTGGTTCTAATTTAGAGTTGTGGAAAGAGAAATGGAGATGGAAAGACTTTATAAAAATCTATACCAGGATCCCCAGAACTTGAATTTTATAAGATATGAATACTTATTTTTTAAATGGGGGGCTACCATAGGGCTACAAACATTCTATTTGGCTAAGAAGGGATATTTTTAAAGCACATTCTGATACAACTTCATGGCTTTTTCTGCAGTTAGTATTGTCCATTCGAAAGTGTTTGGAAGATCCTTACTAACTGGGTTATCAAGCATGACTCAGTGATCTGGTTTGGTTCCGTGTCCCCACCCCAATCTCATCTGAAATTGTAATCTCATCATGTTAGGGAGGGAGCTGATGGGAGGTCATTGGATCATGGGGGCGGTTTCCCCAGCTGTTCTCGTGACAGTGAGTGAGTCTCATGAGATCCAATGGATTTGTAAGCACCTGGCATTTCCCCTGCTTGTACTTACTCCATCCTGCTGCCCTGTGAAGAAGGTGCTTGCTTCTCCTTTGCTTTCCACCATGATTGTAAGTTTTCTGAGGCCTCCCCAGCAATGTGGAACTGTGAGTCAATTAAACCTATTTTCTTTATAAATTACCCAGTCTCAGGCACTTCTTTATATCAGCATGAAAACAGACTAATACACTTACCTTGTGGATATTTATTCAATCCACAAATATGTATTATGTACCTACTATGTATACTATACTCTTTTAGGCTCTGGAATACTGCAAAAAACAAAACAGTCACTGTTATTTTAAGTTTATACTGTTGGTAGGATGAGACAAATAATTAAAAAAAAAAACAAATGTAAATAGGCTATGAAGAAAAGTAAAAGCTTTGAATTTCATTCTGAGGTGGACAAGAAGTCTCTGGAGGTTCCTAAGTGTTCTAAAAGGATTGCTCTGGCTAATGTGTAGAACTTTCACCTGCACTAGTAGAAAAGGGGAGACTAGTTGGGATGAGAGGTGAATTAATCCAGGTGAGAGTTGATGGTGGCATAGAATGGAGAAGTAGCACTGGAATTGATGAGGAATTCCAGATATATTTTCAAAGTAGATTTGACAAGGTTTGCCAATGGGTTGAACATGAGGGTGAGAGGAAGAGGAGAATGAAGTTTTCCACTTTGGCTGGATATTGAATATAGATGTCAGTAGCATACACCCCTTGTTGTGACACTTGGAAGTATCTTCAGACATTGCCAAATGTCCTGTGGGAGATAAAATTATTCCCCAGAACCACTATTTTAGACTAAAGAAGGAAGATATTTGAAAGACAATTGTCAAGAATTTATTTTAACTTAAGCTAATTTGGGATAAGTATTGCATATCTTAAAGGAAAATCAAGTATAAATTTGGAGATAAAAATATATAGCTTAGGAGGCAAGTCAGGGTTGAAGACATGAATGTGAGAGTCACCCATATATAAATGATATTAAAATCCTGAGAATGAAGGAGCATAAATTCAGTTAGAGAACAGAAGATAGCTGAGAACTAAGCCTGGAGCATGACATGTTTAGTTGTGAAGAAGATGGATTCGATCCACGTGGAACAATTGAAAGTAAACAAGAATGCTCTTCCAGAAGGCAAGACAAGACAATGTTTAATACAAGAAGGAAAGAGTATTTCAAATGTTGCTGAAAAATCAACAAAAATGAAGGCTGGAATTTGAATTTATTGATCTATTGCTATGGAGGTTATTGATGACCTTGACACTAGCAATTTTTGTTGAGAGGTGGAGATAAAAATCTGGAACAAATTCAAGAAACAACTGCGATGAATAAGTGGAGACTTCAAAAACCAACAGTACTTTAAAAGAGATCTGCTCTAGAAGACAGCAGAGAATTCAGGAGTAGCTAGAAAGGAATGTGAGGTCAAAGGAGGTTTTCTGTTTTTGAAGGTGGGGAAAACAACAGTATATATTTTTGTTGATGTGAATGATCCAATGAGAAGAAAAGAAAGTGATACAAGAAGAAGGGAAAACTGGAGTGAAGTCCTTGACTAAGGCAATACATGCCAAGATTCAAGCACACAAAGAAAGATGTTAAGGGCATAAATGGTCTGATCTGGGTAGACAGGATTGAGGAGTGCCATATTTTCAAGCTCCTGGAGCAAAAGTCAGGGTCATAGAGGCCACCCCAGCTTAACACCTGAGTTTCCTTCCAAAATTGTCAGCTCTTAGCTTAGAGCAGCAGCAGATATTTTCTACAACGCCGTGTGAGTCAAATGGGCCACTGTGAGCATGCCTTCTTACACTGACTAAGGAATAAATGTGGGCATCTCAGTTGGCACTAGGATGGATATTAATATTCCCTGGGCAATATCATTTACTTATATAAGTTCAGCTATCATTTACATGCATAAATAACTCCTTGCTTGCTTCACATTAATGTATAATTTTGGAAATACTTTTACTATGTAAAACAAAGTCCACATGTGTTAAACTCCCTATTTCTTAATCCCAAATCTGTCCTGTTTTATGTAGTCAAAAATATTTTTTCTGGTTAGTTCCAGTGTAGTACTTGCAAAAGGTAAAAACTGAATTATTATGACCTTGAAAAAAATAAAAAGCAGAAATGTATTTGGGTCTATTTTGCAGCTAGATTATTTTTTTGCTTGCATCTACATTTAAAAATACACCAAATAGCAGTGTAAAATTTTTAATGATTATAAAAGATAATGTCTTAGAAAGAAATTTATAAAATAATTTTACAAGTTTGTTAATAACAAATTGAACAATTGTGGGAGTTATTTACTCTTGTAGGTTCTCACTGCTTCTGCAGATGGTAGGAGAGATTGTCTTTGATGATATTAACACATTTAGTAAGAAGGAGTTTACCAAGTGCATACTGTTAATTGTTATATGGTTCAGCTTCATTTGATTGTACTTCTTCCCCAAGAATCGTTTGTTAAAATGATTCCTTACAGCTATGAACAATTCAGATTCTAAAATCTTATAATGCATTTGCTTTGTAATTACAAAGTTAAATTTTTGGTACTCTTGAACCTTTAGAATATTTGCTACGTGCAACCAATATATTTCAGTTCTACTCTTGAATTCATTTGGTATGTTCCTTACTAAAGGTCAGCAATGTAATACTAATTGGATCAAATTCCCTTAAGCACATTCTCATCTTCTGATGTACAACAAAATAAAATAGCTTCCATTGTAGACACAGTAGAAGCCTAAAAAATGAAATAAGGACAATATCACTGAATACTCCTAACATGATGGACTGATCTTTCTGCAGAAGTGCTTCCCATGACTTTTTTTTTCTTTGCTCATGTGGATTTATCTGATCATTTTAACTAAATCATTCATTATTTTAAAAGAAGACTTTTTTCTTTTTTGTTCCCTTATTTTATAACCCTACAATAATAAATTATAAGCTGTCTATAATTGTCTACTTATGAAAACGCTTGTAACTATACCTGGAAAAAGCACAATACTAACGTCCAGAATTTAATGCATCCACTAAGTACAATAGGAATTTCCCTTCCTGATAGTGTTTGTGAAATAAAGCAGTTAGGAACAAATTGTGGTTTCATTTCCTTTGAAAATATTTCAAAGGAATATTGTTACTAGAGAGTAGCTCTTTTTTCATGCTTTCTGTGTGGGAGGCAGAAAAGAGGCTCTGCATACGATATCATACTGCCTCATTCTCCTCAGCACCACATCTTTCCCTGCTCCTTGCTCTCCTTGCCAAAGATCCAACTCTATTACCTTAACCAAAACTATCAACCTTTGAGATATGTAAATTGTATACATACAATGTAATTTATGTATCTTCTATGTATATATAGTAACATACATACATAATTTTCCTATATAACACTTGAATTTGATAAGACCATCCACCACTGTAACTCTAAAACATAGAAATTGTACAAAAGTATATGGTTGAAGTATTTAATGCTAAAACATACTGTACACTCATTCACTCATATCTGTGAGTCATCTCTAAAAAAGAAAAATCATCCTACAATGAGAAACTGCTATCCTATGTAATTTATATTCATTATTCCAGTTAGTCCTCTCAATAAAACTAGTAGTTATATATAATCACATTGTGTATATAATGAAAGTAAGGCTCAGAATGTTAACAATTCATCAAAGATCAAACTGCCTAGTTGGCGAGTTAAAATTTTAACCCAGGCCTATCTTCCTGAGAATTCACAAGGTTTCCATTTATTAGTCCATTCAATAAATATGTATTGATCATCCATTAGGTGTCCTCAGTGTGTTAAGTGCTGAAATATATAAATGAATAAGAGATACAATCCAGGTTCTCATGGAGTTATAGTCTACAAGGGTAAAAATGTATTGAAAAAGATACATATAACTTATAATCTTGATGGAATCACTTAAAATTTTCAAAGTAATAGCACAAGGAAGAATCCTGACTGCAAATATATTTATTTATTCTGCATACTATTGGCCTGGGGAGAGTTTTTATTATTAGAATTAATTAGAACATTTGTAAATCAGAATATTTTATACTCAGACACTGTGTCAGTTAGTTAGAACTACTAAAACAGAATATTTAAGCAGCAGAAATTTATTTTTTGCAGTCTGGAGACTGGAAGATCCAAGATCAAGGTGCTAGCAGATAAGGTATATAATAAGGGCACTCTTCCCGGTTTGCAAATGGTTGTTTTCTCCTTGTATCCTCATGTAGCAGAAAGAGAGCAAGCTCTCTGAGATCCCTTTTATAAAGGCACAAATATTAATGAGGGCTGCACCCTCATTACCTAATTAACTCCGCAAATCCACATCTTCAAATACTATCACATCAGGGAATCAGGCTTCAAGATATGCATAATAGACACACACACGTACATACACACACGTAATAGACACACACTGCATAACAGACACACACTGCATAATAGACACACACACGTACTTACACATGCGTGAGCACGCAAACACACACACACACACACACACAAACATCTGGATTCCTGGCTGATCTGAAAAAATTAGATAAGGCTGCTGGGCCATAATTCTGCAAGGCAATGATTGATTAGAGTTGAGGAGATTTGGGTTACTTTAGTGGCCAGAAGCCTTTGAAATCACCACATTTACTACCACTCTTTGCTGTTACATTAACAAAACCTGCCAGTCACTATAGGCATCTGAGCTCGTGATACCTGATTTGATTACAGTTTCAGTAAGGGTTAGAATGAGGAAAGATGAACTAAAATGAAATTATATATCCGAGGGAGTTAAGCAAAATTCTAAGACCTCCTCCAAAGAGTTATACTCCTATAAGCCCCCTCTCTTGAGTTTGAGTAGGACCTGTGAATATGATCGAATGTTATTCCCATGATCAGGTTAGATTACAAGGCAAAAGTAAGGGGATTTTGCAGATGTAATGAAAATCCTAATCGGTTGACTTTAAATGACGCAAAAGGGAGTTTTTCCTGAGTGAGCCTGTACTAGTCAGGTCAGCATTTTCAAGGAGGATCTAGAATTCAGACTTGAAGGAGCAGAAATAGTCTCCTGCTGGCCTTGAAGAAGCAAACCACCATGCTGTGGAGAGACCCACGTGGCAGGGAATGGTGGTGATTTCTAGGAGCTGAAGTTCTCAATCCTGTGGTCACAAGGAACTGAATTCTGCACACAACCATTGAGCTTGGAAGTGCACCCAAAGCTTCAGTGAGATCATATTCCAGGCTTTTATCTTAATTGCAACCTCGTGAGCCCCTAAGCAGAACACTCAACTAAATTATGCCTAGACTCCTCCTGACTCTTGAAAACTGTGGTTTTAAGCTGCTAAATTTGTGGTGATGTATTACATGGCATTAGAAAACCCATAGATATTTTCTAAGCACACAGATGAAGAAAATGTTAAGAATGAGAAGTAGTTTGTGACAGTCACCATGGCAGAGATTGGGTGGGTAGCAGTAAAAGTGTGCAAGAAGGAGAGCACAGACAGGAGCTGCTGGGGCCCAGAATGGAGGATCTACACTCCACATTTTATATCTAATCCCAAAACATTAGGAAGACTTCTTTGGAAGGATTTTAATTTTAGGGTTGGTACACTCAAGTCTTGTACTTGAAAAGAATGTGTCAAATAAAAGATTATTGAGATAGTCCATAACTAGGATTAAGGAAGAGGACATAGAAAAGTAAATGGATTTGAGAACTATTTAGGAGGCAGAATCAACATGACTTGATAACTGGATGCTGTGTAGATAGAGAGGTGTAAGAGCTAAAATTGAGGCACCGTGCTTCTATCCCTAACTTAAATCCAAGTCAATGAGTTTCTGTTTCTGGAAGGGTAACTAAACTTTTTCTTCTTCAGTAGGTGTCACCCGAAAGCCTGTTAAACATTAAAATTTCAGTATTTTCTGTCTGGAGTAACCATTGCTTATTAAGGTTTTAAGGGACAAACAAGGATATAGAGATAATGATGTTTATCTTAGGTTCCCACAGGCACCATTTACACATAAACTTGAAAGATTCTTCGTCATTGGAAATGAAAATGGGCCATTGAGAGGCTAATGACCTTCTCCCTAAACCCGACTTGTTTTTCAAGCACATATACATTTTGTCACGTACTGCTAATTTATTGTCCTTTACTCCATTATATGCTGGCCCCGCTCTTCAACTATTTAACTTTTCTGCCATGTTAAAGAAAGAAAAGGCTTTCTTTATGATCTACCTATATTTACTTGCTAAAACCATCCAGGCCTTGGCTATAGAAAAGTTCCTTATCTGACTTTAAATAATTAAATTTATTTCTTTTTCTCATTCTGTTGCATTAGATTTAACAAATATTTGGAGGATCTTCTAAGTATATGACATTAAGAATACTGTGGTAGGATAAAGTGCCTGCCTACTAAAAGCTTGCAATTTGATGTAGAAAAAGTTAAGCAATTTAATACAATGAGAAAATTGGTATAATGAAAATATATGTAGATAACATTGATACACATAAGGGAAGAACTAACCCAGGTTCAGAATGTTCAAGGAAGGCTTCCTGGAGCAGATTATATATGAGCTGAAAGAATAAATAGGAATCATTCAGTAAAAAAGGGTATTAAATGAAAGACTATTTTAAATATGTATCAGAATACGAAAAAGCACAGAAAGAAGAAATCATGGTGAATTCAGTCTCCTGAAACCCATGCTGAAAGACAGAAGCCGGGGGTTCCCACATGGCAGTGCTGAAGAATGAGGCTTGTCTGGTAGGTAGGATCCTTATTATGAGTGTCATTTTGTGCTTTGAAAGAATCTTGATGTTACTATCATTAAGGCCAGAAAGAGTACCAACTCTGACTCCTGGTGTCCAGATTTGCCAGCCTCAAGAGGCAAAGGACAGAACAATGACCTTTCAATGCTCATTTTCATTCCTGAAGATAAAATTACCCTCCTGATTTTCCATTCTCCCATGTTCTGTCTTCTACTTTGATGGCGCTGCCTGATAAATGCACTTCTGATTAAAATATGGCCTTATGAAAAGCAGGTTTTACATACAAGAAAAATGCAGAATAATTTAATAAAAGATAAATAAATGGATAGAGGTGGTTTATCTATATCTGAACGCAGATCCTGTCAGATTCTTGTTTAAAGGCCTCTGCTGGTATTCCACCTTCTACAGCAAAAAAGGCAACAATGTTACTCCCCACCTCCCCACTCCCACTCACAACCTGCCCCACTTACCCCACAACCTACTTACAATGTGCCTTTCTAGTTTTGCCTCCACACTGTCCTCACAAAATCTCACTCTACAGCCATGTCTGATGTGTCACCATTCCTAAAATATACCACAAACAGGCCCTCTGCTATGATTTTGCCCATATTCTTCCCCAGGCTTAGAATACATTACTTCACTAGTCTACCTGAAAAATGATTTTCTCAGGCTTTAAAACCTATCACAATATCATCTCTGTTTTAGTCCATTTTGTGTTGCTATAAAGGAATACCTGAGACTGAGTAATTTATAAAGAAAAGAGGTTTATTCAGCTCACAGTTCTGCAGGCCTCACAGGCTGTACACTGCAATCCGCTCAGCTTCTGGTGAAGCTTCAGGAAGCTTTTGGTCAAATCAGAAGGGAAGGGAAGAAATTGTGTCAGATGGTCAGAGAGGGAGCAAGAGAGAGCAGGGAGGTACTGGGTCTTTAAACAATCAGCTTTCAAGTGAACTCATTGCCACGGAGAGGGCACCAAGACATTTAAGAGCCATCTGCCCCAATAATCCAAATACCTCCCAGCAGGCCCCTCCACCAACATTTAGGATCACACATCAACTTGAGATTTGGAGGGGACACACATTTACACCTTATCGAGATCCTAGCTCCAGCTTTCTGTATTCTGTTTTCATTCCTAACACTACTTTCAGTCAGGAAAAAATTATTCTTTCATTATTCTTCTCAACATACTTTCTAATTCTACAATTTCTCATGCCACATTACACTGACTTGTGTTTGTGCTTCTGTCTCCCTTATTGGGTTGTAAGGCCCTCAAAAGTAAAAGCTGTTTCTTATTCATACTCCTATCCCAGCAACCAGATGGAGTCCACCAAATATTACATGCCCAATATATGTTTGTTCAGTGCTGGGTTGACTTGAAATGAATCTTGTCACAAGGGAAGCAGTGAATTGGGCTCCCCATGCCCATTGGTTTTATTTGTTTACATATCCTACAGAGCAATCAATCATCATTGATTTATAATTCTCCCCTGGGAATTATAAAGTGGTTTTTGAAAGTCTGGGGTGGTGTGGGGTGATGATGGTGAACTTGGGTTGTACTTGTAAACAAGAGCCTGTAGGTAAACTTGATGCCTTAATAACTGAGGTGTGGTATTTTCCTTGCATCTATCTGGTGGCTATGTGCCTAATTTCTTTCTAAACATAGATCCTGAGTCTAACAGTGTCATCTATATTTCAAATCCTGAATCTGTGGTGTTTTTTTTCCCCCTGAGGTTTGGAAATACATTGGTGACTATGTCAATGAAGTCAGTGAACATTGCTTATATTCTTAACTTGAGCCCTGAATATGACACCGGACCTGTGTCACTATGAGAACTAAAAGGAAAGTAAGACTAAAGACTCACTACAATAAACTGCCAGAATTTCCCCTTATCTGCATTTCACTGAAAGGAAAAACTGTGCCCCTAGCAAAAATCAATTTCCAGCATGGCAAAGGCATAGGCTGAGCAGCTTCTCTCTATAATCCTTTAGTAATGAAGCCCTTCTAGCTGGGAATCACATCCTGTCTGTCTCACTTTCACTTAGGAAAACATGTTTATCAACTCAAAGATGAATCATTGCGGCATTTATGCGAAATGGACAAGCCAGGGCTACATAGTTATTTTCCACTGCTATGGCAGCCTTTCTCTTCTATTTACAGCTGAATCTCAGCCCACTCCTGCTGAACAGAAAGTTTGGGCTCCCTCCAGACCTCCCAAATCTGATTATGGAGTCCTCCAAGGATATATCTGATTGGTATACACTACCTTGAGGGCCAGCTCCAGCTCAGGGAGAGCCTTGCTTCTCTGGTCTAATTTGTGTGTCATGGAGATGTCAGCCACACTGAGTCATCAGCAAACATGATTTGAAGTACAAGGTGTCCTGAAACTATGCAGGGCAAAACAGAGTCAGTCTTCAGCTTTGCTGTCTTCTGACTGCTGATAATGTACAAGAGATTTCAATTATAATGCTTTACGTTGACTTCTGTAATTTCTTAAAAGAAGTATCTGTCTTTTGTGTAGCAGTATGTTGCAGTGGTTAAAGATGCTGCTATGATCTGAATGTTTATGTGTCCTCAAAATTTGTATGTTCAAATCTTCACCCCTAAAATGATGGTATTAGAAACTGGGGTCTTTGGGAGGTTATTAAGTCATATGGGCAGAGAACTCATGAATGGGATTAGGGCCTTCATAGAAGAGGCCTTAGAGAGACTCCTCTATGGACTGCCATGTAAAGTTAGAGTGAGAAGAGCTGTCTATGAGAAAGCTTGCCATCATCAGTCACTGAATATGCTGGTGCCTTGATTTTGTAATTCTCAACCTCCAGAACTGTGAGAAATAAATTGCTGTTGTTTATAAGACACCCCATCTGTTCTATTTTGTTATGGCATTCCAAATGGACTAAGACAAAGTCCTAGATTTATGAATCAGAAAGAATTGGATTCAGATCCTGACACTGTCCTTGAGCAGATTAATTGATGTCACTGAATGGCAGTTTTCTCATCTGAGAATTTTGGCTAATCTTAGTATCCACTCTATAGGGTGGTTTTAAAGATTAAATTGAATAAAATATATAAAAGGCAGAGCATAGACCCAGGTGTAATATAAGGGCTCAAAAACTGGTAGATATCATTATGAGTGTTATATTAATTGTTTTATTTCCATAGTAATCCAATGTTCTTTTAGCTGTCACTATCTTCATTCATTCTTCTTATTTAGTCATTCCCTTAGGCTTAACTCTCTTCAGCATGCCCCTTTATCTCAAATCTTCTCTTTCTGTTAGAAACAATCCATTTATCCAAAAGGAATAAAGACAAAATTTTCTCATGTCTGAGAAGAAGCAGTAATGGGTAACACTAATGTTATTTTTTAAAACTCAAAAACTAGGCCAGGCGCGGTGGCTCACGCCTGTAATCCCAGCACTTTGGGAGGCCAAGGTGGACAGATCACAAGGTCAGGAGATCAAGACCATCCTGGCTAACATGGTGAAACCCTGTTTCTACTAAAAACACAAAAAAATAAGCTGGGCATGGTGGTGGGCACCTGTAGTCCCAGCTACTCGGGAGGCTGAGGTAGGAGAATGGCGTGAACCCGGAAGGCAGAGCTTGCAGTGAGCCGAGATCGCGCCACTGCACTCCAGCCTGGGTGACAGGGTGAGAGTCTATCTCAAAAAAAAAAACAAAAAACAAACAAACAAAAAAAAACACTCAAAGACTAACATATCATTAAAATGTAACCCAAAGCCCATGTAAGACCTGGTTGTGCTTTTGTTTCTGTTAATTTGTTTGGTTTTTTTTCCTATAGTTTCTAATTTTTAACAACAGAAATGGACTTAAATTAGGCAGTTGGGCACTAAACCTTGGAGTAATTACTAATATGCCAGAATTTATAGGGTATTGTGTGAGAAATAATATAAACAAAGTATAAAACTCAAAACAAAGCTATTTGTAACAATAGCTAAAAAAAATCTATTTCTACTTGCAGACATGACTTATACTTGGGTGTTCAGCCATGCTGACAATCACCTGATGTTAGAATAAGGCCATGGCCCACCTGATGCTGCTAGGAAATGTTTATATTAGGAAATCTGATACTGCCAGCAACTTTGCTGAAAAGGCCATTTGGTATTCCTTTAATGTCTTCAGTTTCATAGCCTAATTAACCTGTCTACTTCTGGTCTTTCATCTATTTCTGGGCTTTCAATCTTATATCTTTTCATGCTATAATAGCTGTATTTATTTGCTAGGGCTTCCAAATCATAAAATTTCATGCCACAAAATTCCATCCCACAAAATACCACAACCTCATTGACTTAAACAACAAAAATGCATTTTTTTCACAGCTCTAAGGCCTGGAAGTCTAAGATCAAAGTGTTGGGAGGTTTGGTTGCTCCTGAGCTCTCTCTCCTATGACAGTCTCTTTCTTGCTGTGACTTTTTCCTCTGCATTTGCACATCTCTCATGTCCCTTATAAGAAGATCTTATAAGGACAGCAGTCATATTAGATCAGGGCCCCACCCTTATTGAGAGGTGACAGCGTGCTGGCAGTCCTCACAGCCCTAGCTCGCTCTCGGTGCCTCCTCTGCCGGGGCTCCCACTTTGGTGGCACTTGAGGAGCCCTTCAGCCCACCGCTGCACTGTGGGGCCCCTTTCTGGGCTGGCCAAGGCGAGAGCCGGCTCCCTCAGCTTGCAGGGAGGTGTGGAGGGAGAGGCGCAAGCAGGAACCGGGCTGTGCCCAGTGCTTGCCGGCCAGCTGGAGTTCCGGGTGGGCGTGGGCTTGGTGGGCCCCCCATTTGGAGCAGCCTGCTGGCCCTGCCGGCCCTGGGCAGTGAGGGGCTTAGCACCCAGGCCAGCGGCTGCAGAGGGTGTACTGGGTCCTCCAGCAGTGCCGACCCATCGGCACTGCGCTCAATTTCTCACCGGACCTTAGCTGCCTTCCCGCAGGGCAGGGCTCAGGACCTGCAGCCTGCCATGCCTGAGCCTCCCACCCCCTCCATGGGCTCCTGTGCGGCCGGAGCCTCCCAGACGAGCGCCACCCCCTGCTCCACGGTGCCCAGTCCCATCAACCACCCAAGGGCTGAGGAGCGCGAGCCCACGGCACGGACTGGCGGGCAGCTCCACCTGCAGCCCCAGTGGGGGATGCACTGGGTGAAGCCAGCTGGGCTCCTGAGTCTGGTGGAGATGTGGAGAACCTTTATGTCTAGCTCAGGGATTGTAAATACACCAATCAGCACCTTGTGTCTAGCTCGAGGTTTGTGGATGCACCAATCATCGACACTCTGTGTCTGGCTGCTCTGGTGGGGCCTTGCAGAACCTTTGCATCCATACTCTGTATCTAACTGATGTGATGGGGACGTGGAGGACTTTTATGTCTAGCTCAGGGATGGTAAACGCACCAATCAGCCCCCTGTCAAAACAGACCATTGGGCTCTACCAATCAGCAGGACGTGGGTGGGGCCAGATAAGAGAATAAAAGCAGGCTGCCCCAGCCAGCAGTGGGAACCCGCTCGGGTCCCCTTCCACACTGTGGAAGCTTTGTTCTTTCACTGTTTGCGCAATAAATCTTGCTACTGCTCACTCTTTGGGTCCATGCTGCTTTTATGAGCTGTAACACTCACCACGAAGGTCTGCAGCTTCACTCCTGAAGCCAGCGAGACCATGAGCCCACCGGGAGGAAGGAACAACTCCAGACGCACCGCCTTATGAGTTGTAACACTCACCGCGAAGGTCTGCAGCTTCACTCCTGAGCCAGCGAGACCACGAACCCACCAGAGGCAAGAAACTCCGAACACATCCGAACATCAGAAGGAACAAACTCCGGACACGCTGCCTTTAGAACTGTAACACTCACGGCGAGGGTCCACGGCTTCATTCTTGAAGTCAGTGAGACCAAGAACCTACCAATTCCGGACACATTATGACCTCATTTAACTTTAATTATCTTTTTAGAGGCCGTATTTCCAACCACAGTCATATTGGGGGTTATGGAACACAATTCAGTCCATAAAAACAGTCTTGCAGACTATTCATTTAATTTGGATCAATCTCTCTGACTCTCTTTAGTGGAACTGAGATAGCTAAACACCACCCTATAAGCAGCTTGCACAGAGAACAGTGTTCACCTTAAATGGCACCTGGACCTAATTTAACCACATTTTTCAGGGCCTGGAAAACATGGACACATGTGGGCCTTCCGGGCAGGTTAACAGAATGGCACTTCATCAAAATTATTTAATTGTCAGGACAATATTTATATAGTGGTGGAGTAAGCCAAAATTATCACATTCCTTTTTATAGTGAAATATTTCAAACATCCAAGAAATTTTAAAGAATAATAAATCTCACATACCCCACCATGCTTCTTGATCAAAACTTAAAAGAAATTAAGATAATTCTTTTTAAAAATACGTATTTTTAAAATATGCATTTCTTTTTTAAAAATACATCTATTTAAAGCTACTTTAAATTCCTGCTTGATCATACTTCCTTTTTTACTTTCCCACAGGTAATCAATTTTTTGACTTTGTTATGTTGTTATGGCTTTGCTTTATATGAATAGAATACTCTTTTTCTTATTATTAAATTTTACATAAGTTGCATAATAATATAGGTATCATTTCAAAATTTTTTATAATTGTAGTACTCCAGGATGAAATATATCACAATGTAACTATTTGTTCTTCCCTTGATGAATGTTGAGATTGTTTTTAATTTGTTAGCTACTACAAATCATACAAGGAGAATTGTTGTACATAATCTCATTGTGTGCATGTTGAAATTCTTAGAATATACCCCTGAGAGTGAAAGGATTCCACATTTCCAATTTTAACAGATATCGTCAAATTGCTCTCCAAAAAGGTGACACTAATTATACTCTCTCCAGAAACCTCAGCAAAACTTGGTATTATAAAATATTTTGAAATTTCCTAATATTCAGGTGTGCTATAGTATCATGACGTTACTTTAACTCATATTTCTCTAATATCTAGTGAGCATCTTCTATGTATTTTTTTGGCAATTCAGATTTCTTTTTTTTCTCTCAATCACTTTTTTTTTTTTTTTTTTTTTTTGAGACGGAGTCTCGCTCTGTCGCCCAGGCTGGAGTGCAGTGGCGCCATCTCGGCTCACTGCAAGCTCCGCCTCCCGGGTTTACGTCATTCTCCTGCCTCAGCCTCCCGATTAGCTGGGACTACAGGCACCTGCCACCACGCCCGGCTAGTTTTTTGTATTTTTAGTAGAGACAGGGTTTCACTGTGTTAGCCAGGATGGTCTCAATCTCCTGACCTCGTGATCCACCCACCTCAGCCTCCCAAAGTGCTGGGATTACAGGCGTGAGCCACTGCGCCTGGCCAATCTTCGCTCACTTTTCTACTGCATTATCTACCTCTTCGTTTTTATTTTCAGAAGTTATTTATATATTCCAGATTCAAATCTTTGTTGGATATGTTCTTCACAAAAAGCCTTCGCTAGTCTCTAGCTTATCATTTATTTGTGGCATCTTTTTCTGTATAGGGCATTTTAATTTTAGTATAATCAAACTTATCTCTCACTTTACAATTATTTGGAAGGAGGATTTAATAAATTCTTTCCTATTCTAGCATTAGATATTCTGTACTTTCTTCTAAAATTTTTGTTTTATTCTCATATTCAAGTCCTCAATGTATTGAATGCAAAAACAAGTGCGTGAATCTATTAAGAATGTTGAATAAATAAGTCGGTAGGCACACTTACCTATTTTATAATCTTTGATAGTTTAATATCTAAAACTTTCAGGGAGATGATGTGCTTTTTACAGTTTCTTATATCTGATGATTCTTGTTCATGGTAAATTTATTCCTCCTAGATTTTAAAACTGGATGGTGAACTTCTCTTCAGGAAGCTTTTCTCTGGGGAAATCCTGAGAACATGGGTTGGCCATGTCTCCAGAATGGAGCTTTTGTTTTTGACAGGCCTTCCAGGGGTGCTGCCAGTTGGGACTACTTTTTAAATAGGATTTCTGATTATGGTTTTCTGGACCACTCATGTAGTATAAATTGGAACCTGTAGTCCACACGAGCGAGAAGGAGGTGGATGGTTATGAATTCTCAAAGGAGACTTATATTTGACACAAGAAGCCAGACTGAGGCTTACCAGGCTCCGTATGAGGGTGGGTTTACCTTTGTGGGTGAGTGGGCTCTTTCTATTCTGACCTTTTACTGAGAGTACACCTCTTTGTGGGACCTACCTTAGTGTAGGATCTCAGTTCTGATTTGTCACCCTTTTCTTTCACCCAAAAAAAGCAAAGTTCTCTATCAACTTCCCACCTCTCCATTCCATACACCCACCACCCAGTTTAATGCAAGTGCTTCAGTACTTTCATTTTATGTTGAATATTTCGTTTATTTTCTTGTTTGCTCAGGTATTCATTTTAAAAAATTTAAGTATCGTACCCATTCTAGTTGTGTTGCTTGTACGTGTTGCTATAAATGAATATCCTGTTTTTCTATTTATAAATATTATATATCAAGTGACTCACTGATTTACTATAATTGGGAAAAGCAGGATTTATGTTATAAAAACAATTAGCAAAAACTCTGTATCCTATGGTTTCTGTTTTCTTTTCAGTGTTTTTGTGCATTTTCTTTCTAATTGAGAATCACATGGGAGGCAAATTAAAGAGTTTAAAATTAGGAATAATGTCCCATAAACAGCACTGCACTATGAATTATTAGTTTTCAGAATTTCCATCGACTGTGACTGGCAGCCAAATCACTTTTGTCATGTAAATTGCAAAAATACCCAACTGAGATATTGTGCTATCAAGCAATGTTCTCCACCCCCACCACTTGGGAGTGAGAGCTGGGCCAATTTAATTTTTTTCAAAATATGTCAATGTTTCCCTGTTCCATAAAGAACATTCTGTGTCCTATAAAGATCCTTTATATCACCTATCTAGCTATAGAAAGAATCAAATGATTCACTTTATGCAATTTTTTGTTTCTCATTCCAGAAGGCTTCATCCAGAAATTTTTTTAACCGACTAAAATTTTATTTTATATATTTCTCATCTCTCTCTTTATACTTCTTTAATTTTTTCAAAACGTCTGTTGCTATTTATTATGGGAAACTGGTAGGAGGCATATGGTTAATCTAATCAACCAAGTAACGGTAGGCTTTAGTTGTTAGAGTTCCCAGAAATCTATTCAACGTCTCTTTCACTATGTCGTCTCGAAGAATAAGTAATACGATAAGATCAGACAAACAGAGCCAGCATAAGAGATTTTTTTTAATTAACAGAGATAAGGATGAAGATGAGCATTTTAATGCTCCTTATGCCATGTGTTTTGTCCGTTTCACTTGCCAAGCCTGTCCGGAGAAAGGAGAGCCACGCCCCATGCAATGGAGATCATGTATACCTTCATAAAACTCACTTGTTTGCGAATAACAAAACATTAGAGATAGTTTTCTCACACTTTTCTTCTTTTTACAGTGACTTTTAAAACTTTTTTTAGATGGAGTCTTGCTCTGTCACCCAGGCTGGAGTGCAGTGGCACGATTTCGGCTAACTGCAACCTCCGCCTCCAGGGTTCATGGGATTCTCCTGCTTCAGCCTCCTGAGTAGCTGGAATTACAGGTGTGCACCACCACGCCAAGCTAATTCTTGTATTTTTAGTAGAGATAGGGTTTCACCATATTGACCAGGCTGTTCTCACACTCCTGACATCAAGTGATCCGCCTACCTCAGCCTCCCAAAGTTCTGGGATTACAGGTATGAGCCACCATGCCCAGCCTATAAAGTGATTTTGCTTAAAAAGTAAACTTTAAAAAATTCTAACACATGTAATGCACATGCCACATTTGTACTATTTTCACAGAACACTAGAAGCCACTTCCTGGTGATTATTTCCAAGAGGCTTATATTTAATATACACTTCCAATAATGAATCTCCTTTTTGAGAATGTCCATTCTTATTTTCAATTCATATATTTCATTCAGCTTTGCCTTTGATATAGAAATAATGGCATTCACACACCATAATTTTCACATTACTAGTCATTACATTGCACTAAAAATCTGTCAAAATATGTAGATAGAACTGTTTTTATGGGATAGATCTTCTGTGTATTTTAGATCTTGCTTTTATTGACATTTTACAAATATATCAATAGTGAAAGCCAAATTGCTGTAAATAAACACAAGAGAGAAATTTTTTATTACTATAAAATGACTTAAGATCATTTCCATTAGCAGTTAAACAACTAATCTGTGTAGATTACACAAAACATGTTATATATAACATGCTTGATATGCTGCACAGTATAACACATATTGCAAAATCTCTATGAATTAGAATTCTTTAAAAAGCAGAATATCCTGATTAAATTAACTTTCTGGTAATATCAAGGTACATGTAGGTAGCAGAAAGCTGTAGTGGAAATATCTTAGGTATTAGATGACTAAGTACTTTTTTTTTTTCTTTTCTTTTTTTTATTTATTTATTTTTTTATTATACTTTAGGGTTTTAGGGTACATGTGCACAATGTGCAGGTTTGTTACATATGTATCCATGTGCCATGTTGATTTCCTGCACCCATTAACTCGTCATTTAGCATTAGGTGTATCTCCTAATGCTGTCCCTCCCCCCTCCCCCCACCCCACAACAGTCCCCGGAGTGTGATGTTCCCCTTCCTGTGTCCATGAGTTCCCATGGTTCAATTCCCACCTATGAGTGAGAACATGTGGTGTTTGGTTTTTTGTCCTTGCGATAGTTTACTGAGAATGATGTTTTCCAGTTTCATCCATGTCCCTACAAAGGACACGAACTCATCATTTTTTCTGGCTGCATAGTATTCCATGGTGTATATGTGCCATATTTTCTTAATCCAGTCTATCGTTGTTGGACATTTGGGTTGGTTCCAACTCTTTGCTATTGTGAATAGTGCCGCAATAAACATACGTGTGCATGTGTCTTTATAGCAGCATGATTTATAGTCCTTTAGGTATATACCCAGTAATGGGATGGCTGGGTCAAATGGTATTTCTAGTTCTAGATCCCGGAGGAATCGCCACACTGACTTCCACAATGGTTGAACTAGTTTACAGTCCCACCAACAGTGTAAAAGTGTTCCTATTTCTCCACATCCTCTCCAGCACCTGTTGTTTCCTGATTTTTTAATGATGGCCATTCTAACTGGTGTGAGATGGTATCTCACTGTGGTTTTGATTTGCATTTCTCTGATGGCCAGTGATGATGAGCATTTCTTCATGTGTTTTTTGGCTGCATAAATGTCTTCTTTTGAGAAGTGTCTGCTCATGTCCTTCGCCCACTTTTTGATGGGGTTGTTTGTTTTTTTCTTGTAAATTTGTTTGAGTTCATTGTAGATTCTGGATATTAGCCCTTTGTCAGATGAGTAGGTTGCAAAAATTTTCTCCCATTCTGTAGGTTGCCTGTTCACTCTGATGGTAGTTTCTTTTGCTGTGCAGAAGCTCTTTAGTTTAATGAGATCCCATTTGTCAATTTTGCCTTTTGTTGCCATTGCTTTTGGTGTTTTAGACATGAAGTCCTTGCCCACGCCTATGTCCTGAATGGTATTGCCTAGGCTTTCTTGTAGGATTTTAATGGTTTTAGGTCTAACATATAAGTCTTTAATCCATCTTGAATTAATTTTTGTATAAGGTGTAAGGAAGGGATCCAGTTGCAGCTTTCTACATATGGCTAGCCAGTTTTCCCAGCACCATTTATTAAATAGGGAATCCTTTCCCCATTTCTTGTTTTTGTCAGGTTTGTCAAAGATCAGATAGTTGTAGCTATGCGGCATCATTTCTGAGGGCTCTGTTCTGTTCCATTGATCTATGTCTCTGTTGTGGTACCAGTACCATGCTGTTTTGGTTACTGTAGCCTTGTAGTATAGTTTAAAGTCAGGTAGCGTGATGCCTCCAGCTTTGTTCTTTTGGCTTAGGATTGACTTGGCGATGCGGGCTCTTTTTTGGTCCCATATGAACTTTAAAGTAGTTTTCTCCAATTCTGTGAAGAAAGTCATTGGTAGCTTGATGGGGATGGCATTGAATCTATAAATTACCTTGGGCAGTATGGCCATTTTCACGATATTGATTCTTCCAACCCATGAGCATGGAATGTTCTTCCATTTATTTGTATCCTCTTTTATTTCATTGAGCAGTGGTTTGTAGTTCTCCTTGAAGAGGTCCTTCACATCCCTTGTAAGTTGGATTCCTAGGTATTTTATTCTCTTTGAAGCAATTGTGAATGGGAGTTCACTCATGATTTGGCTCTCTGTTTGTCTGTGATTGGTGTACAAGAATGCTTGTGATTTTTGTACATTGATTTTGTATCCTGAGACTTTGCTGAAGTTGCTAATCAGCTTAAGGAGGTTTTGGGCTGAGACAATGGGGTTTTCTAGATATACAATCATGTCATCTGCAAACAGGGACAATTTGACTTCCTCTTTTCCTAATTGAATACCTTTTATTTCCTTCTCCTGCCTGATTGCTCTGGCCAGAACTTCCAGCACTATGTTGAATAGGAGCGGTGAGAGAGGGCATCCCTGTCTTGTGCCAGTTTTCAGAGGGAATGCTTCCAGTTTTTGCCCATTCAGTATGATATTGGCTGTGGGTTTATCGTAGATAGCTCTTATTATTTTGAGATACGTCCCATCAATACCTAATTTATTGAGAGTTTTTAGCATGAAGGGTTGTTGAATTTTGTCAAAGGCCTTTTCTGCATCTATTGAGATAATCATGTGGTTTTTGTCTTTGGTTCTGTTTATATGCTGGATTACATTTATGGATTTGCGTATGTTGAACCAGCCTTGCATCCCAGGGATGAAGCCCACTTGATTATGGTGGATAATCTTTTTGATGTGCTGCTGGATTCGGTTTGCCAGTATTTTATTGAGGATTTTTGCATCAATGTTCATCAAGGATATTGGTCTGAAATTCTCTTTTTTGGTTATGTCTCTGCCAGGCTTTGGTATCAGGACGATGCTGGCTTCGTAAAATGTGTTAGGGAGGATTCCCTCTTTTTCTATCGATTGGAATAGTTTCAGAAGGAATGGTACCAGTTCCTCCTTGTACCTCTGGTAGAATTCAGCTGTGAATCCATCAGGTCCTGGACTCTTTTTGGTTGGTAAACTATTGATTGTTGCCACAATTTCAGAACCTGTTATTGGTGTATTCAGAGATTCAACTTCTTCCTGGTTTAGTCTTGGGAGGGTGTATTTGTCAAGGAATTTATCCATTTCTTCTAGATTTTCCAATTTATTTGCATAGAGGTGTTTGTAGTATTCTCTGATGGTAGATTGTATTTCTGTGGGATCAGTGGTGATATCCCCTTTTTCGTTTTTTATTGCATCTATTTGATTCTTCTCTCTTTTCTTCTTTATTAGTCTTGCTAGCGGTCCATCAGTTTTGTTGATCTTTTCAAAAAACCAGCTCCTGGATTCATTAATTTTTTGAAGGGTTTTTTGTGTCTCTATTTCCTTCAGTTCTGCTCTGATTTTAGTTATTTCTAGCCTTCTGCTAGCTTTTGAATGTGTTTGCTCTTGCTTTTCTAGTTCTTTTAATTGTGATGTTAGGGTGTCAATTTTGGATCTTTCCTGCTTTCTCTTGTGGGCATTTAGTGCTATAAATTTCCCTCTACACACTGCTTTGAACGGGTCCCAGAGATTCTGGTATGTTGTGTCTTTGTTCTCGTTGGTTTCAAAAAACATCTTTATTTCTGCCTTCATTTCATTATGTACCCAATAGTCATTCAGGAGCAGGTTGTTCAGTTTCCATGTAGTTGAGCAGTTCTGAGTGAGTTTCTTAATCCTGAGTTCTAGTTTGATTGCACTGTGGTCTGAAAGACAGTTTGTTATAATTTCTGTTCTTTTACATTTGCTGAGGAGAGCTTTACTTCCAACTATGTGGTCAATTTTGGAATAGGTGTGGTGTGGTGCTGAAAAAAATGTATATTCTGTTGACCTGGGGTGGAGAGTTCTGTAGATGTCTGTTAGGTCCACTTTATGTAGAGCTGAGTTGAATTCCTGGATATCCTTGTTAACTTTCTGTCTCATTGATCTGTCTAATGTTGACAGTGGGGTGTTAAAATCTCCCATTATTATTGTGTGGGAGTTTAAGTCCCTTTGTAGGTCACTCAGGACTTACTTTATGAATCTGGGTGCTCCTGTGTTGGGTGCATATATATTTAGGATAGTTAGCTCTTCTTGTTGAATTGATCCCTTTACCATTATGTAATGGCCTTCTTTGTCTCTTTTGATCTTTGTTGGTTTAAAGTCTATTTTATCAGAGACTAGGATTGCAACCCCTGCCTTTTTTTGTTTTCCATTTGCTTGATAGATCTTCCTCCATCCCTTTATTTTGAGTCTATGTGTGTCTCTGCACGTGAGATGGGTTTCCTGAATACAGCACACTGATGGGTCCTGACTCCTTATCCAGTTTGCCAGTCTGTGTCTTTTGATTGGAGCATTTAGCCCATTTACATTAAACGTTAATATTGTTATGTGTGAATCTGATCCTGTCATTATGATGTTAGTTGGTTATTTTGCTCGTTAGTTGCTATAGTTTCTTCCTAGCCTCGATGGTCTTTACAATTTGGCGTGTTTTTGCAGTGGCTGGTACCGGTTGTTCCTTTCCATGTTTAGTGCTTCCTTCAGGAGCTCTTTTAGGGCAGGCCTGGTGGTGACAAAATCACTCAGCATTTGCTTGTCCGTAAAGTATTTTATTTCTCCTTCACTTATGAAGCTTAGTTTGGCTGGATAGGAAATTCTGGGTTGAAAATTCTTTTCTTTAAGAATGTTGAATATCGGCCCCCCACTCTCTTCTGGCTTGTAGAGTTTCTGCTGAGAGATCAGCTGTTAGTCTGATGGGCTTCCCTTTGTGGGTAACCCGACCTTTCTCTCTGGCTGCCCTTAACATTTTTTCCTTCATTTCAACTTTGGTGTATCTGACATTATGTGTCTTGGAGTTGCTCTTCTCGAGGAGTATCTTTGTGGCTTCTCTGTATTTCCTGAATCTGAATGCTGGCCTGCTTTGCCAGATTGGGGAAGTTCTCCTGGATAATATCTTGCAGAGTGTTTTCCAACTTGGTTCCATTCTCCCCATCATTTTCAGGTACACCAATCAGACGTAGGTTTGGTCTTTTCACATAGTCCCAAATTTCTTGGAGGCTTTGTTCATTTCTTTTTATTCTTTTTTCCCTAAATTTCCCTTCTCTCTTCATTTCATTCATTTCATCTTCCATCGGCGATACCCTTTCTTCCAGTTGATCGCATCTGCTACTGAGGCTTCTGCAATCTTCGCGTAGTTCTCGAAACTTGGCTTTCAGCTCCATCACTCCTTTAAGCCCTTCTCTCCATTGGTTATTCTAGTTATCCATTCTTCTAATTTTTTTTCAAAGTTTTTAACTTCTTTGCTATTGTTTTGAATTTCCTCTCGTAGCTCAGAGTAGTTTGATCGTCTGAAGCCTTCTTCTCTCAACTCGTCAAAGTCATCCTCCATCCAGCTTTGTTCCGTTGCTGGTGAGGAACTGCGTTCCTTTGGAGGAGGAGAGGTGCTCTGTTTTTTAGAGTTTCCAGTTTTTGTGTTCTGTTTTTTTCCCATCTTTGTGGTTTTATCTACTTTTTGTCTTTGATGATGGTGATGTACAGATGGGTTTTTGGTGTGGATGTCCTTTCTGTTTGTTAGTTTTCCTTCTACCAGACAGGACCCTCAGCTGCAGGTCTGTTGGAGTTTACTAGAGGTCCACTCCAGACCCTGTTTGGCTGGGTGTCAGCAGCGGTGGCTGCAGAACAGCGGATTTTCGTGAGACCACAAATTCAGCTGTCTGATGGTTCCTCTGAAGTTTTGTCTCAGAGGAGTACCCGGCTGAATGAGGTGTCAGTCTGTCCCTACTGGGGGGTGCCTCCCAGTTAGGCTGCTCAGGGGTGAGGGACCCACTTTAGGAGGCAGTCTGTCCGTTCTCAGATCTCCAGCTGCGTGCTGGGAGAACCACTACTCTCTTCAAAGCTGTCAAGTCAGACAGGGACATTTAAGTCTGTGGAGTTTCTTGCTGAGTTTTTGTTCGTCTGTGCCCTGCCCCCAGAGGTGGAGCCTACAGAGGCAGGCAGGCCTCCTTGAGCTGTGGTGGGCTCCACCCAGTTCGAGCTTCCTGGCTGCTTTGTTTACCTAAGCAAGCCTGGGCAATGGCGGCGCCCCTCCCCCAGCCTCGCTGCCACCTTGCAGCTTGATCTCAGACTGCTGTGCTAGCAATCAGCGAGACTCCGTGGGCATAGGACCCTCCGAGCCAGGTGCGGGACACAATCTCCTAGTGTGCCGTTTTCCAGGCCCGTTGGAAAAGTGCAGTATTAGGATGGGACTGACCCGATATTCCAGGTGCCGTCTGTTTCCCCTTTCTTTGACTAGGAAAGGGAACTCCCTGACCCCTTGCGCTTCCCAGTGAGGCAATGCCTCGCCTGCTTCGGCTCGCGCACAGTGCGCTTCACCGACTGTCCTGTACCCACTGTTAGGCACTCCCTAGTGAGATGAAACCGGTACCTCAAGCAGAAATGCAGAAATCATCCGTCTTCTGTGTCCTGGGGCTGGGAGCTGGATACCGGAGCTGTTCCTATTCGGCCATCTTGGCTCCACCCTCCACTCGACTAAGTACTTTTTAAAAAATCCTGCTTCTGTCATTTATTACTCTGAACTCATATTCAGAAAATCTTTACTTTCATCAAAATAAAGTATAAAAATAACGACCTTTCATTTAAAAAGTACATGGCACATAATATGGCCTCCATTATTTCATGTTTATTAAAAATTTTTAAAAAGTAGAATGTTGTATATTCAATAATAAAGTAAAATAATTCAGTGTTTAGTGACTTAATTCAATAATCATTAGTTACATTGTCTGTACTGTTAACAACACTTAGTGAACATAATGACCAATATTATCTCAACATTATTATTTGAGACTTTTCTTTGACATAGTTAATATTGCTTAAAAATACTCATGTCAAACTGAATAGTCTTGTCTCCCCATCTTCTAGTTCAACTTCATGACTCTGCTGACATTTTTCCATTTCCCATTTGCCCTTTGTAAGCTGCAACCTCCCATTGATGGGGGGTAGGGGCAAGAATTACTCAGTGGTAAGAGAAGATAGAAACGGATGGTCTACAAGGCAAGAGACACAGGCCAGAAACACTTTTTGTTTCTTCTGTCTTCAAATGGGGTTTGAGGACCTGGGAAAAACCTACTACACTTATAAATATAAAAGACTAATTTGGAGCAAAAGAGGCACTAGGCTTATGACCTCCAGTTTTAGATGCCCTCCTTTACATTAACAAGACACTTCACACTATTATCTTATTTCTTTGTATATTATAATTTTTCACCTAAATGTGAAAATGTGAAGTTTCTATTACATCATAATTAAAACCAGTCACCAACATTTGCTTTTACCTGGCATTAAGCTAAGTGCTCAGCATGTGCCTTTTCCTTTAATAGTCACAACAATCCTAAGAAATGCGAAGGAGGGAAAAAAATGGCCTGATGTCTCTCCAGCTGCTAAATGACAAGGACGGATGTTATGGGCTGAACTGTGTTCCCTTAAAATTCATATGTTGAAGCCCTAACCCGCAGGACTTCAGACTGTGAATATATTTGGAGTGATATGATCTGGCTGTGTCCCCACCCAAATTTCAACTTCAATTGTATCTCCCAGAATTGCCACATGTTGTGAGAGGGACCCGGGGGAAGTAATTGAATGATGGGGGCCAGTCTTTCCTGTGCTATTCTCATGACAATAAGTCTCACGAAATCTGATGGGTTCATCAGGGGTTTTCGCTTTTGCTTCTTCCTCATTTTTCTCTTGCTGCTGCCATGTAAGAAGTGCCATTCGCCTACTGCCATGATTTTGAGGTCCGCCAAGTCATATGGAACTGTAACTCCAATTAAACCTCTTTTTATTGCCAGTTTTGGGTATGTCTTTATCAGCAGCATGAAAATGAACTAATACAGTAAATTGGTACCAGCAGAGTGGGGCGCTGCTGAAAAGATACTGGAAAATGTGGAAGCAACTTTGGAACTGGGTAACAGGCAGAGGTTGGAACAGTTTGGAGGGCTCAGAAGAAGACAGGAAAATATGAGAAAGTTTGGAACCTCCTAGAGACTTGTTGAATGGCCTTGACGAAAATGCTGTTAGTGATATGAACAATAAGGTCCATACTGAGGTGGTCCCAGACAGAGATGAGGAACTTGTTGGGAACTAGAGCAAAGGTGATGCTTGTTATGTTTTAGCAAAGAGACTGGCAGCATTTTGCCCCTGCCTGGAGATTTGTGGAACTTTAAACTTGACAGAGATGATTTAGGGGATCTGGCGGAAGGAATTTCTAAGCAGTGAAGCATTCAAAAGGTTACCTGGGTGCTGTTAAAAGCATTCGGTTTTAAAAAGGAAACAGAACATAAAAGTTCAGAAAATTTGCAGCCTTGTGATGCAGTAGAAAAGAAAAACCCATTTTTTGAGAAGAAATTCAAGCTGGCTGCAGAAATTTCATAAGTAGCAAGGAGCCTAATGTTAATCTCCAAGACCATGGGAAAATGTCTCCAGGCCATGTCAGAGACCTTCACAGCAGCCCCTCCCATCACAGGCCCGGAGGCCAGGAGGAAAAAGTGGTTTCGTGGGATGCACCCAGGGTCCCCATGCTGCGTGCAAACTAGGGACTTGGTGTCCTGTGTCCCAGATGCTCCAGCCATGGCTGAAAGGGGCCAATGTATAGCTTGGGTGTAAAAGGGTGGAAGCCCTAAGCTTTGGCAGTTTCCACTTGGTGTTGAACCTGTGGGTGCACAGAAGGCAATAATTGAGATTTGAGAACCTCCACCTAGATTTCAGAAGATGCATGGACATGCCTGGATGCCTAGGCAAAAGTTTGCTGCAGGGGCGGAGCCCTCATGGAGAACCTCTGCTAGGGCAGTGCAGAAAGGAAATGTGGGGTCAGAGCCCCCAAAGAGAATCCCTACTGGGGCACTGCCTACTGGAGCTGTGAGAAGACAGCCACAGTCTTCCAGATCCTGTAATGATAGATCCACTGGCAGCTTACACTGGAAAAGCCACAGACACTCAACAGCAGCCCATGAAAGCAGCCAGGATTGAGACTATACCTTGCAAAGCCACAGGGACAGAGCTTCCCAAGACAATGGGAACCCATCTTTTGCATCAGTGTGACCTAGATGTGAGACCTGGAGTCAAAGGCGATCGTTTTGGAGTTTGAAAATTTGACTTCCCCACTGGATTTTGCACTTGCATGGGCCCTGAAACCCCTTTGTTGTGGCCATTTTTTCCCATTTGGAACTTCTGTATTTACCCAATACCTGTACCCCCATTGTATCTAGGAAGTAACTAGTTTTCTTTTGATTTTACAGACTCATAGGCAGAAGGAACTTGCCTTGTCCCAAATGAGACTTTGGACTGTGGACTTTTGCATTAATGCTGAAATGAGTTCAGACTTTGGGGGACTGTTGTGAAGGCGTGATTGGTTTTGAAATGTGAAAACATGAGATTTGGAGGAGCCAGGGGCAGAATAATATGGTTTGGCTGTGTCCCCACCCAAATCTCAACTTGAATTGTGTTTCCCAGAATTCCCATATGTCTGTGGGAGGGACCCAGGGGGAGGTAATTGAATCATGGGGGCTGGCCTTTCCCATGCTATTCTCATGATAGTGAATAAGTCTCATGAGACCTGATGAGTTAATCAGGAGTTTCCACTTTCGCTTCTTCCTCATTTTTCTCTTGCTGCCACCATGTAGGAAGTGCCTTTCATTTCCCATCATGATTCTGAGGCCTTCCCAGCCATGTGGAACTGTAAGTCCAATTAAACATTTTTTTGTTCCCAATTTTGGGTATGTCTTTATCAGCAGCCTGTGAAAATGAACTAAGACATGGAGATAGGGCCTTTAAGTGGTATTTAAGCTAAAATGAAGCAATTAGGATGGGCCCTAATGCAAACTGACCAGTATTCCTTATAAGAGGAGATTTGAACACACAGAAAACACTAGGGAGAACCATGTGAAGGAATTGAGAAGGCATCATCTGCAACCAAGGAGACAACCCTCAGAATAAACCACCTCGATCTTAGGTTCCAGACTCCAGAACTGTAAGGACATTCATTTCTGTTGTCTAAGTCACCTGGTCCTTAGCATTTTGTTATGGCTGCCCTTGTAAGCTAATACAAAGGACTTAAACTCAAGAGTCTGATCTGAGCGACCACCTAACCACCATTCTAGGGTATCAGGGCTTACTCTCATGGTTATCTTAGTTTGTCCCTGATTTTTTCATAAGTATCAGTTGTTTTAGTCTATTCATATTATTAATACCCACTGTGAACCTTTATATCCAGACAATTGTAGAAAACTAGGAATCTAAGAGTCACCCTAGGTTCTGAGCAATGTTTGATAGGTTTCATGTTGGTCCACAAATAACAAATCTTGTAAGAGACCATCATTAATCTTATAAGGCAAAAATTTTGTAAGAGAATTGTGTAATTCTGGACCACTCATTCTAGAAGGTATAAAATAATTTTGTTAATAAACTGCTTTAGAGACAACCTGGTTCTGAAAAATTAGAAGTAGAAAGAAGCCTACCCAATTATTTTGGTTATCTTAACATTGCCTCCTATAACCCCAAAATGAATTCGTTTCTCATACGTGATTGTTTAAAAAGAAGAAATCCAGAAGAAATGACAGACTCTTTGTTGAATATTTTTTGTGTGTCCATGCCCTCAGAAAGTGCTGCCTAATATTATGGAAGAGTACACAGGCACCAGGTGACAAAGCTTTTTGCCTATGCCAATACATAAATTGTCTGTAAGAGAAAAATAAATGATGAAGCAATTGTGATTCCAAGAAAACTTACTGTCAATTACAACCAATATGGAATACCTTACTTAATGTGCACCTACAATGTCTAGAATATATGTTTTTAAATCAGTGGCTATTTCGCGTCCTACTCCCATAATTTTCTTTTCTTGAATGAACAATATTGGAACACATTGTTTTAAGACATATGTCAAAAGTGTTGATGATTAAAAAAACACATAAAGGGATTAGCAACATTAATGTAAATTTCTTTAAAACTAAGTTAGGTTCATTATCCCAAAGGCTTTATTCTGTGGGAGTTCCAAGTTCTTATAATGACAATCAATTTAATAGATTTCTTGTACTACTCATATATAATACACTATCAACTTCTCCTTCAACAACACAAGTAGAAATGCTATCATACAAACAACAGCAACAAAAACCCCACACTATTTAAATAAAGCTAAACTGGCAAGAAAATAAGGGAAATCTTCACTTTATAAATACAAGAGAGGTTTAAGAATCCAAGGAAGGATATCAGTGAACCAATGACAGCCACAGAGCTGGATCTTCTGCTGACTTTGTTTCATCTAAAGTTTTGGTTTGAATAGTTACTGAAGGTACAGAATAAAGCAGGGCTGGGTCATTTGAAACACAGAACAATAAATAATTACCTCAGGCTACACTATCTTCTGGTCAGTAGGAGGAAAAGCAGTATTTGATCTGTACCATTCACTACATACAAATATCAATTCCACATAGGTCTGGAATTAAATATGAAAGGCAAAAATGTAAAATACTTTGAAAAAAAATCATTTCCCAAGGGAAAATCCATTGCTTTCAAAAAATTTTTATTAGAAAATAGGAAAGACTTAAATTTAATAGTTTAGAACCAAATTAGGAAATTATAAAAAAAAAAAACAAGTTTCACAAAATTTTACACAAGAAAGAAGCAAATAATAAAGATTATAGTGGAATTAGTGAATAGGAAGCAAAGGTACAAGAATTTCAACTAAGTTATATAGAGAAGGCTTCAATTAATTAAAATGTTAATTTAAAAATTTAATAATATGAAGAATAGAAAGGAGCAATAAAGACAAATGCAGCATTTATATTTTCAAAGGTAGAGAATATTATAAAATGCAAGCAATAACTTTTTAAAATTCAGTGAATATAGTCAAATTCTTAGAAAATTAAATACAATAACAAAATGGACTCAACAAGAAACTGAAAATAATACTAGTCCTAAAATCATGGAGGGTATGAGATTAATAATTCAAATATTTCCATAAGGAAGACACCAATCCCAGGTAATTTAACTGAGTTCTGTCGAACATTCAAAGAAGTGATCATTCCAATCTTACATGAACTCTTTTGGATAATCAAATTTACGGGAGTGAAAATGTATAATCTTCAGTGCAGCATCATGAATGAAACTCAAAAACATACTATTGAGCGAATATAGGAAGTTGTGGAAAAATGCATATAGTAAGACATTTATGTAAAGTTCAAGCATGCATAGGTATTTTTTAGAGATATACATGTAAGTGGTAAGCTATACAAAAAATAAAAATAATAATCAACGTAATTTGGGATAGTTAGCTTTAAGTGGAAATCAGAGGTCCTCAAGGGGAAATCAGAGACATGCAAGAGGATTTAAAACTATATATAGTAGTCTGTATCTTAGGCTGAGCAGTTTATATATATATATATATATATATATATATATATATACTGTATATACTGTATATATATACTGCATATATATAGTATATATATATACACACACAGATGGAATACCATATATATATATCAGAATATATACGCACATCTGTATTACAATCTTTATTTGCAATGTCAAAATAATGTAAGAAAAGATTAAGTCATTTAAAAATTTTTCAATAGGTAATACATTCACAAAGTTCAACAATGAAAACAAATTGTAGAAAAGTGAAAATCTTCTTCTCACCTTGTCCCAATCCACCCAATTTCTAACTCTTCCAAACAAACAACCAATGTTGTTAGCTTGTTATAGTCTTCTACATTTCCTTAAGAATATACAAGCAAATATGACCATTTATTTTTATCCTCCTTGCCACATATTTACATGAAACATCACATATATTATACATAGTACAGTAGCCGTACCTTACTTTTTTTCTGAGTAGGATATCTTAGGGATCTATATCAGTGCATAAAGTGTTTCCTCACTATTTTTAGATATGCATAGTATTCTTTTGATTGACTGTATCAATTTAAGTAGATTACATTAGATTTGTATAGTATCCTCTCTTTGGCTACATTATATATTTTTAAACTTTTTTTAGTTTCCTCAATTTTTTTTTGTTCTTGTACTTTACCTATGAGTATCCTTGTACATATATTTCTCAAATGTGCAAGTATGTTTGAAGGATACATTTCCGGAAGAGAAATGGTGAGTCAAAGGATACTTCCATTTGTAGTTTTAACAGATATTGCCAAATTGTCATCCACAGAAATTGTATCAATGTAGTCTGCTGATAGTAAGGTAGAGAAAGATGCTTCCCACAGCCTCTCTGAGGGTGTGTTATGAAACTACTGCGTAGTTTGAGTATGGTGTAGCATCTTTTCTTATTTTTAGAGCCACTATATTTTCTTTTTTCTGAACCATGTGTTCGTATTAGCTGTCTATTTTTCTTTTTTCTTTCTTTCTTTCTTTCTTTCTTTCTTTCTTTCTTTCTTTCTTTTTTTCTTTTCAAGAAATGGAGTCTCGCTCTGTCGCCCAGGCTGAAGTGCAGTGGCATGATCTCGGCGCACTGTAACCTTCGCCTCCCGGGTTCAAGCGATTCTCTTGCTTCAGCTCCCCAAGTAGCTGGGACAACAGTCTTGCGCCACCACATCCAGCTAATTTTTGTACTTTTTAGTAGAGACAGGGTTTCACTATATATCGGCCAGGCTGGTCTCTAACTCCTGACCTCAGGTGATCTGCCTGCCTCCGCCTCCCAAACTGCTGGGATTACAGGCGCGAGTCACCGCGCCAAGCAGTTTTAGCTATTTTTCTATTAGTTTTTTTCTTTTCTTATTAGTTTCTAGAAGCTTTTTAATTTAGAGATGTTAGCTCTATGTCAGCTATATGAGTTGAAAAATTTTCCCAGTCTGTCAGTTGTCTTTGGGTTTTGCTTATAATTTTTTTCATAAAGAAATTTTAAATTTCACTTGATGAAATGTATTTTTTTTAACTTTTGGAATTTGAATAATTGGCATAAAGTTAGCCACACCAAGGTTATAAAGACATTCTTTCATGCTTTCTACTGATAGTTTTATGGTTTTCTTTTTTAATATTTGAAATTTTTAATACATTTGGAGTTTATAATGTATGGTATAATGCATGGAGTTGTGCTGTTTTTAAACATAATTTCTTTTCACAGAAAGAAATCCTATTTAAAATAGATTACTGTCAGCTTAGAAGAGAATAGTATGATAAATACTGTTTTTTAAAATGCATTATTTTAAGAGACTATGACTCTGTGATGTTTATATCCTTGGTGTGAGTCTAATACAATGTTTTCACACATTATTTTTAAAACCATATAAAAGCAGTTAAAATTTAGATAAAATGAGAGACCAAGTAACTCCAAGGCTGTCTTTTTCCAAACTCAACAATAGCAATGCTAAAATAATCTCAAGCAATATATGATGCAGAACCTTTTAATTACCTTGTAGTGAATCAAATTAAATATTTTTGCATGCTTAGATTAAACCAATCTATTAAGATCTACAACTTCTCTCCATTCTTTTTTTTATTTAGGTTTTAGGGTACATGTGCACAATGTGCAGGTTTGTTACATATGTATCCATGTGCCATGTTGATTTCCTGCACCCATTAACTCGTCATTTAGCATTAGGTATATCTCCTAATGCTGTCCCTCCCCCCTCTCCCAACCCCACCACAGTCCCCGGAGTGTGATGTTCCCCTTCCTGTGTCCATGAGTTCTCATTGTTCAATTCCCACCTATGAGTGGCAACATGTGGTGTTTGGTTTTTTGTCCTTGCGATAGTTTACTGAGAATGATGTTTTCCAGATTCATCCATGTCCCTACAAAGGACATGAACTCATCATTTTTTCTGGCTGCATAGTATTCCATGGTGTATATGTGCCACATTTTCTTAATCCAGTCTATTGTTGTTGGACATTTGGGTTGGTTCCAACTCTTTGCTATTGTGAATAGTGCCGCAATAAACATACGTGTGCATGTGTCTTTATAGCAGCATGATTTATAGTCCTTTGGGTATATACCAAGTAATGGGATGGCTGGGTCAAATGGTATTTCTAGTTCTAGATCCCTGAGGAATCGCCACACTGACTTCCACAATGGTTGAACTAGTTTACAGTCCCACCAACAGTGTAAAAGTGTTCCTATTTCTCCACATCCTCTCCAGCACCTGTTGTTTCCTGTTTTTTTAATGATGGCCATTCTAACTGGTGTGAGATGGTATCTCACTGTGGTTTTGATTTGCATTTCTCTGATGGCCAGTGATGATGAGCATTTCTTCATGTGTTTTTTGGCTGCATAAATGTCTTCTTTTGAGAAGTGTCTGCTCATGTCCTTCGCCCACTTTTTGATGGGGTTGTTTGTTTTTTTCTTGTAAATTTGTTTGAGTTCATTGTAGATTCTGGATATTAGCCCTTTGTCAGATGAGTAGGTTGCAAAAATTTTCTCCCATTCTGTAGGTTGCCTGTTCACTCTGGTGGTAGTTTCTTTTGCTGTGCAGAAGCTCTTTAGTTTAATTAGATCCCATTTGTCGATTTTGGCTTTTGTTGCCATTGCTTTTGGTGTTTTAGACATGAAGTCCTTGCCCACGCCTATGTCCTGAATGGTATTGCCTAGGTTTTCTTGTAGGATTTTAATGGTTTTAGGTCTAACATTTAAATCTTTAATCCATTTTGAATTAATTTTTGTATAAGGTGTAAGGAAGGGATCCAGGTTCAGCTTTCTCCATATGGCTAGCCAGTTTTCCCAGCACCATTTATTAAATAGGGAATCCTTTCCCCATTTCTTGTTTTTGTCAGGTTTGTCAAAGATCAGATAGTTGTAGATATGCGGCATCATTTCTGAGGGCTCTGTTCTGTTCCATTGATCTATATCTCTGTTGTGGTTCCAGTACCACGCTGTTTTGGTTACTGTAGCCTTGTAGTATAGTTTGAAGTCAGGTAGCGTGATGCCTCCAGCGTTGTTCTTTTGGCTTAGGATTGACTTGGCGATGCGGGCTCTTTTTTGGTCCCATATGAACTTTAAAGTAGTTTTTTCCAATTCTGTGAAGAAAGTCATTGGTAGCTTGATGGGGATGGCATTGAATCTATAAATTACTTTGGGCAGTATGGCCATTTTCACAATATTGATTCTTCCAACCCATGAGCATGGAATGTTCTTCCATTTATTTGTATCCTCTTTTATTTCATTGAGCAGTGGTTTGTAGTTCTCCTTGAAGAGGTCCTTCACATCCCTTGTAAGTTGGATTCCTAGGTATTTTATTCTCTTTGAAGCAATTGTGAATGGGAGTTCACTCATGATTTGGCTCTCTGTTTGTCTGTGATTGGTGTACAAGAATGCTTGTGATTTTTGTACATTGATTTTGTATCCTGAGACTTTGCTGAAGTTGCTAATCAGCTTAAGGAGATTTTGGGCTGAGACAATGGGATTTTCTAGATATACAATCATGTCATCTGCAAACAGGGACAGTTTGACTTCCTCTTTTCCTAATTGAATACCCTTTATTTTCTTCTCCTGCCTGATTGCTCTGGCCAGAACTTCCAGCACTATGTTGAATAGGAGCGGTGAGAGAGGGCATCCCTGTCTTGTGCCAGTTTTCAGAGGGAATGCTTCCAGTTTTTGCCCATTCAGTATGATATTGGCTGTGGGTTTGTCGTATATAGCTCTTATTATTTTGAGATACGTCCCATCGATACCTAATTTATTGAGAGTTTTTAGCATGAAGGGTTGTTGAATTTTATCAAAGGCCTTTTCTGCATCTATTGAGATAATCATGTGGTTTTTGTCTTTGGTTCTGTTTATATGCTGGATTACATTTATTGATTTGCGTATGTTGAACCAGCCTTGCATCCCAGGGATGAAGCCCACTTGATCATGGTGTATAAGCTTTTTGATGTGCTGCTGGATTCGGTTTGCCAGTATTTTATTGAGGATTTTTGCATCAATGTTCATCAAGGATATTGGTCTAAAATTCTCTTTTTTGGTTGTGTCTCTGCCTGGCTTTGGTATCAGGACGACGCTGGCTTCATAAAATGTGTTAGGGAGGATTCCCTCTTTTTCTATCGATTGGAATAGTTTCAGAAGGAATGGTACCAGTTCCTCCTTGTACCTCTGGTAGAATTCAGCTGTGAATCCATCAGGTCCTGGACTCTTTTTGGTTGGTAAGCTATTGATTATTGCCACAATTTCAGAACCTGTTATTGGTCTATTCAGAGATTCGACTTCTTCCTGATTTAGTCTTGGGAGGGTGTATTTGTCAAGGAATTTATCCATCTCTTCTAGATTTTCTAGTTTATTTGCATAGAGGTGTTTGTAGTATTCTCTGATGGTGGATTGTATTTCTGTGGGATCGGTGGTGATATCCCCTTTATCATTTTTTATTACATCTATTTGATTCTTCTCTCTTTTCTTCTTTATTAGTCTTGCTAGCGGTCTATCAATTTTGTTGATCTTCTCAAAAAGCCAGCTCCTGGATTCATTAATTTTTTGAAGGGTTTTTTGTGTCTCTATTTCCTTCAGTTCTGCTCTGATTTTAGTTATTTCTAGCCTTCTGCTAGCTTTTGAATGTGTTTGCTCTTGCTTTTCTAGTTCTTTTAATTGTGATGTTAGGGTGTCAATTTTGGATCTTTCCTGCTTTCTCTTGTGGGCATTTAGTGCTATAAATTTCCCTCTACACACTGCTTTGAATGTGTCCCAGAGATTCTGGTATGTTGTGTCTTTGTTCTCGTTGGTTTCAAAGAACATCTTTATTTCTGCCTACATTTCATTATGTACCCAATAGTCATTCAGGAGCAGGTTGTTCAGTTTCCATGTAGTTGAGCGGTTTTGAGTGAGTTTTTTAATCCTGAGTTCTAGTTTGATTGCACTGTGGTCTGAGAGACAGTTTGTTATAATTTCTGTTCTTTTACATTTGCTGAGGAGAGCTTTACTTCCAACTATGTGGTCAATTTTGGAATAGGTGTGGTGTGGTGCTGAAAAAAATGTATGTTCTGTTGATTTGGGGTGGAGAGTTCTGTAGATGTCTATTAGGTCCACTTTGTTTAGAGCTGAGTTCAATTCCTGGATATCCTTGTTAACTTTCTGTCTCGATGATCTGTCTAATGTTGACAGTGGGGTGTTAAAATCTCCCATTATTATTGTGTGGGAGTTTAAGTCCCTTTGTAGGTCACTCAGGGCTTGCTTTATGAATCTGGGTGCTCCTGTGTTGGGTGCATATATATTTAGGATAGTTAGCTCTTCTTGTTGAATTGATCCCTTTACCATTATGTAATGGCCTTCTTTGTCTCTTTTGATCTTTGTTGGTTTAAAGTCTATTTTATCAGAGACTAGGATTGCAACCCCTGCCTTTTTTTGTTTTCCATTTGCTTGATAGATCTTCCTCCATCCTTTTATTTTGAGTCTATGTGTGTCTCTGCACGTGAGATGGGTTTCCTGAATACAGCACACTGATGGGTCCTGACTCCTTATCCAGTTTGCCAGTCTGTGTCTTTTAATTGGAGCATTTAGCCCATTTACATTTAACGTTAATATTGTTATGTGTGAATCTGATCCTGTCATTATGATGTTAGTTGGTTATTTTTCTCATTAGTTGATGCAGTTTCCTCCCAGCCTCGATGGTCTTTACAATTTGGCATGTTTTTGCAGTGGCTGGTACCGGTTGTTCCTTTCCATGTTTAGTGCTTCCTTCAGGAGCTCTTTTAGGGCAGGCCTGGTGGTGACAAAATCACTCAGCGTTTGCTTGTCTGTAAAGTATTTTATTTCTCCTTCACTTATGAAGCTTAGTTTGGCTGGATAGGAAATTCTGGGTTGAAAATTCTTTTCTTTAAGAATGTTGAATATCAGCCCCCGCTCTCTTCTGGCTTGTAGAGTTTCTTCCGAGAGATCAGCTGATGGCCTTCCCTTTGTGGGTAACCCGACCTTTCTCTCTGGCTGCCCTTAACATTTTTTCCTTCATTTCAACTTTGGTGAATCTGACAATTATGTGTCTTGGAGTTGCTCTTCTCGAGGAGTATCTTTGTGGCGTTCTCTGTATTTCCTGAATCTGAATGTTGGCCTGCCTTGCTAGATTGGGGAAGTTCTCCTGGATAATATCTTGCAGAGTGTTTTCCAACTTGGTTCCATTCTCCCCGTCATTTTCAGGTACACCAATCAGACGTAGCTTTGGTCGTTTCACGTAGTCCCAAATTTCTTGGAGGCTTTGTTCATTTCTTTTTATTCTTTTTTCTCTAGACTTCCCTTCTCGCTTCATTTCATTCATTTCATCTTCCATCAGCGATACCCTTTCTTCCAGTTGATCGCATCTGCTACTGAGGCTTCTGCAATCTTCGCGTAGTTCTCGAAACTTGGCTTTCAGCTCCATCATCTCCTTTAAGCCCTTCTCTCCATTGGTGATTCTAGTTATCCATTCTTCTAATATTTTTTCAAAGTTTTTAACTTCTTTGCTATTGTTTTGAATTTCCTCCCATAGCTCAAAGTAGTTTGATCGTATGACGCCTTCTTCTCTCAACTCGTCAAAGTCATCCTCCATCCAGCTTTGTTCCGTTGCTGGTGAGGAACTGCATTCCTTTGGAGGAGGAGAGGTGCTCTGCTTTTTAGAGTTTCCAGTTTTTGTGTTCTGTTTTTTCCCCATCTTTGCGGTTTTATCTACTTTTTGTCTTTGATGATGGTGATGTACAGATGGGTTTTTGGTGTGGATGTCCTTTCTGTTTGTTAGTTTTCCTTCTACCAGACAGGACCCTCAGCTGCAGGTCTGTTGGAGTTTACTAGAGGTCCACTCCAGACCCTGTTTGGCTGGGTGTCAGCAGCGGTGGCTGCAGAACAGCGGATTTTCGTGAGACCACAAATTCAGCTGTCTGATAGTTCCTCTGAAAGTTTTGTCTCAGAGGAGTACCCGGCCGAGTGAGGTGTCAGTCTGTCCCTACTGGGGGGGTGCCTCCCAGTTAGGCTGTTCAGGGGTGAGGGACTCACTTTAGGAGGCAGTCTGTCCGTTCTCAGATCTCCAGCTGCGTGCTGGGAGAACCACTACTCTCTTCAAAGCTGTCAGTCCGACAGGGACATTTAAGTCTCCGGAATTTCCTGCTGTCTTTTTGTTTGTCTGTGCCCTGCCCCCAGAGGTGGAGCCTACAGAGGCAGACAGGCCTCCTTGAACTGTGGTGGGCTCCACCCAGTTCGAGCTTCCTGGCTGCTTTGTTTACCTAAGCAAGCCTGGGCAATGGCGGGCGCCCCTCCCCCAGCCTCGCTGCCACCTTGCAGCTTGATCTCAGACTGCTGTGCTAGCAATCAGCGAGACTCCGTGGGCATAGGACCCTCCGAGCCAGGTGCAGGACACAATCTCCTAGTGTGCCGTTTTCCAGGCCCGTTGGGAAAGCGCAGTATGAGGGTGGGACTGACCCGATTATCCAGGTGCCATCTGTTACCCCTTTCTTTGACTAGGAAAGGGAACTCCCTGACCCCTTGCGCTTCCCGAGTGAGGCAATGCCTCGCCCTGCTTCGGCTCGCGCACGGTGCGCTTCACCGACTGTCCTGCACCCACTGTTTGGCACTCCCTAGTGAGATGAAACCGGTACCTCAAGCAGAAATGCAGAAATCACCAGTCTTCTGTGTCGCTCGGGCTGGGAGCTGGAGACCGGAGCTGTTCCTATTCGGCCATCTTCTTCTCTCCATTTTTTTAAGACTTAAGATAATCCAATGTGTTAACATTCTAATCCATAAAATTGCTACAGTAAGTCTTATTAGAAAAACATTTCATAAGTTAATTTAATAGGGGAAAATTCCTGAATCAACCTTTGGGAAGGACTCTCTCCCATGCAGTATCAGAGCTTTCTGATAAACTACATAGTTGCTTGGCAGCTGTAATGATAGAAAAAGTCAACATCCTGAGCTTCTACTTGCCCTAAATCATTGACAAATGTAGAGAAGAAAGTCAGGAGCTAAATTGACTACCTGTGTTGAGCTGCTCCCCGTTTGATCAGCCTAATGAAGGCTATTCGCAAGGGAAAGTGAAAAGGGCACAGAGAACACAGTTTTCTTCTTGAAGTTAGGGAGCACATGCTTCTAAAATCAGGAAAGTTGGCTTCCTTGCGTGACTATCATTTGATTTAGACATAGACCTGTTGAAATCTCATCTTCCTACTGGACTGAGCTCATCCTAAATCCATTGGTTGCTAAAATCTTGAAAGGCTGGAGAGAGTGGATATGTACAATCTGTTTCCAATGTAAAGATTCCTGAGTGTTGTCCCTCTTTGCATTAGTAGATGTTTACCCAATATAATCCTGATGAATAATTCTGACCACAATTAATGATATAGAGAAAATGAAATGAGGTCATGTCCAAGTAAAAGAGAATTTAATAGAAAAAGTTTTAGGAGAACCAGGGGAAAATTATTAAAAGGAACAGCAGCATAACTGGACCAGATGAAATCTTGGTTCTGGTACTAGTATTTCTCTTAACTAGTGATATTACTTTTATCAAGACAGACCTGGTATGTCTCTATTTATATACTAATAAAATTAAAGATTTTGATATTGATCATTTTTTAGATTTAGGGTCTTGCTCTGTCACCCAGGCTGGAGTGCAGTGGCATGATCATAGCTTACTGCAGTCTCAAACTCCTGGGCTCAAGTGATCCTCCAGTCTCAGCCTCCCAAAGTGCTAGGATTATAGCTGTCAGTTACTGCACCCAGCCAGGTTTTGATTATCTCTAAAGCTCTAAAGGATCTTCTAGCAGTAGCATCTATTATTTGAAAGAGAAAGAAAAAAAGAAGAAAGAAAGGAAGGGGAAGGAAGGGAAGGAAAGGGAAGGGGAAAGAAGAAAAGAGAGAGAGAGAAAGAAAGAAAGAAGAAAGAAAGAGAAAGAAAGAAAGAGGCAGGAAGGGAGGGAGGAAAGAGGGAAGAAAGGAAGGAGGGAAGGAAGGAAGGAAGGGAGGGAGGAGGAAGAAGAAAGAAAGAGAAAGAAGAAAGAAAGAGAAAGAAGGAAAAAGAGAGAAGAGAAAGAAGGAAAGAAAGAGAAGGAAAGAAAGGAAGAAAGAGAAAGAAAGAGAAGGAAAGAAAGGAAGAAAGAAGAAAGAAAGAAAGAAAAAGAAAGAAAGAAAAGAGGTAGCTTTCAATGGGGTGAGAAGAAATAGGAAAGTTTTTACTTTGCATATTTTCTTAGATGGTGATAATTATCTACTTGGCAGTATCTACTATTTGAATATTTTATATAATTGCTAAATGTCCTCATCATTATTCTAAATTTAAAAATATTTTTGCGTAGATATTTCTAGTTATTTTTAAAGCATTTAATTGTTTCTACAGTTTATTTTACTTTTTTTTTTTTTTGAGACGGAGTCTTACTCTGTTGCTCAGGCTGGAGTGCAGTGGTGGGATCTCGGCTCACTGCAACCTCAACCTTGTGGGTTCAAGCTATTCTCCTGCCTCAGCCTCCCAAGTAGCTGGATATTACAGGCATGTGCCACCACACCCAGCTAACTTTTTGTATTTTTAGTAGAGATGTGGTTTCATTATGTTGACCAGGCTGGTCTTGAACTCTTGACCTCAGGTGATTCACCCATCTCGGCCTCTCAAAGTGCAGGGATTACAGGCATGAGCCACCGTGCCTGGCCTATTTTACTATTTTTGAGAAACTTGTTAAAACATATTATAATGTTCACTAAATGATAAAAGATCAACTGTGGCAAAATAAGGTTTAAAATTCTTTCATCTCAAAAAATGTTTTCAAATGTCTTTTAGTAAATAAGTTGTATAAAATCACAATTTGTTTTTTCAGAGACTGGCTTAAATCTTCAGTACACGATCAATGATGGAAATAAATTTATAAAGACTTCATAAAGAAAACGGTTTATTTATTTTTTTGAAAGGCAATCCGAAAGGTATGTTTACCTTCCTGCCTCCAAAAATAGGATTCTTTACTATGATCATAATAGATGCTCTGATTTTTCTCCATCGTAAATCTAGTGACTCAATCATTGATGGCCTGAAATATTACTTTATGAAAATCAGTATATAAAAGAAGAATCAATTTTATGTTCATTAATTAACATGGCATCCAGCCTGCACTAACATAGAAACTCTCCCATAGTAATATTTTTATATGAAGAGAAACAGACGTTTCCTTAAGATAGATATCATTTACTGGTTGTTACTTTTTTTTTTATATAGGAGAAACTTTTATTTACTCATGGCTCCTCCTAGATGAGTACAATCAGTACTCATGGGATTTCTGTACTCTGCCCATACTTTGAAACTTTCTTATGAGTTTTTCAAGAGGTTTTATAGTATGATCATCATACAAAAAGCAAATGTTTTCATTACATTTCACATACCAGCCAAAATGATCCCTTTAATACTACCTAAATTAGCACTTCTGGAACCACAATGGTTGGGCTTTCCATCAGTTGTGTTACATAAAGTATACTCAAGCACATCAATGGAAACCAGGAATTGTGGTTCTGACTATGGGTATGGGGGAATAACAAATTAAATGGAAAGAGTAAATTGTGCAATTTCCAGAATTTTAAAATCTTTTGTTCTTTTTTGTCTTCTGATGGCAAATCAAAGTTTATTTTTCCGTTACAATGAAGTAAATGAGTATGGAATTTACCTCAAGAGAGATAAACTCTGCAGGAGCCAGCACCTCTGAATGACCCTGAAAAGCACTGATTAGGAGATGCATTTGCCCTGAGCATCTACAGCACTGGCAATCACTGCCACCTCTGAGCAGAAAGACAGAAACCACATGACCCTAATGCCATCCTCAAAAGAGCATGGATAAGGGGAGATTATATTGGGGTTTTCCATGAAAAGGAAGGAACCAAGTTTTCAAGAGGATACATAGGAAACTTAGCTCATATTGTTGGTATAATTATTGCCCTATTTTACTGATGAGAAAACAGTGTGCTGGAGGTCACACAATTAAACTAGTAGGTCTTCATTGCACTTGCAACTCTTACTGGCTTTTTATATGTTGTCTTCACTAGAGTGTGACTTTCAGAAGGGCAAAGACTTTGTTTTGTTTATTCCCATACCCCCAGTACACAGAACATAGGTAATGTTAGGGTAAAAAATGAAATAAAATGAAATCATTATTCAACCCAGTCCACTGCTTTAAGGGGAAGACTTTACATATAACTGACACTTTCTTGTATCTCCATTCTATCATTCTAGAAGTCAGGAAGTTCTTTCTAATGACTTGGAGATAATACCAATGCATCAAATATATTTGATCAAATCAACAATAAATTCAAAATATAACAACATAGCCATATATGTTTAAAGTCAGTTTTTAAAGCATTTTATATGTTCAAATGCTAGCACCAAATTCATATGTCTCTATACGATAAATTTCTTCGTAGCTATTTGATATGATGTTTTCTAAATTTACAGAAATTTAGTTAATGATGAAAAAACTGAAAGGGCATATACACACACCCGCATTTCTGAATCTGAAGTTTCATTTAGTGGCATTTTATTTAACAGTACTTCATTCATCCTCAGAAATCAAAAAAGACAATAGTTTCTCTGCAAAAAAGGAAATAAAATATTAATATAGTGGTTTTCAGAATATAATAAACAATGATCTGCTTTGTAAAATTGTTAAATCCATTATAAAGTGGACATAATTAAAACAATTTACCAAGGAACGTACCCTTAGGATTCAATCATAAAAAATTATGAAAAGAAAATTCAACCTAAGAGAACATGAACTATAGGAATTTTCATGTGCTGTGTATACTTGAGCTTGAACTCTGTATCTGAAGTGACGCTAAACACATTCATATAGGTTGGCAAAAAAGGATGTCACAGAGGGAAATGGTTTCCACTGTACAGACTATCAAGGATCAAATATTAAGAAACAGAAGGAAATTCTGCCTTGTTTGTGAGCAAGAATCATTAGTCTCTTCTCTAGAGAATGTTTTCCGAACTGTTAACCCTGATTACCATATCTTTGTGTAACTGACACGAAACATAATCTGTATTGGTTAACAATGTCCTACATAGTACACAAAGAGGAATAAAACCCCTACCCATCACAAAGCCACTAAAAGACTGGCTAACTTCTGAAACATTTTCAAACATCGATTCTTATTCTTCAGGTTATATTGCTTCTTCAACATCACCTGCTGATTCTTTAAATTCAGTGTCTTCCTAATATAGGTTCTGATAGAAGATTATAAAACAGGAGGTTTAAATTACAGTGTTGGGAAAGGCACAACAATGTAGCTGAAGAAAAGGAATAACATATGTTTGGTAAGGATTAAAAGTTAAACTGCAAAGGATACAAATCAGAAACCTATCACACCAAGAACCAATATCTAGGTCATTTAGTTACTAAAATTATGGAGAAGTCAGTCCAAATAGGAAATAAAAATTTGGGATAGTTAAGAACAATTGTGACTGTAAGGCTCTAAAAATGATAGCTGAAATTAAAAGAGAAGGGAGCAAGTTGAAAAGCCAGTTCGAATATATGTGACCATGAGCAATTTCTATCATCTTGTGTCACAGCTATAAATTTTCAACATAAAAATTTAAAGATATGTAACATGAAACCCAATTGTTAAAATGGTTCACGGACTAAATGACTGTAATATATAGATTTCAAGATCATGGAAAGACCTTAGAAACACCAAAATACTTCCTCATTCATTTTATAATTGTTGCAGAGAAGGTACGAACACAATGCCTTTCCTTTTTCTTCCTCTTCTTCGCCTTTCCATTAAAAGTAACTACATAGTCATATTCTCTTAAACTGGCTTCCAATACTGGAATTATAGTCTTTTAACTTCCTGCATTTTTTTAAAAATTGAAATTAACTATGATAATCCATAAAGAACAACTCCATATAGTTTTAATCTCAAAATGACTTTTCCCCTGAGCTATCTTGTAGTCTCTCCAAGAGTAAGCCATGTGGATAGATATAGGTTCCAGTGATCGTTGAGTAACTTCTAAAGACAAAACTGAAACACTGATGTAAAACTTAGGCTCAGGCATAGAGACCACAATTGGGGAGAAGAGGATATCATTTTTGATTCATGATTCCATCATCATGAGAGGGTAAAATTTCCCCTTTGAAGATAAATAACAAAATTTTTTAAATTAAGACAACAAGAAACTCTTTCAATTCATACTATTGGCTATTATATAACTTGCTGAAACAAATTAGGATCTTCATGAAATCATTTTGGATTTGTTAAGTTCCAGGAACTGTTCAAGGCACCAGTAATGCAGTAGTAAACAGACAAAAATTCCTGCCCTTGTGGAGTTCACATTGCTATTGGGGGAAAATGCAAAGTAAATAAATAGTCTGTATGGTGTATCAGGTGATAAATGCTATGGAGGGGAAATACAGCAGGAAAGGAGAATATGAAGAACCACAGGGCTGTTTCATCTAAAATTGGGAAAGAGTGTCCTCACAAAGAATATGACATTTAAGTAAATACCTGAGGAAGATGAGGGAATAAACCACGTGGATATCTGAAATTAGAGGCAAAGGGAACAGAAATGCAAAAGTCCTGAGGTAGAGGCATGCTTACCAAGTTCCTGGAACAGCAAAGATGACAATTTGGCAGCAGTAAATAAAGGAGAGATTCTTAAGAGATGATCTAAGAAAAGGCAAGAACGGGGTAAAGAACTTCAAAAGCAAGAAATTAAAGTATTTAACAACTATTTTTGCATAGTACCAGCAAAAATGCCAGCCCAATCAGAAACCATGGTATGTTGCTGTACTGGTGCTTACCGCCTTCATATCAACACTTCTCATACACCGATATAAAGACATTGGCTTTTACTCTTTCAGAGGGTTTTGAGAACAAAATGATCTGAGTTACATTTTAAGAGACTCGCTCTTGCTAATGTGTTGAAAATTGACTCTGGAAGCAAGGAGACTGGTTTTTAGATTATTAAAATATTCCAGATGGAAAATGTTGAAGACTTGGTCCAATACATTGATGAAGAAGATCGGAGAAGTGGTTAGAGTGTGGATATATTTTGAAGACCCAATAGCATGAGCTAGCTGATGGGATGTAGTTTTGAGAGGAAAAGAGGAGGGAAAGACAGGATGACTCCAAAATTTTTATTCTTAGAAACTGGAAGATTGGGTCGACACATAGTGAGATGAGAAGGCTAAAGGGGAAGCAGGGTCAGAGTGAAAGTAGTTTGGTTTTGTAAATATTAAATCCGCCATATCCATTAGCCATCCAATTAAAATTGTTAGCTATATGAATGAGGTAGTAAGGGATATTACCAGTCTTCCCTATGAATACAAGACACAAAAAACACAACAATTTTTCTAGCACTAAAACTTTATAATTATATTTCGTAAAACTTTTAGGTAATAATTTATAAACCAGCATGCAAATATTTCAATCATATGCAACTAAGTGAATTATGTTCATATATGTATAATATAGGATTTTTTTTCTTAAGTGGCAACAATGCATTTGTGGCTTCTTATACTTTTATGATACCAGTTTGAAAAAAGGGAGGAAAACAGCATATTTATTTTTACTTTTGGAGAAAGAAGTGATGCTCAGAGGTACGTGTTTTTTATGATGTTTCTGTGTGGAAACTTGCTTCACAACAGAGATTTGACCATCACTTCCCCTTGGCCTCTTTTCACTTGTCAAGTATTTAACTGTTGATATTAGGAACCCCTGACATTTTGAAATAGCTTTCTGCTTATAATTAAAAATATTTTCCACTCGATCCTCCTGAAGAAGGAACACACTTTTTGGTAACGGGAGTGGAGACAATATCTCTGGCTTTTTCTTTGTTTTCTGATTCATTCCCACTGAGGATACTACTGCTGGAAATGTGGCTTCTCCTGGCCTGCCTTTAGGAGGGAGCAGCAATAATGATTCTTGATAACCTCAAGAAATCCTCTGAGTCTGAGTCTAAGAAATTCATGAAGTCTACTTGTAGATGGTTCTAGGCAAATGTAATTGAGTCTCTTATACCTTATTAGATGACTTTTTATCCACAGATAGGATAAATGAGGGAAACTCACAGAAGACACAAATATATATTTATTGAGTAAGCATTCTTTCTCAAATCAGGCTGAATTTTTTTTTAATTTCACGTCATATTTTGACCTGGGATTACTTTTTTCAGGATTTATTTAAACCAATGCTTTTCTGTAATTCAAATTTCTAAATTTAATCTCTTGCCTAATCCAGTTATTCTATTGCAAATGTGAAAACCCTAGTTATTTTATTTACTGATCATTCCTTTGCTATATGTAATTAAAACATTCGTTTACTTCTTTCAAACTTTCATTTGAAAGTTTGACTAGAAGTTATAGAATATTGAATGTCATTTTGATGAAACAAATTACTATATATTTTCCTCTTTGATCCCCACACATACAAATATCACAAATCTGAGGAATCAACTTAAATAGCTAAGCACAATTTCTTTCAAAATAAAAATATTGTTAATTTTTAGATGATTTTTTAAAGAAATCTCCATTTTATAGATGCAGCAGATCCAGGACTACCAAATTTAACTTAACAATGTGCAAAATAAATGTGTACATTTAAAATACAAAATATACAAAATAAAAGTATACATTTCTTTTAAACAGAAACATACACTTATTCAAAAATTATATTATAGTGTATTGGAATTTATAACTCCTTCAAAAGGCCAAATAGTAAATAGTGTGTAGTACTAAATAAGTAGTATGTAGTAGTAAAAAGTAATAACATTGGAGTAAAATAGCAAATAATATACTCAGTATTCTTCAAGGACTTGTATGATTTCCTGTTAGACATCTTTTATTTTTCCCGGATAGCTTTGAAAACAAAAACTATTTGGTTTTCTGAGTTTTATTTATTGTTTATGCAAATATAAAATCTGAAAAATTGAAAAACTGGATTAGAAACAAGACAATGCTTTGTATTTCTGTTAAAAGTAAATGAATTAAAATTCATTGCAATTTTTTAAAGTAGTTGAGGATTGGGTGACCCTTAAAACTGTGGTTAAAATTTATTTTGATTTTCACCCAAGTCCATCTCGTTCACCAGGTAAAGTAAGTCTTACAGAATAAATGCACCTATATCAAGGACAGACATATTTGCATTGAGACTTAAATCTAAGTCAAATAATGACAAAACATCTTCTAAATTTTAACAATTTCCACTATTTACCATGAGTGCATTGATTATATTTAACTCCTATAATTGATTTCTACATTTTTTTATTGCAATAGCATCATTTGTACACCTGCTTCCTTGAAACAAAGGCTAATTTGAGTGTTTCAATCCACAAAGTTGTTATTTTATATTTTTTCCTATAGTACCAGGGAATTCATTCCCATATTTAGTACATAGTAGAATCCACAGCACTATCTTCATGTCTGATGTTAACCTCCAAATATTTATAAAATAAAATCTTTAATTTTTAAAAAAGATTATATTCTCTAAGCCATTGAGATCACAATATAATAATGTTACAAAGCCAAGCTTCTTTTGTATTTTTACTTATTTGCCCCTTTTCATGTAGTAAAGAATGTCAAATAGTTCCAGTAGCATATGGGAAGCTATTTTTTCAAATGAAACCAAAGACCAAAAACAAAACAAATCCTTTTCATTACTGAAGATAATTACACACCTTGCATATTTAACCAATCTTCTTTTGTTCCAATACATTGGTTTATAATCTGCCTCTTCTTGTATGATCAGTGACCTCACAAATTTCAAATGCATTACTATGTTTCAGGCTATGTATTTATATAGCAGATCTAAAATGGAATATATGCCTATGAGCTTATTGTTGTAAAAAAATGTACATATACCACATCTGAAAGTTCAAATATCATGCTAGAGCTCTGCTCATTTTATTTTGGGTGTTGAAAATTTTTTGAAGTGTCCTCATGGCTGATGGCAACTTTTCATGTAATCATTAATAAATATACACAAAAAATAAGCTGAGATATTATTCACCAACCACACAAGGCAGACCTTTAAATAAAACAACAGAAGAGTGTACAGCCTCTTAGCAAGCTTTCTTAATGTAACTTCTTTAAAGGACCACAGACTGTCCATAAACCTTTACATTGTAGAAGCAAATGATCCCTGTCCCTGAAAACATACTCCATGGCTCTGAATGTTTCTTTTTGTGAAGAGTCATAAACATATTCCCCAATGTCTAAAACAACTCTCCAATTTCTTGATGCAATAGAGGGACTTCTGTTCCCTCAGGAATATTACAGACGCTTCACATGTTTAACAATATGACCTAGTTAACAGTATTAAAAAAGCTAAGTATGAATGTATGAATTTTTGGCTTTCCTGCTTATGAATGTATGAATTTTTGGTACTATAAAGTAAATAAGTATTCTATATGAAAAAACTTAGGAAATATCTCTGTCTACATTTATGCAAACCATTACTGAAATGAAAGAATTCATGCATGCCCACTTCAAAAACTTGCTTGCAAAATTCTGTTTAATACTTATATATCGTTTTAGCATAGTGCCACGTTTATCATTAACATGTATTAAAGTTACTGTATTTAACTTACACAACAGAGACTTAATACTGTGTGAGTATGCTCAAATAAAGGCCTTAAATATCCTTCTTCAAATGATATCTATATTTCACCTATATAATATAGATTTACGTATTTACTTTTTGGAAGAGAGTACAAATAAAATCCATATGCCAGTATCACTGCTTTATTCCATTTTCAAAGAGGCACTTCTTCATATTTCTTAGAGTATATTTTCATGATAATCTCTTCCTTCTTAAATAGTAGTCAAAAATGCGGGCAGACATCACTGACAACATAAGAGAAGTTATTTATTTTTAAACCAGCTTTGGAATCACCTGCCCCTGAAATAACTGGAAGAAAAAATATCAGAAATAAAAGATGGAACAGGCAGGGTGAAAGAAGTAAATGGACTACTGGACCACTCTAAGTCAAATGTGGTTAATTCTTTGAAGCCCACAAATTTCAAGTGACAAGACAACTAAAATAGCTCTCGAAGTACAGAGGAAAATTCATTAGGGCAAACAGTCTAGTGTGTTAGTGTGTGTGTAACAGTGTGTGTGTGTGTACGAGAGAGAGAGTGGAGGTACACTATTGCAATTAAAATACAAGAGTATAGGAGTGCTTATAGGCATACAAATATAGTGTATAGGTTATACATAGACATAGGATGTGACACAGAATATCATGAAGGGAAAAATTCCTAAACAGTGCTAGCTAGCTGGTGCTGACGGGTAAATTTATAAAGTTGCATGAATATCCCTTGACTAAGGTTCACAAACATTACTAGAAAATGAGTTTATTCACAGAGTGAACTAGATATGGTAATTTCAAAAGGCATCATCATTGTAATTTGTTCATTCATTTTAAAATATTTTACACAATCTAGCCAACTCTCAATTGCTCATCTAAAGATGAGCAGTAATGCAATGCAAACTTTCCAAATGTGGGTCTGGGAGACAGTGTGAATGATACTTATAATTAGATAGGCATACACATAAAATATGCCTTTCTAGTTATTTTTATATATGACACTAACTTTACGATAGGGGAAAGAAGCTGCCAATGCTGGTTGACATCTGAAACTGGCAGAATTCTGAAAACTGGCAATAAATGGTACACATCAAGAGAAACTCATGAGAATGAAAAGTTGACTGCCCTCTGCACTTACAATGTTTCTATTTTATTCCAATGGATTATACTGCCTAAGGTTTATATAGCCTATAAAGCCCATGGCTACAAAATATATGTCAGGTAGGCAAGAATGTAAGAATATCAATGGTGAGAATTCTTATAAAGGTAACAACTGCTGAGACATGTTGTCCCCAGTGCATTCCAATCTCTGTAAAAGTCACAAGGAGAGCAGAGTGCCTGACAGTCATTATTCTTCTTCACTTGACTGGAGGTTGGCATTATTAAGGTATCTTTCATTTGTGTTAATTAATGTATTTTTACACATAGGCAGTCCATTGATACACTGTACATTGGTGTATTCAGCTTGCTTTTACAATTTTTGGCTGCAGAATTATAACAAATTTTGGGAGCTTTTGGCTAAAAAATGTGAAGGCTGACACATGCCTTTATTTTTGTTGGTTTCCAAGAGTTTCTGAGATATTTTTCTTCCAAAAGAATATTTTAATGGTAAACTCTCAATCTCAAAATTTGTTATGAGTGATAAAAATCATTTTTTCACATTGAAATTTAAAATTAAAAAATTAAAATTTGCTGTAATTGTATAAATTTTATGAAATAAAATGTTAAATATGCAAATTTCTAAATCCACATATGAATGATTACATGTTGTCTTAGATGCCTTCCAATAATTTCATTATATCTCCTGAATACAATGTGTTTTTACAGCCTTTTCTGAAAGAAATCGTGGATAAATAGGATCACGAAGATAATTAACTTAAATTTGAAAATAAAATTGGCTTTGTGTCACCTGATGCTACCTACACTATGTTGAGACCTATTGCTTCTTCGAAGGAAAAATATAGTTCAAATAAGATGGCACATATTTAAGATTGCATTATAAATTAACTTGGAATTCCTTTAAATAGGTATACTGAAAGTCAGTTTCACTATTTCTCATTTTCATTAACTTCAGTGGAAGTAGTTTTCCAGAGTTATCTCATGTAATTATCTATAAGATCATTGAATATCTATGATTTATTTTATAAGCCTGTCACATCAAGGATTTATTAGAGCTCAGTAAAAATATATATGTGTGAATATATATATATATATACTTTTTAACCAGTGCACAACAATTAGAAATTAGCCCCTCATCTGTAAGTGGAAAATTTTATGTTCAAAATTAGCTGTCAAAACACTATTCACATATGAGTTCTCATTCTCTTAGTCAAAGAGTTTTGGAGGGGAAATGTACTTAGAGTACATTAGGAAGAAATATAATGGGGTCTTGAATAAAGGGCACATTGTGAAGACAGCAATTTAAAAAGAATCCACTCTTTTTTACATTTCTACATCTTAATTGAGGAAACACATCTTTTCACAAGATTCCAAGAATTAAACAACATAGAAGAGTTCAAGTGTTCAGTTTACCAGCTCATCTGCCATTCCTTGCCTCCAAAATGCAAGGCCAATGATAGTTACTAAGACACATTTCTCTGAAATGAAAATCACTAGACAGGAAATACACTAATCATAAAATTTCCTGGAATCATTTAGTTGTGTGTGCCCATTAAGAGAATGTTTGAATACTGACAGAGTTTCAGAGAAAAACAATGAAACAATCACTATGATAGCTGAAATATGGCTTCATAGGAAAGAGGGCTACATTTAATTAGCTTTGATTGTGTCTTTTCTGCTTTTTGTTATAGTTTGTATCACTGGCATAGACTTTTGAGCCAACCTTTTTCCAAACTGAGTTACTACTGAAATTTACAAACTTGACATGAAGATTATATCATATTTACAAAGAACTTGGCACTTACATAATAAATTATTGACATTTTAAAAATCCAGCCCAGGGCCCCCATGGTTCAGGCCAAGGAAAGCCTGATACCTTATTATATATTATGCTACATTAACATGAATAAGTCGGTTTCCAGCTGGTAATTCCTCCACAGTGTTGTCCCTGTGCTGAAAACCGATACTTTCCATTTCTAATCCATGAAGGGGATGTAGAGAAGTTATTAGTCCAGAGAAAGCAATGGTTGCATGTTTTCTTCCTCATTTTTATCCATGCGTTTTAGTACTGTAGGATCCACTACTGATTGAGATCTGGAAAGGATAAAGCCAGCGTCAGTGAGTTATTACCAAGTAATTGTGCAGATGACATTCTCTCCTCTGTCTTTTTGTCATTACTTCCCCCAAGAATGTGAATTCCCTTCCTCTATATCAAGAAATTTATGAATTGTGGATATTGCACATTTAGAGAAAAACCACTGCTGGTGATGTTTTGCACTGGAGTGAGGAAAAAATCTCCTCTGGCCTCTAAATAGAATAGTGAGCCGCCAATGATTCTAAATAGACAATACGAGGCTTAAGAGCTCTTCACAGTTAGGCAAGATTCTTTTCTTTGAGATATCACAAATTTCTAGTGTAGGATAGATGTTTTCCAAGAAAACATCTCCAAATGGAAAAAAAATTACGGTGAAATGATTATTATGATAAACTAAATAGAAATAACAGGAGGCTTAATTCCAGTCTTTAAAAAAATATGAAAAAAATGCAACAAGAATGCCCCTTTTTTTGACCGTCATTTTTTAACTTTAACGATTGTATCAACAAAAAGATCAAAATTTGTATGTTTCTGTTAAATGTCCTAGTAGAATATCCAAATAAAATCAACCTTCATCTTGAAAATTTCAAGGAACAGTTATAGATTTTTAAAAAGTAAAACCCCCTCTTGTTTAGGCAGCAACACTTTATGATTAGGAAAGCACATAATTTGAAAACCCACTTATACATGCCTTTGATAGCAGGTGGGGCTTCTGTCTCAATTTATCATTAGGAAACAATATGAGAGTGGGAAAGAGGAAAATCAATGAAACATGCTCTGTCATGGCAGGAAGCTGCCATCTTAATAGCTATAGCATTTAGTAAGCAGCTGCCCTTTTAGAATTCTCCTTGGTAATGAATTCTTCCCCTGCTGCTGCATTCCAGCCAATTGGCTTTTGCTGTGGCAATATGCCTCTTAGCAGACCTCATTAACTTCTGAAAAGACTATAAGCTAAAACACAACTGCACATGCAAATGAAAAAGAACAGCAACGGAACTAATTATCAAAGAAAAAAATAATTACAGGATTAACTGATAAACTGATTAAATTTAAATAAACTTAAATTATTTCCTAAAGAGGGAATGAAAATGAAGGTGAAAGCATTAAAAAATTGAGAGATTTTGTTTCCTAAGTGTCATTTACACTATTTTATCTCAATATTAAATAGGCATTAGATGCCTATCACGGAAAAAAGGACTTAACTAAAGTTGTGTGTGTGAGCATAAGAGAGAATAGATGAGGATATAAGATAATAATAGGATAAGATACAAGTATAAGAATAGGATGAGGAAAAGGACAATAAGGAGAAAGAATAGAGAGAATAGAGATTTTGTGTCACTTTTAAATGCAATAATACATAATCATCTTTATTTAAAGTACATGAATAAAATACTTTTTAACAAAGGAGACAATTGCACAAAAGACTAAGTAACTAGACTTTTAACTTTGTTTTTAGGTAAGACCCAGCCAAGCAAATTGGCTCTCAGATGAATTCATGTTCAAAGAGAAAGAGGCTCATTTAATGTCCTGTGCTAAAATATTAACTTGACAACTGATATGCACTAGACTGCAAGTTCCATAAGCAGGGACTTTATCAGTTTCTTTCCTTATTGTGAATACAACGTGCATCATAGGGCTTGGAAAAGAGTGAGGTCTTCACGTCTTGACTTCTAGCCAGTAAATAATTTCCATATTGAAAAACTTCAGTATTAAGCCCTCAAAATGAAGAGTAATGAGGATAACAGAGAAAGCAATTCTATTTTCTTTATAGAAAATAAATTTTAAATTTTTCATAAAATTAAATATATTATATAAATATTGAGGTATATCCTAATAATGTTCCATAAGTACCTACCAAAGCTCTTCAGACTGCACAAGGCACAATAGTTAAGCATTTGCCATAATATTCTATTACACATTATACAGACATGCACACATATACACATTCTAAGTCTGTGTGTTTCATGACTGTTTTTGAAAACAATATTGGAGAATATGACATTTTTAACAAAATATTTTAAATTACAGTGTATTATTCAACCTGGGATTAAGTTTCTAGTTTGCTTTTAGCATGCACTACAGATATGAGGATTGTTGGATGATGAATGCTGATTCCATATGTGGAACAATGCCTCAATCACAGAACAAAAGTGAGTCAGAAACAATTTGCGATTAATTCTTTTTCTTTTTGGTATTTAGTTGTCCCAAGTGTATAGTTATTTTAGTCCAATTTTTTTTTACTCTCTTTTATGACAGAACAGGATTATTTGTGCAGGATCAGAAGTATTAATGAATTGATTTATTCCAGCCACAGCAGAGGGAGCTATCGTTAACTCATACATCTCAGAGGTTTCTGGGGTTTTTTTTTCTTTGTTTTGGTTTTGTTTTGTTTGAGGCGAAGACTCACTGTGTCACCCAGGCTGGAGTGCAGTGGTGCCATCTCTGCTCACTGCAACCTCCACCTCCGGGGTTCAAGTGATGCTCCCACCTCCCCCAAGTAGCCAGGATTACAAGCGTGCACCACCATGCCTGGCTAATTTTTGTATGTTTAGTAGAAATGAGGTTTCACCATGTTGACCAGGCTGGTCTCAAACTCCTGACCTCAAGTGATCCACCCACTTTGGCCTCCCAAAGTGCTGGGATTACAGGCATGGGCCACTGTGCCCAGCCCATCTCAGGGGTTTCTATGCAGCTTCTATTGTTTTCACAATGAATAACTTTTCTTTCTTTCTTGAAAACTAGTAATTTAGATTTAGATACCCAATACTCATTTCTCATGCATCTACAGTACATAGTTTAAGAAACTAGATTTTGGACAGAAGTAGATCATAACTCCAGTTGCTAATAACAGCAGTTTACTAGCTGTATGATCATGGGAAGACTAAACTTCCTAAGATTTTGTTCTCTATTTTTTAAGATGGGAAAAATAATACCCACATCACACATTTATAATGAGGATCAGATGCAACGACGCATCCATAAACCCCGGCACAAATTCTGGCATATGGTTAAGGAAATGGCTCATGGAATACTATTGCCTATGTACAGATATTAGCATTGCTACTTTGTAGTTATGCAACATGTGGAAGTCACTTACCTTTCCTGTTTCTCAGTCTCTCTATCAATAAAATGGGGATACTACTACTTTATTAGTTGCAAATGAATCAACATACACAGAGCATTGGAACAGGGTTTGGCACAGAGCAATAATAAATGCTTAACCTTATTCAATAATAATATATTCACTATTCAATAATCAGAAGTACGTATCATGAAAATAAGTACTGTTACTCACTACTGTTATGTGCCAGGCACTATCATAGGCATTGGCGACATAAGGTAAAAGACACTCTCCAGTTCTAAAATACTTAGTCTAGTGAACTTTGTATCTTTACACATGACTATGCTGTTCTTCCATAAATTTATACCAAAAGACAAAGTCGTCTTTTTGCATGTCTAGCTACATTTACCCAAAAGAAGAATTATCCACAACTCTTTAGTGATGGAATTATTTTCTCCCTCTTAATCTAAAGATATCATAAAGCTACAAAAAGAAAAGGGCCAAGGGGAATCAGTGTGGAACATAGGAGCAATCTTCTCTTGTCATTGATGGCGAACTGCCATTCCCTGACATAGAGAACACAAGAATCAAGTGCAACACCTTTCTTAATCTCATTTTTCAGGAGTTTTCCATAGAATCATAAATGTTTCATATGATACCAAACATACACCAAACGATGCCTAAAACTAATCAGCCCATGACACTGGCAGAAAACTCAGGATTGGGGACATTAATAGGCTATAAGCAAAGTGTGCAGGGGAGAAAACAGTCTAATTAATTGGAGAAAAGAATCAGGATACAAAAGGTGGATAGACTAGGCTATATCTAACAAGATGGGCCTTAATCAATTAAAATAATCTGATTGGAGGACAAACATAAACAATAGGAGGCTATGGATTGGTAAGTAAAGAGACTTTCCAGTTTTAGGAACACCCATACGAGTCAGTTTTGGCTGCTTGAACAATAGCAACAGTGACAACAACAGTAACCCAAAGAAGCCAGTGAGGTCTATCCTGCAGAGCGAGAACCTGCAACTTAAATGCAAGTGCCAATACCAGGTCAGATGTTCCCTATTCAGTTACGAATACTGCACTTAAAGGGGGCCACTGATGAGCAGCAGAGCACTCCTCCATGCATTCAACTGGTATTTCCTGAGCACCCTCTGTTTTTCCAGGACCTTCTCCAGGCACTGGGGATTCAGAGAATAGGGTAAACATAGGCAATATGGTCTCCTTGAAGCTTACTTTGGGGTGGGGAGCGGGTATAAAATTAAACAAAATCAGCAATTTCACAGGCTAAAAGTGTTATGAAGAGAATCAAATAAAGAAGGGTGATGGACAGGGAGTGACCAGAATGAGGAGGGAACAGGAGGTCTTAGGTGGGTGACAAAGATCAAAAGACTCTTTTGAGGAGCTGACCTTTGATTGGGACCACCATTTGAAGATGAAGGAAAAGAACATTCCAGGTGGCAGTGACAAGAGCAAAAAGAGAAGACTAGTGTGTCTGAAAAGCAGGGGAAGAGGAAGAAGACGGGATACACCTGGAGGAGAGAGGGAGGCAGGGTCGGATCAGGTAGCATCTTGTAAGCCATGATAAGGAGGTGATTCTATTCATTGTATAAATAGCAGTCATTAAAAATAAAAAGCCAAGGCCTGCATGGTGGCTCACACCTGTAATCCCAGTGCTTTGAGAGGCCAAGGCAGGTGGATCGCTTGAGGCCAGGAGTTTGAGACCAGTCTGGGCAACATAGTGAGACCCGGTCTCTACAAAATAAACAAATAAATAAAAATTAACTAGGCATGGTGACAGGCACTTGTAGTCCCAGCTACTTGTGGAGCTGAGGTGGTAGCATTGCTTGAGCCCAGGGAGGTCGAGGCTGCAGTGAGCCATGATCACGCCACTGCGCTCCAGCCTGGGCAACACAAAGAGAACCTGCCTCAAAAAAATAAAAATAAAGCCAAGATGTGACAAGGTCTGATTTATATTTTAAAAAGATTTTTGGATTTCCATGTGGATAATAAATTGTGAGTAGGGGAGCAGGTAAGGCTGGAATCAACAAGAACAGTTAAATAATTTTTAGAGGGTGGGTGCAGCTGAGCAGAGTGCAGGTGATGTGTAGAAGATATAGTGAAAAATGTGCTCACATGATGGGCCACATGAGGAATCATGCCTCAGGCAGAATGGCTGAAGAAAAAGGGCCTCATTAGCTGACAAAGAAGAAGACTAGTGGACACCGATGACAGCTGCCTCCAAATCCTTATGTAGTTCAGTTCCTGAGAAAGGGCCTCTGTGCCACGAAGGGTAGGCAGGCTTTATGTCAGTGGCGTGAAGCACTCCACATCTCATGCAATGGAGCCCTGCTCCACTATATATAGACTACCTAACGCTGAGGATGCAGTATCTGTTTAACAGGGTTGTTGTGAGGATTTAATAAGTTAATGTAAAAAAAAGACAGCTAATTCATGATAAGTACCTAGTAAATGATAGATTATAACAACTGTTATCATTAGGATTACTTTATTAGAAGAAAACTATTTTAGGGGAAGTTGCTTTTAACCACTTTTGTTTTTAAAAACTTTTAAATAATTTGATGAAATATATGACTTCTCCCCAGAAAATAAATGCATGACATATACATATAGTACATTCATACCTACACACACAAAATTTTGCATACAACTTTTAGCACTTAACAGAATCCTTTGAGAGCCCATCCATGAACCCCTTAGGAGAGCAGAGATCTCGAGAAGTTCTATTCTAAAAGAATGGAGTTAAGAAGCCTAAAGTTGGTTTAAATATAAGCTTGCTAACTAGTGGAAAATTAGAGCAGGGAAAGTTTCTGGCCTTTCTGTTCTTTCCAAGGAGTCGTACAGCAGCCTGGAGAGAGGAAATCAACGCACACACATACTAACAACAATCACAACAGAGGCAGCAGCAAAAAAGAGGCCATCCTGGCCAGGCACAGTGGCTCACGCCTGTAATCCCAGCATTTTGGGAGGCCGAGGCAGGTGGATCACGAGGTCAGGAGTTCGAGACTAGCCTGGACAAGATGGTGAAACCCTGTCTCCACTAAAAGTACAAAAATTAGCTGGGTGCAGTGTTGGGAGCCTTTAATCCCAGCTACTCGGGAGGCTGAGGCAGGAGAATCCCTTGAACTAGGGAGGTGGAGGTTGCAGTGAATCATGATCGCGCCATTGCACTCTAGCCTGGGTGACAGAGCTAGACTCATCTCAAAAAAAAAAAAAAAAAAAAAAAAAAAAAAAAAAAAGATTATCCTTAAAGAACAGGCACATTACTCCATGAGTCAGAGCTATGGGCTTTCATCAGAGAAGGATGCCAGACATTGGCATGACCCGTTCATTGTCCTTGTATCCTCCTTGAGCTAGGTGAGGGGAGACTTGCAGGGGCTACGGTGCCCACATTTCTGTGAATGTGAAATGAACCGCAGAAGTAATATTTGTTACTGTTATCCAGATGGACCCTGAGCTGTTGTTGCCTGGGAAGTCTGAGAAGTACACATCTACTTGTTTGTGACAGAATGCAAACTCAGAGCCAGGTAAGCATTTGTGCATGTCTGACAACTCCCCAGACTATTGATTGAAAGAAGAAAGGCATAAAAGTGCTGTGAGAGTCAAAGCAGGTATTTGGACTCTGACTCAACAATGAACTCTATAAAGATTAAAACTGAAGTGAAATACAATGTTTTGTACCAGTAATGTTTAGACCTTTAGACAAAGACTTGGCAGAGATATTGAAAAAGGACCACAGACTTCGAACACGGTGTTTGAACTGGTGTGTGTGGTTGCTTTCTTCAAAAGAAATCTTACACAGAAATCCAATAAATTGCTTATAGGAGAGTTGCTCCCACTGCAGTAGAAACGGGCACTCTCCCTACTCCACCTACTTGGCCTGAGGCACCCCCTCAAAATCCTTGGTTTCTCAGGATACAATTTGAAAACCACCAGATTTGGTGACTTCCAAGGGCCCTGTTAGACTGTCTATGAATTTAGAACAACACTAAGTTGAGGTTACCTCAAATTACTTTATCTTTTCCTTAATTGACAAATAATTGCATATATTTATGGAATACAATATGATGGAAAAATACTGCATGATTTCACTTATATGTGGAATCTAAAAAAGTCAAACTCATAGAAATAGACAGTAGAATGGTGGTTACCAAGCACTAGGACGAGGCAGGACGGTTTGGGGGGTGGATGGGGAGATATTCGTCAAAAAGTACAAAGTTTCAATTAGACAAGAAGAATAAGTTTGGGAGATCTATCATACATTAGGGTTACTATAGTTTTCAAATATATGATAATAATGTATTGTATATTTGAAAACTGCTAAGAGAATAAATTTTAAATGTTCTCACTATAAGAAAATGACTATCTTTGTCTCAAAACTCTTAGACATACAATCATAGGGCATAACGAGTTTTAAAATCTCACCAGAAAAATAGAAAGCTTTGAGTTTGACTCAGGATGCCTCTCCTGGCCCTGGCCCAGCCCACTCCCCAGTCTACCTCCAGCATACCTCTTCATGGACTTTGGGGAGAGTTCCTTCTCTACTTCCTTCACAGGCATGCTGTAGGAGTCTACATTGTACTCGCTGTCATCGTCATATTCATGGTCTAGCAGTGTTCTTGCCCATGTCCCCATGTCATAAGGAGGCAGCATTCCTCCAAACTCGGAGGGCAGGATCTCAGGATGAATTAGTTGGTGTAGACTGTTCAGGTTGTTACCATGCAAAAATATCTATAAATGCAAGAAGACGGGAGGAAGGGAAAGACACAGAGGAAACTAAATACCATCTAAATCCTACAGGGGGGATGTGAGGATAGCAATAGCAAATATGAGTTTTCCATGTCTGTTAAAGTACTTTAGCCAGTCATCTACTCTGTAAAACAGGCAGAGCTGGTACTGTTATCCTAATATTTCATACCAAAATCCTGAGGCTCAGACACTTTGAGTAATTTCTGGAAGGTCAGAGAGTTATTGGCTAAAAGAGCTGCAACCACAAATTTGGTTTCCTGCTTCATAGGCAGGGACATGGGCAGAATAATGTGTACATGCTGATCTGTACATCATCCTGGTGTTAGTTGTGCAAACTTGATGATGTGTATAATGAATGCTGTGAAAACAGACCCTTCTCATAAAGGACTCATCAATTACAGAGCCTATGCAAGTTATTACGCCCAAAACCTGTCACTTGCAGGGCTTTCTCTTTATCATCAATAAAAATAAGAATACTGTAACCACGAAATTACTGTTTTATAATGCAAAGTGGGTGATGTAAATAACCAAAGTAGATTAGCATCATCATAATGAAAGGCTGAGTGAAGTTCATGTCCCAAAGGACATTATGTTCTGTAATGTTGCCAGTATCTTCTCTACTAAAGATTCCCATACTGACTGTCCAAATAGAAAAAGAAACAATGAATTAAAAATGTAAAGCTATATGCATACCTTAATTATTTTGTCTAGATAGTGCTTTAAAAAAAAAACTGGAGACATATTCAAGCCACATACTCAAGATTTGTTTTTCCATAAACTGCTACCTTTGCTCTTCTTTCATTTCAGTTTCAAAACTACAGATTGGCCTTCTCTGTTACAACACTGTTGTCTCATCTAAATTTATATAATATTTATTTCAAAATTATAGTTTATAAGCAACAAACATAATTTCATTCTTGAGTTCAAGAAGAATAAGCTAACACATTCATATTTGCTTTCTGTACCTTTAGAATCCACTGAAGTAAATACATTGGAAAACAAAGAAATATTACTCTACAATATCAAATAAAATTAGAAAATGGTAGTTGCCACTTAATAAGCATTTTCAACAAATTATAGAAGAGTAAAAGCAGATAACAGCAGGTCACTGGTCAAAATAGGCAGAGCAAACAGCTGCCTGGAGTACATGACATGAGGACCACAGGAGGTGGAAGATGCCATCTGCCCCAAAGTACACGTGGTTAACTGCAAACTTTATACCTTCCCTCTCCTGTATGAGGGCACAACAGCCAGTATTTATATCCAGGAAAACACATGTGTACCCCTGTGTTCCTCTTATAAGGAGAAATGAAAATAATTTTCCTGTGAAAGTTAAGTTATGGCACGTGCAACCCTTATTTTATTAGATATATAACTCTTATTTTATCAGATGGGATCATTCACATAAGAAATCTTCTTCAACTCATGCAAGAGTCATGGTAATAAATCCTTGGAGCAGTCAATGTAATCCTAGCACACTACTTCCTCTCTCTTCTCTAACACTCTGTTGCCTCCTTCCGCAGCATCATTTTCCGCCTTGGCCTTGCTTCCACTTTCACTAAGAAAATAGGACAACCAGATGACATCAACCCACCCACCAGCATCTGTGTCTATGTATTTTGCCTTCACTGCTAGTACAATGAACAGATAAACCCTACAAAGGGCAACCTCTCCACCTGCGCACTAGAATTCATCCTCTCTCCCCTACTCGGTTGTATTTCTTAACAGTTCTCTCCTCTCTCTCACACATCCTCAGATTTCCTCTCTCTGCTGGATCTTTCCCATCAGAGAAAGAACATCCTGACTCCACTCCCCCCACACAGACACATAAAACCTCTCTCGGCCCTACTTCCATCTCCAGTTGCTTTCCTATTTCTCTCCTTCTCTTTATAGCAACATTCATCCAAGGACTTGTCTATATTCATAGTCCAAATACTCTCCTCATTTTTCCTAAATGGAATCCAGTCTGGCTTTGTCTCTTACCACTGAATGAAAACAACTTTTGTCAAGGTCCTTCTCATTGCTAAATTCAGTATCCAATTCCCAGTCCTTATATATCTTTAACCCTCAGTAGCAATGGATATAATAGATGACTCTGTTTATTGAAACATTTTCTTCATGCAGCTCTGATTTTCTCCTACCATCCTAAATACTTCTTGGCAGTCTCTTTTGCTGATTGCCCTAATATCTTGTTTGTTTGTTTGTTTGTTTGTTTTTAGATGGAGTCTTACTCTGTCACCCAGGCTGGAGTGTAGTGCTGCAATCTCAGCTCACTGCAACCTCCGCCTCCTGGGTTCAAGTGATTCCCCTGCCTCAGCCTCTCGAGTAGCTGGGACTACAGGCATGCCATCATGCCCAGTTAATTTTTTTGTATTTTAGTAGAGATGGGTTTTCCCCATGTTAGCCAGGATGGTCTTGATCTCCTGACCTCATAATCCACTTGCCTTGGCCTCCCAAAGTGCTGGGATTACAGGCGTGAGCCACTGCGCCCAGCCTGATTTTCCTAATATTTTAACTGGAGAACTACTGGTCTCAGTCTTTGGATTTTTTCTCTTCTTTAACTATACTTTCTCATTGGTGATTTCATTAAGTTCATTTTATTCAGTCAGTGGCTTTAAAATAATATCCCTGCACTAGAAATGTATGTCTTGAATCCAGGCCCCTTTTTCAACCTCCATAACTGTATTTCCACTCTCCACTTAAAATATCCACTTAAATATTCAATGGCTGCTGCAAATTTAACATGTTCAAAATTGTACTCACAATCTTCCCCCACCTCAAATATGCTCCTCCCTATCTCCAACATCAGTTAATGGTGTCACTATTCTTCCACTTTCTCAGACAAAAACTTTCAACTCAGCCTTTTACTCCCCTCATCATCTCAGTTGTCAGTAAATCTTTTTGGTGCTATCCTCAAAATGTATCCCGAATCCAACCATTCTGATTAGCTCTACCCCTACACCCATAACACAGCTACTATCCTTTCAGCTATGCTCTTGCATGAGCCTCCTAACTGTCCTCTCTATATCCACTCTTCCACCTACACTCTATTCTCAACAGGGCAGCCAGAATGACCATGTCAAAATATAAGTCAGGTCATATCTTTCTGCTCACAATTCCCCATTGACTTCTTTCTCTTAGCATGAAACTATAAGGTCCTATAAGAATTACTTCTTTGAACACATCTCCTTCTATGCACTTGCCTCAGAACATTTATAACGGATATTTCTTCCGTCTGGAGATTTCTACTCCCAAATGTCCTCATGACTTGTTGACCTACATCTTGCACATCTCTTCTTAAAATTCCCCTTGTCAGGAAGGCCTTCCTTGGTAAACCTATTTAATACTGTAACCCTGCCCAACCTGGGAAGCCTATCCACTTTCTATGTATCGTGTTTCTTGACAGCACCTCCCATCTTCTAATATATCATATAATTTCCTTACTTAAATCATGCATATATTGTCTTGGCAATTCAGTAAGTGTAATGCTCTTATTTCTCCAAAGCCAAGATTTGTTGAAAAAATATATATTATATGATGATGCACTTTTAGAACTCTTACATGTGAACTGCATCTCCGGACCAGGCAGTAAAAATGCACTGCAATTGCCCAATTGTTAAGTTTCTACTTTTGGATTTTTCTTTGTTTTCACTAGTTCTGTGTAATAACATCATTTATTAACATTTTACTATTTTTCTCTCCTTATATTTTTTTCTCTTCCTCCATTTCATGCAAGAAGTCTGGTCCTTGTTGGTTCCTATGCCTCTGAATACCTTACAATTCTGAGAATTAACCTGAATAATACTTCCATTTTTTATTTTACGTTTCTGTACTGTGCCATTAAAGAGATTATGCTAGGTGATCTGGAGTGGAAAAGAATAGATGAAAGACTTTTGAGAATCACCAAGGAGTAGAAGACAACATTGGCCATATTGACTAAGAGGAAGAAATTTGTGCCAATTAGTAGGAAAACCTGTTTCCCATCAACTTTTAAGTAGCAGGAGCACAACTATTGACTTGCTGAAGAATGCACTAAGGTAGTGGGTTTCCTTGGATTTTAGCTTCTGCAAAGATACCCCTTTTTCACAGATAACTTGGGAGCAGTAGGAGACCTTAGTTTAAGGAACTAATATTAGTTTGAACAGTGAGGACATCAGAAGTGGCCATGATGGATGGGAAGTTTGGCTCTGCGTGAAAGACTCCAGATACTGGTGAGTTTTTGAGGGAAAAGGACACTTGTACTAAGAGTGATATTCCCAGCAGCCCAGTAAGTTGGAGACTCAAAGCCAAATTTAATTTAAGGAAATGAAGACACAGGTGATTCTTGTACACCTAAATTTGTAGAAAAAGATTCACAACTGCTTCTTCAGTTCTCTTTTACTAGTTTTTCAGCACATAGACTTATAGCATCCGAAGCATAAGGTGCGTGAGTAATATTGTGATACTGACTCACTTGGAATACCAGTGAAGAAATTTAATAGCTTTGCACTGTGTATTGATTATATAAGTAGAAATTTAAAGTATTTAAACATAGAATTATTTTCTCATATGAAAATTTCCAAGTCATATAATTTTAACTAAAATGGTAAAGTTTAGATACCTTCCTTCCATCTGGAATAATGCTAGCAGTGCATACTTCTAGGTTGTCAAAGCTGTCCAATTCAATTACAAAACCCCAAAACACAGTGCACTCGTTTCCCAGAATTGATCCTCTTCAGTCTTTTTCAACAGAGCAGAATCATGTTAAAAATAATATCAGAACAAGTAACCCCTGTATTCAGTGACCTTCAAGGGCTTCAAATTTCACTCTGACTGAAAGCCCAGATTCCAGCAATGGTATATGAGTCCCTATGCGATCTGGTATAACACAGTCCCTCCTATCCCATCCTCTACCACCTACTCCATCCCCTATCATCTTCCCCCATAGCTCATTCTGCTCCAGCTTTTCTACCTTCTTGCTGTTTGTCAAATACACTAGGCATGTTTCTACCTAAAGACATTTGTCTTTGCTATTCCTTCTGCTTGAAACTCTCCTTCCCATAAATTCACGTGTCCGGCTCTACTGTCTGCTAGCTGTGATTCAGAGCAAATTGGTTAACCTTCCAAGCCTCATTTTTCCATCCATAAAATGAGAAAAATAACAATATATATTCCAAAGTGGTGTTGTAAGTAGTAAATGAGTTAACGTATGCAAAGCACTGAGAACAGCATGTGGCATTGAGTGAATACTGTATAAGCATTCACTAGTATAATTTGTACTAAAAGCCCCTGCCGGTTTTTTGGATCACTTGATCATCCTTTCATTAAAGCAAATCTTGAAAAACACTTGTGAGGCACTTCAATACACTTTCTGAATTCCAAAATGTGAATTAATTTAATACTTGGTGGTAGAAACAATTTTTACTATAAATTATAATTGTTTATAGAATTCTTCCTCCTAAACTACTAAAACATTGTCAACAAATTCATTTACAGTAAACCCTCTGTTCACTAATGCTTTATATGAACATGTAATTATTGCACTTTCAGGAGTGCAAATTCATTTACAGTAAACCCTTTGTTCATTAATGCTTGATATGGATATGTAATTATTGCACTTTCACACTCACAATAAAGCTTCTACCTGAAGTGCCTTCTAGGTCATTGAGAAACATGGAAAATTATCTTCCATATAGATTTAGAGGAAAGTGTATTTTGCTGTTCCCAGTTTTCATTTGAAAACTGGGAACAGCACCAGGAAGTAAAAATAGCTCTCTATCCATGGGGCTGAAATATTTGGGTTTGTATACTAGCTCTACAACTTTTCTTCTGTGTATGTGAGTAAGCAGGTTATTTATCCATTCCAAGACTTAGTTTCTTCAGCTCTAAAACAGGAAATAATGGTTACTAAATTTACTTTTCAGAGCTGTTGCAAGAATTAGTGAAATGTACATCGAGATGTATTTTAATAAAAATAATGTGTTCAGTATTTACCTTGTGCCCTACATTGTATTAAATGTTTTACATAAATTATCTCAATCTCAGAAAAATTATTTTGTTTTATGCACTTTGACTATCCTCATTGTTAGATGAAAGTGAATTTAAAGAGACTTCAAGGAACATGTAATTTAAAGAAATATTAAAATTTCCACACATTAGCATTCTTTTCAAAATGTGTGATTGATCATGATAATCATTGTAAAAAATTATATTCGATACCACAGATTTCACTACATTCATTGCGGTACATACTGTGAAAAAAAATCCACTTACCAGCATATAAAATTATAACTTTTGTTTAGACTTTACTTCAAATTAAATGCATTAATAACACTATAGTAACATAGCATAAGAGATTTTTTTTTGGCCTTTAAATTGAGTCTTTAACATACAATGAATGTGCTAAAATGTCCTCCTTTTTGTGAGCGAGTAGGAGAGCTAGCTTTTAAATGCTTCTTTCACAGATACACTGTTCACAACCACAAGATCTGGAAGAATCTTAAAATGTCTTCTATGTTGATTTATATACAATATAGAAGTACATTTTACTATAGCTAACATTATATACACATTATGCATCATAATTCATTGGATGGGGGAGGAGAAAGGATTAAAAAACAAAGCAACAAATACCCTTTTCCGAGTTTTCTCCTTCAGGAAAGGCCGGATCACGGTGTACAGGGCATGGATATACCATGGTTGATTAACAAAATGAATTCCTCCAAATCGCGCTGGGAAACTATCCTAGAGTAAATGGAGAAAAAAACAATCAAAATATGCTTTAATAGACTGAGACGGTTTAGGAAAGGTTATATGGTATACAAATCTATTCTTTCACATACTTAGATGAAATTATCTGTAGAGTTAAGGAGAGAAAAGAAGAACCTTATCACCTTAAACATTGTACTTTTCATACAGTAACTGAAGCAATGTATAAAATCAAATCCTTCCTAAGAATAGGTTATTGATAAGAATTTCAGCATTTTTAGGAGGGTCGTATTTTAAGCCTGTAAACTGCTAATAGTACAGGCCAAGAAACAAAAACAAAAGTCATTAGAGACTTGTCAAATAATGAATCTACATTGTATAAAGGTTTCGTTTAAATTATTTATATTTATATTAAAATCTATTTTTTAAATAAAATATTTTATTAAATCCCTATGTAGTCATCTGTAGTGTGAGCAACGTCAGACACAAAACTCACTTTATTCTCTTTATCTTATTTTATCAATTTTGTTACAAACATTATCTTTTCCTTATTTTAACTACAAAAAAGTAACATGCTTAAGCAAAACAAAAATGCAGAGTTGTACTGTAAGAAACTTAAGGATGCGTTTTGCTAGGTTAAATGAAAATCGAAGCTCTCTGATCTCACTCCACAGGAGGAAAATGTAAGCCAACCTCCTCCTCTTCCTACCCATGATTAAACAGGTACAGCCCTCGCCCATTCCAAAATATGAAGGGGACCCTTAAGCCAAATGAATGGCAACATTTGACACTGCACTTGAGTATATTAACGATTCTACATAAATGGATCCGATTCTTGCTACTCTTTCAAAATTACACATTGAACTGACTACAAAGGTCTTCTTTAAAAAGAAAAAAAAAACTAGCCTACTAGAAGTGCCTCTGAAGTGGCATCATAATACTTGGCATTCTTCTGAATTCTATTTAAAGCATGAGCAGGAAGAAAGGAAAAGTAAAGGAACTACAATAATTGTATTTTTTTCAATTTAAATGTTCTCTTGAATAAGAGTCTCTGGTCAAAAACTTGCAGGGCATAACCCCATAAAAATATTTTGTTTTTATTTTGGACACTTAGGAGCAGTAGTGAATTAATCTAGTATTTGCATATTGATTTGCAGAGCTGCCAAATTTCATTTTGCAAAGCAACTTCTATCTCCAAGAATAATATGCTATAAAGCAATAGTAGTTCAATAAATAATAAAATAGCTTAAGATAAAACGTTTACTTTTTATGCCAGTGTCTTCCTTCTTTTGTAAATATGTGATTTTCATTCACTGAGAGGTTATTATAATAATAAAATGAATCAGAAATACAGGCCTAGTATATTTTAAAGTTATGAAATATGTATAAATAAAAAGAAGATAGTATATACCTAAATAATGAAGAGAATACTAAGACAAATACTCATGTACCTTATTATTATTATTAATAATTATTATTTCACCTGGATATGGGAGTGATAGAGAGGTTTCCTTACAGGTTTCCCGGCCAGCAGGTATTTTCCTAGTTTAGCGTTTCCCTAAGAATGTAGCACCTATAGGAATGAGGTCTCGCATCCAGTCCCCCACTTGCCCTCAATGTGTGCAAGCCTAGTCTTTCCTCCTGAGCACCCTACAATTCAGGCAACCACTATTCTCCAGAGTTCTAGGTTCCTGTAGTTAAGAATTTCCTCCCAGCCTTCACCTACTCTCCTGTTTTTCTCCTGTAGATTTCTGTGTGTGCTTGGCTTAGAAGGATTTGTCTCACGTTCCTGAGAGTTCAGCAATGCACCTGGAAATATTTTTGTTGTGATGAAACCAACATCTTGGTACTTTATGGCAAAAAGATCTTTAAAAATTGTTAACCTGCTGCACTGCCTGAAGCAATCTCTAGAATAAAACTAAAGGAATACCAGCTATTAAACCAAAAGTCTTGGCTCAAGTGATTATTATTATTTTTATTTTTTTTGAGACTGAGTTTCACTCCTATTACCCAGGCTAGAGTGCAATGGTGCAATCTCGGCTTACTGCAATTTCCTCCTCCCGAGTTCAAGTGATTCTCCTGCCTCAGTCTCCTGAGTGGCTGGGATTACAGGCATGCACCACCACACCCGGCTAATTTTGTATTTTTAGTGGAGACAGAGTTTCACCATGTTGGTCAGACTGGTCTCAAACTCCTGACCTCAGGTGACCCGCCCACCTTGGCCTCCCAAAGTGCTCGGATTACAGGTGTGAGCTACTGCACCTGGCCAGCTCAAATGATTCTTAAACTTTGAGAATCACAAGAAGGTCATGCTGCTTCTTCTCTCCTGAAAAACATGAATATGCAAACATATACACATAACTTGCACACAATGTCATGGGCTTTCTTGGACACATCTTTAGATATACTTGATCAATACCCAATCACAGTTGAGGCAGAGTGAAAGAGCAGAGAAATCTCTGACTTTGCAATTAAGTAGATTTAGCTTAAAATTCTGGCTTAGTGTCACCTGTCAGGCATCAAAGTCCAAAACAAGAACGTAGTCCTTGATTTCTTTCTTTCCCTCACTGTGATCTTCCTCGCCTCCAATCATGCCCAACTGCATGTCATTTTCCTGCCTCCCCTTCACTTCTGTGGTCAACATGCTGTTTTACAGCTTGTTAACTGTTCTCTCCCACACACCTACTGTGGCCTTCCCTCCCTTTGAGTATAATCTGGTTTTACTAATCCCTTAAGACTTAGCTCCAAAAACATCATTTCCAGGAAGTTTTTTTGATCTCTTCTCTCACTTCTCACTCATAAAAGCCCACTCTCTGCCATCACTAGCAAAAGCCTGGGTCCGTCACTGCACTTGCCATATGACCCTGAAACTGTCTCTTTGTCTGCCTCCACTATTAAACCATGAGCTCCTTAAATGCAGAGGTTACATGTTCTGTACGGTCTATTGGTCCCTGGCCTGTAATCCATTTCCACTCACATCATCCCCTACCCTATAAGGTGGAAATGGAAGGTTAAACATAGCATTCTAAATGGGAGAGTTCTGCCAATGAGATGTACCTGAGCAAGATTTAAGGGACCAAAGGGAGGCAGTAGTCACCTTTTTGTTGCAGTGGCAGCTGCTAAGCACCTTATTAGCTGAGAGATTGTTTGCGGCAATGTCTGAATCCCACCTTCCTCTTTCTAGGTGTCACTTAGAGGTGAGAGGCCTCCGGGACAGCAATAGCCAAGGTGGGCACTAGTTTCTTGACTCTGAATCACTTCCACAGGGATGTGGCCTCAAAACCAAGGATTCAGCTGCAGTCCTCCTTTAACTTCCACTGCCCTATGTCTTCCAATGAGGCCTTAAACACTAACTCCCTGTATTTAAATCCGTTTGTTCTTGAACTATCCAAAGAGATTTCTGTTTTGTTGTACTGAACTCTGAGCCAGACTGTGCCTCATTCATCTTTATATTCCCAGAATTTCAAAAATGTGATGTGTGTGTGTGTGTGTGTGTGTGTGTGTGTGTCCCAGAAGAGGTAGATAAATGTTCACTGAATAGGCCTAGATACAAACTATTTAAGTAAACTATTTATCTTCTCTGATTCACAATTTCCTTAGCTGTAAAATGGGAACAACACTTAATAGGATTACTGATCACTCACAATATCTGTTAATTATTCAGCACACCCTCTAGATACAGGGTTACCATATTAACCACCAGCCCCATCTTACAAACGTGGAAATGACCATGGAGGAGTGAAAGGAAAATAAAATGTCAGGACATCAAACTCAGTAAGCCAAAGGGAAAAGTTAAGCTTGGAAACTGAGTCACACAAAAAACTACCTTTGTTCCTAAATAGATAGCTGCAAGATAGAAGGCCACATAGCTTCCCAAGTGGTCTCCCTCATCCTGACAATCTAAATTAACAGCTTATCTTCACAGGTCCAGGACAAAGACAAGACTAGAAATCATCTCTCTACCAGCCGAGACAAATGCAGATTTACCAAGTAGTAGGAGATGAATGCATAATTGACTGTTCTTCTAGACCCTCCCTTCACACCTAATATGTAGATTCAGTGGGCAGCTAATCAAAGCTTCACAAGAATGTGACCCCTTATCTCACTACTTATCCTCCCTTGTTTTTTTTTGTTTTCTTTCCCCTTTCCCTCCTGCCCACTCATCTCTCCTTAAGTACTAAAGTCCTCAAAATGCTCTCTGGAAAAAAACACAGGCCATAGATCCTACTGTGGCTTGGGTCTCCTTTTCCCAGGCACGTCCTCAACCTTGGTGAAATAAGCCTCTAAATTGATTGAGATCTATCTAAAGCACTTTTGGTTTTACAGAGGTAGTTTCACACTGTGGTTTAAGTGGCAGTTGTTTGACCTACAAAGTACAAAGTAATAATAAAACTCACAATATACAATATGCCAATCATTGACTCTGCTGGCTACACAGTTCTTCACTGGAGACAATGAAATAGAATGGCCTAGCAATCAGGAAGAGTGCAGCCAAGATGGGTTGAAAAAAGGTAATAAAATTTCTAACTTCCAAATGGTTTTGCCAATTCACCTGCTTCCACTCCCTTTTTTTTCTTTGAGCAAAGCACTTTGTACCTAATGCAAAGATTGACTTGCCTCAATGCTTCAATTAATGGAAAGTTGGATGTCATTTATGGGGTAAATTAATTGATATGTATCATTATATGTGTGTGTGTATGTGTATCAGTGAATTATTCATATATTTCTAGCAAAAACATGTTTGCTTCACATATCTAACTATTCAACTATATCTAACTATTTACTTTTACTAACGAAAAAGTAAAGAATCTGAACCATAGCATATTATTCTAACTTTTAAATAAATTTTGATGAAACACAAAAATGATGTGTTAGGATAAATACTATTACAAGTAATATTGTCTGATGTATGAAGAAAATTAATCAGTATAATTTCTGGTACAGTCAGTCAGGATACAGTTTATGGCTCCAAATGAGAGCAAAATGAACTTTTCTATGAGAATTAAATCCACAACTTTGGTCACAAGTAACACTGTCTAGGGTCCTAAACCAATCAGTTGCGTTAATATGTGTTTTCAGTGTGAACATAAGCAGAAATTGTATGTGTAATTTACTTATTTAAAATTAAATCTATCAGCCTTTAAAATATTTTTTTAATCACTTTCTTGTACTTTTTTGAAACATTTAGCTTCAACTACTATAGGCCCCATAGCAAAGGGCCTATAGTGATAAGGTGTATCACCCAGCACCTAGAAATTACATGTTTAATTCCATAACTCTACCCATAAAATTATACTAGGACCTAAAATATTGCATTATTCCTACTTGACACTAAGAATACACTATGTGTATACATATAAAAGATACTTACTCTAGACATTTTCAATACAAAAAAGTATAATTTTTAAAAATCGCTCATAATTTTACCAACCAGAGGAAGACACAATACTCTAAGAATCTTGATGTATGCTCTCAAGTTTTTTTCCAAGTTTTATATAGATGATATGAAACTTGATGTACCTCTCTGGAATTATGATAATAGTTATTGGTAATGGCTGAGAGGTGTACAACATATATAATATCACTCTTTCTGAAAGTGATTTGGTTTAGAGAGTAGAAGTGATTTTGTGGCAGTTGGTATTGCTAATTCCCTCAGGAACATCACTATTAGCTTCCTTCAGATGTGTTTGAATTTAAGTTTGGTCTGCCTTGACATGCTAACCACACCGTGATTCCCTAAATATTACTTTTGGGGGTAACTTTTCTAGATAGTATAAGAGCATTTGTGTACCTTGTATCCATTTTTTAGAATGTTGTATTAGCTATTGGTATACCAGTCTTATTCATCTTCTGGAAGGTTCTGATTCCTGAAGAAAGTCATGCTTTTCCCAGTTCCAAATCGCTGCTCATTATCACTAGTGGATAGACAGATCCAGGCAAGCCATTCACTTGCTTTCCTGATGAAAGCAAAGGTTTTTACCAAAACATTCCAACCAGTGTCTTCTGCCAAATTGAGAAGAGACGGTCAGGAAACTATTTAATTACCAGCTAATTGGAAAGTTTTTTCTGTGCCTCACTTATAACTGGTAATGAGCCATATTTGAATGAATGGATTGAAAACAAAATATTTCATCCTTTATACAGAGATAAGAGTTTAAATTGGGATTGTACACAGGACAGAGAACGCTCCACCTCTGTCCACTTAACTTTCATTCCTCATTAAAATCTCATGCTGTCCTGGCAGACACACAATAAAGGAACTTGATTAGATGCAAGGAATTGTGTAGAAGCCAAATTTCACCCGAAAAAAAGTAATTAATCTGATATATAGGAAAGTAATAATAAATAATATTTTTTCTTACCAAGTTATTTAACACTTAGGAGTTTGCCGTCAGAGAAAATAGAAAAAAAGATAATTGAATGGCTTAAAAAATGAATAGTCAATTCCTGTTACAGGAGATGTCAGTCTCTAGAGATATACAACACTGTATTTTAAAATAAATGGTTAGAAAGGGTTTTTACTTGATAAGCATTCTCTAAACGAAATGCACATGAATCACATATTTACATTTTCATGATTCTTTAAAAATACTGTCTCAATTTTAATAAGTGTCTTAAGAAATAATATGGATTTACCATGATGAATCACTTAAAATAGTGATTAAAATGATACAATCATTTCCCATTAATATGTGGCTTTGTAGGTAACTTTTTTTAGAATATTCAATTTTTGAAATACGAATATATTTTGAAATAATTGTGCCCTCTCAAATGCTAAAATCTTAATTCAAAATATGCACTAGAATGTAGATAACTTTTTAGCATTAATTTTTAAATTGAAAATTGATGTTCTAGGTTCACATCTAGATACTTTATAGTATCTCTTTAAGACCCTCAGCCAAATGCCAGCTATTGTTTAAATTTTCCATCATGAATATAATTGTGTCAACATGTATTTCTCTTAAGTGTAGTCAACAGAATATGCTCTATCCAAAGGCATACATATCCTTTCTGCCATTACTATTAAAAAAATTATCATTTCCCGGAGGTGGAGCCAAGATGGCCGAATAGGAACAGCTCCGGTCTCCAGCTCCCAGCCCCAGCGACACAGAAGACGGATGATTTCTGCATTTCTGCTTGAGGTACAGGTTTCATCTCACTAGGGAGTGCCTAACAGTGGGTGCAGGACAGTCGGTGAAGCGCACTGTGCGCGAGCCGAAGCAGGGCGAGGCATTGCCTCCCTCGGGAAGCGCAAGGGGTCAGGGAGTTCCCTTTCCTAGTCAAAGAAAGGGGAAGCAGACGGCACCTGGAATATCGGGTCAGTCCCATCCTAATACTGCGCTTTTCCAACGGGCCTGGAAAACGGCACACTAGGAGATTGTGTCCCGCACCTGGCTCGGAGGGTCCTATGCCCACGGAGTCTCACTAATTGCTAGCACAGCAGTCTGAGATCAAGCTGCGAGGCGGCAGCGAGGCTGGGGGAGGGGCGCCCGCCATTGCCCAGGCTTGCTTAGGTAAACAAAGCAGCCAGGAAGCTCGAACTGGGTGGAGCCCACCACAGCTCAAGGAGGCCTGCCTGACTCTGTAGGCTCCACCTCTGGGGGCAGGGCACAGACAAACAAAAACTCTGCAAGAACTTCCACAGACTTAAATGTCCCTGTCTGACTGACAGCTTTGAAGAGAGTAGTGGTTCTCCCAGCATGCAGCTGGAGATCTGAGAACAGTCAGACTGCCTCCTAAAGTGGGTCCCTCACCCCTGAGCAGCCTAACTGGGAGGCACCCCCCCAGTAGGGACAGACTGACACCTCATTCAACCCGGTACTTCTCTGAGACAAAACTTTCAGAGGAACTATCAGACAGCTGAATTTGTGGTCTCACGAAAATCCGCTGTTCTGCAGCCACCGCTGCTGACACCCAGCCAAACAGGGTCTGGAGTGCACCTCTAGTAAACTCCAACAGACCTGCAGCTGAGGGTCCTGTCTGGTAGAAGGAAAACTAACAAACAGAAAGGACATCCACACCAAAAACCCATCTGTACATCACCATCATCAAAGACAAAAAGTAGATAAAACCACAAAGATGGGGAAAAAACAGACCAAAAAAACTGGAAACTCTAAAAAACAGAGCACCTCTCCTCCTCCAAAGGAACACAGTTCCTCACCAGCAACGGAACAAAGCTGGATGGAGGATGACTTTGATGAGCTGAGAGAAGAAGGCTTCAGACGATCAAACTACTCTGAGCTACGAGAGGAAATTCAAAACAACAGGAAAGAAGTTAAAAACTTTGAAAAAAAATTAGAAGAATGGATAACTAGAATAACCAATGGAGAGAAGGGCTTCAAGGAGCTGATGGAGCTGAAAGCTAAGTTTCGAGAACTACGCGAAGATTGCAGAAGCCTCAGTAGCAGATGCGATCAACTGGAAGAAAGGGTATCGCTGATGGAAGATGAAATGAATGAAATGAAGAGAGAAGGGAAGTTTAGAGAAAAAAGGATAAAAAGAAATGAACAAAGCCTCCAAGAAATTTGGGACTATGTGAAAAGACCAAACCTACGTCTGATTGGTGTACCTGAAAATGATGGGGAGAATGGAACCAAGTTGGAAAACACTCTGCAAGATATTATCCAGGAGAACTTCCCCAATCTAGCAAGGCAGGCCAGCATTCAGATTCAGGAAATACAGAGAACGCCACAAAGATACTCCTCGAGAAGGGCAACTCCAAGACACATTATTGTCAGATTCACCAAAGTTGAAATGAAGGAAAAAATGTTAAGGGCAGCCAGAGAGAAAGGTCGGGTTACCCACAAAGGGAAGCCCATCAGACTAACAGCTGATCTCTCAGCAGAAACTCTACAAGCCAGAAGAGAGTGGGGGCCGATATTCAACATTCTTAAAGAAAAGAATTTTCAACCCAGAATCTCCTATCCCGCCAAACTAAGCTTCATAAGTGAAGGAGAAATAAAACACTTTACAGACAAGCAAACGCTGAGTGATTTTGTCACCACCAGGCCTGCCCTAAAAGAGCTCCTGAAGGAAGCACTAAACATGGAAAGGAACAACCGGTACCAGCCACTGCAAAAACATGCCAAATTGTAAAGACCATCGAGACTAGGAAGAAACTATAGCAACTAACGAGCAAAATAACCAACTAACATCATAATGACAGGATCAGATTCACACATAACAATATTAACGTTAAATGTAAATGGGCTAAATGCTCCAATCAAAAGACACAGACTGGCAAACTGGATAAGGAGTCAGGACCCATCAGTGTGCTGTATTCAGGAAACCCATCTCACGTGCAGAGACACACATAGACTCAAAATAAAGGGATGGAGGAAGATCTATCAAGCAACTGGAAAACAAAAAAAGGCAGGGGTTGCAATCCTAGTCTCTGATAAAATAGACTTTAAACCAACAAAGATCAAAAGAGACAAAGAAGGCCATTACATAATGGTAAAGGGATCAATTCAACAAGAAGAGCTAACTATCCTAAATATATATGCACCCAACACAGGAGCACCCAGATTCATAAAGCAAGTCTTGAGTGACCTACAAAGGGACTTAAACTCCCACATAATAATAATGGGAGATTTTAACACCCCACTGTCAGCATTAGACAGATCAACGAGACAGAAAGTTAACAAGGATATCCAGGAATTGAACTCAGCTCTACATAAAGTGGACCTAATAGACATCTACAGAACTCTCCACCCCAAGTCAACAGAATATACATTTTTTTCAGCACCACACCACACCTATTCCAAAATTGACCACATAGTTGGAAGTAAAGCTCTCCTCAGCAAATGTAAAAGAACAGAAATTATAACAAACTGTCTCTCAGACCACAGTGCAATCAAACTAGAACTCAGGATTAAGAAACTCACTCAAAACTGCTCTACTACATGGAAACTGAACAACCTGCTCCTGAATGACTATTGGGTACATAATGAAATGAAGGCAGAAATAAAGATGTTCTTTGAAACCAACGAGAACAAAGACACAACATACCAGAATCTCTGGGACACATTCAAAGCAGTGTGTAGAGGGAAATTTATAGCACTAAATGCCCACAAGAGAAAGCAGGAAAGATCCAAAATTGACTCCCTAACATCACAATTAAAAGAACTAGAAAAGCAAGAGCAAACACATTCAAAAGCTAGCAGAAGGCTAGAAATAACTAAAATCAGAGCAGAACTGAAGGAAATAGAGACACAAAAAACCCTTCAAAAAATTAATGAATCCAGGAGCTGGTTTTTTGAAAAGATCAACAAAATTGATGGACCGCTAGCAAGACTAATAAAGAAGAAAAGAGAGAAGAATCAAATAGATGCAATAAAAAACGAAAAAGGGGATATCACTACCGATCCCACAGAAATACAATCTACCATCAGAGAATACTACAAACACCTCTATGCAAATAAACTAGAAAATCTAGAAGAAATGGATAAATTCCTCGACAAATACACCCTCCCAAGACTAAACCAGGAAGAAGTTGAATCTCTGAATAGACCAATAACAGGTTCTGAAATTGAGGCAATAATCAATAGCTTACCAACCAAAAAGAGTCCAGGACCTGATGGATTCACAGCTGAATTCTACCAGAGGTACAAGGAGGAACTGGTACCATTCCTTCTGAAACTATTCCAATCGATAGAAAAAGAGGGAATCCTCCCTAACACATTTTATGAAGCCAGCATCGTCCTGATACCAAAACCTGGCAGAGACATAACCAAAAAAGAGAATTTCAGACCAATATCCTTGATGAACATTGATGCAAAAATCCTCAATAAAATACTGGCAAACCGAATCCAGCAACACATCAAAAAGCTTATCCACCATGATCAAGTGGGCTTCATCCCTGGGATGCAAGGCTGGTTCAACATACGCAAATCAATAAATGTAATCCAGCATATAAACAGAACCAAAGACAAAAACCACATGATTATCTCAATAGATGCAGAAAAGGCCTTTGACAAAATTCAACAACCCTTCATGCTAAAAACTCTCAATAAATTAGGTATTGATGGGACGTATCTCAAAATAATAAGAGCTATCTACGACAAACCCACAGCCAATATCATACTGAATGGGCAAAAACTGGAAGCATTCCCTCTGAAAACTGGCACAAGACAGGGATGCCCTCTCTCACCGCTCCTATTCAACATAGTGCTGGAAGTTCTGGCCAGAGCAATCAGGCAGGAGAAGGAAATAAAAGGTATTCAATTAGGAAAAGAGGAAGTCAAATTGTCCCTGTTTGCAGATGACATGATTGTATATCTAGAAAACCCCATTGTCTCAGCCCAAAATCTCCTTAAGCTGATTAGCAACTTCAGCAAAGTCTCAGGATACAAAATTAATGTACAAAAATCACAAGCATTCTTGTACACCAATAACAGACAAACAGAGAGCCAAATCATGAGTGAACTCCCATTCACAATTGCTTCAAAGAGAATAAAATACCTAGGAATCCAACTTACAAGGGATGTGAAGGACCTCTTCAAGGAGAACTACAAACCACTGCTCAATGAAATAAAAGAGGATACAAACAAATGGAAGAACATTCCATGCTCATGGGTTGGAAGAATCAATATCGTGAAAATGGCCATATTGCCCAAGGTAATTTATAGATTCAATGCCATCCCCATCAAGCTACCAATGACTTTCTTCACAGAATTGGAAAAAACTACTTTAAAGTTCATATGGAACCAAAAAAGAGCCCGCATCGCCAAGTCAATCCTAAGCCAAAAGAACAAAGCTGGAGGCATCACGCTACCTGACTTTAAACTATACTACAAGGCTACAGTAACCAAAACAGCATGGTACTGGTACCACAACAGAGACATAGATCAATGGAACAGAACAGAGCCCTCAGAAATGATGCCGCATAGCTACAACTATCTGATCTTTGACAAACCTGACAAAAACAAGAAATGGGGAAAGGATTCCCTATTTAATAAATGGTGCTGGGAAAACTGGCTAGCCATATGTAGAAAGCTGCAACTGGATCCCTTCCTTACACCTTATACAAAAATTAATTCAAGATGGATTAAAGACTTATATGTTAGACCTAAAACCATTAAAATCCTACAAGAAAACCTAGGCGATACCATTCAGGACATAGGCGTGGGCAAGGACTTCATGTCTAAAACACCAAAAGCAATGGCAACAAAAGCCAAAATAGACAAATGGGATCTCATTAAACTAAAGAGCTTCTGCACAGCAAAAGAAACTATCATCAGAATGAACAGGCAACCTACAGAATGGGAGAAAATTTTTGCAACCTACACATCTGACAAAGGGCTAATATCCAGAATCTACAATGAACTCAAACAAATTTACAAGAAAAAAACAAACAACCCCATCAAAAAGTGGGCAGAGGACATGAACAGACACTTCTCAAAAGAAGACATTTATGCAGCCAGAAAACACATGAAGAAATGCTCATCATCACTGGCCATCAGAGAAATGCAAATCAAAACCACAGTGAGATACCATCTCACACCAGTTAGAATGGCCATCATTAAAAAATCAGGAAACAACAGGTGCTGGAGAGGATGTGGAGAAATAGGAACACTTTTACACTGTTGGTGGGACTGTAAACTAGTTCAACCATTGTGGAAGTCAGTGTGGCGATTCCTCAGGGATCTCGAACTAGAAATACCATTTGACCCAGCCATCCCATTACTGGGTATATACCCAAAGGACTATAAATCATGCTGCTATAAAGACACATGCACACGTATGTTTATTGCGGCACTATTCACAATAGCAAAGAGTTGGAACCAACCCAAATGTCCAACAACGATAGACTGGATTAAGAAAATGTGGCATATATACACCATGGAATACTATGCAGCCATAAAAAATGATGAGTTCGTGTCCTTTGTAGGGACGTGGATGAAACTGGAGAACATCATTCTCAGTAAACTATCGCAAGGACAAAAAACCAAACACCGCATGTTCTCTCTCATAGGTGGGAATTGAACAATGAGAACTCATGGACACAGGAAGGGGAACATCACAATCCGGGGACTGTTGTGGGGTGGGGGAGGGGGAGGGACAGCATTGGGAGATACACCTATTGCTAAATGACGAGTTAATGGGTGCAGGAAATCAACATGGCACATGGATACATATGTAACAAACCTGCACATTGTGCACATGTACCCTAAAACCCTAAAGTATAATAATAAAAAAATAAAAAAATAAAAAAAAAATTATCATTTCCCCATTCTATACATATTAATATTGGCTAAAGAAGACTTCACAACACTGTGACTCCTAGAAAATCTCTCTTTTGCCCTGTCACTCCCCTTTTAGGGAATTCAGTTCCCATTATAGAGATCTGCAGCTTTACTCTGTTTCATTTCTGTCTGAGGGTGTTTGTTTGTTGTTATTGCTGTTTTAAAGTTAATTAGAGATAATGCCCAAGTGACATGTCTTCTCAGTGCACACTACTAGAAAATCTGCCATGGATTCTTAAAAATCGTGTTCTTTAAAATGTGGGTGGGCATTTACTGTAGGGAGAACAGGTCTCACGCTAACATTTTGAAGGCAGAAGGATTTGGCTGCATTGCTTTGGTGATTCTACAATCACTATTTATAGTTTGGACAGGGAGAGTTTTCAACTTCTACTCAAGATGACTGGAAGGAATTTTCCCTGCAACTCAGAACTATCCTTTTATTAAGTCCTTTAAGTTTTTCTTTATGCAACCTGTAGAGGAGCCTATCAGACAACATCATTTCACTTGGGCATTATTTCTAATTAACTTTAAAAAACAACGTGGTGCTCAGGGCTGCTCCAGTTTATGAAAATGCAGGCCCATACAATGGCATGAGTTCCACTTGTTTCATACAAGATAGCACATAATTGTCATCTGCCTATGGAAAAATGAGAGTTTTGTGATGGTCTTATCATTATTGTAATCATAATGTAGACTATCATTTCCAAATTTTTAATTTTTTAAAATCTGAAAACTGTATGCATAGTCCAAATATACAATGAATAACTTCATTTCCTCTTTTACCACTTAATTATCACTTGTAATTAACAATTCTTTTCTTTTCTTTTCTTTTTGGAGACAGAGTCTCACTCTGCTACCCAGGCTGGTGTGCAATGGCGCGATCTCGGCTCACTGCAACCTCAGCCTCCCGACTCCCGAGTAGCTGGGATTACAGGTACCCGCCACTACGCCCGGCTAATTTTTGTATTTTTAGTAGAGATAGGGTTTCACCATCTTGGCCAGGCTGGTCTTGAACTCCTGACCTCATGATCCACCTGTCTCGGCCTCACAAAGTGCTGGGATTACAGGAATGAGCCACTGTGCCCGGTGCGTAATTAACAATTATATATTGATTCCATGGCGGGGAGGACACAATGTTACTCTTTTTTTTTTCTTTTTCTCCTCTGTTTTGACCACATGTACTGAAATAATCTATAACATTCTTGACTCCCAGATTCCAGTAATAAATCCACTAACCTATTAGACAATGTGTCTGTATCAGCAAAGGTATCCCTGCCTTTCAGTCTCAGCCACATACCCAGAATTACCAAATAGAGCAGAGGAATTATTATGGGGAAAAAACCTACAGGAGTATATTATGACTATATGCACAGGGCCTCTGACATGTGTGGGCCAGACATGATTAGGCTATCTCAAAATCTGAGGCATATTCTAATTATTGACAAATCATTCTTTTGTTACAGTTTTTCTATGCCTACAGCTGATCACTTGGTGCTGCCTAACAGCACTTCAAATACAACCCACCCCCTGCCCAAGCCTGGACCCTTGATATGATGTTAATGTACTTGTATGGATAGATCTCTATACCAGGATAAAACTCTCAGCTTTGGTGACTGCTGTTTTATTACTGATTCCATGACATCAGCTTTGCATATGGAGTGAAATGTCTGAATCCTGAGTACAGTAAAATATAGACAACTTAAAGTAGAATACTATATAAAATATTCTCCCTTGAAAGAGGGAGTTCTACATAGCTAAAGAGCTAATTTTACCTAGCTAACTATTTCTCAAAGTAAAACCAACACTAAAAACTAATCTGTGACATGTTTAGTCATCATAACTGAATGGGCAAGAAGATCTCTTTTGTGAGCAAAACATACATGGCCTTCTCACCAGTTACCTTTTCTGCCAGAGAAGGCTGATAACAGATGGAAGCAAGTCACAGCCACACACCTCAACAGGAAGACACAGGGCTTGTTTAAGTCAGCTGCTGCTGGTGTGTGCCTGATACAATCGGGAGTAAAATAGCCTAGAGAATGTGACACAAAGTCATTCTCACACCACCTCGCAGTCTAGGAAGCACCAGTATCAATCAAGTACAACAGCAGGAGAGAACGCAGAGCAAAAACTTCCGCCTTATAAAAATGTGTTCCTAAGTCAGGCTCCTTTATTAAAACTAAATGCACAGTAAGGGTCACAAATAACTGTGCCACTTTTAATCAAAGGAGTGAGTGTATTAGTTTTCTATGAACCATATTGAGGCTTGTAGCTCCAATTTGTCATCTGACAGCAAAAAGGTCTTACTATTACTCCAGCTAGTATATCAATAATGGGTGGGATCTCCTACTTGACTTTCAAGCTACTTTAGATAACACACATTTAGAAGTGCTGATGTCCTCATATCTAAAATTGCAAAAGGTGAGGTAAGTGGCAGAATGTAGGCTAGAGAAACTGAGAGGAAAAAATTACAGTAAGAATCAAGCTAAATTCTTTAGTGGATATTCCAAGACACTTCTGCCTACATCAGGCATGTGAAACTAGCCAAGATTGAATTTAATGATGAAACAGTGCTATGAGGGTTTGGCAAGACAGCAACTATCATATTCTGAGAAGGGACCATACATTGGTAAAATATTATTGAAATAAACTTCAAAACATACTTGTTATGTCCCTAATGTTGCTTCCAGACATCAGTTATAAGAAAATTATCATTAATTTGGGCAAAATGTTTTGTGCAAGAATGTTTGTTTCATTTTTACATTTTGTAATTAGGAAAAATGTTAGAATCAATTTAAATTTACTTCAGCAAAAGAATATGTGGATAATGTATTTATAATATGTAATACCAAAGAGCCAGTAAGCGGCATTCTCAAAGAATTTCTAATGACCAAAAAAAAAAATCAATATACAATATTAGGTTAATAAATTAGGAAAAAATAATTTATTTAAAAAATAATATAAAAGGCTGGGAAAAAATACATCAAAATATTAACCTGATTAAATTTGTGTAATAATAGATGACTTACTTTGTTCTTTGTACATTTTATATTTTGCAAATGTTCTGAAATGGCCAATGTACTGTACACATGCATGCATGTATACACATTTACAAATATGTATAATAGAAAAATATCACATCCTTTAAAAAAAATTGGCACCAAGACAAATTATATAGGACTCTAAGCATTAATTAAACTTGACAAATATTTACTAAGACTTACTCAAGGATAGGAAATGTAAGGGGAATGTGAATGAAGTAGTATTTACCTTGAAGGAGTTTATTTTCTGGTAGAGAATAAGTAACATAAAGCAAGGAAAGATAACTTCCATAAGGTGTTAAGAGGCTTAAAGAAGAGAAAGAATGAGAGATTGAAAAGTTGGAGGGATGAGGAAAGAACTCACAAAAGAGATAGCATTAGGAATGGGTCTCGGGAGTGTCAATTAGAATCTGGTAGAAGAGTGTCCCAGGAAGAAGGGGCAGTAGGAACAGAGACAAGAAAGATCAGGCCACCTTTAGGATCTAGTTGTCAGAACTGTTTGTCTGGAGTTGAAGGTAAGTGTGAGGAAGTCTTGACAGCACAGCTGAGAAGACAATGTGGAGCCTATCTGGATAGTGCCAGCTGCCTCACAGAAAGGTTTGTGCATATCTTAAAGGCACTGGGTATTCTTGAGAGGGAGTGACACATTGAAGCTGTGCTGTGGGAACATTGATTTAGTAGGGGCATGTGGCTTGATATAGAAACTTCACATTTTAATATTTATATTTTAGTGCAACCAATTTAATGTGGAGACATTGAGTCACAAGTAAAGAAAAAACAGCAGTAGCAAGTAGAGTTTCAGTTCAGTTTATTTTAGTTTAATTTAGCTTTTTTTAATGACTAACTAATGTGTGAGACAGACATCCATATACCAGGTTCCCCCAATTCACATCGTGGCCATCTAAATCTGAGTTAAGGCAGTGAGGGTCAGGGCTGGGTAAGCACTGGAGTCAGACTTGAGAACTGATGGAGATATGAGTGGAATAAGGGTCGTAGGTGTCTTTGGTGTGCATTTCTTAGAGCAAAAAACAGTGATTTTATGTTTTGGCCTGCCAAGGTTGTTTGCTAAATACCTGCAAAATTCTCTACTTTACTTGATTTCAAGTAGAGAGAAAGTGAAGTTGGAGATGTCAAGTCAAAGCTGTTAGTACTGGCAGGGTAACCAGAGCCCAAATCTGAGTCATACCAAGGGGTTAACTATAAAAGAAAAACTAGGTACCCATGTTGAACATATGAGTGACATGAGGCTCTACAACTTCACGAACAATTGTATGCAGAGGGGACGTGGGAGAGAATAGCTGAAAGCCACAGTTTAATCTGGGTTAGTTGAGAGACCACTAATTGTACTAGAAACTGAAAAGAATCATATTTGAGAGAGTGATGTGAATTTCAAGTGTCTGTAGACCACACACATGAAGATGTTCCTGAGCTGGGATAGCTCAGGCCAGGGTAGAGATGTAGAAAAGCAGAAACACAGAAAAAATATAAAAAATAAAAGATTCATGAATACATGTAAAGGCATTTTTGAGTGCCACAGTAATCTGTATATTTGAAAATAATAAGAATACACATTTTTCTCTCTAATTTAAGTTATTGACCAATATCATGGAGCTGGCTCGACTAAGGAGTTGGAGAGAAGAGGGAGGTTACTGAGCCAGAGTGATGATTTCCAATCATTTGCCAGAACGCTTTTAGCTCTACCACCTCCTTTTAGAACTGTGTGGTGTCCATATGGATTGTGTGGCAGTAGATTATAAAGATAGCTTGAGAGGATCTAAAGATGTTTCAGGCACATGTTCTTCAAAAAAGCACACATGAACAACAGCAAGACTGGGGCTCAGCGTGTAGGAAGCCCCTCAGTCTGAAACTGCTGATGAGGAACTCTAATTCTGTCTCTAAATGTTTCCTGAAAAGGTAAGGGGAAAAGGGGATGGTACCTCAGTTTAGCTAATTTAAGAAGATCTACTTCCTCTTACCTGTTAGTTTTATTTAACACAACAAGAAAAAAGCAAGCGTTCAGCTTGGGATCATTACCCTCTTTTCAAAATCCAGAAACACTTAATGAATGTACCTCTAAACACAAAAAAGAACATCTAATTCAATGCTTCAAAGATTTTACTGAGCTTTTCTTGCATTTATTACAACAAATCTTACAGAAACTTATTAATTTTGGTTAATTGGAGAAGATTCTAATTAAAACACCAGGAAATTCAGATGGCCTGAGTAGAATTCCTCCTTTTGCTTTACCCCCTGTGACTTTATTGGAAAGTAATAATCACCCAAAGCTATTCTCTAGAAGTTTTATTTTACATTGCTACAAAGTCCTCCCACAAATAAAGCTTCTCAGGAAATAATATTCAACAAGTTGTTGAACCATGATGCAGTTCATGGGAGTGGAGATGTCAATGATTAGCACTTACTGTCTGCCCCTAGCATTATTGTGCATTCAATGCTTCCATTCCCTCAAATTTTACAATGGAATTGGAGTGTTTATACTAGTATTTGGTCTACCAATATGTATGTGGAAGATATGCAAGCATCTCTGTTTGTCCAAGCGTACATATCAGTACAACCACACACATCTACAGTCTTTCCTTTCACAATCTCAGTCATATAAAGAAAAAATGTCCATCCCAGCCGCATCACTATTGCATAAAATCCTCTAGGAAGAACAGATCTTCTGAATAAAGAACTGTTCTTTCCAACAGTTGCTGTGTATATGGGTGTGTGTTTGTGTGGTTAAGAGACCTCCCTAGCTTCAACTTTTTCCTAGAAATGTATGAGTAGAAGTGAAAAAGATTACATGCCTTGCCTTTCCACCCACCCTTGATACCTAACTGAACAAAGCAATTCCGAAACTAGAAAAAAAAAAAGCTGGTTCAATAACCTGTTTTACAGAACATGAAAATCTGACTGCCACTGGGGCAATGCATGTCATTTCAAACATGGAAGTATGTGACATATTTATGGTATTTCAATCTTCATTTATTTTTGAAACCTAATCTCTACTTCTTAGAATAGATAGTGTAGCTCAGCTAGGTAGATTCCAGAGATTTTTGAAGAAAAATATGAGACTTTTTACCCAACATCTTCATCTTCAACACTCTAACCGACCTCATCCATGTAGATTGTCATTGGATCAGATTTTGATATTCTTTTTTTCTACCATCTGTTTCCCATTCCTTGAACATGAGTCTTATATGTGTTCATGTTTGTATGGGTATATATGTGTGTACCCAATGGTAAGTTCCATTTTAAGATTTATGTATTAATCCTAAAAAAATCCTCACATTTAAAAAAAAAATCAAAAAACCCTTCACTTGTAAAAGTTAACAAATAGGTAGATTTGACTTTGAAGAATTCTGCTTTTATCCCTTTTATTCTCTCTGCCATATAGATTTGACCAAAAACAAAACAGTAACAAAATACCCTACTTCTTTTAATGATGCAAAACAAAAATGCTTTCTGAAGATAACGCCATGGTGTTCTTCAAAAGATACAATAAAATGTTTTTTCTTCTCATTCAACAAGTATTTATTGTGCCTGCTATACTCTGTATTGGCACAATGCTGGCAGTGGGATGCTGACTATATGTTTTTACTTTTCACCACTCAGAAAGTACCTAAATCTATCTAACGATGTATTATTTTTTTTCATTTTGAAATAATAATAGACTCACAGGAAGTTGCAAAAACTGAGCTGGGTGTGGTCCCATGCACCCCTTGCCCGGCTTCTCCCAGTGAAATTACTAGAATAACGACTAAACCCAGGAAATTGACAGTGATACGATCTGCGGAGCCTGTTCATATACCACCAATTTTTTTTTTTTTTTTTTTGAGACAGAGTCTTGCTCTGTCCCCCAGGCTGGAGTGCAGTGGCGCGATCTCGGCTCACTGCAAGCTCCGCCTCCTGGGTTCACGCCATTCTCCTGCCTCAGCCTCTCCGAGTAGCTGGGACTACAGGCGCCCGCCACCACGCCCGGCTAATTTTTTTGTATTTTTAGTAGAGACGGGGTTTCGCCGTGGTCTCGATCTCCTGATCTCGTGATCCGCCCGCCTCGGCCTACCAAAGTGCTGGGATTACAAGCATGAGCCACCGCGCCCGGCCCATATGCCACCAATTTTGCAAGCACTCATTTGTGAATGTGTGCATGTATGTATTTCTAGGCAATTTATTATCTATGTAGCTTTGTGTAACCACTATCACATTCAAGATACAGAAGTGTTCTATCACCACAGGGCTCCTTCATGCTACCCCTTCAGAGTAAGGCTCAATCTATCTGACCTCAATTCCTAACCCCTGGTAATCATTAATCTCTTCCCTACCTCTGTAATTTTGATGCATTTTGTTGAGAATTTTATGTACATGATACAGTATGCGGCCTTTAGAGATTGGCTTTTCTCACTTACCATAATGCCCTTGATAGCCACAAAAATTGTTGTGTGTTATCAATAGCTTTTTTATTTGTTTTTCCTTCTACTGCAAGGTAGTATTTTATGGTATGAATGTATTACAGCTTTAGCCATTCACCTATTTTAGGACATTTGAGTTACTTCCAGTTTTTGGCTATTATGAACAAAGCCACTATAAATGTCTGTGTACAAGTTTTTGTGTGAAAATAAGTTTTCATTTCTCTGCATTAAATGTTCCAGAATGCAATTGCTGAATCGTATGGTCTCATGTTCAGCTTTACAGAAAACTGCCAATTGTTTTCCCGAATGCCTGTACCATTTTATATTCCTACCAACAAGGAATGAGAGAGCCAGTTCCTCCTCATCTTTGCTAGCCTTTACTATTTTCAGTTTTTAAAAAATTAAATGATTTTGAGAGGTATGTAGTGATATCTCCTTGTGGTTTTAATTGCATTCCCTAATGGCAAAGATGTTGAACATCTTTTTATGTGCTTATGTGCCATCTGTATCTCTTCCTTGGTGAAATGTCTGTTCGTGTGTTTTAACCATATTCTTATTGGATTGTTTTTTCACTGTTGAATTTTTAATGATTTTTATATGACCCTAGATAAAAGTCTTTTGTCAGATATGTGGTTTGCAAATATTTTCTCCCTATTGGTGGCTTGTCTTTTCATCCTTTTAACAGGATGTTTCACAGAGCAAATTTTTTTTAATTTTAGTGAGGTTCAATTTACCAATTTTTTATTTTATTGATTATGCTTTGGGTATCAAGGCTAAGAACTCTTTGCCCAGCCATAGATCCTAAAGATTGTCTCCTATTTTTTTCTAAAAGTTCTACAGTTTGCTGTTTTACATTTAAATACATAATCCATTTGAATTAATTTTCACCTAAGGTTTGAGCTTTAAGTTGAGGTTCTTTTGTTTCATTTGCCTATGCTTTTCCAATTACTTCCAGCAACATTGGTTGAAAAGCTATACTTCACCTGTTTAATTGCTTTTGCACTTTTCTCAATTATCAGTTGGACATATTTGTGTATGTCTATTTCTGGGTCCTCTATTCTGTTCTATTGATCTATGTTTATCCCATCGTTAGTTCCACATTCTAATATTTATCTCTCTAATACTATTACTGCTATATCAATTTGACAAAAAAGAACAAAATCTTCTTTTCACTATGTACATTAAAAATATATTTCAAATATAATCTTATGTTGTTCTCTAAAAGATAAAGTTGATTTTTAATAAAATAATTCCTTACCCCCCAAAGCTGACAAATTATCTTGTCATTTTAAATCTTTCATCTTCATAAACCAAATAATATTAGTGTGAAATGTTTCCTTTAAACCAAAAATGGCTAATATGCCACCATGAAAATGATAAACCATATACCTGAGTCAAAGATACATTATCTAAAGATTGAGAAAAATTAGTAGAAAAAAATACAACTAAGAAATGACTAATTCAAAAAACTCTTACCTATATAAAGAAACAATAGACAACAAAAAAACTTTGCTGGTCTGTATTTATAGAATATCCATAATGCCTTGGACAAACCTGTCATTGTATGATCTTAATTTTATACCTGAAGAAACTGAGGCACAGAAAGTTTAAAGTCCGATATAATCAAGCTGTTGTTGATCAAGGTAAGCATGGACCCTACCACAGTTTCAAATCTGCTGCTTACTCCACTTACCTATAATTTTTGTATTCACTGGTAAGCGGGAAAGAGATCAAAATTTGAATATTAAACCAGAGCTGAGTATCATACTAAGAATATACTACTTCACATACTCCTATAGCCATGCAGTATTCACCCACTCTACAACCAACACTCACTTTTATAATTTTCTTTGTTTAGGTTAAAAAATCATATTTTATTGATGATAAAGTAATTTAAGGAATATTTGTTAAATGCCATTTTTGCCACTCCCCTAGTAAGTGTAAGACACCATGCCTGCTTCCATGGATTTTCCTTTCTAATTGAAATAAGATTTTTTACTCTATATTTTACCAGAATGCCTTTGATAAAGTAAGTATCATTATAAGTAGGTATTTGTGATTTAAAGTGACAGACTGAAAACACATATTTGTCTCTCCTACTCCTGAGATTTTATTTAAAATGAAAGGAAAAATATTTTTTAAAAGAAAAGCACAAATAGTGAGATAACTGGAGGAAAAAAATTGTCATATCAATTATTTCAAAGTATTTTCAAATAGGAAAAGGAGATAAAAGCCAACAGGGAAAAATCACAGGCACTATAGATGCAAAAACTAAGGGGAAAAGGTAGGTGAATTAAACAAGAAACTGTAGGTTTAAGGCAAGAGTTAAGTAAACCCAATCTAGGATATTAGCCCTGCAACAAGACCAGGAATCAATTAGACAAATTAGAAAAGAAAGTGAATGGGCTAAAAGAATAATTTTTAAAAGAATAGAAATAATTTCCCAAAGAACTATTAAGAAAAGTTAACTATAAGATATAGGCAGTAAATAGTGAAAAGGGGGTTCTGGCTTGAACTATAATCTCTTCTATTTAATCTTCATGAAGAGGTAAATATCTTACTTGATATAATATTAAATCAAGTAAAGTGTCAAAGAAAGAAAAATAAGACCAAGTTCCTCATAATGAGGCTAAGGCAATTAAAAAAGAAAAGTACTACTGGTAGACTTCCAATACATCCCTGGGTGTCTTAGCAGCAGAGTTTGGAGTTTTACTCTCTGACAATCTTCTGGAAACAGCCACTTAAAAGATCATTGTATTCTTTTTCCCCCAGCTCTATTGAGGCATAATTGATAAATACAAATTGTATCTATTTAAGGTGTACAACTTAGGGTTTTGGTAGACACAGACTTTGTGAAATAATCACTATAATCAAGATAATTAACATATCCATCACCTCATATGGTTACTATTTGTATGTGTGTGTGGTGAAAACACTTAAAGTCTACCTTCTTAGCAAATTTCAAGTATATGATACAGTTACTATTAAGTATAGTCCCCATGCTATACATGAGACCTCCAGAACTATTCATCTTGCATAACTGAAAGTTTGTCTCTTTTGACCAACATCTCCCCATTTCCCCCTCCTTTAACAGATGTGTGAGCTGGAGTTAGAACTGGCATTTGCTTGTGCAAACAGAGGTAATGGTAACATTTTAGATAGGATTGAGATTCTAGGTAAGGCATAGTGGCTCACGCCTGCAATTCTAGAACTTTGGGAGGCTGAGGAAGGAGAATCACTTGAACCCAGGAGTTTGAGAACAGCCTGGGCAACATGGCGAAACCCTGTCTTTACAAAAAATACAAAAAATTAGACAGGCATGGTGGTGCACAAAAAATACAACAAGTTAGCCAGGAGTGGTGGTGCATGCCCATATTCCCAGCTACTTGGGAGGCTGATGTGGGAGAATCACTTGAGCCCAGGTGGTTGAGGCTGCAAGGAGCCATGATTGTGCCACTGCACTCCAGCCTGGGCAACAGAGTGAAATCCTGCCTCGAATACGAATGTATATATATGAGATATATATTTGAGAATATGATATGTATATATATGAGAATATATATATTTGAGAATATATGAGAATATGTGTGTGTGTGTGTGTGTGTGTGTGTGTGTATTCTCCTTACTAAATTACTAAAGTACTTTGACTCTGCCCTAATGCTAGCAAACAAAGTAACCTTTAAAGTGCTAGGATTAACTCTATTTAGTTTGGCTGAGCTACTCCTTTATTAACATAAAGAACAAAGTATGTGCTGGTCTCAGATATTAACATGAAGAAAAAAGTATATGCTATCATTTGGATATGCACAGTCTACAGCCTAGTTCCACTTCAATATTAATTACCTGGACTGCAAAGTCCAGTTTGGAGCTATGGAAAGAGACAAAGGGAAGCAGAACTGGAGAAAATATTACTGAAGATAGGGCTGACCTTTATGCTCAGCCAGCAGAGAATGAGCAATTCTCCAAACAAGCAATCATACATGAGTCTGAACAACAGATAGTTTTAGGTGGCATAAAGCTTGACTTCAAAATGACTCATTCCTTCTTCTCCCTGCTAGAGCACTGAAAACATTAAAACAGAACATTAGACAAGGTTCTTGGATAACTGGGACTCCACTGAAGATTGAACACTACACAATGAATTCAAGAATCCAGTCTCTTATCTGTCTCTTATAATAGCTCCACAGGAACAGAGATGAGATGAAAGATCCGACACGGATAGAAATGAACAAAAAAAGAACTAAATTTACACACTTTTATTAACAGCCCATTTAAAATCCTATTTCAAAGAAATAAGAAAAAATGATGTGAAAGGAGACAATGGAATATTACAAGACAACACTGTGATGGTGATAAACTGTACTTCTTTTTCTGGCAGCCGGCGCTTGCACAGTTTTTACTCTGCTCTCTCTGTATGACTTGGTAAATGTCCAGTGTGCAGAGGTTATGAGCATTTCACTAAGCGAAGGTGATGCATCTTCAGGTCTAAAAGTCATTCTCCATGTAGGACAATGCATGAGAACTGGTCACACCATGCTCTTGACAAAAACTGCTTCATCGATCTGTTTTAATGCCCAGGTTCCTTGATACATATGAATTCCATCATCAGGCAGTATTTGTAAGAAATATGGCTGCTGACATACTTAAAGTGAACCAACTGCATGTTGCAACTGTTAGAATACCTTCCCCTGTTTAATACATTCTTTATCATAGGGATGCTAGATTTATCTATTAAAATACACTTGTCCTGTCAAGTCAATAACTCTCCTACAGAAACAAACAAAAAAACAAACAAAAAACTTATTTTTTTTACAGTGGTATTCATGTGTTTCTACTATTTAGTTTCAACTAAATTTTCCAACCTTATTACCTATTTATTCATGAATACTAAGATACAACTAAACTAACCTACTTCCTGATACCCAAATGCATCATGTATATGATCATCTCTCCATCAACTGTTTCTTAGTCTATAATGCTTCCAACAATGCATTTTCTTTCTTTCAAAAGGGCCTTCTATGGATATCTCTTTTCTCAGTCCTCTCCCTAAGTAAGATCTAATGGCTCTTTACTTCCTTTTCCTTTCATATGTTGTTCGCACTTTTACATAGCATTTGAAATTTTAAATTAACACAGCCTTTAGCTTTTTAATGAGATACTTTTCTAATAGTGGGAAATGTGTACCACACTATCAAAACACAAGTGGAGTGATTACTTTTCTACTTTGGTATCTTAGTATGAAAAATTATAACAAGAATATCATAGTCTGGGTGGTTTAAACAACATTTGTTTATCACAGATATGGGGGCTGGAAAGTCAAAGATCAGGGTGCAGGCATGGCCAGGTTCTGGTGAGGGTCTCCTTCTTGATTTCCTCATGTGGAAGAGAGAGAGAAAGATAAAGCAAACTCTCTTGTGTGTCTCTCCTTATAAGAGCACTAATCTTACCATGAGGGCTCCACCTTTATGACCCAATTACTTTCCAATGACCCCACTGGAGATTAGAGTTTCTGCCTATGAATTTGGGGGTAGGGCAAACACAAACATTCGGTCCCTAGCATTGACGATAAACTGGCCAAATGTTGTGAGTTTAGAAGGTGAATAATACACTATTTTAAAACTATGTCATGAAGAGAAAGGGATAGAGAATAGGTCATAAACATTTGGAGAAAAAAATATAAACATGAATAATATCAGATAGCTTCCAGTGTTCAAAGAAACAGACTGCCTATGTCTTTGAAAAATTGTTTCATACAAGACATTGCATTCAGTAGAGTGGCATTAATCCTGTGTTCAAGATTTTAGCTAAATTTAGGAAAGACTTTTGTTGCCAAACGCAGAGATGAAAAGAGCTGCTATGTGAAGTAGTACACTAGCATGCTCTGAATGTGCACAAACAAAAGCTGCATGACCTTGTTTTGTTTGTTTGTTTGTTTTTTAGAGACAAGTTCTCGCTATGCTGCCCAGGCTGGTCTTAGACTTTTGGGCTCAAGCAATCCGCCTGCCTCAGCCTCCCAAAGTGCTGGGATTACAGGCATGAGCCACCGTGCCTGGAAGTTATGTGTACACAAGATGTTCTTCGATTTCTAAATTTCCTTCAAATGCTAAAATTCTAAGATTCTAGACATGTTTGCACAAAACTTTTCATACAGGATCTAATATAGCATGTGCTTATCTGCTAAAACTGATTTAGATCTGTATAGCATAGCCAACAGTTCAACTCAAAATGCCAAGAAATAGAATCCCTATTAAATGAGAATAATCACATTCAGGTGCTCTCTGATATTTTAATACTCAGTTTTTCACTCATGTGCACTTAATTATTGGTCTAGAAAGTCTAAATGAAAAATAATATGTCCAACTGTGAATTTGTAACCCTTAAATCTTTAAAGTATGCAAATAGTTGCTTATGATTTACCAACATTTGATCAGATTTTAGAAGAAAATAAATGTTATTATTAAAAATTCATGTAAGATATTAGGCTATTAATGTACTTCTCTGTAAATGCACAGTACATTAATATAATAAACACAATTTATCATCAGATACAGAGCAAATGCAAATATAAACCTTCTCAAGCAAATCCTTTCCACAAGAGATTTTAACATGCATAACAACTTATTTAATTTTTTTTCAAAGAATCTCTTTAAGCAGCATTCTAAATTAAGTCCCAAACTGTTGTCTTGCCAAGACTCCTGGTTTATTTCACTTAAGTTAAGCCTGATGAGCTTCAGGTACACATAGTATGGCAGAGCCCTTACTTCTAGTCTATGCAGAAGAAACAAGATAAGAAAACCAGTGGACCGGAGAGAGTGACTGTGAGAGAGATCATGCTTTCAGAAGACAATTGTAATCACCATGCACAGGAGAGACTGAACAGGGGCAGGCTAAAGGCAAGGCAATGTCCTTATGTTCTGAGGTAACCAAGGTGAGATGAAACAGAGATTAAAATGAGGATGGAAGAAAAATGTGAATGGGTGAGGACACAGACAAAACTATCTCCCCCTTCCTTTTCGTTATCGCTTGGCCTGTACTAATGTGGACTTTTAGCATCTCTGGGCTGGTTTGCTATGAAAGTCTCTAAACTTCTTACTTCTTGAACTTTTCTCTTTAAAATTATCCCATTTTATGAGTATTTATAGGGTGAAAGTATAAACAAATGAATGGTGTCACATTAATTTTTCTATTGTCCATTTTTCATGATTTGTTCCTCTACTCAAGATGCCACTGATTCTCCGTTCTTCATAAAATAGAGTTTAAATTCAAAGTGCATCACATTTTGACCCTTACCTAACAGATGACTTCTTTACTTGATCTTGCTTGCTTTCCTTTGATCAACTCGTCACATCAGACTGCCTAGACTCATTACGATACCCATAATGCAATATATGCATTTTTGCCCCTGTACCTTAGCTCATGCTGTTTCCCTCCCTACATCTCTCCACATACCCAAAGAAAATCCTGTAAAACTTATTTTGCCATTTGTTGAATTGATTTTAACAACATAAGAATATAACTAACAGACAAGAACAATGCATATTGTTTAAAAGCGTGAGTGTCTTCATACGATGTAATTTTTCCCCTTTTTTGTTTTAACTTCATTCATGGTTATCTTATTCTACATTTTCATAAAACTGTTTTTAAATGGTGCTTATTGATGGCTACCAGACTGAATTCAACTTCTTTCCTTTCCCCTACCAAAAACTGATCAGTACATGCCAGGTAAAATATTAGCATAATATTTGGGATTTTATATGAATCTGATAACTTCATAAAATATGCTTTTCAAAAGATGTCTGATATTTTTCTCTAAGGCATATTTACATTTTCACTAACTCTGCTCCCTCAGGTCTTGCTATAAATTTCCTTTGTTGTCCCAAATGTGACCCATCACAGCTATATGTATTCACAGTGCATAATTTTCTTAAGATGAGCAGCTGCAACTGCCTGATTCTATTAATTTGCGCATCAAACTATGCTAATATTATTTTTGAAATAGAGACTAACCTTTTTAACATAATGCATTATATATTTATTTGAAAAATAATTTGCTTTACTTTTTACCATATATCATGTGTCTTTGAAAGAAAGATTTTAGAGTGAAAATATTATGTTCCTAATAGCAAAATATGTAAAATGCAGGAAATAAAAAAGAAAATTTCACCATAGTCCTATTATAGTATCATATAAGCATTGTATCCATTCCAATGCCTTTTATTCTGTCTTTGAATGTATTATTTACATCAAAGTGACAATATTTTACATTTGTTTATATTGTACATATTCCACTTAATATTATGCATAATCACTGTTCATATTTTTACACTTTGCAAATATTACTCTTAACATGGAAAGATCATCCTTCATAGAAATCTGTCTCACTCTATTTCCTTACTATATGCCTACTATATGGGTCACAATTTTTCAGCATTAAAATTATCAATATATTTATAAATTTATGATAAATATCATAAATAGTGCTATGTGTTTTAAGTGGCATTTCCTAGGTAACAGATGCCAAGACTAGTATTTGCTTACAGAAATTTTATCAGGGAGTGGTCTCAGGAACAAAACTCATAAGGAAGAGAAAGAAACTAGGCAGACGGAGACATTCAACTATGATGCAGTCACAACAGAGGAAACTCCACAGAAAGCTCTGGAGTTGAGGTGGTCTCTCAGAATTGTCCATAATGGAGGAAATGGGTAAAGTATTTGTACTTGTGCATTGAACCTATCACATTATGTTTACTTATGTTCCCTTGGGACATAAAGTCTGGCAAAGTAGCTCCCTTTAAGCAAGGGCAATTCTTGGAGAGGGACTCAGCTTGAGCTATCAGCAGCGAACATTCCTGGCACCTGGGAGTATAACTGCCTTGGTCCTAAGGAAGGGAATCTAGGCAGCACACCACACTATACATTATAGGCAGCACACCACACTATACATTACAGTTCACTCTTTATACCACTCAGATTCACTTGCTTCATATATGTTCATATTATCTTGTGGAGAGGAACTTAAAACAGGATAGTGAGACAAATCACAGCTCTCACAGATGCTACTGGTCTCAAAGCACTTCCTTCTTACAGTGAATTTTTTCCCAACCAATGACAATGAGCCCAAGAACTGGGCTATGGATTCAGTCCACCAACGGTGAATCAGATCACAGCTAAAACTCCATTTATTCATTTTTTGCACCTATTCACTCCCACTCTAACGTGGGAGGGAAGGCGTGCTTAATAAGGGCTTTCCAGGTCTCCGGATATTGATGTCAGCTTAATTCCCGTGTCCAACAGATCTTTAAGTAGCTGGGCAACCCCCTTATTCCCGTGTATAGTTACCCAGGTGAATGACTGTAAATCTCTTTGAAAACAACTGTTGAAGTAATTTTATACCCTTGGTATTGCAGGGTCTTTCTTCATGGGGATCTATATTCTTCTTCAGTTCATGGATTTGGAGTCTGAGAACTGGCTCAGGTGAAGAAAGTAGGCATGATATCCTAAGCTTATATTGGGATAGCTGCCCTCATCCTTTGGATTTCTTTTGACTATTTTAATACCTTTATTGTCTTCCCATTTATATTTCTCATAGGAACACATGGCTTAATAATTATATCCAAAGCTTCCTGAGTACTAGGCGTCCCCTATGCTGCCATTCCAAGTGTGACAACTAATTACAATAATTGCACCCAACATACTTCTGATGTTAAAATGCCACAACCTGGCCAGTATTATTTCCAAATCTTATTATCGCCATTTTTCAAGAAAGTGTTTCTCTAATACATTAGATATCTTTCTCATAGTCCTTTTGATGACTACTTATCGTAAATCTTTCAAATGCCTGAGATATTGAACCCTCCAGGGTGTGGTCTCTGAAGAGAATCCTACCCTATTTCATGTCAGGTGGAAGTTTTAATAATCAAAATTCTACCATATGCCTTTAGTCCACCCAGAGCCAATGGTATGACCCTCCTTGCTGCCACCTGGTGAGTTAGCTGAATTGAGTGTTTTTCTTACCATTGAGGGTCTCTTCATCTAGTTGAGAACAGTGAGGAGATATGTGTATATTAATCATGTCTATACAAATCTCTTCGTGTGGTTTCAGTAGAAAATATTTGTGACATTCCCAAGAGTGAAAATCTCAAGTTTTATGTCCTAGGAATAAACAAGTGATTTCCATTTGTTGTAAAGAGCTAATACCTATGATAATCATTTTTAATCATTATCTTACAACATGGAAGGCCAGAGGCAGTGGCTATAAACTTCTAAGAGAAAAACTGCCTATGACTGCCTATGGTTTTTTAAAAAGAACATTATTTTCAGAAAATGGGGATGGTACATGTTCTTCATATCAAACTTCTGTTGGTGAGTTTTGTATGACGTGCCAGGTTTGGCTGATTAATTACATTATATAAAAAACATATTTCAGCCTGAAGGGTTAATCTTCTTGTTACCTAAGTTTACTTACATTCTCTTCTTGAGCATAGGACAAAAAAGAAATGAATGACCAAGGCTGATTTTAACCTTATAGGACTGGGTACCATGCCAATTTATTTCATGTATGTCAATTCATATAATCATCACAATACCAGGTAGAGGCATTAGCCCTATTTTTGATGTGATAACAAAGACTTTGATCAGTTAGGTATTCTATCCAAAATTAAAATCTGGACCTGATAGGGGCAAGATTTGAGCCCAGGAATGCTTGATTCTAAAGTCTAACCTATCCTAGCAGTTGTCAAGAGAAGAGAAAACTGTGATTGGACTATATCCTATGTAATTGTTCTCCAAAATCCCTTTATGAAGAAGGCAGATAATCAAAATATGATTTTCCTAGAAGCTTGCTTGGATGAGAAAAAGTAAATCTCTTTCTTCCTTATATGGCCTCATGATAAAACTCAAATCACAGTACATCAATTCTCTCTTATTGTATATAACTTAAGAATGTTTTGTGCTTGTAAATTAGGTTATAAATAACCTTATGGGAAGCCTCCAAGGGAAAAGAAAAGGGAGAGGATAATTCTATTCTTAATACCAACACATGAGCTTCCAGTAAATAATTCCACCAACTCTAAAAACAGGAGCTGAATAATGAAAAACAAGCACTCTTGTAGGGAGAAGCTTGGCAACTCAAACACATAAACTGTGAGATTCAGGAACAATGCAGGAAAGCCCTACTTCTGCAGCAGCCTCAAGTTATTCTAAGAGAGGGGCCTTATTTAAAAGCCTTGATGGCTAGAGAGAAACAGAACTGCAAAGGAGAAAAGGACACACCACAACAACTGAGTTCCAGAGAGCTCTCCATGGTGCTGCTCGAGTCAATCTAGGCTTCCTCTGATGGTTCCTAAGCAACATTTAGGTTACTTTTACTCTTTTTGAGTTAAGGTCTTTCCTAGTTCTAAATATCTATAAAACTGGAACAGAGTTTCCTGTTATTTACATAAGAGTGTTTTTACTTCCCTTTCTCTAACTAAATTATGTCTCCACATTTAGCATTTAATAGGACCTGCTTTGATGTTTATCGTCTACCTTATGTTAAGACATCATGCCTCAGTTATCATTAAATATAGTTTGTTGTCCAGTCCTACAGAAACCCATCATTGTTCTATGTGAGGCAGAATGTGCTTTCCCTTAGTCGTCTTAAGAGAAATAATGGGCTGACCAGATGTATCTCCCTGAGATCTTTTGAAACCAAGTGATAAAGTTGCCCATCTGCTTGCATCACTACCCAGCTACAAATAAGCATGGTTTTCTAAGCTTAAGAGTCTTAGTTCAAGCCTGGTTGTATTTATTTGCCAAGAATTATAAGTACATCCATTAGAATTTTGATTTTGGAAATAAATTTGTTCCATATTTTACCCCAGGGGGTGAAAAAAGGCCTCTCTGGGGATCCAGATCGAAGAGTATCATCTTTATCATCATCATTATCATCATCACCATACAATTACCATATAGAAAAAGAATAATTTATCTCCTAGCACCGTTATGCTAAGGTAAAAATGATGGCTAATGACCTTCATTTTTATCATCTTGTAATCATAAACTAATCACTGGCTTTAAGGCATTAAGGAGCTTCCAAGTCAACATGGAAGACTGAATAAGCACACTTTCCTTACCTCCCTCCACAAGTTTAAATGACAGTAGACAGTACAAACTATGATGAATTTTCAACACTACTAGAAACCAAATAAGGCAGACTAACATTAGTAAATCAGACAGTTTGATAAAATTTTAGAAGATAAAATGTACATGTGGCTCTAACTTCTACTTCCATGAAGATGGGATGGTTATAATTTTCCCCATTCCTCCCATTAAGTATAACTAAAATGCCTAAAAATTATATATAAAATAAACTTAAAAATACTCTGAAAGGTAAGGAGAATAAGGCATACCAGCTAGAGGCCTTGATACCCAAATAATAACACGGTGGTAAGCTTCCTTAGTTTGATTTTTGCCTCATAGATCCCAAATTTAAAGTTAAAGAAACTGGAAAATCCTATGGGCACACAAAGACTAAAAGCCATAAGAAAAGCTTGTTCTCACTAACCAAAGAACCAGGAAAGATACATACTAGCAACAATTTTAGGTAATAACTGTATATTCTAGCCAAATATCAGGAAAAAAAAAATATGGCCTCATCCTCACCCATACCAGCAAAGGCTGAGAGGGGAGCCTACAGTTACAGCCTCACCAAGCTGTAATAAGACATCTCATCCCCATCTGAGTGATGCCAGAGAAGGCTGCGTAGGCAACCAAGTCCTTCATTCCTGCTGTACCAATGCCAATTTCCTGGTTGTGATATTATACAATTGTTTTAGAAGATGCTACCATTGGGAAAGACATATATGGGATCTCTTTGCATTATTACTTACAACTGCATATAAATCTATAATACAATGGTCTCAAAATAAAAATAAAACATTAATCAAATATATGTAATTACAAAACAGAAATGTTATTATATACAGAGGATTAAGAACACAAATACAAAATCCATGCTATAGAAACACAAAAAAAAATCAGAGGAAAAAATAATAATTTTTTTTTAAATGAAAAATGTATGAAGTGTCTGGTGCACACATAAAAAGATCACCTCCCGGTTGCGTGCTTGAATGCCAAACATAACAAAAGAGATATTAAAATATTTTACAGAGAGATTTCAGCTACCTACAAAGTAATAAGAACTTGTTTGAAGCCAAGGTTCTCATCAGAAATAATGGATGCCTAACAACTATAAGATAATAATTTCAGAGTACTAAGAAAAAAATTATTTTGAAGTCATATTTGTATACCTAGTAAAACTGTCAAACAAATGTGAAAACAAAATAAACACATTTTAGAGAATGCAAATATTCTGCAATTTTACCCGCCTCTCTCCGTACTCTTTCAGATAAGTGAACAACAATGACAAAAACCCTTAAGATTGAGTCTAGCAAAACAAAGGAAAGAGAGAGAAAAGAATTCTAAGATTTGCAGCAATGAAATTCGAGAAAGAGCTAAGATGACACACAGGTGAAATTTTTTAAATTTCTAGGATGACAGCTCTAATATGGGACTAATAAAAAGAGGGAAAAATTATAACATAAAGAGCTTCTAAAATATTCCCAAGAAGAAAGTTGATTATTTGAAGTATATAATTGATAGACTAAGTAATGATAATGTAATTTTAAATTTTATTTATTAATTTCTATACTGATTAAAATTGTATTGATTTCTGCATGTTTTCAGTATGTGGCTAAGCAGTAAGTAAACCTCCAACCAGTTTTTAAAGTACTTGATAAATCTTGATAATATGGTGAATCTTATTGACATGCTGAAGCTTAACAGTGATTCTATTCTCTAAGTCCACACATATAACAAGACTTTATCGTGAAACTCTCTCAGTATTGTAGCAGCTAGTATTCATTTCTGAAAGTTTCTTGTTAGGCCACCTCCTTTTTAAAAATGTCTTATTCTTATTGTATGACAACTGAATCCCAAATTTGGATGATTTCTAACTTCAAGGCAAAGCACCAGCTATATTGCTACAGTTTGACCATCCCAAATCTGAAAATTCAAAATCTGAAGTGCTCCAATATTCAAAACTTTTTGAGCACTGATATGGTATTCAAAGGAAATGCTTGTTGAAACATTTCAGATCTTGGGTTTTAAGATCTGAGATACTCTATTGGTAAGTATAATGCAAACTCTGAGAAATACAGAAATGCAAAATACTTCTGATCCCAAGCATTTTGGATAAAGGAATATTCAACCTGTGTAGCTATTGTGATAATTTATTGTATCAATTTGACTAGACCAAGGGGTGCTCAGGTATTTGGTTAAACATTATTCTGGGTGTCTGTGAGGGTGTTTGGGATAGGGTTAACATTTGAATGGATAGACAGAGTAAAGCAGACTGCCCTCCCCAGGGGGGAGAGGCCTCATCCAATCTGTCAAAAGTCTGAATAGAAAAAAAAGGCAGAGTAAGAGTCTCACTCTAATTATCTGTCTTTGAGCTGGAACACTGATCATCTCCCGCCTTTGAACTTGAACTTGGACTATAACTTATACCATAGGCTCTTTTGGTTCTCAGACCTTTGGACTTTAACTGGACCTATACCATCAGCTCTGCTAGGTCTCAAGCTTGGTGAATGCATATTCTGGGACTTCTCAGCCTCCATAACTGCATAAGCCAACGTCTTATATAATAAATCACCTTATATATTTGTTCTATTTCTTTGAAGAACCCAGACTAATGCAGCTGTCCTAGAGATGGTCTTAAGAATTTACAGGAATAATTTACCTTTTTTTTCTTTTTAAATTCAGGATGTTTGGAAATACTCATCACAGGAGCCAGGGAAATTTGTGGAGTAGAATTGATTGAATCACAGGTGTATTGCATTTGTTATAGAGAAATAGCTATACTGATACAAAAAAATAGAAACTGCCTGCCCCTTAACCTATGCAAAGCTAGTCAGGTACAGAGAACAGTCAGTACATAGAATGAATTGTAGGGATGATATATTTATTCCTTTGTACTTGAATGTAGGAATTAAAGTTCCTCGAAACACTGCCTGATTATCAACTCTTCCTTTCACAGAACATAAGCAAAACACCCCTTACAGTGCCGATTGAAGAATCATCAAAATTATTTTAGAGGGTCAGCATTGTGAAAGAGAGTACAAGGTGCCTACCCATTCCTCCTCTTCCTAAGACCAAGTTATATTCAATTTCTCAGCCTCCCTTGTCATAATGATTGTCCGTTGTCTGAGTTCTAGCCAGCGGAATGCAAAAGGCAATGATGTGCAACACATCCAGATCTGACCCATAGGAATCTATCACATGTGATTCTCCCTGCTTTTTACCCTACAGGGAAAAGGAATAAAATTCAGCAAAGTGGCCTTGGAAACCATATGGAGAAGACAGCAGGGCAAGAAGGTGGAAGGAATACGGGCCACTGAATCAAAAGGAGCAGCACCATCACTTAGACTTCATGTGAGAGATGGTTGAGTCAATGTACACATTTTGGTGTGTTGGTTATAGCACCTATCATTAAATTAAGTAATGACCTTATACTCATCCATGTTTTAAAACTCAAATTGAAGACTTGCAAAATGTAGTTGACTTTAGGCCATAGAAACACACTGTTATTAATTGTGCATCAAATGGTATCCCAGGATGAATCCAAGGAGGCATTCCTCTTGTGAGTTTATTGTGGCTTTTCCAAATGCAGACGAGAAGAAAACCAAGCCCATTTTTTTTTAAAAAAAAAAAAAAGCTATTCAGAATATATAGAAAAAAGAGTATTTTAGTTTTCAGAACAATCTTAAGAGAATAGAACAAGAGTATTATTCATGGATAAGAGAGAATCACTCAATTCTAAGATTCTGGCAATATAGTACCAGAATTTTTAAATATAAGAAAACAAAACTAACCCTTTAAATTGATATTTTGAAATATTTTAATTAAGTGTTCATGAGATAAAATTTATAAAAATGAAATGAATAGACATTTAAAAGACAAGTATGTCAATTTCATCAGTATCTACAGAAAAAATCGATGCCATTGAGTCCTAGTGTTTTAAAAGGATAAATTGATGTTCGCATTTTGGAGTTTTGATCTGAAGAGAGAAAAAAACGAGGTTTTGCTGGGAAAGAAGAACACATCAAGATGCATTTACATTGCTGCTGAAAAGAATAAGAGAGGGCCTGCATTCACTCATCTTTTTTGTTCTCTAGTTCAGGACATGTCTAAACATAGCCAATAAAATGAAATCCAGAGTAGTTCATATGCTTTGTTCAGTTTTTCATTATAGATAATTACTTTTTATCCATTTGTCATTAGCTCAATGACTCAGACCAAAAAGTGTTATTTTCTTCTTTCCCTTGTATTACTTCAATTATTCTATTATTTGAAGCAAAATGATAACAAGTCACATTGTCAGTGGTTGAAGGTGTAGAAGTATTAAATTTTATTAATAATTAGTAATTCTCTTTAATTCAGTAAATGTTAAATAACCCTAGAGCACTCATTTCTCTATTTTACTTTTTGTCAAGGTTGACACCTGCTTCCTACAACTAGACACTTTTCACAGATTTAGCTGCTAATCAAAAGAAATGAACAGCAATTTTAACACAAGAAAAATACATCAATTATATGTACATACCTACACAGGTATATGTACAGAATTAATCTAGTCCATTATCAAAGATTATATAATCCTTAGCCTGCTTGCTGAACTGAATATTATATATAGCTTTTACCTATTGTCAGCTTTTAAGAGAGACTTACAATGTCCTACTTCTGAGAACTAAACCTCTCAGCCAAACTACATTCTCACACCATGAAATAAAGCAACTTTAGGGTTTTCATTCATTTTGTTTTAGGTTAAGTAACAACTAAGAAGAAGCACACTTAGCTCAGTCAGCTATGCATGTGACGAACAAAATGTCACTTTTTTTACAAACTACCCTTGTCACTGTTTCTCAATGTGGTAATGCCTGTGCATACAAAATGTAGAAATAAACGTTCCCATCTCCAGGCTGCCTGAATGAATACAGTTCATGAGTCTCTGTGCTTACTTTCAAAAAGATAGGCATTGCTTCAGCCCCCTCCCATCAATGCACCATAATGCTGCCTTAAGCTTAAAATGTAGCTGGTAAACAAGAGGTTTCTGCTATTGTCTAAAGCATTCTAAGCCTGAAAACTATTGGCAGCTTAACAATCACTGCAAAGAACACTGTTGTAAAACACAGACTCCTTTTGTTTTATTATGAATTCCTAATGTAGTCAATATCTCACTAAGTTCTTTTCTACACTCTCCCTTAACCATCTTACACACACATATACACACACACACACACACACACACACACACGCAATTTCAAAGCTGTTAGAAATTACAAATAGGTAGGACTTGAAGGACTGAATAAGCAAATGCTATAGCGAAGCTAAGGGAGCTCCTCACGCCCCAGCCTTGGACAGTGATGTTCCAAGTCATTAGCATGTCCTGCATTTTTGGCAAGATTCCCTAGGTAGGACTGGGCTTCCAAACGCTTAGAGCCAGAATGTGTAGCAGAAGCACTTTTTGCCTTCCACATGAATGATCACAGCTCTCAGAGCTAGCAGATTGGTGGCTGCTGGTAACACTGGGCCCTTGAGTCAAATGAAAGGACCAGTGAATTGATTACATATTCTTTATTCTGTCACAAGTTCTACTTAATAAGAGCTCTTACAATATCTGGCACTATTTTAGGCATTTTGTGATGGCCCTATATCTGAGTCTTATGTAGCAATTCAAAGAGCTATTCAATCCCTTGTTACAGCCAAACCCCTTGCCAGCAAGCCATGCCTTGACTACATTATGTACTTAATGGCAGATGGAGTTTGGGGAGTTCTGTGAAATTGTGAAGGCAAAAGCACAGAGACCCAGTAGGGCAGAGCCAAGGGAGAAAAACAGATAAATATGTCTCAAGGGCAGCAGGGTAGGGCTAGGGCAAGCTAAAAAACATCTATAAATTGGGAGATTCTGGATTTATAAAAGAATCCAAGTTTCTCATTAATAAAGAGTTTTAGAGATATTTTATTTAAAAAAAAGTAACCCTCCCCCTCCCCCCAAAAAAGCATGTAATTTTACTGTAAATTCAAAGTCTAAGCTGTTGTAGGTATTTCTAAACAGTTTGTGTTTTAGTTGGCTTTCCAGGCAGATATCTTAGTCGACCAGTCACATTCACTTAATCTTGTATTGATTTTCTAAGAAACTTCCTGTTTCTATGACTACTCTAATCAATTAACTTCTTGTAAGTAGGAAGACAATTTTCTCTTTTTCTTTTCTATCAAATAAAGCCGAATACTTTCTAATTTTTTCTTTTTTTTTTCTGTTTGCCACCCTGAATACTTCCTTTCCACACACAAAAAAAAACCCTGATGCTGTGCCTTACCTATTAAGGAAATACATTTTGTTGGTAAAAATGGTTGTTGTCTTTCATATTTGAAAACATTTGAAGATTTTTGCACAGAGAAAGCATATAAACTTACCTTGGACCAATATTATGAATGGCTTATCACTTTGTTGTTATATTAATAAAAGTTATCTTTGGTGATCAGCAAAGTGGCTTCCCCTTGGCCTTCATGCTTTATCCTGGAGAACTGGGAGGCTAATAGTCACTTAAAGAGATGACTCACTGGGAAAAGAACATGGTTCTGCCATGCGGTGTCAAAAAAGTCCAAAGCCACAGGCCAGCCATTTGCAACATCTTTAGTTAGAATTGCACTGTCTATTCCAATACATAAATTTCACCTACATTAATATGTGAGAATTTGAGTATTGGTGGGAGAAGTTACTTTGATCTGGGCCTTCCTACTGTTTCTTAGAGACAGGCCTGGAAACAACAGAAACAAGATTCACGAAAGACATTGGCCTTTGGAGTCAGACAACCAGCACCAGAACTCAAGCCTTGAGGACAGCTGAGAAAACTTGATTAGGCATCTTAAACTCCTTAAAGTTTCATTTCTCATCCTACAAAAATGAGACTATTATAATTATTTCAAAGGTGGTATGGGGTTCTCCAGATCTAACTTCTCTTTCCTTTGATCTAAGTCAGTTCATTTATCCAAAGGATGTTTTCAAATCAGAGAAGTGATCAGGACGCTTTCCTGTCCCAAACCTTCCTATATTTGGAAAGCACAAGCCACACCATATAGTATGCAGTCTTTTATGCCATAGAGCCAGGGTTCAGCCTGCCCTTCCAGCCTCATCTCTGGTTATTTTCCTCAATTCATTTGCCATTCTAGCCATGTTAACACAGATTCATCCTGTGTTTTCAGCTTCCTATAGCTGCATGTTTGTTCAGAGTACTACCCCAGTGTTGCTCTGATCAATATGTCCTTCCTGTTTTTGTCCACTTAGCAAACTTTCACTCAACTTTCAAAGCCAAGGATATCTCCACAATCCCTACCTTTCCAGCTATGCCTGGAGCTTCTTCCAAAAGAAACAAAGGTTAAATTTCACCAGGTGAAACAATCTCATTCTTTGCTTCCAACATGAAAATGTATTTTATTTGCCACCCAACATAAAAATATCTAGATGCTATTTAACTACAGAAAAATTGTAGAAAAGAATGCAGTCTGTGTATCTAAAGTCTGAACACCAAAAGAATATTATGGTATTATTCAGATTCCCAAAGTCATTCAACTTTAATTCATCACAGTTTATGTAGTCACTGACTTGTAAGAAAGGCAGCACACATCCAGAAAAATATGGCACCTGAAAAATGAGCTGATTCACATCAATTACTTTAATTATTGATATTACCTGCCAGGTACAAGACGTATCATTTCTAATATAATAACACTTGAAAATTGGTATAAATGAATAGACTGAGATTCAAAGAAGTGCCCAAGTATTTGATGCATGGCAGGGTTGCCATCCAAATCCTGTTCTGTCTGCCTCTAGAACCTTTCTATTTCTACCCTTCCACATTGTCCCTTAATTGATCTTATACTATATTCATGTATGAATATATATAATAATGGCTCATGTATGAATATATATAATAATGGTTCATGTATCTATATACAAGGTATACGGTGTTATCTCTAGCCAGGTCACTTTAAATACTCTTTTGCTTATGAAAAAAAGTAGGTTTATGATGTGGATTGATAGGTTACAGCCAACTCAAGAGGAAAAGAGACAAGGAGTCTTCAAAACAGAGTTACATCCCATTCATAATGCACGTAAGTTTCCTCTCTGGCTGCTAGATTGATAGCCTTTCTTATTTTTGGTTCAATTCCCTATAATATTTCTTATGTTTGTCTAAATAAAGGTGACATGATAGCAGAATTAAGGCATAAGGTCTAATTGACTTATTTAAAATCTTCTCATTTCTTCATTTTACTGACTAACTAGAAGAGGTTTATTACTGTTGTGGTATTGATGGTCTTGGCATGGTGGTGGCTGTGTTTAGCAACCTAAAACTGTGTATGTATCTTTACTTCAAACATTTTGTGGTCTTATGTTGATATTGAGAAAAATGTTTATTCATATTATGAATGAAACATATAGTGGTACACAATATTTCTCACATAGCAAATGCAAAGTAAAACAGTGACTTGATTTAAAAAGTCAGAAAGTGTTACTTCAGTACGAGACTAAATATGAAATCATGCATGTCACAACGGAACATTTCTAGCAATCCTATATTCTTATTCAGAATTACCATTGTTTTTAGATACACATATAGTAGACACAGATGCAGATACAGACACATACATAGGTATAGATGTAATTATATAGCATTAAAAAGTCAATTTGGACTTAAAATAAAAATGAGTTTAAAGGTTAGTAACACATCAAATCTATTCCCAGCAAGAGCTTTCTTCTCTTAAGTGGCTTCTTAATTGGGAATTAGGAGGAATCAACCCTTCTTACTCTGTCTTGTGTTCTGGGAAAAAGGAGAAAGAGGCTGAGATATTTGTGGGGAACAGAGAGAAGGCAGCTCCAAATGTGCAGCCATTACAGGTCCATGCAGGGAACGGGATTATTTCCTTCACTAGACACAAGCACAGAGGTTTCATCTGAGTGTAGTTCCTGTGGTATTCACAGGTAGCACTTAAAGAACTTCTGATAGTAGTTACAGCTAACAAGGAAGCTCCCAAACATCTCCAAATTGTCAGTTTGTTCTCCTGCAATGACTTATCACAGTATTATTTTAAAACTCCATAAAGTAGGTTGGAAAATAGCAAGAGTCTATTCTTAAAGTGTTTTTTTTTTTTAATTTCTTGGGAAAAAAATATGAGTTCTCCAGTCCTTTGTGAGCTGAAGCCCTAGCCTAGCTCTAGTGCAAAGAGAAGACACAGGTTAAATAGGATAATAATTATAAAAGGTTAGGTTACCATTCTGTGTTAGGTAACATAGTGGGTGGTAACCAATCTTGTTCACAAACTGAAGAACACCATATTGCTGGAAAAAGGGCAGAGTTAGGACTGATTCTATATGATACACACATTTCCAAACATGCATTATCTTATGCTCTCTACCATCCTGTATTAACTGTCCCTGTGGAGGTTTTTAAAAAGCATTGTTTAAGATAAGAGAGGAGCAAGGCTGTCTCACCAAGAGCAAGTCAGGAAGCCTACATCAGGAAAAACCTATAAGGAGAAGAAACATCAGTGTGTCTTATTCAGTCCAGAGGCAGAAATCAAAGATTTCCAGCACCTGGAAAAGTTGCCCACTTTTAAGAGGTCAGCAGTTATCAATTTAGGTGTGTATAGATGCAGTCAGAAATTACTAATGAGTAAAAATCTAGATGACTTGGGCTTACTCAACATTGATGCCCCAGTCTAATGAATGACATCACTCAAGGACTAACTTGCAAATATTTTTAGAAGTTTAAAATCAATTCCATAAGTGTTGTACACAAAGTAGCATAAAGCAAAGAGAGAGAACAGAAGGACACCCTGGAAGTTAAAAGCAACTTGACAATAGCAGGTTTACGACAGACCACTAAATAATAATATGTTTCCCATCTTCTAATTCCCAAGTAGTTAAACATTATTTACTGGAAAAAGCACTATTCCTGTATAAATTCCATGTGACAGCCCTTCCCACTCACAAAAAAACCAATGAACTCTAAAGAAAATTTCAGAGAGATGATCTTTGCATCTTAGAGACCAAAAAACATATTGATTGACTTTCCAACAGTTGAACATATTGCTGATCATATCCCAAATTCACCAGGTTAAATGAAATAATGAAGAAAATATTTAGCTAATTAATAGGCACAGAAAAGAGAAACAAAAACAAGCCTAAATAGCTAATCATTACAATCTAAAAAATGTTGCTTGTTCTGATTTTCAAGATTAAAAATCTCAGCTCATTACCTGTATTTATGTTTAGACGGAGCACTGTGCTAGTGTCACAAACTCTCTTCCTTCAGCGTTTCTTCTATAATCCTTTCTTCAGTTAGTATTTTAATGTTTGTGCTCAACAACTACAAATTTTTTTTGTTTTTGTTATTCTGTAAGTAAGACATTTTTTCATTCTAACACATTAGACAAGAGAAGTCAAACACAAGAGACCAAGGAAGTAGGTAATTTCCATATCCTACCTGCAGGCCTTCAATAGCTAATCGCAGCATACTTGGTGTGAGTTTAGAGGCTTGCTTGAAAGTGAAGTTACTCCAGTCTATGATCAAAACAAATCCATTCACTTGAAGCTCAGGATCTTCAATCATGGCTTCTAAAGAAAGTAAGATGGCACGCAAAATATCCACCAGTGTGTACCTATCCGCAACAGAAAAGTACTAAATTAGGTCTGACAACCACTTTTCCAAAAAGCTATAAAATATTTTCTAGCACACTAAAAATTCACTTTAAAGTACCTTCAGAATCTCAAGGAAATAATTTTGTTTAAAAACCTATTTTAGGAATAGGTTTAATTTATATGTACTCCAAGAACATAATCAAATTTAACATGTATTCCGCCCAAACAAATGGAAATGCTTTTTCATATTTTATCATCATTTAGTTTACCTCCAGGCCTTCTTATGATTTTCTAAAATCTCATTGAACTAACCCAAAACTAGGCATCACATGTTTTAAGTGGTTCAAGAATGCCTTCAGTAATATTGACATTTCATATCTTCGTATTTGAAAAAACTGAAAATGAGATTTGAGTGAGTCTCATCAATAAATGAAAACACTGTACATGACAGCTATCAATAAAAGTTACTCAATTCAAATTACTTGTATTGAGTTTGTATCATAAAGAATAGGAAAGGTGGAAGGGATAGAAAGAGAAGGAGATAAATATAAATAAAAGTGGGAAAAGTCATGGAAATTTACCAACAATAATACAAGCCATCCTAATTCAAGGGTTGGATCTTTTTCTGTTTTGTTTTGTTTCGTTTTGTTTTGTTTCGTTTCGTTTTCTGCTTTTCACCTTAGCAGGTTAGTTCCTGGAATGTTCCAGTAACCCAATAAATGCTCTTTATATTACTGTAAAAGGGACTTGACTAGAGTAGAAAGACACTGGTTGGAGATTAAGACACTGCTTCAATGGAGGCAATGTAACGAAGAACAAAAATAAGAAGCCAAATTTGAGTGGCATTTTAGACAATCTTGTTATACTGTGACAATGTGAGGACTGAAATTAGGGAAGGATAAAAAATGACACATATTTTAGCTTCAGAGCCTGAATACATAGTAAAATTTTTAATCAATATCAATAATGCAAAAATAGGATACTGTTGGAAATGGCTGGAAATACAAAGTTTTGAATAGAACTTATTGTATTTGAGAAACATGTAGTATACCCAGAGAGGTATATCAAGCAAGCTTCTGAAAAAAATGGATCCTAAACTCACGGGAGAGCTCAAAATTGAAAATTCTGGAATTAAGAGCATATAGACTCTAAGTTCAATGAAGTGAAGGAGGTAATGCCGTCAGAGCTAAGAGAAATATCAGATAATTATTCTAAAAAAGGAATCCCTAGAAATCTCAGCACTTTAAGAGGGGTCAGAAATTTTATGGAAGATGTTAACAATTTCAATTTTTATACACCTTGCATTTTAAGTTTTTTTCTCCGGACACATTCAGGGGAGATTTCAGGAATAGCTAGAGAAAGAGATCTGGACCTCAGGAAAGAGGCAGGATGGAGAGGCGAGTGGATTAGGAGTCAAAGTCATTCCCATTTAATGGAAATGATGAGTTCATTAGGAAGGCAGTATGATACAGTGAAGATATATGAGGAAGAATGTCTATTTTTACTTCTAAAAACACTTGGATGTGCTAGGAGAAAGCATAGTAGTTCAGAAAGGAAAGAATAATTAACATCAGAACTTCAGGCAATTTCTCACCATTTCAGGACCTCATTTCTTCACCTGTAAAATCAGCAGTTTGGAACAGAATCTTGTTTAGAATCCTAGCATTAATCAGGCACAGGGCATGGTGTCAGAAGACTTCAAGATGCAATCTCTGCCCGGCGCCTCATTAGCCATATGGTCCTGGATATGTTGCTGATTTATAATTCTGAGGATCAGTTAACTGTCCCTATCTCATGCTATTCTCATTATCTCATTGGCCATGTTTGGGGGAGGGGTGGGGGCAGCACCAGAGAGTCATCAAAGAGATGACTCAGGTGAAAACATTTGTACAATTTTGCACAGTTCTAGGTATAAACAGGTGTTCAGTAAATGTTGGTTGGAATACACACATAGCATACTTTTTGTTAGAATGATAAGCATAGATATAGTTTATTAGGCAGAGTATAAATCAGAAATGATAATCTTTAGGATAGGCTATTACTATTATAAAAGGCAAAAGTCAAAAGGCCTAGGGATACAGCATCCAAAAAACTACCTGAATATATAAAATAATAAAACTTTTTATAGAGCTCTACTATGCATTTGTTATTAAATCTCTGAAACGTGTGGGTGAACACCTTTAAAAGTCCCTTTATGGCTGGCCTACCTCCATTCTAAATATAATGGCCTGACACACTGTCAGGACCTGAAACCTATAAACACAGGCATTGGAAGGTTGGAGCAGGAAGACTGTATTTCTGGTTGAAATTCAGACCCCCACCAAAAAAAGAAGTTTTAATTTCTGAAATTAATAATAATATCATAGTAAAGAAAATTAAGGATTCAAAAAGTCCAGCTTCAAAGGTTTCCCTCATTAGGAGGTTTACCATTCTTATGTTATCCACAAGAAATCAAATAGCATTAATACCAAAATGCCATTAAATAAAATTTAAATTTGAAATCAGCTTTGGAAGGATGATACGTTGTATGTAGTAAAAATTAATCAAGGTACCAATAAGGACTGAAAACAAGAGGCAATGTGTTTTAAATAACACACTTGAAGTATGGTTCTCCTAAACTGTTTCAAAATCAAGACAAAAGTTGATACACATATCATTATTCCAAAGGAAATAATATAAGGCAAATCCCAAAATCAGCAATGAAGAAAAGTAGGTTTGCAAAATTTTCAACAGTAAGTCTAACCACCTTTTTTGAATTCAATATCTGGTTCCAAGAAGAGAATCAAATGATTTTTATAAAAATCACATTAATTTAGAAGTTTAGAAAAAGAAACATAAAAATATACTAGCTAACTCCATTCAATGGGCAGGTCAAAACCACTCTTGACTTAACTCCAGTCCTCTATTGTCAAACATCTCACATTATTACCATTAGCAGCTCAGCAGGCTATTCCTCAGCAAAACAGTACTACACAGGATCTTGCCAGAATCTGTAAAATATCTTCCAAAGAAATGTAGCATCTATGAATTTTATCTCTTCAGGACTCCTGCCATACTCTCCTTTTTAAAATTATTTTAACTGTTATAATTTACAAATTAGAGGTCACTACAATGAAATACTCTACTTGTTCATGTTTGGGGTTTACATTGAAATTGTGTGAGTTCCACCATTGTTATTTTTCTCTTGTATGCTGAAAGAAAGCTATAAATCAAAACTAGCACATTATTGCAGCTCTTGACTCCTGATTGTGCTTCTCAAAATAGCATTAAGTAAAATTTGAATTTGTGAAAAGAATGCTGCGTAGCATGTAGTAAGAAGAAATCATGACACCAATAAGAAATTTTACAACTGACACCAGACTATGTAGAATACTGCTCTTGAAAAGAATAAAAGCTGCTAGAACACATAAACAACATATGGAGAAGACTTTAATATGCATAGCAACTATGTACTACCTGTGCAATCAGAAGGAAAACATCTAATCCCTGTTGAAATTTTTCAGTTATGAAATCAGTCTTCCTTGCACAGTAGGGTATATAGTCATGAATTAATTATTTGGGGCATGTTTATGTAACTTAAAAGCCTTTTTCAAAGTAAAACTCACAGCTATTAACAAATACAAAGTAAAATGGGGATCCTTGATTATTTGTCTAATCTCAGCTTGGTCTCACACACCTTGAAGTTACTGAACTTTTCTAAGTCTCCATTTTCTCTTTTAAAAATGGTGATAATAATAGTTACCTCATAGGACAGAATGTGAAATACTTAGCCCAGTGGGTATCACATAGCAAACAATAAATGTTAACTTCTATGACTTCTACAATTGTATGACTTTTGCTTTTTCAGCAATCACATATTCTATACTTGCTTTTTGTACTTTTTAACCACTTAATCTTAACTTCATAGAATTTTTGTGAGGACAAAATGAAACAAAATAATATATGTAAAGTTTTTTAACAGTACTTGACATATAATAGAAACCATAAATATTTTCTGCAATTATTGCTGTTGAAACTCTCCTATTTGGTTCTGTGATGCTGCATTGAACTTTTTTTCCTTCCACTTTTCTGGTCAGTCTATTATCTTTCATCTTTGGTTCCCTGCTGCAATCATCCAAATGCAGAAATAAGACTTTGTTCCCCTGCTGTCATCATATAGTATCTCCTGGAGTTACCAAATCATGCACTCATTCCTTTAGCCAATACATTGGTGACGGCTCGATATCCACAGAGCTAGTGTCAGTCCTGTGCAACATCCTCATCTTTCTAGTTGCCATTTGAACATCAGCACCTTAGTGACTCCTTGCTACCTGAAATATAGTAGTGTAACTCAATTTAGTGTCTCCCATTTTCCTCTGGGATTGCCTACATTAATCAATTAATGAAGAATCATTCTCAAATATTCCCTTTCCTTCTCCCTCTACATTTATTCACCAAGTCCTAAATTTTTTTTGTCTTTTATATATTTATACGTCTTTGGCATCTAACTCTTTCTACTAGAGTCCTAGCTTTATTTCCTAATATAATGGCACTTGTGTCTCTTTTTCTCTCTCCCATCTTCCTCTTCCAGAAATCTTGCCTACCCTCTATTGTGAGATAAATTGTCCTAAAACATTAATTGGCCTGAAAAATTGTCCTGCACACAACGCCACTCCCCCATGGCTCTTTCAAAACTGCACCATTCCCTTAATAACCATACTTCTTGTTTTGTACACCCATGCATAGGCTCACCCCAGCCGTCAAGGTCTTGTCATATTCAACCCCCAACAAGCTGGTACACTCCGATGCTTTATGTTCACTTAAATCTAGGGGAACATTCCCCTTCCTTTTCACCTCACCTAAGTCCTACCCTTCTCTGGGTCCACCACCAGCTTTCCCTGCTCTGCAAGATTGCCTCTACTGCTGGAGACCTCAGCGCCCTCTCTCTCATATTCTGAAATTACAGTGCTTCAGTGTTTGTTCTATGTCCCCAGACATAAAAGCTTAGCTTAAAAACTCTTTCACTGTTTGATACCACCTTCTATCTTCAGCACCAAATACTGTGCGCTGCACACTGTGGGTGCACAATAATATATGTTAAGAACAAACTATTTCCCAAGGGCATAGACCATGCTGCTTTATTTTACCTACAACAGTCATCAAAGTGCCATAATGGCATCATTTAAATATAACATTCACTTAAGGCTTCCCTGTCAGCCCAATACAAACATGCTCCCGGACCAGAAAGAAGACAAGAGCCTTGTCCTGCCACACTGTGGAGGTGTGGCACCCTGCCTGCAACCAGGAGCCCCCTCAATTTTTTAGATCAGAGAAGCTTCTTCTCCTGCCTCTGGCCATGCAATTTTTTTGGTGACTACCTGACCCATGCTTCTTTGCCGGGGTTCTCAGCATCTCCTCCTCTACCACAGCTTTCAATCAGTGCAAAGATCAACTTAATGATAAATAGGTCACGTCCCTCTACTTTTCAACCTTTTCAGCATGACAAGAAAAAACTAGCATCTTGGCATCGCATTGAGCAGCATAACACCAGCAATTTCTCTTTGTCACTAAATCAATCAGCCATTATTAAATTCTTCATTAAGGCTGCCTCCACCCCTCAGTTTTCATTAAGCCACATTTTCTAATGTCTGAAGCACTTCATAGTAGAAGGTGCTAGGGGGAGGGAAAAAAGGAGAAAAATTACCTTTATTAATGCCTCAGGGTATTGTTAGTGGTAAAGCTGATGAAGCCTTCTAGGTGTTTTATATTACTGAGTGGTAATAATAATAATATGTCTATCTGGGTAATAGTTTAAGATTTCCAAAGCAATTTCAAATGCATTATCTTAATCTCAAAACAATTGCAAAATCTCTGAGCTGGATTTGTTCTTATTATTTTACAGATGAGGACAGAGGGTCTCAGAGAAAATTAAACAGTTTGCTTAAAACCACCTTAGGAAAAACGGGGAACCTAGATTCGAAGCCAAATCCTTCTAATACCACATGGACCAGTGCTCTTTCCTTCTCCATGGTGCCTCCTACTCAGAACAGAGTTTGATGAATAGATAATTGGTCTTTTGTTTGTTTGTTTTTTGTTTTTGTTTTTGTTTTGGAGATGGAATTTTGCTCTTGTCGCCCAGGCTGTAGTGCAATGGCACGATCTCAGCTCACTGAAACCTCCACCTCCTGGGTTCAAGTGATTCTCTTGCCTTAGCCTCCCGCGTAGCTGAGATTACAGGCGCCCGCCACCAGGCCCGGCTAATTGTTGTATTTTTAGTAGAGACAGGGTTTCACCATGTTGGCCAGGCCGGTATCCAACTCCTGACCTCAGGTGATCTACCCGCCTTGGCCTCCCAAAGTGCCGGCATTACAGGCGCGAGCCACCGTGCCTGGCCTGGTCTGCTTTTTCATGGTAGTATAATATATATGTCAGAAAATAGGAGATCAGGAAGTCAATATCCTGGCACTCTCCAGCCTCACCACAATAGGGAGCTTTGGTGGAGGAAAAGCAATAAGACATCCTTAGGACTCAGAATAAGAAATGGATAAATCTACAATCCCTGGAATAAATATGAACTCTTGAAATTTCATCTGTCTGGCTTGTATTACTGAGCACAGAAGATTAGATGTCTGACCCTTGCTTTAATTTTACTGCTATGGAAATGTAGGTGAGTGAGAACAAGAGAATTGTTGGAAATGAAACATCTACGGGCAAAATGCCTTTCTTTGAAGAAGACGGGTAAAGAAAAAACTTTTGCATCTACTGCCACCAAAAAATAAAATAAAATAAAACAGAATTGTGCTGGGAGAATACAAACACATCAGAAAGGCAACACTTTTTATCAGGGCCAAGTACTCTAAGCAAACATCTAGTTAGTAAAGTCTTTGACTTCAGAAAGTTTATTTTTCCATCTTAACGTTCTGTTCCTAATTGCCTGTTTTGTTATATTTAATCGAGATTTTCTAAACCATAGATGGAATTATCTTTAATTATCAGAATTTGATTTTTTTATACATTTGCCTTTCCCTAGATTTAGGTTGGTAACTGTCTACACACACACACACACACAAAGCGACTAATTCACTTACCAGTTGTATGATCATGAGTGAAGTGCTTAATTGCTACAATACACACAGTAGAATTATTTTAAAATGAATAATGAATAAAACGGAACAATAACTGTTGAATTCAGTTAACCAAGCAGGCAATGTCTTTCCTACACAATACTGAGTAGCCCACAGCTACCCACCTGTCCCCAACTTCTAGCACTGGTAAACAGTATCCTCATTAGCTGCATATGACCTCTGATAGTTACTCAGCTTTACATGCTTTTTCTTCCCAGAGAGCTTACATATCACTTAAAAGTACAAAGTATGTGTCTTTATTTGCCCCCAGCACCTACTAAAATGCTATGTACATAACAAATGCTCAATCAAAGTTTATTTTTTTCAATTAATTTCACCAAAATATTAATCACTCAGTTTGTCGTATGGTATCATAAGGATCCCACATACAGGAGTATCCTTTCCTTCATGTTACGGTAATAGTGTAATAGCCACTTACTATAATAGTGAAATAAATGTACCTGCCCTCAGTAAAGTAAGAGAATTTAATATTTCCCACAGAAAGGAGGAGATGTATTAATTTACTAAGGATAACTTGTTAATATACTATTGACTCATGTTTTAAAATATCATTAAACATTTCTTTTGAGGCATCCTTTCAGGACACTGTAGTAACCTCCAGTCCTTTGCTTCTCGACCTTGTTTAAAGTTGATTTTGAAACATGAAAATAGCTTGGCTCAGGCCAGACTTAGTCAACGTCCTACTGAAGGTTGGCACTTGTAGTTTTTGCTGTTATTTCGGGATTATTTTACTAATTATTGCACATTTGCCCCAGTTTTTGGAGATCGTCCTATTTTTGCAGAGATTCATCACAGTATTCCTCCAACATTTCTCAGGACAACTTTTTTTCCTCCCCTATTTGCCGTGATATGTGCCAAAAGTATAGCTTGAAATAAGTTGCAGTTAGCAGAGGATTTGTTAAAAGAGTTTCCCTGAAAGGAAGCAAGATGGAAGCTCTGCTGGGACAGAAGTCTCACGGAATACATATCTGCCATTTGTGGTTTTGCCCTAACCGGTATCCACCCAAAAGACAGCAAAGCCATGCCTCTGGAATTTTTATGAAAAGGACTCCTAGACTCCAGACTCTGCCAGTAGGTATGACAATGTGAAGCAAAAAGCTGGGAATTACTTAATATGTTAATAAACTGAGAAAAGAAATCTTGAAAAATTAAACTTCTTTTTTTTTGCTTTTTTTGTTGCTGAGTAAAAACATTTCTCCATAATTATCTGGATAATTGCCCTGGACTGTTTTAATCTATTCCTGTTCATTTTATTTTATTTTATTATTTTTAGTACAATTCCAGAGATGAGTAAAGCTTTGTGATTGGCATTAATGCACATCTGTGTAGTCTATGGCTATGTTTTAAATTGTAAGTTATCATCACCATAACCTTCTATTCTGAACATTGGCCATATTATTTTAGTAAATGCAAGCATAATCATAATTCAAACTGAACCACAAATAGCAACCATTCATATAATGTTTGCTTTTGTATGAAAAAGCCACACGATAGGAGCAAACTGACAAGTTTTTTGGGCAAATTCCAGGATAAGTTAGAGGATCATATCAATGTCTGACCAATCAGTTTTCTGCCCCTTCCAGAGCTTCACTACTGTAAGTGGTAATCAATGTCCACTATGATAAGCCAAAGACCATGCAAGGTGGCCAGTGCTTTCTGGATTGCCACCATACTAAGAATCATTTTGGTTCTAACTGCGTTTGTTTTCGAATGGCCATTAACTAGATTCCACATAAATGGTTGTTTGCTACACTAAAGTTCAGAGAATTACTGAGAATTATTGTTTCTAATGAGTATTAACCATATTCCAGATAAATGGTTGTTTGCTGTACTAAAGTATAGTGAAGTATATACTTCTAATGAGATCTAGAGAAATAAAATATGACTTGCAGACTGACAACTTATAGGTGAACTCTGACACTTCCTATCATCATTATGTTTCAGGTGACACAATTTCACTCATGAATATCTCCAACAATTATGACAGTGGATTTCAATTTCTTAGATACATGCTTGTATGCTCTAGGACCTAGAATGCCATGTACTTTCTTTCCAAGCTTCCTCTTCTCCAGCAGTGTTACCTCTGCTAGCTTTACAGCACATTATCCTTACACTCTGTTGATAAGATCCTGCGAACCATTTGAAGGTATTTGCTGAGTCCTAAGCAGGTCACTATCATTTAGGAAGGAAAACAACATGCAATACATAGAGGACGAAGGCATCTTTGTGATGTAGTGTAACAGTCAAATCGTTTTTAATTCCATGGCATTTACTTTTGTTGTCAGAAATTATGTAAGGCAATCTAAAAGGAGATAAAATTACATGAATCTTTTCCAAGGTACAGCTCAATAAATGTAACAGGTCATCTGGGCTTGCCTTATTCTTTTTTGGAAGAACCACAGGCCACACTGCAAGTCATTTTGACATTTGAGTATTTCCATTTTGTTTTAGATTTGTTAGAAGGTGAGTAGACTGTAAATATTAGGATTTTACGTTAGTCTTCTTAATGATGCCATGTCTCTCAAAAAGGCTTTGGAAATCATCCAATTCTTTACAATAACCTAAAACTAAACTATACTATATTGCAGCAGAAACAGACACTATTTTATTTATAGTCACTGTCTCACACGCTTTTACTGTTTTCAGTGTCCTGAGGAGCACAGAAAACTGTCCTACAAATCTGATATAGGAGAAAGCGTATATCAAATAAATCTCTACTCAGAATTCTTTTTATACAAATGCATAACTCAATTCAACTCAAATATTTATTGAGCATCTACTCTAGTTCAAGTACTGTGCTAAATATAATAACATGACAGTCCTTTTGTTAGATCAATTCTGTTGGGGGTCTTTACGAATTGTTTCAAAATTCATAAAATCTTGTTTTTCCTTTTGTAGTTGGAAAGTTATAAATAACCTGTTTTCCAAATAAACTGAGGCATTTTCTTCTGCCTCATTTCTAGAATTTACCTACATAATCATCTACACTTCTCACACGCTGTTTCTTTGAAACAGGCTACTTTTTAAGTTGTTGAAAGCCAGGTGATTCACTTAACAACTCAGAGAATGTTGCCAGGATTATTTTCAGACATGCAGTCTTCTGGAGAAATCCAGGTAGCTTTGGATTGGCGGGATCAGGGCCTGGAAGGTGAGAACATCTCACTCACAGAACAGGGGAGGGATGAGGGATAAGAGAAACTAGCACATAGCATTATCCACCTAACAGAGCAATAATAGTAACTTAAACACCTAGGGAAAGAGGCAGACTTCTGTAGGAGTCAAGGAGCCTTCGGTGTAGAGGAAAGGGATTCAGGCTAAGAAGGGTTGGTAACATCCTGGCATTGGCAGAAAGGCAGCTATCCTTTGAGTTTCAGAGCAGGAGCCAAGGAAGTTTTTATGCACATGCTCCAGTGATAAAGGTTTATAGAGGGTGCAAAGATGACAGATCTGTTTGTCTACTAGTCCCTGTCATTGGGTTAAGTAGATTTGGGATAAAAGGAAGGTGGGGAAGAAGAGGGAATTATTATTTTTTTAATATAGGAAGAAACTCGACTGAAATTTTGACTAAGCTCTAAATCACTTGTATACCTTTTCACCTTGATGTGCTATAATTTCTTGATTATACCTGTTTATTTCCAGGCATAGAAATAGAATTCATAATTACAAGTCTAGACATCTTCACAAGGTATTTCTACAGAACACAGCTTCTCATTTTGTTCTAATATACAACATTTTAGTATTTAAGATTATGTGTAAGTTTAATGAAATATAATTCTATATACCAATTATTAACTCCCTTTCCATTATAGATTTCTAGGGAAAGAGAATTTGATTACTAGTTATCTGCCCTTTATATGGAAGCATGAGATAGACAACTGAAACACAGTGTCTTTAATAAATTCAGAATTATCACCTCATACATATGAAAACTATAAGTGACTTTCATCTTAATTAGGTTTACAAATCATTATGAATATTAATTCACTTATAGAAATTAATGAAAATAGGTCTGATATATATGTATGCCTCTCTGAATGCAATCTGCCTCCATAATGGTATCTCTGAGAGACTTTGAGATTTATATAAATATAAAATTTCCAGTTTCCATTTCACTATAGCTCAATTAACAAAGTTCCAATCTGACATACAGAATATTAGTTTTTCCTTGAATAAAATTTTTCAGTTTTGTTATACACAGTCATTGATTTGCCTGATCCTACAGTGTACTTTTATGATGAAAAGAAAACATTTTTAAACAAAAATTGTGGTCAATGGATAAAACGTTGTAATTCTTTAAAATTTTAAGCTACCTGATAAAAACTGGAATAACATCTCTATAACTGGCCAAAGTAAGTAACAAAACTCCATTCCCTCTGAATGGCTAACTGTATGAGTTTCTTAGCATTATGAATCTTCAGGTAGTAGTTTGTCTTTCTATTTGCCTAAAAAAATCAGAGTGATTCTCAACCTGGAATTACAGGGAAAAAAATCACAATAAAATGAGAGAAAAAATAATTAAAAATATTAATTTACATTCTAAGATACCAAGACTCAGAAGCCTATCTGGAAATCTCTATGATCCATAAGCCCTCTTGATAACTGTAAATGTCTTGTACGATGGCTCTAGAGATGATTTAAACTAACCAGATGCATTGAAAGTCACCATTCACAGAACTAAAAATACACCAATGTTTTAACAAGCAGCTTCTTATGATTCACAGCTCTGGTAGCATTTTAAGTCCCATGAAATATATTTAACTTTGAACTTAATTGAAACTACCTTACACAAGAGCCTTTTATAATTTCTTATATCTTTCAGTCTGAGAAAACAGTTCTGATGGAGTACAGAGAAGTGTCATTGTCTACATTTTTCTATAATAATGTAGATAAAAAGAATATTATTTCTTCTCTATTAAGTAGCACATGAGCTCAAAAAGTCCACCAACTGACACATATGAATATTTTCCACTTCCTTCCAAAAGATGAAAAACCACATGAGACAGGAAACAGATTCTTTAGATTAGTGGCAGGTGTAGAACACATACACCAGTCAGTGTACATTTTCAGTGTCAGCAGACATGCTCAGTGACAGAGGATGCAACTCTTCCTTTCATTGAAGGGACACACATCATATTATTCCTTCTTCTACACATCACCAAGCAGAGAACTTCCCAAGCAACAAAACCACTTGCTTTTGGTCGAACATTAGGCTATGCTTAAAGATAAAACGTCAGTACCAAAGAGAGGATGATGATGATGATGATGACCATGATGATGGGTCTAGTTTAAGAATGTTTTTAGGAAGAAGGAGGAAAAGTTGTCCCCATTTTCATACTGGTTTATCCAGCCCAATAAACTTTTTCAGAAGGTGAAACATATAGAGAAGCTTTATTTACAAGTTAAGTGATTTAGATCTCCGTGCAATAATGTGGTTAAGGTAGCACCTTAAATCTGCAGTAGAAAGTAGGTGTTAGTGAAGTAAGTTTTAAAAGTAAAAATACAAGCCCTCCTCCCTTCCCAGGGTGCCCACCAAAGACTCATCTCCTGGTTCGTTTCTCTTTTCTCCAAGCCAAATAAACCAAAATATCAGATCTACAAAACCATGACACTACTCGGGATAAATTCTGGAAAATGGGAGAGTAAAAGGAGAATACAAGTTTGGATTTAGGATTTACCTGCTCTGATCCCAATTGGCAGCAAAAAGGACTAGAATCTTCCTGCCATAGTGGTCCAGATTGGCCAGGCCCCCAGGGAAGCCATCCTTCAGTGCCTGCTTGATGCCAGGGTCGGTGGCCTTAAAGCTTTTGAACATGTCCAGGTTCTGCTGCCGGTACTCAAAGTACTGCGCCAGGAGGCGGAAGGCCTCAAAGTGATGAAACTTCCTAGCCCGCAAGAAGCGTAAGATGAAGGCATCATCTGTGCGCAGAAAGCCAATGTCTGGCCTGGTGATGACCATATCCCTCACCTCCTGGATGTCCTGGTGCAGCGTGTCTGGGTTTTCATTGAGCTCCAGGCGAGCTTTCTCCAGGGTCTCAGGGGAGAGACCGGCTTGCAAATGAGTCATTGTTCTGCCTATCCCCGAGGTTTCCCTCAGAAGCCCTTGTTGACTGTCCCAAAGCAAACCTGGCCCTTGCCACCACCAGACTCCAGCCCCCAGACCTCCTGCTGCCTGCTTCCTCTCCCCTACAGGAAATTAATAATCTTGGTGTCCAATCAAGTGCCCTGTTGCTCCTGCTTTCCCCCAGCTTTGCTGGGGGGCTGGGGGGTGTAAACTTCTTCCTCCGCCCCCTAAAATACAACACCCCACTTTGGCTCCCTCTTCCCTTTCCTTTAAAGAGATGTGAACCCCTGAAGGGCTCCGCACTCCTCTTCTTGTCTTTTCTCTTTCCTAACAAATCACCCCTAATTCCATCTAGCACGGGTGGTTCTGATCTTGGTACTGTCCTCTTCTCTTATCTTCCAAGATGTAACAAAAACAACGCCCACGCACATCTCAGCCCCTGCACTGTGAATATTCCTGCCGTCCCTGCTGAAGGATACGCCTGCCAGGGGTAGCGATGGAAATTCTGATTAATAATAAGGTAGCTCTTCAGCGCTGAGCTCCACGGCGGAGAGAGAACATCTTTGCCAGAAAGAAAAAGAGACAGAGAGAAAGAGGGGGGAGAAAGGAGATTATTTCTCCCTCTACTTATTCAAAGATGCTATTTTTAAAAGACAAATTTGTGTGATTTATTTAAGATTATTGTGATCCAATTAGGTGAAGACTCTGCAGATAGCGCACCTTCCCACCTCCCCTCTGAGATACACCGTGATCTCATAAGGCACCAGCAGGGGTTCTGGTGGCGTTGGTACCAGCGTGGGCTCCCCCAACCCCACCCCCAACTTCTGCCTTCCTCTAGCCCTTCATTTCCACGGACTTGCCGCGGGGTGGGAGAAAAAGGGGGAGGGGGAGGGAGAGGACCGGGGATATCTCCGGGAATGCACATTTCAAAAACGGAGAGAAGGGGAGGACGTTGTGGAGAATAAAATAAAAATGTCCTTATCTTTTCTATAAAACCCCAAAGCAAGAAAGAAGAAAGAGCAGCCGCTCCTACCAGCAAACCCGGAGGCGGGGTCGCTAAGCAATGCGGCACTCCCTGGCATCCATCAGCCGCGGCTTCAGCAGCGGCGGCGGTGGCGACAGCGGCATCAACTCCTCTGGGCGGGATGGAAGGAGCAGAGATGAGGGGTGGCGGCGGGGACCCGGGCCGAAGATGCGCTCGGGAGCAGCCGCGGCCACATCGTCCGCGGGCAGCCCGCAGCCTCTCCCAGCAGGAGGGGTGAGGATTGCAGGGCTAGGGCCACCGCTGTCCCAGGTCCTCGCCTGGCCCTGCCATTTTCGCCTTCGGGAGAGAAGGTGGGGAGGAGGACGCGAATGCCTGGATGGAGAAGGCCACTCAGGCGGCCACCGCCTTTGTGAGCTCTCCGGGAGCAGCCGGGAAGGTGGGCGCAGCGGGGCGGCTGCCGCGCGGCGCTGGCCTCTCCTGGGGCTCTCCCGAGCGGTCCGAGTCAGGGGCGCCCCACCGGGCTGCGGCGGCGGCTCCGGCTTCTGCTGCTGAAAGAGGACTCGGCTCAGCCCAACTCCTCTCTAATTATCCCAGCACAGATCTCGCTGCGACGTAAGCACTCACTCAGCTCGCGCGCGCGCTCCGCTCCTTTCCCTGCCTCGTTGGGGTAGGACGGCAATTTGGGTGGCATCGAAATATCCCGAGCCCTAAGTTTAGGCTGCTCTTCGTCCCCACTCCTCAGGAGGCTGCTGAGCGGGCGTCGCCGGGCCAGGCGGGGCAACCACGCTTTCCAGCCTCCCCACGCCCCTCTCTCGCCCTTTGTGTGCAAGACCCCAGATCGGCCTGGAGAGTAGCTGTTGTAGACGGTAATTCACATTGACACGCATTTTCTCGTTTCTGTAGGAGGCAGTTTTGATGTAGAAGGAGTACTGAAACATTTTGTACTTTTCGCATTTGTTGTAGACAGAGATGTTTAATTTAGAAAAGACCAGAGTGGTTCCAAGACAATGTACTGATGATTAAGCCTCCGTAGGAACTTATATGAATAGTTTTTCAACCATACAGTCTCCCTGCTAAATTTCTGTTGAAGAGGATGAAAATGAGCACTAGGGTAAATGATAATAAAAACGTAATTCTCAAAGGAAGAAAAAAATAGGAACTTCACTCATATCTCATCATAAAGCAAATATTTCTGGAAACACATACCATCCTTCCTTCAGTTGTATGCATCTGTATATGAGAATCATTATAAATAAACAGGAGTCCTTGCGCTTAATATGACTATGGATTTGAGGAAAAGGGATATTTTCTATTTTCAAAACACAGCACATATTACTAAGCGTGTTACTAAGAGCAACTTTTGACTTATAAACTGTAGAATGGGGTCTTGAATTGAAGTTAATTCAATGCAACTAATATTTACTGAGTTCCACGAGGTGTGGGGCATTTTTCTGCATTCTGTGTATAGGAGGTGGTCTTGAAGATAAGCAAATTTTGTCATTTTCTTATCTGGACATTTCTTATCTTGTCATTTTCAATGTTGATGACTATGAGAACCCTCAAAATACAGGCACACTTGTTTTTGCTCTTCTCATGGCGATGGTGTTGACCAAAAGAAAGAAGGAAAAGGGTTGTATGGTAGAGCTAGAGCATTTATTAATTAAATTAATGCAAATCAATGTAGGAACCTGAATAAGACAATAAATCACGCACACATGCACACACACACACACACACACACAATCATTGTCAAGGAATTTATGTTTTAAATGGGGAAGGCAGAAAATAAACTACTTAAGTGTGTGTATATGTGTGTTATATATATGCACTATATATAAGGTCCTTCTAGAATTTTAAGTGATTATGACTTTCTCAAGCATTCTGAATGCAATGTGAACTGTTAAATTTTTTGTTCTCATTTTAAAAAATTTGAAAAAATCATTTTTTTCTAATATTTTAGAGGTTGAAGAAAATTTATGTTTCATATCAACTGTATGAAGAAGTTTTAGTCATCACCAACATGGAGAGACAATTCTCCCTGGATCCGTTTTGTTTCTACCTGTCTTATGAGCAAGGCACTAATTGCTCTTTTTTCTAGATTGTCTTTTCAAGGGTATTTGTACAGTAAATAGTCTTAGAAGATATTGGAAGATAGAGATAGTACCTCCATCTGAAACAAAGCCTTGAAAGCTGTGATATCTCTCTCCTGACCAAAAGGTAGGCAGGCTTATCTGAATTCCCTAAACTCAGAGCTATTCTGCGGTAATGCCACCCATTGTTTATGCCAGTATCACTTGATCCTCTTTTCTTAGCTATCTGTGGGAATTAGAGCTCAGGGGACCAGTCAATGCAAGATATGCAGATGCTCATACTGGCCGCTATGCCTGAGTGACAAAATCCTTTATCTTGAAGCCAGGAGTTTTGCATCTTCCATCAGCATCCATGAAACTATAGCCAGCTAACTTGTTAGCCTGTAAGTAGAGTTAAAACTCAGATCTTTCACCTTGATGAAAAAACAATTGCTTAATTTTGTTCTCTGAGATGGACATATTGACTATATTTTTAAGGGAATTTATAAAATAAAATTTATTTTTTGGCCCAGCATATGATATGACCAGTATTGAAGGTTGAAGGATGACATTTTTATTATTATTTACCAATAATAGAATCGCTTCAAATAGATTTATTTTAACATATCTACATATGATAGAAATAGTCTCTATCACCCAGTAGGATTGTTGGAGTAGGTCAGGATAGGTATATATAAGATTTTTAAATCATATTTACAAACCTTTAGTGATTATACTGTTATTCTCTCTCTACTTATACATTTAAACTCAGTTCTGAAACCAAAATGAATATACGAAGCCATCTAAAATTAAACAAGGTGTTTATTCAGATGACATCAGAGCATTTGATTTTCATTCAATATTAATTTACCTTGCCAAATTAATGCAAAGTAATGTAGGAACTGGAATATGAGAATAAATTATCTAAACAAAAGGATTAATTAAAGCATTATTGGAAAAATAATTAAATCAAGGACTTCAGGTGTTTTCAAGTAAATAGAAAGAAAAGTTCGGTTTACTGCAAATTTAAAATGAATAGAGTAAGTAGTTTATGTTTTAAAACATTTTATTCCCTTTATTGTTAAATAAAATATATGCACAAAAAGGTGCACAAAATAAAGACGTACAGCTCAATTCTATCTTACAAGGGAAATACACATGTAAGTGTCCAACCAGGTTAAGAAACCAAGCACTCTCAGTAGCCAGAAAGTCCCCTGCCATTCCCCTCCTAACTACTGGCCTCTTTCCAACAAAAGAAGCCACACTGTCTTTATTTTAAAAGTAATCCTTGTTTTTTTTAATTTTACCAACTTAATAACTACAATTTTGTTTTTCTGTTTCTGAAGCTAAATGTAATCATTTATATGTAATGTTATGATTGACCTCTTTCATTCAATATTAAATTTGTGTGATTTGTCAGTGTTGTTGTATGTAGCAGCTCCCTCATATTCAGTAATGGTGCATAGAACTGCATTTTTTTTTTCCTGAGACAGAGTCTCCCTCTGTCACCCAGGCTGGAGTGCAAGGGGTGATCTTGGCTCACTGCAACCTCCACCTCCCAGGTTCAAGTGATTCTCCTGCCCCAGCCTCCTGAGTAGCTGGAATTACAGGCACATGCCACCACTCCTGGCTAATTTTTGTATTTTTAGTAGAAACGGGGTTTAACCATGTTGGCAGGCTGGTTATGAACTCCTGACTTCATGATCTGCCAGCCTCGGCTTCCCAAAGTGCTGGGATTACAGGCATGAGCCACCGCACCCAGCCATAGAATTGCATTTTTATACACCTACTACAATATGTGTGTCCATTCTACTGTGGAGGGAAATTTGGGTTGTTTTCAGTTTGGAGCTCTTATGAACCATGATGTATGAAGATTCTGGTACATGTCTTTTGGTGTACACGGAGAGACCTAGGAATGAAAATTTCTGGGTCATATGTGATGTGCATCTCCAAATTTAGTAAATAATGCCATACTGCTTTCCAAGTGGTTGTTTCACCAACCCCCCAGCAATATATGAGTGTTCTTACTGTGCCATGTTCTCAGAAATCTTACTATTGTCTATAATTTTAATTTTATCCATTCTGATTTTGAACAAGGGTATTGCATTATGGTTTTGGTATGCTTTCCCATCATTACTAATGAGGTTAACGTTGTTTGGGGCCATTTGTACATTATTTGTGTGAAGTGTCATTTCAGAGATTTTGCTGATGTTTATAGTGGGGTGTTGATTGCTTTAATATTGAATTGTAGAGATTCTTTATAGATTCTGAATATAAACCCTTTGTCAGTTGTACATGTTGTGAATATCTTCTCCATGTCCATGGCTTGTTTTTTTCACTCTCTTAGCCTTGTCTCTTAATCAACATCATTTTAAATTTTTAAGTAATTCAGTTTTTCTCCTATGAATAGTGCTTTTTAGGTCCTGCTTAGAATATCCCATAATTACTCAGATATTTATTCTCCAGTTTACTGTCTAGAAGTTTTATTGTTGTTGCCTTTCACATTTAGACTTGCAATTCACCAGACTGTGTTTTGCACATAATGTGAGAAATTGATCAAGTAATTTTTTTATGTGAATAACCTGTTTACTCAGTACCATTTACAGAGACTATTTATCAAAAAAATCATCTTTTTTTCCCTACTAGACAGGGCAACTGTTGTCACACAAAAATAATTTTTCACATGTAAGTAGATTGAGATTTAATGTAAATTTTAAACTCCACATTTTTTTATACAACCAATATTCCTCAGTGGTTCCCAAAGTGTGGGTCCCAGACCAGCAGCATTAGAATTACCTGAGAACTTGTTAGAAATGTAAACTCCCATGCCTGACATATTGAATCAGAAATCCTCCCTAAAATTCAGAGACTCATAAAGTTTTCTGCTCAGTCCTTTGAATGATTCTAATTTACACTGAAATTTGAGAATCAATGCTTTAGATTTAACCCCATATGTATCCTTTTTACTCTTCTTTATTCCTTCCTGTATCTCTGAGTTTCCATATAGTACTGATTCGTTTGATTTTTCACTTGAACACATTACAATGTGTCCTTTAGTACAGATCTGGGGGTTATAAATTATTTGTTTTATTTGTCTGGAAGTTACTTTATTTTACTTTTACTCTAAAAACATATTTGTAAGCTAGAGGATTCTAAATTAGCAGCTGTTTCCTTTCAATACTTTAAACATTTTGTTACTTTTTGTCTGGCTTGTCTTATTTCTGTAGTGAAGTTAACTGTCAATTTTTTCATTATTCCTTTGAAAGTAATCTCTATTTGCCTCTACCTGATTTTATTTTCTCTTCTCATCTTTAATTTTCAGCATATTTCTGATGAGCTTTTTTTCATGTTTTTTGGCCTCATAAATGTCTTCTTTTGAGAAGTGGCTGTTCATATCCTGTGCCCACTTTTTGATGGAATTGTTTTTTCCTTATAAATTTGTTTAAGTTCCTTGTAGATTCTGGATATTAGCCCTTTGCCAGATGGATAGATTGCAAAATTTTTTTTTTTTTTTTTTTTTTTTTTTTATTTAGTTTTATATTGAATTGCAGGTTTTAATTGTATCATGTGGTGTTGGTTTGCTGCATTACTTGTCATTTAGCTTAGGTATATCTAATGCTGTCCTTCACCACAAATCCGGAGTGTGATGTTCACCTTCTGGTCATGAGTTCTCATGTTCATTCCACTATGATGAGAACATGCGTGTTTTTTTTGTCCTTGCGATGTTTACTGAGAATGTTTTCAGTTTCATCATGTCCTAAAGACACAATCATTTTTTATGGCGATTGCAAAAACTTTCTCCCATTCTGTAGGTTCCCTGTTCACTCTGATGATAAGTTTCTTTTGCTGTGCAGAAGCTCTTTAGTTTAATTAGACCTCACTTGTCAATTTTGGCTTTTGTTGTCATTGCTTTTGGTGTTTTAGTCATGAAGTCTTTGCCCAGGCCTATGTCCTCAATGGTATTGCCTAGGTTTTCTTCTAGCGTTTTTAGGGTTTTAGGTCTTACATTTAAGTCTTTAAACTATCCTGAGTTAATTTTTGTATAAGGTGTAAGAAAGGGGTCCAGCTCCCGTTTACTGCATATGGCTACCCAGTTTTCCCAAAACCATTTGTTAAATCCTTTCCCCATTGCTTGTTTTTGCCAGGTTTGTCAAAGATCACATGGTTATAGATGTGTGGTGTTATTTCTAAGGGCTCTGTTCTGTTCCATTGATCTATATATCTGTTTTGGTACCAGTATCATGCTGTTTTGGTTACTGTAGCCTTGTAGTGTAGTTTGAAGTCAGGTAGTGCGATGCCTCCAGCTTTGTTCTTCTTGCTTAGGATTGTCTTGGCTATATGGGCTCTTTTTTGGTTCCTCATGAAATGTAAAGTCGTTTTTGTAATTCTGTGAAAAAAGTCAATGATAGCTTGATGAGGATAGCATTGAATCTATAAATTACTTTGGGAAGTATGGTCATTTTCACGATATTGATTATTCCTATTCATGAGCATAAAATGTTTTTTCATTTGTTTGTGTCCTCTCTTGTTTCGATCTGTGGTTTGTAGTTCTCCTTGAAGAGGTCCTTCACATCCCTTGTAAGTTGTATTTTTAGTTATTTTATTCTCTTTGTAGCAATTGTGAATGGGAGTTCACTCATGATTTGGCTGTCTATTTTGGTGTATAGGTATGCTTGTGATTTTTTGCACATTGATTTTGTACCCCGAGACTTTGCTGAAGTTGCTTATCAGCTTAAGGAGATTTTAGACTGAGATGCTGGAGTTTTCTAAATATACAATTATGTCATCTGCAAACAGAGACAATTTGACTTCCTCTCTTCCTATTTGAGTGTTATTTCTTTCTCTTGCCTGATTGCCCTGGCCAGAACTTCCAATAGTATGTTGAATAGGAGTGGTAAGAGAGAGCATCTTTGTCTTATGCCAGTTTTCAAAGGGAATGCTTCCAGCTTTTGCCCATTCAATATATTGGCTGAGGGTTTTTCAAAAATAGCTCTTATTATTACCTAGTTTATTGAGAGTTTTTAGCATGATGCGGTGTTGAACTTTATCGAAGGCCTTTTGTGCATCTATTGAGATAATCATGTGTTTTTTGTCATTGGTTCTGTTTATGTGATGGATTATGTTTATTGATTTGTCTATGTTGAACCAGCCTTGCATCCCAGGGTTGAAGCCGACTTGATCGTGGTGAATAAGCTTTTTGATGTGCTGCTGGATTCAATTTGTCAGTATTTTAATGAGGATTTTTTTTCACTGACATTCTTCAGGGATATTTTCCTGAAGTTTTCTTTTTTTTTTTTTTTTTGGGGGGGGGTTGTGTCTCTGCCAGGTTTTGGTAACAGGATGATGCTGACCTCATAAAATGAGATGGGGAGGAGTCCCTCTTTTTCTATTGTTTGGAATAGTTTCAGAAGGAATGGTACCAGCTCCTCTTTGTAACTCTGGTAGAACTCGGCTGTGAACCCATCTGGTCCTGGGCTTTTTTTGTTTGGTAGGATATTAATTGCTGCCTCAATTTTAGAACTCATTATTGGTCTATTCAGAGATTCAACTTCTTCCTGGTTTAGTCTTGGGAGGCTGTATGTATCCTGGAATTTATCCATTTCTGCTAGAATTTCTAGTTTATTTGAGTAGAGGTATTTATAGTATTCTCTGATGGTAGTTTGTATTTCTGTGGCATCAGTGGTGATCACCCTTTTATTATTGTTTATTGTGTCTACTTCGTTCTTCTATCTTTTCTTCCTTATTAGTGTGGCTAGCAGTCTATCTATTTTGTTAATCTTTTCAACAAACCAGCTCCTGGATTCATTGATTTTTTAAAAGGTTTTTTGTGTCTCTATCTCCTTCAGTTCTGCCCTCATCTTAGTTATTTCTTGTCATCTGCTAGCTTTTCAGTTTGTTTGCTCTTGCTTCTCCAGTTCCTTTAATTGTGATGTTAGGGTATTGACTTTAGATATTTCCCACTTTCTCCTGTGGGCATTTAGTGCTATAAATTTCCCTCTATACTCTGCTTTAGCTGTTGTCTCAGAGATTCCAGTATATTAGTTCTTTGTTCTCATTGGTTTCAAAGAACTTATTAATTTCTCCCTTAATTTTGTTATTTACCCAGTAGTCATTCAGGAGTAGGTTGTTCAGTTTCCATGTAGCTTTGTGGTTTTGAGTGAGTTTCTTAACCCTGAGTATTAATTTGATTGCACTGTGGTCTGAGAGACTGTTATGATTTCTGTTCTTTCGCATTTGCTGAGGAGTGTTTCACTTCCAATTACGTGGTCATTTTTAGAATAAGTGCGATGTGGTGCTGAGAAGAATGTATGTTCTATTGATTTGGGGTGGAGAGTTCTGTAGATATCTATTACGTTCTCTTGGTCCAGAGCTAAGTTCAAGTCCTGAATATCCTTGTTAATTTTCTGTCTCATTGATCTGTCTCATATTGACAGTGGGGTGTTAATCTCTCCCACTATTATTGTATGGGAGTCTAAGTGTCTTTGTAGGTCTCTAAGAACTTGCTTTATGAATCTGAGTGCTCCAGTATTGGGTGCATATAAATTTAGGATAGTTAGCTCTTCTTGTTGCATTGATCCAATTCCCATTATGTAATGCCCTTGTTTGTTTTTTTTTTATCTTTGTTGGTTTAAAGTCTATTTTATCAGAGACTATGATTGCAACCCCTGAATTTTTTTTTTTTATTTTAAGCCGATGTGTGTCTTTGCATGTGAGATGGGTCTCATGAATACAGCACACCGATCAGACTTGACTCTTTATCCAATTTTCCAGTCTGTGTCTTTTAATTGGGGCAATTAGCCCACTTATATTTAAGGTTAATATTGTTATGTGTGAATTTGATCCTGTCATTATGATGGTAGCTGGTTATTTTGCCCATTAGTTGATGTAGTTTCTTCATAGTGTCAATGGTGTTTACAATTTGGTATGTTTTTGCAGTGGCTGGTACCGGTTTTTCCTTTCCATATTTAGTGTTTCCTTCAGAAGCTCTTGTAAGGCAGGCCTAGTGGTGAAAAAACCTCTCAGCATTTGCTTGTCTGTATGAGATTTTATTTCTCCTTTGCTTATGAAGCTTAGTTTGGCTGGATATGAAATTCTGGGTTGAAAATTCTTTTCTTTAAGAATGTTGAATATTGGCCCCCACTCTCTTCTGGCTTGTAGGGTTTCTGCAGAGAGATCTGCTGTTAGTCTGATGGGCTTCCCTTTATGGGTATGCCAATTTTTCTCTCTGGCTGCCCTTAACATTTTTTCTTTCATTTCAACATTGGTGAATCGGATTATGATGTGTCTTGAGGTTGCTGTTCTCGAGGAGCATCTTTGTGGTGTTCTCTATATTTCCTGAATTTGAATGTTGGCCTATCTTGCTAGGTTGGGGAAGTTCTCCTGGATAATTTCCTGAAGAGTGTTTTCCAACTTGGTTTCATTCTCCATGTCATTTCCAGGTACACCAATCAAACGTAGGTTTGGTCTTTTCACATAGTCCCATATTTCTTGGAGGCTTTGTTCGTTCCTTTTCATTCTTTTCTCTCTAATCTTGTCTTCATGCTTTACTTCATTAAGTTGATCTTCAATCTCTAATATCCTCTCTTCTGCTTGATCGATTTGGCTATTAATACTTGTGTATGCTTCACGAAGTTCTTGTGCTGTGTTTTTCAGCTCCATCAGGCCACTTACGTTCTTCTCTAAACTGGTTATTCTAGTTAGCAATTTCTCTAACCTTTTTTCAAGGTTCTTAGCTTACTTGCATTGGGTTAGAACATGCTCCTTTAGTTCAGAGGAGTTTGTTATTACACACTTTCTGAAACCTACTTTTGTCCATTCGTCAAACTCATTCTCTGTCTAGTTTTGTTCTTACTGGCAAGGAGTAGTGATCTTTGGAGGAGAGGAGGCGTTCTGGTATTTCGAATTTTCAGCCTTTTTTGTGCTGGATTTTCATCTCTGTCAATTTATCTGCCTTCCATCTTTGATGCTGGTAACCTTAGGATGGGGTTTATGTGTGGACATCCTTTTTGTTGATGTTGATGCTATTTCTTTCTGTCTGTTAGTTTTCCTTCTAGCAGTCAGGCCCCTCTGCTGCAGGTCTGCTGGAGTTTGCTGGAGGTCCACTCCAGACACTGTTTGCCTTGGTATCACCAGTGGAGGCTGCAGAACAGCAAAGATTGGTACCTGTTCCTTCCTCTGGAAGCTTCATCCCAGAGGGGCTCTCGCTGGATGCCAGCTGGAGCTTTCCTATATGAGGTGTCTGTCGACCTCTGCTGGGAGGTGTCTCCCAGTCAGAAGACACAGGGGTTAGGGACCGACGAGGAGGCAGTCTGTCCCTTGGCAGAGCTCGAGCACTGTGCTGGGAGATCTGCTGCTCTCTTCAGAGCTGGGAGGCAGGAAGGTTTAAGTCTGCTGAAGCTGCACCCACAGCTGCCCCTTCCCCCAGGTGCTCTATCCAAGGGAGATGGGAGTTTTATCTATATGCCCCTGACTGGGGCTGCTGCCTTTCTTTCAGAGATGCCCTGCCCAGAGAGGAGGAATCTGGAGAGGCAGTCTGGCTACAGCAGCTTTGCTAAGTTGCGGTGGGCTCCACCCAGTTCGAACTTCCCGGAGGCTTTGTTTATACTCTGAAGGGAAAACCGCCTACTCAAGCCTCAGTAATGGTGGATGCCCCTCCCTGCACCAAGCTCAAGGGTCCCAGGTCAACTTCAGACTGCTGTCCTGGCAGCGAGAATTTCAACCCAGTGGATCTTCGCTTGTTGGGCTGTGTGGGGGTGGGATCCACTGAGCTAGACCACTTGGCTCCCTGGCTTCAGCCCCCTTTCCAGTGGAGTAAACAGTTCTGTCTCACTGGCATTCAAGCCGCCACTGGGATATGAAAACAAACAAACAAACAAACAAAAACTCCTGCAGCTAGCTCGGTTACTGCCCAAAGTGCCACTCAGTTTTGTGCTTGAAACTCGAGGCCCTGGTGGTGTGGGAATCCGAGGGAATCTCCTGGTCTGCAGGTTGTGAAGACAGTGGAAAAAGTGTAGTATCTGAGCCAGAATGCAGTGTTTCCCCATGGCACAGTCCCTCACGGCTTCCCTTGGCTAGGGGAGGGAGTTCCCCAACCCCTTGTGTTTTCCAGGTGAGGCAACGCCCCACTCTGCTTTGGCTCGCCCTCTGTGGGCTGCACCCACTGTCTAAACAGTCCCAATGAGATGAGCCAGGTACTTCAGTTGAAAATGCAGAAATCACCTGCCTTCTAGATTGATCTCACTAGGAGCTGCAGACCACAGCTCTTCCTATTCAGCCATCTTGCCAGCCACCCACCTATTACCTTACTCTTTTATCACTCTTTCTTTCTTGTATTACTTTTTATACATTTTAAAAATTCTTCCTGGCATTTATAGGGCTTCTTGACTCTATCTTGATGGCTCTTATCTGTTTTGGAGTGATCTAAGTCTTGACATCTTCAAATATCACTTCTGCTTCATTTTATTTCTCCTCTGCTTCTGGAATTCCAATTATACACATATCGTATCTCCTCACTATTTTCTCTATATCTCTTCCTATATCATGTGCATTTTTCATCTTTTTTCTCTCCATCTTTTATTTTGAGTATTTTCTGTCTAATGTGCTTTCAGTTTATTAAATCATTCTTCAGCTCTTTCTAATTTGCTGTTCTCTGTCTTCGCTGTCTCTTCATTGAATTCTTTTTTTTTTTTTTTGAGATGGAGTCTTGCTCTGTCACCCAGGCTGGAGTGCAGTGGTGCAAACTAGGCTCACTGCAACCTCCACCTCCTGGATTCAAGCAATTGTCCTGCCTCAGCCTCCTGAGTTGCTGGGATTACAGGCACCTGCCATCGTGCCCTGCTAATTTTTTGTATTTTTAGTAGGGACAGGATTTCACTATCTTGGCCAGGCTGGTCTTGAACTCCTGACCTCATGATCCACCCACCTTGGCCTCCCAAAGTTCTGGGATTACAGACATGAGCCACAGCACCCGGCCTCATTGAACTCTTAATTTCAATTATTGTATTTTCTGATTTTAGGATTTCTACTTGATACATGTACAGACATATACACACCAAAAATACTTTTATATCCTTGCACATAATAATCAGTTATTTTAAAGTCTTTAATAACTCTAATATTTGGGTCCCTGGTAGATATGTTCTATTATTTATTATTTTATCTATTGATTGTGTTTATTTTAAGTTGTATTGCATCATCTTTTTCAGTGTATAGCTCTATCTTTTTATTATATACTTGTCCTTACACTTGCAAAATAAATTGAAGCCTAGGATGATGTTATCTGTCTCCAAAGAGTTTTTACATTGGCTTCTATCAGTCACCTAAAAACACTAGCACTGATGGACAATTGGGTACTAGAACTGCAGATCAACTCAATCCCATTTCAGGGAATAAAATTTTTGGAAATGAGCTGCGCAGTTTGTCAGGATAAGTATACTTCTTGCAGTGAACTGAATGTTTATGTTCCCTCCAATATTCATAAGTAGAATCCTAATTCATAATGTAATGGTGTTCGGATGTGGGGCCTTTGGGAGGTGATTAGATCATGAGAGCAAAGTTCTCATGAATGGGGGGATTAGTGCCGATATTTCAAAACCCCAGAGAGTTTGTTCACTGCTTCAACAATGTGAGATTACATCAAGAAGATGGCTATCAGTGAAACAGGAAGCAGCCCTCACCAGACATATCTGCTGGTGGCTTGATCTTGGACCTCTCAGTCTCCAGAGCTGTGAGAAATAAATTTCTGCTGTTTCTAAGCCATTCAGCTTATGGTATTTTTTGTTATAGCAGGCACAACAGACTAAGATGCTTCTAATACACTTCCCCTTTATGAGCTATGGACTCTACCCAATCCCCTAGAACTTCAAAGATGTCAAAAGTAGTGGTCAGCCTCTCAAACTCTAAGTTGCTCTCTCTTCAGTCATAAAGTGTCTCCAGTGAAAAAAGTAGCCCCAAGTACTGGACTTACCTCATCTAAACTTCCTCTGATTCTACCATAGTAACTGTCTGATATCTCTAGGCAGAATTTGCTTATACTTATTGTCACTTCTAGACATCCTCAGCCAGAGGATTGATCTCCAAAATACCTAAACTGATTCTTTTTTCTTACAAGACTGAAGAATAACTTAAGCCAGTTTCCAAATTTTCTTATTACTGGTAGAGGAATTTTTAAGGTCAGAGATTATAATTTTATATCTCTATCCATATTTATGTGTATAATTAGAAGATATTTAGAAACTATTCCACCAGAAGAAACTACATCTGCATTATTAAATCACCACTGGGAGCGCGCATGTTCATAACAACAACAAATAATTTTACTTAAGCATTAAAACATATTTCTAAATTTTCCCTTTAGTATTTATTTTTTCAGTGCTTATTTATTTCATCATCTGCAAGTATCACCCACAGACAAGTGATAGCTGATCCCAAAAGTATGAGAAAAGATTTATAGGTTTAAAACTTAATTAAATTAAACTTTAAATTTAGGAATTATTATTTAACTTTTTATTTTGCAAAAATTATACATTCACGGCAGTTTTAGGAAATAATACAGAGCGATCCCATGGACCCTTAGTCCAGTTTCTCCCAATGGTAAACATCTTACAAGATGATATGGTTCAGATCTGTGTTCTCACTAAATCTCATGTCAAATTATAATTCCCAGTGTTGGAGGTGGGGCCTGATGGGAGGTGATTGGATCATGGGACCATGTTTCTCATGAACAGTTTAGCACCATCCCTCTTGGTAATGTCCTCATGATAGTAAGTTCTCATGAGGTCTGGTCGTTTAAACGTGTGTAGCACCTTCCCTCAACTCTTGCTCCTGTTTCTGCCATGTAAGACGCCTACTCCCTCTTTGCCTTCTACCATGATTGTAAGTTTACTAAGGACTCCCCAGAAGCAGAACCCACTGCTTTCTAGGCAGCCTGCAGAACCATGAGCCAATTAAACCTCTTTTCTTTATAAATTACCCAGTTTCAGGTGTTTCTTAACAGCAATGTAAGAATGGACTAATAAACAAAACTATGGTACAGTGTTACAATCAGGATATTGATACAAAAAAGAGTCTGACTAAAACAGTCAACACAGGGATCCATTATGTTGCCTTTTAAAGCCAACTTACTTCCTATAAGCTCTATTTAGCCCTCAGACCCCAAAAGACCAGTTCCCCTAATACATCGAAAGGCACCAAAGACTTCCGAATCTTCTTTCTGCTATATCTGTATCTATATTTAATGTATAATTTAGAAACTATTTCACAAAAGAAACTATGTCTGCATTATTAAATTACTACTGGAAGCTCACATGTTCATAACGACAACAAAGCATTTTACTTAAGCATTAAAACATATTTCTAAATTTTCCCTTTAGCATTTATTTTTTCAGTGCTTATTTATTTCATCATCTTCAAGTATCACCCACAGACAAGTGACAACAGATCCCAAAATTATCTGTAGGTAGTATAGTATTACAGATAAGTTACATTAAAATGAGGGTATTGCCTTTAAAAGCATTGCATAGAATAGATGTTGCAGATGTAGTTGGCAAATTATCAGAACAGACTCTTTTCTGTATCAATATCTGTATCCTGATTGAGTACTATAGTTTTGTGGATTAGTCCATTCCTTGCATTGCTATTAAGAAATATCTGAAACTGGGTAATTTATAAAGCAAAGAGGTTTACTTGGCTCATGGTTCTGCGGGCTGTACATGGAGCATAGTGGCTTCTGCTTCTGGGAAGGCCTGCTGTATTAGAGAGTTCATAACTAGCAGTCTCCTAAACACAGCGGAACATTAAGAACAATGAAATAATAATTTGGCAATCATCATTGTCATCAGAATAATTCACAATCACCATTGTCATTGTTGTATTTAATAGGCAAAGTGCTTACCTCCAGATGTTTACATCAGTTTCTTCTTTTTATTTTTTTCATATCTAGGTAGAATTACAGATAAGTTAATTAAAATGAGGGTATTGCCTTTAAAAGCACTGCATAGAATAGATGTTGCAGATATAGTTGGCAAATTCTCATTTCATCTTAGTGTTATCAATAATATCACACCTTCACAGAAGCCAGTAATAGTGAATTGATCCAGTTAGTCCCTTTGTGATAGAAATGCTTTCCAGATATCCGGTTAGATGCAGTGGAGATTGTAGTGCTCTCCTTTCTTTCTGAGCGGTAATAAGGAGGTGATTATATTAAATCTTATTAGTCTGAAGAGTTTTATCTAAAATTATAAGACATACTATATACAAATATTTTTAACAGTTTTCATTTCATGGATCATATTAAGTCAATTTTTTGGTTATTTTATTTTGCAATGTTACACTCTACTTTTAATAAGGGCTTTCATAAAAGGAGATAATTTGCTTGAGTCACTTAATTCCATGGGTCAATAGTTCCAACATAATTATACAGGTAGAACTAGATTGAAATAATCATCAAGGGCCACCTCAAAGAAAAATACACCCTAACAGGTTTGACAGGGGTATGTATGCGTGACTGTGTGTGCACCTGTGTAGGCAAAAACTGATGAAGGTCTGGATGGATATATAAGAGGCTCAACTGTTTTTAACATAATCAGCAACCATGTGCTCACTCCCTGGGCAGCAGCTTGGTATGAGCAATGCTAACCCCCATAAAGCATCTATTTAGGGTGAAGATACTTCAATAGATAAACATATGGAAAACTACTATTTTGCTGACTCTCCCAGAGTTGTCATTTCTTAAATGAATTCAGTTATATCTAGGACTGGCAATGGCAGCAAACATGCCTGTGACTAAATGTCACCCTGTTGGTGATGTCTCATCAGTAGATAAGAACAAAGTCAGTTCCGCCTCGTTGCTCTTGTTTTAAGACATGTAATTTCAGTTGTAACATATTTTCCTACCAACTGTTCAAACTTAAGCCCCTTTCATTTTCTCAGGAGTAATTTTCTTCTCAAAAATATTGACAATCTTGTAATTGCGTCCTATCTATTAAAAATCATCCAATAGGACCTGAGTTTGTTTTAGTGGAACATGATTAGCTAAACTTTATAAGCGTTGGAAGTACGTTTTTTACCACAAGCACAAGTAAGTTTGTTTCCAGGGTTCCAGAAACCTGGAAATCATACGTCTGTTCGTCCTGCCTCATAGCCCTCATGTCTAGCATGCATTAAGCACTCAAAAAGGCCACCAGTAGGGAAACAAGTGGAAGAAAAGTGAAACTCATGAAGGCGAAAAAAAAAAGTGGTATGTTCCAGATATAGGCCATGTTTTCCTTATGGAAATACATCGTATAATCTACAAATATTTCAAATTATTTAAAGTAATTCTTTTTGACATTTGACTCAATGTGTGATCAATTGCTGTGATTTCTTTTGCACTTCAGTTGAATAGTCCTTTGAAACTGTTTCTCTCAGATTTCCATTGGTTGATCTTTTCTCTGGCAATAGTTACAGATACTCATGTGCCTTTCCAAACTGTTTATCTTCTGGCTTACTAGGCAACTAGTGTTGCTTATACAGTACAAGAAGACTTTGAGCCTGTCCAGTTGGATATTCATTGATGGGTTGTTAAGATAACATCCTTAGTCATATTTTTAGAAAACCACATTTTTAGGAGGAGGGGAGATTTATTTTTATTTTATTTTATAATTTCAACTTTTATTTTAGATTCAAGGAGTACATGTGTAGGTTTGTTACATGAGTGTATTGTGTGATGCTCAGGTCTGGGGTATGAATGATCCAGTCACCCAGGTTGTGAACATAGTACCCAATAGTTTGTTTTACAACCCTTTCCCCGCTTCTTTCCTCCCCGTCTAGTAGTTCCCGGTGTCTATTGTTTCCATCTTTACGCCCATAAGTACTCAATATTTAGCTCCTACTTATAACTGAGAACCAGGCAGTATTTGGTTTTCTGTTCCTGCATTAATTTGCTTGGGATAATGGTTTTCAGCTGCATCCATGTTGCTGCAAAGGACATGATTTTGTCCTTTTTTATGACTGTGTAGTCTTCCATGGTGTATACGCACCACATTTTTGTTATCCAGTTCACTGTTGATGGGCACCTAGGTTGATTCCATGTCTTTGCTAATGTGAATAGTGCTGTGGTGAACATGCGTGCGTCTTTTTGATAGAACAATTTGTTTTCTTTTGGGCTTATACCCAGTAAAGGGATTACTGGATCAAATCATTGTTCTAAGTTCTTTGAGAAATCTCCAAGCTGCTTTTTATGGTGGCTCTACTAATTTACATTCCCGTCAACAGTGTATAAATGTTCTCTTTTCTCCACAGCCTGGCCAGCCTCTGTAGTTTTTTTGATTTTTTAATAGAAGTCATTCTGACTCGTGTAAGACAGTATCTCATTGTGGTTTTGATTTGCATTTCTCTGATGATTAGTGATGTTGAACATTTCTTCATATGTTTTTTGGCTGCCATATGTTAAAGGCCACTTTAAAAATCACTCAGGTGGAGCCAAGATGGCCGAATAGGAACAGCTCCGGTCTCCAGCTCCCAGCCCGAGCGACACAGAAGACGGGTGATTTCTGCATTTCTGCTTGAGGTACCAGTTTCATCTCACTAGGGAGTGCCAAACAGTGGGTGCAGGACAGTCGGTGAAGCGCACCGTGAGCGAGCCGAAGCAGGGCGAGGCACTGCCTCACTCGGGAAGCGCAAGGGGTCAGGGAGTTCCCTTTCCTAGTCAAAGAAAGGGGTAACAGATGGCACCTGGATAATCGGGTCAGTCCCACCCTCATACTGCGCTTTCCCAACGGGCCTGGAAAATGGCACACTAGGAGATTGTGTCCCGCACCTGGCTCGGAGGGTCCTATGCCCACGGAGTCTCACTGATTGCTAGCACAGCAGTCTGAGATCAAGCTGCAAGGCGGCAGCGAGGCTGGGGGAGGGGCGCCCGCCATTGCCCAGGCTTGCTTAGGTAAACAAAGCAGCCAGGAAGCTCGAACTGGGTGGAGCCCACCACAGCTCAAGGAGGCCTGTCTGCCTCTGTAGGCTCCACCTCTGGGGGCAGGGCACAGACAAACAAAAAGTCAGCAGGAAATTCCAGAGACTTAAATGTCCCTGTCGGACTGACAGATTTGAAGAGAGTAGTGGTTCTCCCAGCACGCAGCTGGAGATCTGAGAACGGACAGACTGCCTCCTAAAGTGGGTCCCTCACCCCTGAGCAGCCTAACTGGGAGGCACCCCCCCAGTAGGGACAGACTGACACCTCACTCGGCCGGGTACTCCTCTGAGACAAAACTTCCAGAGGAACCATCAGACAGCTGAATTTGTGGTCTCACGAAAATCCGCTGTTCTGCAGCCACCGCTGCTGACACCCAGCCAAACAGGGTCTGGAGTGGACCTCTAGTAAACTCCAACAGACCTGCAGCTGAGGGTCCTGTCTGGTAGAAGGAAAACTAACAAACAGAAAGGACATCCACACCAAAAACCCATCTGTACATCACCATCATCAAAGAACAAAAGTAGATAAAACCGCAAAGATGGGGAAAAAACAGAGCAGAAAAACTGGAAACTCTAAAAAGCAGAGCAACTCTCCTCCTCCAAAGGAACGCAGTTCCTCACCAGCAATGGAACAAAGCTGGATGGAGGATGACTTTGACGAGGTGAGAGAAGAAGGCATCAGACGATCAAACTACTCTGAGCTACGAGAGGAAATTCAAAACAATAGCAAAGAAGTTAAAAACTTTGAAAAAAAATTAGAAGAATGGATAACTAGAATAACCAATGGAGAGAAGGGCTTAAAGGAGATGATGGAGCTGAAAGCCAAGTTTCGAGAACTACGTGAAGATTGCAGAAGCCTCAGTAGCAGATGCGATCAACTGGAAGAAAGGGTATCGCTGATGGAAGATGAAATGAATGAAATGAAGCGAGAAGGGAAGTCTAGAGAAAAAAGAATAAAAAGAAATGAACAAAGCCTCCAAGAAATTTGGGACTACGTGGAACGACCAAACCTACGTCTGATTGGTGTACCTGAAAATGACGGGGAGAATGGAACCAAGTTGGAAAACACTCTGCAAGATATTATCCAGGAGAACTTCCCCAATCTAGCAAGGCAGGCCAACATTCAGATTCAGGAAATACAGAGAACGCCACAAAGATACTCCTCGAGAAGAGCAACTCCAAGACACATAATTGTCAGATTCACCAAAGTTGAAATGAAGGAAAAAATGTTAAGGGCAGCCAGAGAGAAAGGTCGGGTTACCCACAAAGGGAAGCCCATCAGACTAACAGCTGATCTCTCGGCAGAAACTCTACAAGCCAGAAGAGAGTGGGGGCCGATATTCAACATTCTTAAAGAAAAGAATTTTCAACCCAGAATTTCCTATCCAGCCAAACTAAGCTTCATAAGTGAAGGAGAAATAAAATACTTTACAGACAAGCAAACGCTGAGTGATTTTGTCACCACCAGGCCTGCCCTAAAAGAGCTCCTGAAGGAAGCACTAAACATGGAAAGGAACAACCGGTACCAGCCACTGCAAAAACATGCCAAACTGTAAAGACCATCGAGGCTGGGAGGAAACTGCATCAACTAATGAGCAAAATAACCAACTAACATCATAATGACAGGATCAGATTCACACATAACAATATTAACGTTTAATGTAAATGGGCTAAATGCTCCAATTAAAAGACACAGACTGGCAAACTGGATAAGGAGTCAGGACCCATCAGTGTGCTGTATTCAGGAAACCTATCTCACATGCAGAGACACACATAGACTCAAAATAAAGGGATGGAGGAAGATCTATCAAGCAAATGGAAAACAAAAAAAGGCAGGGGTTGCAATCCTAGTCTCTGATAAAATAGACTTTAAACCAACAAAGATCAAAAGAGACAAAGAAGGCCATTACATAATGGTAAAGGGATCAATTCAACAAGAAGAGCTAACTATCCTAAATATATATGCACCCAACACAGGAGCACCCAGATTCATAAAGCAAGTCCTGAGTGACCTACAAAGGGACTTAAACTCCCACACAATAATAATGGGAGATTTTAACACCCCACTGTCAACATTAGACAGATCATCGAGACAGAAAGTTAACAAGGATACCCAGGAATTGAACTCAGCTCTAAACAAAGTGGACCTAATAGACATCTACAGAACTCTCCACCCCAAATCAACAGAATATACATTTTTTTCAGCACCACAGCACACCTATTCCAAAATTGACCACATAGTTGGAAGTAAAGCTCTCCTCAGTAAATGTAAAAGAACAGAAATTATAACAAACTGTCTCTCAGACCACAGTGCAATCAAACTAGAACTCAGGATTAAAAAACTCACTCAAAACCGCTCAACTACATGGAAACTGAACAACCTGCTCCTGAATGACTATTGGGTACATAATGAAATGTAGGCAGAAATAAAGATGTTCTTTGAAACCAACGAGAACAAAGACACAACATACCAGAATCTCTGGGACACATTCAAAGCAGTGTGTAGAGGGAAATTTATAGCACTAAATGCCCACAAGAGAAAGCAGGAAAGATCCAAAATTGACACCCTAACATCACAATTAAAAGAACTAGAAAAGCAAGAGCAAACACATTCAAAAGCTAGCAGAAGGCTAGAAATAACTAAAATCAGAGCAGAACTGAAGGAAATAGAGACACAAAAAACCCTTCAAAAAATTAATGAATCCAGGAGCTGGTTTTTTGAGAAGATCAACAAAATTGATAGACCGCTAGCAAGACTAATAAAGAATAAAAGAGAGAAGAATCAAATAGATGCAATAAAAAATGAAAAAGGGGATATCACCACCGATCCCACAGAAATACAATCTACCATCAGAGAATACTACAAACACCTCTATGCAAATAAACTAGAAAATCTAGAAGAGATGGATAAATTCCTCGACAAATACACCCTCCCAAGACTAAATCAGGAAGAAGTCGAATCTCTGAATACACCAATAACAGGTTCTGAAATTGTGGCAATAATCAATAGCTTACCAACCAAAAAGAGTCCAGGACCTGATGGATTCACAGCTGAATTCTACCAGAGGTACAAGGAGGAACTGGTACCATTCCTTCTGAAACTATTCCAATCGATAGAAAAAGAGGGAATCCTCCCTAACACATTTTATGAAGCCAGCGTCGTCCTGATACCAAAGCCAGGCAGAGACACAACCAAAAAAGAGAATTTTAGACCAATATCCTTGATGAACATTGATGCAAAAATCCTCAATAAAATACTGGCAAACCGAATCCAGCAGCACATCAAAAAGCTTATACACCATGATCCAGTAGGCTTCATCCCTGGGATGCAAGGCTGGTTCAACATACGCAAATCAATAAATGTAATCCAGCATATAAACAGAACCAAAGACAGAAACCACATGATTATCTCAATAGATGCAGAAAAGGCCTTTGATAAAATTCAACAACCCTTCATGCTAAAAACTCTCAAGAAATTAGGTATTGATGGGACGTATCTCAAAATAATAAGAGCTATATATGACAAACCCACAGCCAATATCATACTGAATGGGCAAAAACTGGAAGCATTCCCTCTGAAAACTGGCACAAGACAGGGATGCCCTCTCTCACCGCTCCTATTCAACATAGTGCTGGAAGTTCTGGCCAGAGCAATCAGGCAGGAGAAGGAAATAAAGGGTATTCAATTAGGAAAAGAGGAAGTCAAACTGTCCCTGTTTGCAGATGACATGATTGTATATCTAGAAAATCCCATTGTCTCAGCCCAAAATCTCCTTAAGCTGATTAGCAACTTCAGCAAAGTCTCAGGATACAAAATCAATGTACAAAAATCACAAGCATTCTTGTACACCAATCACAGACAAACAGAGAGCCAAATCATGAGTGAACTCCCATTCACAATTGCTTCAAAGAGAATAAAATACCTAGGAATCCAACTTACAAGGGACGTGAAGGACCTCTTCAAGGAGAACTACAAACCACTGCTCAATGAAATAAAAGAGGATACAAACAAATGGAAGAACATTCCATGCTCATGGGTTGGAAGAATCAATATCGTGAAAATGGCCATACTGCCCAAAGTAATTTATAGATTCAATGCCATCCCCATCAAGCTACCAATGACTTTCTTCACAGAATTGGAAAAAACTACTTTAAAGTTCATATGGAACCAAAAAAGAGCCCGCATCGCCAAGTCAATCCTAAGCCAAAAGAACAACGCTGGAGGCATCACACTACCTGACTTCAAACTATACTACAAGGCTACAGTAACCAAAACAGCATGGTACTGGTACCACAACAGAGATATAGATCAATGGAACAGAACAGAGCCCTCAGAAATGATGCCGCATATCTACAACTATCTGATCTTTGACAAACCTGACAAAAACAAGAAATGGGGAAAGGATTCCCTATTTAATAAATGGTGCTGGGAAAACTGGCTAGCCATATGTAGAAAGCTGAAACTGGATCCCTTCCTTACACCTTATACAAAAATTAATTCAAAATGGATTAAAGACTTAAATGTTAGACCTAAAACCATTAAAATCCTACAAGAAAACCTAGGCAATACCATTCAGGACATAGGCGTGGGCAAGGACTTCATGTCTAAAACACCAAAAGCAATGGCAACAAAAGCCAAAATTGACAAATGGGATCTAATTAAACTAAAGAGCTTCTGCACAGCAAAAGAAACTACCATCAGAGTGAACAGGCAACCTACAGAATGGGAGAAAATTTTTGCAACCTACTCATCTGACAAAGGGCTAATATCCAGAATCTACAATGAACTCAAACAAATTTACAAGAAAAAAACAAACAACCCCATCAAAAGGTGGGCAAAGGACATGAACAGACACTTCTCAAAAGAAGACATTTATGCAGCCAGAAAACACATGAAGAAATGCTCATCATCACTGGCCATCAGAGAAATGCAAATCAAAACCACAGTGAGATACCATCTCACACCAGTTAGAATGGCCATCATTAAAAAAACAGGAAACAACAGGTGCTGGAGAGGATGTGGAGAAATAGGAACACGTTTACACTGTTGGTGGGACTGTAAACTAGTTCAACCATTGTGGAAGTCAGTGTGGCGATTCCTCAGGGATCTCGAACTAGAAATACCATTTGACCCAGCCATCCCATTACTGGGTATATACCCAAAGGACTATAAATCATGCTGCTATAAAGACACATGCACACGTATGTTTATTGCGGCACTATTCACAATAGCAAAGACTTGGAACCAACCCAAATGTCCAACAACGATAGACTGGATTAAGAAAATGTGGCACATATACACCACGGAATACTATGCAGCCATAAAAAATGATGAGTTCGTGTCCTTTGTAGGGACATGGATGAAACTGGAAAACATCATTCTCAGTAAACTATCGCAAAGACAAAAAACCAAACACCGCATGTTCTCACTCATAGGTGGGAATTGAACAATGAGAACTCATGGACACAGGAAGGGGAACATCACACTCCGGGGACTGTTGTGGGATGGGGGGAGGGGGGAGGGACAGCATTAGGAGATATACCTAATGCTAAATGACGAGTTAATGGGTGCAGGAAATCAACATGGCACATGGATACATATGTAACAAACCTGCACATTGTGCACATGTACCCTAAAACCTAAAGTATAATTAAAAAAAAAAAATCACTCAAATAAGTTATGGATTGAATCCTCACATGAAATTTGAAAAAGATGTTGTTTTAACATACAAATGGAGTTTCAGTCCCTTACTAATGTGTTTATTCTTTCACAAAATATTTGTTGAGAACCAGTTATGATGCAGGCTTTGTACTAGGCAACTTTCCCCTCTGCTTCATTTTCAGCTCACTGCTGTAGAATATATTGCAGGTAAATTATCTAAATTAATAGAGGCTTATTTCCCAAAAGCTTATTTTTAGGATTTTATTGCTATAGTCATGTTTTCTAGTTTAAGATGGGGACATATCTATAAATTCAAACAGAACCGGTCAGGATAGCGACCAGCCACTACCAGTGATACTGTGGCTTTTCAAATCAATGTTATACCAAAATGGTATCCTTTAGCATCCCTTCAGGAGCAGCTCTGTTTTTCTTAGCCACTCAAACTATGTTTTCTCAACATGTTTAGCGTATCAACACATGTGAGAACATCATCCATGAACCCACAGAGAAAATAGGCCTTTAGGTTTTGTTTAATCCCTGGAAAGCTTGCCTTATCCAGTATTTTTCCACTCAAAAAAGTATATCAGAAAAAAAGAGAATGAGATATAAGAATATAACCAGGAATTTTACTGTCGATTTTATGTGTAAAGGTCAATAATTTTCAAACTTCAGTCCTTCAAGTCCTAGTGGCAACACATTATATGCAATACACCACAACTGATCATTCACAAACTGTGTGTCAGCTCCTTGTAATTAAGAGCTACTGGCCTTGGCTTCATCAATTGAATTGAAGCTTAGCTAGTTTCTGTGTCTGAATAATTAGATGCTTTGATAACAGTACTTTTGATGACAGTTTTTCCTTTAGCAGTGTCAGCAGCAACTTTACTTTCTCTGCCTCCGATTGACCCAGGTTTGCATAGCTGAATTCAACGTCGGCTGCATTAGAAGATTCTGGTCCTTCTTTGCTTTCCAGATCAACCAAAACAAAAGTAAAGTGTAAACCAAAGGTCCCCAATGTCATTAAGGGCCCAGCAGGGCATCTGAAGATATGAAGCTGCCTGTGTGAGGCCACAAGAACTGATGGTAATGTGGCAAACTAGAGAACATGCTCCGCCTCCACACGTTCTGATTTCTTTTCATACTGCACAGGCAACCAAACCATCTGCTGGGCTACCAATCTGCAACTCTTGACATCACCTAAAACCTCCTGCCGAAGCTACTCCTCTCTCATTCTTCAAACCTGAGATTTTGGGGACCATTCCAGTTTCTGGATGCTCAAGTTGTGCACCCACACTGACCTCCCCCAACAGCACCTGAAAATTTCCTTATATCTGATCCACAGGTGGACTCAATCCACAGGACTGAGCTGTGAAGCATGCCCCAGACCCTTACACACTGGCTAGCCACCTGTTACTCTGATTTGCTCCTTCAGGTTGCTCTCCCTGTGACTGTGTTAGTGGTAGAAGAGATCTAAGTTACTCCGAGTTACCGGCAGCAAATCCATAGGCTCTCCAGCAGCTTCAGCCTTTGCCCCCTCAGAAGAAAAAATTCAACTGAGAGGCATAAAGCAGAAAAAGAGACCAGACCGAGGCAAGTTTCAGAGCAGAAGTGGAAGTTAATTTAAAAGGCATTAGAACAGGAAAGAAAGGAAAGTTCACTTGGAAGAGATTCAAGACGGCATGTGAAGGTTAAAGAGAGAGGTCAAGTCCCCATTTAACCATGATCCTAGGACCTTTATAGGCTCACCTCTTTCCCATGATTCTTCCCTTAGGGTGGGCTGCCCGCATGAGCAGAGTCCTCCTTACCCTTGGGAAGTGAGCATGTGCAGTGTGTTTAGGGAGTTGTACACATGACCATCTGAGGCTTTCTTCCTTTTTCTGGTGGAACCTACCTGGAAGATCATACTTCACCATTTTCGTTTTTTGTTTTTTTTTTTTCGAGACGGAGTCTCGCTCTGCTGCCCAGGCTGGAGTGCAGTGGCACGATCTCGGCTCACTGCAAGCTCCACCTCCCGGGTTCACGCCTTTCTCCTGCCTCAGCCTAGGTAGCTGGGACTACAGGCACCCGCCACCATGCCTGGCTAATTTTTTGTATTTTTAGTAGAGACAGGTTTCACCGTGTTAGCCAGGATGGTCTCCATCTCCTGACCTCATGATCTGCCCGCCTTGGCCTCCCAGAGTGCTGGGATTACAGGCGTGAGCCACGACACCCGGCCATTTTTGTCTCTTAATGTCCATGCCCAGGAAGTTGTTTTTCCCTGGGGTCTGCCTTTAATTAACACTTTAATGTTAACAGGTGTGGACAATCAGGAACTCGCCTCTCACTGGTGCAGGCTGACAATGTATCACTTTGAGAGAAGCAATGCAACGATTGCTGAATCATCACCCGACATTTCTAGTGGGTGTGGGGAGAGACCTCTGCTGTTCTACTCATGCCTATCTACCTGTAACAGCTGGAACATTGCCTTGTATCTGAAATTAGGCACCCATCATTAATAGACAATTTTTCCAGAAGCTGACCACAAACCCACCAACTTCAGAATGTTCTTCCACCCTGATGGGGACTGGAGGCTGCACCCTGTCTACCTGAACATGCAGCCAGGTCCTAGAATCTACTACTAGAATCATGGTTGAGAGCAGGTCTCTCTTCTGATTCTGTGACCTAAGAATGCAATCCCCACCATATAAGCACCTGAAGCCTAGCAGCATCTTAGAGAAATTTTAGGGCTCCATCCTTCCTTCTTTATCCAACAAACATTGTTCCTCAGTTCGCCAAAACTGTAATTCAAGAATATACAATGGATAGGCCAGAATAGGACTTTAGTTTTCCACCCTCTGAATTATGTATGTTTCTCTCCACATTTGAAGAAACTATGGATAATTTGTTGTTGATCACCAGAGTGAAAACCACTCATAATATACTGACCAGGATACTCTGCCCTGTAAAAGTGGCCAGCAGCTTTGTGAAACTGTGAGCGGTCCATTTTCATACTGCTTGGTTGCAAAAGTTAAGAGGCCTCTTCACTATAAATACTTTCCTACAACTCAGCAACTTTGTAGCATACACCTATCAAGTCACTCTGAAAAAGATATAAGAAACTCTCACAATGAGGCAAAACATAGTATTACCTCATTAAACTGTTGCTAGCAATTTTCTCCATCTAGTCCTATCAAATTATCTATTGCTAGAATAATAATCCCTGAAAATCATATCTTACTTCTTTCTTCTGATCTTGTAATCCTCTAAAAGCTACAAAATAGGACACTAAAGATAGCTTCAAGTTTGCTGAAAGGCAGTACAAGGGAATAGCAAAAGAGTTTGTTATATATTTATTGTCAAATAGAAGAAATAAAATACTGACATCATAATTTCAAAGTTAGTCAAAGAATAACTGACTTAATAAGGCTGTAATAATTTCTTAACTATAAAACAACTTATGGAAAAAAATTTTCAACCCAAATATTCAAAATACTGCCTACTTCATGCAAAATGATCCACTCACTGTCTTCTATAATCAACATATCCATTCTCCCAGTGCCATCCATTCCTCCATGCCCACAGCCTCAGAGCTATAGTTCAAGATTTGGTGTGGCTTCCCAGCAGAGGGAGCTGTAAACTTGATAGAGCTTGACAAACATCCCATGACCAAAAGCTCTGGGCTATTGAATGCCATGTTGGAGGATTTACGGAGGGAAAAGAAGATGCTCAGATAAATTCGAATTTTAGATAAACAACAAATAAAAATTTTCAAAATAAGTATAGAGTATGCAATATTAGAGACATAATTAAAAAATTTAAAGTTAAACTTAAATCTAATTAGACATCGTATCCTTTCTCCAGCAACGCTGGTTGAAAAGTCAGTTGGCTACAGAGGGGAAGAAAGAAGAGTAACATTTAACAGTAAAAGACAGGGCCTCTTTCATCAATACTAGAAATGGAAGCAGGAAGGAGCTGGTTAGCAACATCAACCTCATGGTGATGGCACTGCACCTGCCAGGTCAGATGATCAAATGTCTGCCGGAGAGTAGCCTGCTAGACTATGGGATAGTGGTAGTGGGTGGAATATAAGGAGTGGACTCCAGAGGGACTTTGCATAGGAGCTCAATAAGGATACCTGCAGGCTGGGAAGCAGTCATTTGACTTATCTGACCTATCTTATGTGATTGCCCTAAATACTTTTGGAAGTAGGGCAGAGACTCTAAGACATTGCTCCGTCTCATGAAAGGGAACCAAGGAGGTGAAGAATTGGAAGTTCAGAGAAATTTCATGGACGTTTGAGTTAAATGTGTCTTTGAGTATAATTCCAGCCTTTGAGATATCCTGTGGCTTAAATGAACTAAAAACAGCAGGCACAACTATGTCTGTCTTGCATCCACAAGATCCTTCAGCTTCTTCAAGAAAAGAATAGAACCTTGTTCATCATTGACTCTCCAGTTAATGGATACAAACTTGTTTCAAAAAACATGACTCTAAGTGTCTGTCGATTTGATTTGTTATAGTTATGAGACTAAAAATAGTATTTCTCCAAAGAAAATAAATGGGTCTCTTACAGCATCGAGAGCTATATTTGTTTTTAAAATGATCAATAAATCAAGGTATAATTGAGAATTTTTTAAAAAAAACAAAGAGAAAGTAAAAGTAATCTGGTACAAAAATGTTCCTCTTTATATAAAATTTTACTATTTCTCTTTGAACACTAGAAACTACTGACATATCTATGCACAACCGAACACTCCACTCTTACAGAAAATGGTTAGCTATACTCTGGTGGCAGAGTGATCACAATGTGACCTGGATTTAAATCACTGGATGGACGAGGAGTACTTTGTGGAAGAGTAATGAGCTTAATATCTACTGATGTGTCTGGAATAATGTCCTGTCTTAGCCTCCCTCCATCTCACATCCCTGGTCCACTGCCCTAACTTAAGACTGCTGTGAGACTCAGCATGTCCTTTCCAATAGATGAATAGCATAGTTCAGAAGGAATTGCTTCAGCCTGAGAGACTTACCCTGGGAAAATGTTATTTTGAGCATAAAATGTTATATTAGATACCATGAGAATAAGGAAATGATACGAAATTAGGAGAATCAGGCAAAGCAAATGTTTTAGCTTATATCTTAAGCTTTATCTTTCACATTAATGCCCAGACTGTCTGGTTGACACGAAAATTCACTTAGTTGGTATGGCTTAAGTCACCCTCTAAAGTTCCTTTTACTACTTGTATAAAATATATTTTTGAACTGTTTCAAAATTGAGATTTTTATACTGTCAAATAGTAGAACAACATTATACTAATTTTTATTAGCTGTCATCTTACCTCCATGAAAATGACAAAATGAGAATATATTCTTAGAAAAAACTGGCCTCTTGCAGAGGATTCACTAAATTCATAATATTTGTAACTATTCAGGTAAAGGCAGAGGGATAAGACAAAAGAGTTATCCCATGAGGACTTAAATGATCTGGCACTATTTTATATTTTAGGATGTATGGTGAGTATAAAGATTTTCTTGTAATACTCTTTGTATCTGTTTCTATCTTAAATGTTTCATAGCAAGCTTTTAAGAAAGATGAAAAATCATAGCTACTTCATTCATACATATACTATGGTGACCTTATATACAGGTCAAATTACGTGCTACATATTTATTTAGTATAAATTTTTATCTTTAGGAATGTGATTGCCTCTCTTCTCTGATGCTTTTATAGTTATTTAATTAAAAATCAAAGAAAGATATTTTGATGAGCTATTGAAATGGCTTTAGATTTTCAAAATCTATCATCTGTAAAAAATGGTATTGATTATAGGCTTCTTCAACCCCATAAACCTCTCTTAACTACCACCCTCTTTCTTAGTCTCCTCTTCAACATTTTGAAAAAGCTGTTTAAAGTAACCATCTCCTCTTAGCCACCCTCCATTCATCCTCAGCTGTGTCCTCTGACTCACTCCATTAACATTGAAGTCATGCATTAGTAGTTGTCACTAACAAATTCTTGCTAAATCTTACTTAATCTCTGAGCATTTGCATGTTAATCTTCCCATCTTTCTTGTCACATTATCTTGTCATCTTTAGGCTTCCATAATAAGATATTTACTTGGCTTTTCTCTTCTGAGTCCAGTTTTCACCACTTAACCACTTTCTCTTTACAGTTTTACTCTAAACCTAATTTTCCCTATAAGCCTAACTTTCTTCACTGTAAATATTACTCATTGAAGCAGATTGCTTATTGTATCCATACAGAGGAATTCCAAGCAACTATTCTAAAGTATAAAGGAAATCAGTTATGATCATTTGGAAAATGTAAGTTGCACAAAATAACACATTTTAAAAAAAAGAATTGTTGATAGCAATATAAATGTTCAGAGTAGGAAAAATTAAAGAAATATGCACTACGCTTTACCAAAAGTTGTTTTATAGAGTGGATTACATAGGATATTTACCTTCTAAATTATATATTTATATCATTTTGAATTTTATATGAGCATATATTACTTTGAAAGCTATAAAATATGAAAGAGAAAGTGAGAAATAGGGATGTAATAGACTTCATTGTATTGTCAGATTTATTAAATGACACAGGACTTGCCTGGATTTATTGTGGGTTTAACTGTCTGTAAGACATAGTAAACCCACAATAAATGTTAACTATTATTATTATTACCTCATTGCACCTTTGTAGTTTCATTATTCTTCTTCTCCCAATCCTAATGCTTTGTTCAGTAGGGTTGCCACATCAGCTCTTTTCTATCACTCTATTATACTTCCCCTGACATTCCTATGCCAATAACTCACATATTTCTAGCCAAATTATCCTGTGAAGCTCCAGACCCACCTGCCATAGTCTTCAGCACAGTTCTACTTGTATATCCTACAGGCCCCAAAATGCAATAAGCATAGAGCCAAAGTCTTCACCTTGACCCTCCATAAGTATTTGGCCTCTGAGGTCCCCATTTCAGTGCCTAATACCATCATCAATCCATTGTGCAAGCCAGAAACCTGAAAGTCAACCAATATTCTGCCATCATCCCTTACAACTGATACCTGTGTCCAGTCGATTCTTCCCCTTTATCTCCTTCACAGCTCAAGAGCCCATCCACTTCTATCCAACTCCACTGCCATTCCCTTGGTCAGTTCCTACAAATATCTGTAACTGCTTCCTGTTGAACTCACTGCCTCAGTTTTATACCATCCCAATTCATTTATTCAACAACCATTTACTGAGCATAGTTTATAACCACTGGGGAGAGAAACAAGTAAATTTGCAATCATAACTTCTGCTTTCGTTAGTGCTGGTGTGGCTATTCTTATTTCCTATATTATACACACATACACATATCTTATTCATGTTCGATTTTTTTTAAGAACACAAACATTTTAATGCAATCATACTATAGGATGACAATGTTATAATAGTGATGGTACAGAGAATCTCAAAGACACAGAGTAGATGAAAAGCAGCTTAGAGTAGGTTATTTCAAGGAAGGCTTCCTGAAGGAAGCAACATCTGCGCTGAAATCTAAAGTATGTGGAGGTGTTGGCCAGACAAAGAGGAAAAGGAGAAGTGTCCCAGGTCAGAAACAACATTTTCAGTGTTCTGGAGGCCAGTCTTCTTAGCATGAAACAGTCTGTTCCAGTGTAGCTGTTGTCATCAGAGTGGAAGAAACCAAGGCAGATTCCTGTAAACTTTATCAGGATATTACATTCTGTCCTAGGGAGAATGGGAGCCATTGTATGATTTGAAGCAAGAACGTCACGTAGTAAAATAATCACCCTGGCCACAGGGGTGTCTGTCCCTGCCCTCCAAATCAGAGTGAATTTTGTACATTCTACTTAATACCCTTCAACAGATCTCTATTTCCCTCAGTTTTAAGTCCAAGTATTATCTGACCCCTGCTTACTTCTCTATTCATGTATCTTAGTATTCACCCAGCTTTAACAAACTCAGCTTCAGCAAAATCAGTCTTCTAGCACCCCGTGGAAACAAAAGTACTGCACAGTTTGCGTCTGAGCCTTTGCATACTCTGTTCCACACTTCCTTCACTAATTCTGGAACATATTTCCATCCTTCTTCACTATGGTAACAACTGATCATTTAGAACTCAAGTTAAAATTAACCCCGTTATATGGCACCCACCACATCCAAAGTTTGATCTGTGCCCTTTCTTTGCAATCAAAATGCTATATGATGATCTTTATATTTTATCATCTATCATGCTCCACTGTAAGTACCTGCTTTTCTCTTTTCTTTTTTCATAAGATACTTTGATACAGGCATATAATGCATTTTTTCTTTTCTTTTCTTTTTGATCTTCCTCCCTAGTGTGCATAAATTCTGTAAAGCTAGGGATTTGTTTTGTAGTAATGTGATAAACATATGTTGAATTAACGTATAACAGTATTTGGCTTTCTTGTTTAGAGAATATATCAGGTTTCTAAAGAAATGCAAAAGCTCAATATATCAAGTGAAATATAATAGCATTAATTTAAAACATGTAATAAATAGCTTTATAAATTACATAGTGGAAATCGTGGGATTCAAGAGACCCGATATTAGTTACATCTTTCTTACTTGCTGTGCTGTTGTTAGATAATATTTCTTTCAAATTTAAAATCCTCTAATCAGATAATAAAATTGATTGTAGAGAGAATCTATGTAAGTTACAAACGTTTCCCAGACAAATAATTAACAATATAGTTTACTTACTTCTATTCAGTTGTTTAAAACAAAAGTGGGAGAAAAAAATATCTTTGTAAGCCATCAATGTTTGACTAATATTTTTCACACTATCCTGATAAATTGGTTTGTTTTTGTGATTATGCTACTGAATGAAAAATTTAATTCTTAAATAAAATTGTAGTGGAAAACAATTTATCTCAACTGCAAACGGCGCCTTAAAACCCACTCTTAAATCTTCTCTTAGTAATTCAATTCTAACCAGTATAATTCAACCTTAGATACAAACTCACTTATCAATTGAATGGTCATTTCCCCTGACTCTGTGTTTTATTAGTATCTTTCTATGTATTACCTTCTTTAATTAGAAAAATACAGAGACTGGCATAGAGAATTTCAAACGTTAGTATTATACTTCTTCAAATCAGTTTAATTTAATGTCGGAACATTGCCATGTGGCTATAAATCTAGAATTTCAGTTTTAGATGAACAAGGTAATATCACCTTTGAGAATGTATCCACAAACTGACACAGAAAAATTAAAAGCAATTCATCAAAAGAGCATACTGACTGTCTTAGTAGAATGGATATTGATTATGTACCAATTAAAGTGAACATGACTCACACTGAATGGCAATCAATCGACTCTATCTGTATAATAAGCATACTCCCCCCTTCATTCTTGGAGAAGGTGCCATGCAGACAGCTGGGAAAAGAGATGGGCACTGTATGTCACATTAGTGCTATATTGGAGTTCAGGAAAGATAAGGGTGAGTCCCAAAGGATGTGTGGCCAAGGAAACACTAGACACAGGCCTGTACACACACACCCCTCCATTTACTTAGTGGCCAGCCAGCCTGTAGAGGGAACTGTAGAGGGAATTCTGTGAACTGCTGTCCTGAGCCAGACCTAAGACTTCTCCAAAGACAAAGAAGATTGAACCAAGGTGAGTGTCTGGATGAGGGACAGAAGAGGCCCCTTCTCTCACTAGAGCCAGCCAGTGTGCATTCCTCAGGGCAAAAGCGAAAAGCATCTGCCTTTACTTTTCTTTCTTTCCTTCTCATTTCCCATTTATTATTTTTTAAACAGATTTATTAAGCTATAATTTACATACCATGTAGTTCACCATTTTATAGTGTACACTTCAGTGGGTTTTAGTATATTCACAAGGTTGTGCAACCATCACCACTATCTACTTCCAGGCCTTTTTCATCACTCATGCCATTAGCAGTCATTCTCTATTTCTCCTCCTCCCACACCTCACCCCAGTCAACCACCAATCTCCTTTCAGTCTCTATTCTATTTGCCTAATCTGGACATTTTATATCAATGGAGTTATGTAATATGTGGTCTTTTGTGACTGCCTTCTTTCACTTAGCATGTTTTCAAAGTCCATCCATGTTGTAGCATGTGTCAATAAATTCCTAGATATGACTGAATAGTATCCCACTGTTAGGATATTCTGTGTATCTACCCATCCATTGATGGCTATTTTGGTTGTTTCTACATTTTGGCTATTATGAATAGCTGCTTTAAACATTCAGGTACATGTTTTGTGTTGACATATGTTTTCATTTTTCTTGGGGAGATATTCATTTGCTTGGGGAGAAATGCTGTCATATGGTAACTCTATGTTTAACCATTATCCTAAGCAAATTAACACAGAAACAGAAAGCCAAATATCACGTCTTCACTTATAAGTGGGAACTAAACATTGAGTCACACGAACACAAAGAAGGGAATAATAGACACCGGGGTCTTCATGAGGTGGGAGTGTGGGAGAAGGGTGAGGACTGAAAAACTACTTACTTGGTACTATGCTCGTTACCTGGGTAAAGAAATAATTTGTATGCAAAACTCCAGGACAGATAATTTATCCATCTAACAAACCTGCACATGTACCCCCTGAACCTAAAATAAAAGTTGGAAGGATAAGGTACATGGCTTTAAATTGGTGGGTGTCAATGTATCCCTCACCTTCTACTTCCCAACAACTGAGTTTCACACCACATCCTCCCAGTGCTGCTGTGATACACTCAAAGGTTCCCCAACATTTCTTAAAAGAGAAAAAACAAATTCTTACATTTTACACACTTTGTTACATAGCACTAGGATGGCGAGAGTGAAGGCCTTAAAAATCTCATCAGCTCCATTTATTAAATGTTGTGAACCTTTTTGGTTTGTACAGACAATTGAGCATTGCAGTGCAATGAAACAAGAACAACCACACGGTGCCTGAAAAAGCTCTTTGAGTTGTGTGAATTCAGTAAACCATATACAAATCATGAGAGCAGCTGCTTTGACTAAAAACCATACTATAATTTGATGCTATTTTTTTCACAGAAACTATTTAAACCTACAATGTTATATGGTACATTTAGAAAAACTCCTCATTATACCCTCTTTTATCTTATTAATTTTTTTCTGTTATTGACTACAAATACCATACATATTGTCAACCTTCCTTTGAGATTGCGGATTAAAAAAGAAAAAGAAAAACCTATGCTGTTTTCTTTAGCCTTCAAACTTGTGTCATACAATTGTTTTGTTTTGTTTTAAGTGGTCTCTCAGGGCAAGAAAATATATTACCTTATATTTGATTTTCTCAGGCTCTGGAGATAAATTGCAACCCTCTAGTTAAGCATTTTGTTTCTTTCTCACTCTTCTTTTCCTCTGGACTTAATTGCTCCTTTCTCTGTCTTCATTTATTTGGACCTCCATAAAAGTACTTGTTTTATTCTGTCCAGCGGTGGATCTCTTTTGCGTGTTTTTCTCTATGGAAGGATGTGCAAGCTCTTAGAGAGTGGTGCACATGGCTTTTTCATCTTTGCATACCTGACAGCCACATAAAAAATGTAGCTTCCGAAGAGACATCTTGTCTGATTGAACTCAGTTTAACTAACCAGGTCAAAAAATCTTACTTTTAAGAGATTTAGGGAGAAAAAAAATTTACTGACAACAGTCAACCACTGCGATCACTATGGACAATCTATGATCAACCAGAATCCATGCAAGAAGATCCATTTTGTGATCACATTAGGCAGCAATGTTCCCTAAAGACACAGGTTAGAAACTAGATGCAAAGATCTGACATTTAACATAAGCAGTAGTGTGCAAAACGCAGCATTTTAAAGCACCAAAGTAAAAAAATCTGTCAATTATACGGTCGTTTTAATAACAAAAGATTAAAATAACAAACGGTTTAAAGGCATACATTTTATAGGCTATATACACAATTGCTATTTCCAAATGGCTGCCTATTCTGTCAATTGAGCAAAATATTTGTTTAAGTGATCCAACTTTATACTTTCCACACAACCTTGTACACATAACTTTAATTCATTTTTTACATGCACATTCTTCCATTTAACACATTTATTTGGTGTTTACAATGCTCAATTCTCTATAAAAGGTGTCTTAATACTTTGTATTTGAAGTTTCTAAAGTGAACCTATATTCTTTATATATTTCATCCCTATAACAAGCCAGTGTTTGCCTCTGAGCTAAAGGACAGTTTTTAATTCCTACTTTGGAGATGAGAACTGAGGACATAGAACACAAGGTACATGACCAAAATCCCACTGGTAGCATATATCTAAGTCAGGACTTCTAACTCAAGGGAACTAGAAACTTCCCAGGGCTCCTCAATACTGTACCACATGAGCATATCCAGGGGAGATACTTGTGTTTGTCACATTCATTTGAATATTTTTCTTATACAATCCTTAACCTTTAACAAGGGCTCCATGCAAATAAAATTACATACAGGTGAAATGATGTGATGTCTGGGATTCTCTTTAAAACACTCTAGGGGGAAAAAGTGAGGGTAGTGGAAAGTTTCAAAATAATTGAGAAAATGTTGCTAAGTGTTGAAGCACAGTTATGGATATATAGGACTTGATATGCTATTCTCGTTAATTTTCTGTGTGTATGAAAACGCCCATAATAAAAAGTTAAAGAAAATAGAGACAATTTTAAACACTCACTTGGGAGCATAGATGGTAAATTATTCAAGTAAATGGTTCCTTCGGATCTTGACAACAGAATGATTCTGGAGGAAGCCCAAAATTATAACTCTTAGAGCTTTAGACCTGTAGATTCTACTTCAACTCATCTCCTTTCAATAAACAAAATGTTCACTCCGCAAAAACATTTACTGAGTATTCAAATTCTTCCATGAGCTAGCCAAAGACAACAAAGTTAATGGAGAAAATATGCATAAAAATGAAAATTAAAATTCCTTTGAGAATAATGGATGAGAAGAGCTATTGGGAAAAGGAAATGATAAGAAAACACCAGTTGAATATATTATTCTCAAATTCTTTATAATATGCATATGGCTTGACACATTTTAAATTTCAGACTTTTTATGGAACTTAGAGAATACTCTCTAAAATAATGCAAGAATAAAACCAAGGATGGGAACAAATTTAGTATAGCATGAAAAGGAAAAATGAAAAGTGTGACTGCTTTACCCTGGACCCCTTTTATGGCCTTACAGGGGAAAAGTGATGCAGGAACATGACCTCAGATTTGTTATAAATGCACCATGTAGTAGGTGTGATGGCCCTTAGTATGTCCCCTGTGAAGGGAAATACATATTTTTCCTAACCAAGTAAAAATTAAGATGTGAAACATCAGGCTTGCCCCTACCCATAGTGACGAAAAACAACACTTGGAATAAAAAAGCAAGTGTCCTATCGACAATCTGCTTACTAGTCCATGAGAGCAATTTGTCCAACTTTTCTAAAGAAACACAGAACTAAACTTTCTGCAGAGAGTAGCTAACTACCTTAAAGGATTATGGCAACCTCTCTGAGCATTTAATTATATTCGGGGTTTATATAATTAGGCAGAAATTAAAAGAGAAGAGTGGAAACATTAAGAGTCTCCATTTCTGCATTAATTTAAGACAACAGAATTCATATTTTTGTGTTAGAAAGTCAAGGTCATCCCACACTAGAACAGTGAAGGGGAAAATACAAGTTGGAGCCATATCAGGAGAGAAAAAATGTGATCATTATATGATTCTTGCTCTTTCCTTTACCTTCAAGTGATTACACAAAATGTTGTGAATCAATGTTATTTTTGCTGCTTTTATGCTTCTATAGTGATTTTGTCAATCACCTAAGGCAAATTAACTCTAAGGCAAGTTTTCTTATAATAGAGCCCTCTGACTTTTCTCTGGAATGTTCTAAGGGAGTGGGCTTTGCCATTCTACTGCTTGGGTTTGAGTCTCTCTTCCATACGTTACTTATCTGGAGCAAGCTGCTGAAACTCTGAGGCTTGATTTTTATATCTATGAAATGGATATCATTGTACCTACTGTAATAGAATTATTGCAAGGGTTAAATAGGTACCGCATGTAAAGAGCTTAGCTTAGTATTTTGACACGTAGTAGGAATTCCACAACTGGTAGATAATAATATTATGCCCAATACAACATATATATCTTTCTGATTTTTCTTTCTATTTTTAATTAAAATGGATAGATCATAGGCCAATACATCTCAGCCTTGGATATTGAACTACAGTCTTGATTCCTCATGAATCAAAGATTCTGTTTGAATAGAGTATCATTAACATTGTTTTTACTTACCAAGAATCTATGCAACCTCCCTTCTTCCTTCCTAAGAAACACTAATTAAAAAAATTTTTGCAGAAAAAAAAAACATAAAATCTACCCACTTAAAATTGTAAGTGTAGGGCCAGAGAGGTGGTTCATGCATATAATCCCAGCACTTAGGGAGGCCAAGGCAGGTGGATCACTTGAGGCCAGGAGTTCCAGACCAGCCTGGCCGACATGTTGAAACCTTGTCTCTACTAAAAATACAAAAATTTCCCAGCTACTTGGGAAGCTGAGGCAGGGGAATCACTTGAGCCTGGGAGGTAGAGGTTGCAGTGAGCTGAGACCGTGCCATTGCACTCCAGCCTAGGCAACAGAGAGAAACTCAGTCTTGAAAAAAAAAAAGTGTATAGTACAGCATTATTAACTCTATGCATATTATTGTAGAGAAAACCTCCAGAACTTTCGCATTTTGCATGACTGAAACTTTATACCCATTGAACAGCAACTCTCCATTCAACCCTTCCTTCCACTCCAAAATTATACATTTTTCTTTATCATTCAACTTTATTTTCTTTTTTTTTTAGATTACTGTTTTTTCAGCTTTACTGAGGTATAATTGACAAATAAAAATTGTATACATTCAACATATACAACATGATGTTATATACATATATATACAGTAAAATAGTTTCCACAATCAAGCTAATTAACACATCTATAACTTCACCTACCTTGTGTGTGTGAGAGAGGTGAGAATACTTAAGATCTACTCTTTTAGCAAATTTCAAAGATACGTTATTATTAACCATAGTCACCATGCTGTACATGAGGTCTCTATAACTTATTCATCCCATAGCTGAAAGATTGTTCCCTTTAACAAACATTATCCCATTGTCCCCACTCCCTAATTCCTGGTCACCATTCTTCCAGTGTATGGTTCTTTTTTCTTTTCTTTTTTTTAACTTTTATTTTAGGTTCAGGGATACAAGTCATGTTTTTTTATACAGGCAAATTGCAAGTCACAGGGGTTTGGTGTACAGATTATTTCATCACTCAAGTAATAAGCATAGTACCTGACTGTTTTTCTATTGCCTCCCTCCTCCCATCCTTCACCCTCAAGTAGGCCCCAGTGTCCATTGTTCCCTTCTTTGTGTCCATGTGTTCTCAATGTTTAGCTTCCATTTATAAGTGAGAACATCTAGTATAATGTTTGATTTTCCGTTCCTGCAAGTTCACTTAGGATAATAGCCTCTAGCTCCATCTATCTTTCTGCAAAGGACATAATCTTGTCCTTTTTTATGGCTACATAGTATTCCGTGGTGTATATGTACCATATTTTCTTTATCCAACCTACCATTGATGGGCATTTAGGCTGATTCCATGTCTTTGCTATTGTGGATAGTGCTACAATGAACATATGCAAGCATTTGTCTTTATGATAGAATAATTTATATTCCTTTGGCTACATACTCAATAATGAGATTTCTGGGTTGAATGGTAATTCTGTTTTAAGTTCTTTCAGAAATCGCCAAACTGCTTTCCACAATGGTGGAACTAATTTACACACCCACCAGTAATGTATAAACATTCCCTTTTCTCTGCAGCCTCTTCAGCATCTGTCATTTTTTGAATTTTAGTAATAGCCAGTGAGACTGCTGTGAGATGGTATCTCATTGTGGTATTGATTTGCATTTCTCTAATGATTAGTGATGTTGAACATTTTTTTCATATGCTTGTTGGCCATGTGTATGCCTTTTTTTGAAACGTGTCTGTTCATGTCCTTTTCCCACTTTTTAATGGGGTTGTTCGTGTTTTGCTTATTGTTTCAGTTCCTTATAGATGCTGGATACTAGACCTCTGTTGCATGCATACTTGGCGAATATTTTCTCCCATTCTGTAGGTTGTCTGTTTACTCTGTTGATAGTTTCCTTTGCTACATAGAAGCTCTTTAGTTTTATTAGGTCCCATTTGTTAATTCTTGTTTTTGTTGCAATTGCTTTGGTGTCTTTGTCATAAAATCATTGTCAGGAAATGGCATTTCCTAGGTCATCTTCCAGAATTTCTATAGTTTTAGGTTTTACATTTAAGTGCTTCATATAATTTTAGGTTTTACATTTAAGTGTTTCATCCATCTTGAATTGATTTTCCTATATCGTGTAAGGAAGGAGTCCAGTTTTAATCTTCTGCATATGGCTAGCCAGTTATCTCAGCACCATTTATTGAATAGGAATTTCCTTCCCCATTGCTTGCTTTGTCAAAGATTAGATTATTTTAGGTGAGCAACATTATTTTGGGGCTCTCAATTCTATTCCATTGGTCTATGTGTCTGTTTTTGTGCCAGTGCCATGCAGTTTTGTTTACTGTAGCCTTGTAATATAGTTTGAAGTCAGGTAGTGTGATGCCTCTAGCTCTGTTCATTTTGCTTAGGGTTAACTTGGGCTATTCAGGCTCCTTTGGTAATATATGAATTTTAGAATAGTTTTTTTCTAATTTCGTGAAGAACATCATTGGTATTTTTGTAAGAATGGCAATGAATCTACAAATTGCTTTGGGTAGTATGGCCATTCAACAATATTGATCCTTCCTATCCATGAGCATGGAGTGTTTTTCCATTTGGTTGGGTCATCTCTGATTTCTTTAAGCAGTGTTTTATAATTCTCATTGCAAAGATCTTTTATCTCCCTGGCTAGCTGTATTCCTAGGTATTTTATTATTTGTATGTCTATCATGAATGAAACTGCACTCTTGATTTGACTCTCAGCTTAGACACTGTCAGTGTATAGGAATGCTAATGATTTTTGTGCATTGATTTTGTATTCTAAATCTTTGCCAAAGTTGCTTATCAGATCTAGGAGCTTTTGGACAGAGACTATGGAATTTTCTAGATATAGAATCATATCATCTGCAAACAGAGAACACTTGACTTCCTCTTTTTCTATTGGAATATCTTTTATTTCTCTCTCTTGCCTGATTGCTCCAGTTAGGACTTCCAGTATTATACTGAATAGGAGTGGTGAGAGTGGGCATCTTTATCTTGCTCCAGTCATCAAGAAGAATGGTTCCAGCTTTTGCCCACTCAGCATAATGTTGGCTGTAGGCTTATCATTCATGGCTCTTATTATTTGGAGGTATGATCCTTCAATGCCTAGTTTGTTGAGGATTTTTAACATAAAGGGAAATTGAATTGTATTCAAAGCCTTTTCTGCATCTATTCAGATGATCATGTGGTTTTTGTTTTTAGTTCTGTTTATGTGGTGAATCACACTTATAGATTTGCATATGTAGAACCAATCTTGCATCCCAGGGATAAATCCTACTTGATTGTGGTGAATTGGCTTTTGGATATACTGCTGGATTCATACAGAACCAAAAAATTTTGTTGAGAATTTTTGTGTAGGTGTTCATTAAAGATATTACCCTCAAGTTTTCTTTGTGTGTGTGTGTCTCCGCCGGGTTTTGGTATCCGGATGATGCTGGCCTTACAGAATGAGTTAGAGATGAGTTCCTTCTAAATTCATTTGGAACAGGTTCAGTAGGGATGGTAGCAGCTCTTCTTTACACAGCTGGAAGAATTTGGCTATGAATTGGTCTGGTGGCTTTTTCTGGTTGGTAGGCTCTTTATTACTGATTCAATTATGGACCACATTATTGATCTGTTTAGGGGTTCAATTACTTTCTAGCTCAACCTTGGAAGGTAGTATGTTTCTAGGAAATTATCCAGTTCTAAGTTTTCTAGTCTGAGTGCATAGAGGTGTTTACAGTAGTCTCTGAAGGTTTTTAGTATTTCTGTGGGGTCAGTGGTAATGTCCCTTTTGGCATTTCTGATTGTGTTTACTTGGATCTTCTTTCTTTTTTTCTTTATTAGTCTAGTTAGCTTCCACCATGACTGTAAGTTTCTGGAGGCATCCCCAGCCATGCTGAACTGTGAGTCAATTAAACCTCTTTCTTTATAAATTACCCAGTCCTATTCCGTAGGTTGTCTGTTTACTCTGCTGATTCTTTTGCTGTGCAGAAGCTTTTTAGTTTAATCAAGACCCATTTATTTATCTGTATTTTTATTGCATTCTCTTTTGGGCTCTTGGTCATGAGGTCTGCCTAGGCCCATGTCTAGAAAGGTTTTCCCAATGTTATCCTTTAAAAGTTTTATGGTTTCAGATCTTAGATGTTAAGTCTTTGATTCATCTTGACCTGATATTTGTATAAAGTTGGAAATGAGAATTCAGTTTCATTCTTTTACATATGGCTTGTGAATTATCCCAGCACAATTTGTAGAACAGGGTGTCCTTTATCCACTTTATGTTTTTGTTTGCTTTATTAAAAATCAGTCAACTACAAGTGTTTGACTTTATATCTTGATTCTTTATTCTGCTCCATTGGTCTATATGGCTATTTTTATACCAATGCCATGCTGTTTTGGTGACTATACACTTATAATCTGAAGTCAGGTGTATTAGTCTATTTTCACACTGCTGATAAAGACATACTCAAGACTGGGCAATTTACAAAAGAAAGAGGTTTAATTGGACTTACAGTTCCACGTGGCTGGGAAGGCCTCACAATCATGGCAGAAGGAAAGGAGGAGCAAGTCACATCTTACATGGATGGCAGGAGGCAAAGAGAGAGCTTGTGCAGAGAAACTCCCATTTTTTAAACCATCAGATCTCGTGAGACCCATTTACTATCATGAGAACAGCATAGGAATGATCACCCCCAAGATTTTATCATCTCCCATGAGGTCCCTCCCATAACATACGACAATTATGCAAGCTACAAGATGAGATTTTGGTGGGGATATAGAGCCAAACTGTTATCATCAGGTAATTTGATACCTCCAGATTTAGTCTTTTCACTTAGTATTGCTTCCCCTATGTGGGCTTTTTTTGGTTCTGTATGAATTTTAGAATTATTTTTTCTAATTCTATGAAGAATGATGGTGGTATTTTTATGGGAATTGCATTGAATTTGTAGATTGCTTTTGGCAGTATAGCCATTTTCACAGTATTGATTCTACCATCCATGAGCATGAGATGTGTTTCCATTTTGTGTATGTGTGTCATCTATGATTTCTTTCAGCAGTGGTTTGTATCTTTCCTTGTCAAAGTCTTTCACCTCCTTGGTTAGGTATATTCCTAAGTTTTGGTGTTTTTTTTTTTTTTTTTGCAGCTATTGTAAATGAGGTTGAGTTATTTATTTGTTTCTCAGCTTGCTTGCTGTTTGCATATAGCAGAGCCACTTATTTGTGTACATTAATTTTGTATCGAGAAACCTTGCTAAATTCACTTGCCAGTTCTAAAGGCTTTTGGGGTGAGTTCTTAGGGTTTTCTACGTATACAGTAATGCCATCAGCAAACAACAACAGTTCAACTTCCTCTTTACCAATTTGGATGGCCTTTATTCTTTCCAATCTGATTCTTCTGGTTAGGACTTCCAGTACTATGTGGAATAGTAGTGGTGAGAGTGGGCATCCATGTCTTGTTCCAGTTCTCATGGAAAATGCTTTCAACTTTTTCCTTTTCAGTATAATGTTGGCTGTGGGCTTATCATAGAAGGCTTTTATTACCTTAAGGTATGTCCCCTCTATGCCAATTTTGCTGAGGGTTTTAAACATAAAGGGATGCTTGTTTTTGTCAAATGCTTTTTCTGTATCTATACAGATGATCATGTGATTTTTGTTTTTAACTCTGTTTATGTGGTGTATCACAATTATTGACTTGCATATGTTAAACTATTCCTGCATTCCTGGGATGAAACCCACTTGATCATAGTGAATTATTCTTTTGATATGCTGTTGGATTTGGATAACTAGTATTTTGTTGAGGATTTTTGCATCTATGTTCATCAGGGATATTGGTGTGTTGTTTTCTTTTTTTGTTATGTTATTTCCTGGTTTTGGTGATATGGGCTTCATAGAATGATTTAGGGTGATATGGGCTTCATAGAATGATTTAGGGAGGATTCCCTCCTTCTCTGTCTTTTGAAATAGTATCAGTAGAATTGGTACAATTCTTCTTTGAAGGTCTGATAGAATTCAGGTGTGAATTCATCTGTTCCTGGACCTTTTTGTTGTTGGTAATATTTTAATTACCATTACAATCTTCCTGCTTGTTTTTGGTCTTTTAAGAGTTTCTATTTCTTCCTGGTTTAATCTAGAGGGTTGTATATTTCCAGGAATTTATCCATCTCCTCTGGGTTTTCTAGTTTATTTTTCTAAAGATGTTCATAGTAGCCTTGAATGATTTTTTGTAATTCTGTGATATCGGTTGTAACTTCTCCTATTTCATTTCTAATTGAGCTTATTTGGATCTTCTCTCTTCTTTTCTTGGTTAATCTCACTAATGGTCTATCAATTTTGTTTATATTTTCAAAAAAACAGTTTTTTCTTCTATTTACCTTTTGTATTTTTTGTTTCAATTTCATTTAATTGTGCTCTTTGTTATTTATTTTCTTCTGCTGGGCTTGGGTTTGGATTGTTCTTGCTTCTCCCGTTCTGTGAGATGTGACCTTAGATTGTCTATTTGTGCTGTTTCAGACTTTTTGATACAGGCATTTAATGCTGTGAACTTTCCTCTTAGCACTGCCTTTGCTGTATCCCAGAGGTTTTGATAGTTTTTGTCACTATTATTCAGTTCAAAGAATTTTTAAATTTCCATCTTCATTTAATTATTGACCCAATGATCATCCAGGAGCAGGTTATTTAATTTCCATGTATTTGCACAGTTTTGCAAGTTCCTTTTGGAGTCGATTTTCGCTTTTATTCCACTGTGGTCTAAAAGAGTACTTGCTACAATTTTGATTTTCTTAAATTTGTTAAGACTTGTTTTGTGGCCTATCATATGGTCTATTTTGCAGAATATTTCGTGTGCTGATAAATAGAATGTATATTCTGCAGTTGTTGGATAGAATGCTCTGTAAATATCTGTTAAGTCCATTTGTTCTAGGGTATAGTTTAAGTCTATTGTTTCTTTGTTGACTTTCTGCCTTGATGACCCGTCTAGTGCTGTCAGTGGAGTATTAAAGTCCCCCACCATTATTGTGTTGCTATCTATCTCTTTGGTCTAATTGTAAATTTGGGAGCTCCAGTATTAGATGCATATATATTTAGGATTGTGATATTTTCCTGTTGGACTAGTTCTTTTATCATTATATAATGTCCTTCTTTGTCTTTTTAAACTGCTGTTGCTTTAAAGGTTGTTTCATCTGATATAAGAATAGCTACTCCTGCTCACTTTTTTTTGTCCAGTTGCATGGAATATCTTTTTCTATCCCTTTACCTTAAGTTTACGTGAGTTCTTATGCTTCAGGTGAATCTTTTAAAGATAGCAGATACTTGGTTGGTAAATTCTTACCCATTCTGCCATTCTGTATCTTTTAAGTGGAGTATTTAGTCCATTTACATTCAATGTTAGTATTGAGATGTGAGATACTAATCTATTCATTGTGTTTTTCGTTGTCTGAGTGCCTTGTTTGTTTTTTTTTATTGTGGTGTTGTTTTATAGGTCCTGTGGGATTTATGCTTTAAGGAGATTCTACTTTGGTGTACTTTGAGGATTTGTTTCAAGATTTAGAGCTCCTTTTAGCAGTTCTTATTGTGCTGGCTTGGTAGTGGCAAATTCTCTGAGCATTTTGTTTGTCTGAAAAAGACTCTATCTTTCCTTCATTTATGAAGTTTAGTTTCACTGGATACAAAATTATTGGCTGATAATTGTTTTGTTTAAGGAGGTTAAAGATGGAACCCCAATTCCTTGTAGCTTGTAGGGTTTCTGCTGAGAAATCTGCTGTTAATCTGATAGGTTTTCCTTTAGAAGTTACCTGATGCTTTTGCCTCACATCTCTTAAGACAATTTTTGTCTTGATTTTAGATAACCTGATGACTATGTGCCTAGGTGATTATCTTTTTGTGATGAATTTTACAGGCATTCTTTGACATTCTTGTATTTGGATGTCTAGATCTCTAACAAGGCTGGGAAAGTTTTCCTCAATTATTCCCTCAAATATACTTTCCAAACTTTTAGATTTCTCTTCTTCCTTGGGAACATCAATTATTCTTAGGTTTGGTCATTTAACATAATCCCAAACTTCTTGGAGGCTTTGTTTATTTTTTTTTTATTCTTTTGTCTTTTCTTTGTAAGATTGGGTTAATTCAAAAGCGTTGTTTTCAAGCACTGAGTTTCTTTTTTCTGTTTGTTCGATTCTATTGCTTAGACTTTCCAGTGCATTTTGCATTTCTCTAAGTGTGTCTTTCATTTCCAGAAGTTGTGATTGTTTTTTGCTTATTCTATCTATTTTACCGAAGATTTTTCCATTCATATCCTGTATCTTTTTTTGTTTTCCTTTAAGTTGGACTTCACCTTTCTCTGGTGCCTCGTTTGGCTTAATAATCAACCTTCTCAATTCTTTTTCTGACAATTCAAAGATTTTGTCTTGGTTTGGATCCATTGTTGTTGAGCTAGTGTGATTTTGGGGGGAGGTTAAAAGAACCTTGTTTTGTCATATTACCAGAATTGTTTTCCTGGTTCCTTCTCATTTGGATAGATCATGTCAGAGCGAAGATCTGGGACTCAAGGGCTGCTATTCAGATTCATTTCTCCCACGGGGTGCTCCCTTAATATGGTGCTCTCCTTTTTCACCTAGGAATGGGGCTTCCAGAGAGCTGAAATGCACTAATTTTTATTTCTCTTCTGGATCTAGCCACCCAGCAGAGCTACCAGGCTCTGGGCTGGTAGAGAGGGTTGTCTGCAAAGTGTCCTATGATGTGTAATGTGATCCATCTTCAGGTCTCTCAGCTGTGGATACCAACCCCTGATTTGGTGGAGGTAGCAGGGGAGTGAAGTGGATTCTGTGAGGGTCCTTTGTTGTATTTGTGTTAAGCACACTGGTTTTGTGTTGGCTGGACTCCAGCCAGGTGGTGGCACTTCCAAGGGTGCATCAGCTGTGGTAGTGTAGAGAGGGTCAGGTGGTGAGTGGCGCCATAGAGCTCCGAAGAATTTATGTCCTTTGTCTTTGGCCACCAGGGTGGGTAGAGAAAGACCATCAATCAGGGGCAAGGTAGGTGTGTCTAAGCTCAGTTCTTCTTGGGCAGGGCTTGCTGCAGCTGCAGCTGCTATGGAGGAAGGGCATGTGGCTCCCAGGTCAAAGGAGTTATGTTCCCAGTGAAATTATGGCTGCCTCTGCTCTGTCACACAGATCACCAGTGAAGTGGGGGAAAGCTGGCAGCCACCGGCCTCACCCATTTCCCAGGCAGCCCACAGCCCAAAAGACCAGTCTCACTCCCATTGTACACCCCCAACAGCACCGAGTTTATTTCCAGGCAGTCAGTGAGCAGAGGTGAGGAATGTGCCCCAGGTTACAGCCTCCCAGCTGAGAAAGCAAGCCAATTTACAGTTCTTTGACTATCCTATGGTGCCTGCAGCAGCACTTCCCCTCCTTCAAAGGGTCTGTGGATTCTCTCTGCTTTCCTGGTATATTCCTGCAGTATTTCCAGGAGCAAAAGTTCATGATGTGAGCCTCCACACACTACTCCATCCTTCCAAAAAGGAGCTGCAAGTTAGTCCTTCTTCTCAGCCACCATCTTTTTTTCCTCTCTTAGCAATTTTCTTAGTATTAATTTTTATTTTTACTATATTGTGGCCTGAGATTGTGTCTGGTATCTTTTCTTTTTTTTTTTTTTATTTGCTGAGGTTTGTTTTATGACCAATTTTGTGGTTGATTTTAGAGTATGTTCCACATGCAAATGAGAAGAATGTAGGATTTTGTTGTTTTGTGGTGGAGAGTTCCGTAGATACATGTTAGGCCCATCTAGTCAAGTGTTCAGTTCGGGTCCTAAATATCTTTGTTAATTTTCTGCATCGATGATGTTTCTAATACTGTCAGTGGGGTATTGAGGTCTCTTACTATTATTGTGTAGTTATCTAAGTCTCTCCATAGCTCTCTAAGAACTTGCTTCATGAATTTGGATGCCTCTGGGTTGGGTGCATAAATATTAAGGATGGTCAAGTCTTCATGCTGAATTTAACCCTTTACCATTATGTAATGCCCTTCCTTGTCTTTTTTGATGGTTGCTGATTTAAAGTCTGTTTTGTCTGGAATTAGAATAGCAACCTCTCCTTTTTTCTCTTTTCCATTTGCTCGGTATATTTTTCTTCATCCCTTTACTTTGAATCTATGGGTGTCATTGCATGTGAGATGGGTCTCTAGAAGACAGCATACAGTTGGGTCTTTCTTCTTTACCTAACTTGCCATTCCATGCCTTTTATTTGAGGGCATTTAGCCCATTTATATTTAAGGTTAATATTGATATATGCAAATTTGATCTTGCCATCATGTTGTTAGCTTATTATGTGGATTTGATAGTGTGGTTGCTTTATAGTGTCAATGGTCTATATACTTAAATATGTTTTTGTGGTAGCTGGTAATGGTCTCTCATTTCCATATTTAGCACCTCCTTAAGTACTTCTTGTAAGGCAGGTCTGATGGTAACAAATTTCCTTAGCATCTGCTTGTCTGGAAAGGATCTTATTTCTCCTTTACTTATGAAGCTAGTTTGGCTGGATATGAAATTCTTGGTTGGAATTTCTTTTCTTTAAAAATGCCTAATATAGACCCCCACTCTCTTCCAGCATTTCAGATTTCTGCTGCAAGTTCTGCTATTAGCCTGATGGATTTCCCTTTGTAGGTGACCTGCCCCTTTTCTCTAGCTGCCTTTAATATTTTTCTTTCATATTGACCTTGGAGAATCTAATGATTGTGTCTTGGGAATAGTCATCTTACATAGTATTTCACAGGGGTTCTCTGCATCTTCTGAATTTGAATGTTGGCCTCTCCAGTGAGGCTAGAGAAATTTTCATGGACCATAACCTCAAATATGTTTTCTAAGATGCTTGTTTACTCTCCCTCTCTTTTGGGAATGTCAATGAATCATATATTTGGTCTTCTTACATAATCCCATATTTCTTGGAATTTTTTTATTCTTTTTAATTTTTTTCTTTATTTTTGTCTGACTGACTTAGTTCAAAGAACCAATCTTCAGAATCTGAAATTCTTTCCTCAGCTTAGTCTATTCTGCTGTTAAAACTTGTGATTGTATTATGAAATCCTTGTTGTGTGTTTTTCAGCTGTATCAGATCAGTTTGGTTCTTTTTTATAATGGCCATTTTGTCTTTCAGCTCTTGTATTATTTTACTGTAATTAATATTGTATTGTAATTTAGTTTCTTTGTACTGGATTTCTACTTTCTTCTGAAAGTTGATGATCTTCCTATACTTATTCTGAATTTTATATCTATCATTTCAGCCATTTCATCCTGGTTAAGAGCCCTTGTTATGGAAATGGTGTGGTCATTTGGAGGAAAGAAAACACTCTGGCTTACTGAATTGCCAATGTTCTTGTGCTGGTTCTTTCTCATCTGTGTGGGCTGCTGTTTCTTTAATAGTGGTGTAATTTGATTACAGTCAATTGACTTCTTTTCTGGATGAGCTGAGGCCCTACTGGAGGTAGGGTGACTCACTGGGGATCTCCTGAGCCTAGTATTGCAAAGATCCATGGAAGAAGTGTGAATCCCCAGGGACTCTCACTCATTGTTTCCTCACAGTCAGAGGCCTCCCCTTGCTCCATACCACTCCTGGTTGGTTAGTTGTCCAGTCTTGCTCTTCTCCCATTCTCTGTGGGTTGCTTTGCTTCCTTGATGAATCCCAATGTGTTCCCCTGGATGATCCAGTTTAAGAGCAAGTGTTTACTCACCACTCTCCTCTCTACGAGAGCAGCACACACTAGCTACTTCTAGTTGGCTGTCTTGGCCAGAATCTCTACTCTCTGTTTCTATGAGTTAAACTTTTTAGATTCTGCATATTAGATCATGCAGTATTTATCTTTCTGTGTCTGACTTATTTCACTTAGTGTAATGTCCTCTGTATTCATCCATGTTGTCACAAGTGACAGGACAACCTTCTTTTTTAAGGCTGAATATTCCATTGTATATACATACCACAATTTCTTCATTCAGTCATCCATCAATGGACACAGGTTTTTTCCATATTTTGGCTATTGTGAATAATGTTGCACTGAACATGAGAGGCAGGTATCTTTTTAAGATACTAACTCACCATTCTACTTTCTACTTCTATGAGTGTGATGACTTTAGATACTTCATATAAGTGGAAACATACAGTGTTTGTCCTTTTATGACTTTCTCATTTCACTTATCATAATGTCCTCAAGTTTAATTTATGTTGTAGCATATGATAGAACATTCTTTTTCAAGGCTGAATAATATTCTCTTATATGTATATACCACATTGTTTTTAACTATTCATCCATTGATTGACATTTAGGTTGTTTTTACCATTTTGCCTTTGCAAATAATGCAGAATAAACATAGGAGGACAAATGTCCCTTTGAGATCCTGTTTTCAACTTTTTGTATAAGTATCCAGAAGTAGGGTTGCTGGATCATGTGGTAGTTTTATTTTTAACTTTTTGTGGAACTTTTATACTGTTTTCCATAGATGCGGCCCCATTTTGTATTCCCACCAACAGTGCACAAGTATTCCAATTTCTCCACATCCTTACCAACACTTGCTATTTTCTGTTTGTTGTTTCTGTTGTTCTTGTTTTTGAATAATTGCTATCCTAACAGGTGTAAAGCCATATCCCATTGTGGTTTTGATTTGCATTTCACCTATGATGAGTGTTGAGCATCTTTTTATATACCTGTTGACCACTTGTAAGTCTATTTTGAAAAAAAAAGTCCTTTGCACATTTAAAGGCTTTTTTTATATTGAGTTGTGGAAATTTCTCATATATTTTGGATATTAACCCATCTTTCCTTTGCTGTGCAGAAGCTTTTAGTTTAAAGTAGTCTCACTTGTCTATTTTTGCTTTTGTTGCCCGTGCTTTTGCTGCCTATGCCTTTGCTGTCATAACCAAGAAATCATTCCCAACACCAGTGTAACGAAGCTTAAGTTTTTAATTTAATTCGAGTTGATTTTGTGTATGGTGTAAGATACGAGTTCAATTTTGTTCTTTTTCATGTGGATATCCAATTTTCCCAGAACCATTTATTGAAGTACTGGGTGCTACATATTTTTTTCATTGTGTAGTTTTGGCATGCTTCTCAAAGATCATTTGACTATATATATGTGGGTTTCTTTCTGATCCTTCTATTTTGTTTCATTTGCCTATATATCTGTATTTATGCTAGGGTCATACTGTTTATAATACTATGGATTTATAATGTGTTTTGAAGCCAGAAGTGGTGAGGTCTCCAGTTTTGTTCTTTCTCAAGATTGGTTTGGCTATTCAATATCCTTTGTTGTTTCATATGAATATGATAATTTTTTCTCTTTTGGAAAAAAATTTCATTGGGATTCTGACAGAGATTGCATTGAATAGATTTATAATATGTTTTAAAGTCAGGAAGTTTGAGGCTTCCAGGTTTGTTTTTCTTTCTCAAGATTGTTTTAATTATTTGATTTTTTGTGGTTTCATATGAATATGAGATAGAGACTGCATTAAATCTGTAGACCACTTTGCACAGTGTGGACATTCTAACAATATTAATTCCTTCAACCCATCAATATGAGATGTATTTCCATTTATTTGAGACTTCTTTAGTTTCCTTCAGCAATGTTTTATAGTTCAGTGTATACATCCTTTGCCTACTGGTTAACTTTATTCCTCAGTATAAGGTGAAACATTCCTTCTGATGCTATTGTAAATGGGAATATTTCTTAATTTCCTTTTTGGCTTGTTTTTAGTGTATAGAAACACAACAGATTTTTGTGTGTTGATTTTGTATCCTGAAAATTTGCTGAGTGTATTTATTCATTTTAAAAGTTTTTGGAGGATCTTTGAGTTTTCTACACACATTATCATGCCTTTTGAGAACAGACATAATTGCACGTCTTTCTTTCTAATTTAGATGCCATTTATTTCTTTTTCTGGCCTAATTGCCCTGAGTTGGACTTCCAGTACTATGTTGAATAGAAGTGATGAGAGTGAGTATCCTTGTCTTGTTCCAGATCTTAGAGAAAAAGCTTTCAGTTTTTCTCCATTTAGTGTAATGTTAGCTGTGGGCTTTTCATATAAAGTCTTTATTATGCTGATCTGATTTTCTTCTATTCCTTGTTTGTTAAGTGTTTTTTTTATCATGAAAGAATATTGAATTTTGTCAAATGCTTTATCTGCATCTATTGAGATGATCAAATACTTTTTATCCTTCTTTCTGTTAATGTGGTATATCACATTGATTGATTTTCATATGGTGAATTATCCTTGCATCCCAGGGATAAATCTCACAAGGTCATGGTGCATAATCCTTCTGATGTACTGTTGAATTCATCTTGCTATTATTTTATTGAGAATTTCTGCATCTACATTCATCAGGAATGAATAGTTTGATTGACTGATTGATTGATTGACTGAATTATTGGTTTCCTATAGTTTTCTTTTCTTGCAGTGTCTTTGTCTAGCTTTGGTATCTGGCTAATGCCAGCCACATAAAAGAAATTATGAAGTTTTCCCTCTTCTTAAACTTTTTTTCATAGTTTGAGGATTGGCAATAGTTATTTTTTAAATGTTTAGTAGAATTTATCTGTAAATACATCTGGCCCCGGGCTTTTCTTTGTTGTGATATTTTTTATTCCTGATCAATCTCCTTACTACTTATAGGTCTGTTAAGGTCTTCTATTTTTTCAATGTTCAGTTCTGGTAAGCTGTATGTTCGAGGAATTTATTCACTTCTAGATTATCTAATTCAATCACAAATAATTGTTCATCATAATTTATTGTAGTCTTTTTTGTTTCTGTTGTACTGTCTCCTCTTTCGTTTCTTTTTTAAAATTTTTTTCCTACTTTCAAGCTAACAAGTTATCCTCTTTCATTTCTTTTTTCATTTGTGTTTTCTTTTTCTCTTAATCACAATAAAGCTTTTACAATTCGTTGATATTTTCAAAAAAACAACTTTTAGTTTTGCTGATTTTTTTTCTTTTTTTTTATTTATACTGCTGTAATCTTTATTATTTATTTCTTTGCTTTTGTTAACTTTGGGCTTAGTTTTTCTTGTTCCTCAAAATGTAAAGTTAAGTTGTTTATTCAAGATCTTTAAACTTTGTAAACATAGGCACTTACTAGTATAAGCTCTACTTTTAGAAATGCTTTTGCTGAATCCCACAATATTTTATATGTTTTGTTTTGTTTCTTTGCCTCAAGATATTTTCTACTTTGCCTTTTGATTTTGTGTTTGACTTATTGATTGTTCAAGAGTGTGTTGTTCAATTTTCATGTAATTATAAATTTTCTAATTTTCCTTCTGTTACTGATTTCCAGTTTTATTTCACTGTGGTCAGAAAAGATACTTGATATGATGTCAATGTTCTTAATTTAAGACATGTTTTATAACCTAATGTGAGCTATACTGAAGAATGTTTCATGTGTGCTTGAGAATAATGTGTATTCTATTACCATTGGGTGAAACATTCTGTATATGGCCTGTAACATTGTTAAATGTTACATGTTAAATGTCCATTTGGCCTGTAACATTGTTAAAGTTCTATTTATTTTTCATTGATCTTCTGTACAGATGTTCTACCCACTATTGAAACTGAAGTATTGAAATCTTTTACTAGTATCATTTTTCCCTACAATTCTGTCAATGTTTACTGCATATATTTGGGGACTTTGATGTTGGATGGATACATAATCATAACAGTTATACATTCCTGGTGAATTAACCCTTTAATTACTATATACAGTCCTTCTTTGTCTCTTGTGACAGTTTTTGATTTAAAGTCTATTTTGTTGGATATTAGTATGGCCACTACTGCCCTCAGTTGGTTACCATTTTAATTAAATAACTTTTTCCATTGTTTATCTTTTGGCCTATACCTGCCTTAAATCTAAAGTGAGTTTCTTATAGACAGCATATATTTGGATCTTGTTGTTTTAATCCACTCAGCCACCCTATGTCTTTTCACTGGGCACTTTAATCCATTTACTTTCAAAGTTTTTACTGATAAAGAACTCACTATTGCCATTTTGTTAATTTTCTTTTGTTTATCTTGTAGCTCTTTAGTGCCTCTTTTACTCTTTTGTGTGTTTCATGGATGTCTTATAGTGAAATGCTTTGACTCTTCTCTCATTTTCTTTTGTATATCTTCTATAGGCATGTTCTTTGGGAATACCATATATTGTGACAATTTATTTTAAGCTGATAAAAACTTAACTTTAATTTTATACAAAACTCTACTTTTATTTATCCTCTTTACATTTTATGTTATTGATGCCACAAATTACATTTTAATAGTGTGTGTCCATTAACATATTTATATAGTTGTACTCATTTTTTATATTTTTGCCCTTTAACTTTTATTCTAGAATTAAAAGTGACTTATGTACCATCATTATGGTATTATAGTATTCTGTATTTGTCTATATATTTGCCAGAAAGCTTTATACTTTTATGGTTTATGTTGTTGTCTAGCATCCTTTCATTTCAACTTGAAAGATTTTGTTTAGAATTTCTTGCAAGGCAAGTCTAGTGATGATGAACTTCCTCAGCTTTTATTTATCTAAGAAAGTATTTTTTCTGTATCTTTGAAGGAAACTTTTGCCAGATATAGTATTCTTTGTTGGCAATTTATTTTTAAATTTCGGCACCTTGAATATGTCATCCCACTCCCTTCTGTCCTATGTGGTTTCTGCTAACAAACTGGCTTATGGGAGTTTCCTCGTATGTGACAAATTGCTTTTCTCTTGCTCCTTTTAAAATTCTCTCATTCTTTGCTCTCTTGCTGCTTTTAAAATTCTCTTGTTCTTTGTCTTCGACTTTTGACAATTTGATTATCATGTGTCTTGGTGTGGAATTCTTTGCATTCATCTTAGTTGGAGGCTGTTGGGCTTCTTAAACCTGGAAGTCTATTTCTTTCCCCATATTTGGGATTTTTTCGGCTATTATTTCTTTAAGTAAGTTTTCTTACTCTTTTTCTCCTCTTCCTTTTTTTTTTTTAGAACTTCCGTAACACATGTATTGGTTAATCTGATGGCGTCCCATAGTTTTCAGACTAGATAATTTCAAATTATCTCTCCTTGAGTTTGCTGACTTTTTCAATTTTTTTAATTCAGTTATTGTATTCCTCAGCTCCAAAATTTCTTTGATTCTTTTTTATATTTCTTATCTCTTTTTAATATTCTCATCTTGTTCATAAATGATTTCTCTGAGCTTGTTGAACATCTTTATGAAAGTTATTTGAATTCTTTGTCAGGTAATTTATATCCTCTTGAGATATGGTTAGCACCACCCAAATCTTATCTTGAATTGTAATCTCCATGTGTAGAGGGAGGTGCCTGGTGATTGGATCATGGGGGTGATTTCCCCCATGCTGTTCTCCTCATAGTGACTGAGTTCTCACAAGATCTGATGTTTTAAAAGTGTGTAGTGGTTCCATCCCCTGCCCTGACTCCTGAAACCTTGTGAAGAAAGTGCTGGCTTCTCCTGTGCCATCTGCCATGACTCCTGAAACCTTGTGAAGAAAGTGTTGGCTTCTCCTGTGCCATCTGCCATGCTTGTAAGTTCTCTGAGGCCTCCCCAGCCATGAGGAACTATGAGTCAATTAAAACTCTTTTCTTTATAAATTACCCAGGCTCAGGTAGTTCTTTATAGCAGTGTGAAAATAGAATAATACACCTTGCATCTTCAGAGTCCATTTCCACAGATTTATTTTGTTTCCTGATTGGGCCAGTTTTCCCTGTTTTTTGTTTTGTTTTGTTTTGTTTAATGTGCCTTTTAACTTTGTGCTGAGATCCACACATTTGGAAATAGAGCCACCTCTCTCAGTCTTTATGACCTGACTGTACAGGGAAAGACCTTTACCAATCAACCAGGTTGAAGATTCTGGAGGCCTCTCAGACCTTTTCTGTGGATACTTAACACTCTGAACCTGTGCATGTAAATTGTCAATGAGGGGATTTTACTGGATTATTTTTTCAGGAGCTCATAATCTCTTGCACCCCCTGGTGTCTGCAGTACTGCAGAGTCTCTGGGGTATCCACAAGCCACCCAGTTTCTCCTTTGTTCTCAGCAGCCTCTATTCTTCTAGACTGCCATGTCTAATCAGTGCTTTTAGTAGGGCAAGACAGAAGTCAGTCCTCTGGGAAGTTGCCTGTAAAGCCAGAACTTTGAATGCACAATCCACTCTTCTCTTCCCCCTTTACCTCCTTGAAGGAGAGGGAACCAAGCTGTATCTCTCTCTCCGTCTGCTGTAACACAGCTCATCTGGAGGAGGAGCAAGCCACCCAAAGTCTCCTGTTTTCAGTGGCCCCAAGGCATTTAAAATATGCCAGATGGTCCCCTCAGTGCTTCAAGACAAGTGACACAGAAACCAGTACCCGAGGCAGTCCATCAAAAAATTGGAATATTGGATACATGCTCCAACTCTTTCACTCCCAAGGGAGAAGCCAGGAGTTGGAAGTTTTCTTTTACTTATTTCATGATGAGCCTGGGCGAGAGATTATTGCAAGTTAATGCAAGCTAATCCAAACCATTGCCTTTATTCTCGGTAGCCCCAAAACTGATGCCCTTTCCTGTCTGTGCTTAGATTCAGGCAAGACAGAAATCATCCCTCTGGAAGACCACCAAAATGTCTACACTTCAGACTATGTTCTAGTTCTAGTTTTCTCTTACCTTCCCCAGAAAAAATATCTGGAAGGTGGAACTTTCCTCCCAATTGCACTGTGCTGTCCTGAGGGTGGGGATAGGAGACTATATTGAAAGGGTGATGCACTTTTCCTACTAGCTTCAATGTAGCTGGTGTCATGATCACCTGGTGTGCAGAAGCCTCTTAATTGATTTCTGAATTTCTCACAAAGGGAATTAGTTCATGTATATTGTTGAGTCAGTCTCAATGGGGTGAATGAGGTTTTAGGACATCCTATACTGCCATCTTACTCTAGCAGAACTGAGCTTTATTCATATATCATCCAACCCTTTCATCTTCTGATTCTCAAGGGAATTGACTCCACCACCAGCTTCAGGGATAGATCTGACTGTTCAAAGGATCATTTCATCCTTTTTGCCAGCAATGAGATTGTGCTTAGGCCAACTTAATTAAAGGAAAGTGTTGCTATTCCTATAGCATTCTTGAAAAGTCTGCCTTGCTCTTCTGAGAAAGCCTCCAGGAACAATGTTCTCCCCCATGTGAAAAAAGAAGCATGAAGTGATTGGAAGGTATTGTAGGGTCATGAAGAAACTGGTCTTATGATGAAGACAAAACTATAAATGGCATCATAGAGAGACCAAAAGAAACTGAGTTCTTGATAACATATTTTGTTTCTTGAAATAATCAAAGCTGAAGCCCACTATTAGCTTTGGATTTCTTGTAATGTGAATCCTTATTGTTCAAATTTAAATCACATATTCTGATACTTACTAACAAAAGCATATGGGATGAACTACAGAATATCATTAACATCTCTGAAGCTTAGTTCTCTGATCTGTAGGGACTCTGCTATGATTTAATGTGATAATGTTTATAAAGCCTCTATCCACAGTGTCACAGACATTCAGTCTCAATAGGTATTAGTTTCTTTTCCTTCTTTGAATACAGAGACTCAGCATTTCTTTATGCACACACCCTTAGACTTATCAAGGGGCATACTTCCTCTTTTTCATTTTCTAAGGTAAAAGCAAATAAATTTTACATGGCTCTCAAAAGGAAACAGTACTATTCCTTTAGCAGAAAAATGTTTTTTTCTCTTTTGTTCCCAATAATAAGATTAGTCCAAATTTCTTTTCAATGTTCACCCCCTTACTCCAGCCCCAATTTTCTATGAAATTTTAAGTGGATATGCTTGAAATAACTGTTGTTTATTATAACAGTTGGAGTACGGGAACATATGATTGAGAACTGACTGTTTCCGTTGCAAGTCTAAGACCAGAAACAATGTTCCCCCAAACTCCACAAGCTATATTTGATCAGTAGTTTTTACATAAAAGCAAAGGGGACTTCTGAGGGTGGAGACAAGATGGTCAAATAGGAACAGCTCCAGTCTACAGCTCCCAGCATGATGGCGCAGAAAACGAATGATTTCTGCATTTCCAACTGAGGTACTGGGTTCATCTCACTGGGGATTGTTGGATAGTGGGTGCAGAACAGTGGGTGCAGCCCACCAAGTGTGAGCTGAAGCAGGGCGAGGCATCACCTCACCCAGGAAGCACAAGGGGTCAGGGAATTCCCTTTCCTTGCCAAGGAAAGGGGTGACAGATGGCACCTGGAAAATCACGTCACTCCCACCCTAATACTGTGCTTTTCCAGTGGTCCTAGCAAATGGCATACCAGGAGGTTGTATCCCGTGCCTGGCTTGGAGGGTCCTACGCCCATGGAGCCTCGCTCATTGCTAGCACAGCAGTCTGAGATCAGACTGCAGGGCGGCAGCCAGGCTTGGGGAGGGGCGCCTGCCATTGCTGAGGCTTGAGTAGGTAAACAAAGTGGCCAGGAAGCTTGAACTGGGTGGAGCCCACTGCAGCTCAAGGAGGCCTGCCTGCCTTTGTAAACTCCACCCCTGGGGGCAGGGCATAGCCAAACGAAAGGCAGCAGAAACCTCTGCAGACTTAAATGTTCCTGTCTGACAGCCTTGAAGAGAGTAGTGGTTCTCCCAGCACGCAGCTTGAGATCTGAGAACAGACAGACTGCCTTCTCAAGTAGGTCCCTGAACCCCGAGTAGCCTAACTGGGAGGCACCCCCGAGTAGGGGCAGACTGACACTTCACACAGCCGCGTACTCTTCTGAGACAAAACTTCCAGAAGAACAATCAGGCAGCAACATTTGCTGTTCAGCAATATCCACTGTTCTGCAGCCACTGCTGCTGATACCCAGGCAAACAGAGTCTGGAGTGGACCTCCAACAAACTCCAACAGACCGGCAGCGGAGGATCCTGACTGTTAGAAGGAAAACTAACAAACAGAAAGGGCATCCACACCAAAACTCCAACTGTACATCACCATCATCACAGACCAAAGGTAGATAAAACCACAAAGATGGGGGAAAAACAGAGCAAAAAAACCGAAAATTCTAAAAATCAGAGCACCTCTCCTCCTCCAAAGGAACACAGCTCCTCACCAGCAATGGAACAAAGCTGGACAGAGAATGACTTTGACGAGTTGAGAGAAGAAGGCTTCAGAGGATCAAACTACTCTGAGTTAAAGGAGGAAGTTCGAACCCATGGCAAAGAAGCTAAAAATCTTGAAAAAAGATTAGACGAATGGCAAACTAGAATAACCAATGCAGAGAAGTCCTTAAAGGACCTGATGGAGCTGAAAACCACAGCACAAGAACTACGTGATGAATGCACAAGCCTCAGTAGCCAATTTGATCAACTGGAAGAAAGGGTATCAGTGACGGAAGATCAAATGAATGAAATGAAGTGAGAAGAGAAGTTTACAGAAAAAAGAATAAAAAGAAATAAATAAAGCCTCCAAGAAATATGCGACTACATGAAAAGACCAAATCTACATCTGATTGGTGTACCTGAAAGTGATGGGGAGAAAGGAACCAAGTTGGAAAACACTCTGCAGGATATTATCCAGGAGAACTTCCCCAGTCTAGCAAGGCAGGCCAACATTCAGATTCAGGAAATACAGAGACCACCACAAAGATACTCCTCAAGAAGAGCAACTCCAAGACACATAATTGTCAGATTCACCAAAGTTAAAATGAAGGAAAAAATGTTAAGGCAGCCAGAGAGAAAGGTCGGGTTACCCATAAAGGGAAGCCCATCAGACTGACAGCTGATCTCTCAGCAGAAACTACAAGCCAGAAGAGAGTGGGGGCCAATATTCAACATTCTTAAAGAGAAGAATTTTCAACCCAGAATTTCATATCCAGCCAAACTAAGCTTTATAAGTGAAGGAGAAACAAAATCCTTTACAGACAAGAAAATGCTGAGAGATTTTGTCACCACCAGGCCTGCTCTACAAGAGCTCCTGAAGGAAGCACTAAACATGAAAAGGAACAACCGGTACCAGCCACTGCAAAACATGCCAAATTGTAAAGACCATCAAGGCTAGGAAGAAACTGCATCAACTAACGAGCAAAATAACCAGCTAACATCATAATGACAGGATCAAGTTCACACAGAACAATATTAACCTTAAATGTAAATGGGCTAAATGCTCCAATTAAAAGACACAGACTGGCAAATTAGACAGAGTCAAGACCCATCAGTGTGCTGTATTCAGGAAACCCATCTCATGTACAGAGACACACATAGGCTCAAAATAAAGGAATGAAGGAAGAGCTACAAAGCAAATGGAAAACAAAAAAAGGAATGGGTTGCAATCCTAGTCTCTGATAAAACAGACTTTAAACCAACAAAGATCAAAAGAGACAAAGAAGGCCATTACATAATGGTAAAGGGATCAATTCAACAAGAAGAGCTGACTATCCTAAATATATATGCACCCAATACAGGAGCACCCAGATTCATAAAGCAAGTCCTTAGAGACCTACAAAGAGACTTAGACTCCCACACAATAATAATGGGAGACTTTAACACCCCACTGTCAACATTAGACAGATCAACGAGACAGAAATTTAACAAGGATATCCAGAAATTGAATTCAGCTCTGCACCAAGCAGACCTAATAGACATCTACAGAACTCTCCACCCCAAATCAACAGGATATACATTCTTTTCAGCACCACACCACACCTATTCCAAAATTGACCACATAGTTGGAAGTAAAGCACTCCTCAGCAAATGAAAAAGAACAGAAATTACAACAAACTGTCTCTCAGACCACAGTGCAATCAAACTAGAACTCAGGATTAAGAAGTTCACTCAAAACCACTCAACTACATGGAAACTGAACAACCTGCTCCTGAATGACTACTGGGTACATAACGAAATGAAGGCAGAAATAAAGATGTCCTTTCAAACCAACGAGAACAAAGACACAACATACTAGAATCTCTGGGACACATTCAAAGCAGTGTGTAGAAGGAAATTTATAGCACTAAATGCCCACAAGAGAAAGGAGGAAAGACCTAAAATTGACACCCTAACATCAAAATTAAAAGAACTAGAGAAGCAAGAGCAAACACAGTCAAAAGCTAGCAGAAGGCTAGAAATAACTAAGATCAGAGCAGAACTGAAGGAAATAGAGACACAAAAAACCCTTCAAAAAATCAATGAATGCAGGAGCTGGTTTTTTGAAAAGATCAACAAAACTGATAGACCACTAGCAAGATTAATAAAGAAGAAAAGAGAGAAGAATCAAATAGATGCAATAAAAAATGATAAAGGAGATATCACCACCGATCCCACAGAAATACAAACTACCATCACAGAATACTATAAACACTACTACGCAAATAAACTAGAAAATCTAGAAGAAATGGATAAATTCCTCGACATATACACCCTCCCAAGACTAAACCAGGAAGAAGGTGAATCTCTGAATAGACCAATAACAGGCTCTGAAATTGTGGCAAAAATTAATAGCTTACCAACCAAAAAAAGTCCAGGACCAGATCGATTTACAGCCGAATTCTACCAGAAGTACAAGGAGGAGCTGGTACCATTCCTTCTGAAACTATTCCAATCAATAGAAAAAGAGGGAATCCTCCCTAACTCATTTTATGAGGCCAGCATCATCCTGATACCAAAGCCTGGCAGAGACACAACAAAAAAAAAGAGAATCTTAGACCAATATCCCTGAGGAACACTGATGAAAAAATCCTCAATAAAATACTGGCAAACCGAATCCAGCAGCACATCAAAAAGCTCATCCACCATGATCAAGTGGGCTTCATCCCTGGGATGCAAGGCTGGTTCAACATATGAAAATCCTGTATATAAACAGAACCAATGACAAAAACCATATGATTATCTCAATAGATGCAGAAAAGGCCTTTGACAAAATTCAACAGCGCTTCATGCTAAAAACTCTCTATAAATTAGGTATTGATGGGACGTAACTCAAAATAATAGGAGCTATCTATGACAAACCCACAGCCAATATCATACTGAATGGGCAAAAACTGGAAGCATTCCCTTTGAAAACGGGCACAAGACAGGGATGCCCTCTCTCACCACTCCTATTCAACATAGTGTTGGAAGTTCTGGCCAGGGAAATCAGGCAGGAGAAGGAAATAAAGGGTATTCAATTAGGAAAAGAGGAAGTCAAATTGTCCCTGTTTGCAGATGACATGATTGTATATCTAGAAAACCCCATCGTTTCAGCCCAAAATCTCCTTAAGCTGATAAGCAACTTCAGGAAAGTCTCAGGATACAAAATCAACATGCAAAAATCACAAGCATTTCTATACGCAAATAACAGACAAACAGAGAGCCAAATCATGAGTGAACTCCCATTCACAATTGCTTCAAGGAGAATAAAATACCTAGGAATCAAACTTACAAGGCATGTGAAGGACCTCTTCAAGGAGAACTACAAACCACTGCTCAATGAAATAAAAGAGGACATAAACAAATGGAAGAACATTCCATGCTCATGGATAGGAAGAATCAATATCGTAAAAATGATCATACTGCCCAAGGTAATTTATAGATTCAATGCCATCCCCATCAAGCTACCAATGACTTTCTTCACAAAATTGGAAAAGACTACTTTAAAGTTCATATGGAACCAAAGAAGAGCCCGCATTGCAAAGTCAATCCTAAGCCAAAAAAACAAAGCTGGAGGCATCACGCTACCTGACTTCAAACTATGCCACAAGGCTACAGTAACCAAAACAGCATGGTACTGGTACCAAAACAGGTAGATAGACCAATGGAACAGAAACAGAGCCCTCAGAAATAATACCACACATCTACAACCATCTGATCTTTGACAAACCTGACAAAAACAAGAAATGGGGAAGGTATTCCTTATTTAATAAATGGTGCTGGGAAAACTGGCTAGCCATATGTAGAAAGCTGAAACTGGATCCCTTCCTTACACCTTATACAAAAATTAATTCAAGATGGATTAAAGACTTAAATGTTAGACCTAAAACCATAAAAACCCTAGAAGAAAACCTAGGCAACACCATTCAGGACATAGGCATGGGCAAGGACTTCATGTCTAAAACATCAAAAGCAATGGCAACAAAAGCCAAAATTGACAAATGGGATCTAATTAAACTAAAGAGCTTCTGCACAGCAAAAGAAACTACCATCAGAGTGAACAGGCAACCTACAGAATGGGAGAAAATTTTTGCAATCTACTCATCGGATAAAGGGCTAATATCCAGAATCTACAATGAACTCAAACAAATTTACAAGAAAAAAACAAACAACCCCATCAACAAGTGGGCGAAGGATATGAACAGACACTTCTCAAAAGAAGACATTTATGCAGCCAAAAGACACATGAAAAAATGCTCATCACTGGCCATCAGAGAAATGCAAATCAAAACTACAGTGAGATACCATCTCACACCAGTTAGAATGGCCATCATTAAAAAGTCAGGAAGCAACATGTGCTGGAGAGGATGTGGAGAAATAGGAACACTTTTACACTGTTGGTGGGACTGTAAACTAGTTCAAGCATTGTGGAAGTCAGTGTGGTGATTCCTCAGGGATCTAGAACGAGAAATACCATTTGATCTAGCCATCCCATTACTGGGTATATACCCAAAGGATTATAAATCATGCTGCTATAAAGACGCATGCACACACATGCACATGTATGTTTATTGCAGCACTATTCACAATAGCAAAGACTTGGAACCAACCCAAATGTCCAACAATGATAGACTGGATTAAGAAAATGTGGCACATATACACCATGGAATACTATGCAGCCATAAAAAATGATGAGTTCATGTCCTTTGTAGGGACATGGATGAAGCTGGAAATCATCATTCTCAGCAAACTATCGCAAGGACAAAAAACCAAACACTGCATGTTCTCACTCATAGGTGGGAATTGAACGATGAGAACACATGGACACAAGAAGGGGAACATCACACTCCAGGGCCTGTTGTGGGGTGGGGGGAGGGGGGAGGGATAGCATTAGGAGATATACCTAATGATAAATGACGAGTTAATGGGTGCAGCACACCAACATGGCACATGTATACATATGTAACAAACCTGCACATTGTGCACATGTACCCTAAAACTTAAAGTATAGAAAAAAAAAGCAAATGGAAAAATGTGCTAACATGGTAGATACTGGACCAGACCACTGGGTCTAAGTCAGCCAAAAATACATGTATGCATATGCAAAAGTAGTGGCAGATTTGAGGTCTGCAGATCATCATTTGTAGTTCAAAAAAGCAACTGGTTTAGCAACTTTCACCCTATAAATTGTGATTTAAACTTTCATCTTTTTTCTTAAGAGACCTTGGAATATGAATCAGATGAACACTGTACCATGTGATAAGCTAGAGCAGATTTAAGCTGATACAATAAAAATTGAGTATTTCATGTCCACTTGTGAAAGATTTGTGCATTTATGAACTGTATCATTTATGTGATTTGTGAAGTCATTGGATAAATGACACCAATACAAATAGGGTTCATTGTGTAACATACAGCAGATTTCTAATTCTGTGTGTTGTCAGGCAGTGTTTATGGTACTTTAAAATTTCCACACAGCCGGTGACAAATTATAATTGAAGAGACAGCTAGCTCTAATATAACTCTACTATAGATTTTTGCTCTTCAGAACACATTATCAAAGCCATTTTTACCAACTTAACACACATCACTGCCCTTCACATGTGGATTTAGCTTCCTTCAATTTATTTTTACTTCCCCTGCCTATATTTTCTTTCTACTTGCTCCAGTATCTGTGTTTTTCCTAACCACTGGGCTAAATCAGCACCATGGAGCAAATTATAAAGTATTGAACATAAGAGTTATACTATTTTAAGTGGCATCAATGAAAGCAGTTTGGGACTACATAGTTTCAAGCAATATTGGTTATATTGCTTTTTAATCCATCAATGTCCATAGCTTTTACAGTGTACCAAAAACCCTGTGGGAAAAAAAGCATACAAATCTAAAGCAGAAAGTTCTGATTCAATAGTACATTGAGCTGACTGCTCCCTATATGTAACTGTTTGCTGCTAGTAAGACACTTTAAGAAGTTCATTAACTCTTTGAGACTGTCTAATTGCAACCCACAAAAGACTGTATGCTTATCTTGCATGTGAATAGCTGTTCCTGCAATAAGTTATTAATTTATATTTGTTTTACTCCCTATCAAACTTATCTTCTAGATATTTTATATAAGCATCCAGTTCAGGAGCAAAAGGCTATAATAGATGGATTAACATTTAATATAACTTAAATGATTTCTATCAACTAGAATATTTATTGAATACTTTAGCACAAGGCTAACTTGGAAAAAGAATAAAAATTACAAGGCACAGTTTCTTTCTAGGGTTTAACTGAGAAAAAAATTAAGGTTCTGAGTCAGGCACAGTGGCTTGTACCCGTAGTCCCAGCTACCAGGGAGGCTAAGGTTGGAGGATCGTGTCAGCCTAGGAGTTAAGGCTGCAATGAGGAATGATCATGCCACTGCACTCCAGCCTGGGTGACAGAGAGAGAACCTGTTTCTAAAAATAATAATAATAATAATAATAAAAGTTGTGGAGATACACACACATACATGTATTATATAGTGCTATAATATATAGTTATATATCATACATAGTTATACAGCTATATATTATTTTTATATTATAACACTTTTAATATACATGTAATACATCTTATGTTTACATATATATTGATATGTATACATATGTATTACATATATGTTTAATGTACATAAAACAAATATACAATGAATATTATATAATATACATTATGTTGTATATAATGATATCACTATGTATATGACAAAGTATCAAAATTGAGTTATTTTATTCATTCCGTCAACAGATATTCTGGGTGTAGAACAAAGCTTGGCACACTTTCTATAAAGAGTCAAACAGTACACATTTTAGGCTTTGCCAGCCATATAGCCTCTATTGGAACCATTCTACTGTCCAGATGTACAATATAAATGAAGGGTGTGGCTGTGATCCAACAAAACAGAAATTCTTTCTGCAACTATAAGGGTCTGTGTGACCCAGCCTTTTGTTTGCTTTTATCATTGAATCTTTGCTGTCCGTAGGCACAGGGACTTCTTGTTGGCAACCACCACAACAGGGCTTAGTACTTGTTTCCACCTGCAATCCTCCTTCCCCCAGATACCTGCATGACTTGTTTCTTTATCTTTCTACTCATATATCACCTTCTGAGTGAGTTCTGACCATGTTATCTAATACCATAATATGTCACACTGAAACCTCCCAACAGCCTTGTCCAGTACTTTACAATACATGGCCCTGATTTAGCCAGGGGTGAGGAAAAACACAAACACTGGATCAAGAATGTCTGGGTTGAATTCTAGTTCTTTTCATTTGCTGGCTATATGACTTCAGGCCAATTATTTTATCTCTCTGTGGCTTATTTTTTCTTTATAATATGGACATACCAATAATATATACCTCATAGGGCTGTTCTGAGGTAATTAGTTAATATATATAAATATATAAAATGTGTGTGTGTATCTATCTATCCATCTATCTATCTATCTATCTAATGCTTAGCCCAGTGTCTGGCACTTAGTCTCATAGGATGGTTAGCTACTATTACTACCCTTTGCTAGAATATAAACTCCATGAAGAAGAGATATGTATCTTCTCTGGTCACCATTGTCTTCTTAGCATCTGGAGCAGTGACTGTTACAGAGTAACTGCCAAATTATTATTGAACTGAATGAAATTTCTAAAACGATAGAGAAATCTAAAAAAAGATCCAACACAAGGCAGAGAAGCAAGGCAGAGTAGACACGTAACAAAAGAAAAAAATATATGAGAATCAGAAAATAGGTTGCAGAAATAATTCCAATCATTAAACATTAATTATAGTCATTAGCTTCAATATACGAAAACGAATTAAATCTATTTTTAAAAAACAGATTTCATGGTTCGATTTAAAAAAAAAAACAGCAGTATCATGCTGACAAGATATCATGCTTAGAAAACTCACACACATGCATAAGTAAATGCAGAGATTGAACATAAAATGAAGGGAGAGACCATGTCTTGCAAAAACTAGCCAAGAACATTAGAGACCAAGAAGAGGAGCAGGAGAGAAGGAGGTGAGGGATGAAAAGCAACATATTGAATACAATCTACACTACTTGGATGACAGGTGCACTAAAATCTCAGATTTCACCACTATACAATTCATCTATGTGACCAAAAACCACCCGTACCCACAAAGCTATTGAAATATATACATAAACCAACCAAGAGAAAGTTCAGGTAGAATGTTAATTGTAGATAAGATACAAGTTAAGGCAAAATTCATTAAAAGAGATAAATACATAAAAGTATAATTCCATTAAAAAGATATAACAATGATGATCTTGTATGTACCTAAGAGACATATGCAAAAATTTTTATTGTAGCACTATTTATAATAGCAAAAATATGGTTTATTTATTTAAAAACCATGAGATAAGAAACAAATTCAAATTTTAAAAATATAACTTTATATGCCACATTTGTAAAATATGTAGATAGACTTATATTTGCATAGAAAAAGAAACTAGATAGAATTCACCAGACATTGAATATTTGTTATTTCTAAATGGTAGAATACCAGGTGATTTTAGTTCTTATGTTCTTTTTTTTAAAATTTATCTTTCCCACCTTTATATACTGGACATTACATATAATTTTTTAAGTAGGAAAATAAATAATTTGTAATTTAAAGGTCTACCAGCAAACCATGGAAATTTATTCTCATCCATTATATATGTATATAACATGTTGTGTATATATGACATATATATATATATGCATCGTGACATCAATATTAACTTTTGTTTAGTGGGAGCGCTGCTTATTAGAGTGCTTATAAAACTACTATTGTCAATTGAATTTTTGACACATTTAAATGTTTCTATTTCTTGATGTCTCTAACCTTAGTTAGGTACAGCAATTTTAGCCATAAACAAATAGTAGAAATTCTTCACATATTTGTTGAGAACATAAATATTCATTAGTATGTCTTATTTAAGCCTTCAGGGTAACTTCAGTCTATATCACTAATCACCAATTCCAAGCTCTCAGCTTCTACACTCCAACTTTGCAGTGATGCAGGCATGTTATTTATGCTTTCATACATATATTCTGTATATTTGAAATAATATGAAAACCCTCTGCTGTCATTATCACTCAAAACATTTCACACGATGCCACAAGAGTAATCGTTTGAAAAGGAATAAAATAAATATTGTTATATTAAATTTATATTATATAAATTATTATTTAAATTATTTTATAAATAAATAAAGGATTTCCGTTGTTACATTTTAAAGATCTAAACAGAAATTTCTGCCTGATTTTTTAAATCTTTTTTTAAATGCCATTCTGTTATTGTTACACTAAAGGGAGATATTCTACACTCATGAGTGGTACTTTCTTAGTAACTTCAGGTGTTCACCTAGGTTCTCTAGCTCTGTCTCACATTCTGTCTCTTAGATTCTCTGTCTTCCTGTCTCTGTGGTGTGTGTGTGTATCTCCTTCTCTTTCCCACCCTTGTTCTCAGATCTTGGGCTAGTCTTGCACTAAAGGAAAGAGAGAAGAACTAAATTGCAAGTAAAATTAGAATTTTGAATTAGACTAGATTTTAGGTTTCAATATCTGCAAATAACTGAAAAGCTATGTAATCTTCTCAAAATGCTGAGACAGGGTAGGAAAGATTGATTCTACAATATTTAATTAATTGTTGGTGTTAAGATTGAAAAACCCTGTTTCTTGGTGGTACCCTGCTGAGTTCAATCCATGTAAGAAATCAATTAAAATTTATTCCTGAACTCTGAATTATTCATCAACAGCCCTGTCCAGGTCATGTTCACTGTGCCTTATGAGGTCTTTGTTTCATGAGGGCTTTCAGGTTGACACGAGGCCTAAAGATCTCTCCTGCAGTCTTAAGGAATCTAACCTGTATTCTCTGTGGTCAGCTGCTTTACAAACTCACAGGGGGACAAGAGCCATCTGTAAGTTTATATAAAACAGGGTAGCCTAAATCCAGCCATGGAAAGGACCATTTTTCTATGGGTAAAAGACTCTAAGAGATGAACTCTGTGTCATGGGTAACTTTTCTTATTATTGTGAGGAGCGGTTTAGTGCCTACTAGCCATCAAAACCTCAATCGTTTCTAAACGAAGAGGGTCTTTGCTGTATATTTGTGTCACTGGGGTAATTAAGTCATCTGCCCAAAGGTGAAGTCATCTCAAATTACATGCGTTTGTTCATTTCTGCCTTCATAATCAGAGGCAAGTAAGTTACATTTCCATTTTGCAAGTATGTCCATTATTTTTCATGCCTTCCTTGTCTCAGAACTTCCCCACTACCACTTCCAGTGAAACAAGGGAAGGCACACTTTCTTTGTATACTTTTAAGAAGGGCATAACATTGAGAAAGATAGTGGGTTTTTCATGTAAGCATATTATTCTTTACTCATTAATGAATTTCACAGTATTTATTAAGTCTTACCCAGTTCCAGACCTATGACCTGGGATACAGTTGTAAGCATGATGCTATTGCTTCTCTTTACTGAGCTGTAGTACAAGAGAGACCCAGATAAGTCAAGAGGAGATTACAGAGCACTCTCACAGGCTTGGTACCCAGGGCTGTCTACCACTTGCTAGTTAAGTGACCTTAATTAGGTGACTTTCCATTTCTCAACCTCAGTTTCCTTTGCCCCAAGTCATGCCACCTTTACCTGTCCTGGCATTACTGTTTCACCCCTGGCCTTCCCAAGTCTGTGCAATCTCCACCCACAACTTTTCTCGTTACAATGCCAGGTGTTTTTTCAAGACAGAGGAATAGGGGGTGTGCCGAGAACAGTGAATAGTATTACAGACTTTGAGGACAGAGAGTCTCAAGGGTGAATGTCAAATCTAAGAAGGAAGCAAATCGGCTGACAAGATTGACTCAGACATAGAGTTCTAGAAATAACCACCATTTTAGAATCGTTAAGAACAATGGTTAGTAACAATGCTCAGAGCAAAAGGCCTGGGTTACTATAAGCCAAGTAAAGAGGTTATAATAATAGTTTCTGGAAGTATACTGAGACAGACCTCCTGAGGGAAAGTCAATCTAATGTTTTTATACAGAGAAAAAATATGCTGAAGAATGAAAATATAATGCCAAGCTATACAAATTGCATATTAGCTTATTATACCTCCTGTGAGTCACGTAGGAAACCCTAAGAATTATGTAACCTCAAAAAAGATGACTTTTGAAACACATAAGTTAGAAACCTCAGCCCTCTCACCACAACACACACACGCACACACACACAATTTAGCATGATTAATGAGATTAAATATATTTACAAAGGAAAATTAGTTTTTATGGGACAGACACGTTATTTTTCCTGAATAAAAGTTAGTTCTATATTCCAGAAAATCATTTTAGTATTATTTTCAACAAACTTTATCTGTAATGAATGAAAATAATTTATCATTTCACACGTGTCAACAAAGGAAGCAGGTTCACTTTTCCTCAAACTTTGCACTTTGAATAAATATTACAAAATTGATTAACATGTAAGTGTTAAGTGCTCTTGATAAACCTCTTGACTTTGATCGAAGAATACAAATTGAACAGAGTTCTAAGTGTATATGGTGTGTTACAGAAGCCCACGCAGTGTGGGCAGGCTGCCCTCCGCAGGGAAGGCTAGCATTAAGGAGCACTCAGCACTTACTAGGTTACCAGTTGTGCTTATTGAGATTAGATACTTCGGTACATAATCATACATATAATGTAGGTTTCATTAATAGTAATGGCCCAAAGCATTTACCCACACCTGATCACGGAGCATTTCAGCTCCCTTACAAAATGTTCCCAAGCCCCACCTATCCAAGTTTCCTGAGTGTCTCACATGTTCCCACTAGCATCACCTTTCTCCCACACAGTATGCATGGAAAACCACCATATTTCTCAAGGGTTAGCTGTCTCCACCAAAGGAGCAATCTGCATCTTTGAAATGCCAAATTTCCATAGTAATCTGATGTTAAATAGGGAAAAATTCATCCTTACTTTAGGTTTTCTTACCAAGTTAGTTTTTTTTTTTCATGCATTATTCCTTTAGCTCTCAGGATGAATTACCACACATGAAAATGGACTTCTGTAAGATTGGACTTCCCTCCCAGTTCTTCAGAAATGCCCATATATGCTTATTTCTAGATGTGAATACAGTTTAGGCTGAAACTGGAATTTCTACTATATTATTCAAAATCAATACTGCACTAAGTTAAACTACATTTTTTAAAAGAAAAGAATGATAGAAAGGGGCAAGATGACTGATCAGAAGCAGCTGCAGTCCACAGTTATCATGGAGAGAAATGAAAATGGTGAGTGAATTTAGCACCTTCAACTGAAATATTCAGCTTCTCACACTGGGACTGACTAGGCAAACAACTCGACCCACAGAGAACAAAGAAAAGCAGGTGGGGCAAAGACCTGCCAGGAAGTGACATGGAGCCAAAGGAACCCCCACCCCCAGCCAAGGAAGTGGTGAGTGATCGTGTGACCCTGCCCGGGAAGCCACACTTCTCCCAGGGATCTTTGCAACCCGTGAATCAGGAGATCCTCCTGCAAGCCCACACCACCAGGGCCTTGGGTCTGATACACAGAGCTGTGTAGAGTCTCAGCAGAGCAGTCACTCATGTTCACACAGAGAAAACCCAGGAGTTTTAGACTCCCACCTTGAGAATCCTGGCAAATCAGGAGATCCGTCTGTATATTCCCCTAGGAAGGGGGCTGACTGAATGCAGGGATCCAAGCAGCATTGTTCTTTGGGCCCCACTTCCATGGCACCTCACAAGTTAAGACCCACTAGCTTGAAATTCCAGCCAACTAGTGCAAGAGGTTGGAGACTGCCTGAGATAGATGAGTTTCTGTGGGTAGGGGTGGCCACTATTTCTGTGGTTAGGTCAACTCGGCTATTTTAGCCTGCTGGCTCTGGGGAGTCTAGGTAGTCTGAATAAGGAGGAGTCCCTGACAAGAGCTGCTGTGCCAGATCATGGCCAGACTGCTTCTTTAAGTGGGACCCCAATGCATCCCTCCTCACTGGATAGGTCCCCCCTATGGGAATTTCAGCAACTCCAGCCAGGGTTATACGACAGAACTCTGATCTCTCCCTGGGATGGAGCCCCAGGGGTTGTGGGGGGCTGTGGGGTAAAGGAGAGTGGCCAATGTCTCTGTGGTTCAGTCAACTCCGGCTTTCCAGCCTGCTGGCTCTGGAGAGTACAGGTGTTCTGGACAAGAAAGGGTTCCCCCCAGTGCAGCACACCTGCTCTACCAAAAAGCAACCAGACTGCTTCTTTAAGCAGGTTTCTGATCGTGTCTCTCCTGACTGGGTGAGACCTCCCAATAGGGGTCTCCTGACACCTCCTACAGGAGTGTCCAGGCCGGCAACAGGTCAGTACACCCCTGGGATGGAGCTCCCAGAGGAAGGAGCAGGCTGCCATCTTTGCTGTTTTGTGGCCTTCATTGGTGATACTCTAGGTAAGGGAAAAACCCAGGCCACTAGGGTCTGAAGCAATCCCCCAGGAAACCAAGCAGCTCTATGGAAGAATGGCCTGAAAATTAAAAGGAAAACAAACAAACAGAAAGCAACAACAACAACATCAACAAAAACGACACCTCAAATCCAGTTCAAAGGTTAGCAACCTCAAAGATCAAAGGTAGATAAGCCCACAAAGATTAGAAAGAATCAACACACAAAATCACTGAAAAGTCAAACAGCCGGAGGGCCTCTTCTTCTCCAAATGACCACAACATCTATCCAGCAAGAACACAGAAATAGACTGATGCTAAGATGGCTGCATTGACAGAAGTAGGCTTCAGAAGGTGAGTAACAAACTTCACTGAGGTAAAGGAGTATGTTGTAACCCAATGCAAACAAGCTAAGAGCTGATAACCAGAACAGTCAGTTTAGAGAGGAGCATAACTGATTTTATGGAGCTGGAAAACATAGCATGAGAACTTCACAATGCAATTATAAGTATCAACACCAGAATAGAACAAGCAGGGAAAACAATCTCAGAATGTGAAGATTATCTTTCTGAAATGAGAGAGGCAAACAAAATGACAAAAATGAATAAAAAGGAACAAACAAACCTCCAAGAAATATGGGATTATGTAAAAAAGACCAAAGCTACAAATGATTGGCGTACCTGAAAGAGATGGGGAGAACAAAAGCAAGTCAGAAAGCATTCTTCTATCATCCAAGAGAACTTCCCCAACATAGCAAGACAGGCCACCATTCAAATTCGGGAAGTCCAGAGAACCCCAGTAAGATACTCTACAAGAAGATCAAACCCAAGACACATAACTGCAAGATTCTTCAAGGTCGAAATAAAGGAAAAAAATGTTAAGGGCAGCCAGAGAGAAAGGCCAGATCACCTACAAAGGGAAGCCCATCAGACTAACAGCGGACCCCTACAAGCCAGAAAAGATTGGGGGCCAATATTCAACATTCGTAAAGAAAAGAATTTTCAACCCAGAATTTCATATCTGACCAAACTAAGTTTCATAAGTGAAGGAGAAATAAGATCCTTTACAGACAAGCAAATGCTGAAGGAATTCATCACTAGCATGGCTGCCTTGCAAGAGCTCCTGAAGGAAGCACTAAATATGGAATGGAAAAATCATTACCAGCCACTACAAAACCACACTGAAGGACACAGACCAGTGACAATATGAAGCAACCACATAAACAAGTCTGCAAAATAGCCAGCTAGCACTATAATGACAGGATCAACTTCATACATAAAAATATTAACCTTAAATGTAAAGGGGCTAAATGTCCCAATTAAAAGACACAATTTGGCAAGCTGTATAGAGTCAAGACTCATTGGTATGCGTCTTCAAAAGACCCATCTCACATGCAAAGACACACATAGGCTCAAAATAAAACAATGGAGGAAAATTTACCAAGCAAATGGAAAACAGAGAAAAGCAGGGGTTGCAATTCTAGTTTGTGAAAAAAACAGATTTTAAACCAACAAAGATCAAAATAGACAAAGGGCATTACATAATGGAAAAGGGTTCAATTCAACAAGAGCTAACTATCCTAAATATGTATGCACCCAATACAGGGGAACCCAAATTCATAAAGCAAGTTCTCAGAGACCTACAAAGAGATTTAGACTCCCACACAATAATAGTGGGAGGCTTTAACATCCCACTGACAATATTAGACAGATCATCAAAACAAAATTAACAAAGATATTCAAAACCTGAAATAGCTCTGGATCAAGTGGACCTAATAGATATCTACAGAACTCTCCATCCAAAAACAACAGAATATACATTCTTCTCATTGCCACATAGCACTTACTCTAAAATTGATCACATAATTGGAAGTAAAACACTCCTCAGCAAATGCAAAAGAACTGAAATCATAAGTCCCTCAGATCACAGTGCACTCAAATTAGTACTCAAGATTAAGAAACTCCGTCAAAATCACATAACTACATGGTAATTGAACAATCTTCTCCTGAATGACTCCTGGAGAAATAATTAAATTAAGGCAGAAATCAAGAAGTTCTTTGAAACTAATGAGAATAAAAAGACAATATACCAGAATCTCTGGGATGCAGCTAAAAAAGTGTTAGAGGGAAATTTATAGCACTAAATTTCCACATCAAAAAGCTAGAAAGATCTCAAATTGACAACCTAACATCACAACTAAAATAACCGAAGAACAAAGAACACACAAACCCCAAAGCTAGCAGAAGACAAGAAATAACCAAGATCAGAGCAAAACTGAAGTAGATAAAGGCACTGAAAACCCTTCAAAAAATCAAAGAACCCAGTAGCTGGTTTTTGAAAAAAATTAATGAAATAGACTGCTAGCTAGACTAATAAAGAAGAGAGAGAAAAGAATAAAATAGATACAATTAGAAATGATAATGGGGATATGAACACTGACCCCACAGAAATACAAACAACTATCAGAGAATGCTATAAACTATGTGTATAAACTAGAAAATCTAGACGAAATGGATAATTTCTTCTAGAAATTCCAGAATAAATTCCTGGACACATACACCCTCCCAAGTCTGAACCAGGAAGAAACTGAATCCCTGAAAAGACCAATAACCAGTTCTGAAATTGAGGCAGTAATAAATAGCCTATGACCAGATAAATTTAGAGCAGAATTCTACCAGAGGTACAAAGAAGAGCTGATACCATTTCTATGGAAACCATTTCAAAAAATTAAAAAGGAGGGACTCCTCCCTAATGCATTTTATAAGGCCAGCATCATTCTGACACCAAAACCTGGCAGAGATACTACAACAACAACAATAACAACAACAACAACAACAAAAACTTCAGGTTAATATCCCTGATGAACATCGATGCAAAAATCCTCAATAAAATACTGGCAAATTGAATTCAGCAGCATATCAAAAAGCTTATCCACCATGATCACGTTGGCTTTATCCTCATGATGCAAGGTTGGTTCAACATTCACAAATCAATAAATGCAATTTGTTACATAAGCAAAACTAAAGACAAAAACCACACAATTATCTCACTAGATGCAGGAAAGGTCCTCATGTTAAAAACTCTCAATAAACTAGGTATTGAAGGAACATAGCTCAAAATAATAAGAGCCATAGATGACAAACTCACAGCCAATGAGAAATCTCATTACTAGGTATATACCCAAAAGAATATAAATCATTCTATTATAAAGATACATTCACATATATGTTCATTGCAGCACTATTCACAATAACAAAGACATGGAATCAACCCAATGCCTATCAGTGATAGACTAGATAAAAAAAAATCTGGTACATATTCACCATGGAATACTATGCAGCCAAAAAAAGGAACAAGATCATGTTCTTTTTTAGGGACATAGATAGAGCCGGTAGCCAACCAAACACCACATGTTCTCACTTATAAGTGGGAGCTGAATGATGAGAATCTATGGACACATAGTGGGAAGCAACACACCCTGGAGAGCCAGCTAGAGGGTGTTTGGGGTGAGAGAGAGCATCAGGAAGAATAGCTAATGGAGGCTGGGCCTAAAACTTAGGTGATGGGTTGATCTGTGCAGCAAACCACCATGTCCTGTGTTTACCTACATAGCAAACCTGCACATCCTGCACACATACCCCAAAACTTAAAAGTTGAAGGAAAAAAAAAGGTAAATATGTAAATTTTTTTAAAAACGAAAGGAGTTACCTGAAAATAGTTCAATGTGCCCAATATGGCTAAAATTATAATTGGAGATAATTAAGCATGTGAACATATATACATATGTAGAATTATAAATATCTCATACCACTAGATGGTATACCATATGCAATTATGATTGTTAGACATATCTTCCTGGGAATTATGTCAATAACATTCTTTCAAAAAACATCAATAACACCAATGTTCTTTCAATAATGCCAACAACAAATACTTTCCATTTCCCTGTTCTTGTAAATAGTAACCAATGGACTTCTTCATTTTAAATCCTCACATTCTATGGTTGTATGGCAGACATTAAAAGGTCATTATAGGCAATGGAACATCCTAGGTTACACAGAGATGAATACAGGCATGAGATTAGCATATTAACTACAAGTGGGTTGTATATGGAAATGCATAGAGTACATGATTAAAAGTAATTCTAGTATGAAAACCTAGATCTATCTTTTCAAAGCACATGCCGAAGGCCGGGCATAGTGGCTCATGCGTGTAATCCCAGAACTTTGGGAGGCTGAGGCAGGTGGATCATTCAAAGTCAGGAGTTTGAGACCAGCCTGGCCAACGTGGTGAAACCCTGTATTTACTAAAAAATACAAAAATTATCCGGGAGTGGTGGCGTGTGCCTGTAATCCCAGTTACTTGGGAGGCGGAGGCAGGAGAATCGCTTAAACCTGGGAGGCAGAGGTTGCAGTGAGCCAAGGTCACACCATTGCACTCCAGCCTGGGCAAAGTCTCAAAAAAAAAAAAAATGTACATGCGTAGTGGCAGTGGCAACTGTATGGTAATAGAAAAGCTTGAATCTTTATTTAATATGCAGCCTTTGGCACTTGATTTTACTGTTTACCATTGATTTTTACATTTTAAAGAAATCTTACTTTTTCTGTCTTCCTATTTTTATTGTTATTTATACTCACCAAATCACACATTTATGTCAGAATGTGCATAATTGGGTATGTTTATTTATACAGGCATGTAACAGTGTAACATCCGTGCTGGTTTACAAGTATGACTGGTTTACAAGTATGACCCATGAGAAATAAAGAGGAGGAAATTATGTATTTAAGAATCTACTATTTGACAAGACTAAAGGTACCATCAAAAAATTATCTTATTTAACTGCCATAGTTTATTAAGATGACTAATATGTCCTCCTCTTGCTAATGAGAAAACTGAAATTCAGAGAGGTAAGTAACTTGCTAAAATGTATACATGCATTAATGATAAAAATCAGATTCAAGTCCATGTCCAACTCCAAAATCCTTATTCTTTCAGTTATGCACTAATTGCTGTCTTGTATTTGTATTAAAATACAGTATGGAATGTGTGTGTTTGCCTGAATACATTTTTAAAAAGACATTTTTAATAGTAAGTGTTTTCAAAAACACAAACTGCATAATCACAAAAACAGAGATCAAATAATTTCTCCCAAAACACAAGTTTTATCCAGCACCAGCCTTCATTGCTGGCTAGCAAAAGATGCAACACTTGCAGCAGCATGTAGCAGAGGCCTTGAACTATCACATTCTTGAGTCTATTTCCTACACTGGGATATGTGGTGGTTCCATTATGATGACTCAACGGAGGGCAAGTTCAACTAAATGAAACTCTTTAATTTGGGGGTCTGTACACTTTGTGTGTTGTGCTAGTCATCAAGCTCCATTCGGGTTACATAACTAACCTTCATTCTTCAGTGTACCTGTTTACATAAACAGATTGAACAACCAGAAATCCATACTCCTAATGCATACCTAGGTCACTGGTCAGGTGTTTAAAAATGCATGCAAGACCTTTATGTGTCTTCTAGCTAATAAATTCATTTAGTTAACATTAGCAAGGACTTCAGGTTGGAGTAAAAATGACACCAGATGTTTTTGAGGAAGAAATCAGGTATCAGGTATACTTCTTTCTCTCCCATAGATTTTATTGTGTAGAGATTAGTCATTTTTACCAGGATTCTGAAAAACATGGAAAGACAGATATATTCTTCTGTCTGAAAACAGTGGATGTTTATAATTATCTCTATAACACATATGTAGATTTATAGCAAATGAATACATTTACATATCACTTTTGGTATAATAAGGCTCTTTCAGAATTAAGACATTAAGTTGCTGATTACTGCTTTAATGTGTCTGGGACAGAGCTTCTGAGAGTCTGCCTAGAGGAAGCAAGAAGCCCTAAAAAGGCTCTTAAAAATATTCTTCCCTCTCAATTATGCCAATTAAAGATTATTGAGTTTTCAAGACCGCTCTTTGGGCCATCAATCATTCACACTTTGACATGAATTAATCAGTTAATTTTGATTTGTTTCTTGCTATGTATTAGCAGATTTGATAGACGAAGTATGGTATAAGTATTCTAGCTGAATTTTGAGAACAGAAGGGCCTTAGTGGGGTCTCAGAGTGTGCAATATGAGGGCAGTGATCAATCTGGGGATGGGAAAGATTGAGGAAATGTCAGTACAGAATAGGGAAGAGAAAAAGAGCTGGGAAAACATTCAACATAAATCCAGCTTTTTAGCAGTTTTGACAATGGTAAATCTTGGTGGTGTCCCCAAGACCACACAACTGAAATCGTCTGGGCTATCATATGTTGTTGGCCATTGCATATATCATTCTCCAATGTTCCTAAATTTGTATGGCAGCCTAAGAGAAATAGTTTTTCCAAGATAATATCTGTGTATAGAAATAGAGCCACTAAAGTTTCCTACAATCCTTTAGTCAATTCAGAAAGGTAAGGACTACATTATCTATCAACAGTAAATAGTGAGAGAATTGACTTTAGTATAAATGTAGTTTAAAGTAGAGGAGATATTGTGTCCATAACTGGAAAAGAATAATCTGTAATGAGAAATAAAGTAAATAAAAGAGGTCATGGATATAAATAATATGATTACTGAAATAAAAATTCAACTCAGAATTTAATGATAACATGAAAATTGTATCCCCTAAATCTAAACAATTAAAAAGAGGTAAAAATGCAAGAGAAAAGATAAACAATAAAAACCTTAGAAGACCAATTCAGGACATCAAACATGCAATTAATATAAATTCTAGAAAGAAAGAGCCAAGAAAGAGATGAGAGGAAGTTATTATTTAAGCAGAACAGCAAAAAATATCTCAGAGTGGAAGAAGGTCATAAGAACCTAGATGCAAAAGTGTCCAGAATTAAATGATCACTTAAAAATGTAGAAGAAAACGTTTACCACTGCAACCTGTAGACATAGAGAAATTTCTTCAAGTTCTGAAGAAACACTTTTTCATCCTAGAGGTCCATTAACTAGACAATTATCAAGACTTTGGAAAGTAAAATTGAGACATGTTCACACATGCAGAAGCCCAGAAAATTTACCCTCACATAATTCTTTTTAAGACACTACTTATGGCAATGTGCTCCAGACAAACAAATGAAAAAACTGCAGCTGACACCTTTTTAAAAGCCAACCTGCTTTTTCTATTTACGTTTTTACCTCTCTCATAGATGATCTAGGAATGGTGATCTTATTTCCTACTTTGAAGGTAAATTTTGATTATTGAAACCAATCATAGTAATTCCATTGCTCTTGCCAGTAATTGGTTTAGGAGGAAGACAAAGAACAGGAAGTCTGCAAAATGGCTTCCAGGGAAAAAATTTTTAGTACAAAAACAGAGAAATAAAAATAAAACTCTAGATATTCCCGTAAGTGTGTGAGCCTAGAATCGTGAAGGCTATTTTTCCACACTGTCAACAGAAACACAGCTGGACAAAGATAGTATGCTGAGGAATAGTAGGACAGAAAGATGGAAAGCAATTACTTTTTTGTTGAAAACTCCTTTTTCTTTAACATTACCACGCTTTATCGTCTTCATTTCATTCATCAACATTTGAATTTTCTCATTAATTCATTTGCATGCTGATCTCTCCCATCAGTGGGCCATATGCTCTTTCAGAGCAGGGACTTTGTCTCATTAATTGTTGTAACCCCATGACCTCATTCATTGTGTGCACTCAGTAAATATTTCTTGAATGAATAAATGTGGGAGTGGGGGTGAGATGATATAAATAAGCCAGCATAGTAAGAAATCCATGAGGGCACAAAATTAATAAAGTTTAAGCTAACTATATGAGCATATTATTTAGAGATGTAAAGACAGTCAGGGAAGAAACAGTTAAAAGATTTAAAAGTGACTAAGTTGCCACTTGGGAAGCATTATTAGCAGTCAAATATGGGCTTTCTACAGTGTTGCAAGCTATAGGTATAATATTCTTTTTCTGTTTTTTCTATGATGACATTTAATATCCTCCATTCATTATTTTAACCACTTATGCTTGTCTTCCTAGTCCTCTCATGCTGAGGCTGAAGATCATAAATTGAGGAAGATGGTACAACAATTCCATTTCTTATACAAATGAATATAACATTTGCATAAATCATTATCTGGAGGCAATGCCCTCACTGCTATTTCATGCCTTTAAAACTTTTTCCTAGGGCTCAAGAACAGAAGTCTGAAACTGACTGATCTACTGGAATGTTGGCTTACTCTTCCACTGCCAAGTAAGAGCTCAAATTTGACTTTAAACTTATTACAGAAAACAGGAAATTTAAAGAAAAAGACTTTTATTTATAAGCATACCAGTGCTCCTTACCTATCCATAGAGAAAGAATTAATTTTGCAGATGTCATAATAAAAGGATAACATTTTCATTTTCATTTTATATTTCTGGGAGAAGCAACAAGGATTCACTTAGTGTTTTAAAATAACGCCTGCAGGAAAATATATACTTTTAATTAAAAGAATAATTTCAAAGGATACTGAAACCAAATTAAATTTCCTTGGGGTTTTAATATTATCCTAGGCCTAAAGGAAATATTACAGAAGGAATTTCCCTTTGATTCCATAATAGAGGCAGACTTCAGACATTTCTCAGTATGTCATTTACTCCCAATGTCTCTTATATTGCAACCTCTGATGTTGGGAAGCTAATAGAGTTTCCTATCAAATTGGATAATCTATGCCCTAACATTGAAGGGTTTGGCATAAATGTTCTGGTATGAGTCTGAATAGAGTAAATGACTCATGGAATTAAAGTCCTTAATGAACTGTGTAGATACAGATTTTACATACTTAATAACATCTTTTACATTTACAAAAAGAAAGTGAGAAAGGACCTTTCTGTATGAGACTAAAAGAGCTTACATGGAGGGCATGTAAAATATGACAATAAACAAAGGGAAAATAGGGATGAAGTGATTTCAATCATTTAAGAAATGGCAGTTTCTTAAACGATTAGTTATTATTAGTTATTCTTATATGATAAGTTAATTTCTTCCAAAACATTGTTTTTAGGGACTTTCATTTCCAGCAACATGATGAACCAGATACATATTTCATCCTTCTTATGAATAACATCTTCTCAACTGTATCTGTGAGTTGACATGTGAGGACTAATTTATACATTGATTTCCTTTCTTCATTAAGACTGGAAAGCAGAGGACAAAGCTAAGGGTATATGTAACATGGGAAGTCTAATAGGAGACTCTCATAAAATTGGGACCTCAAAGGACTCCAGCCACAGTATAAGGGTTAATTATAAATAAATGCCCTCTGTCTACCTATATTAAAACATCTCATGTACCCCATAAATATAAACACCTAGTCTGTAGCTACAAAAGTTAAAAATTAAATTTTTTTAATAATAACAACAACAATAAATTTGTTTAAATGCCCTCAATGGTTCAGCAAGAAAAAATGCCTGTCTTGAAATTTGGCACTGAAATATGGGAAATCGAAGGGCAATAAAACCAAGACACACTTAGGGAAAAGAACAAGATGAAATGACTTGCTCTAAGACCAATTCTTTCTTTAAGTTTTTCTATTTATTATAATATCAAATGTAACTAACAGACATTACTTATATATTATTTCCCAACATTATCCTTTAGAGATACATGATCATTAGGTATATTTTCTGCCTTGAAAATTATTTTAGACAACAATTTGCCATGCATTCATGGTTACATGCATTATAAAAATAGCAATTCTTTTTGCCTCTCATATTTTTTCACTGTTGGCCAATGGTCATTAAGCCAATGCCACACATTTGAAATTTTTAAAAAAATTATAACAGAACCCATTCCCTCTACCAATTTCTATATAAGTCAGGATACTATAGTTTATATTCTCATAACAAAAACCCAAATCTCAGAGAAAAATACAACAAAAGCTTATTTTATACTTAGACATATCTAATGTTGATCAACATTCATACTTCTGGTATTATACTCACTTAGGCACTCAGGCTGATAGAAGCTCAATTATATGTTTCCATGACTACAACAGAAATAGAAGACAATATAGCAAACTGTGTACTGGTGCTTAAAAGCTTCAAACAGGAAGGTACACTCATCATTTATCTTCCCATATTGCTGGTCAAGATCTCAGTAGAACACATCAAACTTTCAAAAGGACAGAGAAGTCAAATCATATCATGTGCCCAGAAAGATAAGAGATCTGGGATACTGGTGAAAAGCCTTAATTAATATCAAATCAGCAGAAACAATGAACATCAGAATCTAATGATAAAATTAAAAGAGAGAAAATATCTTAATATATCCTGCATTAGTTTTACTGCTGCTGTAACAAATTACCACAAACTGACAGGTTTAAGAAAAACAAATGTATTACAGTCCTGGAGGTCAAAAGTCTGATGTGGGCCTCACTGAGCTAACATCAAGGTATTGGCAGAGCTGTACTGCTTCCAGAGGCTCTAGGGAAGAATCCACTTTCTTATAATCTTTTCTAGCTTCTAGAGGCTGTCTGAATTCCTTGGATTGTGGCTCTCTTCTATCCAAGAAAATACTGTATACAATAATTGCAAAAAAAACTCACTCTCCAAAAGTAACATGACTGTAAAAAAATACAAAATAATTTTGGATGAATTATTATAGAAACTAAGAGAGTTTGGAAATATTGTTGGATTCAAACAGTATAGAGCAAACAAATATTTTGGTAAAAGGAGAAATGCATTTAAAAATAAATCATGGGGGAATGACATCAGCAACATGGAGGAATAGGAGGCTTCTGACTCTCTCCACTCATGATGTACTGATTTAGCATCTTCATGGATCACTCCCCTCTGAGAGAAAAACAGAAACCAGTTGTACCTCATAAATATGTACAATTATTATGATGTGTCATTCCAAAATAAAACAAAACTTTTTTTAAAAGCAGTTTAAAAAACTTCTACCCACCAGGCAACTGAGAAAACATCCACATCAAACAAGGAGGAAAATCTGAGACATACTTGGGCACAGACCCCACCCTAGGCACTGTGCTATACAATTGGGAAAGGAATCACCAACACCCATTACCTCCCTATGGAGAGGAGGGCTTTGACCTCACATATAGCACCCCAACTCTAAGGTTCCCCATAGTCTTTTAAGTCATTAAGTCTGGGAGCAGAGGGGACTAGGCATGTATGAGTCTCTCCAGACCACAGGAAAAATTGGTGGTTTTATATGTCGGCACAAGCATTTCGAGGGCTTCGTTTCCTTGGAGATATACAGAGAAAGATCTCAAAACTGAAGCTTTCTATTTCTTCTGGAAGGAGTTTGTAACACACTCTTTCCTTAACTACTTAAGGGCAGGTATTCTAATTAACTTTCATGGAGGAGTTGAAGAGGCACACACAAACAGTAACTTGCCGGCAGACTGAGAAGCAGCATCTTCCTGATTTTTCTCCCCCAGCTCACGCTAGAGATAACTTCAGGTCTACCAATTTCCTCTGAAAGTTTGTCCACTCATCAACTGCCCCAAATTTTACAGTTCCTACCCAAGGGACTTCATTCTAAACCTCCTTGCTCTGGAGCAGACACAACTGGACATGTGTGAGTCCCTCTAGATCACAGAAAAAAGAACTGGTTTAAAACAGATGTGCAATTACTTTCAGGAGCTACACCTCCCAGGAGCAGTATGGAGTAGGAGCTAAAAAAGCAAAGCTCTCTTTCTCCCAGGAAAGGGTTTTGGGCACACTCTTCCAGTGTCTACTTGATTACCTGGCTTCTAACTAACTTGTATCCAGAAGTTAAATGGCTAAACAAACAATAGCCCTGCAGTGGCCTGAGCTGCAGTTCAGCACTGCTTGTGCTTTTCTCCCTCAGCCTGACCCAGCAGTAACTCAAGGTCTACAAATTGCTCCTGGAAGGAGTTTGTTTATGCAATTGACCCAACTATTATAGCTACACACCCAAGGCACTGGACCACAAATCTCCTAGCTTTAGGAGCAGAAAGGACTAGGCATATGCAAGTCTCCATAGGTCACAGAATAAAAAGGTGATTTTTTACCAGGTATGCAAACACTTCCAGGGACTACTCACCCTGACAGTAGTGTAGAAAAGTGGCTAAAAGGCACAATTCTCACTTTCTCTCTAAAGGGGCTTACTACACACTCTTCCAGTGGCTTTTTTATGGCCCAACCTCTAACTGTTTACATTGGGTCATTAATGGAACAAACAGTAGCCCTCTGGTAACCTGAGCAGGAGCCTGGCACTTCCCAAGCCTTTCCTCTCGGTTGCCTCAGAGATAAATCCAGGTCTATCCATTCTTTCTGGAGTAAGTTTGTCCACACACTGAGTGCCACAAATTATAGAGCTCTCACCAACAGGCTGTCTCCAAAATGAACCAGCTCTGGAAGTTATAGCAATCCTGAGTCTCCCTGGACCAAAGAAAGCAAAGAGGTGAGCATGCGAAAGACATGCTTCCAGCAGCTATCTTTGCAAGGTCAGAGGGTGTAACCTAAATGTGAATACAGGGCATTTGCCAAAGATCCTCTCCTCAGCTTAGTGCAGAAAGAGTGGGAGGTAAACACCCACACTCAACTTCACCGTGAGGATAAAAGCAACTGGAATACACATCCAAGGCATCAACCTTTCCAGCTATATCTAAAGAACCTGGCTTTTACCTTACTGATCTCAGGGTATTAACAGGACATGGCACATCCTAATCAAAAACAAAGATAACCATTTGTTGGAGGTCATCAGAAAGAGAGAGTGCAGTTTGAACAAACACAAAGATTTGAGAGAAACCTTAAAATCTCTCAGTGGACAGATTCATGAGATCCTTCTCCTATACAAGCCAAGTCTAACAGGACTGAGAGAGGCAGTTGTCTTATCTAGTATGCAGAAGCCAATCCAGAGAATCAAGGAAAATAAAGAAACAGAGTGATGTATTCCCAATAAAAGAACAAGATAAATCTCTGAAAACAAACTCAAGTGAAATGGAGATGTATGATTTACCCAACAGGGCATTCATGATACTTGTCGTAAAGATGCTCACTAAGCTAGGGGAGCAAGGTAAAAGCAAACTGAGAATTTTAACAAAGAGATACAAAAGATTTAAAAATACCAAACAAAAATCATAAAGCTGAGGATGTCGACAGATCAAGCAGAAGAAAAGATCAGTGAACTCAAAGACAGATCACTGGAAATCATCCAGTCTGAGGAGTAAAAAGAAAAAGAATGAAAAAGATTGAAGATAGTTTAAGAGATTATAGGACACTATCAAGAACAACTTATGCATTATTGGCATTCCAGAAAGAGAAGAAACAGAGAAAGGGACAGAAACATTTTCAAAGAAGTAATGGTAGAAAACTTTCCAAGACGGGGGAAGGAAATAGAAATCCAGATACAGAAAGCTCAACAGACACCAAATAAGATGAATCCATAGTCACACTGAGACACATCATAATTAAATAATCAAAAGCTCAAGACAAAGAGAGAGTTTTGAAAGCAGGAAGGGAAAAAGTGAATTGTAACATATAAGAGAACATTTATAAGACTACTAGCAGATTTTTCAGCAGAAATCTTGCAGATCAGAAGAGAGTGGGATGATATATTCAACATCCTGAAAGAAAAATACTGCCAATCAAGAATACTATACTCAGCAATCATGTCTTTCAAAAATGAGGGGATGATAAAGACTTTCTCAGACAAAAGCTGAGAGTTTATCACCACTATGTCTACATTACAAGAAATGCTGAATGGAATTTTTTAAGGTAAAGAAAATGGATGCTAATTAGTAACATAGAAACATATAAAACCACAAAACTCACTGGTAAGTACATTGTCAAATCCAAAACACTCTAATACTGTAATGGTAGTGGACAAATCAATTATATCTCTAGTATAAATGTTAAAAGGCAAAAATATTAAAAACAGTGAAAGCTATAATTATTTGTTAAGAGATACAAAATATAAAAAGATATAAGTTTTGACATAAGAAATAAAAAATGGGAGGACGTGGTGTATAAGCATAGAGTTTGTGTATGTTATTAAAATTAAGTTGATATCAAGTGAAAATAATCTGTTATAAGGATAAGATGCTTTATCCTGGGGTAATCACAGAAGTCTATAATGTATACACAAAAGACAGAAAGAGTGATTCAAAGCATACTACCAAAGCAAGCCATCAAACTGCAAAAGCAGGAAACAAGAGAGGAAGAAAGAAACGAAGAATCTACAAACAACCAGAAACAATTGACAAAAAGATACTAGTAAGTCATTTACCTATCAATAATTATTTTGAATATAAATAAATTAAACTTTTCAATAAAAAGAGAGTGGCTGAATGGCTTAAGAAAAAAAGACTCAACTACATGCTGCCTATTCTTATAAAAGACTCACTAATTCACCTTAAATGATACTCACAGGCTGAAAGCTAAGGGATTAAAAAGATTATTCCATGCAAATGGAAACCAAGAGAGACAGGGGTAGCTATTCCTATTTCAGAAAAAAATTGACTTTAGTTCAAGACTGTAAAAAGAGACAAAGAAGATTATTGATGCAGTGATGAAAGGGTCAATTGCTAAGAGGATATGTAAATTATAAATATATATGCATCAAAATCAGAACACATAAATATATAAAGCAAACATTAAGAAATCTAAAGAGAGACATAGACTGCAACACAATAATAGTATGAGATTTTAATATTTTATTTTCAACAATAGACAGTGCATCAGTCAATTTTCACACTGCTATGAAGACATACCTCAGACTGGGTAATTTATAAAGAAAGAGGTTTAATTGACTCACAGTTCCACACGGCTTAGGAGGCCTCAGGAAACTTATAATCATGGCCAAAGGGGAAGCAAACACATCCTTATTCACCTGAGTGCAGGGAGAGGAAGTACCAAGGGAAGGGGAGAAAATTCCCCTTATAAAACCATCACATCTCATGAGAACTCACCCACTATCACAAGAACAGCATGAGGGAACCACTTCCATGATCTAATCACTTCCTACCAGGTCCCTCCCGGGACACATGGGGATTATAGGAACTACAGTTCAAGATGAGATTTGGGTGGGGATACAGCCAAATCATATTATTCAGCCCCTGGGCCCTCCCAAATCTCCTCTTTCTCAAATTTCAAAATACAATCATGCCTTTTCAATAGTCTCCCAGAGTCTTAACTCATTCCATCATTAACCCAAAAGTCCAAGTTCAAAGTCTCACCTGAGACAAGGCAAGTCCTTTCTGCCTATGAGTCTGTAAAATCATAAGCAAGTTAGTTACTTCCTAGATAGAAGGAGGTACAGGCACTTGGTAAATACACACATTCAAAGTGGGAGAAATTGGCCAAAACAAAGGGGCTATGCAAGTCTGAAATCCAATAGGGCAGTCACTAAAACATTAAAGTTCCAAGATGATCTCCTTTGACTCCATGTCTCACATCCCGGTTATGTTGATGCAAGACATAGGCTCCCACAGCCTTGGGCAGCTCTGTCCCTTTGCAGAGTACAGCCCCCCTCCTAGCTGCTTTCTCAGGCTGACATTGAGTGTCTGTGGCTTTCCCAGATGTGTGGTGCAAGCTGTCAGTGGATCTACTGTTCTGGGGTCTGGAGAATGTGGTCCTCTTCACACAGTTCCACTAGGCAGTGCCCCAGTTGGGGCTCTGTATAGGGGATCCAATCACACATTTCCCTTCTGTACTGCCCTAGCAGAGGCTCTCCATGAGGCCTTCACCCCTGCAGCACACCTCTGCCTGAACATCTAGGTGTTTCCATACATCCTCTGCAACCTAGGCAGAGGTTTCCAAAACAATTCTTGACTTCTGTGTACCCACAGGGCCAACACCATGTGGAAGCTGCCAAGGCTTGGGGCTTGCACCCTCTGAAGCAATGGCCCAGGCTGTACCTTGGCCCATTTTAGCCATGGCTGAAGCTGAAGCAGCTGGGACACAGTCTACCATGTCCTGAGGCTGCACAGAGCAGGAGGGCCCTGGGCCTGGCTCACAAAACCATTTTTCCTTCCTAGGCCTCCAGGCCTGTGATGGGAGGGGCTCCTGTGAAGGTCTCTTACATGCCTTGGAGACATTTTCCCCACTATTTTGGTCATTAACATTTGACTCCTTGTTAATTCTGCAAATTTGTGTAGCTGGCTTGATTTCTGTCCCCTGAAAATGGATTTTTCTTTTCTACCACATCATCGGGCTGCAAATTTTCCAAAATATTATGCTCTGTAACTTCTTGAACACTTTGCTACTCAGAAATTTCTTCCACCAGATATCCTAAATCATCCCTCTCGAGTTCACAGTTCCACGTATCTCTAGGGCAGGGGCAAAATGTCACCAGTCTTTGCTAAAGCATAGCAAGAGTGACCTTTACTCCAGTTCCCAACAAGTTCCTCATCTCCATCTGCAACCACCTCAGCCTGGATTTCATTGTCCATATCACTATCAGCATCTGGGTCAAAGCCATTCAATGGGTCCCTAGGAAGTTCCAAACTTTCTCACATTTTCCTGTCTTCTGATCCCTCCAAGTCTGTAGGAAGTTCCAAACTTTCCCGTATTTTCCTGCCTTCTTCTGAGGCCTCCAAACTATTCCAACCTCTGCCTGTTACCCAGTTCCAAAGTTGCTTCCATATTTTTGGATATCTTTACAGCAGCACTCCTTTGTATGCAGTACCAATTTACTGTATTAGTCTGTTTTAAGGCTGCTGTGAAGACATACCCAAGACTGGGTAATTTATAAAGGAAAGAGGTTTAATTGACTCACAGTTCTGCATGGCTAGGGAGGCCTCAGGAAACTTACATCCGTGGCAGAAGGGGAAGCAAACACTTCCTTCTTTACATGCCAGCAGGAAGAACTGCTGCGTGAAGGCAGGGAAGCCCCTTATAAAACTATCAGATCTCATAAGAACTCACCCACCATCATGAGAACAGCATTGGAGAACAACCCCCACGATCTACTCCCCACTGGGTCCCTCCCATGACATGTGGGGATTACAGGAACTACAGTTCAAGATGAGACTTGAGTGGGAACACAGACAGATTATCAAAACAGAAAATTAATAAGGAAACATTGGACATGAACTCCACTAAAGACCAAATAGACCTAACAGGCATACAACAGAACATTCCATCCAACAGCAAAAAAATGCACATTCTTTTCAAATGTTCAGAGAACATTCTCCAGGACAGATCCTATGTTAGGCCACAAAACAAGTCTTAATAATTTAAGAAGATTAAAATCATATTATCTTTTCCAACCTCATCTGTATGGAACCAGAAAACAATGAAAGGTACAATTATAAAAATCAACAAATATATGAAAATTAAGCAATTTAGTCCTGAACAACTATTTGGTCAAAGGAAGAATTGAAAGAGAAATTTAAAAATACCTTGAGACAAATGAAAATGGTAACATATCATATCAAAACATACCTGATACAGGAAAAGTACTTCTAAGAGGGAAATTCATAAATCAAATGCCTACATCAAAAAAGAAAAAAGATCTCAAATAAACAACATAATGTCACATCTCATAGAACTAGGAAAAAGGATAACAAATTAAGCCCAAAGTTAATAGGAGGAAGTAAGTAACAAACATAAGAGCAGAAATAAATGAAATAGAGACTAAGAAAAACAACAACAACAACAAAAACCTAAGAGTTGTTATTTTGACATTCTAAACAAAATCAACAGGCTCTTAGCTGGACTTAAAAAAGGGAATATCAAAAAATGAAATCAGGAATAAAAGAGGTCTCACAACTGATAATACAGAAATACAAAGGATTATGAGACTACTATGAACAACTACATTCCAACAAATTGGAAAACCTAGAAGAAATGAATAAATTCCTAGAACTATATAATGTATTAAGACTAAATCATGAAGAAATTAGAAATATTAACAGACCAATAACGAGTAAGAAGATTAATTCAGGAAATAAAAGTGTGCTTTTATTAAAAGAAAAGCCCAGGATCAGATGGCTTCACTGCTGAATTCTAGTGAAGATTTTTAAAACTAATACCAGTCCTTCTCTAACTCTTCCAAAAACTTGAAGAGGAGAGAGTACTTACAAATTCATTTTATATGTCCAGCATTACCATGATACTAAAGCCAGACAAAGGCACTACAGGAAAAGAACACTACAAGCCAATATCCCTGATGAACATCAATGCAAAAAGCCTCAACAAAATACTAGCAAACTATATTCAACATTATATCAAAAGGATCACTCATCATGATCAAGTGGAATTTATCCCTGGGATGTAAGGATGGTTCCATATATGTAAATCAATAAATTTCATTCACCATATTAACAGAATTAAGGACAAAAACTAGATGATTATCTCAACAGATACAGAAAAAGCAAAATTTGAAAAAAATTTAACATCCCTTCATAATAAAATCTCACAAGTTAGGTATAGAAGAAATGTTCTTCAACAAAATTAAGGCCATATATAATAATCCTATAGGTAGCAAAATACTCAAGGATAAAAAGTTGAAGGCTTTTATTCTAAGATTAGGAACAAGAGAAGGTTGCCTATTCTCACCGCTTCTGTTCAACGTGGAGTAGCCAGAAGTCTTAGAGCAATTAGGCAAGAAAAAGAAATAAAAAGTATCCAAATAGGAAAAATAAAATGAAATTGTCTCTGTTTGCTGGTGACATGATCTTATATATAGGAAAACCTAAAGACTTCATTTTAAAAAAAAGTTATAACTGATAAACAAGTTTAGCAAAGATGCACAATGGAATACTATTCAGGCTTCAAAAAGCAGAAAATTCCCTCATTTGCAACATGGATGAACCTAGAAGATATTTTATGCTAAGTGAAATAAACCAGGTACAGACAGATAAAAACAATCTGCTCTAACTTCCATGTGGAATCTTAAAAAGTCAAACCCATGAAAATAGAGAGTAGAAAGGTAATTACCATAGTTGAGGGGAATAGACGGGGAAGGAGGAGATGTTGGTCGAAGGGTACAAAGTTTCAGTAGAATACAAGGAATAGGCTCTAGTGATCCTTTGCACAGCATGGTGACTATAGTAAATAATATATTTCAAAATACCTAAAAAAGTGAATTTCACAAAGAAATAAGTATTTGAGGTGATAAACATGTTAATTAGCCAGTTTGATCACTCCACAATGTATATATGTATCAAAACATCACATTTTACCCACAAATATATGCTATTATTTGTCAATTAAAAATAAAACTGGCCGGGCGAGGTGGCTCACACCTGTAATCCCAGCACTTTGGGAGGCCGAGGTGGGTGGATCACGAGGTCAGGAGATCGAGACCATGCTGGCTAACATGGTGAAACCCCGTCCCCACTAAAAATACAAAGAAATTAGCCGGGCGTGTTGGTGGGCGCCTCTAGTCCCAGCTACTCGGGAGGCTGAGGCAGTAGAATGGCGTGAAGCTGGGAGGCGGAGCTTGCAGTGAGCCAAGATCACGCCACCGCACTCCAGCCTGGGTGACAGAGCGAGACTCCATCTCAAAAAAAAAAAAAAAAAAAGATAAAACTTGGCCAAGTGCCTTGGTTCGTGCCTATAATCCCAACAGTTTGAGAGGCCAATACAGGGGAATCACTTGAGTCCAGAAGTTTAAGACTAACCTAGGCAATATAGCAAGACACCATTTCTACAGAAAACATTTAGAAATTAGCCAGACATCATGGCGTATGCCTGTAGCCCTAACTACTAGAGAGGCTGTGGAAGGAGGATCACTTTAGACTAGGAGGTCGAGGCCGCAGTGTGCCATAATTGTGCCATTGCACTCCAATCTGGGTAACAGAGCAAGAAAACTAAATACCTAAGTAAAACTAAATAAATACATATATCCTTGAAAAGTACCCAAGATTAATTTAACAAAATAAATGAAATTTCCTTACAAAAATAATAGTAAACTTAATTGATAGACATTGACAAAGGCTTTTTTTAAATGTAGTTTACTATTTTTATGGCTTAAAGACTTAATATTTTAAAAATATCCATGTTTTCTCAAGTTAATTTATTTTTGATGCACTTCCAATCAGAATCCTAACATGATTTCTATAAAACTTGATAATTATTTCTTAAATAATAATTGATAATTATTCTAAAATTATGTAAAATAAGGAAAATTTCTAAGATCAGAGGACCTGTCTTTTTACATACCAAGAGTTATTAAAAAGATATAATTATCTTTTTTAAAAGTTACTGTTTTGCTTTCTGAATTCAATTATAAAACAACTATAGGCCAAATGCAGTGGTTCATGCCTGTAATCCCAATGCACTGGAAGGCTAAGGCAGAAAGATTGCTGAGGCCAGGCATTTGAGATCAGCTTGGGCAACATAGCAAGATCCCATCTATAAAGAAAAAAAAAAAAGAAGGCAGAATCTCAGCCTTTTCCTAGTGGCTGAGTCAACCAGCATTTTAAAAATAAATAAATAAATAAAATAACTACACTTAATTTTTGTTTATGAAGTGAGGTAGGGATCTGGTTTCATTTTTGCATTCCATATGAGTACTTAATTAACCCCACACTAATTATTGAAAAGATTGGCATTTCCCCCGTTGCGCTTTAATGTCACCTTTATTTTAAATTACATGTCAACATATATATATGAGTCTGTTTCTCTGTTCTTTATTCTACTATGATGACTAATCTATTCTTAAACCTAGTACCACACTTTCTTATTTACCGCATATTCCAAAACACGTATTAGTGTGTTATAAACTACCCCAAAACACAGTGACTTCAAACAGCCACATTGTATCTCATTACTCCTGGATCAGAAATTTGGGTGGGTCCCAGCTAGCTGAATTTTTTCTACCATGTGAAGGCTTATAACAAAAGTCACTAGGTGGTATTCAGCTGGTGATTGGAATGGCTTAAAGAGTCTGAGGTCATTTTACTCACATGTCTAGAACTTTAGTGGAGATGCCTAAGAAACTAGGCTCAGCTGGATCTGTTGACCACAGCTCCTACACATGGCTTCTACAGCACAATGGTTTCAAAGAACCTGATCTTTTTTTATGACAGCTCAGATTTTGCAGTGAGAGAATGTTGTAAGAGTCCTGGATGGAGGCTGCAGGCCTTTTTATGACCCTAATTTAGAAATCCAGGGATGTAATTTCTACTGTATTCCAGGAATTGTTTAACATTTGAAAATCAATGTATATTCAACACATTAAAAAGATAAAAATAGATAGATGAAAGAAAGTAAACATAATCATTTTGACCAATGTAGAAAACACATTTGAGGACATCTAATATCAATTTATAATTTTTTCAAAATCTTGGAAGTGGAAATAGGACTTCAGTCTGATAAAGGAAATCTTTACAAAGAACATGCTGGTAATACCATGTCTAATCTACTTCCCCCTAAGACTGAGAAGGAAGTAAGCACGTTGTCTCATGTCTTCTATTCATCATTGTAATAAAGTACCTATACAATGTATGTATTAGTCTGTTCTCACACTGCTATGAAGAAATACCCAAGACCGGGTAACTTATAGACAAAAAAGTTTTAATTGACTCAGTTCTGCAGTGCTGGGGAGGCCTCAGGAAACTTACAGTCATGGTGGAAGGCAAAGGAGAAGCAGGCACCTTCTTCTTGGGGCGGCAAGATGTAGTGAGTGCGAGCAGGAGAAATGCCAAATGCTCATAAAACCATCAGATCTCATAAGACTCACTCACTATCACAAGAACAGCATTGGGGAAACTGCCCCCATGATCCAATTACCTTCACCTGGTCCCACCCTTGACACGTGAGAATTGTGGGGATTATGGGGGTTACAATTCAAGATGAGATTTTGGGTGGGGACACAGCCAAATCATATCAATCTAAGAAAAGAAAATGAAATATAAGTGAATAATTGTGTAGGTATAAAACCTAAGGAATCTACCAGAAAATATATTAGATCTACTAAGTAAAAGCAATAAGATTGCAGTGTAAACCATCAATAAACAGAAATCAGTGGTATTTCTGTATATATTAGCAGCAAACAAATGGAAAATAAAATGTTTAACTACCATTGAATAGAACATCCTCCATCTATAACACACTTAGAAAATTTAACCAAAAATGTACATTTTTTTGCAAATGAAACCACAACTGAGTTAAAGATAACTGTATTGTGTGAGGGCAAGGCAGGAGGATAGCTTGAGGCCATTAGTTTGAGGCCAGCCTACGCAACATAGCAACACCCTGTTTCTACAAAAATATTAAAAATTCAGCCAGGTATGGTGGTGCACACCTTGTAGTCCTAGCTCTTTGGGAGTGTGAGTCAGGAGGATCACTTGAGCCCATGAGTTTGAGGCTGCAGTGAGCTAAGAAAGTCATTGTACTCCAGCAGGTGACAGATTGAGATCCAATCTCTATAAAAAAATTAAAATAAAAAATAACAAAATAACAAAGACTTAAATAAAATGGAAAAATATTCCATGTTTACAGATTAGTTGACTTAATATCATTAGTATCTTCATTTTCCATTAATTGATATATATAACTTCATTGCATTCATAATCAAAATCCCAAAGGCTTTTTTATGACATTGACAAGTATTTTATGATTACTGACAAATTTTATACGAAAATACAAAGGCCCACTAACTAAATATTGAGAAGGGAAAACAAAGCTGGAGTATTTACATATTAAGATATTACTTTTCAATAAGAATATTGCTTAAATGAAAATTTTAAAGTTCCAATAAAAGCTACTTATAATTTTAAGGGAAAAGGCTAATTTTTTGTCACTTAAGTGCCTACCTTTTTCTAACTTTATCTGATGTAGTTCCTACTACTTACTTCTATGAATTGTGACAGTCAAACAGGCTTAACTTTTAAAGTTTAACTTACTGAAAAGTAAACATTCAAATGAATGCCATCATATAAACAATTCACCTTGAAAGGCTAAATACATGCCAGTGATGCTGCAACCATTTTTGGAAATCCTCCTTTAAAATGCCCTTCCAAGTCAATTTAGGAAACTGTATTCACTGCTTTATAGTTTCATATCTTATTTGTAAATCAAAATTCCACATTATACTTAACATGAAAAGAGATATAGAAAACCAGTCACTGTTTTAAAGCATAGAATCATCTGGCAGTGCAGATGACATGAATAAATGTACATTTGACAGATGGGGAACCATAGGTGGTCGCTGTACCTGGAACAATTCAAAGAACAGATGGTATTTGTCTAGATTTTCTAACAAAATAAAGAGATGTTTACTTATTTAATTTTAAATGATGGTTCAGAGAGCTACAGAGGGACAGAAAAATCACCTTAAGAAGGACATAGTGAGCAAACAGTAAAGAGAAGTATATTTTATGTTCTACAACAGGAGACAACATATTTTCTCTCAATTATAAACACTACATGCTAAAGAACATTGACTCAAAGCCGAAATAAAAATGTAGGAAATACATGCTTTGAGATGCTGTATAAGTCTCAATCAACTAACCTAATTGCACAAGCAGACACTTAAGTCAAACTTATGGTAGACCCTACTGTATTTTAAAATGTTTTTTGCTTAGTACGTAAAAATGTTTTGTCATCTCATTCTCCCTGGGCAGCTTAAGTAACAGAAATTAACATGATAAACTTACTGTTCTAAGGTGGTAAGGATGGATAATGTAGTAAGATATTTCTCCTCAAAGTCTTTAAGAACAAATGTTAAAATAATGAGATATCTTTTTAAATGCCAAACGAAAAACGTGTACATACACTTAAAGGCTATCCTTCAGAGTATCCTTCACCTTGAAAGATTACAATACACATTTATTCCAGGGAGGTTAACAGTAATCGAAATATTTGGGGAACTTCTTTTACAATACCCTTGAATAAGTTCTTAGACACACACACATACACACACCCCCACACACACACAAATTACAACTTTACATTTACATTTTGATTGGCATACATATCAATCTAATCAAATATCTTTCTTTCTTATCACTTCTGGGGACAAATAACTTTTGGAAGCCTCCATTCAACCTAATTCCTCACCAAACAAATGGAATGGAGATATGTCCCCACTGAAATTTCCTTAAGAATTTTATGCAGATTATGAGGCAAGTACTTTGAAGTCAAACTTGAGCTTGAATCCTGACTCGTTTTTTATAATCATAAGACTTTGGACAAGTATTACATAAACTCTTCAAGTCTAAATTTCTCATCTATGAAATAATAACCACAATGCTCCTAATCTCTGAGCCAGAAGATGGAGGATGAAAAATAAGTTTCAGGCATTCTGTTTACTCAGAGCCTGACACAGCACACAATACACAGTATACATTCAATAGATATTTATTGGCTATATAAATAATGGTTTTATTTTTAAGGCTATGGTTACTGGATTAAGACCTTCTACAGTTTATTAAGAGGACTACAGGTAGACTTAAGGAAGAACAATTTGTGAATTGTTGAAAAAATAAGAGAAGACTAACATGATGGGTAAAAAAGGGTGTTTGAGAGAAATGGGAGCAGAAGGCATGAAGAAATTGGAAGAGAAATAAGATAATATGTTCAAGGTCACAAAAACACCTGAATACATTCATCAGCCAGAATATTGTGCACAAGTTTTACAGCAGGAAGAAAAAGAGGGGCCAAGTCAGGAAGATGTCTGAATCCAGAACAAAATGTAAGAAAATCATTGATTTTAGAGCTCAGATAATTGAAAAACAGTTCTTACTAGGATTAAGGAACAACCCTGGGATGCAGGCAGGACAAAAACCCTTCTTCCTCAGTGACTAAGGCATCTCTGAGAAATATTTCCGGTATTGTACTGAGGAGAATATAAAACCAAATTCATTTGTCTATGTGCACTCAGAAGCAAAGGATAGTCTACAGAGAGCAAAAAAAAAAGCTGATCTGCTTGACAAGACACCAAGGGAGACCTCATAGCACTAAGAGATGGAGCAAGGAGAGCCAGCCCATTGCTGTCCAGCTCTGGCTCCAGGCCTTCCTGTGGCCCACCTGCACTTCCAGCTGGTAAACACAACAAAGCAACTCTGAAGCCTTCCAATTTTTTCTAATTTTTAGTTAGATTACTTTTAATGTGTTTCCCTTCTTCATAATATGTCTCTCCTATGACAAAAAGACTCATGGAGTGCAACCTTACCAAAGTTTTTAACACATTTTTAAATTCAAACACCCTGAGTTTTAATCATGGATCCATCAGATGTAATTTTTCCAGAATAAAACTAGGGTAAATATTATATCCCATTGCTCCAGGTAATGAGGCTAAGAAGGAGGCGGAGGCCATATCCTGAGGGACCTAGAGAGGCCAAGTAAGACAAAGTCAGAGAAGCTGACAATGACTTTACAAAGAAGAAAAGAGAAAGAGGAAGGAGGAGGAGGAAAGAAGGAAGAAAGAAGAGGAAGAAGAAGAAGGAGGAGGAGGGGAGGAGGAGGAGGGGAGGAGGAAGAGAGGAGGAAGAAGAGGAAGAAGAAGAAGAAGAAGAAGAAGAAGAAGAAGAAGAAGAAGAAGAAGAAGAAGAAGAAGAAGAAGAAGAAGAAGAAGAGGAGGAGGAGGAGGAGGAAGAAGCAGCAGCAGCAGCAGAAGAAGAGGAGGAAGAAGAGGAAGAAGAGGAAGAGGAAGAAGAAGAAGAAGAAGAAGAAGAGGAAAAAGGTGGTGGAGGAGGAGGAAAGAAGAAAGAAGAAGGAAGAGAGAAGGAAGGAAGCGAGGGAGGGAGGAAGGAAAGAAGGAGGGAGAGAGAGGAAGGAGAGAGGGAAGGAAGGAAGGAAGGAAGGAAGGAAGGAAGGAAGGAAGGAAGGAAGGAAGGAAGGGAAAGTAGATTATGAATAACCTTACGAGTTGTTTGAGTGGAAAAGTTGAAGCAAAAATCAAGAAGTTTTTATTTAAAGGATGAAAGTAATAACATAGTAGCTGGCACATTGTAGGTGGGTTGTTTGTATAAATGTTTGCTTTTGTACAATCAGCTACTTTGTTGTTTGGCTTTTGATGTTTTAATTTAATATGGAGCAATATGATTGTGCTTAAACCCTGACAGAGGAGACAATAGGAACAAAAGAGAGGATAGAGTGCAAAGAATTTTAAAAGCGACGTCTCTCAGGGAAGGAAACACATGCCAAAGAGTTCTATCTTTGATATTAAGTGCAAAAGAAGAGAGTACTAATGTTGATATAACTAGGTTTATAGGTTTGTGGGCAACATTTTAAAAATGTTAGGTTTGTTGGACCCATTTTCTTTCTGAAGTAGAGGTAAGATAATGTGCCCAAATATGAAGAGAATCAGTGGAATAGTAGGGCTCTCAGGATAATACAGAATAATCTCCTCATCTCAAGATTCTCAACTCAATCATATCTAAAAATATCTCTTTGCTACATTAGATAACATGTACAGATTTGAGGGATTAGGATGAGGATATCTGTAAGAGACCATTATTCACTTTACCACAAATACACAAACTAACCACTACTAAGTGCAGCTGAACATATGTAATCTCATCTCTTCCAGAAATCTCTGACTCCCTTTATATTAGAAGTCCTCAGTAACCTCCAGTCCTTAGCCACTTACTAGGGGTTGAGAAAACTCAAGTTGTGTAAAGCTACAGACTGCCAGATTCAGAGAAACCGAGAAGATGTTCTTGAGAAGAGATCTCATAGAGAAAACAGTCACACACTATACCACCATAGAGTTGTATAGCCTGTCTCACTGCCTGCCTAGCTCGGTCATGACTCAAATAACAATTTGACAACCGTGATTATCAGTATAGGATGACATAGTCTTAATCAGGTGTATTATCTTTGTTTTACATGTAAGAACACTTTTTCATCCCATTTCACACATTAAGAAAAAGAAGAAATACTTCTTGATGATCTCTTTGAGTGATGATGTCACTGCCTGTACATACTGGGATCCATTACAATCACAGAACATTCCTTCTTGTTAGTGAACTCCACGTTGCATGGCCAGAATAGCAGCTCACCTTCTCTGTGGTCACTCTACTCTAGTTGGCGATCACCTGATTAATTTTGCTTTCCCTTGCACATCCCACTTAGTTTTTCAGAATTCTACACAGCTTTTCCTCATGAAGATCAAGCGTCATTCTGTGAATTTAGGGACTTTCACACATTCTTTGGTTTCAGTGAATCAGTGAACTGTCTGCTTTATTCTTGTGCCAAGTCTCATTTCTTTCTTTACTGTTGGTTCTATCAATTAATACCTTTGTTTCCTTCCCCCTTGTCAATACAACAAACTTCGCTTTTCATTTTATGATATTTCCTTTGCTTTATCTATAAATGTGAGTTGTCTCCAAATATTTGAAGGGTAATCATGTGATGGAAAAATTCAAATTATAAAATAGCTCTATGGGAAGAATTTACAGAAACAGCTGTTAGAAATTATAACAAAATGACTTAGGATTATGTTAACAAAGAGTTTTCAAACAGTGCTCTTTAGAGGTAGAATGAGCTTGCTTAGGAGTGAATAATACGTTAAAAGTATTCATGCAGAGACCAGGTGGTCATTCATCAGAAATAGTGTTCTAAGTAGAGGGAATTCTATCACTAAATAAATAGCTGGATCAGACAATTCCTCAAGACCTTTTCATCTCTGAATTCTGTTATTCCCAGTAGCTAGGGTCATATGGTACATGGATTAAAAGAGTATTTTTGCCTGCATTTGATACTTTTTTCATATTTATAATACCTTGTTAAGGTTGTTGGTTTATTCTTGTTGTGTGTTTTCACAATATAAATATAAATATGAAAATGAAGGTATACGTTTGATATGAAAATTAAAAGACAAGAAGGCAGAAAGAGGTATCATAGTTTCCATTCAGTGTAAGGTTTTCTATTGGGATGCTATTAAATTTGCATGAATAAAAAGGATCATGAGTGTATGTTCAATGTGTGCTGTTTATGATTTTTAAATCACCAATTATCTTGAGACAATACATCTACCACCCGGGACATAAATAACAATATATGCATGATGCTTGGGTATTAGCAAGATTTCCCAAAAGAAAATGTGAGGTACAGCGAATTGAAAGCTTATCAGAGACAGCCAAATGCAAACAGGGAATTGGAAGGTGAAGGAGCCAAAAGAACAGATGGACAGAAGCGGCAATGAGGTTAGCAACAATTTCTGTGATGGCACGTCTTCTGCCAGTGATGCCACCATTAATGCCACACAGAAAGGCATGCCATCAACTTTTATTAGGGATAATTCTTAAGGTTATAATATCTCATTATAATGGATCTAGTTCTACCATCCTCTATTTTACTTAGAATGCTATTCTACCAAATATGCCTGAATTTAACTTAAGAAAATTAAGATTAGGGAACTTTTGGAGCCATGTATAATAGTCAGAGAAGAGTTTCAGTAAATGAATTATTAATTTTCCCAGAATGCATATGTCTTCCACTTGGCCCTGTTATAAGGTTTAGGATTTGGTCTTTACAGGAGTTAGAGAGAGCTTAGAGTGTCCTGGGATCTAAACTCCATTTAAAAAGCCTTCTTTAAGAACAGAATAAAGTTAGGTCTCTGGAGAATAGGTGGTCTTCTGTCATCCCTCTGGAGAAATGCAGAGAGCTCTCTCTGACTGGCAAGGCATCTACATTGTAACCCTCTGCTCTTTGAAAATCCCCTCTGGTAAAGTTAAAGGCCATCTATCATATTCAGCAAAGATTATATTCTTGGAGTTATATATGTTTTTAAAATCTGTAAGTATTTTTCTAATTTTTCTGGTTTCCTTGATAACTTTTTAATGTTGAGATAGTCATTCAAATACCTATCTTATTAGTTAGTACTGACTTTCAATAATTTATAACTAAATACAGTACTATTGTCTGCCATTTGTGTCAATAATCAGTTTAGTCCAAGAAAAGGACAAGTGTACATGTGCTCTGAGTATGAGGCAGAGGACCTCAAGCGAATAGTGTATAATGCAGATAAACTCCCTTTAAAAACTCAAGTTAAGTAGAAGTAATTTAAAGGAGGTGAATTTTTTAATGCATAACAACACCTCTTAAAACAATCCCTCACTGCCTCTCTTGTTCTCTAATCCTCCAGAATTTCTCTTTCTCTAAACCCTTACTCCAACTCCTTGCCTGCTAACTTTCATGAAGCTCTACCACATCCAGTTAGCTTTGGATCTTTTTCTTTGTCCTCCTCTCAAATTCCTTTGTTTCTTCAGTCCTCTTTTCTAAATTCCAGTCCATATTCCTAATTCTGAATCACACTACCTCAAACACAAGACTGGAAAAAAGAAAATTCTTAGGTTTGGGGAAAAGTAAACAGTTTAATAAATATAAATTCTCTTTAGCAATGGGGGAACATCGTATGTGTTAATAAACTTTGTCTATTATTTTTATTCATTTGACAGTCATTGAGCATCTACATATTACAGGTACTATTCTGTTGTAATAGATCAGTGAACAAAACAAAGAATGGCCTTATGCAGTTTACATTTTAGCAGGAAAAGAATGACAATAAAATTCTATGGGGAAAAAAAGGAAAAGTGGAAGCAGTTAAGGGAAGCTGGGATTCTAAGTTAGTGTGGTAACCCAGCAGGGGTTGCAAATCTTGAATGGCTTAGTAGACATTCGTAAGTACCGGGCAGTGAAGGAGAGAGCATTGCTAGAGATTAAGCAAACTTTCCTAAATTGGTCAAGTAGAAAAACGTTGAGGATGAATAATATGTACAACGAACCACCATGACACGTTTACCTATGTAACAAACTGTACACGTACCCCCAAACCTAGAATAAAAGATTTTTTTTTAAAATGTTGAAAACAGAACTGAGTTATTATATGAACATACTGGTATAGAATTGCCAAACTCAAAAGAACTCTCCTCATAGCAGCCCTTTCCCCACTCTCAATAAGAACAGATACACCTTGCAGATTCTATTTCTTCTGATACTAACTTATAATAGCTCATTAGCAGATCACTACATATGCTCAAGCTAATAACAGCTGATTGCCACTAATAAATAAAAAACACTTTTCAGTTTTATTTTTAGATATACCATTAAATTGATTGGCTCTTCAATAAAAATGATAATTGACAATTAAAAAAAGGTTATTGTTCAACAGGAAAAAATAATAAAAACAATAACATGTGACCCAATTGATGTCTCACATTTAAAAATTAAGAGTCAATATAACAACAAGTAAAATATAAAAAAATACATCAATACGTCTTCCTACTATTAAAGTCAACATCAATTATTTAGTTTCAGCCTAAGATAATTCATTGTATATATATATTTTTTGTTTGTTTTTTTTTGTTTTTTGTTTTTGTTTTTTGAGACAGGATCTCTCTCTGTTGCCCAGGCTGAAGTGCAGTGGTGCAATCTTGGCTCACTGCAACCTCAATCTTCTAGGCTCAAGTGAGCCTCTCACCTAGCCTCCCAAGTAGATGGGACTACAGGTGTGCACCACCACACCCAGCCAGCTGATTTTTGTATGTTTTGTAGAGACACAGTTTTGTTATGTCGCACAGGCTGGTCTCAAACTCCTGGGCTCAAGTGATTCACCCTGCCTTGGCCTCCCAAAGTGTTGAGATTACAGGCATGAGCTACCGCACCTGGCCCATTATATAATATTAATGTTATTTGATTTTTCTGGTATATTTTGTATTTGATTTAAAAATGTTTTGTGGTAAAAGCAAAAAGTGTAAGAAATGTATCCCTGTAATAGGCCTATAAGTTTTTAAGTAATGTTGTGATAATTGCAAAGTAAACGTGGTAAAGATCTACTTAAAAAAAAATCTGTGTATTCCTTTTGTGTAAGGAATTTGGATTTGTTATTGGTATTAATTATCTACTTCAGATTGCTTTTGATCAGTAAGTGCAGAGAATCCAGAGAATAATACACAAGTAAGTTAAAGAATAGAATGTTTGTGAAGACATTGTGGGGCTCACCTCAGTGTGGTGCCCTGGAAAGAGATTCAGGATAGCTCATAGCCCTGAGCAGGGCCCAGGGGCCCAGTTGAATAGAACGCAGGAGAAAGTACTAAGTAACTTAGAATTTCCCATATACCCATCTCTAATGTTTCCGATTTCTTCTGATTCCTTCTCTTGTAACAACAGAAGACTCTTGATTACAAGAACTAGAAGAAAAATCACAGTATACTTCAAAACACATGTAACACTAAATACGTCTTCACAAAGTGAGAGTGAAAAAAAGAAATAAAGCATACTTGTTTACTTATTTTGGGTAGGGAAACGCTCAATGGGTTTCTAAACAACTAATTTATACATAAGTTGGGAAAGTGATATATTGGTGAGTCGGACACTACCTACAATGTTATATTTTTGTCCTTACATGTTTCAGCTATCTTATATCTAAAACACATATGTTTATATTGTGTTGTACATATGTTTATTATGTAATATGTTATAAACATATAATATGTACAACCCTATCAATTTCATTAGAAAAACAAAAATACTCAAAAATTGCTGCAAGTTAGTTTTCACATTAAAACACTGTGCTATAACCTTTTATCAAGGTTCTTAGCTTCCTTGCATTGGATTAGAACATGCTCCTTTAGATTGGAGGAGTTCATTATTGCCCACCTTCTGAAGCCTACTTCTGACAATTAATCAAATTCATTCACCGTCCAGTTTTGTTCCCTTGCTGGCAAGGAGTTTGTGATCCTTTGGAGGCAAAAAGGCATTCTGGTTTTTGGAATTTTCAGCCTTTTTGCAATGGTTTTTCCTCATCTTTTTGGATTTTTCTACCTTTGGTCTTTGATGTTGGTGACCTTTGAATGGGGTTTTTGACTGGTCATCCTTTTTGTTGATGTTGATGCTATTGCTTCCTGTTTGTTAGTTTTCCTTCTAACAGTCAGGCCTCTCTTCTGCAGGTCTGCTGTAGTTTGCTGGAGGTCCACTCCAGACCCTGTTTGCCTAGGTATCACCAGTGGAGGCTGCAGAACAGCAAAGATTGCTGCTTGGTCCTTCCTCTGGGAGCTTCGTCTGAGAGGGTCACCTGCCAGATGCCAGCCAGAGCTCTCTTGTATGAGGTGTCTGTCAACCCTAACTAGAATAGCTGGATTAGAGAAGAACATAAATGACCTGATGGAGCTGAAAAGCACAGTCTGAGAACTTCGTGAAGCATACACAAATATCAATAGCCAAACTGATCCAGTGGAAGAAAGGATATCAGAGATTGAAGATCAACTGAATTAAATAAGGCATGAAGACAAGATTAGAGAAAAAAGAATGAAGAGGAATGAACAAAGCCTCCAAGAAATATGGGACTATGTGAAGAGACCAAACCTAAATTTGATTGGTGTGCCAAAAGTGATGGGGAGAATGGAACCAAGTTGGAAAACACTCTTCAGGATATTATTGAGGAGAACTTTCCCAACCTAGCAAGACAGGCCAATATTCAAGTTCAGGAAATACAGAGAACACCACAAAGATACTACTTGAGAAGAGAAGCCCCAAGACACATAATTATCAGATTCACCAAGGTTGAAATAAAGAAAAAAATGTTAAGGGCAGCCAGAGAAAAAGGTCAGGTTACCCACAAAGGGAAGCCCATCAGACTAACAGTGGATCTCTCTGCAGAAACCCTACAAGCCAGAAGACAGTCAGGGCCAACGTAAAACATTCTAAAAAAAATAATAATTTTCAACCCAGAATTTCATATCCAGCCAAACTAAGCTTCATAAGTGAAGGAGAGAGAAAATCCTTCACAGAGAAGCAAATGCTGAGGGATTTTGTCACCACCAGGTCTGCCTTACAAGAGCTCCTAAAGGAAGCACTAAATATGGAAAGGAAAAACCAGTACCAGCCACTGCAAAAACATACAAAAATGTAAAGACCATCAACACTATAAAGCAAATGCATCAATTAATGGGCAAAATAACCAGCTAGCATCATAATGACGGGATAAAATTCACACATAATATTATTAACCTTAAATGTAAACAGGCTAAATGCCCCAATTAAAAGACACAGACTGACAAATTGAATAAAGATTCAAGACCCATTGGTGTGATGTATTCACATGCATTTCACATGCAAAGACACACATAGGCTCAAAGTAAAGGGATGGAAGAATATTTACCAAGCAAATGGAAAGCAAAAAAAAAAATCAGGGGTTGCAATCCTAGTCTCTGATAAAACAGACTTTAAACCAACAAAGATGAAAAAAGACAAAGAAGGGCATTACATAATGGGAATGGTATTAATGCAACAAGAAGAGCTAACTAGCCTAAATATTTATGTACCCAATACAGGAGCACCCAGCTTCATAAAGCAAGTTCTTAGAGACCTACAAAGAGACTTAGACTCCCACACAATAATAATGAGAGACTTTAACACACCACTGTCAATATTAGACAGATCAACGAGACAGAAAATTAACAAGGATATTCAGGACTTGAACGCAGCTCAGGACCAAGCGAACCTAATAGACATCTACAGAGCTCTTTACCACAATCAACAGAATATGCATTCTTCTCAGCACCACATAGCACTTATCCTAAAACTGACCACATAATTGGAAGTAAAACAATCCACAGCAAATGCAAAAGAATGCCAATCATAACAAACAGTCTCTCAGACCACAGTGCAATCAAATTAGAACTCAGGATTTAGAGACTCACTCAAAATTGCACAACTACATGGAAACTGAACAACCTGTTCCTAAATGACTACTGGGTAAATAACAAAATTAAGGCAGGAATAAATATGTTGTTTGAAACCAATGAGAACAAAGACACAATGTACCAGAATCTCTGGGATACAGCTAAAGCAGTGTTTGGAGGGAAATATATAGCACTAAACGCCCACAGGAGAAAGTGGGAAAGATCTAAAATCGACCCCCTAACCTCACAATTAAAAGAACTAGAGAAGCAAGAGCAAACAAATTCAAAAGCTAGCAGAAAACAAGAAATAACTAGGATAAGAGCAGAACTGAAGGAGATACAGACACGAAAAACTCTTCAAAAAATCAATGAATCCAGAAGCTGTTTTTTTTTAAAGATTAACAAAGTAGATAGACCGCTAACCAGACTAACAAAGGAAAAAAAAAAGAGAAGAATCAAATACACACAATAAAATGTGATAAAGGGGATATCACCACTGATCCCACAGAAATACAAACTACCATCAGAGAATACTATAAACACCTCTACACGAATAAACTAGAAAATCTAGAAGAAATGGATAAATTCCTGGACACATACACCCTCCCAAGACTAAACCAGGAAGAAGTCGAATCCCTGAATAGACCAATAACAAGTTCTGAAATAGAGGCATTAATTAATAGCCTACCAACCAAAACAAACTCAGGACCAGATGAATTCACAGCCGAATTCTACCAGAGGTACAAAGAGGAGCGGGTACCATTCCTTCTGCAACTATTCCAAACAATAGAAAAAGAGGGACTCCTCCCCAACTCATTTTATGAGGCCAGCATCATCCTGATACCAAAACCTGGCAGAGACACAACAAAAAAATAAAAAAGAAAATTTCAGGCCAATATCCTTGATGAACACCGATACGAAAATCTTCAATAAAATACTGGCAAACCAAATCCAGCAGCACATTAAAAAGCTTATCCACCATGATCAAGTCGGCTTCGTCCCTGGGATGCAAGGCGGGTTCAACATATGCAAATTAAAAAACATAATCCATTACATAAACAGAACCAATGCTGAAAACCACATGATCACCGCAATAGATACAGAAAAGGCCTTCAATAAAATTCAACACCCCTTCATGCTAAAAACACTCAATAAACTAGGTATTGATGGAACATACCTCAAAATAATAAGAGCTATTTTTGACAAATCCTAGCCAATATCATACTGAATGGGCAAAAGCTAGAAGCACTCCCTTTGAAAACTGGCACAAGACAAGGATGCCCTCTCACACCACTACTATTCAACCTAGTATTGGAAGTTCTGGCCAGGTCAGGAAAAAGAAAGAAATAAATGGTATTCAAATAGGAAGAGATGAAGTCAAATTATCTCTGTTTGCAGATGACATGATTGCATATTTAGAAAACCCCATCATCTCAGCCCAAAAACTCCTTAAGCTGATAAGCAACTTCAGCAAAGTCTAAGGATACAAAATCAATGTGCAAAAATCACAAGCATTCCTATACACCAGTAAGAGACAAACAGAGAGCCAAATCATGAGCGAACTCCCATTCGCAATTGCTACAAAGAGAATAAAATACCTAGGAATACAACTCACAAGGGATGTGAAGGACCTCTTCAAGGAAAACTACAAAACACTGCTCAAAAAAATAAGAGAAGACACAAACAAATGGAAAAACATTCCAGGCTCATGAATAGGAAGAATCAATATTGTGAAAATGGCCATACTGACCCAAGTAATTTATAGATTCAATGTTAACACCATCAAGCTACCATTGACTTTCTGCATAGAATTAGAAAAAAACTACTTTAAATTTCATATGGAACCAGAACAGAGCCTGTATAGCCAAGACAATCCTAAGCAAAAAGAACAAAGCTGGAGGCATCACACTACCTGACTTCAAACTACACTACAAGGCTACAGTAACCAAAGCAGCTTGGTACTGGTATTAAAACAGATATATAGATCAATGGAACAGAACAGAGGCCTCAGAAATAACACCACACATCTACAACCATCTGATCTTTGACAACCCTGACAAAAAACAAGCAATGGGGAAAGGATTCCCTATTTAATAAATGGTGTTGGGAAAACTGACTATCCATATGCAGAAAACAGAAACTGGACCCCTTCCTTATACCTTATACAAAATTAATTCAGGATAGATTAAAGATTTAAATGAAGACCTAAAACCATAAAACCCTGAAGAAAACCTAGGCAAAACCATTTAGGACATAGGCATGGGCAAAGACTTCATGACTAAAGCACCAAAAGCAATGACAAGGAAAGCCAAAATTGACAAGTTGGGTCTAATTAAACTAAAGAGCTTCTGCACAGCAAAAGAAATTATCATCAGAGTGAACAGGCAACCTACAGAGTGGGAGAAAATTTTTTGTAATCTATCCATCTGACAAAGGTCTAATATCCAGAATCTACAAGGAACTTACACAAATTTACAAGAAAAAAACTAACAACCCCATCAAAAAGTGGGTGAAGGATATGAACAGACACTTTTCAAAAGAAGACATTTATGCAGCCAACAAACATGAAAAAAAGCTCATCATCACTGGGCATTAGAGAAATGCAAATCAAAATCCTAGTGAGATACCATCTCATGCCAGTTAGAATGGCGATCATTAAAAGTCAAGAAACAACACATGCTGAAGAGGATGTGAAGAAACAGGAACACTTTTACACTGTTGGTGGGAGTGTAAATTAGTCAACCATTGTAAAAGACAGTGTGGTGATTCCTCAAGGATCTAGAACTAGAAATACCATGTGACCTACCAATCCCATTATGGGGTATATATACCCAAAGGATTATAAATCAATCTACTATAAAGGTACATGCACATGTATGTTTATTGCAGCACTATTCACAATAGCAAAGACTTGGAACCAACCAAAATCCCCATGAATGATAGACTAAAGAAAATGTGGCACATTTACACCGTGGAATGCTATGCAGCCATAAAAAAAGAATGAGTTCATGTCCTTTGCAGGGACATGGATGGAGCTTGAAACCATCATTCTTAGCAAACTAACACAGGAACAGAAAAACAAACACCACATGTTCTCACTCATAAGTGGGAGGTGAACAATGAGAACATATGGGCACAGAGATGGGAACATCACACACTGGGGCCTGTCAGTGGTGTGGGGCAGGGCGAGGGATAGCATTAGGAGAAATACCTAATGTAGATGATGGGTTGATGAGTACAGCAAACCACCATGGCACATGTATACCTATGTAGCAAACCTGCATGTTCTGCACATATATCTCAGAACTTAAGTATAATTTTAAATAAATAAATAAATAAAGCACAGTGCTGTCTATCTCCCGCTAAGCCACATGTTCCAGGAGGGGTGGCAGCATGTTATGCTGACAATGGGAAATGATTTAAAGTTACCATCCAGACAGATCATCCCTGGAAGAAAAAGAAAAAAAAACAAGCTACTTTTGCTCCACATTGTGAGAATTATCTAGATTATTGCTGCAATTCCATATTTTGCCTTAGGAATAAGGGTTTCTACTCAGAAGCCTCTCTGCTGCAACAGTTCTACCTTTAGACCCAGAAACCATGGTAACCAACCGCCACAGCAAAGGCAACTTCCTGTGCCACTGTGTATTTTCTAGATCTTTACAGCTGAGACTTAAAACACTGCTGTATAATCAGCCAATCCCTCAGACTCTGCAGTCAGCTCGTTGCCCTTTATTGATATGACTGGCATCATTAATTTTTGGATGAATGTGCATATAAGGCAACATTGTGCATAGAAGGGATTAACTATGTGCTGTTGCCTTTTGCTATCATTAGGTGACAAACTCTTGTAGCTCTATTTTATTGTTTTAATCAAATTCCCAGAAGGCAGAGAAAAGTCAGAAGATATCATGTCCTGAACATAAAAACAGATGCTCTTATCTTTTCTAAATATGATATTTATATTGTTCTCAGAGAGGAATATCCCAGAGATTATCTGTCACGTGGGCCATATATAAAATAAAGAATGGGTTTCAAGAGATAGTATGTGCATATACGTGTGTCAGTATGTGTCAGGGGAGGGTGGTAGAGAGAAAGAATTCTGTTAAGTTAAATACCATTGAAATGTAGATAACAGTCTTAACATTTGGCGGTTCCTCAAATTGTAATGTGTTATTAAATAAACTCCATTAAATAAGCATGTAAATCTCCCATTTATAGCACCGAAACCATTGGAAGGCAGAGTGTAAAACAGTTTAAAGAAAATATTCCAGACCGAACTACCTCATTATTCTGCCATATGCTGGCTTTGCAACCCCAGGAAGGCTGCCTACCATCAGTACTGTGACTTCTTTGCTTCATCAGTTCTAAAATGGGGGTAATAATAGTAGTTCCTATTTCTTCGGACTGTCATGAGGATCAAATGAGTTAACATACATAATTCATAAATGTGTCTATAATTTAGTGTTTGATAAACCTATGCTATTATCATAATAATCATCATTTATTTTACCATTACTAAATTATTTCTCTGATATAAAATTGAATTTCAACAGTAAAACAAATAATTGAAGACTAATAAACAGATAAATGAATAAGTGCCGAAGAAAAGAAAACAGATACTCAATAGCTTCAAATCATTAAAAAAATTGTCTTTTTAAACAGAAAGGCTCTAAAAGATAACTCAACGCTTATGCTACATTGTACAACTTTGGACACCCAGAGGCAAAGAAGGACAGTAGCTAACTCAGGGTCCTGGAACTCTTCTAGGTTGGGAGAGGCAGGTTGGGAGAGGTCACTGACTCAAGTTTCCTAATCTCTAGTTCATTTCTGCTCCATCACACTAATCCCCTTTATAATCCTTATTCCACAGGTTAGCTATGTTAAACTTAGCTTTCTAGAGATGTCATTTAATTTGCCATATTAATAAATATGGTACATAGGTCTTCCTGTTACCGGATCCATTCACGTGTGTATATGGAAATCTTAAATTAAGTGCACAAGTGTATTTGTTATGTATATTTTCTGTTCTTTAATAGGTGATAATGACAAAATAAATGTCTTAACTTGTTGAAGCTGCATTATAGTTTTCAAAGTTATCAGTAAGTACAATTGTTTGGCTAAGAGCATCAGCTTTGAAATTCAACAGACTGACAGTCAAGGCTTAAATCATGACTGCATTTTAATAGTTGTGCCTCAGTTTCATCATTTGTAAAATTAGGATTAATAATATCTCCCTCAGAGCTTTACTGTAAAGGTAAAATGAGATAAAATAGATATTGCCCTTAAAGTGCCTTACAAATAGTAAAAATTAGCCAAAATTTCTTTGTCGCAGAGGAATTACGGTTTAGGATCTTTTACTATACTATTTCTTAGTATAACTTTGCCAATATCTCTACACACAGAGATTTTCATTTTTCATTACTAGTTTTTACATATAGTTAGATCCAAAACACGAATATTTGGTGAAATCTAAGAAATCTAAGGGATATAGGAAATACTAGACTTTCTGGAGATCTCTGTTGACTCCTGAACTTCTCCACACCCACAACTTGTAGGTGGTCTACCTTGGTTGCATAGATGAAGCATCCGGAGATCTTTTCATTCCCCAGCCCTCATGCCAATTAAGTATGAATTTCTGAGATGGAACCCAGGCATGAGTAGATTATAAAGCTCTTTGGGTGTTTCCAATACGTATCTAAGAACTATTTTAATAATTATATGATATTTGATATGTAAACGTCATACCTGATCGAACTAATCTGTGAGCTCTATGTAAATCAGACACCGCCCCCTCAAACCGGACCAAACAATCCAGCACATCCGCCGCTGGCTGGCCTTTTCCTCTTGGAAGTCCCCACTCTCTCACTAGAGAGAAGCTATTTTTCTTTCTCTTTCTTTTGCTTATTCAACCTCCGCTCCTAAACTCCTCATGTGTGTCTATGTCCTAAATTTTCCTGGCAGAAGACGATGAAGCCTGAGTACCCTAGAAAATGTAGCTGCTTCACCACCACCACCATCCGCCATCTGTCCTCTGATGAGAAGCTGATATTTCTAAAGCATAAATGTGACCAAGCTACTCCATAGCTTAAGCTCTTGACTTCCAGTTTCTGGAAAGCAAGGCAAATTTTCACTCTGTATGCCCGTTTTTGTACTGTTTCTGCCCCAGAATGCTGTTCCTACTCTTGTTCATGAGAAAAATTTTGGTGAAGAGAAAATAGTTCCTCACTTTAACACTTGTGGGGAATGAAGGTTGATTACTTTCTATATTTCAGGGATTAAGTTGATTGGCTGTTTGATTAGTTTATTTTATTAAACAAATTTGCTCTTTAGCCAGTGTATCATGAAAGCCTTTCAATAATATTTCAACACTACTCTCAGAATTAAGGATGGTATAGGAAATAAGAAGCTTCCAAACCATGTATGAATCTTGAATAGAATGTGGTAGGCAGAATTTTAAGGTGGCCCCAAGATTCCTTGTGCCTTGTGTACATATACCTTCTCTGAGTTATTCAATCCAACACTAATCTAGGAACTGCTGTACCTAGAGTTTTGCAAAGAGAGTCAAGATTCCAAATCAGTCAACGTTAACATAAGGAAATTATCTGATGGACATGACCTAGTCACATGAGCTCTTTAAAAACAAATCTCTAGCAAATGGCAGAGGAGGAAGTCAAAAATTCAAAGCATAACGAAGATTTGATCAACACACATCCCTGGCTTGAAGATGGAGGGGATAGCTAAGCAAGGATGCAAGTGATCAGTAGGAGTTCAGAGGAGCTCCCAGCTCCCAGCCAGCCAGGAAACATGGCCTGTTTTAGAGCCAAAAGGAATGAATTTTTGCCAATGGTAAGAATGAGCTTGGAAGAGGATTTTTTCCTCAGAGCCTTTCGAAAAGAACCTCATGTGGCCAACATCTTGGTTTCAGCCTCATGAAACCCTGAGCAGAGAACCCAGCCATGCCATGCCAGACTTCTGACCTACAAAACTGTAAGCTAATATGGGTGTTCTTTTATGCTGCTAAGTTTGTGGTAATTCATTACACAGGGTAATTCAATACAAGGGGCTTTGCAATACATTGAAAACAGCTGTTCTCTATTATCCTTTCCTTAACCTCCTTCTCTTTCCTTTATCGACCTGGCTAAAAGAGCCCTTGTTTTTATTATTTTAATTGAAAGTAAATAATTATTTTAAATATGCCAGGAGTGACTCCTAAAAAAGCAGTAGCACTCCCATGTGCATGCACATATGTCCTTGTTCTCTACCATGCCAGCTCTCACCGTGTCCTACTTCAAACCCAGACAGAGTACAAGTGGTGTGCAGAGTGACTCGGAGAACCATTAAGAAACTTACCCAAGGCAGCCGGGCGCAGTGGCTTATGCCTGTAATCCCAGCACTTTGGCAGGCTGAGGCAGGCAGATCACCTGAGGTCAGGAGTTCGAGACCAACCTGACCAACATGTTGAAACCCCATCTCTATCAAAAATACAAAAATCAGCCAGGCATGGTAGCAGGCGCCTGTAATCCCAGCTACTCTGGAGGCTGAGGCAGGAGAATCGCTTGAACCCGGGAGGCAGAGGTTGCAGTGAGCTGAGATCGCACCACTGCACTCCAGCCTGGGTGACAGAGCAAGACTCCATCTCCAGAAAAAAAAAAAAAAAGAAAAGAAAAAAGAAAGAAACTTACCCAAGATAACAGTAAAACTTGGACTTAAATACCACGCTGAATTTAACTCTAGCTCTGTTCCCAATTGTATTGACCTTGTGTAGATTTCTTTTTCTGGATCACTAACAGTCATTCTCAACTTGACTGTACCTTAGAATCACCTTGGAGCTTCACAAAAATTCCTGATGGCCAGACAACACTCCAAACTAATTTAATCAGAATAACAAGCACTGTTCCCAGACACCAGTATTTTGTAAAGGTCCCAGGAGATTCTAATGCACAACCAAGTTTCAGAATTACTGGTCTATAAAAGAAGACTTAGACTGCCAGTTCTAACAGTCTATGAGTTTAAGCTTACTAAACACAAATATTAATATTATTAGACAGGGTCTCCCTATGTTGCTCAGGGCTAGAGAGCAATGGCTATTCACAGGTACAATCATAGTTTACTGCAGCTTCTTAGCCTCAAGCAATCCTCTCACCTAAGCTGCCTGAATATCTGGGACTATAAACACAACTATAAATTCACAAGCAATATTTTAATGATGATGAAAAGGAAGGGGTAAATTACTATTTAAGTCTACCATTTCCTGCAGCTGTTTCTGTCCCTAAGTGAGTTGGAATAATTTCAATCCAGAGGACATGCCCATTTCATTCTTTTAGCAACTTTGCATATAAAAGCTCATCTTTTATGTATATGATTTTGAGGCAGGGGAATACAAAACAAAAGGGGAAAGAGCGTGGCGGGGGAACAGGGAAGAAGAAGAAGGAGAAAGAGAAGGAGGAGGAAAAGGAGAAGAAGGAGGAGGAGGAGGAGGATTGATGGAGAGAGAGAAAAGGAAAGGGAGGGGGAGGAAGAAAGGGAGGGGAGAAAGAGGAGGGGGAGGGGAAGAAGGAGGAAGAAGAGAAAAAGAATATATACAGATAGATAGATTGATTAGGTATCTAGATACTGGAAATGAGAAATATTAGCCAATGACATGTCCCTGATAGTGAACTAAAGGACTTTTAAGTCCTGAGATGTAATAACAGTTGTCCAATTGTCAAACCTTCAGTAAATATGACAATGACATAAAAAAAACCTTGTGGGAAAAGGAGTGTTTCAGGGACAAGAAAAATGATGGTTTTTCTTAGCTTGAGAAGTACAAGGCAGAGAGCACAAAACAGCTCTGTGTAGTGAGACTCAATTGATGTTAATAACTCCTAGGGGAAAAAAAATTGGATCAGTTACCATGAGAAAACAAGTACTTTAGAATTCCTGGGACTCTTAGGAGGGCACTGGCATTTTTACTGAACATAGGTTGGGGGATCTAGAATTTATGTCACTCCTCCCAGTGCTTCAGTTTCCTAATCTGTAAAATGGATTCAATCAATGGGACCCACTTCGTAAGTTTATTTGAAGATGAAATGATTTCAAAGTTATAAATCACCAAAAATAATGTTCAGCATGTAGTGTTAAGTAAATGTTTATTAAATAAAAATAAATAAAATAAATACCAAAACATTAGTAAAATAACATAATGTTGGAAGAGAACTAGGCAAATAAATCAACAAAATAAATTCATATCTAAAAACAGACTTGGGGATATGTAATCATTCGGCATATGCTGAAGCTCACATTTCACCTCAGTGAGAAAAGAATGGCATATTCAATGAGTGGTGTCAACTGTTCTCCTCTGATTTTTTTTCCCATTTCTTGGTGAACTAAAGCTGTGAAAAAAGACACTGAATTCAGATTGACCTCACTCCCTCTCAAACACTGATGTAACTAAATAATGTCTAGATATAATTATCAAAAAAAAGACATTTATTTCTTACAGTTCTAGAGGCTGGAAGTCCAAAGTCAGGGGGCTCCCATCTGCTAAGTGCTTTCTTGTTATGTCATACCATGGCAGAAAGGAATGAGAGGATGAGAGAGAGAGCAGGAGGGAGCTGAACTCACTTATATAAAAAGCCCAATCTTGCAATTACTAACCCACTCCTGAGATAATGACATTAATCCTTTCATGAGGGTGGAGCCCTCATGGCATAATCAGTTCTTAATAGTCCTGCTTTACAATACTGCTATAATGGCAATTACATTTCAACATAAATTTTAGAGGGAACATTTAAACAATAGAATTCCATCCCTGGCACCTCACAACTTATGTCCTTTTCATATACAAAATACATTCATTTTATGCCAATAGCCCCAAAAGTCTTACTGATTTCAGCACCAACTCAAAAGTCCAAAGTCCAGAATCTCATCTGAATCAAATGTGAGTGATACTCGAGGCATGATTCATCTTTAAACAAATTTATTTCCAGCTGTAAGCCTGTGAAATTAACAAGTTACGTGCTTCCAAAATAGCCAAGATATAGGATAACCATTCTCATTCCAAAAGGGTGAAGTAGGCAAGAAAAAAGGGTAGCTGTAACAAGTAAGTCCAAAATCCAACAAAGAAAACAACATTAAGGTGTAAATCTGAAGAATAATCTTATTTGATTCCATGTCCCCTATTCTGGGCACTCTGGGCTGGGGTTGGGCCCCCAAGGCCTTAGGCAGCCCCACCATGAGGCTTTGCTAGGCTCAGTCTACCCAACAGCTCTCATGGATTAGTCTCATGCCTGTGGCTTTCCCCAGCTAGAGTTGGCATGCTGGTAGCTCTACAGTCCTGGGGTCTTGACAGCTGCCCCACTCCCATAGCTCCCAGTAAGTGTTGCCCAAGTGGGGACTCTGCAGTGACCCCAACTCCACAGTTCTGCTGGGCATTGCCTTGGTGGTGGCTGTCTATGGTGGCTCCACCCCTGAGACATTTCTGCCTGTGCCCAGGCTGTCTATGACATCCTTTGAAATCTAAGTGGAAAAAGTTACAGCTCTTGTATTCTGCCTGTTTGCAGAATTAGTACCACATAGACATTGCCAAGGTTTACGTTTTGTACCTTCCTGAGTGGTTGATTGAGCTGTACTGGGCCCACTTGAGACAAAAAAAATGGGGCAGCTAAGCTGTGCTGCACCAGAATTTGGGGACCAAAGTCTGGGATAACCCTGGACAGCAAATCCTGAGCTCCCTTGGGTGCCTCTCTGGAAACTTTGCCCTCAAGGTCATAGCTTGCCTGGAGGATCTCTGAAATGCCTTCTGGGTCATTCTCCCATTGTCTTGAAAACTAGCCCCTGGCTCTCCTCTATCCATACCAATCTCTTTAGCAAATAGTTGCTTGGCTAGACCCTTGGTTTGCTCTTCTAAAGCAAATGTAAAAGTCCTTTTCACTGTTTACATGGCTGTGATAGTTAATACTGAGTGTCAACTTGGTTGGATTGAAGGATTTGGCCTTCCTGGGTGTGTCTGTGATGGTGTTGCCAAAAAAGATTTACATTTGAGTCAGTGGAATGGGAAAGGCAGGCCCACCCTCAATCTGGGTGGATACAATCTATTCAGCTGCCAACCCAGCCAGAATAAAAGCAGCAGAAGAATGTTAAAAGACTAAACTGGCTTAACCTCACAGCCTGTATCTTTCTCCCATGCTGTATGCTTCTGCCCTCAAACCTCAGACTCCAAATTTTTCAGCTTTGGGACTGGACTGGCTTCCGTGCTCCTTAGCTTGCAGACGGCCTATGGTGGGACCTCCCCTGGTGATCATGTGAGTCAATACTCCTTGATAAACTCCCCTTTATATATACCTCTATCCTATTAGTTCTGTCACTCCAGAGTACTCTGACTAATACAATGGCTAAGCTCCAAATTTTTCAAGTTTTTCTGCTCTGCTTCCCTTTTGTTATAAATTCTGTCTCTAATATCTCTCCTCTCACATCGTACTGTATGCAGATAAAAGTAGCCATGCAGCTGCTTCATTGTTTTGCTTAGAAATTTCTTCTGCCACACATTCTAGTTCAGTACTCTTAAATTTGTCTTCCATAGAGTCCTAGGACATGGACACAATTCTGCTAAGTTCCTTACAACTGTGTCACAAAAATAACTTTTATGCCAGTTTACAATACTTTGTTCCTCATTTCCATTGAGACCTCATCAGAATGGCCTTTACCATTCATGTTTCTACCAACATTCTAATCATGACCAATCAAGTAATATCTAAGAAGTTCCAGGCTTCTTTATATTTATTCTCAACTCTCACCACAATCACTCTTACTGCTCTTTTTATAGCAATCTAGGCTTTTTCTAGCCTGCTCCTCAAAATTCTTCTAGCATCTATCCATTACCTACTTTCAAAGTCACTTCAACATTTTTAATAGCAATGGCCCCACTTCATGGTACCAATTTTGTATCTTAGTCCATTTTCTGCTGGTATAGCATGGTACATGAAACTGGGCAATTTACAAAGAACAGATATTTATTTCTTACAGTTCTGGTGGCTGAGAAGCCTACGTTGAGGTGCCTGCATCTGATGAGGGCCTTCCTGCTGTGTCATCCCATGGCAGAAGGCAGAAGAGCAAGAGAACATGAGAGAGACAGCAAGAGGGGTGCAACCTCACTTTTATAACAAGACTACTCTCACAATAACTAACCCATTCCCACAATAATAATGTACTCCTGTGATTATGACATTAATAAATTTGAGGAGGACAGAAACCTTGTGACCTAATCACCTACTAACAGTTGCCTTACAAGTCTACTGTCACAATAACTAACCCATTCCCACAATAATAATGTGCTCCTGTGATTATTACATTAATCAATTTATGAAGAGGACAGAGACTTGTGACCTAATCACCTGTTAACAGTTGCCTCTCTTAATGCTATCACAATGACAATTAAATTTAACAAGTTTTGGAGGGAACATTCAAACCATAGGACCTACTATCCCTATCTTCTTTCATATGCATGATAAAGGCATAACTATTTCCAAGAGCTGTGAAAAACATCTTACCTAGTATGCACCAGGCGCATATTGTAAAGAATAAAATTATTAAATAAAATTCCTATAGCTTGTTTTAGTGGCAAAGCATGTGAATCTTTGCAGGACAACTTTTTAATCTAGATACAAAGATTAAATGTTTAAGTGGTATTTTTAAATAGTATTCCAGAAATACTTTGTGATGTTTGACTGCTACCTTTTATCTTTTTCTGTCGCAATACCCTCCCATCCTCACCTAGGTAATTCTGCATTGAAGGTCATGATAAACTTAATATTATGCTCAGCTCCTATGAGGTTGCACAATTTCCCAGTGTGTTTTCTTCCCCTGGCCTCTTAGTGCACCCTGCTGGACTTCCTCAGGAACACCACCTGCTCTTAGACTGCCACATGAGAACAAGCTTCATTTATATACTCTAAATGACACACACACACACACACATTAGCAGATGCATCATAGTCTGTAATGCTAAGATCCCACAAATATTTCCCTTCTTTTTCTTGGTCCACAGACTGACCCAGCTAATATTTAGATGTCAGCAATTTCTGCAAATCATTTTGCTTTCTTAGTGCTATGAACTGAATGTTTGTGTTCCCCCAAAATCTATATGTTGAAACGTGAACCCCCATATGATGGTATTTGGAAGTAAGGCTTTTGGGAGGTAATTAGTTCATGAGAGTAAAGCCCTTGTAAATGTGATTAGTGTCCTTAAAAAAAAGAGCTCTCAGTCATATAAGGATGTAGAGAGAAGGCAGCTGTCTACAAGCTAAGGAGTGGGCTGTCACCAGACATTAGACCTGCTAGTTCCTTGATCTTGGACTTCCCAGCCTGTGGAACTGTTAAGAAATAAATGTTTGCTGTTTAAGCCACCTAGTCCATGGCATTTTTGTTATAGCAGCCCCAACTGACTAAGATCCCAGTTAACTTCAAGTTTCTGAAAGCTAAAGTCATTTCTATTTGTTATGTAGAGCACAAACAGATGCTTCTAGACTCAGTCTGTCAGATAGCCTAGTGGCACTGTGATAGCAACAAGAATTCTAACCCTGCCAGTAAACTTCCTGGTCACCAGTGATGGTGAAGATACTACTCTTCCTCTCCTCTAATACAAAGAGCATAATGGTCCCCTGCTTGCCTTTCTACCTGAAATCCCAGAGTAATCTTTTTTAAACTGGTAGTCCTCCTCATACCCTCATCTGTCTTAGTCCATTCTGTGCTGCTATAACAAAATTCCTTAGATTAGTTAATTTGTAATGAACAGAAATGTATTGGTTCACACTTCTGGAGGCTGGAAATTTTGAGATCAAAGTAACAGCATCTGGTGAGGGCCTTCTTGCTGTATTATCAAAATGGTGGAAGGTGGAAGGGCAAGAGTACAAAAGAGGGAATCCACTCCCACAAGCCCTTTTTATAACAGCATTAATCTGTTTATGAGTGCAGAACCCTTGTGATCTAAACAACTTCCATTAAGCCCCACCTCCCAATACTGTTGCACTGGGGATTAAGTTTCCAATATATGAATTCTAGGGCACACATTCAAACCATAACATCATCCATTCTTCAGTTGCTGTAAAATTTGCTCTTCTGGTAGCTCACTAAAGGGTACCATTTTCTTGCCCTCCTCTAACCATTTCCCTTACTCAGCTAATGATGACCTCAATTTAGTTTAATAGCTGCCTAGAGAATCTGGTATAATTTACTTTCTCTGCATGCTTTGCTTATTTTAATGCTGCAAGTTGGCTAATTTCCTAATGATCCTCACAATCACATAATATTAAAATTTGTTACAGATACAATAAAGAGTTGTAAGACCAGAGTTCACTAAACATATAGTGTGCCTTGTCCTCTGCTAAGTTCTGTTGATACAATTAAACATATATCTGTACTTCATCCCAGATACTGCAGAGAACTCAAGCAAGTATGTAGCAATAAGTTCTCAAGAATGTATAACTCTAAAGGGGAAAAAACCCTAATATTTAGAGAGCACCTAACATGCATTATTCTCACAATAAATCTACAAAATAATTATTATTTCACTCATTACAAATGAAAAGAAAACTGAAGGCCAAAAAGATTTAAAAATTTGCCCAATATTCCAGAGTGAGAAAAGACAGAATTGTGATTAAAAGTATTTAACACTATGATAATCCCATATTGTACTGAGGAATGAGTGAAATATTCAGTTCACCATAATATAGACAAAAAAAGACAAGTGACATGTAGGGACAAAATGATTTCTATATTTAATGGAAGAAGAAATCACATCTGGTAAAGGGAACTAGAAAGGCCTCAGAGAAGGAATTGTATTTAAGAAAGGGCTGGAAGAAAGGTCAAGACTTCAAAGGCCAGTCTGGAGGAAAATGAAACAGTCCTGCAAAAATACTCCTAGAACTTACAAGTGAGTTTAACATAATCACAAGATACTAAGTGAAGACACAAATATCCATATTTCTATATTTTAGCAATATATATTTGTAAGCTGATTTTAAAAGCACTACCATGTATAATAGGTTCCTTAAAAGTGAAATGAGTATACATCTAACAGAACATTTTCTAGATCTGTATGCTGAAAACTACAGAATGCTAATGAAAGACATTAAAGAAAATCTAAATAAATTGAGAGACATACAATGATAAAGGTCTGAAGGCTCAACATAGTAAAGATGTCAATTATCCCCAAATTGATCTATAGATTTAATACAATGTCAATAAAAATTCCAGCATGATTTTTTGTGGCTATAGAAGAGTTAATTCTAAAATTTATATGGAAAGACAAAGTAACTAGAATAGCTAAAATAATTTTGAAAAAAAAGAATAAATTTGGAGAAATCACTCTCCTATATTTCAAGACTTTAATCAAGAGAGCATGATATTAGCAGAAATGTAGACAAAGATTAGTGGAACAGAATAGAGAACCCAGAAATTGACCCAAATAGATGTGGCTCATAGATTTTTGACAAAGGTGCAAAAGCAATTCAATGGAGGGAGGATATCTTTTCAACAAATAGTGCAAATAGTGATGGAACAATTGATATCAAGATGCAGAAGGAAAAAACAAATAAAATGTTGACCTAATATCTGAAGGGAACATTTTAGAGAAAATTGAATGGCCATGTTATTTATTTTTTTAAATCTCGAGTCATCACCCTTTAAATTACGTATTATGATATGAGAACAAACAGAACTACAATTTGGTAAGATATTTGAAGTGTTTGTCTAAGTTGTAACTTTAAGCAATATTAATTGGTCGCCATTAAAACCAAAATATGAAAGAAAACAACAGATAATTAAAAAACAAAAATTTTCATTAGTGAAGGGAAATACCTTCTAATTTAATACATTGTGTTCTTAAGTTGAAAAACTCATTTCCCTAGAGAAGTTTTAAAAGTAACAGTGCAAACTTTGTGTTCTAATTGTAATTCCATGTTATATTTACTTTATATTGTTCTTCAAAACTGAAATGTGTTTACAATTTGGGTCTACAAATATTTATATTATTTTGCTTTAAAACTTAATTGGACAAAGAAAATGGGAAGATTAATTTAAGGTGTAAGTTGGTAAGGTATTGGGAATCTTTCAAGAATTTATTATCTGCCAGGCATGGTGGCTCACATCTGTAATCCAGCATTTTGGGAGGCTGAGCCAGGTGGATCACTTGAAACCAGGAGTGTGAGACCAGCCTGGCCAACATAGCAAAACCCCAACTCTACAAAAAAAAAAAAAATGTATTATCAACTGACAAAAATGTGACCATTTTGCTGTAAAAATAGAGGATAAATTATAAAATATCCTTAAAATGAGCTGTGGTGAAATACTGCTCACATATAACTAATAAAAACATTATGACAGCTTTATTGAGATATAATTGCCATATAATAAGCCCCACATACCTGTATACAATTTGATAGGTATTGACATATTTATATACCTAAGAATTGATCACCACCATTAAGACAGTGAACCCAGCCATCAACCCCCAAAATTTCCTTGTTCCCCTTGTTGATCCTCACTTCTGCCCTACCTAGCCCCAGGCAACCACTAATCTATGTTCAGTTACTATGGATTTGTTTGTTTCTAGAATTTAATAGGATGGAATCATACTGCATATATTCATTTGTATCTGGTTCTTTCACTCAGTACAATTATTCTGAGATTCATCTATTCTGCTGCTTGTATCAATAGTTTATTCTTTTTATTACTGAGTAGTATTCAATTGAATGGATATACTGCAATGCTAGTTACCTGCTGGCGGACTTTTGAGTCATTTCTACTTTTCAGTGCTAATCACTAATAAAACCGCAATAAAAAAGAAAATGTTGACCTAAACCTCACATCTTACCTTCAAAATGTAAAATACAGCTCTGTCGGTCTTCTGGGAAGGGAGAATGGCGGCGCCCAGGCTGCGGCTCGGAGCCTTAAGGCTCTTTGAAATGCCTGCGGTGCTAGAGCGACTGAGCCGCTCTAACAGCACGTCCCAAGCTTTTGCTGAGGTGCTGCGGCTGCCGAAGCAGCAGCTGGGGAAGCTGCTGTACCCGCTGCAGGAAGTAGAGCGGTTCCTCGCCCCCCACGGGAGGCAAGACCTTCACCTGCGTATCTTTGACCCGAGCCCGGAGGACTTAGCGAGGGCAGACAACGTCTTCACGGCCACTGAACGGAACCGCATCGACTACGTCAGCTCCGCCGTCCGTATCGACCACGCCCCGGACCTTCCGCGGCCTGAGGTGTGTTTTATCGGCAGAAGCAATGTTGGAAAATCATCTCTGATCAAGGCTTTATTTTCACTGGCCCCTGAGGTTGAAGTCAGAGTCTCCAAAAAACCAGGACACACAAAGAAAATGAATTTTTTCAAAGTTGGAAAACATTTTACAGTGGTGGACATGAAAGGTTATGGCTATAGAGCACCTGAAGATTTTGTTGACATGGTAGAGACCTATCTAAAAGAACGAAGGGGCCGGGCGCGGTGGCTCACGCTTGTAATCCCAGCACTTTGGGAGGCCGAAGCGGGCGGATGACGAGGTCAGGAGATCGAGACCACGGTGAAACCCCGTCTCTACTAAAAATACAAAAAAATTAGCCGGGCGTGGTGGCGGGCGCCTGTAGTCCCAGCTACTAGGAGAGTCTGAGGCAGGAGAATGGCGTGAACCCGGGAGGCGGAGCTTGCAGTGAGCCGAGATTGCGCCACTGCACTCCAGCCTGGGCGACAGAGCGAGACTCCATCTAAAAAAAAAAAAAAAGAACGAAGGAACGTGAAGAGAACATTTTTATTAGTGGATAGTGTTGTTGGAATTCAAAAAACAGACAATATTGCCATAGAAATGTGTGAAGAATTTGCATTACCTTATGTGATTGTATTAACAAAAATTGACAGATCTTCCAAGGGACATCTTTTAAAACAGGTGCTTCGGATCCAGAAATTTGTTAACACGAAAACTCAAGGATATTTTCCTCAGTTGTTTCCTGTAAGTGCTGTGACCTTTTCTGGAATCCATCTGTTGAGATGCTTTATAGCCAGTGTAACAGGAAATCTTGACTAATGGTTCCCAGGTTAGCTGAAGATTCAAAAAAAAAAAAAAAAAAAAAAAAAGCTTTATGCTAACTGGGAGTTAAATACCTAGAAGAATTTCAACATTGTTTTAAATGTTGTGCATCTGTAACTTCAGGAGGATCACTTCAGCTTTAAAACCTGCACCTTCTTAAAACAAGAATTTGTGCCTGGGGGAAAAAAGTTTGTAAGTAATTGAATTACGGTGTTCATTAGAACAGCTACTAGCTGATTCCCCTATTTTAACAAACTGACAAGCAAGAGCACATCCATAAAATGAAAACCTGTTACAACTATGTACAGAAGGATTTGACGTTTTATTGGGCTTTTGTCTTTTAAAGAATATGTCTACTACGTGTATTTTTTTTAAATGTTAAAATGGGCTAGGTAAAAGGAGGCTGCTTTTCTGTTAAGCATCGATAGGTAAGTTGATGGATAAATGTTATTATGTTAAGCCTATTTTTTTGAGTCATTATTTGAATACTGAAAACATTCTTGATAAAATGTGTTACTCCGTGTTGGAAACAACCGAAAGAACAGAATTCAAGTTCTAGTTCTAATGTTTATTATAAATGTTGGATCTTGGACAACTTCATTTCTCTGAAATTCATTTGTTACTGTAACCTTGAAAGCTATTAAGATTAAAATGAATGGGAGGCTGGTCTCCAACTCCTGGCCTCAAGTGGTCTACCCGCCTCGGCCTCCCGAGGTGCTGGGACTGCAGACGGAGTCTCGCTCACTCGGTGCTCGGTGTTGCCCTGGCTGGAGTGCGGTGAAGTGGTCTCGGCTCCCTGCAGTCTCAGCCTCCCAGCCGTCTGCCTTGGCCTCCCAGGGTGCTAGGATTGCAGCCTCTGCCCGGCCGCCGCCCCATCTGGGAGGTGGGGAGCGTCTCTGCCTGGCCGCCCATTGTCTGGGATGTGAGGAGCGCCTCTGCCCGGGCGCCCCGTCTGGCAGGTGAGGAGTGCCTCTGCCCGGCCACCCCGTCTGGGAAGTGAGGAGCTTCTCTGCCCGGCTGTCCATCGTCTGGGAAGTGAGGAGCGCCTCTGCCTGGCCGCCCCGTCTGGGAGGTCTACCATGGAGGCCAGACGCAGTGTGGGGGCTGGACATGGTGGCTCACGCCTGTAGTCCCAGCACTCTGGGACGCCGAGGCGGGTTGATCACTTGAGGCTAGGAGTTCGAGACCAGCCTGGCCAACATAGCGAAACATATGAAAAATACAACAAACAAACCAACCAACCAACCCAGCAACAACAAAACAGGTCTACCCTGGAGTCATACTCTAATTTTTTCTATTTTCCTCCCTTTCTGATCCTTTATCCCACTTTCTTTTTCTTCCTCTTCCTTCTCCTTCTTCGTCAAATAGAGGATTGAGTTATTATCATTGATCCATACAAAGTCCCTCTCTCATTTATTTTCTTTCATTCCCACCCCCCATTTCTATTCCCCGTCTTCCCATGTGCAACCTTTCTAATATGTTTGATATGCATCTTTTTGTTTGTATGTATTTTTAGAAAATGTTTATTGTTTTGTGTGCAAAAAAATTAATAAAAAATGTAAAATATAAAACTATAAAACTTTTTAGAAGAAAACATACGAGAAAATCTTCATAAACTGTAGTTAGACAAAGAATTCTTAGACATGACACCAAAGACATGATCCACGAAAGAAAAAACTTGATAAATTGGAATTCATTAAAATAAAAAATGTTACCAGGCACGGTGACTCATGCCTGTAATCCCAGCACTTTGGGAGGCTGAGGCAGTTGGATCACTTGAAGCCAGGAATTCAAGACCAGCCTGGCCAACATGGCAAAACCCCATCTCTACTAAAAATACAAAAATTAGCCAGGCATAGTAGCACTCACCTGTAACTTCAGCTACTTGGGAGGCTGAGGCACAAGAATTGCTTGAACCTGGGAGATGGAGGATGCAATGAGCCAAGATGGCACCACTGTACTCCAGCCTGGGGGGCAGAGAAAGCCTCATCTCTAAATAAATAAATAAAATGTCTATTTGTCAAAAGCCTTATGCTTAGTGAAAGAAAGCCATACTCAAAAAGTAACATTCTATTTAATCTATATATTTATCTGATTCCATTTATGTGATATTCTCAAATTGTATTAAATATTTTTAAGGGATAAAACTATAGTTACAGAAAATACAGTGAGAACACACGGACACAGGGAGGGGAACAACACACACGGGTCTGTGGAGGGGGCAGCAGGGGAGAGAGAGCATCAGGATAAATAGCTAATGCACGCGGGGCTTAATACCTAGGTGACTGGTTGATAGGTGCGGCAAACCACCATGGCACACGTTTACCTGTGTAAGAAGCCTGCACATCCTGCACATGTATCCTGTAACTTAAAATAAATTATTTAAAATATTTAATTTTTTTAAACTATAGTTACAGAAAATAAATTAGCTTACCAGAGGTTATGGATAAAGTGAGGGTGTGATGTTATAGAGATACCATGAAGGCATTTGAGGGGTGATGAAACTTCTTTATATTCAGATTGTGGTGTGATTATATGCATCTATCTGTATATATGTTAAAATTCATAGAACTGTACACCAAAGAAGCCTATTTTTAAAGTAAAGTTAGAGGCTGGGCAGTGGCTCGTGCCTGTAATCCCAGCACTTTGGGAGGCAGAGGTGGGTGCATCACTTGAGTTCAAGAGTTCAAGACCAACCAGGGCAACATAGTGAGACTTAGTCTCTACAAAAAATAAACAAGAGATTAGCAAGGTACAGTGGTGCATGTCTGTAGTCCCAGCTACTTTGGAGGCTGAGGTGGGAGGATCGCTTGAGCCTAGGGAGGTTGAGGCTGCAATGAGCCATGATCACACACTGCACTCTAGCCTGGGTGACAAAGCAAGAGTCTGTTTCTAAATAAATAAATAAATAGTGAGATAAGAAAAGAAGAGAGAGGCCGGGGGCAGTGCCTCACATCGGTAATCCCAGCACTTTGGGAAGCCGAGGCAGGCCGATCACCTGAGGTCAGGAGTTCAAGACCAGCCTGGCCAACACAGTGAAACCTCATCTCTACTAAAAATACAAAAAAATTAGCCGGGCATGGCGGTGCATGTCTGTAGTCCCAGCTACTCAGGAGGCTGAGGCAGGAGAATCGCTTGAACCCAGAAGGCAGAGGTTGCAGTGAGCTGCCATCGAGCCACTGCCCTCCAGTCTGAATGACAGAGCAAGACTCTGTCTCAAAAAAAAAAAATAAAAAAAGAAAAGGAGAGAGAGAACCATGAATTAGCCTATTGTAGATGAAAGGCATTAGAATAGATACAGGCAACTAGTGGGACATACAATGGGATAAAGTATTGGCATCAGGTTCAATACTCTCACAAGTAGAATAGACACTGTTGTGACCTTAATGTGCCAGATCTGCCTGGTTTCCTTCTCTGCAGTCAAGGTTTCTTCCTCCCTTCCTCACTTTGCCCTGGAAGCAGATATTCAGACAGCCCAAGTTCCTTCCTCTCTTTATGAACTGCACATTCAAAAAGATATGGCACCTGACCTGCTCCTGTTAGGAGAAAGATGAGAAGCATTACTGGTAGAGATCTTAATGGGAAGATCAAGGCCTGAGTGGAGGAACACAAGGTATGTTTGGCCACTGCAAGTATTTCACAAGACTGGCAAGTGCATGAGAGCAGTGGGGAATTAAAACTTCCCAGCATTTTAGGAGGCCGAGGAGGGCAGATCACGAGGTCAGGAGATCGAGACCATCCTGGCTAACACAGTGAAACCCCGTCTCTACTAAAAATACAAAAAATTAGCCAGGCATGGTGGCGGGCACGTGTAGTCCCAGCTACTCGGGAGGCTGAGGCAGGAGAATGGCGTGAACCCAGGAGGCAGAGTTTGCAGTGAGCCGAGATTGCGCTGCTGCATTCCAGCCTGGGCGACAGAGTGAGACTCCATCTCAAAAAAAAAAAAAAAAAAAAACCTGAGGCATGTTGGGATTAAACTAGAGAAGGCAGTGAATGGGGACTGAGGAGTGTGTATCCAGTTTGGTAAGTACTGGGGAGCTATGAAAAGTTTCTTAGATGTCCTTCAGGAATATTAGGCTATGATTTATAGGATGGAATCGAATGGAGAGGTAGGAGAGAGAGATCGAGAAAGAGAATGCAAACAATAACCAACACTGGTAGCAGTCAGAGTTCACGGATGTGGCCATGCTGATGGAAAAGGGGAATGCAGACAAGTAGCAATTTGTGAATAAAAGTTAAGGAAAAGAGAGAGGAGCTTGAGCAATCAAAGATGTCACTTGCTATATGCAAGAAATAATGTTTTAGGGGAATTTCCGACAAATGTTAGGGAAAACCACTCTTTTTTACCAACTCCCAAAGTAATGCATCTATGCATCAGGAACAAGAGTTTCAGGACCCCCAGAAATAGATAGTACTATGAAGAGTTTTGTAACAATATTCCTTTATTTTCCACTCAAGATAACATTAAGTAATAACTTGAATTACGCACACTGTTCCTCAGCCCTCTGCTAGTGCAGCCTCTCTCCTGGACCTCTTTTAAAGGTAGAGCATCAGGGAAACAGCCATCCCTAACCCACAACTATCCATAATCAAGTTCTTTCCTCTGCTTCTCCTCCCTGCTAGATTTCCTCATTTACACCCAGCATGACTGACACTGATGACGCCCAGCTGTGCTTTTCCATTCTCGTTTGGAGCACTGAGTGGCAGAGGTCCTCTATTTTCTAATAAAGACAAATTAGCAAACAAGATGCAGAGCAAGTTGGAAGGGCTGAAGAATGCCTCATCCTTTCTTTCTCTCCCCATATCGAAGCTTATGGAATAACCCCAGGCTTGCTGTACATGTTTCTTTAAAAACAGTTTCTCAAGCCCATTCATTCTCAAATGAAGGAAGAATTTAGCAAATTTTTCCAAGGCTTTTCTCCCAGCCTGCTTCATAGGACTGTCCTAAGGCACAAAGCATAGCAGGTGCTTGACATTTCTGTATCAATCATAATTATAGTTGTTTGTACAGGCTTTTTATTTTTTTGCTGCATCTCCATGTCTTATCTCAGTAAAGCAATGTTATGCTAATTTTACAGATGGAAAAGCTGGTATTGAGATTGGTTTTAAGCTTAGTCATAAAAGGAGTAAATGGCAGAGTCTGGACTCAAACATTCAGATTCCTCATCTTTTCTTCCCCTAATATAACCAGGGCTCTCTTGTTCTTTTTATTTGTAGAGACTTCTGATCTCTTTATTTGAAATGAGGTTAAGGACCAAGACTTTTAACCTAGCATCAAAGAATTAGCTCAGCTTCGCTATCACACTATTCTCTCCTTAGCCCAGCAGGTGGGCTATTAATTGTGTCCATTTAAATGAGGATATTCTGGGCTGTGCTTTGCATTTGCAAAGTGCATGGGTAAACTGTAAATGAGAAGTACCCTTCACAAAGAGATAGCCAGTGCAATCTCTGCACAATCCAGCAACATTCTGGAAAATTTATTGATCCCTTGGGTTTCATTTTCTAATTCTCTTTAGCTTCTAGGAATTTTAAAAATATAATCTATAGGTTATATTTTTTTCTTTTTCTGAGCCACTCTCTGCCATATTATTAATAAATAAATTATTTCCTGAGGAAAGACTATAAGAAATTCTCTGAAGATGATTATTTTCACTCAAGAATTTTTAGGATAGGGATTACGGAAGAGACAGGAGGACCTATCCTGAACTCTAATTATGATATTTAAAATGTTCAGTCTTGCCATATAAATATATTATGCTAACATAATGTTTTTATATGTATACTTCGGCTACTAGATGTATATTTTGAAAATTGTGAAAAGGTTTCTCTTAGCGTTGTGAGCATAATGATCTGAATGCGTGCATAAGTGCCTTTAATGCAAACAGATACACTCATCTGTAGAAATCTAATCTAGAGGAGTAGATGTAATTTACTATCAGATGCTTTTATTAACTTGATGGCTTGAAGCATTTCATTATTTGTCTATCCAGTTGGCCAGGGCATGTGGAGTAGCCAATTGTGCATGTTCAAAATCTGTTAACGCCAGTCATACATGAGTCCTGACAAAGTACCTGCAAGAGCCAAATCCAGTGGTGCATCCTCACCACTACACCCATTACATTACCCATGCCTGAAGGAAACCCCTTGCAAAGGGATTTGCCAAAATATGGTCATAGACGACCAGTTTTGGGGAGTGGTTCTGTGGTACTCAGTCAGAATGGAAGGCATGTCCCCCACCCAAATACTAAATGACCCTTTTCCTCCCAAAGTTTTCCTATCTCCAGTCCAAACAACATAATATCGAGGTTGAGCATCCCTAATCTGAAAATCCAAAATCCAAAATGCTGCAAAATCTAAAACTTGTTGAGGACTCACATGATATAACAAGCGGAAAATTCCACTTCCACACTTGACCTCACATGATAGGTTGCAGTCAAAATAGAGTCAACACTTTGTTTCATGGACAAAATTATGCAAAATATTCTACAAAATTACCTTCAAGCCATGTGTATAAGGTGTATATGAAACATAAATGAATTTCATGGTTAGACTTTGGGTCTCATTCCTAAAATATCTCATTACATACATGTAAATATTCCAAAATCCAAAATAACCCAAAATCTCAAACACTTTTGGTCCCAAGCATTTTGGATAATGTGTTACATTATAAATATATACGTTTGTGTATATATATATATATATATATAAAATGTGTTTTATATATATTTTTATGTATAATATATAATATATATAAAATATACATATATAATGTTATATACATTTATATAATGGTATATATATTTATACATATAATGTAATATTATATATAATATAGTATATACATATATATTATATGTGTGTATAATGTTTTCATTCCACAATAAAGCATATAGGTCTGGAAAGGATAACAAGTGTTATCTATTGGCATTTCTGTGTAAAAGAGTTTATCAGCTCCTGTTCAGCTGATGGCAGCTCACTGCAGAGGTTACTTACAGGGGGACTATCTCTATCCAAAATGCTTGGGACCAGTTTTTCAGATTTTGGATTTTCTCTAAACACAAAATTTCTTTATGTTTTAATTACATGAAACAAAGTTTTGACTGCCTTTTGACTGTAAGCCATCACATGAGGTCAAGTGTAGAATTTTCCACTTGTGGCGTTCAGGGTGACAGACTTTCCATCCCAGAACCATGGCCCAATTTGTCCGTAACCTTGTGGAGAAGACCCTGGCACTGGTGAACACTGCCATGACTTACTCGAAGCCTCGATTGGCCACATTTTGGTACTACGCCAAAGTTGAGCTGGTTCCTCCCACCCCTGCTGAGATCCCTAGAGCTATTCAGAGTCTGAAAAAAATAGTCAATAGTGCTCAGACTGGCAGCTTCAAACAACTCACAGTTAAGGAAGCTGTGCTGAATGGTTTGGTGGCCACTGAGGTGTTGATGTGGTTTTATGTCATAGAGATCATAGGCAAGCATGGCATCATTGGCTATGATGTTTGAAGACCAATCTTTAACATCTGATTATATATGATTTATTATTTGAATGTTGTTGGACCATGTGTGATCAGACTGCTATCTGAATAAAATAAGATTTGTCAAAATTCAAAAAAAAAAAATTTTCCACTTGTGGCATCATTTCAGTAACCAAAAAGTTTTGGATTTTGGAGAATTTGGGATTTTGAATTTTTGGAGTAGGGATGTTCAAATGGATATACGCATATCCATTGTTATGGAATGAAAATATAATACACACTTGTATATGTATGTATATATATAACATTTTGTCCCTAAAGTGTTATTTCAATTTGTAGAAGTAAACTGGAAGAATAGATACCATCAGCATCTTTCCAGGGTCATTCCAAGAACCTTCCAATTGTAATAAATTATGTAAAATAAAACAGAAAATAAAACCTCTTGCCATGTTGTCATGGAGACCTCCCCTAAATGTGTATGCCACAAAAGAAGCAGTGTCAGCAGCAAGGGGGAGGATCCCAGAGAAAATAGAAGAAGGGGATGCCTAAGCACCATACATCATGTTGGTTGTACAATACAAAAAGAAAAACAATTAAGCAGATTTTCCAAAGTAGAAAATAATTGGTCTTTATATAGAGTTGACAGTTTATATAGAGTAATTTATATAGAGTTGACAACTTCAGAAAAAGATAGGGCTGATTTTCCAAGTCACCCTAATAGATTGTACCTTTTCTTATTTAATAGACATTTTTACTGAAACTTAACATATATCAAGGACCCAAATCCTAAGTCAATGTATTGACACAAAATGACCACACTTGTGAAACGAGCACTGAGAAAGAGAAACAGAATGCACTGTTCCAGCACCTCAAAAGACCCTTCATGCTCTTTTCCAGTAAATAATGACCCTTGCAGATGTAACTGGTATAACCATCCTTCCTTCTAATACCACGGAATAGTTTTACTAATGTATTCCTAAGTAGAAACAACTCTGCCGTTTTGTAATAGTCATATTATTACCATCTGGTATTAAATCAAAGACACAGTAATTAGAGACACTTGGTTTCCTTAAGGTATTCTTCAGGACATGTGTTTTTCTGAAAGCCCATCATCTTGAATTATCAAGAACTGAAAGTGCCAGTTTTAAAAAGATGACTTTTTATCACAAAGTCCTAAACCAGAAGAGTAATGATGTTGAAAGAAGCCACTGTCAGGTGAGCAAGAGCATTATTACTGCAGCATAAAATACAGCCTGGCTCCAGCCATAAATTCATACTGAACTTCTTTTATGAGCAACAGTTTATTATTTTATTATTATCAAGAAGAAATACAACTTTGCCTTTAACCACATTCAAATCTTCTGGGGGGAAAATATTAAATATATAAATGTGAGAGAAATGAACTTCAGCACTGTAATACATTATGAATATATTTGAGGCATAAAATCTATGATAAATGGATAGAACCAGTACTAGTACATTTCATATTTAAAGAGTGGCTGCTAATACATCATTCTGGCTGAGAAATTTATAGATTGGGTAGCTATTTTCCTGGCTCTTCATCCCAACAATTCATCAATTTTTATGTTTTTTAAAAGTTGGATGATAAGTTTATCAGACTTTGATTTTCCTACTACCAATTTTTTTTTTTCAGGGCAGAAATGGGGAGAAACAAACTGACTTATAAACCTTCACTATTCCTTGCTAGTTTTTTTCCTCAACCATAGACTCTGATAAATACAGTATGAGAAGAAGGGGAAGAGAAATGTTATTGCATGAATTTATTAAGCTATTGGGTAGATATAGTACTTTACTCATAGTTGGTCAACAAATAAGGCACATATAGTCCTACTTCCTATGAACTTACAACTTCAAAATTAAATTATGTCAACCTTATATTACATCATAAACACAGTCACCTTTATATTTTCTGTAGGAAGGGAAGAAAGCAACCATATGAAAAGTCCTGAATATTACAAAAGCTTTTATTATTGAATGTACTCTCACCTATATTCACATATGGCCCTGTCTGGTGCTCTGGTGATTAAGCCACAGCACTTCTAACAAAGTAATGAAACAAGCTTGTAAAAGCCTAGCTCATGAAAATGGAGAAAGTAGTCAACACCTCTATTTGATTCTATCTCAACTTCTTCCTAATCCTATTTCAGGCTGATACTGTGTTTGTTGGAGAAATTTGTGAATTTCACAAATTTCTCCAACTTGTGAAAAACAGTTTCCCTCTCTTTAAAAGCTTTCACTCAAATAAGGAAAACAAAAATTGTGTTTTCAAATTATTTATTTGATTTGGTACAGGAACAAGGTAAATAGATATGAATAAACAGACAGAAAAAGATGATCATAAGCATAATCAATGAGAATAGTTGCTATTCTTAAAAAGATCTAGATGTCAACATTCTAATATATTGTACCTCAGAAAAATAAGGAGAAAGGCAGGCTTTTTTTTAATGTAAGCAAATAGCTTACCTTAAAGGCTTGTGCAGTGAGGACTCACACATAGAGGGAACCAGTAGGATGAAAATGGAGTTCCATAAGAGTAACAGTCCATGCTGAGGTAGCAGCAGAGCCTGACTGAGCTTGTATAGGCAGCTTTTTCCTTGATCTAGGCAAGGGTGAGTTCTGAGGGTACAAAGACACTGTTGAAAGCAGTAGTTTTCTGATATAGTTTGGATTTGTATCCCCACTAAAACCTTATGTTAAACCATAATGCCCAGTGTTGGAGGTGGAGCCTGGTGGGAGGTGACTGGATCATGACAGTGGATTTCTTGAGTGGTTTAGCACCATTCCCTTGGTACTGTCCTCATGAGAGTGAGTGAGTTCTCACAAGATCTGGTTGTTTAAAAGTGTGTGGCACCACCCCCACCACCTTGCTCCTGCTGTGGCCATGTGAAGTGCCTGCTCCCCACTCACCTTCCACCATGATTGTAAGTTTCCTGAAGCATCCCCAGAGGTCAAGCAGATGCCAGCATTATGTTTCCTGTACAACCTGCAGAACCATGAGACAATCAAACCTCTTTTCATTATAAATTACCCAGTTTCAGGTATTTCTTTAGAGAGATACAAGAGCGGACTAATACATTCTCAAACTGTTGCCCCCAGACCAGCAACATCAGCATCACCTGGGAACTTGTTAGAAATGTAAATTCCCAGGCTGCATTCAAGACCTACTGAATCAGAAACACTGGAGGGGAGGCCTGGTGACCTGTGTTTCAAACCCCTCTCCCCACCCCAGGGATTCTGATGAATGCTGAACTTTGAGAACCGCTGGTCTCAAGGAGAGGTCAGTAAGCTTTTTCTCTAAAAGGCCAGAGAAGAAAAGTTTTAGATGTTGCATTTCATACATTATCTGTCACAACCAAACTCTGCTGTGTAGTACAAAAGCAGTCATAGATAATATGTTAACAAATGGGCGTGGTGATGTTCCAGTAAAATTTTGTTTACAAAAATGTGTCAGAGACCAGATTTGGTCCATGGGCCATTGCTGATCCCTGATACAGAAAACAAATGAGTGGGAGGAAGAAGAGATGGCAGGTTTGCTCACTACTTCTCCTTCCTCACCTTTTCACTTTCATTGGTTCTGACACCTAGTGATGAGCCCAGATGGTATCAACGTACCTCCCAATGTACATGCACTTCTCTGCTTTCACTTGAGAATTGTGCACAGAGTACCCAAGCCATTTACTAATTAAGAATAAGGCACAGAAAGGAAAATAGAAAGAGATGAACCTAAATCCTCTCGTCAGTTCATAGAATTCCAGAGCTCCTCTGAAAAAAGCTAGACTTCAGACTGAAATATCAACACCATAACCATCGTTTATACAAGTTTTGTGTGTATCATTTTTCTAAAAGAAATGTTCTCTGTGATTCTGTTTGTCCTCAAGGAACAAGGGGGTAAAAAGGAGCTTGACAGCTCTTCCTTCACTAAAAAAAAATAAGCAAACAAAACAATAACAACAACAAAAACCCATAAGACTAAGCACAAGGAAGCCAATGGTAGATGGCCACTCGAACTTCGCTGAATGTCCTGCTGGAACATTCACAAGCCTCGGGTGGAAAGTGTTACCTTACATCCAAACAGAAGCTCTCAAATTCCGACATAGATCAGAATTACCTGGACAGGTTCTTAGATCACTGGGCCCCACCCCCAGAGTAGACGAGGGTGCAGTCTGAGAATTGCATGTCCAACAAGTCCCCAGGTGATGCCGATGATGCTAGTCCAGGAACCAAACTTTGAGAACCACTGCTCCAAAACATGCTCTTCTCTTCCTTCTGTGTTCCCAATCTTGGTTGGCAAAACCTCCGCTATCTATCTAGGCACCTAAGCAAATACCTGGGTCATCCTTGACTCCTCACTATCTCTCACCCCCATATTAATCAATCACCAAGTCTAATCAAGTTTGCCTTATCAGCATCTTGGAAATATAATTCCTCTTTACTGTCCTCATTGCCCATGAATTAGTTTACACCAGGGTTTTCACACTTTCCACGTAAAAGTGAAATTATTTTCACATTAGAAAATAATTATATTCTGTAAGTATAGGCCATAGGGGTAAAAGATCTTTTTTCTTTCTTTCTTTCTTTTTTTTTCTTTCGAGACAGTCTCACTGTGTTGCCCAGGCTGGAGTGCAGTGGCATGATCTTGGCTCACTGCAACCTCCTCCTCCTGGGTTCAAGCTATTTTCCTGCCTCAGCCTCCTGAGTAGCTGGGATTAGAGGCACCTGCCACCGCACCTGGCTATTTTTTGTATTTTAGTAGAGATGGGGTTTTGCCATGTTGGTCAGGCTGCTCTCGAATTCCTGACCTCAGGTGATCCACCTGCCTCAGCCCCCCAAAGTGCTGGGGTTACAGTTGTGAGCCACTGTGCCTGGCCAAAAAGATCTGATTGGATAAGTTACTGGAAACAAGACTCAGATTCCTTCAACCATCCCGAGGGGTGAGGGGTCCATATTCCTGTACAGCTATTCTCCATTCATTCAGTAGGGAAGCCTTGACTTAGGCCCTCATCATCACCTGTCTAGGCATTCTACCAATTCTAGATCTACCAATTCTCACTCTTTCCACTAGTCAAAGCTATTTTTTTAATTACTGTATAAGATAACCAAATAGTCTAAGACCAAACATGTTATTTCTCCTTGTGCACCTCAAAATGAACTTCAAATTCATTTAGCTTTGCACACACTCTGTATCAGTCACTAATTCCAACAGGATACAGATGTCATACTTAAAATGCGATAATTCAACGAAGGTTTATTTACAAAGGTGAGAGTTTAGGGCAGTGCTTCTCAAGTAACAGTGATTTTACTCTTGGGACATCTGTTGATGTCTGGAGACATTATCAAGACTAAGGGGGGTTGGGCGTACCCCTGGCATCCAGTAAGTGAATGCCAGGAATATTTCTTAACATCCTACAATGTGCAAGACAGCACAGCGCAGCATAGAATTAGACAACAAAATGTCAAGGCAAAATGTCAAGAGTGGCAAGGTTGAGAAACCTTGCTACAGAGTAGGGTCTTGTTAAATGCTTGCCAAACTGAATTAAACGAGAAGCGCAAACAAAGTTCCCAGGTGCAACTAACTCTGCTTGAGTCAACTGAAGAGAAATCATGATGGGTAACCTGTGTGGAAAGATGGAAACTGCACCTCACATTGGGCCCTTATATTAGTCAGGGATCTCCAGAAAAAAAGAACCAATAGGATGGATATAAATTCTATATTAGAGGAGATATGTTTGGGAATTGACTCTGCAATTATGAAGTTCCAGAAGTCCCACAATCTGACATCTGCAACTGGAGACCCCAGCATGATGGTTAATATTAGGTGTCACCTTGATTGGATTGAGGGATGCCTAGATGGTTGGTAAAGTATTGTTCCTGGGTGTGTCTGTGAGTGTGTTGTCAGAGGAGACTGACATTTGAGTCAGTAGAATGGGAAAGGAAGACCTGCTTTCAGTGTGGATGGGCACCATCCAATCGGCTGCCAGCACTGCTAGAACAAAGCAGGTGGAAGAAGGTGGGATAAGTTTGCCTACCAAGTCTCCTGGCTCTCTTTGTTATTCCTGTGCCAGAGGCGTGCTTTCATTTCCCCTGTCCTTTGAGATCAGGCTCCAGGTTCTTTGGTCTTTGAACTCTAAGACTTGCACTAGCAGCTTCCTGGGGACTTTTGGGCCTTTGGCCACAGACTGAAGCCTGCATTGTCAGCTTCCTTGATTTTGAGGCTTTCAGACTTAGACTGAGCCTCTGCAGGCTTCTCTCTTTCCCCAGCTTGCAGACAAGCTAACGTGGGACTTCACCATGTAAACGTGTGAGCCAAATCTCTGTAATAAACTTCGTTTTATATATACATATATCCTATTGGTTCTGTCCGTTGGGAGAAGCCTGACTAATAACACCGGGAAACTGAGTGGCAAAACTCCCAGTCTGAAAACCAGGGAAGCAGAGATGAGGGTGGTGGTGTAAGTCCCAGAATCCAAGAACTCTGCCATCCAAGAGCAGGCAAAGATGGGTGTCCCAATTCAATGAGAAAGAGAGACAGAATTTGCCCTTCCTCCACTTTTTTATTCTATCTTGGCATTCAATGGATTGAATGATGCCTGCCCACATTAGTAGAGAGGATCTTCTTTACTCAATTCATTGATTCAAATTCTACCGTCTTCCAGAAACACCCCCACAAACACCCCTATAAATACCTAAAAACAATGTTTTACCAGCTATCTGGGCATTGCTTAACTCAGTCAGGTTGACACATAAAATTAACTACCATGACCCTGTTATCTGGATTAAATTCACCCTTTTGAAGGTATTGATCAGCCACAATTAGTATCTTTTATGGGGCTGAGGTCTTTCAAGACTTGCCTGAGGTGTTTTGTGATCCCAGAGTGTCAACATTGGGCTACAAGGAAAGGTCTCAGCAATAAGCTTAGGTATTTGATATGGTTTGGATTTGTGTCCTCGCCCAAATCTCATGTCGAATTATAACCCCAGTGTTGGAGAAGGAAACTGGTGGGAGGTAACTGGATCGTGGGGGCAGATTACCCCCTTGCTTTTCTCATGATAGTGAGTGAGTTCTCAAGAGACCTGGTTGTTTAAAACTGTGCAGCACCTCCCGCTTCACTCTCTTCCTCCTTCTCTGGCCATGTAAAATGTTCCTCCTTTCTCTTCGTCTTCTGCCATGATTGTACGTTTCCTGGCCCTCCCCTACTCCACCAGCCGTGCTTCCTGTACAGCCTGTGGAAGTGTGAGTCAATTAAACCTCTTTTCTTTATAAATTACCCAGTCTCAGGTATTTCTTTATAGCAGTGTAAGAATGGACTAATACAGTATCCATTCAAGGTTGAAAATAGAAAAGTCACTTAATGCATTCACAAATTGTTTATTGAAAGCCTACTATATTCCAAATATCATTCAAATAAACTTGAAAATACAATTCAATATAATCTAAAGAAGGTTTAGCTTTGATGTTCCAGGTAGAGCTTTTCTTAACTTCTAGTTTAAAAAATATGATTTTTTTTTCTTCTAGATTTCCCCTTATATAGGAAGGACAGCTGGGCTCCAGTGATAAGCCCTATAACATGAAAAAGAGAGAGAAGAGATTTCCTTTGCCTGTTGCCAACACCCTCCAATATATCGAATGAAGCCACTGTTAAGAGAAAAACTTGAGGCTGTAACGTTCCCCACTTTCAAACTGGGAAGGTGCCAAGAGACCAAAGAATGGCTCAGACAAGTCCAGATTGATGAGTAGATGATTTATTTTGACTTACATACAGGGCATTCCTGGATGGCAGCATACTATTAAGCTAATTTTTTGGCTCTTTGCTGACCGTGTTTGAAAAATGAGACTGTTTTTCTTGGTATGTTCTCGGATATTCTCCAGGATGTTTGGTTTCTCAGGGACACCTGGGTTGGGCGCCATGGCCTTGGCTCACCGCCCAGCTTCAGGGTTCAGGTGGCAGACATACGCCCTTAGGTAGCCTGGTGAGGGACCTGTCACACTACAACCACCTGTGATTTTCATAAGGAGATGTTCTATTTCCCAACCACATTGTGCTAGAAAAAAATCCAACATGAATTTGTCTTATTAACTAATTTGGGGCTGGGAATATATGCTTATGAGTTATTCTACAGAAATAACTAGCTAATATCTTTCTCAATAAAAGCAAAATAGTTGATAGTCTATATTGTGTTGTTTGTATGTCACTTGCCCCAAATATATCTGTTTATTGTTTTATGCCAAAACAGGCAGCATAACACATGGTACAGTTATCTCTATTCTCCTTCCTGCTTCCACGACAGAAATAAGTAATCAGCCATGGCACTCTTTCCCTGGACGTGGCCTCAGATTTCTTCTGTACATAGCACTTCAGGGAGCCACTATTAATGGAAAAGAATTGGCAATTCAGGTAAAATCTATTTATGTTTGGTTGGCAAGAATATTGACTTGGGTAGGCCTTATTAACAAATAAATATGTACCTGGAAAGAGTGACTCAATGACACTACTACCTTATTTTATTTAGTCTATCTCCTTAGTGACACCTGATAAGATAGAATGTGTAGCAATTTAGTTCTGATAAGAGGGATGGGGCCATTGGGAAGAAATTTTCCAAGGCAGTATGTGATTAAATGTATATAACAAAGATGTATCTCTAATCTGGAACTCTTTCTTGATCTCCAAACACATATATCTAAATGCCTACATGACAACAGTACTTGCATGTTCAACAGACATATCCCCAAATTAAAATGCCCTAAGAGTTTCTGCTGTCTACCAATTTGGAATAACAGAAATTGGATTTCACCACCACCAGCAACATCCTAGGCTTTAACATCTACTGAATTAGACAACATATATGAAACAATAATTTTCAGCCATTGGACATTGGTAGTATGCACAGTGATTCCCCATGAGAAGAAAAAAAATGAGCAAGATGAGCTCTGTCCTTACTATCAGCTTACTGCTTGGACAGTTTCCAGGCTATAGAGGAGACAGACGAAACCCAGAGCCAAGGTATCTCACAGAGTAGAGAAGAAGAGATCTGCGTTGAGACAGGCCAAAACAACTAGAATCTGTGAAGCAGAGAGGAGGGAGCTACACAGAGAGGATTCAAGAACTGCAGAGGAGCACCTCAGTCATTGTCTGAGTACTGATGTGAGCATACGTGACAGAAAACTATCTGAGACTGGAGAAAACCTCTATAAAAAGCAGCAGGCAGAAAAATTCTAAACACTCACACAGGGTGGAAAATACTCAATGTTTCCACCAGCCAAAGGAGAAAGACCTTGAAATACATGGAGCATTGGGTTAAATCCTCAGAAGAGTGTCCGCTTAGTATTGGGGATAAGTTAAATTTGAACCAAAAGGTACCCTGGATTCACCCTAACAAAGCTTAAGGCAGGCCTCAGAAAGATCAAACCGAATCCAAGCAACTTAACTAACTGCGTGCCAGAACAACGTTCAGCGCTATTTAAAAGAATACAACAAAATATAACCCCTGACAACACAAAATGTATAATGTCTGTCTTCAAATAGAAAACAACAGACATCAAGCCAGACGCAGTGGCTCATGCCTATAATCCCAGCACTTTGGGAGGCCAAGGCGGTCGTATCACTTGAGGTCAGGAGTTCAAGACCAGCCTGGCCAACAAGATGAAACCCCATTTCTACTAAAAATACAAAAATTAGCCAGGTATGGTGGTACATGCCTATAGTCCCAGCTACTTGGGAGGCTGAGACAGGAGAATGGATTGAACCCGGGAGGCAGAGGTTGCAGTGAACCAAGATCATGCCATTGCACTCCAGCTTGGGTGACAGCCTGGGTGAGACTCTGTCTCAAAAAATAATAATAATTTTAAAAACAATAATAATAACAGACATCAAAGAAGGAGGATATATGACCCACAACCAAAAGGAAAGTCACTCAATAGCAACAGAACCAGATTTACAGAGATGATGAAATTAGCAGACAGAAAATTTCAAGTTCTGTTATAATTATACTCCATACAATCAAGGAAGTGGAAGAAAATATTAACATTATGAGGGAAGAAGTGGTAGAAATATTATAAAAAGAATTACACATAGTTTGCAGAGATAAAAATACAACATCAGAAATTAAAAATATAATGGAAAAGATTAACAACAGGTTAAACCCTACAAAATTGAAGATCAGTGAACTTAAAAATATTAAAGTAAACTTAAGGCAATAGAAAATGTCCAAGATAAAGCATAGAGAAAAAAAGACTTCTTAAAAAATGAACAAAGCATCATGACCTTATCAATGATATTGTTTGACACTATCAAGCAATCTAACAGCATGTAGTTGAAGACTCAGTAAAGGGAAAAAAAAAACCCTTAAAAAATAATGATAAAAAATGTTCTTAATTTGATGAAAACATAAACCAGCATATCCCAGAACCTCTAAGAACCCCAAACAGAAGAAACACAAAGAAAACCACACCAGGGGCACATGTTCTCAGGACTTCCTGAAGCTTTGTCACAGACTACATATATATATATATATATATACACACACACACACACACACACACACGTATGTGCATAATTTACGTATATGTATGTATATAATTTTAAAAGAAAGAAGATACTGGGTTCCAGTGATAAGCCCTATAAAATGGAAAGGAGAGAAAAAAGATTTCCTTTGCCTATTGGCAATACCCTCCAGCATATCAAGTGAAACTACCGTTATGAGAAAAACTTAGGACTATAACATTCTCCCCGCCCCAAACAAGGAAGGTGCCGAGAGACCAGAGAATGACTCGGACAAGTCCAGCTTGACAACTAGATGAGTTTATTAGGACTTACATACAGGGCACCACACCAAGGCACACCATAATCAAATTGCTGAAAACACATGACGAAGTGAACAGTTTAAGCTCGACCAGGAAAAAAAAGTGTATTAAATTCAAAGGACAAAGATCAGTATGAAAACAGAATTCTTGTCAGAAACTATAAAAGTCAGAAGACATTGAAGCAACCAAAGTTATTGATTGGGGTAGGGGTAGGAGGTGGGGGGAGGCAGGAACTGCTGACCCAGAATTCCATATCCAGTGAAAATATCTTACAAAATTGGAAGTAAAATGAAGATGTTTTCAGAAAATGCTGAGGGGATTAGTCACCAGCAGATGTGGACTAAAAGAAATGTTAAAGGAAGTTCTTCTGATAGAAGGAAAATTATGCCAGATGCTAATTTGGATCTACATGAGGGAAGGAAGAGCACTATAAGTAATCAATATGTAAATAAATAGAAACATTAACACATTCTAAACCGAGCTCCTCATCTTCTTCTGAGAATCTGCCTCTCATTCAGCCTTTTCTTATCACATTTAATGGCCACTCCATTCTTTCATGTTCAGGTAGAACATTTGGAGGTCAACATTGATGTGTCTCTTTCCCACACCTCCTACATCATGTCATCAGCAAAGGCTAATGGCTCTAACTCCAGGACACGCACAGGGTCTCACCTCGGAGCTGTCTCCCCAGTACTCACTGCCATCATTTTGTCTCGGTTATTGCAGTGGCCTCATGCTAGGCCTCTCTACTTCCACCGTGGCCCCCACTCCAGTGTATTCTCAATGCAGCAGTCAGAGGACTGACTCTAAAGGCTTCCGAAGGTTCATGTCATACCTCTACTCAGGAAAGGCCAGTGGTCCCCATATCCAGAGAAAACCCAAACTCTTGCTCCAGCCCACAGGCCCCACTGGTCCTTCCCTTCTCTGCCTTTGCATGGCTCTGTGCTTGTCTCTATTCTCTGCGTCTCACTCAGCTCAGAGCACAATGACCTCTTTACCGTTCCTCAGAACCAGCAGATGCCCTCTTGATCCTTGGCATCTTCACATTTCTGCTGCCCAGGCCATGCTTCCCCTGGCCCCAACACGGCTTATGCCCTCACTTCCTTCAAGTCTTTTCTCAAACGTCTTATTTCCAGAAAGGCCAACCTAGGAACACATGATTTAAAGTTGCAATTCTCCAGCCACATATGACTGTCACTTCTCTGATTTATCATCTCCATAGCCTTATGTGTTATTTAATGTGTTTGACAGAGATATTGTGTTGCTTTTTTACTACTGAAGCTCCAGTGTCTAGAAGGTGGCTGGCATAGTGTAGATCTCAATAAATATTTGTCAACTGAATGAATACAGAGGGAGGAGCATGGTTGGGCCAAATTCTGTAGCTGTAGTGGATAATCCTTGTCACCAGGGGGCAGCACAACAGCATTAAGGGTTTGATGAAAGCTGGGGAAGCTATTACAACCCAGGTGCACACAGACAAGATGAGTTTTCCAAACTCAGACCATGAAAAGCCTACATGGAAGAGGAAATCAGGGGTAGCAGAATCAACCTCTGTTTCGCTATGTGACCTTGAACATCACTTCACTGTCTGGTTTCAGCATATTTTAATTCAAGGGCGTATTAGTCAAGTTTCTCTAGAGGGACAGAACTAACGGAATAGATATGTATATATAGAAAGGGGAGTTTATTAAATATTAACTCACATGATCACAAGGTCCCACAATAGGCTGTCTGCAAGCTGAGGAGAAAGGAGAGCCAGTCAGAGTTCCAAAACTGAAGAATTTGGAGTCCAATGTTCGAGGGCAGGAAGCATCCAGCAGGGGAGAAAGATACACGCTGGGAGGCTAAGCTAGTCTCTCTTTTCACATTTTTATGCCTGCTTATATTCTAGCCATGCTGACAGCTGATTAGATTGTGCCCACCCAGATTAAGGGTGGGCCTGCCTTTCCCAGCTCACTGACTCAAATGTCAATCTCCTTTGGCAACACCCTCACAGACACACCTGGAATCAATATTTTGTATTCTCCAATCCAATCAAGTTGGCACTCAGTATTAACTATCACAAAGGGCTAGCACTTGATTTGTTGACTCTCATTTACTTCTGGTTCTAACATCCCATGATTCTAAAACAAACAGAAATCACACTGAAGTACAAAGCCCCCAGACCCCAGAAAGCAAAAACATGGCAGAAACTACAAAGCAAACAGCTAACGATATCGTGATAGGATCGAAACCTCATGTATCAATATTAAACCCGAATGTAAATGGTCTAACTGCCCCACTTAAACAGGACACCCTCTCAACTTCTCCTGCCTATTTTATTTTCACATTCAGGCTGGAAGAAAGGGGCAACGAATTTCCCATAAAGTTGTATTTGAGCTACTGGAATTCCGTTAAATACCCACAGGTTCAATAGAAAGGCCCTTTTATGTGAAGTAAAGCTATATCAGGGAGTGAGCTTGACTCAGTTTAGTTATTCCCACATCTATTTTTTTAATGAGAATGAGTAATATTTCCGGAAAGAGGAGAAAAGTTAGCAACACTCAGGAGATCCCGGGGCTCTAAGATAGCATCAACTAAATGCTATAGTTTCTTATTACTTTTGGGGAGAAGCTAATGTACAGCAGTTTGAAACATAAGTGATATTGCATCCTAGAAAAGAAACCATTTAACTTTATCCATGGGATGAAAAGACTAAATTTTCTTTTCTTAGTGCTATCATAGAATAATTTAGTTTTCTCCAATGGAAGCAGTATTTCCACAACAGATCAGGGGAGGGCAGTAAAGAGTTGCTATCTGGTCAATAAAGTATTTGTACAACAGAGAAAAATTATAGTTTAAACTAATTTATTTTTATATTGTATTACCCCTAATAAAATTCACTCACCATTTTGTTGGCTTGAATTAAAGTGTCCATCAAAGGGTTTGTGGAAATTAGTTTGGGCCTTGACTTAACACGGCATGTCAAAATAAGTACTCCCCAAATTGCACTTTACCATTGCATATGAAGCCTGCAACCATAGAAAATCATAATGATTTTATCAGGATCAGGTATTTAAATGACTTTAATTAAATCCATGTCTTGTATGGGGTTAGTGATTTCTATTTTAGGGCAATTCTTTTTCTTAATCTAAATATTTGACTTATTTCAGAATATCTAATTCACATCCCTGTTTCACAGAAATTTACTTAAAGTAAAAACCAACCTAGGAGGCTTGTGTCTTTGTCCTAACTCTATAGATATGTGTGGGTGTCTCTGGTTGGAAATGTACAGGGCTGCTAGAGAAATGGAGAAAGAAAGCATCCACACCGTGCACCTGAAGAGCACTAAGTAAACTCATCTGTCTTTCTGTCTAATGTTCTGAGCAATATTAGATAGGGTACCTGGAATGAATCAAACTGTTAGCAGTGGTGAATATCTGAGTTACAAGCAGCGAATCCATACGGGTCTGCAGCCGCCTCGATTATTGTCTTCTCAGAAGAAAAAATTCGACTGAGGAGCATAATGCAGAACAGATTGAGGCAAGTTTTAGAGCATGAGTGAAAGTTGCTTTAAAAATTTTAGAGCAGGGGCACGGCTCGGTAGCTTATGCCTGTAATCTCAGCACTTCGGGAGGCTGAGGCGGGTTGATCATCTGAGCTCAGCCTCGGCAACATAGTGAAACCTCACCTCTACAAAAAAATTTTTTTAAGAACTACTCGGGAGGCTGAGGTGGGAGGATTGCTTGCACCTGGGAGGTGGATGGTGCAGTGAGCCAAGATATCACACTATTACACTCCAACCTGGGTGACAAAGTGAGACCCTGTCTTTAAAAAAAAAAAAAGAAAAGAAAAAAGAAAGAAAGGAAGAAAGAAAAGAAAAATAAAAGCTTTAGAACAGGAACAAAAGGAAAAAACGGACTTTCGGAAGAGGCCCAAGCAAGCAACTTGAAGGACAAGTGCAGGGTTTGACCTTTTGACTTGAGTTTTTGTTTTTGTTTTTGTTTTGTTTGTTTGTTTGTTGTTTTTGTTTTGGTGACAGAGTCTCGCTCTGTCGCCCAGGCTTGAGTGCAGTGGTGCGATCTGGGCTCACTGCAACCTCCACCTCCTGGGTTCAAGCAATTATCTGCCTCAGCCTCCTGAGTAACTGGGATTACAGGTGCCCGCCACCACGCCCGGCTAATTTTTGTATTTTTAGTAGAGACGAGGTTTCCTCATGTTGGCCAGGCTGGTCTTGATCTCCTAACCTCGTGATCCATCCGCCTCGGCCTCCCAAAGTGCTGGGATTACAGGCGTGAGCCACTGCACCCGGCCTGACTTGGGGTTTTATATGTTGGCGTGATTCTGGGTCTTGCGTTCCTTCTCCCCTGATTCTTCTCTTGGTGTGGGTTGTCCACATATACAATGGCCTGCTAGTGCTTGGGAGGGGAGCATGAACGGTGTGTTTACCGGAGTTCCACGCATGCTCACCTGAGGCATTCTTCCCTTTTGCCGTGGAATGGGCGCGGAAGGTCATATACCAGTTAAATTCCACCGTTTTGCCTCTTAGTGCACATGTGTGAGCCCACTTGCCCAGCTCCTAAGATCTCATCAGGAAGCTGCTGATCACCAGTTTCAGTATTTTTCTATCTATAGGGAAACTGCCTTTCCCTGGCACTGGCTGCGACCAATTATTATTTTAGAGAGGCAGTGTGACAACTGTCTGACCATCACCTGATGGTCACCCGACTTTCCTGATGCGGTGTTGGGGGAGCCCTCTCTTGCCCCATTCACACCTGACTAGCCACCTACTGTAACAAAATCATCCAAGCCAGATCTCAGCTATATTCTAGTACCTGGGACTTCCTTTGTGGCACTTATCAAAACTGTAATCATTTAATGATTTTTATTTTTCTAATTATCTATCTGCACCACCTAGAGTGCCCCGCCTCACCTCACTTCCTTCAAGGTTGTATCCCTGGCAACACTCACAATGCCTGTTCATAGCAGAGGCTCAGGGATAGTCTCATAGTCATCTTAAAATTCTAGTACTTAGCACATGTCATGTAAATGTAAGGTTTCCTGGATAAAGGTTTGGCTACTTTACTCTGTCTATAGGATACTGCCGTAAACAAAAAACATTTCATGCTCTCATGGAAACGTTTTAGTGCAAGATGGGGGAACAGAGGTAATAGATACAAATGCCATATGTATGAATAGTTATGCAATTATGATATCATATCAGACAGTGATAAGTGTGTGTACACAGACACCTCTACAATGTCAGGGGTCTGCTCTGGGTAACTGATAGCCAAGCACAGAGTTGAAAGAACTGTCCCCTGAAGAGCACAGAAGAGACTTCTAGGCACGGGAACAGCTCACGCAAAGGTCCTGCACAAGAGTTTGGCAGGTTCAAAAGGCCAGTGAGGCCAGAAGGAATTGTTGAAGGAAGGCATGGCCATCCATCCATGCCATTCCTTTCAATGAAAACCAAAGAAAAGTAGCTTGAAAAGAACAACTCAAGAAGTCCAGTAACAGAACAATTATTTAATAACAAACACAAAGGAACCTGCCCTAACCATCCAAACCCATCAACAGTCTTAGCTTCTGATTTTGCAACATTATGTAAAGCTTAGGGAAAGATTCTTTCTGTAATGCTAATTTAAGTATCAAGAGAAAAAATTGCTTAGACAGGATAGGTTCAACTGGGCAAGGACTCTTGAAAGGTAACACATGCTTGTTCATTAATGCACTATTTAACAAACACTTACTGAATGGCTTCTAGTGTCAGACATTGTTCTTAATAGTATTGGGGACACGACAGTGAACAAAGTAGAAAACAACACTTGTCCTCATAGAGCTTATATATTTGTTGGGGACAGATAGCCAAAAATAAATATAAAAATTTCACAAAGGACTAGATCAAGCGTGTCCAACCCGTGGCCCATGGGCCACATGCAGCCCAGGATGGCTTTGAATGTGGCTGAACACAAATTCAGAAACTTTGTTAAAACATTATGAGATCTCTTTTGCAATTTTTTAAAGCTTATCAGCTATTATTAGTGTTACTGTATTTTATGTGTGGCCCAAGACAATTCTTTTTTCCAAGGTGGCCTAGAGAAGCCAAAAGATTGAACACCCCTGGATTAGATCATTTCAGCTGTAACAAGTACTAAAAAAGAAAAATGCCAAAACCAACTTGGATAGTTGGATGCTTTCCTTTTAGCAAATAGCCTGTCAGCCAATCAATCACTTAATAATAAGAGAGGTTCCCTTTATGTAATAGAATAATGGAATGATTTTTCTCCTTCATGTTTTCTGCATTTTCTAATTTTTTTACAGTGACAATGCTACTTTACTTATCAAATAAAAAATTTATTAAATAATACATAAAGATATTCTTGTTAACATTTCAGACATTAAAGACAAAGCTAAGGCTTCCTTTACCAAAGGAAAGTGACAGGCATAAACTCACATAATCAATCAGCTTTGTTAAAAGTGACAGAAAGATTTGAAGTGTGTGATTCGGTGCCTCTGCTTCATAACCGGAATAAATTTTCTCAGAAAGTTATCTCTCTTCCCAGAAGAATAAGAAAACATACTTTGTTATTTTTAACACAAGTTCCTCCTTCCTTTATTTTTAACACCAATTCCTCTTTCCTTTAATTTGTGAAAAAAAGTAGTATCAGGAGGGGTACCATTGTTAGCCCCATGTGATCAAACAAATAATTTGCAATTCTATTGTAGATAAGCAGCAAGAAATGCTTTTAGGGTTTGGTTCACATCTTACGGAGAAGTTAGTGGACCTCAGTAGAATGAGGCTCTTATTGTAAAAACCTTCTTGATTAGATGTTCAAACTGAGGGTCAAAACACTGTTGATTGCCATGAAACCTATTGTGAAAATGGGTTACCAACACCAACTAAAATTGCTTCCGCAAGGCATATGGAATCACCACGGTACAGTCCTCAGATAACAACACTGGTAAAACCAATGTGTCATATTACTTTCAAATAAGCCTCCCCTGAACAATATGTGATATTGATGAGACATGTGGGGACTAGCCTACTATATTTTTAAAGCATACAGTCTGTTTTAAGCAATGAAGTCTGAGGGAGAATAACCAGAACATTAAGATAACAGAAGAAACATTTTGTTGATTAACCTTCCTCCCAACTGAAAGAAGTATTATTTTCTGCCTCTGCTCTGTTAATGTACATACATATTTCTAGATAAAAATTAATATAACCACTACAAAAACCTAGGAGCAAGTTGGGGGCAGGGGGAAACCAATCAAGTACCAAATCAACAAAGTACTAAAACAGATTAAACACTGCACCTGAGTTTCAATATACTATAAATTATTTCTTCCTCAAGATTCTATCCTTCTTTACTCCCCTCCTCCATTATAGAATCTCAATTTAAAAGAAAAATGTATTTTATAATAAATAGCGTTTAGAAATTCTCAAGGAAAGGCAGGCATAACTTGCATCTCTTGCTCTTTTCCCAGGCTTTCTTATCTTTCTTTGAAAGACCATAAAAAAAAAAAAAGAAAGAAAGAAAGGGCACCAAGAAGAGACTGTTTGGCATTTCCCGGTTCACCATCATGCGATACTGACGTAATGGTCTGGGGCACACTGACTGGCTGCCTCGGAACTGGTCACTCTCTCTTTCTTTTCACATATGAAGCAGCAATCAGCTTACAACTAAATCACATCTGAGCACAAGCTGTCTCCACAAAGCCAACCAAAGAGGCAACATTTCACAGGCTGACAAAGCATGCCTAAAGCAGGAAAGAAAAGAAGCCCCTGAGGCTGCTGCTGGGAGAAGGCTTTCAACATTCATACCAGTCTGTTGGGGCATTGTGCAGACCACAGAGGGAGAGTAACTGATGGAATACTCTCTGAAGCTCACACTTGGGCGAAGCTGCATGTTTAACATCAGGAGTGGGAGGAAAGTGTCAAGATACAAAATAAACAAATAAAAAGACAGAGATATAAAAATTAGAAGGAAATGCAGTGTCAGTATGGTAACACCAGGGACTGGTGATGTCTGTTGCATTTTAGGCTTCTGGTGAACTCAATTAATTATTTCCAAGCAGAATTTTTGTGAATTTATTTTTTTTTTTTTTTTTTTTTTTTTTGAGACGGAGTCTTGCCCTGTCACCCAGGCTGGAGTGCAGTGGTGCAATCTCGGCTCACTGCAAGCTCCGCCTCCTGGGTTCACGCCATTCTCCTGCCTCAGCCTCTCCGAGTAGCTGGGACTACAGGCGCCCGCCACCACGCCCGGCTAATTTTTTGTATTTTTAGTAGAGACGGGTTTCACCGTGGTCTCGATCTCCTGACCTCGTGATCCGCCCGCCTCGGCCTCCCAAAGTGCTGGGATTACAAGCGTGAGCCACCGCGCCCGGCCATGAATTTATAGTTTACATACAGTTTGCATGTCATTTATCTTTTAATGTAAGCAGTGGGAAGAGTCATTTCTTGAAAGTACAAATAACTTTTGTTTGGAAACACTTTAAAAACGATAACAGTGACTAAAGATCATCAAATGATATCTAAAATATAGATTAACTATAATACATCTGTTCTCCCTGGGCAGATGGCTAGTTAATCCTTTATAAATTAATTACAATGACATCATTGGTGATCTCACAAATGGATTGTACAAGAAGAAATATACCAGCTCTGACTTAACGTGGCCCTGAGATGTGAGCCTTTTCTCTTTACTTATCTATTAACCTCGTCTCTACACTTGCTCCCCATCCCCATGTATGCATCCTTCTACCCATTCAGCACTCACCAAGGAGCTCACTAATTTCTTCACTGTATTTACCTCTTTGTCATCACCTCCCTCTTCTTAAAAGACTTCAACAATACCAAGTCAAATCCTTTTGTGATACTTTTTCAAAAGGACAGTTTTGGTAGATCCATATATGGAAGCTGCTGAACTCCAAGTTGATAGCATGCAAATGTCAATTTCCTTCTAACTGAGTTAACAAAATAATGAAAACATTGAGCCTACTATAATCTGAATGTGAGATATACAGGGTTTTAGAATGACACTTAGAATTTAAAAAGGTAAGAGATTAGTTCACACTTGCGCAGAATTCACCTCATTTATTTAATAATATAATTTACAGTGAGGTAGTCCTCACTTTTTGTCAGGTAACAATTTGATGGGTAAGGAAACTGAAGCCCTGAAAACTGCCAAATTCCTACGGCTAACTAGTAGTAAAGATGAGATTTAAAGTGTAGCTGTCTAAATCTAGAAGTTGAGTTCTTAATCTCTATGTCAGACAATGTATCATGCCATTTTGTATTAAAGTATATTTAAGATTTTCTATCAGTCCCTTTCAAGATGTTTTAACTCCTGAGAGTTTTTTTTTTTTTTTATTAAAAGGCTCCTATAACAAAGACAGATTACATATACATTTATTTAATACTTTTCTATGATCTGGGGCCTTTTGAAGTGAAGGCTTTATAAAACAGGTAAAACTGTGTGTTTCTTATGCTAGCTATGATGAAGTGGAAGGTTGAGAAGTATGATCAGACAAAATAGGTATAATCTAATGGTTATCAACTGGGGAAAACCTAGTGAGACTTGTTTGCTCAGATTCTTCTCTGTGTCCCTGTGCCTTCAGAGATAAGGAAGTTCTTTCTTCTGGGCATGGGCAGGGCCCTTCTGGAACGAAGGTCCTATGACCCGCTTCAGGGTAGAAAGGTGGAAAAAGGTCAGAGATTGACCTTTCTAGATTTTATGACTTGCTTCAGAGAAGGGCAAGAGGAAGGTGAGAGTGACCTTCTGGCTTCCACCATTTTCTCAAATGCCAAGGTGCCATATTTTGGGGGTAACATGTTGTGAACCCCATCAGCATTTTAAAATAAATCTGTGAAAAACTCTTTAAAAGTATTATCACTCTAATGTGTCCATGAGATTAGGCCAAACTATTTTTTCTAGAATTCTCCTTACCGTATGCTTCTGGTAAGGGTGGCCACACAAGAGAACCTTGTGGGAAATTGCAGGATAGAAGTGGTGGCCACTTTGTAGCTCGTATATTTTGTTGCTTCTCTGCCTGCTCACCTTGTTGGCATGGATCAGCTGCCTGATCTGCAACTGCTCTACCTGTCCCTGGATCTTCCTTCAAGTTCTCTAATTCCTGGAACAAATGTATGTATAGCTCTTTGATGAAGAGCACCAGCCTCTCCTGCAGCATCTCCACATCATTATGGTTGGGGGCAGTAAGAACTAATGTGGATCTCAGTCTGTTCTTGATTAAGCTCATGCTTAAGGAATCCAGCTTGTTCTAACTCTCTCTGACTTTACATTCAGTTCCCCTTCCAGACTGTCTGCCTTGTGGACTTGAAGCTTCAGCATCAGATGCAGAAGCTACCACCTTACAGAGACTTTAACCAGATCCCAAAAGGGCATACAATCAAATCTTTGTAACAAATCCTTTCTTTTACAAAAATAGATACATTGATTAACCAATTAATCAATTAGATAGATGATAGATAGATAGATAGATAGATAGATAGATAGATAGATAGATAGATAGACAGAGACCTCCCTAATGGTTTTGCATCTCTGATTGAAACCTAAGCACCATAGCGAATTTATATCCACCATTACTGATCTTAAAAATACACCATCTAGGCCGGGCATGTTGGCCTACGCTTGTAATCACAGCACTTTGGGAGGCTGAGGCAGGCAGATCACTTGAAGTCAGGAGTTCAAGACCAGCCTGGCCAACATGACAAAACCCCGTCTCTGCTAAAAATAAAAAAATTAGCTGGGCATGGTGGTGAGCACCCGTAATCCAAGCTACTCAGGAGGCTGAGCCAGGAGAATCACTTAAAAAACACAGGAGACGGAAATTGCAGTGAGCCGAGATCGCACCACTGCACTCCAGCCTGGGCGACAAAGCAAGACCCTGTCTCAAAAAAAAAAAAAAAAAAATCGATTTTTTCATTCTTTTTCATTTCTTGTATTCACACGCTTATTGCATTTTCATTCAAATGAATTACATTTTTGTTTTACCCAAATGTGACCACCCATTAATACTTCTCTTCAACAAAAATAAGTACCTAAAATAATTTTTTAATTGTCTGTGGCCATAATGCTCTAAGACATGTATTAAAATATGTCTTACGGATTTTCTTCTTATTTTTGTTATTAATAGTAAGCAAGTGATCAAAATTACAAGAATAATACATTGTTAACTATTAAATATCTATGTGGGTTAGCAATTGCTGCTACCCAAAACTCAGTAGATTCAGTTTACTAGTTATTCTAATTTATGTAAGTCTGTGGGGCAGAGGGGAGTCAGCTCTCTTCTGGCTGGTTTCGGCTGGGGCAGATCATTTGAGAAAACTCTACTTCACATGTCTCTCATCCTCTTTTTCCACAAGCTGCCTAGCCTGGTCACTTCTTTGCCACAGCTCTGGCAGAAGCATGAGAAAGAAAGCAGAAACATGTAAGGTCTATTGAGGACTATACCCAGAACTGGGACACTGTCTCTTCCAGCCAATTCTATTAGCTAAAGCAAGTCTCAAAGTCAAACCCAGAAGCGAGGGATTGGGAAATTGTGATATGGTAATTTATAATAAGAGGCATATACTTAGTCTTCATCCCAGTTCCTGGCACAGGCTTCTAAAACCCTTGGAATTTTCTAAGTGATAAAGGTGAAAGGACCATTTTTTGTTATTCATAGCAAGCCCCTTGAACCACACCTGAGTTTATGTTACTGAAGTGACTTTTGGAAAGTCCTAAGGTGGGGACTGGTTGCTAGGGGAAACATCCAGGTGATTAGAGGGCTAGAAATCTCAGCCTCACCCTCCTACTCCTTCCTCCAGGGAGGGAAAAAGGACTAGAGATTCACTTAATCATCAATGGCTGATGGCTTAATCAATTATACCTATGTAATGAAGCCTCCATAAAAACCTAAAAGAATGCGGTTTAGAGAGCTTTCAGGCTGGTGAACACATTGAGGTGCAACAGGGTGGCAAGCCTGGAGAGGCTGTGGAAGCTGTGCCCCTTCCCATTGACTTTGCCCTATCCATCTCTTCCATCTGGCTATTCTAGAGTTGCATCCTTTTACAATGAATTCTAATCTACCAAGTAATCTGTTTTCTTGAGTTCTGTGAGCTCTTCTAGCAAATGACCTAACCTGAGGAAGGGATAATGGGAATCTCTACTTTACAGTGGGTCACTCAGAAGTGACAACCTGGACTTATGATTGACGTCAGACGAGGGGCCTTTCTTGTGGGACCTAACCTGTGGATCTAATGCTGTCTCCAGGTAGACAGTGTCAACATTTAATTAAATTAAAGAACACTCTGCTAGTCTCAAAGAATTGGTCTGTGTAGAAAAAAAATCCACACATCTGGTGTCAGAAATGATGTATTGAGAGTGTTGTGAGAGTATAAAAGGAGATTTTCCTACTCAGAAACATAATCTGCTACTTTTGTGAGGAGAACTGCAAAGCTTCAAGGCAAAGAATGGAAAAAGTAAAGAATCGAGGCCAATAACATAGTTTACCATGGCATCTGTTAAGGATATTGATGGTACTGTGGGATTATTTTTCTTTCCAATTAGCCTACATATTGTAGATATGTCATATTGCTAGAATAAGACAGATGTGAGAATTTATTTTCTCCCTTAAAAATTTTTTTTCGTGGACATATGTACTGAGAAACACTTACATAAATAATAGATGGGGCGAATGTAATATTAGTATTGAAATATCAATCTATTCTTCTTTTTTCTTGTTTTTCGAGACAGCGTCCTGCTCTGTCACCCTAGCTCAGGTAATCCTCCCACCTCAGCCTCCTGAGTAGCTGGGACTACAGGTGCATGCCACCACATCTGGCTAATTTTTAAATTATCTGTAGAGATGAGGTCTCCTCATATTGCCCCGGCTGGTCTTAACCTCCTGGGCTCAAGCAATCTGCCTGCCTCAGCCTCTCCAAAACGTTGGGATATAGGCATGAGCATGCGGCCAATCCATTATTTGAATTGTTTCCAAGTTAATTGCAAACTCCTGTAGTGATCAATCATCAAAATTATTTTAAATAATCTATCTGTATATATTGATAGCAAAGAATTAGAAGTCACCTGGCTTTCAAAAGGATTTGCTTACCAGTCATTACAGTATTCACTGTAATATTTCTAGTGTCCGTTTATTTTGTATCTGAGAAATTTTTCCATGGTGAGATCATCAATCATATAAAGATACTAAATAGATAAGCAGAAAGCCTTTTTATTTAAGATAGGAGGAAAAAATGGTTATGAATGGGGCAGTGAAAAAGAATCATCCTCATGCTTTCAATCATAAGTGCTTCCTTAGGCATATAAATTTTAGAAAGCGTGCACCTGAAAAATTCTTGCCATAATTATCTGGGCATGAAACTCCACTGTTTATAAGCTTTAATTGCTATGTTCACATTATCCTAGAGATAGAATAAATATTGGGAATTTCATCAAGCACTTTCATCTATAATCAGGCAAACAAACACAAATAATGCTACATATGCAAAATAAAACAAAAACAAAAACAAAAAAAGAAACACTTCTTGGGTTTTCGAGCAAGGTCACAACTTATTAAAGTTTTTAGGTGATTACTCCCACCCAAAAAAATTTCTTCATTTGCAACAAAAGCCAAATGTTTAGACTTTTCCTCTTCCAAATATAATAGTGCAAACCACTATAGCAGCCCCCACTTATCTGCAGTTTTGCTTTCTGTGATTTCAATTACCCAACTGCAGTTCAAAAATATTAAATGCAAAATTGCAAAAATAAATAATTCGTAAGTTTTAAATTGTGCACCATTCTGAGTAAAGTGAAGAAATCTCATGCTGTCCTGCCTGGGAGGTGGATTATCCCTTTGTCCAGCAGATCCACACGATATGCACTATTCATCCATTAGTCACTCAATAGCCATCTTGGTTATCAGATTGATTGTCTTGCTATGGCATTGCTATGTTCAAGTAACCCTTATTTTAATTAATAAAGTGCAAGAGTAGTGATGCTGACAACTTGGATATACCAAAAGAAACCCAAACCTATGCCAAAGAGAAGTTGTTAATGTCTTACTGTTTCTAATTTATAAATTAAACTTTATCATAGTTATGCTCACATAGGAAAAACACAATATATATAGGGTTCGGTATCTGTGGTTTCAGGTATCCACTCGAGGGTCTTGGAACTTATCCCCATGGATAAGGGAGGACTACATTATTTAATTATCAATTCAAAATGCTTCAAAGAGAAATACAGTCAAAGAGAAACATGCTTGTAGTAACTTTGATAGTAAAAGAGATACAGTAGGACAAAGTGTGCCTTAACAACAAAATCCCCTGATACTAAAAAGCACGTTTCACTTAATGATGACTTAATTGCAGGAAGAAGCACCAGAAAATGATGACAATCCCAGGTCACTGATACTATGAAAATACAGTTGACTCAAACAATGCAGAGGTCACCGATCCCCGCACAGTTGAAAATCTGTGTATAGCTTTTGACTCCCCCAAAACTTACGTAATAATAGCTTAGTGTTGACTGGAAGCCTTACTGATAACATAAAATGGTTGATTAACACGTATTTTGTATGTTATATGTAGTATATGTTCTATTTTTACAATAAAGTAAGTTGGAGAAAATAAAATGTTATTAAGAAAATTATAAGGAAAACATATTTACTATTCATTAAGTGCAAATGGATTTTCATAAGATCTTCATCCTCATCATCTTCATGCTGAGTATCCTGAGGAGGGATGGTCTTGCTGTCTTAGGAGTGGCAGAGGCAGAAGAAAACTTGTGTATACATGGACCTATATGTCTGGACGTGGTAGCTCACATCTGTAATCCCAGCACTTTGGGAAGCCAAGGCGGGTGGATCACCTGAGATCAGGAGTTCAAGACCAGCCTGGCCAACATGGTGAAACCCTGTCTATATTAAAAATACAAAAAAAATTAACCGGGTGTGGTGATGGGAGCAGGTAGTCCCATCTACTCAGGAGGCTGAGGCAGGAGAATTGCTTGAACCCAGGAGGCAGGGGTTGCAGTGAGCCGAGATCGCGCCACTGCACTCCAGCCTGGGCAACAAGAGCGAAACTCTATCTCAAAATAAATAAATAAATAAAATAAAAATATAAACCCATAAAGTTCAAACTCATGTTGTTCACAGATGCCAAGGGGCAGCTGTGCTCTATACAAGCACTGGGTAAGCTCTTTCATTATAACCTGCTGTTTTGTAACTTTGAAAATTTTGAAAGTATAAATGAATATATTTAATTGATTTTGCATAAGACAGTAGGTCATCACAACCACATACACAAAATAAAGCTTTATATTTTTCTCCTCTAAGCTTCCAAGGTAAGCTAAGAGAAGCAGTCCCTTTTCTGCAGGAAAACGTAGCTTACCATTATAGAGACTACTCATTGCAAAATTAATATATGAAAGAAAGAAATATTTTCTTCCGGTTGATTTCTACAGAGGGGCCAGAATCCCTTAAAGAGATGTTGAAAATGGAGGCCGGGAGCGGTGGCTCATGCCTGTAATCCCAGCACTTTGGGAGGCCGAGGCGGGCAGATCACCTGAGGTCGGGAGTTCGAGACCAGCCTGACCAACATGGAGAAACCCCATCTCTACTAAAAATACAAAATTAGCCAGGTGTGGTGCCGCACGCCTGTCATCCCAGCTACTCAGGAGGCTGAGGGAGGAGAATTGCTTGAACCCGGAGGCGGAAGTTGCGGTGAGCTGAGATCATGCCGTTGCCCTCCAGCCTGGGCAAAAAGAGTGAAACTCTGTCTCAAAAAAAAAAAAGAAAAAGGAAATGGAAAGCAGACATGTTAAGCAAGGTTGTCCATTTACGGGCTCAGGAAGAAGCTGAAAATGGCTGTGGGAAAGTAGCAACAGTGATTCATACAAATCTTGAACTTGGCTTTTCGGGAAAACGAATGTATTCTGCTTTGTGTTTACAGCATCTAATCCCAATCACCTCTGCAAGAAAGTCTGTAATGAAAGCCGATTACCTCACAACATGCCACTGGAAAGAATGATCCATCTAATTTCCATTATTCACTGAGTTACAAGGGTTACCATGGTTCAGGAAGCCTCATTACAAGCGATGCTAAATATGCAGAGTGTGAATGTAGATTACATAAAGGCACCAGGGATAGGGCTGTATAAAATCCAACGGTTCCTTGTTTTATAGCAACGAAAGTTTGCTTCAATGGTGAATATAGCAAGAGAGAGAAAAAAGCTTCAAGAAAACATAATTAAGTTGCACTCTATATGAAATTTTATAAGCTACCTAAAACAATTAAGAAGTAGTTTATGACACTAAAACAAAAACAAAAAGGTATTTCAGAGAGCTTGCCATAGCAAAAGGATTGCAAATAAAACAAGTCTCACAAATTTTGTTCCTCATCTTTATAACTTGGTTAAATTATTTCATTATTTCCAAGACACAGACAGAAGGAATAACAACCATTGTAGTCTCAATAATTTTTGTTCCCTTTTACTTTGCTTTGTTTTATTTTTTAGGTACAATGTTTTTCTTGAATTAACTTTTTCATATTTTGCATTTCAACTTTTTATTTTAATGCATATATATTTGTATGTGTATATATACATGTATATGCAAACGTGTTTGTGTATTCATACACTAGTTTTATCAAATTCAGGAGACTTAACATTAATGTAATATTATACTACACGCAGTTGATTTTCAGTTTTCACCAATTATCCCAATAACATCCTTTATGAAATTTTTTGTGTCAATCCAAGATCATGCTTTGCATTTACTTGTCAGGTCTCTTTAGTCTCTCTTGACCCGAAATGATTCCTCCATCTTTCTTTCTTTTTCTTTCATGACATTGAACTTTACGAAGATTACAGGCCAGTTGTTTTGTAGAATGTCCCTCAATGTGAATTTGTCTGATGTTTCCTTAACTGTATGTTCATTGTACTTATTTTAGGCAGGAATGGTACATCATTTGTGCATCACAACAGGAGGATCAGCTGTTTGTCCCATTATTAGCGATGTTAACTATGAATACCTGGTTAAGGTGGCATCTGCCAGGTTTCTCTACTGGAAAGTCACTGTTTCAATTTTTGTAATTGGTTTGTGAGCTGTAGAAAGAGACTTTGGGATAATACAATATACTGTTCTTATTCAGATTTTCCCTCTATAGTTTTAGCAAACATTGATGATACTTGCTTGAAATAATTATTACTCTGTAGGTTGAAGGATCATTTTAATATCTTTTGAAAAAACTATATTAGTAGAAACTAAGAAAAGAGTTTTGGGTTGTGTCATTTCTCACTTTTATGCCTTTAGATGTGTATTAAGAGATACTTGGGCAATTTGATCAAACATAAAATTTAATTAGCTTTTTGAGAAATATAGAAATATTTCTTTCCCACTCACGTATCTTTGAGTGAAAAGCCTTTCCTCTTGTAAGAGTACCTTAATGTGTGTGTAAGTATATGTGTGTGTGTGCAGCAGTTATTATTCATATTTCTTCTATTCAGAGAAAGTTCTGGGGCATGATATAAACCATATATCAGTGTGTTTTTCCTAATATAATTATTGTTCTTGACATGCAATTGTAGGATTTTTTTTTTTTCTTTTCTTAACGAAGGGATTGATGGATGGGTGTCCAAGGCCTCTTTTAATATCAGATGCTCTGGGGACCTTGATAATCCAGTGCCAATGCAGAAACTTGAAAACCATTCCATAAACTGGAGCAATCGAGCCTGTAGGAACTAACTGTGCGCCTTCCTTAAAATGGATGCTTACTAGGCCATGTTAAATGTGTAACTGACTGAGCCTCATTAAATATGTAATGGGCTGTAAGAGGATAAAAGAAAGCTTTCTAGCAACATACTTGAGAGTCATTAAGCATTTAATATATGAAAATCAAGACTGAAAAAAATCTAAAACTTGAAAAGATATATTTTACCTTCTCTGAGGTAATGGAAAAAAGATGGGCTCTTTCTTGTATGGTTCCTAAATTATGTCTTGGTCAGAAGAAAAAGGAAACCAAAATATAAAATGGGAGCTTTAATGCAATAGAAGCTGACCAAGAAACATCATGTGGCCTCAGTGTCGGTTGTGTTTTCAACTCACTGATAACAACGAAATGAGTATGTCCTCATAAGGAGGCCTGTAGCATCAGAAGAGTGTTTGATACTGAGCACTCAGAACAAGCAGACTCTAACAGGTCAAAGAAGCAAGAGGCTTACTGAATACACACAGCATTTGAAACTACTGACAGGCAATCTTGGAAAAAATCCATGGCCTAATTCAATCGTGAAAAAAACAACTGAAATTGTTTTAGTAGAAGAGTTTATTATCTATTGCCCTGTGAATTTAATGAATTATTCATCAACATGGAAAGTGCTGGAAACTGCATATTTGACTAGTATAATGGAATTATCACTGAACTTAAAGTCAGAAGTCTTGGGTTTGAGTTTCAGCTTCTCTACTTAATTAGGAATATCCCTTAAGCAGTTTATTTAATCTTTCTGAGCCAATTCTGCCCATAACTAATGTGGTGGATGGACTGAAATGCTTCTGAAACATTAAGATACTAAATGAATTATGTTAAAAGTCCATGTAGAAGATATACAAAATGCTGTGCAGCTTTGTTTAACAATTTAAATTTTCTTAATGAGTAATTTATGGATATGAGAAAAGATCAAACTGATTACCCTAATATTTGAAATTCACTAGATATGCCAAAGTGTTTTAGATTGGGCTTCAGTGTCAAATGATATCTATCTAGCAGCTCTTCTTACTGCTATCCATGAATTCACAGAATGAGATGAAAAGGCAAAACAAGAATTTAAGCTTTATAAAGGCAGGCTTATTTTATCTGTGTTCCCAGTGCCTAAAATAGCACCTAGTATGTAGGAAAAATTCCATAAACATTTGATGAAAGAATAAGTTAACTAACCAGGACTAAGAGTCATATTGTTGCCAGAATCTGAAAAGAATTACAACTGACAGTTGGGTGGGGAGACAATTACTGACCCCTGCACAATATACACTGAAGCAATGAAAATCTGCTGCCTTGAAAGAAAAAGAAAATGCTTTGTCTTTACCCCTCTATCTGCCACTGGCACAGAAGTACAAGGCATTTATAATACCAGCCAGAATTCAAGGCATATACCTCTCACCAGACAGAGGGCAGAAACCTATGTGTTGGTCTCCCTGCATCCTCAGTAAGTCTATCTCTTTCTATGTAAAATTAGTGACTACAATTCCTAGAAAAGAACTGGGCAAGAATTATAGAGGAGAAACGTTTGTAGAACTCTGGGAGATGTAGTCTCCTTAAATAAAATTATATATATGTATGGCGTCAAGATGAGCCCAAATATTACTCCATGTGGGAAATTATGGATTTTCCCATAATTCTGATGTTTTAGCATCTCAGACAACCAAAGAGTAGAGACAAAAGAAGATACCAACTCAAATCTAGGGCCAGTTTCACTGTAATCCAAATTTCACATTTGGGAGTGGTCATGTAATTTACCATCAAGAATGCAGGGCCCACAGGCAGTCAGTGAGAGCTCTAATCAGGAACTGTTACTCTTTGCTAATTAGCATATTGGATCTCAGAAATAGGTTTTTATTGGTGGAAATAATGGCCTGTGGATTAGCATATAGCGTGATGAAACTCTCAATGATGAAATTTAAAATACCTGAAGTATGTAGTTTTGGGTTTTTTGGGTTGTGTGTTTGTTTGTTTGTTTTACAGAGACACTGACTCCTCCTAATATGCATGACAAAGTAGAAGAGCCCTGAAAGGCCAAAAGTCTTGCCTTTAGGGATAATGCCTTGGGCTAAATCTCTACTCCCTCCTACTTCCAGAAGTGAACTCTTGAGGGATCTAAGCAGTGCCCCATCAAGCCATACTGGAATCTGAGTTCAGCAAAGAAAAGAAGTGTGCCCCTACAAACATTTACAAAAATATTCTCCCATATTTTGAACTAAGTGAAAAAAGTTAATAACATCTCTACAATAAAAGAACATGGCTATATATAAAGCTCCAGGTTATCCACTGTGTTGCCCAAGGGGATTGCATGCCATTGTCAACCCCTATAAAGCCATCTGGCAGCCCCAGAACCATTGGTTACTTGGATATAACTTTCCTTGTTGCACAGTAACCCAGAGACATAAAACAAACAACAGCCTCCCATTATGTAACATTTTGATATTTTCTTTATGATTTTTGTTTTGAATTTTTTTTTTCAATCCTGCCTTAAAATACACTCCTGGTGGGGTGCGGTGGCTCATGCCTGTAATCCCAGAACTTTGGGAGGCTGAGGCAGGTGGATCACTTGAGGCCAGGAGTTTGAGACCAGTCTTGGCAATATGGTGAAACCCTGTATCTACCCAAAATACAAAAATTAGCCAGTCTAATAACCTAGTCTCTAAATAATAAATTCTTTTTTTAAAAGAATTATTTTAAAAAATATTACTAATCCTGATTACTGAGTTTTTGGCACGTCCTTAAATTTTGCACCTGTGACAAGTGTTTCACTCCCTTGATTCTGAGCATCTGAGAGTCTACAAAGCTGAAATGTCTTGTCTCTAGAATTTCAGCATTTGGTTCTAGCAAATCTTTCATTCAGGGTAGTGCTCAAAGCACTTCACGGCTGGAGAACTGGAGCTATCTAGAAACTATACAATGAGTTGTACAAAATATTTGTTTCAATTTGTTTTATATGTTCTCTTACTAATCGATATTTAGTTGATAAATGTCTGTATATGTGGTAAAATTTGGCTGAAGTTTGCTTTCACTTTTACTTGAAACCCAAGAATTTCGGGATGGCTACCATTTCTACCAAAAAGAAAGAGTAAGTTGACTTAGGTCAACCACAACAACCAAGCAGACTGTGACTGGAATGGGGAATAAGGTATATTTTATTTTATTTATTTTATTTAACTACATTTTGTAGCACTCACTATGCGCCAGACATTGTTATGCTTTTAAAAAATTAACTCTAATCATCACAACACCACTCTATGTGAAGTACTGTTACTATTTCTACTTCACAAATGAAAAACACTCTTTTCTTTCTCTTGGTAAAATACAGAAATAGGTGTACGTCATTTGAAGCTGGCTGACAGAAAAGGTCCACCATGAATATTATAGAAAACTAACAACAAAAAGAAAGAAAACATTGCCTTAAGACTCACAGGGGTACTATATTTCTAAAATAATTCATCATGAGAACCAAAAATAAATTAAGGAAACTTATTAAAATCCTCAATTGAATGCAGAAAACTGCAAATCAAAACTACAAAACACCACAACTCAAAACTACAAAGAACTGGGCAAAATGTGCCAGTTCAATCAGCATAATTTCTCTACTATATATTCTTTTTATTTGTCTACATATGTATTTATCTTCCCTTTTGTTTCATATTTTAATTATCTTTGTACTCCATACCTAGCTCAGGCCCTGCACTTAACAGGCTCCAAGAAAATGCTTGATGAATAAATGTATGAGCCCACTCCTCCCTTTTTGAAAACAGTTGTTGAACATATGAGTAACTTAAATAAACACATTTGTAGCCTCTAAACAAAGGAACCACCATTTTAATTATCTGTGGCTTACAGACACCCATTGAAGAATATAAATAGAATCTTAAATGTGCACTTATTGAAGTAATCTTGTTTTGCTTCCAAAGCACAAAGATTTCAAATGAAAGATTTTGGTTCTTTCTGGTGAAACATATTGATTAAAATATAAATAATTAGTAAATGGTATTTTGAATTTTTAAAGTCATTTTTTATATTCAAAGGATTTAATATTTATATATTCTAAGATAATTACTACCAACCCTTCCCAAACAAAAGATTATGAAAAACTACATAAATTTCAGCTAAAGATTCTAGCTAGATTTGAAGGGAAATTGTGATTAATGAATTTTCAGGTGAATAGAAACTAACTCCTATTGTTGCTATGGTTCTTTGACACCACTTGGCAGAGATTTAAGGGCTTAACAGGAAAGAAGACAAATGAACACTGTAGCAAAATGCTCCACATAACACTAGTCATTGTTCCAAGCACAATTCCATTTGCAGTCTGAGTGATCTGAGAATAAATGCTTTGAAGGCACATCCATAAAAAGGGATTTTGTAAGTATCAGACAGGCACCTCAACACTGATCAGCGAAATAATAAAATCTGCCAATGAAAGTAATCAGAAAATAGATTTTTCTTCTACATTATGATAATCATTTCCATGTTTATATAATTACATGGTTTTAGACAAAGTAGTTATTTTAGTAACTTTTCATCATTCTTCCCAAATATTTAAAACTCAAGTGGATATCTTTGTAATATAGTTGACAGTATTTCCAGCATTTTTGTTTTGTGCCTTGACAATCACAGCCCCTATTAATTAGTGCTCTGGGAATGAAGTCCATTACACTGAAGGTGACCCTGTAAGAAGACATCAATAATTAAATCATTTGTATTATGTGTGGTGTGGTTCAAAGACAATCAGTGTTATTCCGAAGCTGTACACAAGCAGACACAGAGACACACACACACGCACAGATGTTGCACTAGAGCAAGCTCTACCTGAGCAGGAATCTTTGTCTATTATGCTCAGTGCTGTAACACTAACACCTCCTTTGAGCATCTAATAATATTAAAAATAGTCTTAATATTTCTAACTTCTCATAATGCTAACTATGTCCACAAACTGGAATGTGCACCATACATTTTTATTTAACCACCACTGCAAAGTTGTAAGTTAGGTGATATTATAACCCTCATTTATTCGATGAGACAGATTGAATTACAGATAGGTAAATAACTTGGCTGCAATTGAAAAAATTGGAGGAGCTGGGATCAGTCTCATATGCCTCTAACTAGAAATTCTGGCCATGATAGCTTTATTATATCACCTCCAAATGACCTCCTAGTCACTAAGTCTTCATCACTGTCAGAACATGAGATAATATTTTGTCTTTTCTTTTCTAATAACTCACTATCTCCGTCTTTCTCGTTCCAGTTCACTTTCCCCAACCCTCCAATGCCAGAATCCATCCTCTCTGTCTGAACTGGAACGAGGTGCACTCAGTCACGTAGGATGGTGACTAATCAATTCATTACACTTTAGAGTAAATGATTTTCAATAAATTGCCTCACCCGAACATTTCTATCTTAAACCATTCATCTCTGCTGCTCAGTTTAATCTGTTTCTAAAGGAATTTAGACATCTGCAAGTAGTTGAGGAAAACATTTCTGAAAATAAGAATAATGTCATTCATTCAACACATTTTATTATAAAGTTTACTGTTATGGAATGAAATTTGCCCCCTTGAAAATTCATATGCTGAGGCCCTAACCCGCAATGTGACTCCATTTACAGATAGGGTCTTTAAAGAGGTAATTAAGGTTAAATGAGGCTATAATAGCGGGCCTCTAATTTGATAGGACTAGTTCCTTATAAGAAGACAAAAAGGGGCTTATGCGCTCTCTCTCTGAGGATAAACAGAGGAAAGGCCATGTGGGGACACCAAGAGAAGGCAGCTGTCTGCAATCCAAGAGGAGAGGCCCCACCAGAAACTGACCCTGCTGGCGCCTTGATCTTGGCATGTCCAGAACTGTGAGAGATTTGTCTTGTTTAAACCACCCAGTCCATGGCATTTTATTGTGGTGCCAGGCAGACTAATACACTTCCTTACCTATTTGTCAAGCACCGTGTTAGACAGTAGGGATACAAAGTCGAGTAAAGCAGAGCCCTTATTTGCTCAGAATTAATGGCGGTGAGGAAGATAGAGAAGAGGTGTGATCAGTGGCACTATTGATTGTAAGTGAAGTGCTACGATGGCCTCAAGAAGAAAGGGTTAATTCTACCTAAAAATGTTAGATAAGTCTTAACAACAGAGGTAAATTTTATGTTGGGTCTTCTAGAAAAAAATAATAGTTTGAGAGAGGAAGGAATAGGGTAGTTTAGACTGAAAAGGATTAATATGAGAAAAGGTAAAGATATGGGTATTGCATTTGTGTTTAGAAACTATCTGTTTTAATTAATTAGAATATGGGTGGTGATGGGAGAGGAAGGAGTCTGCATTGAAAAAAAAAAAAAAAGCTACAGAAACCAATAGAGCCATATCAGGCCCTGGCCTTGTATGAAAAGGAGTCCTCCAGGCCTACAAGGCAATGGTCAGGGGATATTCACAGCCATCTTCCTAAATCATTAGTTCTTAAAAGTTTGAGGACACCAAACTTTCAAAAGGAAATGCATTATATATAGAACAGAATGCAAAGGATCTGGAGTTTTACAATAAAAGATAAAAAGTTTATATTGATTTAAATTTTTTAAATTAAAGAACTAATACATATCATAGAAAGAAATTCATTCTATTAATGAGTAAGGATGCTGAATCATGCTGGCGTTTAATAAGGATAATTTTGCATAATAGAAACTTTAGGTATATCTTAGAAAATTGAAGTCATAGAGTAGATATGATCCTTATCTTTTCATTATTTTGTCCAGTGTTCCATGGAGTGATTACCCACATTATGCTAATCCATATAATTGCTCCAAGGAGAACTAATCCAAGTAGGGGATTCTAAATGAGAAGGGAACCGATTTTCTCCCCCAAAAATTAGATAGCTCATTAATAATTTAATTAAAACTATTTCTAGCAAGGTGTGGTGGTATGCACCTGTAGTCCCAGCTACTCAGCAGGCTGAGGTGGGAGGATCACTTGAGTCCAGGAGTTCAAGAGAACCCTATCTCTTTCTCTCTATATATAAAATTTAATAACACATAATTATATATTATTAATATAATATAAAATAATACATATTATAAGTTAATATAAACTCCCTCTCTCTATATATTTTATATATATAAAACTCCCCCATATATAAATATAATATATATTTTATATATAGAAAATATATAAATACATTTGCATATACAGAGATATATCAATATATAATATACATTATACATATGTAGAGAGAGAGAAAGAGAGGTTCCATATATATATACATATATATACACATACATGTATATATATACACACACATACATGTATATATATATATACACATACATGTATATATATATATACATACACACACACACATATAGAGAGAAAGAGGGGAGTTATATCTATAAAATATGTATGTTTATATATATAAAACCTCTCACTATATATAATTTATATATAAAACTTCTCTCTATATATGCACATATACATTTATAGAGTGCCTCTATATAATATATATATAAATATAATATATAAATATATATAAATATAATATATAAACATCTACAGAGAGAGGCTCTCTATATAAATATATAATAAATATATCATATAATATATGATATATATTTATATATGATATATTTATATAATATATAATATATGATATCTATTTATATAATATATGATCTCTTTATATATCTATTTATATAATATATATCTATTTAATGTTTATACAATATATAATAAATGATATATTTATATAACATGCATATTCTATATAAATATATGACAAATATATAATATATATTCTATTTAAATTTATAATAAATATATAATGCATATTTTATGTATAATTTCAGGTTCTTTGCATATATATATATATATATACACACACATACAGAGAGAGAGAGAGGAGTTTTTATTCATATATATAAAACCCTTGCACACCATTGATCGGAATGTAAATTAGTACAGCCACTATGGAGAACGGTATCGAGGTTTCTAAAAAAAAAAAAAAAAAAACCTACAAATAGAACTACCATATGATCCAGCAATCCCACTGCTAGATATTTATCCAAAAGAAAGAAAACTGATGCATCAAAGAGATATCTGTACTCCCATGTTTATTACAGCACTATTCACGGTAGCCAAGATATGAAATCAAACTGTTTCTCAGTGGATGAATGGATAAAGAAAATGTGGTACATATAAACAATGGAATATTATTCAACCATAAAAATATGAAATCTTGTGATTCGCAACAACATAGATCAAAGTGGAGGACATTATGTTAAGTGAAATAAGTCAGGCAGAGAAAGACAAATAAAGCATATTCCCACTCGTATGTGAAAGCTAAAAAAATTGGAATTCATGGAGGTGGAGAGTAGAATGACGGTTAGCAGAGGCTGGGAAATGTAGTTGGTGGGGTGGGACAGAATGAAGAGGGGATAGTTAATGGGTACGAAAGTACAGTTGGATAGAAGAAATGAGATCTAGTTAGCAAAATAGGGCAACTATAGTTGATAATAGTTTATTGTGTATTTCCGAATAACTAAGAGAGGAGAATTGGAATGTTCCTAATGAAGGGGTGGCCTGCCCCTCCACACGTGTGGGTGCTTCTCGTTAGGTGGGACGAAAGACTTGAGAAAAGGAATAAGACACAGAGACAAAATGTAGAGAAGGAAAAGCGGGGCCCAGGGGACCGGTGCTGTGCTTACAGAGGACCCACACCGGCCCCGGCCTCTGAGTTCCCTTAGTATTTATTCATAATTATCTTTACCATCAAAAAGATAAGGGAGTGACTGGACAATAGGATCATTGTAGGGAGGAAATCAGCAGTAAGACATATGAACAAAAATCCTTGTAACATCAATAAGTTTAAAAGAAAATGCTGTGCCTTGAGATGCATATGCGAACATCTCCATAAACCTTTTAGCAGTATTGCTCCAGCAAGCCCCACCTTATTCCTAAAAGCGGTTTTCTCCTTACTCAGTAAACGAAGCACACAAAGGGTTTTACCTGGAGATGTTCCATCTCCCAGGGACGGGCAGGAGACAAATGTTTTTCTTTTTCTCTAGATTTAAGAGAATGGTGATGACCTTTAACCATAAGCAGCCTTTAGGCACTTGTTTAACAAAGCACATTCTGCACCGCCCAAAATCCTTTTAACCTTAAGTCACCACAGCACATGTCTCTTGCAAGGACAAGGTTGGGGGTAGGGTCACAGATTAACAGCATCTCAAATACAGAACTAAATGGAGTCTCTTATGTCTACTTCCTTCTATATAGCCACAGTAACAGGCTGATCTCTCTTTCTTTTCCCCACACCTAACACAAAGGAATAATACCTGCTTAAGGTGATGGGTATCCCAGTTACCCTGATCTGATCATTACACATTGTCTGCTTGCATTACAATATCACATGTACTCTATAACTATTATGTATCCATAATAATTAAAATTAAAACAAATTTTAAAAATACAAACATCTTATCTGTCCTTTCCTTTATCTCCTCAACATTTGTCTAGCGTGGTTTAGGCAGTACCAGAAGGGACGGGGCAGATAACACACTTCTATAAATAAGTCATGTTTTTCCGTAATAATTTTTTTTTTTTTTTTTTTTTTTTGCTTTTTTGAGAGGGAGTCGCCCAGGCTGGAGTGGAGTGGCGCAATCTCGGCTCACTGCAGCCTCCACCTCCAGGGTTCAAGCAATTCTCCTGCCTCAGCCTCCTGAGCAGCTGGAATTACAGGTGCCCGCCACCATGCCCGGCTAATTCTTGTATTTTTAGTAGAGACGGGATTTCACCAAGTAGGCCAGGCTAGTCTCAAACTCCTGACCTCAGGTGATCCACCTGCCTCAACCTCCCAAAGTGTTGGGATTACAGGTGTGAGCCACCACGCTCGGCACAAATTTTAAATATTGGAGAAACAATCACAGTAGACTGAGGCTGGGTTGGTTAGGCTTCTTTTATAAGATAGTGATTTATTTTTTAAAAGAAACTTTTAAAAGAAACCCTCTCACTTGGAGATAATTAGAATAGCAAAGCATTTAAAGAGCTAAAGAGATTCTTGGGTAGTCTGAATTAGCTGTAATACACAATAAGACCCTCAGTCTTTCACTCTGCGCTTCACACTCTCGCCAGGAGTCCTTCTAGTAATCTTAACTCCCTCATGATACCACTATCTACCAGTTGCTCCAGCGAAAAATCCAACAGTCAAACTCTACTTCTCTCTGTATTTCATTTTGTACATCTATGTCAGCAACAGATCACACTGCTTCTAATTCCAAAATATATCATAAACCGAGCTCTCTCTCTCCACTGCCACTTCCTCAGCCCAACTACAATCTGCTCTCAGCTAGATTTTGTCAAACTCTCCAATATCTCCAAGCTTTCCCAATAAATCATTCTCCCTACAAGAGCAAAAGTAATCATTTTTAAAGGCTGGAACTCTGTCTCCCCTTAAAACAAGTGATTATATAATACTGAATAAATATATTTAAGAAAAATAGAGCAGACGTCTATACAGCCACTACACATTTAAATCTCCTTATGGATCTCTTCCCAATTAACTATGCTGTTCATCATCTTCCAGCTATCCTGTACTTGATATTTATTTTACTAACATACTTCTTTTGGTTGTCTAAATCTATCTCTAAGCAATATATATTATTTTTGCATTTTTTAAGTTTGGTATAAATGATATTTTATTGTATTTATTCTTTGGCAATTGGTTTTTATCTCATCATTATGCTTGTGACATTTATTCTCGTTCATTTTTGCTTCTGTATAATATTCCACGTTCTGAATAAACAATACTTCACTGATCCATTTTCCTGTTGATGTGTATTTAAGTGGTTTATATGTTTTTGTTGTTGTTGTTGTTAATGTTATTACAAACAATGCTAACCCAGGTATTTTACACATGATTATTACTACATATTTTTGAGAGCTTACTCTTAAGTATATCCCTAGCATGAAATTGCTAAGCAATAGCAAATTCAATCCTCAACTCGACATTGTAGTACTGACCCAATGTAGTTATTTGCACTTATTTGGTTGTTTTGAAGTTTATAGGTAGCTCCAATAGTAAGAGGAAGGTGAAGGTTATTGCCTTCTTCCCTCATAATTTTGTTATCTGATGAGTTTAACAATGAAAGCAAGTCTCATAGATTTTATTCAGCAAGCAGGTCCAGAAATAGTCACATTACCTGTACTATTAGCCTAATGAAGTTCTATCTTTCTCCTTTTGGCATAAAGCTCATTGCCTTAAAGTGTCACTCAAGGCAGATGTGACAAGGATTCAGCTCATCTTCCAAGAATATAGAGAAACAGAATGCTCTGTTAGAGGTCTGTACACAAGTTCAAGTGGTGTCCTAGGCTAGGCACCACCAGAAGAGCAGCTGAGTTTATTAAGCAGATTCCTCTACTGCATATTAAGAAGGGGGCTGCCTGCTCAATTTAGCCAATCCATTCACAATATGGGAGAGTATTGCCATCATGAATGGAAAAAATTTATTCAAATAGATATTTCTGTGTGTGTGTGTGTGTGTGTGTATGTATAAGTAAGGTATAGTTTGCCCTTAAATCTTTCTACTCACCTAAAACATGGTTTTCATCTAAGGACTCTTTCCTATTCTCTTCACTTTTACTTCCCACCCCCCATTTTTTCTTTTTCTTTTTTTTTCTTTTTGAGAGGACGTCTCCATCGCCCACCCTGGAGTGCAGTGGCGCGATCTGGGCTCACTGCAAGCTCCGCCTCCCGGGTTCACGCCATTCTCCTGCCTCAGCCTCCCGAGTAGCTGGGACTACAGGCGCCCGCCACCATGCCCGGCTAAATTTTTTGTTTTTAGTAGAGACGGAGTTTCACTATGTTAGTGATGGTCTCAATCTCCTGACCTCATGATCTGCCCGCCTGGGCCTCCCAAAGTGCTGGGATTACAGGGGTGAGCCACCACGCCCGGTCCCCTTTTTTTCCTACCAATATATAATGTTCATTCAAAACCATTTTCAAAGTAGCAGTATCTATATCTAAACAGGATACAGTTTATGAATTTGCCAAAGCACCACCAAGAAACAGAGGCAAATTAAGATGTTTTACTGTGAACATAATAAAATTCAAAATTTATTTGAACATAATCTGAAATAAACCACAATAAACAATTGTGACATGCTCTGGTTTTACGATGGAAATATCAATTTAACTGTTGATAATGTCCCTAAATGTCACTCAGATTTTAAAATCATTTATATTTCAAGAGGAAAGTAAACTGAATACAAAAATGTGTAATTAAAAATGTAAAAACTCTAGAATAAAGTAGGATAGACCCTAAATATTCACTGCCCCAAACCCCCAAGATGCAGAAATTTTCTCCACAATAAACCTGCAAGCACTTCCGGTGCTGGAACTCATTTTCCAAGTCAACTAAAACCATATTTGCTTTTCACTGTTTCTAAATTTTCCTACATGTTGCAAACTTGTTTTCTTAGAAACTCTGTCCATAAGTATAAGAATATATGAGTACTGTATATTTCTAAATAACTAAAATAGTATAATTGGATTGTTTGTAACACAAAGGATAAATGCTTGAGGGCACAAATACCCCATTTTTCATGTGATTATTACGCTTTGCATGCCTGTATCAAAATATCTCACGTACCCCATAAATATATACACCTACTATATACTCACAAAAATTAAAAATTAAAAAAATGTATGAATACACAATCTAGTCATTTGAAAATACCAACTTTAAATATAATTGCAGGCATGAAGTTTTCTAAATGATGTGACTATTTTATAACAAAATTTTGCTTTGTTTCAGCATTCTCACTTTTAAAACATACTAATTTGTTGAAACCTAAAAAGTAAAAATTTTAAAAGAAAGTTTATCTAATGAATCATGATTGTTTCCTAGATATGATATCTTTGTTTTTTTTGTTTTTTTTGTTTTTTTTTTGAGACGGAGTCTTGCTCTGTCGCCCAGGCTGGAGTGCAGTGGCGCAATCTCAGCTCACTGCAAGCTCCGCCTCCCAGGTTCACGCCATTCTCCTGCCTCAGCCTCTCCGAGTAGCAGGGACTACAGGCGCCCGCCACCACGCCCAGCTAATTTTTTGTATTTTTAGTAGAGACGGGGTTTCACCGTGGTCTTGATCTCCTGACCTCGTGATCCGCCCGCCTCGGCCTCCCAAAGTGCTGGGATTACAAGCGTGAGCCACCACGCCCGGCCGATATCTTTGTTTTGTAATACTTATTTTATTAGCTCTCTGGAAATCAGGGTAATTTGGTTTCATTATTATGCAATGTTACATCTAAAAGTCATTTTAATACATGAAGTCAAGACAGTCACAAGGATGATGAGTTCCATTCTCCTCATTCTAAGGTTGCTCATTTTATGTCTTGACAAAGACTCTCTCTTTTGACCAAAACTTTAGTCAGGCTCCTCCAATTCCTCTGCTTGACTAGGCCAACATTGGGCTTCCTTCTTTGTTCTTGCAGGATCCAGTTTGAGCAAGAATCCTGTTAAGTTGGCTTAGGGAGAATGCCCCACCCTTGGTATCTGACTGCCTTTGATATCCTATCACACTGGCCTGCCTTCAGCAATAATCCTATCAAGTTGGTATAGCCAGAAACCTCTTACCTTTGACGTTTTTCCTCCTGGTAATTTTCCATTCACTGATCCCCACTCTGCTCCTTGGTTATAAATCCCCACTCAGCCTTGTTGAAGTCAGAACTGAGTCCACTCTCTCTCCCTCACTGCAGGATTCCATTGCAGTGGTCCCTATACCTATCGCTAGGGCCTACCTTGGATAACGTCTGCCTTAATATCTTTAACAAGTGTCATGATGAGTTTTTTTCTTTAACAGTCTTCTCCACTATGCCGAAGTGTTGGGATATACAATCTTCTCTTCCTTTACATCCCCCAGTCCTTCCCACTCTCCCTTCCATTTCTACTTTAATTCTCCTACTTAACCTGAAAGCAGAAAACAGCTTGAGCCATTGGAGAGTCCTAAAAACAATCCCATTAAATAAAAGGCTCATTTTTATCCTATCTTGGAATACTGTGACCAAGAAAATGCCACCACTGCAATCTAGGACGTTGCTTTGAAAAATATTCACAGCTTTCAATTCATTTCAACAATTATTTACTAGGTGCCAGGCACTGGACTAGGACCCAGGCCTTGTGCTAGTACTGCAGTTGCAATAAGTATGTGTGACATTCTCATCCTTAAAAGTTAGCAATGCCAAAGACTCACAGAATGAAGAAGGCTAGGCAATACAGGCCCTGTGATGTTTCAGCATGGTCCTAATGACCATGGTATTTTCCCAAGAGTAGATAGTGCATGTAAACAGTGGTAACGTCTGTTTACATATGAGAGGTAAACAATTTGGACCTCAGTTAATACACAGATTTTAACTAAAAATTATCATGTTAACTTCATCATATTTAGAGATAAAGAATTTGCTTTATTGTATAAATGACAATTTCAACAAGGGTACAAATTAGATATAATTATATAAACTGAATATTTACATCCAATTTACATCCATCATTCTATTAATGAGCAGTTTAAATATATAATACAATTGAGAATGATAAAGATATCTACATTTAGGCATCAAAAAGAAAAAAAAAAAAAGAAAGCAAAGACAGGAAGTCTGCTTGCCCACTCAATAATTAACAACGATTTATGTAAAATTCTCACAAATTGATCTCAGAATCAGAATCAGAATCAGCATTTTCTATTAACAAAAACTGTGAAATGCTAGTAATTGTGCTTTATATAAAGCTGTTTGAGGCAATCTACATAGGAAATATTATCAAGATTCATAATTGCACAAATCTGAAAGGCCTTACATGTCTTATCACATATTACACTGCTGTCATAACTCACGAAGAAGTAATTGTAGTATTTTATAAACTGCTTACTGTCTAGGATTGCAAATTGTTTAGCTAATCCATATAAGCTTTCCGGCTGCAAATCTTCAATGTCATAGGTCTGGGTCAGGATATACTCCAGCTTCCAGATGGACTCTCCCTTTAGATTTGCCTCTGTCAGATTCAAGTAATACTGCAACATATCCTGCAGTTACGAACAGTAACAAAACCTGGTTCACTTTTTGGCACATAAGTCATTGTACAACAAGAAGCGCTGATGTTTAAATTTCCGTGACATTTTAGGCTGGGCGCTGTGGCTCACGCCTGTAATCCTAGTACTTTGAGAGGCTGAGGCGGGTGGGTTACCTGAGGTCAAGAGTTTGAGACCAGCCTGACCAACATGGTGAAACCCCATCTCTACCAAAAATACAAAAAAAAAAAAAAAAAAAAAAAAAATTAGCCAGGCATGGTGGCGGGCAACTGTAATCCCAGCTACTCAGGAGGCTGGGGCAGAAGAATCGCTTGAACCCGGGAGGCGGAGGTTGCGGTGAGCGGAGATTGCGAGATTGCGCCACTGCACTCCAGCCTGGGTGACAGAGCAAGACTTCGTCTCAATAAATAAATAAGAAAGAAAGACAGGGAGGGAGGAGAGAGGGAGTGGGAGGGAAGGAGGGAAGGAGGGAAGGAGGGAAGGAGGAAGGAAGGAAGGAAGGAAAGAAGGAAGGAAGGAGGAAGGAGGGAGGGAGGGAGGAAGGGAGGAAGGGAGGAAGGGAGGCTCAATAAAAAACCTGTATCACTTTTTCAATTTTAAAAAGGATGAAAGAACATAATAGCATGTAATCCAAACTATAAAGAGAGATGTACAAAATAAAAAACCTTCAATTCACACATCCTCAGAGGTAACCATTGCTAATGGTTGTGTGTATCAGTGGTGTGCTGGAGGCAGCTTGTACCAGCTCACAGAAGCCGATTGTCAAATTTTTAGGAAGGTTGCCAGTCAATCTGTGGCATTTTGGTAGCTTGAAATTGTCCATGATGTGAGTATTTCTGTCATGGAAACTAACAAACACTACAAATTAAGGCACTTTTCCCCTCAGTGAACCAGCTGTTAAACATTTTTCAGTACTCCAGTGTATGTGTGGTGATCTAGGCTTTATATCAAAACAAAGATAAATATTTGGAATGTGCATACTTATGTACATTTTTGGCTTTTTCAAAAAAATGGAGTCTTACTATATACGTTGCTGTATTTTAAGAAATTATTTAGAAATTATATGAGAAATTATTTTTATATTTTTAGAAATTATTTAGTGCTGGGGGGAGTGGCTCAGCTGTATCCAGCACTTGGGAGGGGGGGGGATCAAGGTCAGGAGATCGAGACACGGTGACCCCGTCTCTAAAAAACAAAAAAATTAGCGGGGTGGGGGGGCCTGTAGTCCTGCTATGGAGAGGGAGGGGAATGGGTGACCGGGGGCGGAGCTGCAATGAGCGAGATCGCGCACTGCTCAGCTGGGCGGAGCGAGACTCGTCTCAAAAAAAAAAAAAAAAAAGAAATTATTTAGTGCTATATCAGGAGAATCTTCCCACATTGGTACGTATGTACACACGTAAATATACATCAGGGTCTGAACCTCAGTTACATAAACACATATATAGATGGATATATACGTGTGTGTGTGGATGTATATATCTGAGGTTCAGATCCAAAATTAGGCAACTGAAAGTTCTAGAAAAAATTCTTTTGGACTAATTTACTACACAATTGTTTCATTTTCTCATTTAATCAAATATTTATGAATAAAACCAGATTTCTGCCACCATATCTCCTCCCTGTTATTCTGGGGAATAACAGAACCATCTCCTATTTAAATTCATCTAGAAAAAAAAAAAGCAGTTATACCAATAATGGCTTTAACTGAAGTGAATTATTTTCAAATTGTATTTGTAGAAAGGGGAAGTTACCCAAACTGAAGTACCCATAAGCTAAATGGCCAGTCTTTTGTGCTAAATTGTTCTAAAGCAAGGAGCCATGAAGCTGCTCCAAAGAACTTTTGTCCCAAATATCCAATTCAACTTTTTTTCCTTTATTTTATTTATTTATTTTATTTTTTATTTTTTTAATTTTTTTTTTTTTTGAGACAGAGTCTCGCTCTGTCGCCCAGGCTGGAGTGCAGTGGCGCAATCTCAGCTCGCTGCAGGCTCCGCCTCCCAGGTTCACACTATTCTCCTGCCTCAGCCTCCCGGGTAGCTGGGACTACAGGCACCCGCCACCATGCCCGGCTAACTTTTTTGTATTTTTAGTGGAGACAGGGTTTCATCGTGTCAGCCAGGATGGTCTCGATCTCCTGACCTCGTGATCCACCCGCCTCAGCCTCCCAAAGTGCTGGGATTACAGGTGTGAGCTACCATTTTTTTCCTTTAAAAAATTTTTTTGGGTAGGCCCAGTGGCTCACATCTGTAATACCAGCAATTTGGAAAGCCAATGTGGGAGGATCACTTGAGCCCAAGAGTTCGAGATCAGCCTGGGCAACATAGGATTCCTATTCCTACAATAGGAATATAAAAATTAGCTGGGCTTGGTGGTGCATGCCTGTAGTCCCGCCTACATGGGAAGCTGAGGTGGGAGGATCACTTGAGCCCAGGAGTTTGAGGCTGCTGTAAGCTATGATCGCACCACTACACTCCAGCCTGAGTAACAGAACAAGAACTTGAAAATAAAATCTTGTTTGTTAACATTTATTAAGCATTTAGTATGAGCCAAGCATTTTTGTAAGTGCTTTACATAGATTTGTTCATGCAATCCTCATAGCAACTCAGTGAATTAAATATTTTAATTCCCATTTCATGGAGAAATAGACTGGGACACAGAAAAGTTTAGAAATAATGGCTCATGAGAGGGAATGGTAACAGAGCCTACACTCTTCTTGATACTTATATTCTGGAGAAGAAGAATGAACATGGCTTAGTGAAACATTTCAGTATGTATACAAGTCCACAAACACGGCACTAACCAATGAAAGCATCTAAATAAATATGAAGTCCTTAGAAGAACAGAAACAGCCTTCCAAAGACTAACTTCATCAGCTCACACTTAGTAAGTCCTGATAACATTGCAAGTATAAAAAAGAAGAAGGATGCCAGGAGATTTCAACATAAAATACATCTCACATGACTGTCCTGAGAAAAATTCAACTAAACTAATGAAAACTGCAAAGATACACATAAATATGGGGTCAGCTCTGAAATCTGACAACTTACCAATAATTTATAATCACGAGGATCATACTGAAATAGTCTGATACCAGGATTGTTGGTCTGTTTTTCTAAAACACTCTTCACTGGTGTAACAGCAGGAGCCACAAACAAAGAATTTACTGGTCTTCCTGAACAAAACATATGCACATAAACATACATTTTTAAATAATAGAATTTCACTATATTAAAAATATAAACAGGTTCCAGATTAAGAGATTAACAGACATAACCAAGTGATATGTGATCACTGATGGATACTGACTTGAAACAACTGTAAAGAGACAATTTTGAGAAAATAGGGACATTTTTGTTATTGATACCAGATAATTATTGTTGATTTTGTTAACTAAGTTTGTGGTTATGTAAATTATCCATATATTTTAGCAATGAATATAGAATATGTAGTGCTGAAATGGATCCAGTGTTTGAGATTCACTTTCAAATACTCCAGCAAAAAATAAAAAGAATATAAGGCCAGGTGCAGTGGCTCATGCCTGTAATCCCAGCACTTTGGGAGGCCGAGGCGGGAGATCACTAGGTCAAGAGATCGAGACCTTCCTGGCCAACATGGTGAAATTAGCTGGGCATGGTGACACACTACTACTCGGGAGGCTGAGGCAGGATAATCGCTTGAACCAGGGAAGCAGAGGTTGCAGTGAGCCGAGATCGCAGGGTGCACTCCAGCCTGGCAACAGAGCGAGGCTCCGTCTCAACAACAACGACAAAAAAAGTGAAAAATCTTGATAGATGTTGAATGTGAGTGATGAGTACATAGGAGGTTTGTTTGTATCGTTCTCTCTGCTTATATATGTATCAATAAGAATTTACAAGTAAGAGCTTAATATATTTTATTTTAAGCCGTTGTGTAAATTGTGCTTTGCTTTCTAAATTCTGAGAAATAAAACAAGTAGCATCAAAAGAAACTTGAGTGTAGCAGTTAAAATAGAGTGATATTTCTTTAAACTCAAAGATTTAAAAGAAAATTTGAGTGAGCTGAGGGTTTCTGAGGCTTTTGTGTTGACAGCAAATAAATAACGCTGGCCCTGTGGAGCTAATAGGAGCTTATGTTGAAGAAATCCAGCTGCAGGCCTAATGTTGTGATTTGGACACTCATCATACAACCATTGAGGATAATTCAGAAAAGGCTAATGCTGGCAGATTTTTAAATAAAATGTTTAATTTACTAAATCAGCAAATTTACTGGATATTCACCGCTTTGCTCTAGACTCTTAGACTGGGGAGATGCAAACACAGCATTACATTACCTTTTTTATCTGAAAGAACCATAATGCTGTCTCTGTGAGTGTGTCCATAAAATTGTCCTGTAATGACATCACTGTATTTTCGAAAAATATCTATCAATTTCTCATTATAGTATTCTCTCACTGCTGTGATGTGCTGTGAAGACGGCAGATATCCCACTGGAACATGTGCTATGATATACACCTGGAAAAAGAAACACAGAAAGGCCTCATGAGAATCTTTCTGTACATTCATCATAACTAAATGACATTTGGATACCCAAGATTGAAAGTATATTAATTAAAATTTAGAAAGCAAATATATCATCTCTTCTATTTATAACAAAAAGAGATGAAATTATAAAACTATCAGGGTCACTATATTTGCACACTGTTGATGGTATAAGGCAACTGTGACTTCAGTCACAATTTTTGGAATTGGCCTCTTTTTATACCAATAGATGTCCACTAATCTTAAAAGCAATAAAAGCAAAACAAAATAAAACTTGCTATGCAAGGTGGCTCAAGCCTGTAATCCCAGCACTTTGGGATGCCAAAGCAGAGTTCGAGCCCCCCAGAGTTCGAGACCAACCTGGGCATCATGGTGAAATCTTGTCTCTACAAAAAATAATAGAAAAAAAAATTAGCCAGGTGTGGTGGCACACACCTGTAGTCCCACCTACTCAGGAGTCTGAGGTGGGAGAATCACTTGAGCCCAGGAGGCTGAAGCTGCAGTGAGCCATGATCACATCACTGCACTCTAGCCTGGGCAACAGAGTGAGACCCCTGTCTCTGAAAAAAAATAAAAAAATAAAAACTAAAATGAGTTGGCCAGGCATAGTGGCTCACGCCTGTAATCCCAGCACTTTGGAAGGCCGAGGCAGGTGGATCACCTAGGTCAGTAGTTCGAGACCAACCTGGCCAACATGGTAAAACCCCATCTCTGCTAAAAATACAAAAATTAGCCAGGCGTGGTGGTGGGTGCCTGTAATCCCAGCAACTGGGGAGGCTGAGGCAGGAGAATCGCTTGAACCTGGGAGGTAGAGGTTGCAGTGAGCCGAGACCATGCCATTGCACTCCAGCCTGGGCAACAGAGTGAGACTCCGTCTTGAAATTAAAAAAAAAAAAAAAAAAGAAAATCCATGAGTTGTAAAGTGTTTATGCAAAATATCTTCAAATTCTAATACTTTTATTGGTACTGGAGTCCACCCCCAGTTTAATAAACATACAAATTTTGCCTCTTCCATTTATTCCCAGATCGCTTTGGTCTATGGGATCTACCTTCTCCTTATTCTGCTGAGAGCTGTTCAACGTACTTTCCAGCCATTCAAACTGGTTGGCTGGGTCAGTCTTGTTCAGTGTCATTATATTTGGGCCGTAGTACAAGTTTGTGTTTAGACTGATGATCCTAAGGTTTGGATTAGTTGTAACTTTCTGTGAATAAAAACCACCTATAAAAACAATTTTAAAACACATTTAGGAAAACATACACATACACACAAACATTGTGAAAGGAAATTCCTGAGGTTTACAATCCAGTCAGGTTGGTGCTTATTTCTCATTGTTTAGTTTGCACATAGATAGGCTGTCATTAGATAAGAATCAGATTTAGCAAGCATTTACTGCAAACCTGCTATGGTGCCAGGCCCCGTGCTGTCACTTCCAACATATTGCGATAACAACAGCTGTATCCAATATTCACATGAAAAGATAAATAAGTGTTTTGGCAGTAAGCAATGAGATTGAATTTTATGAAAGAAAGATTTACACATCAACTTCTACTTTTATGATTAGGGGCTTAAGATGAGAGACATTGTGAAATATAAAATCCAAAAAATGGTAACACATATGGATCTTGCTAGAAATTACTCAGAAAAAAGGGTCAGACAAACCACAGCTGCTACAATCTCAGGGGAGAGGAGGTTTAAAGGCATCATTCCACCCATGCCTCTGAACCACTGGTGATGGGACACCCGAGGGTCTGTTGCAATGGCACTTTCAGAGCTGGGCACTAAGATCTGGCCCAGCTTTCTTTGCCCTGAGCCTACTCACTATGCACAGCTTTCCCTAGCTTTCAATCATGATGGATCACAGCCCCTTTAATTTTCTCTATTCTTTCTTGTAGTCATAACATCTTATTATTTTTGTTATGGTACTAGCAGGGCAGTTGGGTTTCAATTTGTCAGAAGTTATTTTTGAGAAGCTGCCTTTCATGTCCTACTAGTAGAAAATGACAACGGGTCTCACTAGGGCCTCTGGGATGACAAAGTTTGAGGCCCCTCATGCAAGCCATCTCTGTCCCAAATCACTTTTGCCTTTAAGACTTTCTCAGGATGGCTTCTATGACTTTTAACTTAATATTATATTCCAGTGTTTAACTGGACCTTTGAGGGCTATCATTGGAATGGATATCATTATGAAACTCATATGGCTTTTTCTTAGGGCCTGCATTCCACTTCTCAGCTTTTTTCTGCCTCCCCTGCTTTATGCTGAGTCTCCTTAGAAGGCAGAGCATTTCTTTAGGAATCTTGATCATTCTTTATGGCTCTCCCTTCAACCTACATAAGCTTGCCATGTGTCTTGTAGGAAGTGAAGTATAAGACTAGACATAGGCTGGGCACGGTGGCTCATGCCTGTAATCCCAGCACTTTGGGAGGCCGAGGCAGGTGGATCTGCTGAGGTCAGAAGCTCGAGACCAGCCTGACCAACATAGTGAAACCCTATCTCTACTAAAAATACAAAAATTAGTCAGGTGTGGTGGCGGGTGCCTGTAATCCCAGCTACTCAGGAGGCTGTGGCAGGAGAATCACTTGAAACCAGGAGGCAGAGGTTGCAGTGAGCCAAGACCGTGCCATTGCACTCCAGCTGGGCAACAAGAGTGAAACTCCATCTCAAAAAAAAAAAAAAAAAAGAGGACTAGATATAGTTCCCTAATCAGAACCATAGTCTAATTCTAAGCTATCATGTCTCAAATTCATATATACTATGATTTGCTGCATGCTAGCAAAAACAATAACAAAATAGTGGCAAAAGCCAAAGGGTTAACAAAAATACCGAAAGAAGTGTTTTAACTGAGAGAAGTCTAGCCATTAACTTAATATTTGTCTCAACATTCTAAAATCACCAAAGTCTTAATTTAACAGCTGGACACCTCAGTTAAGCTCACAAAATGTCAGGGATTTACATAATGATGTGTCAAGAGCCACTGGAGCAGAGGGCCTTTAGACATGACCCAGGGAAGGCCTTACTATGCACCAATTATGCATTACTTTCCCAAGCATCTCAAAGTCCATGTTAAAAGCTTAGTTATCCTCACTTTACCAGCTGTTTGTTTTATAAAATTGTGCTGCTTGGTTAGAAGTTAGTGTCCATTCTCGCTTCTCAATCAATTTTCCAATTAGAAACATACTTTTATTTACATTCAAATCCAACATTCAGCTTTTGCTCCATAGGGAACATACCTACCTAATTAAGAGTAGAAGAAGAAAAAAGAGTAGAAGAACAGGAAGAGCTCCCTGCAAGACAAACAGGTTCATGACCTGTGTCACAGGCAGCATTACTACTCACTGCCCTCCACAAAAACTGGGGGCTGTGCTCCAGAAGTGGCGCACTCAAGCAAACATTAAAAATTTAAGTTTAAATAACATGAATAAAAATTGAGGCAAAATAGGAATAAGTAAGTCTTTCACTTACCTTTCCTTAAAGTACTAATAGCTTCTTCATCTAGCCATGGTTTCCAGAGGTTTGCTACTGCATTGTACACTTTACTGGTGACTACAGGCAGTTGATCCTGGCCACAAACAATATAATCCACCATTGAAATTTAAAGATACACAGCTGAATTAATGTAAACACTACTTGAGCACTGACTACTATGTTAGGCATCTAGAGATGCAAGGATGATTATTAGATAGACTTCATCTTCAAGGAATTATAACTTAGTTGGAGACTGGGGGATAAAATGTAACCAATTAACTATAAGACAATGTGCTGGGCACTACCCAGAGGTCCTGGGAGCTTAGAAGCAAGAACAATCAAGTGTAGCCAAGGGCCAGGTGCAGTGGCTCATGCCTATAATCCCAGCACTTTGGGAGGCCAAAGCAGGCAAATCACTTGAGGTCAGAAGTTCAAGAAGTGCCTGGCCAATATGGTGAAACCCCATCTCTACTACAAATACAAAAATTAGCCAGGCATGGTGGTGGGCACCCATAATCATAGCTACTTGGGAGGCTGAGGCAGGAAAATCACTGGAATCCGTGAGGCGATGGTTGCAGTGAGCCAAGATCGCACCACTGCACTTCAGCTTGGGCAACTGAGTGAGGCTCTGGCTCAAAAAAAAAAAAAAAAAAAAAAATGTAGCTCAGGGAATTAGAGAATGAAGAGACTATTTAAGCCAGGCCTTAAATAAGGACTTTATCAACTTAACAAAAGGGCATCAAAGCAAATGCGATGGCCCAGATACAAACACAGGCATAGGCACAGGCACAAGCACAGAGTTCCATAGGTGTGTACCATGTACAGAGAAAAGCTCATGTTTTAGCATGGCCAGGATATAGGGAAGGATGTGGGAGTGTGCTCATTAAAGAGATGCCAAAGGCAGGTTTGAGCCTGCACATGCACTGCCTGATGCAGCATACTGAGGGAACAGGAAAACATCATGTTTTAGAACTTAACAAAGTCTTCTGAACTGTTCAAACTATTATAAACTTCTTAACTCATTGAATAAAGATTTACAACCACATGCTTTTGATTTGAAGAAGTCTCTTTAGGGCAGCATAAATTATATCAAAATATTTTGATTTTTTAAATAATACATTTTAAGTACAAAACATTTTTATTATCATAAAGTGTCTTCAGGATGACATAAGCTCTAGCGTAGAAGTAAATGGGGACCCTCGCTTGGAGGAAAACAAACAAACAAAACTTTAAGAAAGTAAATACTGAAGCAGGGCATGGTGATTCATGCCTGTAATCTCAGTACTTTGAAAAGCTAAGCCAGGAGGATAGCTTGAGCCCCAGAGGTCGAGGCTGCATTTATCTATGATTGTGCCACTGCACTGCACTCCAGCCTGGGCGACAGAAAAAGACTCTGTCTCAAAAAAAAAAAAAAAAAAAAGTAAATACTGAATAAAAACCCATAAATCATTTGTGAATTGGATAACTGTTTTTAATTTTGTTTTAAAAAATTATGTTAAATGACTGAAACCCCTTCTTCACTCTCTTCATTTACTTCTGTACATTGGTAAAATAGACCTATTTCTGAGAGGAGTTTATCAAAACTTATTTTTTGAGAAGATGCCCAAGTCCTAGTAGTTCTTGATACATGCGTCTAATACATGATGAACATATAGATACATATAGGGCAAGTAATAACCAAATGACTTGTTTTAATTGGACTAAACATGTATTTTCAGTTTGTGTCCAAGATCAGGGTCGCCTGTCTGAGAATTACACAACAGCTTAGGCCAATCTAGATTCTGATTAAAAATTGGTACGCATCATTATCATCATATAATAAAAAGCCATAAAGTCTTGGCCATTTGTTTACTTTGGGATGGATGCCAAGTATGGTGTGGTGATGGAGAAGCTTAGAATTATGTAAAAATCAGTTTAGACTTTCTTCTCTATTTTAAACATGAGAAATACAAGCACCAGAGAAGTTAGATGGCTTATCCAGGGATAGGTGGTCAGTCTCAGGGCTGGTCTAAATCCCATGATTACTCTCACAGTCAATTGTCTATTGCACCATGTTTCCTTCCCAATCCTTTTTGGTTGTGACATAACCACTGCTGAGAAATGAAGCCTAATGGAAAGTGACCCACCCACAAATTCGGTGGCACCAGTCTTGCCAGTGTAGGAGTAAATGGGGACCCTTCCTTGGGTGGCAACAGGAAGAATCCTCCAGGATGTCCACACTGATACCTACTTCTGATGTCATAGGTGGGGACATGCATCTGTATATGTATATTTATGTAGCTATGCTGCATGAACATGGAATTTCAGTGGAAAAATAGCACTTATGAAATTTATTTGTTTCTAACATTCTCCAGAGTTAGATCTCAGACATCAGCCTCTAGGAAATTTTGCTGTGGAGCGTTCATGTTACATTTGACATTTCCGAAACTGTGAGGTGGAAAGATGGTAGTAGAATAACAGAAAGAACATTTTTAGATATAAGATCATAAGCTAGAAAGAGAAAAAAAATTAACTGTTAAAGGTATGTAGGCTGCCCCATTTACCCTAGCTGTATATATTAATATAATAGGATATGTTATAGAAGTTAGGTAGCATTTCTGTCTTTGAATTGTAAGATCTGACTTGACAAAAAGAGGACAGAGATAAAAATAAAATGAAACAAATCCTCGAAGGAGTTACAAACATGTATCCCCTGTCGCCACTTAATGTGACAATCACCACCAGCCCACTTACTGAGAGCTGATGCTGTGCCAGATAGTAAGCTATGCCATTTTCATATCACCAATGCTCACAAAAGCTTTGCAAGGTAGGTACTTCTAGCTTCTGTTTACAAATGAGTGATCTCTGCATCAGCGAAATTAAGTGAACCACCCGAGTTGGCCAAGGTATTAAAAGCAGGGCTGGGAGGGAGGTGTGGTGGCAGGGAGGGAGGGAGTGGAAAGCAGGGCTGGTTAAAGATTTACATTCTAGTGACTATGAACTCCTGTGTTTTCCAATATTCCAGTCTTCCTGCCACCTAAGGCATATAAACACAACGTGTGTGACTTTGGGCTGCTGGAGCTCATTTGTTCCCAAGCCTCTTCACTGTGTGTTCTAACATATCAACAGGAACAAACGCTCGTTGACAGGCTGACTCAAAAAGACTCACATATTACTCATCTCAAGATAGTAGGCCAGGGCCAAGAAGTCACTTGAAACTTAAGCTTATTCTAGAATACAACTCATCAAAATTACTGTATTCAGGTTCGATTAACTAAAAATAATCAAACCCCCCATTCAGCATTCATTTGACATAAGATGAAAGCTATTCTAATCAAAGAGAAAAAAGGGGACACAGAGAGGCGTGAAGGTAGATATGTTTGGGAAATATTGAGTACGTTAATCAGGCAAGGCAAGGGCTGTGCAAAAGGATGTTGGTTTAAGTGAACACAGATCTGAGGTAAAAAGATCTAGAGTATGGGCTCTGCTCCCAAGAGATTTTGAGCACTTGGACAAGTAATTCACATTTCTGAGCCTTCATTTTCTCACCTACAAAATGAAGGGTAGGTCTAGACCAGGTGTCAGTAAACTTTTTCTATCCATTTCAACTGCTCTATTCTGAAACATGAAACAATCAAAAGCAATGTAGAATGAATGGAAGCGTAGCTGTGTTCCAATAAAACTTTATTTACAAAAACAAGCAACAGGCTGAATTTGTACCATAGGAGACAATTGCCAAGCCCTGGACTAAACAAAAATCTCTGGGTACAAATCTAAGATTTTACACTACTACAATAGGATGCTGTAAACAGGATGGCTATCTTGCTATTATGCACAGGTTGGTTCTCAAATAAAAAGCTGTTGGAGCCAGAGGTATCTCAGGCATTAAATGCTCTGAACATGGTTTCTGCCTGGAATCATGTCTTAATTAGATAAACTATGACTTGAACATGGACCTCCTTCCTCTTTGCTTCTTATGGTAATTTGTAATGTTTTTGTTTTTATTTACAGTCTAGCTTAGATCAGGGTATGCACATCTTTGTAGGCCTAATAAGAATTCTGGAAACAGTAAATATTTATCAATATTAACCTTACTTGCTAACCTTGTCATGGACATGCAAATGAACCAGAACATTATTCAAAAGAAAAGAGAAATTGAAGAAGATTATGAAGGAAAACATAAATTAATAATCCACAAGCTGGATAATTTTATTCTGAAAACTCACTACTGATATAACTTCTCATGAAATATTAAAAGAATACTTTTACGGTCCCCAAAGTACTTGTCTTTGCCTTTCTTGATGGTTAGGATTAAGACCATATTCTCCCTCTATAAGACCCATTCCCACGCCCTACCACTAGCTAGTTATTGTCACTATTTTGACACTACTAATAGGAAAAATTCTTTAAGCATTTCTGAAAGTCTATCAAATTTACCTGTGGCCAATAGTCATGATTACCCAGTGCAGGGAAAACCTGGAGATTTGGAAAGAGATTCTGGATGGTGGTTGTCATATTAGTGATCACATTTATAACAGTGTCTGTTGAGAGTTCAGGTACAGGAACATGAGGTGGGCTATCCCTGAAAAAGAGACAGATTGTAAAGAACAAAATCAGTTTCATAAAGAGTTACTAGACTTATGCATGATGCCTTGCTATACCTATCATTGCAGACTTCCATTTTAAAACAGCAGATTACAGCTAAAGAGTTGATAGACTACTCTTCACCTACCTCTACCCTACAGATAATCCTATAAAAGAAATTTAACAAAATGTAATACAAAAAATAAGCTGGAAATCCAAGCCTATTTCACTACCTGACTGAAGATTTATAAGAGGCTAAAAACTGCAATAATTAAAAGCAGATGCCAATTGAACCAGAGCCCAAATGCCTATTTCAAATCCCAGTTTTGCCAATTACTAGCTGTGTATACTCGTAAGTTACTAAGGTGTTCAGTGCCTTCCTCATCTGTAAAATGGGAATAATAATACCCATTGTAAAAATTAAATAAGTTACAATGTATAAGTTAATTAAAACAGTGCCAAGCCCGAAGTAAATACTCTACAAGTATTAGCCATGGTCATTATTCCAGGTAAAGAAATATGGGCCTCTTCACCCTATAATGATGAAGGGAACCAGTTAGTTATACTGCCAGAAGATGATGCTTTACAAAATTGTCATGACAGGTAAACTTCCATTATTGCCTTTCGTCTTTGATAATTTCATGAAGACCTAATATCAACACCTCAAGATATTGATGCAAGTGTGCTGTTTATGGATTCATCTCTTAGTTAACACTGACATATTTCTGAAATCTGTATTCCAAAAAAAAAAAAAACTGCTAAAATTGTTCTTACCTTTAATAATGTTGATTAGTTTGACCTAGTGTTTTTTAACTCAAATAACTCTTAAAATGTAACTAATCTTCTTATGGAATTCAGCACTCTTATGAAGCTTAGGACACTGTAAATAAATATTGAGTAATTAATGGTACTTAATCACTTACCCTGTCCATATCATGAAAGATGCTTCTTGTCCAGAATTTTTAATAAAATCAAATGCTGACAAAATAAGTTGATATGGAGAATCACACAGAACATCTCCAAAAGGGCCAGGGTTGGAGGCATTTGCACCTTTAGATGAAGCGCACACTTTTGTGTGGTCATCTGTGATGTGGTAAGTAGGGTCTAAGTGTAAATCAGTCACATGCCAAAACTGTCCTGTTGATTACACAAAAAATGCAGATAAATCTACTTGTTCTCTTTTGGAATTCTCATACAAATATTTATATTAAGACTAGAGACGGTTGTTCCTCCCTGTGATGGAGGAAAGCCTTGGTAATTTAAATGTTCATACACCTTGAAGTTAAATACAATCCTCTGTGAGAAGATGAGCTTCAAGGAACTGTAGGAACAATTTAACTACTTAAGTGTGTCAGAACTGATGAGCTCAGGCCGGGCGCAGTGGCTCATGCCTATAATCCCAGCAATTTGGGAGGCTGAAGCAGGGGGATCACTTGAGGTCAGGAGTTCGAGACCAGCCTGGCCAACATGGTGAAACCCCATCTCTACCAAAAATATAAAAAATTAGCCGAGTGTGGTGGCACATGCCTGTAATCCCAGCTACTTGGGAGGCTGACGCAGGAGAATCACTTAAACCCGGGAGGTGAAGGTTGTGGTAAGCTGAGATCATGCCACTGCACTCCAGCCTGGGCGACAGCACAAAACTCCGTCTCAAAAAAAAAAAAGAACCGACGAGCTCAGTATTAGTATCAGCATGATAACCTAACAAAGAGTATTTAGCAAAGCTATGTTTCCATAATAAAATGTATGAAAATATCCTCCGGAGAGGCCAATGATGACATCATCTTGTATCTTAATAGCATGTCTCCTTTAAGAATTTAAGATTTTACAAGTTATTTACATTCTTCTTGTAGAAAAATTGACGTATAAATATGATGTCGTTTGTTAGGGTTACACAGTGAGTAAGTAGACTGCAGAATCAGGAACTACATATCACTCTTACTTTCTTATAAACCTTGCCTCTCAACATTAATTCAAAGAACATAAATCTCTAATACAAGCTTTAAGCCAAAAATAGGAATTTCCAAAGGTTCTTAAAAGCTATTTAATAGAGGTACATCTTCTATCATATACTCGTATAAAATGTGAATAATATTAAGGGAAGCAGTTGTTAAAAAGGATGCTTCCATTGGGCTTTTAGGAAGCAGCCAAGCCCATTTGACAGCATCCTTACTTGGAAATCATCTTAAGAAAGTTTTTTTTGTGTGTGTTTTATTTTGAGACAGAGTCTCGCACTGTGTCCTAGGCTGGAGTACAATGGCGTGATCTTGGCTCACTGCCACCTCCACCTCCCGGGTTCAAGCGATTCTTCTGCCTCAGCCTTCTGAGTAGCCGGGATTACAGGTGCGTGACACCACACCCAGCTAATTTTTTGTATTTTTAGTAGAGACAGGGTTTCACCATGTTAGCCAGGATGGTCTTGATTTCCTGACCTCGTGATTGGCCCGACCCAGCCTCCCAAAGTGCTGGGATTACAGGCGTGAGCCACCGCGCCCGGCCAAGAAAATTTCCTTTATTGAAGGTAATACTAGAACAAAAAATCACAGTGGTATCTCTCTTTATTAAGTATTTGCTATGTGCCAGGCACTGTGATAAGCAATTTAAATATACTATGTCATTTGATTCTCAAAACTGCTCTCTGAACTGGGAATTATGGTTCTCATTTTAGAATTGAAAAACTAGTGCTGAGTCAAATAGAAAATTTGTTAAAGTATACACAGCTAATAAATCTGAACTCCCATACTGAAGGGCTTCCAAGTTTGTTTATACATCATTTATATATATATTCAATGATCCTTATAGACCATGTTCAAATTGTTTTAATAAAGAGATTTTTTCCGCACTTTTGAGTTTACTCTGATTATGACTAGAAACACATCAGAAGTGACAAAGTAGCATGTACTACACCAGAAGCACAGAGCAAACAGGTAGGATGCAAACTTTAAACTCTACCAATATGTTACTACTGAATAAAACCCAAAGCTGGGATAATAAGGTGAAACAGTTGATACATTAAGGTGAAAGGGGTGCGTTATCTTTCGGTTGTTGTTTCTTCCCAACATAGTTGCCATTATAATTCCATAACACATTTATGTTCACAACTAAGAAACGGTAGACAAAAGATCCAGAAGAAAGTGGTAGTATGGTCAATTACTTGGCACTTAGTCACCATTTGAAAACATCTGCCAAAAGCAATTTTATTTTATTCCATAATGCAGAAAATACCCCAATGTTTATTTCCATCTTAGATATACTTTACCCAGCACAAAAAGTAAAGATGGCAAATAGCTCAGAGTCATCCCAGAGAATCGTTTTAATGTGAACATGTATTTGTATTATTTCGAGAATGTAAGGGTATAGTAAATGAACATGAAACAATACAGTGTCGTGGTTAAGAGTGGAGGCCAGAGTCAGACTGTTTGACTTCCAACCTAAGCTCCACCACCCACTAATCTAGCTGTGTGATCTTGGCCTATTTCATTGATGAAATGGGAACAATAACAGTGCCTACTGTGAGGGTTAAGTGACTTAGTAGAAGTAAAGCCCTTAGAAGGTGTATGGCACCAAGTAAGCTCAATGTTAGTTTTACTGTTATTTTTTTAACTTCAAACCCCATTTCCAAGTAATACTTAAAATTCAAGTGCTTACTACATGTTTAGTACTATTTTTTATGCTTCACATGTATGAGCTCATTATTATGTATACTCCATTTTACAGATAAGAAACTGAAGCACACAGAGATTAAATTCAAGTTACATGCATCAGCTGCAACAGGGCTAAACTATCATCTGCAACAGGGCTAAACTATGAATTCAGGAAATCTGACTCCAGAGTCCACATTGCCCTTATCCACATGCAATTCCTCTCTGTGTTTTCACATTCAACTGTCTCCAGTCTCACTTGCCTCACATGAAAACAGATAATGATATCAGGCACTCATGCCTGTAATCTCAGCACTTTGGGAGGCTGAGGCAGAAGGATCACTTGAGCTCAGGATTTTGAGACCAGCCTGGGCAACATGGTGAAACCCCATGCCTACAAAAAATACAAAACTTAGGAAGGATCTCTTGAGCCAGGGAGATTGAGGCTGCAGTGAGCCAAGACTGGGCCAAGGCACTCCAGCCTGGGTGACAGAGACCTTGTCTCAAAAAAAAAAGGGAAGAAGGAGAAGAAAGAAAACAGATAACGACAATTATCTGCACAGGAGATACTGTGAAGATTAGGGGAAAAGAGACTATAAACATATTCAGCATCTGTTTCAGTAAACCCAAACCTGAAATGCATTAACAGCACACCCCTCTGATATAATTTAGTACCTAGATTTATATCGCCAGCATCTAGAATATGCATGACTTATAGTAGCCCTTCAACATTCTTTAATTTATATATGATGACATTTAGGCAAAGGCAAATTTCATGATATCCTCAAGATCACAGATGACTCAGTAATGAAAGCTTAACTGGAACCAGTCTCTCCAGACTTCCGGTCTAGTGATCTTTCTACTGCATGGCATTCCCAGACAGATAAATTAGGGGATAATCATTTAAATTCACTGAAAGATGTCTTTAAATAGAAGCCAAGAACAGAGCTCTGACAGGTTCTTAACCTGGGACTCATGAATCATGAACATCTGGAAGCCTCATGTCCCTCTCCTAACGAAACTGTGTGCCCATGTGTGTTTCCAAGGCCTGGCCTGTGGCAGAGCCCACACTCCAATCCATGTTTTCTAGTTCAAAGTCCAAAGTTCTTTTTACTACAGCACGTTTTCCTGTTCTGCAGACTATCTTTAAAAAGATTTCCAGGTCTGGCGGGTGGCTCACGCCTGTAATCCCAGCACTTTGGGAGGCTGAGGTGGGCAGATCACGAGGTCAGGAGATTGAGACCATTCTGGCTAACACGATGAAACCCTGTCTCTACTAAAGTACAAAAAATTAGCCGGGCATGGTGGCGGGCGCCTGTAGTCCCAGCTACTCGGGAGGCTGAGGCAAGAGAATGGCGTGAACCCAGGAGGCGAAGTTTGCAGTGAGCCGAGATAGCGCCACTGCACTCCAGCCTGGGTGACAGACCGAGATTCTGTCTCAAAATAAAAAAAAAATAAATAAAAATAAATAAATAAAGATTTCCAAAAATATGTGTGTGTTCAACATATCTAGAAAAACTCTCAAAATTATACCAGAAAATCTTTTAATCCAAAAGATTTTATAACTTCTCCTCAAGAATCCAATGAACCATAGTTCAGACATAATTCAGCTCACCTTATGCCTTATTTGAACACAGTATGAACACTCAGCAGCGTATATTGGTTGAAGTATGGCTGCTGGGATTGGCCAAACTTAGCTATTGTTACCGCTGCATACTCTTAAGTTAGGTTTTCAGTCTCATCTGACTATTAAGCTAGGTTACAGTTCATTCACAAGGATTCAAATATAGAAGTAAGGAGTCCTTCTCAGGCCGTATTTAGTTTGCTTTAACAGCACCAATACACAAGCCAGTCCCAGCCTACTAAATCTAAAGAACTGTAGCCAAAAACACACAAGTGAAGCTTCCTAGGACTTCTGTCGTCTGACCACCAGGACTCGACAGGGCAGAAAACTAAGACTCGGAATTTAAACGCAAAAACACAAAACAAGAAAGCAGTAGCCAGGCAGGGTGGATGCTGAAAGGAAGTCCAAGCATTTGGGTGCTGAGAGGAGGAGGCAGGGGAGTTGTCACATCAAGTGGAAAATATGCAAAATATTACAAACAAGGAGAATTTTGAAACTGCTGAGTGAACACTTCCGCCTTTGAACTCCAGTAACACTTCAGACCTTTGAACTCCAGTGACTCCAGTAACACTTCAGAATTCTGAACTCCAATAACCCCTCTTCCTTCCCCTTTAGTAGGAGGGGATTCAACCTTGCAGTTTCCCAACCAAACAGGAGGTGTGAAGACTCACAGGGTCCCCAGAAAGCGCTCATTGAGGACTCTTTAAAACACAGGTGAATTTGCCATTGTGTGGCCTCAAGCAACCTGAGACATTTTATTTCAAAACCCTAACTGGTCACATAATTAAAGGAACCACAAGCTAAGCTGTAATAAAAGCAGAAACCAGTACACATAAACATTTTGGGGAAATTTCTTGTAATGACTGACATTTGCCACAGTTGGGAAACCAGATTTACAGTTTTTGCTTCAGACCTGACAGCTGAGTCGTGAGGACTTGGCCTTCAAAGAGAAGATATTTGCCCTAGAGCGCTCCCAAGTCCTGAGAAAGCACAGAGGGAGCCAAAGAGGTTTCAGCAGTAGGTGCTGCTACCGAGTCTCAGGGACAACTCTCCCCCAAAAGAAAACAGAACCCTACTTCTCTAATTTTGTTTTTCCTCTTAACAGTGCAATTATTTTTAAAGGGAGTTGAGGAGGTGGGGGCACCTTGATTTTTGAAACTGGAGGCTCAGATGGCATTGTACAATCTCCCACCAAAATGTATCTATTCTGGACCAGTGAGTCTCAAACCTAGCCGAACGGAATCATGCGGAGGGTGGGTTAAACAGCATACTGTGGAACCCCAACGCCAGCGTTTCAGGTTCAGTAGGTCTGGGATGGGCTGGAAATTTGCAGTGCTAACAATTTTAGGTCCCGCGGCTGCTGCCACCGGTCCAGGGCACACTTAGAGAATCACTACTGTAACGGGCACTGTGTTGAGTGTTGGGAGTGAATAAAATGGCTCCCGCCCGCAGGAAGCCTAGTGGACGTCCAGGTGAAATGAAGTCTCCGTGAGTTCCACGGTAGACTAAGGGGTGAGTCTACCCAAGGGTGCTTTCGCGCTCTGGCTGGGTGACTGGCAGAAAAAGCCACCGACCTCGGTCGAGCAAGACAGAAGATAGTCTGAGTCACGCTGAAATTTACATCCCTGAGCTGAGGGGGAAACTGCAGTCCCCCTCTATTCAGGACCGATTAGGGGCCTCTTGTTGTGCTGGACATCAGACTCCCAGCTTCCTCTTCCCTTGAGTCCCGCAGCTTTTCCTTCCTTCCCCAAGGAGCAAAACAACTGAGATGCAGGATGTAAACAAAAGCCAGGCTGGCGAAATCCGGCCGACGCGCCCTTGGAGCGCCCCCACCGGCGAGGGTATTTCCGCCGCCCAGCCACGGCCTCCCGGCTGGACGCCCTAACGCTGTAGTCCCTCGGTCGCCCTCCCAGCGCCCAGCAGCCGTAGTCAACGCCGGACGCGTCAGGGGCCCGGCTTGCCCGAGCCTCTGCCCGGGACAGCTGCCCCCACGCACTTTCTCCTGCTGTGCGCAGGCGCCGCCGCTCCGCGCTCTCTGCCCGGGCTGGGAAGAGAAGGGTCGCGGACAACTCACCTATCCGCGGAGGAGGATTCCTGCCGCCTGCGGACGCCGCGGGCGCCACGGGCAGCCCGAGGCCGGAGCGGCAGTGCCAGGCAGTCAGCAGGCAGCAGACGAGCGCGCGCAGCAACGCCATGGAGGGCCGCGGGACTGACCCGGAGGCTTGGGCTGTCCAGCAGCTCCACTCCGACCGTCAGGCCTGAGGGTGAGGCGGAGGCAGAAGACGGCTGCGGGTATAGACGCCCAGCTGATCACGTGCAAAGGCAGATTCCGCAGCGAGTCAGTTCACCTGACCTTCAGCTGCTCGCCTGACCTTCAGCTGCTGTTTAGCGATGATCTGTTCTCGTATTTCTTAGCGTTAGTGTTTGGCCTAGGAAGGAATGTACTTGTAGAAGCTCAAATTCCGCCTCGTGTATCAGTGGTGCAGTTGATGTCAAACACTGACATACTGGTGCTTGGGGATAGAGAAAGACATTCAGTTTGGTAAAAGCCAGGAGGGAGAACGAGACCTCCCAAATCCGTGTGTAAAAAGGAAAAAGCAGGGAGTTTTTATTCTGCTAGAGAATAAGAGGGGGAGTTTGAAAGAATCCAGGGGAAAAGTCTGTTTCTTCAGTCTCAGATAACACCTTTGAGGAATTAGACGTCCAGGCATCCGCAGCTGGTTGCAGGGCCCTTGGAGGTATTCATCCCTTCTGCAAACATTTTTGTGACCCTGAAGTTACCTCTTTGTTCTTGACGAGCAAGCAGTATGTCAGCAGTTTATAATTATATTGTGGAAACAAGGAGAATATTGGGCAAAAAGCGAGTGGTTAAAATGTGCAAGCAAGCAGGAGCCTGATCAGAATTTTCATTATTTCAGTCACTAAAAAATGCTGGGGTGCTGAAATCTCAACGATCCCGGTTCCATTCTTGGGCCAACCTACCCCAGCTTTAATGGGTAGGCCTCCTCAGTAGAGGTGATGCAGAGAGCCCTGAAGTATCATGATTTGAAGGAAATCAGCAAAAGTTCTGGATACCGCAGTGGATCTCGAGTTGTCGTCTCTGGACTGGGAACATTAGCACCACCTGAGAACTCTAGTTAGAAATGCAAATTCCCAGGCACCACCCTAGACATTTTGAGTCAGAAACCTCCTGGAGCCCCAGCAGTTCGCGTTTTCACAAGCATTTCAGGTCATGTTAAAGTGATTGTGATGTTTGAAAACCAATGCTCAAAGATACCACGTTTTGTTTTTTGTTTTTTTTTTAAACTGCCGGGAAGAGAAGGGTCTTAGAACATGTTCTGAAATCATGCTTTATGCATTCCAGAGATGCATGGAAATCATAAGTAGAGGTGGTTGATTTGATGCTTCCACGGAACTTTTTTGAATATACTTCTGGCAAAGAAGTAAGTCTGTACAAAGAAGTAAGCAAAGATAAGTCTGGCAAAGAAGCCAGAATCCCGAAACTGTGCTGGATCCTGTATTCTGTGTTCCTTCTTTCACCATTTATGAGGATGCTGATCTCTTGGAGATGACAAGCTAATAATTTATAGGGCGTGGAATTCCTTTGCAGAAGAAAATGCTTTCCATAATTACTAACCTCAAAAAAGATGTTGTAGAGTGTATTTCTTTCCCAGCATAGAAAGCTTTGTTTTGTATCCCATGTAATTTAATGGGAGTGTGTGTCATGAAAGGGGCTTTGAAGTGGGAAGCAAGGTGCTTCCATTTTCTGTTTTGTAAACTAAAAATAAAATTTGAAGGCCCCCCACAACGCAACCATCTGAATGGACTCTTTCCCCAGTCAGGGCACTCTAAAATTTAACCTGAAAGACTGGTTCAGGCCATGAAAAGGGGGACGGGGAGGCGGGGGGGGTTGGACATGCATAATTAACATCAACGCAGACCTTAAGTCTGATAAGAAACATCTAAGGTCTGTTTTCTCTAAAGCCTGCTATGTGGAGACTTCATCTGTGTGATAAAATCTAGGTCTAACAACCCCTTATCATAACCCAGACATCCTTTCTATTGATAATAACTTTTTCAATCAACCAGTTGCCAATCAGGACATGCTTCAATCTACCTATGATCTGGAAACACCCTCCCCCCGCGCAGCTTCAAGTTGTCCTGCCCTTCTAGATTGAACCAATGTAAAATCTTACATGCATTGATTGCTGTATTATGTCTCCCTAAAATGTATAAAAGCAAGCTGTACCCTGACCACCTTGGGCACGTGTCAGGACCTCCTGAGGCTGTGTCACTGGCCCATCCTTAACCTTGGCAAAATAAACTTTCTAAATTGATTGAGACCTGTCTCAGGTACTTTTGTTTTACAGTTTCAAGTCCTGCCAGGGCAGCCCAAGTCCTGCTTCAGCTTTTGGATGATTCAAAAGCTTGCAAGAACCAAAGTGCATTCCAGTGGTGGACAAGATGGTCCTTGGAGTTTCTCAGTTCACAACCTCAAGAGTATGGGAAAAAATGGAGCCAGAAAAAAATGGTGAGCTGGTGAGAGAAAACAACTGTAAGGATTAACAAAACAACTTAGGAGTTTTTAGTCCAAACATTTAAAGCTAGGAAAAGGATAAATTGTAAAAATAGCTCTTTTCACTCCTTTTTTATTTTCCAATTTCAATATACTTTACTGGAAGTAACTGGTTGCAAAATAGTTTTTCAGTAAGCACAAAACAAGGCATACACATTTTGAAACTTAAGAAATGTTTGCAATCCTAAAAAGCACAGTATATTAAAATTAATGGGTAGAAACACCATCCTTCTTTCTACTCACTCCACTTTCTTTTTTTTTTCTTAATACTCATTAAGAAGCAAAAAACTACAGTGCCCCAACATCTCTACAGGTGTGTCTCAACCATGGGCATATATTTGTAGGTCTCCATGTTCCAGTGTACAAATATGTCATCGCGAGTGTGTATATCTGGGTGAGGGAAATCACATGAAAGAAGAGCAGAAGCTTCACAAAACAGCCTTAGCTTAGTTTGTATCACTGAGACCTTTGTATCATTTCAGAAATCTTCTTCCAGGGCCTGTTAGTCAAATTGCCTTTGGTCTTGGTAATTTTTCCTTTCCTTTAATTATGTTTCTTAACTATGTTAAGAAACAAAACAAAGATGGCAAACCAGAAAAGTTAGTGCATTGACAGATTGACAGTGTGAAATAGAATTTGGTTTGAAGAAAAATGATTTGCGACTACCCAGAAAAATTTAGGAAGCAAACATGTTAATTATCTTCCCTCTTAAAATCATTTGTTCTACCACTGCAACTCTTGATCTTTCAGACTATTGCATCTTTGTTTCCCATTTAGGCCACCCAAAAACCTTTTCATTCTTCACTCTGGGAGACAGTTGTTATGGAAACTGGTGCCAGTGTTATTTGGCTTCATTTTAATGAGCTAAAGATAAATCTCTATCTTTGACTTTGTATCTTTAATAAGAGAGAGGCCAGAATCTGGGCTTCTGGTAGAGTGTAGGCTGAAATCCAGTTGTTAAGCAGCCCTCCACCAGAAGCAGAGATGGTGGCTGTCAGAACAGTTGGAGCCAACAACCTGTTCATGTTCTGTTTCATGCTTTTAAAGACAGGTAAACTGAGTGCAGTGGTATGTGCGAGTAGTCCCAGCTATTCAGGAGGCTAAAGTAGGAGGATCGCTTGAGCACAGGAGTTCGAGACTAGAATGGGCAACTAAGCAAGACCCCGTCTCTTACGAAAAAACAACAAAAAAAATTTTCTCATACTTATAGCTGTAAGTTAATTGAACATTTTTTTTTTCTTTTGAGACAGGGTCTCTCTCTGTTACCCAGGCTGTAGTGCAATGACACAGTCTTGCCTCACTTTAACCTCCACCTCCCAGCTCAAGCAATTCTTGTAACTCAGCCTCCTGAGTAGCTGGGATTACAGAAATGCACCATCACACCTGGCTAATGTTTGTATTTTTAGTAGAGACAGGGTTTCGCCATGTTGGCCAGGCTGGTCTTGAACTCTTGGTCTTATGTGATCCACCTGCCTCGGCCTCCCAAAGTGCTGGTGCTAGGATTACAGATGTGAGCCACCGTGCCTGGCCAGTTAATTGAACTTTGAATTAATTTATAAAAACTTACTTAAAACACTGGGCTGATTAAAAATGAATACAGTATTACATATAAGTGCTGAAATATATTCACCTCCTTAGCCTCCCAAGAGGCTAACAAAGAAAAGGAATGATCGGGGAGAATAAAATCTTGTGTTTTTGTTTCAGAAGAAAAGTTAGCTGAAATATTAATTTTGGAGAGGAAATAAAGAGAAATATTGCAAGATTTCCAGCTCTCAATATTATTCACTACTCATGAGAACTTGGACATGCAAATGTAACCTTCAATTTCCTTATTGGTAAAGTAAAAATAAATAATACCTGCCTTCTTGTGAAACATTGTATGGTTGAGAAAATGTATAAAAAGCATTTTGTAAATGATGAAATATGTAATAATATTTGTTTGTTTGTATTTCACAAATTCAGACCCCAGCCAGATACAAACAGGTATTTAATTTGGTTTGGTCAACTCAATCACCTTCCCTTTCTTCTCCCCGCCCTGCCCCACCACCCTGAAATTTTGAGTGTCTTTATGCACAGCACTCCATTTGCACTCTGATTGACTTTATCCAACTCAGTTTAGTTGTCTGGAGAAACATTTTTTATAATCCAGGATAAAATTCACTCCCTTTCTCTATTGCCTTTCAATAAGAAATTTTGATTACATGATATTTTGATTATATTTACCCTTTAATAAGATATTTTGATATACATCATTTTGTTTCTTCAAACTGTTTCTTCTAAAGACACTACTTCCACCGGGTACGGTGGCTCATGCCTGTAATCCCAGCACTTTGGGAGGCCGAGGCGAGTGGATCACCTGAGGTCAGAAGTTCAAGACCAGCCTGGTCAACACGGTGAAACCCCATCTCTACTAAAAATGCAAAAATTAGCCAGGCGTGGTGGCGGGCACCTGTAATCCCAGCTACTCAGGAGGCTGAGGCAGGAGAATCGCTTGAACCCGGGAGGCGGAGTTCACACCACTGTACTCCAGCCTGGGCAACAAGAGCGAAACTTTGTCTCAAAAAAAAAGACACCACTTCCGTAGCCCAACCCATTATACAAGGCTTCTCTGGGTCCTGGCCAAATGAATTTTACCATCACAGATTCTTCATGGAAAGCTCAACCAAAACTGTGGCATTTCTGTATTTTCTAAGGCTTTTGCTTATTTTTTAAATTAGTATTTTAAACAAAGTGCTAACTTTTTCAGCCATACTTTATGCTGTAAGAGTGACTATTTTACTTAAAATTGTCTAATATAGAATTCTTATCCAGATTAATGATATTAGAAACAACAAAATTTCACGTGTAAGATTTTTATTCAAATTTGATTTACATTCCAAAAGAAATTATAAAATGTATTCACTTGTTTATAAAAAAAAAAGGGGGGGGACAAAACTTTAATTCAAATTATAAAGCACGATAAATTTTCAGATTAAAATTGGGCTAGTTGCTTGGAGTAACAAGCTTTTAAATCACCATTTTCCACCTTCGCACCAAGGATAACCTTCTAATTAATGATCAGCCATGCTGTAATAGGATAGCACTGAGACTTGAGGAAACAGAAAAACTGAAGAGCTCTTCCAAGCCCAGACCAGGAACATTTTTATGCCTTCTCATAGTGGCGAACAGCAACCACATCACCAAAAGTAAGGGTCTGCAAGGTTCAAAAGATAATCAAATCTTTTTATACAGGAACTTCAGTCACCGAATTTTAAAGTTCATCATATATGTGATCTAAGTATTTTGCAAAAGAATGACATTTACAAACATTAAGTGCTGTATAAGCATTTCACATCTTGAAAAGAGACCCTATATTGATATACAGTTTATGTCTATGAAATGAGAATGAAGCAAAAACTGGGATTAGCAATTTAGATTCAAGTCAAAAGAATTTCTTTAGCCTTAAATTATCGGGCAATTGAGCAGATCAAGCGTGAGAAATGGAGTGTCTATGTTGTTTTCTCAGCTGTCTGCTTTAAAAGTGAATGAGTTTTATAATAGGTTTACATAACAGTTTTCAATTCTTAACCTAGATAAGTTTTGAATAGTCACTAGAAAATCCAATCATTTGAGCTGATGGTATTTGGAATGACTTGTTCCAAAATCACGAGGAACATGTAAAGGTACAAGTGTTCTCCTTACTTTGGTTGTCATGGTTTAGCCTATATGAACCCAGGTAGGTAGGTGGATAGGATGTGGAACATCAGCTCTATTACTCTAATGTCAAATCTAACTTGAAGAGTTATTATAAAACCACTTTACAGAACTTAGGGGGTTTTGGTGCTCATCATTTTCATGTATTGATGTGATGTTCAGGAGTATAGTATATCCTTGTAGTCTATTGCTTTAATCTTCCTTTTTGAACTCAATCTTGACTGATCATAGTCATGCATGCCACGGTTGAGCTATCTACTTTTCTGTGTTCAGGAAAAAAAATGGAGGTAAAAGCATAAAGGAGAACTTCGGAGCGAATCTTTTAGAAATGAGTCCTTTCTTTTATTGATTGTTGCCAAAAAAATGTGAGCAAATATCCTTTAACATGAAAAGAAAACTGTCCCTCTGCTCCCCACCTCCATCTCCACAGAAACATGAATAACTCAGTGTAGAACAGTGCTGATTGCAGTAGTCAATGGGAGAAGGAAACATGAGTCCCCATTCTTAAACAACAAAACTTTCTCTGCTGTCATCTTACAAGGACTATGTAAAGCATTCTCACACCCTCCTCCAAAATTGAATGAGCCTACCCACCTATGTCAGTATCATCAATATACCACTGCAGGTCACACAAAAAGTGTCTGAGGAAGGCTTGGTCAAGGCATAATATTTCTCCTAGTTTGTGATACTACTCCATCATTAGAGAAATTATTTGTTAATTATTTTATATTTGATCAATTTAGGACAAAAACAGACAGAGGAAAAGTCTTGTAAAGATGGAGTCAGAAATGGATCAGAGTGATACAAATGTAAGCCCAACAACCTCAATGATTGCCAGGAGCCATCTGGGAAGTAGGAAGAAGCAAGGGAGGGGGCCCGCAGAAGGACAGCGGCACTAGGGTTGCCTTGATTTCAGGCGTCTAGCCTTCAGAACTGAGAAAATTCATATCTGCTGTTTTAAGCCACTAAGTTTGTGGTACTTTGTTGTGGCAGCCTTAGGACACTATTAAATCCTCTTTTACAGATAATTCCTGGTAAGTAAGAAGAGGCTGATTGAAAAAAATATTTTTCATGGCTACCTAGTATTGAATGTATATGTTTAAAAGGCATATGATGCATTCGAGAAAAAAACTGGAAAGAAGTAACATCAAAATGGTTCTCTTTGGGGGCTGGGAGCCTTGGCTCAGGCCTGTAATCCCAGCACTCTGGGAAGCCGAGGCAGGAGGCAGGAGCATCACTTTGAGCTCAAGAGCTGTAGACCAGCCTGGGCAACATGGCGAAACCCCGTCTCTACAAAAATACAAAAAAATTAGCCCGGCGTTGGTGGCTTGCACCTGTAGTCCCAGCTACTCAGGAGGCTGAAGTTGTAGAGTCGCTTGAGCCCATGAAGCACAGGTTGCAGTGAGCCAAGATTGCACCCCTGCACTCCAGTCTGGGTAACACAGCAAGACTTCATCTCAAAAAAAAAAAAAAAAAAAAAATGGTTATCCCTGATGAGAAATCAGAGGGGATTTTAATTTTTTTGTTATACTTTTCTGTTATATTCTAAATTATCTGCCCTGAACTTGTGTAAGTTTATAAATTAAAATATAAACTGTTTAAAGATATCTTATTACAGGAGCTATAAAGTCATCTGTCTGAGATTCTCTTATAATAGCAATTATTTTTATATATTTCAGTGATTATGGGCTTTATATTAAATTTTATTTGAGAGACATCCATAGTTATCCTACAAAAAGTCTTTTGACACAGTTTTAGGCAAATCAGTGGCAACTTTTATTTTTTTAACTACATATGAATTTTTCTCTTTTTCTGCAATCTAAGAAGTTGAGCTGAAGAAGACAATTAACTAGGATCTTTTTGTTTCCCCTGTTTTACATGTAGTTAAAGAACCTTGCCAGTGATGTATTATTAAAGAAGGAAGGAAGGAGGAAGAATGGAAGGGGGAGGGAAGAAGGAAGGAGGTGAGAGGTGTGGGGAGAGGAGTAAAAAACAAGGAAGAATAGAGAATTGTCATTACTTACCATAACCATTTTGCCATCCTTAATTTCTCTTACAAAATTTGTTTCTTTGCCATCCCATTTCTGTATGTGAACAAGTTTGTCTCCATCCAGGCTAACAACAGACTGAGACCAAGAACAAAATGCAGAACATAGCAATAAATACAATTCAGATTTCTGATACGGAAGACAAATGATGTGATTTTTGAAAGAGTTGTATAATTGAATAAACCATGATCAATTAATTATCCTATTGTTATTTCTATTACTTCTAGATTTTCTATTGTGTAAATTTGAATAATTCATAATTTGATTAAAAAGTATACATCTAAATATAAAAATTTAATATATTAAAAACAAAAATCCTAAACTAGTGCTTTGCAGCTAGTCATCCCTCTAAAGAAAGCCTTAGAATGAGGCAAACTGTCTATTTAGTCAATCTGAGGCAACCTGGGGAATTAAACAAAATGCAATCTCTCTTTCAAACAAACCTTATTAAATATTTTCTGAAATACAAGTTTGATATAAAATGTGAACAGTATATGGTAAGAAACAAATACAGTTGAGATTTATGCTATAGCAAGTACCCATTGTTCAAAATATAACATATGCACACTAAACTACCTTTGGTGTATTTCTCCTTGGATTGAAATACTGAAAATATTCTATGCTTTCCAACATCTTAAAAAAAAACATGCATTGGAAATCTTTATTTTTATTCCCCGCTCCCCATCCCCACTCTGGAGAAGAAACAGTTTCTCACCTTACAGTTTCTATCATCTGCAGTGGTTTCATCAAACTCTTCTCCCAGGTGGAAACTAATCTCCGTGTTCTTGAATGTGCTGAGAGTCCTGATGACCACTTTGTCTCCTTCTTGACTGATAATTACTGTTGGTTTGGTCACATTTCCCACCTGCCTAGTGGCAAAGCCCACGCCTAAAATAGCAAAGGGAACAGTACAGTCTGCAGCAACTTCCAAAATAACTCACAAAGCAAGAATCTGCTTTCTGATTCTGGAATCCAGGTTCTAAAGTGTAAGTTTCATTAGAACATGATTAGCCCATTAATCATGTAAAACACTACTGTGATAATAAGTGGATGCAGAAGAAAACCAGAAAAGTCAGAGAAGCTTCATATTCTCCACAGAATAGCAAATGTTCTGTTTTTATTCGCCCTGGGTATGAAGGCAAGCAAATGCCACATTAAAAATCCATTCAGTGGAAAATGCATAGCCTAGCATCTGATCAGGACAATGTGGTCTGTCTTTGCCTCTTGCTGACCTGATGGGTGAAAAATGGAATCTGCAAATATCTAAAGCTGCACGTTAAGAAGAGAACAGCCGGTCTTATTGTTACCTACCTAGAGCCTTCATGTACTCATCAAAGTTCTGACTGTCAGTCAGCTTCCAGGTAGCACAGAAAGCCTCCACCATCCTTGCCCTTTCCCCTCTTTAGAGACAGCAGCGAGGATCTTCTGGTCTAATTGCCACTGCAGCTCAGAAGACCCTTTACACATCAGCAAGCAGCTCCTGCCTTCTTATTTGGAAAGAGGGTGGGCAAAAATCCAATGATTTAAATTGCAAACACACCCCTCCAGTGTCCCTCTTTCCAAGAGGCTGTCACAGAGACAGGAGAAGGGAAGGAGCGCTCGAGTGAGGCTCCGATCCCCTGTGATTGGCTCAGGCCACTGGGTTAGCGGAGTAGGTCGAGTTCCTCCCAATCCTCACACTACAGCCCTTATGCCTGAGAAAGCTCGGCAGGGATTCAATGGGGCTGGAGGCAGGGAACGGGAAAATGAGAGAAGGGCTTTCAAGTTTGGTGAGAAAAAACTTGGCAAAGGCAATCTCAGACTGCAAGGAAAGAAAAAAGATGCACAATGGGGCATTCAGATTGATTTCCGTTAATGACAAAGCTGGTCACAAATGAGGACCCCTTAAAGAAAACCACTGAAATGCCAGACTTCACAGACAAAGGAGAGTGAATAGTGTGTTATTTTCTCTCATAGTTACATAGAGAGCGAAATGCAGGCTAGAGTATGCCAAACTGAAAAACGGGCGGGGGGAGGAGCTGTAAATGCCTTCCCTAGATATACTGCTTGAAGGCTACTCTGACTGTGAATGAGGAAGCACACAAATTTGGGTCCTTTCCCAACACAAACCGAGAGAATTTAAAGATCCCGTTGTCCTTTCTAAAAATGTGAGAACGAGATTGAGTTGGAAAAGGGACCTAAGGAAGAGTATGGTTAGGACTTACTAATGAGGTGCAAAAATAAAGAAAAGAATGTTTTTCCCCCCGACCTCCTTGAATAGATTATAGAATCCATGTGGAAAAACCAGACAGAAGATTATTTAGTAAGACTTTGAATTACCTGCATTCTAGGACCTTTTGATTTCCTGAGGCCACATCTACACAAATACAATCTGCATTTGTTGGGAGTTAGTGATGGGGAAGGGCAGGAACTGGAGGAGCGGTAGGAATCAGAAGGGGTTTGGTTTTGCCCTGGCTCAGGGTTCCCCAAGAATAGCAAATACCTTGAGGGTTCTAAGCAGAGTATTTAAAGGAAGGCTCTGAAATTCCCCTTCACCCAGAGAGATTCCTTCCTGACTTACTAGTGCGGACCAGCAATGAAGGCAGCTTACCTGCCTCTCCTGGGGACAGAGCAGGAGAATCCAGCTTGATATTCCCTGCCCTTCTCTCTCCCCTCCCAGTTAAACTGCAGCCCAGCACATTTCTACCCAATCCACACCAGATCCAACAGAGAAGGCTCAGAAGGCCTCCTACCCTAACTGGGGGCTACATGATTCTTCTTTGGTGTCTCAAGGGCGCTTGTTTAACAAAAACTGTAGTCTTCATTCACAACTGCTTTTCTTCCAATTTTCACTTTATTTGTGACTGATACCACCATGCACCCAACTGTACAAGCCAGAGACCTCTGAATCATTTCTAATACTTTCCACTAAAATCAAAGTTAATGTCAAGGCCTATCTCTTTTGCTTTGCTAACAGAAAAACCAAGCTCTGTAAAATGTTTTACAGAAGTTTACTCTGAACCAATATGAGCAACTGAAGCCCAGGGAAAACACAAACCCAAGAAGCCTTGAGAAAGTGGTCCCAAGGTGGTCAGATTGCAGTTTGCTTTTATACGTTTTAGGGAGCCAAGAAGTACAGTCAAAAACCTAAATCAATACATGGAAGGCATACATTGGTTCAGCTCAAAAAGCTGGGATATCTTGAAGCTGGGGGCTTACAGGTTATAGATGAATTCAGAGATTCTTTAATTTGCACTTGGTTAACGTAATAAGGCTCTGTCTAAAACTTGGAGTCCACATAAAAAAATTTATTTTATTTATTTATTTATTTATTTATTTATTTATTTATTTATTTATTTATTATTTTTGGAGACAGGGTCTTGCTCTGTCACCCAGGCTGGAGTGCAGTGGCGAGATCTCAGCTCACTGCAACCTCCACGACTCAAGCGATCCTCCCACATCAGCCTTCTGAGTAGTTGGGACAACAGACATGTACCACCATGCCTGGCTATTTTTCTGTAGTTTTAGTAGAGTCAAGATCTTGCCATGTTGCCCAGGCTGGACATAAAGAAATGTTTTATATTAACATAAGGATGCTATGTGGCAAGATGAATGGCCTAATTCTTGCCTTGCATTACCTTAGACCTTGTTTATAGTTTGGTGTCTTATCGACACAAAGAGTCTGTTTTGTCAGTTTTATAATCTCTATTTTAACATGAATCCCTGTCAGTTGTGTCTAAACTCCAAAAAGTCAGAAGTATGTCCGACTTCCCTTCCTTTTATGGCCAGGAATTCAGGTTTTAAGGTTTTTTTTGAGTGGGGGTCCCTTGGCCAAAAGGGGGTGTGCTCAGTAGGTGGGAGTGCTTAGGATTTTATTTCCAGTTTACAGCATGTCTGTTTCATCTATGCAAACTATTTCTCTAGTAAAGGTTCTCAAACTGAGTTGTTTTGTTACAAATTATTGCTATATGTTTCATCTAATAAAACACGTTTAAAGTGGTAGAATGTGTAAGTATTGTTCTAAAATATAATAAATCATTTCCTTTTTGTATTCTAAGAACATAAAATTGTCGAGAGCAGGAACCATGTATTAGACATCTTCATCTTAGCCCCTTATAGATCACAAGTACTGAAATATTTGTGCATACCCATTTATTTCTTCCACTCTCTAGATAAAGAATATGAGATGGTGACATATTTATTCGTAGAGCATATATTCCTGTAATTCTGATTCCTTTAAACCTTATCAAAAACATGAAAGCCCCACAATTTAGAGGCAGGTTTTTTTGGTTGCATATTAATCTTGTAATAGGCAGAAAAGAATACATGTTGCCATACAGATATCTGTAATAGAAATTTTAGAAAAAGTCAAGTGACTATTTTTTAATTAATCATGTATGGATACATAATAGTTGTGCATCTTTATCAGGTACATATGATATTTGGATGCAAGCATACATGAATAATCATTGAATCTGGGTAATTATGATATTTATCACCTCATTCATCATTTCTTTTTGTTGGGAACATTCTAAATATTCTTTTCTAGCTATTTTGAAAAATGCTATGAATTATTGTTAACTGTAGTAAACCTGTTGTGGTGTCAAAGGCTAGAACTTATTCATTCCACCTAACTGTGTTTTTGTACCCATTAACCATTCCCTCTTCATCCCACATTCCTGACTACACTTCCCAGACTCTTGTAAGCACCATTCTATTCGCTACTTTCATGAGATTAATTTTTTTAGCTCCCATGTATGAGTTAAAACATGTGGTATTGCTCTTTCTCTGCATGGCTTATTTCGCTTAATATCCTCCAGCTCCATCCATGTTGTGGCAAATGACAACATTTCCTTCTTTTTTTATGGCTGAATAATATTTCATTATGTATATATACCACATTTTCTTTATCCATTCATCCATTGATGAACACAAGTTGATTCCAAATCTTGGCTATTGTAACTAGTGCTGTAATAAACGTGGAAGCACAGATATCTCTTTGATATACTGATTTTCTTTCTTTTGGATATCTATACCACAGTGGGATTATTGCATCATATGGTAGTTCTATTTTACGTTTTTTGAGGAATCTCCATACTGTTTTCCATAGTGGCTGATCTACTATTTTGTTGCTTTCAAATAGTAGCTTATTTGCTCTGATTATTGAGGAGTTTAATAGAAGATACAGTGAAAGAACAGAGACTGTGTTGTGCTAAGGATTTAACATATAACAAATAAATCTTTTTCCAAGCTTTCTTTTCCTTTCTCTCTCTCTCTCTCTCTCTCTCTCTGTTTATTTATTTATTTATTTTTTTTGGCAGAGTCTATCTCTGTCACCCAGGCTGGAGTGTAGTGGCGTGATCTGGGCTCACTGCAATCTCCACCTTCCAGGTTCGAGCAATTCTCCTGCCTCAGACTCCAGAGTAGCTGGAATTACAGGCATGCATCACCATGCCCAGCTAATTTTTGTATTTTTAGTAGAGATGGTGTTTTACCATATTGGCTAGGCTGGTCTCAAACTCCCGACCTCACGTGATCCACCCTCCTGGGCCTCCCAAAATGCTGAGATTACAGATGTGAGCCACCGCTCCTGGCTTTTTCCAAGCTTTCTAAACCTGGGAGCAATTTATGATTTTGCTGTGGCTTTTATCATACAAATGCATCTACAGTCTCATAAGGGAAGGATTATGACAGATTGACTCCTCACTCAGAGTTGTTACCTTTATTTATTAACTTATGGCACTAATGGTAAAGAATTCATTATAAAGACCGGTTTTGTTTTTTTTTTTAAAGTAGTGAAATAAAAGAAACAAAGGTAAGTTGCTTTAGGACATCCTGGCAGAATGTTCACATGATGCTGAATCTCCTGGCCTTGCTTTACAACAATTTTTCCTTTTAACAAAATAGAAGGTGCTAATAAAGTTTTAACATTGTTTTGAGCAAAGTAAGGTAACCGAGGTTATGACATTATTTCTTGTAAGATATCCAAGGTTATGCAGCAACAAAAATAACATTCAAAGTACTTGCTGCTTGAGGTTCTCTTTCTTACCAAATTACAAAGAATAAAATAGTAATTGAATATCTCTGTAGCTGGAAATGAAATGTAATTACACAATTAAAGCACCATTGGCCCACAGTCTCTCCCATAATAGGTAATGCTGGGCAAGGTGTCAGAGCCCTGGCATTGGAAAGTGATCAACTTAAGGGTTGGCAGAAAGAATTTACAGGTGACAGTACAGATTTAAAAAAGAAAGTTTTATTACATAGAAAGAATGCTCCAGAAGAGCGCAGTGGGCGCCTCACTAAAAAGAGGACTGAGTGCGCAGCAGTGGATTTTTCCTGAGGAGTATTTATGGTCCTTAAAGGAGGAACTTAAGGGTAATTTAGATCATATCAGCCACTTAGGTCATGATAAATGATTATATTTGTAGACATTTTGGCCCCTTAATGTCAGCAAGGGTTGCATAATGAATTTTGATTCACATGTATTCTGGAGATACATAGAAATTCTAGTTACTTACAAATTTTTGGGAAAGAAACCTGCAACCAGATGCCTGCTTTAGATAATAGGGAAATCTAATTACTTCTGAATTCCTCTGATAAAGAGTTTTGCCTCTGGACGATCTGCTTGATGGCCACCAGGAGATCTTTGCTCTCCTCAGGAAGATCAGACAAACTGTTTTTGCTGAAGCAATGGTACAGACATTCCCTAGGGGCTTACCTGTCTGTTCATGTGTACACATTTTATCATGCCTACCCTCACCAATCAACCAGCTAAGCCAGCTCCTGCCCAGGAAGGATGAGGATTCCAATCTTCAAGCAAGGGCTAAATGCAATATCAGTAATGGAATTTGATGGTGTGAAGAGGTGTGGGGGTAGGAAAAAATGAGTGAATTATCTGTCTATTGGTGATATGTAACTTTTATCTTATTGCATTTTAGAAAGTATAGACTTGGCCGGGCATGGTGGCTCATGCCCGTAATCCCAGCACTTTGAGAGGCAGAGGTGGGCAGATCAGTTGAGCTCAGGAGTTCAAGACCAGCCTGGGCAACATGATGAAATCTCTTCTCTACTAAAAGTACAAAATTTAGCTGGGATGTGGTGGCACATGCCTGTAGTCCTAATTACTCAGGTGGCTGAGGCATGAGAATTGCTTGAACCCAGGAGGTGGAAGTTGCAGTGAGTTGATTGTGCCATGCAGTCCAGCCCAAGCAATATAGACCACGTCAGAGGGAGATACATCTCCAGGTATGGCATGCCCTTGAAAAGAAGCATTTTGGAGAAATGTCCTTCTCATTTCTCTACTATTTTCTGCACTTTTTTCTCCTTTTACCTCCCATTATTTAAATATTCCATTCTTAGCCTGCTTCTAGATCTGACATAGTGACTGAGGAGAGAACTTTTTGCATATTCCAGGTTTATTATTAAAAAGTCCCAGGACCTTCCTTCTGCTTGAGTCACTCATATGCCACAACTCTGCCAAGAAAACTCTTCTCTACAGCCGCCTGGTTAATTTCACTTTTAGGGTTTAGTTCAATTAATATTTCCTCAAGGAAGACTGGGTCAAAACCCCATGGTTATGTCATCCTATGGTTTCATTTATGTATTACACATATATAATAATTTCAATTACTTTTGTAATCAGTCATTTAGTATCTTTCTCCTACCTTAAGAACACAAGTTCCTTGAAACGTCTATTTTATTCTGCATTGTGCTCTACGACCATTGTCTAGCATAGTATCAAGTCCACTTGATATGTGCTCCACAAATGTCAAACATACGAACAAATATAGAAATATACAGAAAACCAGAAAGGGTAAAAAATAAGAATTTAAACTAGAGCTCATATGATCCTTTCTAAGTTTTCAGCCAAACCTTTCTTCTCTTTGTAACATATGTGATCCCCAAAGAAAGATATCTAAGCCTCTTCTTTAATCCTATCATGTTAATGTTTAAGAGGAAATTAAGGCTCGCTGTTTTTAGGTTTTTTTTTTTAATGAAAGCACACAGAATAGTTTTAATAAGCATTCAAATGCATGATGGATTTAATAATGCAAGAGTAGGAGAGTTTTGTGCCATGCCATATGTGGAAGCCTGATGCCAATGAGTATGCATGGTAATTGTCCTTTCTATAGATCCTCTGGTCTGTTTACTATGGGTTATTATCACTTGTAAATCAATCAAGAATTTTTTGTTCTTATATTCCTTGAAGATCTTTTTTGTTTACCGATCTCTGTTGATTACTGTGTACATTGAACAATGATTACCAGGTAGGTAGCTATAAAAGGAAGTTACTAATCTGGGATCAGTTGAAGATGACAGAAACCACCCTAGCTATTTTTAACAGAAGCAGGACAACATATAGGGAATTAGATGCTTACAAAACACTTGGAAGAGTTGAAATAGCAGGTTTTAGGTTGAGCTAAGCTTTCAGGAATATTCCCAGAACACCACTGCATAAACTGACCTGCTAAGGTAACTGTTATCTCTACATAATTGGAAAGCTGGGAATCAAGAACCTGCTTTGCCACCTGCTGGCTCCCAAATATCCTGCTAGTTGTTGCCTAGAAATGAGAGCTTTGCTCAGAAATACTGATTCCAAAACCACACCATATGGGCTGAATCTCAACAGCAAATGTATGACTTGTGTGCATTCTCTCTCACCACTTACCTACATTTTGAAATCTAGTTTTACACAAGTATATTGCACAAGTTATGCAATAGGCAAAACCTAAATCAAGTGTAGGTATAGGGAAGTTTGGAAATACTGTTTTACCCTCTGCTGCTTCTGCAGAGCATGAATCAAAGTCAATCTACCACACCCCATCCATCACACAGATAAATGAACATTTTTTAAATGTGTTTGTTAAAAGGGGAGAATAAAGTAAAGACAGAGATCGTATAGGTCTGAAAAATATTCTATAGTAGTAGTATCTAAAACTAGAAGATCATTAGAATCATCTGGGAAGATTTATATTTATGGAGATTTCAAGTTTATCAAGATTTTGACATAGGCAGTCTGAGGGTAAGGCTGAACTTCGTATTGAAAAACAAAATCTTAAGTTGAAATCCTATGTATGTAATACATTTAATGCCTTATTAACTTGTAAACTAGTACATTCCAATCTGTCAGAATCATATTAGTAAATTTAGATTCTAATATTTCTTCAGTGCTAAGTACAAAGTAGGACTACGAGACCACTGCTGCTACTACTAATTCCTTGACCCTACTGATGATCATAGAAATGGTGTACGACTTATGCTAAGACTGCCTCCATATCAGATAAAAGTGTCTTGTGTTATGCAGCAAGGAGGAAATATGACCTATAACTACCCTAAATATGAAATATGCTAAATCAATGTTAACATGAAAAGCTCTGTGTTACAATTAAGACTATCCCCAATCAAAATATAAATTTCCAAGATCCACAAAGTTTAATCAACTCTCTATTAACTTTTATAGGAACATGCCTGAGGACATTAAAAAGTCCTCTTCCAAGAGAGCCACTGGTTCATTTGGGCCTCCAGATGAGTGAAATATATTTATTCTCATTAAAAAAAAAGATAATTCTCATGTAAATATTTTCTAACTGGAATTTAAGTCTTTGCAACACATTAATTGCAAGAGAATTTGTTGAAGAAGCTATCGATATGGTTTGATAAATAACATCATTGTAAATTACAAGCGGGACATTGAAATCTGCGATATTTCTCATTCAATAGCTGATTGGAAACATAGTATTATAAGCCTTTGTTTGAATTTTAGCAGCATAAAATTAAAATAAAATAAAATTGGGACATTATTTTACTTTTTCTTTCACCGCAAAGCAACTTTTTTAACTGAACAGATTGGTTGAAACCATTAGGATTACACTATTTTTGCTGTTGTTTTTAAGAATAAGGGAATGACTTTACAAATGTTTGTACTCCTCAATTTGTTGACAGATAAGTCTCCATTTGGGACTCAAGAAAATGCCAGCATTTCGTAAGTTTTCTGCTCGGCCTATTAATTTTCTATCCTTTTGGAAATATTTAATATCCTAAAAATAACATTTGTAGACATAAATAAATATGAGAGATTCTGTGTAAGTTAAGGTGTTTCTGAAACCAAATACATTTTCTGAATGCATTTATTTCTGCCTCTCCAGTACTTACAAGAAAGTGCTAATCATTGAAGGCAAGTAAAATGATGCAATGTAAACATACAATAATAAATTTTGTATATTTATGTACTTTTAGAAATAGAGCTTACAATAGGATTTAATTTTATAAATTGTTATGAATTATGTTACAAATATATCATTTATAAATTACAGTGAGCAGCAATTTTTGAAGACCATTGAGTCTTGAGAAGTACTGCTTTTATACATTGTGTAATCTGTAATATATAAAAGGAAATTGATAGTTGATAGAAAACATTATTGGGGAAACCTTGAATTTCCCTTGAAAGTCCATGTCATCATCATGATATCTTTAAAACCCTGAGGTGAGTTTTCATGGGTCACTTCCAGATTCCTGCTGCTGCTACCAATGGAGAATGTCAGGGTATGGTTTGCTTTTCTATCCTCAAGTGCTCAAGCTGTTTTGAACCATGATAGGTAGATGTGGAACTCTATGTCATTCTTTTGTTTCCACAGAGAAATCACCGGACAGGAGGCATTTTTGAGTCTGGTGCTTTTTCCTGAAGTTTTAGGAAGGGACGGTTAATATTGCAAAAACACAAAACCTGTTCAAATGGTGATATCCTCATTCCTTTCTCCTTGTTTCCAACAAGGAAGAAATCCCTATTCATTTCTAATCCAGAGTAATGTAGCCATCTCTTTTATTTCTTTGACATTTGTTAATCCATGACCTCAGTACTAATTGCTTATTAAAGTATTTTCTAATATAATACAGCTCCTTCTCTAAGAGAACATTCTGATTATCTGGGGCACAAAGTTATATTAATCATACCCCTTGGTTAGTGTCATAATCTTATCACTTGTCCATGCTGGTCCAATTTTCACTTATTTGGCTAATTACATAATTATTTTCATTAATGTAATAAACACCCACATGTGAATCCTCCTTTCTAAACAAAGCCTAGGACTTTGAAAACATTCCTGCATCCATTTCCTTACTTTCTCCAACTCAAGGTAAACATCTTTCTGAATCTCATGTTCATCATTTGTTTTTTTGCTTTTATTTAGTTCTGTGCATCTACATATTTTCTTAAAACATATATACTAATCTTCATAAAATGTTTTCATTGCTATGTAATATGCTAGGAATTAACTTTTTTACATGTGCAATAGTTTATTTTGGGCACATAGTTTGAATTGAAATTGATGGGTCATTGACGGGTCATAGGATAATCTTCAGTTTTAGAAGTTTATGCCAAGTTGTTTTCTAAAGTGGACTTACCAATTTAAACTCTCACCAGTGGATCAACACATTCCCCAACACTTAATATTGGCAGATCTTCAATGGTGGCCAATCTGATGCATATACAATGACATCTAATTTTTTCTTGACTTGTATTTTCCTAATCATGAAAGAAGTGAACATATTTTCACGTGTTTATTGGTCTATGATTTCTACCTCTGTGAAATGTCTGTTCTCCTCCCCATTTTCCTGTAGGTTGGTTGTGTTTTTCTTATTTTGTATTATTGATCCTAATTTTTGTAGCATGGGAGTCATTAATATATTCTTCCAGTTTGTAACTTACTTTCACTTTCTTTGAAGTAGCTTCTTATGACCAAAAGTTCTTACTTTTAATATTGCCAAATTTATTAATATTTTGTGTCATTGTCAATATGTTTCATATCTTATTTAAGGAAACCACCTACCCAAGGTCCAAAAGATATTCACTTATATCTTCTACCAAGCCCTTTTTTTTCTCTCTCTTCTTTTTTTTTTTCCTTTTTGTGGAGAACAGGATCTTGCTATGTTGCCCATGCAGGTCCCAAACTCCTGGGCTCAAACTATCCTCCCACCTCTGTCTCCCTAAGTGGGGGAATTACAGGTGTTAGCCACTGTGCCTGGCCACTAAGTGATTTAAAGTTTTAACATTTGAACCCTTAACTTGCTGGAGTAGATTTTTGTATATCATAAGAAGTTGGGTTTCAAATTCACTTTTTAAATATGTAGATAATAATTTTTTCCACTCCACTTATTGAACATTTCACCACCTAAATGGAATACCATCTCTGTGATTTACCAAAGTCCTCTACGTCTTTTAATATATTTCTCTGAACCTTATTTAATTCCACTAATCAATTAGGTTTGTAACCTTCTAACATTGCTAAGCTGTCAATTTTTATAGCCTCGTGACAGTCCTAATAACCGGAAGAGCAAGTCTCCCAATTTGTTACCCTTCTTCAGAAATATCCTATTTATGCCCCTTTAATATATGTATATATGGTACTATCATTTTATTATCATCATAAAAATTATGTATTTACATTGGAATCATATCTATTTTATATATTGATCTGGAAGAATTGATACTTCTATGATATTGACTTCCTAGTCATGAAGATGATCCACTTTTTTACATATGTAGTCATTAATATTGCATAATAACGTTTTATAATTTCCCCTGCAGGGCTTTTCTACATTTTTTTTAGATTTATTCTTAGATAATTGAGGCTCACTGAGACGACTGAAAATGTTGTCTTCCCTTTAATTTTCTAATAGTTTGTTACTGTTATATAGAAATACAGCTGACTTTAGCAAACGTATTATATCTAGTCTGCTTGCTACACTATTCTATTATTTGTAACAATTTGTAGAATATTTTTCAATGTAAATGATCATAAAACATGCAATTAATGGTATTTTAATTTCCTCCTTTCCAGTTTAATATTTCTTACAATATTATTGCACTGAGGACTTCAATTCAGTTTAAATACAAGCTACCACACTGTGTATTGTTGTCTCATTCTTGATTTTTCCAGGAATGCTTCTAATGTTCACCTATTTATATCACCTCTAGATGTTAATTTTCTATAGAAAATCACTATTTAATAGTAAAACCTTTCCCTAAAATTCCTGATTCCCTAATTATTTTTATTATGAATGTGTATGGTGGTGGGTTATATGCTCTTTATCATCTAATACTGTATGGGCTTTAAGACCTAAAATAAAACAAGCAAGTCTTTGATCTACTCTACCATCTGCTTCCAGGATATGGGATGCTAGGTCTGTGCCAACCAGAAATCTGGCAATATATCTTTCCTTGGATATTGCAAAAGAAACACTACATTTTAGGTAATTACAGCTCTGTTCCTTCTTTCCTGCACAGTCTTCTTTCTTCAACCACTCGAAGTTAGAGAAGGACTGAAAGTAGCATACTGTACCCTAAGAAGTGTAGTAAAAGTTGCTGTCATCTTGAACAAATACTTAAAAACCACTTGAAGCAGTAATTAATGAATTTGCATACAATATGTTAAAAAGCCTCAGGGAAGTAGGCAATAGGTGTAGAAAAGATCCCAACTCATTTCATAGCAGTTTCTAAACCGGTAGCTGATCCTCTGAATTTATTCTCTAGCTAAATATTTGAGGGCAGAACTCTATCAGTTACCATATGACAGCATATTGAGGGAAAGAAAAAAGAAAAGATCCTTTCCTGTTGTTTGTAACAAAATTTCAGGTCTTGATAAATATTTCTCTTTGCTTGAAGAAGAGAAGCAAAATATAATCAAATCCAGCATGAAATCTGTGGGCAGAGCTATAAAAACAATAAAGTAGTAGAGGACACATTAGCTTGAAGACAGAGAATAAGAGCATATTCTCAGAAAATTATCAAAGCAAAAAGAAGAAAAAAAAGTCTCTTTGGCATATCAGTAGATAGAAGTGGCTTCTATGACACAGGAGCAAGGATTCCTAAGAAGAGAACAGATTGAAATTTTAAAAATGAGCCAGATGAAAGAGAGGTGGGGAGGCTAAAATTAAAAAATAAGCTGAGGTGATGAAAAGATTCAAGAAAATTAATAATTAAATAGAAGGAATCAGATCAACATAGGAGACAGTAATGAATAGAATGACATTGTTTGAAGAGAACTTTCAGAATGCAGAGACATTATGAATAGTGAAAATAAAAATATTAGACAAGACAGAATACACAGCCTAAGAGGCACAGATTACCAAGAATGACATCAAAACAACTGGAATATAAAAAATATGCAATAAACAAAAGCATTATTGATGAAACCTTTCATTTGCTGAAAATAAGCTATATATATATATAGCTATATATCTATATCGATCTATCTTTATCTAAACTCTCTATATATAGATAGATAGAGGTCAAAATGCCATGCCAGCTGATTTAGTTAATGAAAAAAAGGACCTAAACTTTCTAATTCCAGCAGTATTTTTATCAAATATAATTCAGATCAATAAATATAAAACATAAGGGAAAAAATCCAATAAACATTCAATCAGAGAAAAAGATGCCTATAATGTCATAAGACGTCTGATTGCCCATAGTCTTTTTCATTGTAGAATTGAGATACCAAATGAACACACAGCAACGTTACAGATGTTTTGAAAAAGCTGAGACTCATTTTTTTCCCATTACATGTGCCTGTAAAAAAAGATTTTTCTCTTTGAAAATCAATCAAGAGTCATTCTCATTATGTTTTCATGTTACTTATCTGCAGGAAGAAACTACATTAGGCAGTGGACTTGGTAACACCATTTACTCTGCAATTATATTTCCCTTGCAAATTAGTAAAGTCTGATTGCACGCAACAGTCTTGACAGCCTAGTTGACTTGAGTCTGCTGTTTGAGACAAGATCAAGTTTTGCTGTCAAATCATGTTTCAAAATCCTCAGGATGAAGTCTAGATTCTGAACAATGGCAAACACTTTAAGGCAATGATCATTAACTCAGAAAAGACAAACATACACACATCCGTTTCCAAACGGAAGGGTCTTGCATGTGGGCAGGGAAGATGTATTCAGTTTCATAAGCCATGTTCAAAATTGCCATTGCTTTGACTTACAACCTCAAGGGAAGATATGCAGTTTTTAACAAAAAGGGGATGGGTCATAAATGAAACAGTTCATGATTTCCTTTGAACATCTTTTTTTGTCTTGTTTTCTTTTTTTTATTATACTTTAAGTTCTAGGGTACATGTGCACAATACGCAGGTTTGTTACGTATGTATACATGTGCCATGTTGGTGTGCTGCACCCATTAACTCGTCATTTACATTAGGTATTTCTCCTAATGCCATCCCTCCCTCCTTCCCCCACCCCACAACAGGCCCTGGTGTGTGATGTTTCCCACCCTGTGTCCAAGTGTTCTTATTGTTCAATTCCCACCTATAAGTGAGAACATGCAGTGTTTGGTTTTCTGTCCTTGTGATAGTTTGCTCAGAATGATGGTTTCCAGCTTCATCCATGTCCCTGCAAAGGACACAAACTCATCCTTTTTTATGGCTGCATAGTATTCCATGGTGTATATGTGCCACATTTTCTGAATCCAGTCTATCATTGATGGACATTTGGGTTGGTTCCAAGTCTTTGCTATTGTGAATAGTGCCATAATAAACATACGTGTGCATGTGTCTTTATGGTAGCATGATTTATAATCCTTTGGGTATATACCCAGTAATGGGATCACTGGGTCAAATGGTATTTCTAGTTTCAGATCCTTGAGGAAATGCCTTCCTGTCTTCCACAATGGTTGAACTAGTTTATACTACCACCAACAGTGTAAAAGTTGTTCATATTTCTCCAGATCCTCTCCAACACCTGTTGTTTCCTCACTTTTTAATGATTGCCATTCTAACTGGTGCGAGATGGTACCTCATTGTGGTTTTGATTTGCATTTCTCTGATGACCGTGATGATGAGCATTTTTTCACGTATCTGTTGGCTGCATAAATGTCTTCTTTTGAGAATTGTCTGTTCATATCCCTCACCCACTTTTTGATGGGGTTGTTTGATTTTTTTCTTGTAAATTTGTTTAAGTTCTTTGTGGATTCTGGATATTAGCCCTTTATCAGATGGGTAGATTGCAAAAATTTTCTCCCATTCTGTAGGTTGCCTGTTCACTCTGATGGTAGTTTCTTTTGCTGTGCAGAAGCTCTTTAGTTTAATTAGATCCCACTTGTCTATTTTGGCTTTTGTTGCCATTGCTTTTGGTACTTTAGTCATGAAGTCCTTGCCCATGCCTATGTCCTGAATGGTGTGGCCTAGGTTTTCTTCTAGGGTTTTTATGGTTTTAGGTCTAACATTTAAGTCTTTAATCCACCTTGAATTAATTTTTGTACAAGGTGTAAGGAAGGGATCCAGTTTCAGCTTTCTACATATGACTAGCCAGTTTTCCCAGCACTATTTATTAAATAGGGGATCCTTTCCCCATTTCTTGTTTTTGTCAGGTTTGTCAAAGATCAGATGGTTGTAGATGTGTGGAATTACTTCTGAGGGCTCTGTTCTGTTCCATTGGTCTATATCTCTGTTTTGGTACCAGTACCATGCTGTTTTGGTTACTGTAGCCTTATAGTATAGTTTGAAGTCAGGTAGCTTGATATCTCCAGCTTTGTTCTTTTTGCTTAGGATTGTTTTGGCAATGTGGGCTCTTTTTTGGTTCCATATGAACTTTAAAGTAGTTTTTTTCCAGTTCTGTGAAGAAAGTCATCAGTAGCTTGATAGGGATGGCATTGAATCTGTAAATTACCTTGGGCAGTATGGCCATTTTCACTATATAGAGTTTTCCTACCCATGAGCATGGAATGTTCTTCCATTTATATCCTCTTTTATTTCGTCAAGCAGTGTTTTGTAGTTCTCCTTGAAGAGGTCCTTCACATCCCTTCTAAGTTGGATTCCTAGGTATTTTATTCTCTTTGAAGCAATTGTGAATGGGAGTTGACTCATGATTTGGCTCTCTGTTTGTCTGTTATTTGTGTATAGAAATGCCTGTGATTTTTGCACATTGATTTTGCATCCTGAGACTTTGCTAAAGTTGCCTATCAGCTTAAGGAGATTTTGGGCTGAGATGATGGGGTTTTCTAAATGTACAATCATGTCATCTGCAAACAGGGACAATTTGATTTCCTCTTTTCCTAATTGAATACCCTTTATTTCCTTCTCCTGCCTGATTGCCCTGGCCAGAACTTCCAACACTATGTTGAATAGGAGTGCTGAGATAGGGCATCCCTGTCCTGTGCCAGTTTTCAAAGGGAATGCTTCCAGTTTTTGCCCATTCAGTATGACATTGGCTGTGGGTTTGTCATAAAGAGCTCTTATTATTTTGAGATACGTCCCATCAATATCTAGTTCACTGAGAATTTTTAGCATGACGGGCTGTTGAATTTTTATCGAAGGCCTTTTCTGCATCTATTGAGATAATCATGTGGTTTTTGTCTTTGTTCTGTTTATATGATGGATTACGTTTATTGATTTGTGTATGTTGAACCAGCCTTGCATCCCAGGGACGAAGCCCACTTGATCGTGGTGGATAAGCTTTTTGATGTGCTGCTGGATTCGGTTTGCCAATATTTTATTGAGTATTTCTGCATTGATGTTCATCAGGGATATTGGTCTAAAATTCTCTTTTTTTGTTTTGTCTCTACCAAGCTTTGGTATCAGGATGATGCTGGCCTCATAAAATGAGTTAGGGAGCATTCCCTTTTTCTATTGATTGGAATAGTTTCAGAAGGAATGGTACCAGCTCTTCTTTGTACCTCTGGTAGAATTTGGCTGGGAATCCGTCTGGTCCTGGACCGTTTGTGGTTGGTAGGCTATTAATTGTTGCCTCAATTTGAACATCTTCTTTTCAAAACTTGAAAAACAGACCTGAATTGAGTTAAAATTGATTTCTTTTTCAGAAAGGATTAAATTATTATTATATGAAGTCTTCTCATTTAGAGACCATGAGGTTTTGACTTCATTTATTCCAAAATTTGATACTTCTTTGGGTAACATATTTATTTTCTACATTTAAGTATGTGTTATCAATTCTTTTACTCTCCTTAAGATAGCCGTGGGTTTCAAAATAATTAAAACAAAACCAAAAGAAACAAACTCTACAACTCAGGGATTAGCATTTTTAATCATAAGTCTGTTTGGATCTAGTACTTAGATCAATTAATATAATAATCTTTGACTGCCCTATATTGAAATCCTATTATGAGAAGATTTTCTTGTTTTGACTCTGAAAGATTACTGGCCAGGTTCAAAATACAGGGTACATCTTTACATAAATGATATAGCCTGGCCAGTTTCAAAACACAGGGTATGTCTTTAGATAACCTAACTATTTTAGCATATAAGTAATGGTCTGAAAATCACAGTGTTACTCTGGATCATCTCTTAGGTTTCTTCTTTCTCTAATGTCCTAGAGTTCTTTGGTAATTCTACATTATTTGGCTCATTTTCAAATTTAACCTCATAGAAACCCTATCAGACAAGTTAAGAGGTCTTCCCCTGTGTATGTTTAACAGTCACCTTGTAGGAAAACATTATCTCATACCTCAGGAAGCAGTCATCTAGATGCTCTCATGATTCAAGTTCAAAGCAAATGAAACAATTCTACCAAAATAAAACTTTGAGATGGAAAATATTTTTAAACTTTTAAAAGACAGAAGTGGGGAAGAGGGACAGAACTAAATAGTTGTGTTTGAGTTCACAGATAAATAAAGCTAACTTTAAACTGGAAGTCTCATAAATCTTGCTTTGACATGAATTTTAATAAAAATCTGATTCATTAATGAGGAACCATGTACTAATCTTTTACAAAGCTGCAAAGCGTTCATTTAAGTTATAATAGTGATATATCACTATTATATATTCATTTTCTCATTTTAGCATTTTGCAGTTTTTGTTGTATCAATTTTGGCCACTATTATATATCAATACTGTTTGATTTAAATATCATTTAAATTCAATGTAATGTTACAGCAAATTAAGATATTTTCTGTTTGTAAAAAAGAACCACTTATAAAAGATTAGTTTTACAATGTAAATCGCTCCCCAGTCATATTTTTTGTAGTCAAAATAAAGTGAAAAGAAGTATAGCTAATAAGCCAAAAGTGGCTATAAATTACAATGCTAAAGAAAATTTAATTAATCTAAAAGAAGGCAGGAACAGAAGGAAAAAAAAAAAACAACAAAGAACAGATGGGTAGGACAAAGAGAAATCAAAGAGCAAGATGGTAGAACTTAAAAAAACAACAACAGGCCCCAAGTTATGCTGTCTACAAGAAATGTACTATAAATATGAAGTCACATATGTTAAAAGTAAAAGGATGAAGAAAATGTATCATGCAAATGCTAATCATAAGGAAGCTGGAATGGTTATATTATGAGATAAAGTAGACTTCAGGACAATGAACCTTACTGGGGACAAAGAGGAACATTTTACAATGATTAAAATATCAATTATTCCATTATTTATTGAAAGGGGCATGAGGGAACTTCTTTTTTTTAATTTAATTTTTTTTTATTATTATACTTTAGGTTTTAGGGTACATGTGCACAATGTGCAGGTTTGTTACATATGTATCCATGTGCCATGTTGGTTTGCTGCACCCATTAACTCGTCATTTAGCATTAGGTATATCTCCTAATGCTGTCATTAAGAGGGAACTTCTTAACAGTGATAGAAATGTTCTCCATCTCGACTGGCTCTTTGAATACGTGGGTATGTACCTTGGTCAAAACTATTCAACTATACACTTTTAATGGGTAAATTTATGGTACATAAATTATATCTTTTTTTTTTTTTTTAATCAGAGTCTTGCTCTGTCGCCCAGACTGGAGTGCAGTGGCAACGTCCACCTCCCAGGTTCAAGTAATTCTCCTGCCTCAGCCTCCTGAGTAGCTGGGACTATAGGCGCCCACCACCACACCTGGCTAATTTTTGTATTTTTAGTAGAGATGGGGTTTCACCATATTGGCCAGGCTGGTCTCAAACTCCTGACCTTGTAATCTGACCCCTTGGCCTCCCAAAGTGCTGAGATTACAGGCATGAGCCACTGCGCCCGGCCGGTAAATCATGTCTTAATAAAATTTAAAAAAAGAACAAATGGCATTTCCAAATGAATCATAAGTGGGCTAGAGTAGTATTGTAGCATAGTTATTTAGAGCATGTATGCTTGGCCAGACTGCCAGGGGCTAAATCCTGCCTCCTTATATTCCTCGCCGTATATAAAATTAACTAATTTAACTTCTCTGTGCCTCGATTTAATTTTAAAATAAGCATTATTGTCACAGTTAAACAGTAGTTGTAAGGACTAAATGAGTAACTACAAATAAAGTGCTTAGAAGAATGTCACAGCAAGTGCTCAATCCATGTTAGCTATTATTAAATTCTGTATCCTCTGATTAAGCCTGATTAAGATTGGATGCTTGTAATGATTTGTAGCATTATTTTAATGCATCAAAAGGAGAAAAATAGGAAGAAAAGAAGAAGGAAGAAAAATAGCCCTTAGTTGGAAATCAGTTTTTAACCAAATTAACTAGAATTTATTTGGATGTCTAGATTTTTAGCTTGAGCAATGACAGACCTCTTTCTGTAATTGAATTTGCATAGTTGGCACACACCCTATGGGGGAAGTTTGTGGCCAAGTACCTGGAACAGTTTAGAATTGTTGCCAAGAATTCTTGCTACCTGATTTGGAAACGCCCATGAGGAACATCTAGGCTCTGTGCTGTCATACTCTACAAAAAGGAAAGGCTTCATAAGTATGTTTGAATAAATTAATGAATGGGAGAGCATGGAATTCATTCTAAGTATGTGAAACCTAGTGGCCCTGCTTTATAACTTTATAAAGGAAAAACTCAAGAAAAGAACAGAATATTATGTTGGTCCCAAGGGAGCTTGTTTCTTTAAGTAACCCTTTAGAGCATTGTGTAGCTCTACCATTTTCCACTATAAGATTTAGAAGCAGTCATGTTAATTGCTGTCCTATTGAACAGTGGTCCCTAAATAATTTTTATGTTTTACCCCATCAAAAAAGTTTGTCAACCTGATATATGTATATTTATTTATTCATAACTTATATGCACATATTACCATACTAACATAGTATGAACATTATAAAACATATAAAATATAATGTGGAGACAACGAGATGAAGATGACATAAGTAATATTTTTATATATTGTCTTCCTAATTGTAGATGGCTTCATAATACTGTTGGCTACAATTTCAAAGCCCAGTATACCCTTAGGGTAAGGATTATCTTCAGGAACAATGGACATAAATTCACATTTCAAGCCATCCTGTAATTATGAACTTTCTTAGCGATTTTTTCATTAAAATTATTTATATGGCCCAAATTTATACCTTAGAATTTGACTGACAAGAACTTGCACTAGGAATAGAACACCTATCAGCACTCATCTTTTGTTGTTAGACTGTACACATAGCATTAGCACTGTTTTATATCCTCAGTTGTTTTACAGACGTTCTCCCAGTCTTTTAGTCTCATTTTAATTAAAACTAGATAACACTGGGAGGCCGAGGTGGGTGGATCATCTGAGGTCAGGAGTTTAAGACCAGCCTGGCCAACATGGCAAAACCTTGTCTCTACTAAAAATACAAAAATTAACCAGGTGTGGTGATGCATGCCTGTAATCCCAGCTACTTGGGAGGCTGAGACAGGAGAATCGCTTGAACCCAGGAGGTGGAGTTTGCAGTGAGCCAAGATTGTGCTACGGTATTCCAGCCTGGAAACAAAGCAAGACTCTGTTAAAAAAAAACAAACAAACAAAAAACAAAACCAAAAAAAACCACACAAAAACTAGATAACATAATTTACAAATTTACTTACTTTGCTTTATTGCATTGCAATGAAGTAAAGCCCAGTAAGGTAAAATGGATGAAAAGTGAGACTGCCCCTGTCCATTGCTCACTCTGTCCTCAGGATACTATGAAAAGTGACTGACACATGTCTAAGTAAAGGAACAGTGTCAACCCACATATAAATCTTAGTAAAGATCAAATTCTATCTCATTTTATATAAAATTAAATAGTAACGGGAATACTAATATTTTCTTCTTCTAGTACCTTAATATTTTATTCCAGCACCTTAACAGACTCCTTGGAATGCATGCACATCCCCTAAAGGAACCAACCAATCATGAAAGAAAGCCTGCAATCCACACAAGTAGGAGAGAAGCCTCAAGGATAGTGGGTATTGTTAGGCAACAGGGGTACCTTAATGGCGCCGGTTCCGGGTTCTTCTCCCCTCCTTGACCGGGCACTGTCTGAACCCGCCAAAGGAGGGCCAATCAGAAAGAAGCATCTCCCGCCTTCCCTTGGGCCTGCCCCACGTAGGCCCAAGGGATATAAAACCCAGCACACCAGCAGCTCTCTCTCTCTCTTCTCTTCTCTTCTCTTCTCTTCTCTTCTCTTCTCTTCTCTTCTCTTTTCTCTTCTCTTCCTTCTCCGCTTGATACCTCCAATAAAGATCTCTTGACCATGACTGGTGTAGTCTGATCCTTGCCCGGCCTCTTTCAGGTATAAATTTTCATCGCAGACCTACATGTAATAAAGTATTTCTTTGTCTTGTTTTATCTGAACTTCATTACTGACTCAACTTCTCATGTGTATGTAGTAGCAGAAAGCTCTATTCAGTCACTTTTCTGCAAACTCCATTTAATTTGTGATTATTGAGGGATTTGAATATTTCACTAAATCAATTTAAGGACTCCCTCCTCCTCCTCTATGACATTGCATCTAATATCTGAGGACAGGGGATGACATGACAGGGTCAGGGGCCTAGGGCCAGAAAGGACTTTATGGTCTTTATGGTAGTATCATGACATTTAGTCTTCAGTCATCTTCTCGGTGATTCCTACTCAGCCCCAGAGCATCTGATGCTGTCCCACATATAAAAAGGGAGGTATCAAGAAAGAGTACAAGACTTTTGGCTAAAGAACTGATTGAATTGTAATTCCACTTAGCATACTGTGGAGAGTAAGAGAAAAAATTGGATTGGAAGGGGTAAATCAGTATCTCTCTCTTGGAAATAAGTTTGAGATGTCTATTATACACTCAAGGCAAATATCAGATGGTAGACTTTTGAATATAGCAGTCTGGAGTTCATAAGAGAGGTTTATGGTTAAGATATACATTTAGGAGAAACCAGAAGATATGATTGATCTTTAAAGCCATGGGACCAAATTATTAATAGATCACTTAACCCTTAGTTTCCCATGAGTGAATGTGGACAGTGCAAAGAAGTGATTCAAAGGCTGAGCCTTAGGAACTCTCCAGCTTTCATAAATCAGGAAGAATAGAAGGATCCAGACAAGGATGCTGAGAAAGAGAGGCCAGTGAAGTGAGAGGAAAAAAAGGATAGTATCATACATCAGAAGCCAAAGGAAGAAGCGCTCTAAGGAGTGAGTGGTCACCTGTCAAGTGCTGATAAGAAGTTGGGAAAGACAAAGATAGAGTTAATCTTCAGACTGGCTAATGTAGCAGTCATTGATGACTTTGATGAATGATTTCCATAGACTGGAGGAGAGTGGGTTTAAGAGAAACTAAGAAGAGACAAATGGGATGTATTATTGACATGTCCTTCAAAGAATTTTTCATAAAGAAGGACTCAGAAATTGGAGCAGTGGTTAGATAGAGAGGATTGAAGGAACAGAGCATTTAAGTGAGCAAGAGAACAAAGGACACGGGATATAAGTAAAAGATTGAGGTTAGATGAGAGTAGAATGCAGATTACATTGCTACAGATGCATATATGTTGGTGAGCATGGTGGTGCCGACAGGAAGTCCTTTTTAATTGGGTCTATTTTCTCACTGAAATTAGAAGCAACTTCATTAATAGAATGAAGAGGGGAAGGTATTTGAGCAGTTAAGGAAAATATAAAATAGTTACCTCACTGTAGGTGTTTGATCAGGGTGGTGGGAAAATTATAAAAATTATAGAAAGTCGCAAACCATCTTGGAAGGCCAGGAGGTTTTGCAAAGCTTCGGGGAAGAATGAGCCAAAGGGGGTGGTTCTTACCCCGGGGTAAAGGGCAAGAAGTAGGTACAAAAGAATGCAGGGGAGTTTATCTGAATAGCTTGTTTACTCGTGTCTCCAGAAACCTGGCCTATAATCATCTGCTCTCTCCAGTGGAGGGGAGGTCATGTTAATTACCCACAGGTGTGTTGACTCAAACCCTTTGTCATTAAATCTGTACTGCATAAATGCCCTCAGCACTGGCTTGTCCGGGCTGCAGCTGCTGTGACTCTTTACAGCATTCTCCTTGATGTCTTTAAGTGGCCCGGTCCCCTAACCCACTCTTTCACTGGATACCTGTGTCTGTGTGCATTTTTTCATCTGTCATTTGGCTAGGGTCTGCTGCACCTCATAGAAAGTGGGAAGGAATTCATTCAAAAAACATACTGGGAGGAGACCGGGCGCGGTGGCTCACGCCTGTAATCCCAGCAGTTTGGGAGGCTGAGGTGGGCGGATCACGAGGTCAGGAGATCCAGGCCATCCTGCCTAATACGGTGAAACCCCATCTCTATTAAAAAAAAAAAAAAAATTAGCCAGGCATGGTGGCGGGTGCCTGTAGTCCCAGCTACTCAGGAGGCTGAGGCAGGAGAAGGGCGTGAACCCGGGAGGCGGAGCTTGCAGTGAGCCAAGATTGCACCACTCCAGCCTGGGCTACAGAGCGAGACTCCATCTCAAAAAAAAAAAAAAATACTGGGAGGAGTAGAAAATGTTGAATTGGCACTTAAGAATCATGGTTATAAATAAAAATTCATACTTTATAATATATATTTTATAATATAGTTCATACTATATTATGAGATGTAACATAAATATAAATTAATAATAAAAAGAAGTACGTGTTTTTTAGTGTTCAAATGCAGCCCAGAGTAGGAAGAGAGATGAATTTTGCTAGGGTTGAGTTTCACTTGGTGAGGACAATGGAGAGAGAAAGGGTCAAGTAACTTTATGACATATGCAAGGAAGTACAGTAATAGATCATGGCGTATAAGCCAAGTATTGGCAAGGTGAGTAAGTGAGAGAGAGAGGACACAGGGAAGAAATGGTAGAGTAAATTGATTAGAAATCCCTGGTGGTTTAAAGCCTTTTGGAGTAGCACTATTGGAAGTAGTGAACGGGAAAAAAAAAAAAAAAAGTGATTGTTAGAGAATGAGAATCTGGGAGTGGTACAGTTATTGGTGATGTCAATACTTGGGAAATAACCAGTAGAAAGGTTGGTGAGTTTAGGTGGAGAACATTGTAATTGAAAGGGACACCAGGGAACTGCAAGTCCTGGGAGTTGGACAGATCTTCTATGTGGGTATGAGGGCTATAAAAATGATGCTGAGCTTAAGAGATAGGTGATGAGCCAGGTAATTTAATTTTCATGAAATGAAGAGGTGTGAGGGGAAGTTCTTGGGCTAACAAGGGGGGACAGAAAAGAGGATAGTCTTAGCGCATGTACTTCAAAGGAGGCTACACAGAGACAGAAGGAAACAATGATCTGAACGAATTGGAGAAAACACCCATTGTTACCACTGAAAAGTGGGTGGGGGGTGGGGGATGGGGGAGCATGGGAGGAAGGAGTTTTAAAGCGAATGTTTTTCAGTTTGAGAAGTCTGAACCTTGGACAAAAGTTGAGGTCTTGAAGGTCTCCGGGCAAATGAAGAAAAGGTGGATCATTTCAGAAGAGAAGTCGTCCAGAAGTTGGAAGGGTCTGAGAGCTGCAGCACCGTGGAGGACTTGCCTCAGGCATGGAGACATTTCTTCCATTGAAATAGGGAGAAGGAAGGCAGAGCACGTGGACACTGAAGCAGGAAGCTGGCAGATTTGGTGGAAGAAGATGAGGAAATATTTGTTTGATTTTCTCTATGAAATATAACACATTCATCAACTAAAGACAATCCTTAAGTGAACTGAGCTTACCTAGGATTGAAAAAGATTAGGCAGAAACCACTTTGTGGAACTCCTATTTAAAACTAAGTTTAAATTTAGAAAAATAAAGTTATATTTCTTATACGGCTGAGTCTTGTGAGCTGATAGTGGTACCTGAGGCAGATGAATAGGGTCTGGAGGCAGGGAACCTAAGGCTGTTTGATGCTGACTTCCTATAACTAAACGGAAAGGAAAGCCCTAACTTTCCATGCCTAAATAATAAGGACCAGAGGCTTCTCCCTTTGACCTTTTCTGCATGGCAGATGGGAGACTGGCAACAAATCATCCTCAGTGCCCATCCGGTCTTTGTTTGCAACTTTGTAACTTCACTCTAGCCTCTGAATGGTTGCTGTCTGCAACAATCAGACTGATTGCCAGCTACCACTTCAGTTATATAAGGTGGGCATGAAGTGGCCAATGGAAAATTTCTGTGTGTGTGTGGGGGGCGCGGTATTTGGACCCAAGAAGATTCTGTGTCCAGGCCCTTGAGCCACTGCTCAAGTACACTTCCACACTGTGGAGTGTACTTTCGTTTTCAATAAATCCCTGCTTTCATTCTTTTGTTGCTTCATTCCTTCTTTGTTTTGCTGGGCGTTTTATCCAATTCTTTGTTCAAAATGCCAAGAACCTGGACAACCTTCAGTCATGACTCTCTACCGGTGACAGTACCCACTGTGTGTAGGAGCTCATCCATGACAAATATGTGCACCACAGCAAGTCATCTTGAGGTGACAGATGGGAGAGAACTTGGGGAGGAGGCAGATTCCAAGGTCATACGGTTCTAGATAAACCAGTGGACAGTGATGAGACTGAGTGTAAGCGAATTACTGAATGCTTTCAATTTTCTGAGTAGATGCATGGAAGTCTATGTAAAGAAAGAAACAAGAGTCAGCAGAGCCTTGTAAATTGCCAAGATTCGATCTGCTAAATCAGTGGAGAACACTTAGGGAGGGGTGAAAATTATCTTTAGAGCCCATTCTTTAAGTTCTGAATTTCCAAAACAGATATCTACAAAAGCACAGCAATACAGATAGCCCGAGTTACCTTGCAGGGCTGCCAGAAAGCAGTGGCCTGGGCATCTGCTGGGAGACAGATCTTGTTTTTGAAGAGGAGTTGGGATTTCATTATAAAGCCAGAGAGAATCGCTTAGTCTCGCAGATAGAATTTTTTTCAGAGAGCTGCTAAGCATTTTGTCTAGAGTCAGCATTTTTCTTTTGCTTTGCCTTTATGAAAACGGCATTTTGTCTTTCTGGGACTCTTAAAGAAACCACAGCAAAAAACAATGGAAACAACACAGGCTTAGTTAGTGGACTCAGCAAATCAGAGAGAGACCACTAACCCTATGCAAGCTTCAGCTTGACTAATAACTTTCTTGAACTAAGCAGGTGATGGCAAAAGACTAGGAAATAACAATGTGGAGGGGGTAGAAATGGCTAAAATTTTGGGTTGGGAAACAGACTACACTGTCTGTAAACTCTAAGTAGAGCCACAAGGCTTACTTCGCTGGGGAATATCCAAATTCACACATGGTGCCCTGGCATAATTATTAAGTGTCCCCTTTCACTTTCAGAAGTGTACTAGCTTAGACAAAGGTCCAAGAGATTCTATCTATAGAAAAACCAACTCTTCACCCCTTATGCAAGAAGTTTCCTCAGAGCTTATTCATAAAGGAGAAATTCAGCCAGCATCATGCCAATGTCTCCAGGAGGGTAAGGTTGGGGGTGGGAATGGCTTAGGCCAGCATTTAGAGGAAAGAAAGCCCTTATATATAAAATGTTGACAATTCTAGCCAAGGGGATTGCAGATGTAACCCATTATTTAGGTTTAACCCTGCAGAGGAGTTAGGAAATATTACCCATAGAACCACAGAGTGCATGCATGCATGATTGAGGGACTTACTATTTTTGTGAAATGGATTCTGTACAGAAAACTAGTTCTCACCCTTTTAAAGATTGCAGGCAAGGATGAACACATCTAAATGAGAAGTCAGTTTTCTTCCTCAGAACACAGAGTTACTAGAACAAAATAACATTTTGAAATATAAATCATTGATTTTTTACATTTGCTCCCTGGCCTTTTCCTCAATCAAATTAGTACATTAGAAAAGTTGCCAGGGGAAGTTTGCTAACAAAGAAAATCAGGAGGTGGTGATGGGGTTAGGGGTGGAAAGCTGGGGTGAGTGGTGGTTTTTCAGTTACAGAAGTCACAGAATTTGGGTTTGGGTTTGGGGACCCAGGGATATAAACAATGGGCCTGAGCGAATGTCTGCTGACATAAGAGCAAGTCCTCCAGCTCAGGTTTTATAAGATCTGTAGGAAATAAAGATGACCTGGGTTGGGGCAGAGGGATGAGAGGAAAGCAAGGAGGGAGATGGGGAGGAAGCAAGAGAGCCTGGGAGCTAGCAAGGCTCTGAGGAGCCCCAGATTCCTTTGCCGGCTTCCCTTCCCCAGGCTGAGTGCTGAAATAGGTGTACAAGGTAGAAATCCTTCTTAAATTTGGAAGGATATGAGGGTTGAAGCGTTTGTACCTCAGTTCCCAGGTGGAGTGGAAGGTGGAAAGCTTTGTTGAGTTGTGCAGCATAGCAGAGCATAATAATAGAATGTGTCATTTGCATTATTTAAATAGATGTCTCTGACACAGAGTTTCCGAGCTAAAGGTTTGCTCAAAAAAAGTGTGAAAATAACTAAGTGTAAAGTGAAACCAGAAGGGTCTTTTAGACAGGATGTGGTAGTAACTATGTGGAAACTTTAAAGGAAGACTTCTCAGCATAGATGCCTGCATGCATAGATGGTGGAAATCGAGGACAAGATGTACCCACAGTACCTGGCTTCCTCATAACCCATCACCATCACATGGAATATAGGGACAACAGGAAGGATGAGGCAGTAAGAATAGAAGCACACATTTATATAGGGACCAGGCATGTAGTTTACATACTCTGTGTAGTTTACATAGATTAACACACTTAATTCTCACAACCACCCTATGATGTAAATACCACTATAGAACTCACTTTATGGATGAGAAAACAGGCATGCAGAGGTTAAGAATAAAAATCCTGAATTAATTTAGAGTAAGTGGAACTGATTGACATCAATTTTATGATACCTTCTAGACTAGAGAAGTCAAAGAAAAAAATTTAAGCACACATACATATTTATTTATTCATAATACATATGAATTTATTACATACCTAAATTTTCACACAGACGTGAACCCACTAAAGATACCTATTGGGAATTATGAGGTGATATATAAGCCAGCTAATAAAGACTGAAAATAACAGCATAATAGGCATGAAAACACAGAAAAAGTCAGAGTAACTCAAGTAGTCCAAAAGAACAGGCAAAGCTTCAAAATCCGAACTTTTCAGCATAGTCTCTCAACCTTCCCTTATTCTTCCATTCATCAGCTAACTCCTGACTTCAGTTTTCTCTCTTCACTGGCTTTGCCTGAGACTAAAGGCTGCTTTTATCAACACCTTAAATTATCACACAACATTCCGGTTTAGACCAAGTTTCTTGTCTTCTTTCTTTAGTTAAAGGAAGGCTTTAACATCAGTGGGGCCCAGGGGAGGGTAAAAATGAGGCTCATATACCATTAAACATATGTCTCATCTCCCTACCTTGACAAATACACTTTCCTAATGAAAAAATCCAAAGACATGGGTAACACTATGGTTTCATAAGGCTGAAAACCAGCAAGATATCAAAGACAAGTGAATTTAGTTATTATTGCACATGTCTGGTTGTACTATTGATGCATGACTTATGTATAAATCAGTAATAAAGACATTTAATTTTTGATCTATTATTTATTACATAAAATGTATTTTTCTTGCCTTCATTTTAGCAAAATGATGATTATATAATAATTAATATTTTCACCTATTTTAAGATCTATTGGTAGCAATTATTCTAAAAGCTGAAGACAATATGTAATCATATTCAATGTATGCAAAGCTTGAATACTATTTTCATCAATAAAGCAAATTAAAATTAATGTAAAATAATTCAAAAATTAAAATTATTTTTTACGTTTTCAAAAAATTATCTTTCTTATGAAATAGTCAACATTAGTTATTAAAATGATAAAACACATACAAATTTAAAATTGAATATTTAAGGTTTTTATTTAATTTTAAAAAATTTACATAAATCTTATTGTATATGTTAATACAATTAAAACTACTCATAATTCCCATGTTCAATTTTCAGCTAGTTGAGCTGATATCTCAATTCATGTTATGTCTAGAAGTAACATAAATAGCTTAATTCTATAAAATTCTATAAAATGTCCCTCAGCCACCAGGTGAAACTGCTGTGAATGTCATTATGATTTGTGGTTAATACTGGAACCATAAACTGCAACATGAAATGAAGCAAGAAACAGTATGCTTGGTGTTACGGGAAATGATATTTCATAATGCAAGAATCTACTGCCTTCTTCTTGTCTATGAGAAATCATTTGACAAGTTAATTTGTCTTTTATCTTAGCTAAATGATTCCCCTGCTCAAATCTTCCCTCCACTCAAAGCATTATTTGTTTTGCAGACTGGCAAGGAAACTGCCCACAAACATTTGCGGCATTTAAAAACAGCTGCCTTCTCTTTCAAGGATAATAGGATATTGGAAAGGATATATATGAAGTGAATCCCTGGGTCTTGGGTGGTGTCAGTCATGAGAGTAGATATTTAGGGTTGTAAGTCACGTTATTCCATCCTGGAGCATCGGACCTTAAGAAACAAAGACACTTCTTTTTCCTAATATGGAAATGTTCACACATAAAAACATAGAGAGACTATTAATTGTCACTTAATTTTCACTATTATCATTATGGGCATGTGTTCTTTAATACATGTGGGCAGCATCATAAAATATTTTTAAATTTCAGAAAAATAAGGTGTTTGCCTCTTTTTGTTGATTTGCTGTTTTGATAAGTGTAGATCTCCAATCCTTCTCCTTCAGTTGAATTCCACTGGGTTTAAGGGAGGAGAACACCCCTGATATTGTCTTATGCCCAATTTCTGCCCCCAAAGAAAGAAGAAGTAAAAACTAAAAGGCAGAAATGAAATCCACAAGCAGACAGCCCGGTGCCACACCCTGGGCCTGGTAGTTAAACACCAACCCCTGACCTAATTGGTTATGTTATCTATAGATTACAGAGATTATATAGAAAAGCACTGTGAAAATCCCTATCCTATTCTGTTCTGTTCTAATTAGCGGTGCATGCAGCCCCCAGTCATGTACCCCCTGCTTGCTCAATCAATCACAACCCTCTCAAGCGGACCCCCTTAGAGTTGTGAGCCCTTAAAAGGGACAGGAATTGCTCACTCAGGGAGCTTGTCTCTTGAGACAGGAGTCTTGCTGATGCTCCCGGCCAAATAAACTGCTTCCTTCTTTAACTTGGTGTCTGAGGGGTTTTCATTGCGGCTTGTCCTGCTACATTTCTTGGTTCCCTGACCAGGAAGTGAGGTGATTAATGGACAGTCGAGGCAGCCCCTTAGGTGGCATAGGCCTGCCCTGTGGAGCATCCAGGTGGGAGACCCCAGCCAGCTTGAGCGACATGGATCCTGAGAGCGCTCCCGGGTAGGCAATTGCCCTGGTGGAATGCCTCACCAGAGCAGCACGTGGCAGGCCCCCGTGGAGGATCAACACAGTGCTGAACACCGGGAAGGAACTGGCACTAGGAGTCCAGACATCTGAAACTTGGTAAGACTAGTCTTTGGAACTTGCCCACTCCATTTGAGTGGAAGCGTGGCCTGGTCACCCACGGTGTGCCTGTACCAGCACTTTGATTTTTGTTTTTGACTTGACTTGAATTGCTTGACGCTTTGGTTTTGGTTTTGACCTGGCTTGGATTTCTTGATGCTCTGATTTTGATTTTGATTCTGGTTTGGCGTAAACTGTAAAAGTGTGTGTGTGCCCTTTTTACCCGTTCTTTGTTTTGTGGTGTGCGTGTGGTGCGAGTGTGGTGTTTTGTCTCGAGGAAACATGGGTCAGGCACAAAGTAAGCCCACACCACTAGGAACTATATTGAAAAATTTCAAAAAGGGATTTAAGGGAGACTGTGGAGTCATCATGACACCAGGAAAACTCAGAACTTTGTGTGAGATAGACTGGCCATAGAAGTGGGCTGGTCATCAGAAGGAAGCCTGGACAGGTCCCTTGTCTCGAAAGCATGGCACAGGGTAACCTGTAAGCCACGACACCCAGATCACTTCCCATATATAGATTCTTGGTTACAGCTAGTTTTGGACCCCCCACAGTGGTTAAGAGGACAGGCAGCAGCAGTACTAGTAGCAAAGGAACAGTTCATTAAGGAAGGTTCTTGCTCCACCTGCAGAGGGAAGTCGGCACCAAAAGTCCTGTCCGACCCAACACCAGAAGAATCATGGCAGGAATTAGTACCAGCAGTAACCCCTCCTTATCGAGAGGAAGGGCTCCCTACCCCTGGGCCCACAGCACCTCCACCTCCACCAGATAACCACACCACTAGACCACCCAGAGTAGACAAAAGAGGAAGTGAAGCCGCAGGAGAAACTCCTCCCTTGGCAGCTCACTTACCACTCAAGACTGGAATCCAAATGCCCCTGAGAGAGCAGTGATACACTGGGGTAGATGAGGACGGACACATGGTGGAAAGGCATGCCTTTGTCTATCAACCTTTCACCTCTGCTGACCTCCTCAATTGGAAAAATAATACTCCATCTGAGTGAAAATCCTCAAGCTTTAATTGACTTGCTCCAAACTATTATACAGACTCATAATCCTACTTGGGCTGATGGCCACCAGCTGCTCATGTAACTCTTTAATACAGATGAAAGGCTAAGGGTGCTCCAGGCAGCAACTAAGTGGCTAGAAGAGCACGTCCCAGCCGATTACCAAAACCCCCAAGAATATATAAGAATTCAGCTGCCAGGAACAGAGCCCCAGTGGGACCTGAACGAAGGACCAGATATGGATAGACTAAGATGGTACCATGAGGCATTAATAGAAGGTCTAAAGAAAGGGGCTCAAAAGGCTACAAATGTAAATAAGGTCTCTGAGTTCATCCAAAGAAAAGAGAGTCCAGCGCAATTCTATGAAAGACTGTGTGAGGCTTACTGTATGTACACTCCTTTTGATCCAGATATCCCTGAAAATCAGCACATGATTAACATGGCCTTAGTTAGTCAAAGCATGGAAGATATCAGGAGAAAATTGCAGAAACAAGGCTGGGTTTGCAGGTGTGAAAACCTCACAGTTACTGGAAATAGCAAATCAAGTGTTTGTGAATAGAGATGCAACAAGCTGCAGAGAAAGCCGTAAGGAAGGCGAACACCAGGCTAGGCGAAACGCCAACTTACTGGCTGTGGCCATTAGGGGAATTCCCCCGAAAGGAGAGGGAAAGGGGGGTTCCGGGAAGAATACCCAGTCTAATCGCCCACGCTTGTGACATAACCAATGCACCTACTGTAAGGAAATAGGACATTGGAAAGATAAGTGTCCCCAGCTGAAGGAAAAGCAAGGTGATTCGGAACAAAAGACCTCAGATAAAGATGAGGGAGCTTTGTTCAATCTGGCTGAAGGGCTATTGGACTGAAGGGGACCGGGCTCAAGCGCCCCCAAGGAGCCCACCGTCAGGATTACAATTGCGGGCAAGGACATTAAGTTTTTGGTTGATACTGGTGCTGAACATTCAGTAGTGACAACCCCGGTCACCCCCTTATCCAAGAAAACCATCGATATAATCAGAGCAACAGCGTTTCCACTAAGCAGGCTCTCTGTCTACCACGGATCTGCTCGGTGGGGGGACATGAGATAGTTCACCAGTTCTTGTACATGCCTGACTGTCCCTTGCCCTTGCTGGAAAGAGACTTGCTTAGCAAGCTGAGAGCCACCATCTCCTTTACAAAACAGGGCTCTTTACAGCTAAAGTTACCGGGAACAGGAGTTATCAAGGCCCTTATGGTCCCCTGGGAAGAAGAATGGAGACTTTCTAACCAAGCCAGGCCAAGAGACAAAATTAGCTCTAGCTAAGCAATGGACCCGAATATGGGCAGAGGATAATCCTCCGAGACTGGTGGTCAACCAAGCCCCCATACTCATAGAAGTTAAGCCTGGGGCACAACCAATTAGACAAAAGCAGTATCCGGTTCCCAGAGAAGCTCTAGAAAGAATCCAGGTTCATCTCAGGCGCTTGAAAGCCTATGGAATTATAGCTCTTTGCCAGTCTCCATGGCACACCCCCCTCCGGCCTGTGCCTAAGCCAGGGACCAAGGACTAACAGCCAGTACAGGACTTGCGCTTGGTCAACCAAGCTACAGTGACTCTGCACTCAACAGTTCCTAACCCTTACACATTGTTAGGGCTGCTGCCAGCTGAGAACAGCTGGTTTACCTGTCCGGACTTAAAATATGCCTTCTTTAGCGTCAGACTAGCTCCTGAGAGCCAGAAGCTGTTTGCCTTTCAGTGGGAAGATCCAGAGTCAGGGGTCACTACTCAGTACACTTGGACCCGGCTTCCCCAAAGGTTCAAGAACTCCCCTGCTATCTTTGGGGAGGCCCTGGCTCGAGACTTGCAAAAGCTTCCTGCTAAAGACCTAGGCTGCATCTTGCTCCTGTACGTGGACAACCTTCTGCTGGGACACTCCACGGCAGTAGGGTGTGCTAAATGGACAGATGCCCTGCTTTGGCACCTGGAGGGCTGTAGGTATAATGTGTCCAACAAGAAAGCTCAGATCTGCAGACAGCAGGTACGCTACCTGGGATTCACTATTCGGAAAGAGGAGCACAGCCTAGGGTCAGAAAGAAAGCAGGTCCTCTGCAGCCTGCCGGAACCTAGAACCAGAAGGCAAGTAAGGGAATTCCTAGGAGCTGCGAGGTTTTCCAGATTATGGATTCCAAACTTTGCAGTACTAGTCAAACCTTTGTATGGGGTTACAAAAGAGGGTGACCAGGAGCCTTTTGAATGGGGGCCTCTACAACAGCAAGCCTTTTGTAAGTTAAAGGAAAAACTTATGTGGCCCCAGCCCTAGGACTAACAGATTTGACAAAGCCCTTTACACTCTATGTGTCAGAAAGAGAAAAAATGGCAGTTGGAGTTTTAACCCAGACTGTGGGGCCCTGGCCAAGGCCAGTGGCCTATCTCTCAAAGCAACTAGATAGGGTTTCCAAAGCCTGGCCACCATGTTTAAGGGCCCTGGGAGAAACAGCCTTGTTAGCATAAGAAGCAGATAAACTAACCCTTGGGCAAAAGCTGAATATAAAGGCCCCCCCATGCTGTGGTAACTTTGATGAATACCAAAAACATCATTGGCTAACAAATGCTAGATTAACCAAGTACCAAAGCTTGCTATGTGAAGATGCCTGTATAACTATTGAAGTCTGTAACACCCTAAATCAGCCACCCTGCTCCCAGTGTCAGAGAGCCCGGCTGAGCATAACTGTGTAAAGGTGTTGGACTCAGTCTATTCTAGCAGACCTGACCTTTGGGACAAGTCATGGGCATCAGTAGACTGCGAGTTATATGTGGACAGGAGCAGCTTCATCGTCCCACAAGGAGAAAGATGTGCAGGATATGCGGTGGTAACTTTGGATGCTGTCATTGAAGCCAAACTGTTGCCACAGGGCACTTCAGCCCAGAAGGCTGAGCTCATTGCTTTAACTCGGGCTCTAGAACTCAGTGAAGACTGTAAACATCTACACTGACTCTTGATATGCCTTTCTAACCCTCCAGGCACTCCCCGAGAGTTAGGTGAAATTGAATTACAGCGACAGCTACAGGCTTTAGGAAAAATTACACAAACAATATCAACTTGGGTAAATGAGAGGTGTCCCATCAGCTTATTCTCCCCAGTTCACCCTTTCTCTCCAGGTGATGGTGCGTTGATCAAGGACTGGAACATAGCCCCTTTGCGGCCACGGTGGAAAGGACCTCAGACCGTCATCCTGACCACCCCCACGGCTGTAAAGGTAGAAGGAATCCCAGCCTGGATCCACCACAGCTGTGTGAAGCCTGCAGCCACTGAAACCTGGGAGGCAAAAGCGTGCCCAGACAACCCCTGCAAAGTGACTCTGAGGAGGATGACAAGTCCTGCTCCAGTCACACCCAGAAGCTGACTGGTCCACGCACGGCCGAAGCATGAGGAGAATCATCGTGAGACTCATTTTCCTTATAATTTGGACTTGTATAGTAAAAACTTTGATTGTCCCCTCATGGAGGACTGCCTTCAGTGTATACATCAGGTTACCGATGTAGGGCAACAAGTTAAAACAATCTTTCTGTTCTATAGTTACTATGAATGCCTAGGAACTTTAAAAGGAACACATTTATATAATGACACTCAGTACAAGGTATGTAGCCCAGGAAATGACCAACCAGATGTGTGTTATGACCCCTCTGAGCCTCCCATGTCCACAGTTTTTGAAACAAGATTAAGGACTGAAGACTGGTGAGGACTCATAAATGATACAAGTAAAGTATTAGCCAGAACGGAAGAAAAAGGGGTACCCAAACGCATAATCTTGAAATTTGATGCCTGTGCTGTCATTAATAGCAATAAGTCAGGAAGGGGATGTGGCTCTTTTAGTTAGGAAAAAGGCTATATGACCGAAAATAAGTACATTTGTCATGAATTAGAACTGTGTGGAAATGAATGTGGATACTGGTCTTGTGTCATTTGGGCCACTTGGATAAAAAATGAAAAGGATCCAGTCCACCTTCAGAAAGGAAAAAATGGCCCTTCTTGTACTAAGGGACAATGTAACCCCTTAGAGCAAGTAATAACCAATCCCCTTGATCCTCACTGGAAAAAAGGGGAGTGTGTGACCTTAGGAATCGACGGGGCCCGAATGGATCCTCCAGTAAATATCTTGGTTCGAGAAGAAGTTTACAAACGCTCTCCTGAGCCAGTGTTTCACAATGTTTCTACGAGGAACTAAATGTGCCAGTACCAGAAATTCCAGGAAAAACAAGAAATTTGTTTTTGCAATTAGCCGAGCATGTAGCCCAGTCTTTCAATGTCACTTCATGTTATGTATGTGGAGGAACTGTAATGGGAGATCAATGGCCATGGGAAGCCCAAGAATTAGTACCTACAGACACAGTTCCTGATGAATTCCCGGCTCAAAAGAATCACCCTAATAATTTCTGGGTCCTAAATGCCTCAATTATTGGACAATATTGCATAGCTAGAGAAGGAAAAGAATTCACTCACCCCATAGGACGACTTAGTTGTCTGGGACAGAAACTGTATAATGGTACCACAAAAACAGTCACTTGGTGGAGTTCAAATCACACAGAGAGGAGTCCATTTAGCAAATTCCCAAAATTGCAAACCATGTGGACCCACCCGGAGTCCCACCAGGACTGGACAGTTCCCACTGGATTATACTGGATATGTGGGCATAGACCTTATGCCAAATTACCTGACCAGTGGGCAGGTAGTTGTGTTATTGGCACTATTAAACCATCTTTCTTCCTACTGCCCATAAAAACACGCAAACTCCTGGGCTTCCCTGCCTATGTTTCCCGCGAAAAGAGAAGCGTAGCTATAGGAAATTGGAAAGATGATGAATGGCATCCTGAGAGAATCATACAATATTATGGGCCTGCTACTTGGGCACAAGACGGCTCGTGGAGATACCGGACCCCCATTTACATGATCAACCGAATCATACGGTTACAAGCTGTCTTAGTAATAATCACTAATAAAACCGGCAGAGCCTTGACTATTCTAGCCCGGCAAGAAACTCAGATGAGAAATGCTATCTATCAAAATAGATTGGCTCTCGACTACTTGCTAGCAGCTGAAAGAGGGGTCTGTAGAAAATTTAACCTTGCTAATTGCTGTCTACACATAGATGATCAAGGGTAAATAGTTGAAGACATATTAGAGATATGACAAAGCTAGCACATGTGCCTGTGCAAGTGTGGCATGGATTGGATCCTGGGGCCATGTTTGGAAAATGGTTCCCAGCGCTAGGAGGATTTAAAACTCTTATAATAGGAGTTATAATAGTAATAGGAACCTGATTACTGCTCCTTTGTTTGCTACCTGTACTTCTTCAAATGAAAAAAAGCTTCATCGCTACCTTAGTTCACCAAAATGCTTCAGCACAGGTGTACTATATGCATCTCTATCAATCTGTCTTGCAAGAAGACATGGGTAGTGACAATGAAAGTGAGAACTCCCACTATTGAGTGAGATTCTCAAAGCGGGGGGAATAAGGGAGGAGACCACCCCTCATATTGTCTTATGCCCAATTTCTGCCTCCAAAGAAAGAAGAAGTAAAAACTAAAAGGCAGAAATGAAATCCACAAGCAGACAGCCCGGCGCCACACGCTGGGCCTGGTAAAGATCGACCCCTGACCTAATCGGTTATGTTATCTGTAGATTACAGACATTGTATAGAAAAGCACTGTGAAAATCCCTGTCCTATTCTATTCCAGTCTAATTACCGGTGCATGCAGCCCCCAGTCACGTACCTCCTGCTTGCTCAATCGATCACGACCCTCTCAAGTGGACCCCCTTAGAGTTCTGAGCCCTTAAAAGGGACAGGAATTGCTCACTCCGGGAGCTTGGCTCTTGAGACAGGATTCTTGCTGATGCTCCCGGCCGAATAAACCGCTTCCTTCTTTAACTCGGTTGTCTGAGGGGTTTTTGTCTGCAGCTTGTCCTGCTACAGGTTCAGATGGGGCCAATTCTCCATTCCTTGCTACAGTGGGGAGAAAAAGTCTCAGTCATGGCAAATCAATGTGTCTTCTTTCCACAGCTAGATGGTTCAGTGGCAGGAGCACGTCTCAAGTAAGAAAGACCAAATTATCCCAAAAAGTATTTGCTGGGAATGTTGGGGGGCAACAGTCTCTTTCCCCTGTGGGATGGAATGTTGAAGCTAGGAGTAAGAAGTCTGGGGTTACTGGTGGCCATCTTGCCTATCACATACCTGATCCTAATGTGACAAATCAAGCCAAGCAAAGACAAGCTGAACAAAAGAAAAGAGTATGAACCCTGTCGACAAAGCCTGAGCTCCTGGAAATAGCCACAGATAAGGCCACACAGACACTGAGAGATAAGAAATATAGGCAGAGCACAAGAGCATTATTGAAGCCCCTAAATTCCCTTTTACTGTGGTGGGCTTCACCTCTGTACTTACAGTTAGTTACATGAGTCAATAAATCCTCTCTTTTTGCTTAAATTCAATTGAATATCTTCTTCTTGCAGTAAAAAAAAGCACTGATGAATACTTTAAGGTCATTTATAATAGATGACTAGGTATGGATATATATCTAGATATGGCAAGTGGGATGGAGGAAGATGGAAAAGGAGCTTTGCTTATATTTCCAGTGCTGATATGAGTGATACTATAGTATACTATACTATAGTATAGTATAGAGTGAAGCAAAGGTGTGTTGGTCTAGTGTCCCTCTGTGTCCGGAATTGGTGGGTTCTCGGTCTCACTGACTTCAAGAATGAAGCCGTGGACCCTCGCGGTGAGTGTTACAGTTCTAAAGGCGGCGTGTCCGGAGTTTGTTCCTTCTGATGTTCGGATGTGTTCAGAGTTTCTTCCTTCTGGTGGGTTCGTGGTCTCGCTGGCTCAGGAGTGAAGCTGCAGACCTTCGTGGTGAGTGTTACAGTTCTTAAGGTGGCACGTCTGGAGTTGTTCGTTCCTCCCGGTGGGCTCGTGGTCTCGCTGGCTTCAGGAGTGAAGCTGCAGACCTTCTCGGTGAGTGTTACAGCTCATAAAAGCAGCATGGACCCAAAGAGTGAGCAGTAGCAAGATTTATTGCAAAGAGCGAAAGAACAAAGCTTTCACAGTGTGGAAGGGGACCTGAGCGGGTTGCCACTGCTGGCTCGGGCAGCCTGCTTTTATTCTCTTATCTGGCCCCACCCACGTCCTGCTGATTGGTAGAGCCCAGTGGTCTGTTTTGACAGGGTGCTGATTGGTGCGTTTACCATCCCTGAGCTAGACATAAAAGTCCTCCACGTCCCCATCAGATCAGTTAGATACAGAGTTTGGACACAAAGGTTCTCCAAGGCCCCACCAGAGCAGCCAGACACAGAGTGTCGACTAGTGCATCCACAAACCTCGAGCTAGACACAGGGTGCTGATTGGTGTGTTTACAATCCCTGAGCTAGACGTAAAGGTTCTCCACATGTCCGCCAGACTCAGGAGCCCAGCTGGCTTCACCCAGTGGATCCCCCAACGGGGCTGCAGGTGGAGCTGCCCGTCAGTCCTGCGCTGTGCGCTCGCACTCCCCAGCCCTTGGGTGGTTGATGGGACTGGGTGCTGTGGAGCAGGGGGTGGCTCTCGTCGGGGAGGCTCGGGCAGCGCAGGAGCCCACGGAGGGGGTGGGAGGCTCAGGCATGGCGGGCTGCAGGTCCCAAGCCCTGCTCTGCGGGAAGGCAGCTAAGGCCCGGTGAGAAATCGAGCGCAGCGCCAGTGGGCTGGCACTGCTGGGGGACCCAGTACACCCTCTGCAGCCGCTGGCCTGGATGCTAATCCCCTCATTGCCCGGGGCCAGCAGGGCCTGCCGGTGGCTCTGAGTGACGGGCCCGCCAAGCCCACGCCCACCGGGAACTCCAGCTGGCCCGCAAGCGCCGCAGGGAGCCCCTGTTCCCGCTCGCGCCTCTCCCTCCACACCTCCCTGCAAGCTGAGGCAGCCGGCTCCCACCTTGGCCAGCCCAGAAAGGGGCTCCCACAGTGCAGCGGTGGGCTGAAGGGCTCCTCAAGTGCCACCAAAGTGGGAGCCCAGGCAGAGGAGGCGCCGAGAGCAAGCGACGGCTGTGAGGACTGCCAGCATGCTGTCACCTCTCACCTACATAACAGACGTTTAAGTTGTCATTAAAGTGTTGAAAGTAAAAGTACATAGGATGTGAATGACATTGCATGACACTAAGAATAAAGTCATCATCAGTACTTCCATCTTTGCTGCCTGCACTTCCTTACTGGTTCACACCACACGGGTTCTGTGGAGCAAATCTGAAATCTTGGATTTGCAGGACAAACTGCACTATTTCAATTATTTTGTTTTGAGAGATGGGTATTTTTAAAAATTGCATCAAGAATATTAAGGCAATTAACAATCTTTATGAAAAATAATAGAAAAATGGAGTACTTGGGAAAATCTATTTTATTTTTTTAAACCACTGTATTGAGGTATGATCTATATGTAAAAAGCTGTCCATATTTAATGTATGCTACTGGAGCAATTAGAAGATAAGTATACACTGTGAACCCAGCACCACAATCTATACCATAAATTTACCCATTCCCTCCAAAAGCTTCCTCCCACCCTTTTATTTATTGTTATTGTTTTGTTTGATAAGAGCACTTAACTTAAAATGTGCCCTTTTAGCAAATTTTTAAGAAAAAAAAACAATTTAATTTAGCAATCTCTTAAGCATTAGCTCATATGTAAGAAATAGTAAAATAGGCCAGGTGTGGTGGCTCACACCTGTTATCTCAGCATTTTGGGAGGCCCAGGCTGGTGGATCCCCTGTGGTCAGGAGTTCCATACCACCCTGGCCAACATGGCGAAACCCCGTCTCTACTAAAAATACAGAATTTAGCTGGGTGTGGTGACATGCACCTCTAGTCCCAGCTACTTTGGAGGCTGAGGCAGGAGAATCTCTTAAACATGGGAGGCAGAGGTTGCGGTGAGCCAAGATCACACCACTGCACTCCAGCCTGGCGGCAGAGTGAGACACCATCTCAAAAAAAAAAAAAAAAAAAAAAAAAAGTAAAATATAGTTAAGATTTCTCTGTTTTTACGTTTTGTTTTGAAATTTACTTGGCTACAAACAGCAAATTTTGAATAACAAATCATTAAATTTAAAAATCCTGATAATCATTTGCCTAAGAGAAATTACCAACAATAAAGTTGAATTATTCCATTGCCAAAGAGCCACAGAAAAACACCAATTTAATAAATTAAAGTGTTTTCTTACAATACATTGGAAATCAAGATTTAAATCCTTTCACTGTTTTAATAGAAATTAAGAACTATCATAAGGAAAAGGTTTCACATATGACAAGTTTCATATTATGATAGACAGTCTTTTATTTTTATTTTTTATTTGTTTATCTTTTTTTGAGAAAGAGTTTCACTCTTGTGCCCAGGTTGGAGTGAAATGGCGCAACCTCGGCTGACTGCAACCTCCGCCTCCTGGGTTCAAGCAATTCTTCTGCTTCAGCCTGCCAAGTAGCTGGGATCACAGGTGCCCGCCACCACACCTAGCTAATTTTTTGTGTTTTTAGTAGTGTTGGGGTTTCATCACCTTGGCCAGGCTGGTCTCAAACTCCTTACCTCAGGTGATCCATCTACCTCAGCCTTTCAAAGTTCTAGGATTACAGGTGTGAGCCACTATGCCTGACCCATATGATAGCCAGTTAAAAAAAAAAAACAAAAAACAAAAAACTCTGTTATCCTCGTCAAAAATTAAAAACTTAATTACCTAACTTAGCCTTTGTAGACCTTATTTACTGAAAGTCTTTTATTCAGAATATATTGTCAAAATATTCTACAAGGTGTTATATAATATATATAGAAAAATGGTAGATGGTATCTATATAAATATTACTTATATGAATATTTATTGTTACCTAGCAGGTTTGTTTTGCTGTGCATAATTCATCAAATGGAAAAGATGTTTTCTTAGTTTAAAATATGTTTTATGCCTAATATCTCTGCATTTCTTAGAGATTAAGTAGCCTAACTATCAGTAGCTATAGATGTATTGTAAATATATTAAGCAAACTATAAGGCTCTTTCAAGAATCTTGTAATCTAAACTGGTGATAACTTCGTAGTTCTATAATATCATAACACATAAAAAGTGAACAATATGGTTGAATCATTCAGTTATCTGACTAGTAGAAAATGTCAGTATATTTACAAATCAAGAAGTTTATTGAATTTAAGTATAAACTTGCAGATACTAAGTTTTTAAAAATATAAAATTGAAATTTTGGAGACCTGTGGGCATTAACAAAAGTTGTTTAAAAATTAATATACCTCCAGAGAATATATGTGAAATAAATTTCTTAACTTCCATATACAGAATCTCATTTTCAAACTTTTAAAGTTAGGTACAGAATTTATTCTACAGCAGTAATAAAACATCTCCTCTGCCAGACATTGATGAGTTTTAATTGTTTAGTGTTTTTTTTGTTGTTGCTGTTTTGCTTATACATACACATATTCTCATAGAATAAGATATTGAGTCAAAACAGCTTAAACATTGACAGCCGGCTGGGCGGCTCACGCATGTAATCCCAGCACTTTGGGAGGCCAAGGCAGGCAGATCACGAGATCAAGAGATTCAGACCATCCTGGCCAACATGGTGGAACCCCATCTGTACTAAAAATACAAAAAATTAGCTGGGTGTGGTGGCGCACACCTGTAGTCCTAGCTACCTGGGAGGCTGAGGCGGGAGAATTGCTTGAACCTGGGAGGCAGAGGTTGCAGTGAGCCACGATTGCGCCACTGCACTGCAGCCTGGCAACAGAGCAAGACTCCGTCTAAAAAAAAAAAAAAAAGTTGACAGCCTTGGCTAAGCGAAAATATAAGAACATTTAATTCATTGTGCTTCCCAAACTGTGATTGCTAGGTCCATTTTTCTGTTATTAAAAACTATTTGAAGCATGTTAAAGACAACTTAATATTTCATCAATACATTTTCCAGATCCTTATTAAAATATCTGTACCATTTTACATTTCCACTTGCTTGAATGACAATAATTCATTAAAATCAGTCTCTTAATATATGGTAGGCACTGTGCTAAGCACATTACAGTCATCTCATTTAAATCTTCGTTCATCACACTATGAGATAGGTGCTTTTGTTATTTCCAATTTTTAGTAGGAAAATGGAGACTTGCCCTAGGCCCCACAACCTGTAAAAGTTGAACAGCAATGCCAGTCAGGTTTGTCTGTCTCCAGAGTTCATCTTCTTAACCACTGCACTGTTGGTTCATTTTGGCTAATGCAATAGTTTAAAAAACAAAACAGAAACAACTTGTATATGTTTGCACTTTTATTATTTTTTTAAACACGTTTTTTCTCCTTTGTGAACTTCTTTCTGGAATTGTCTTTTATTTTAAAATTAGAATACTAATACTTTTCTTATTGTTTTATTTGTATTCATTTATATTATCTATGTAATTATAAATATGTTCCCAAGTTTTAGCTTTTCTTAATTTTTATATAAGGAATTTTTAAATAGAAAAATCTATGGACTTTTTTTCAGAACATAATTTTTAAAAATCTCTGGGCCAATTTTTTCATATATTTGAGGAGAGTTAGGGACATACACTCAGCTAATTGCTAATCTCTGAGTATAGCTTGAGAGACAGTAGGTAAGATATATGCTATACTAACATTGTAATATCAAATTTTCATTGGAATTTCCGCAATTATTTGTTTTATTATAATCAGTATTCTTGAATTAATTTTTTTGCTTATTTGTGAGATTTACTTAGAATTAAGATATGTAGCTGTCTTCCTCACTAAAACATAAGGTCTAGAAGAAAGAATATATACTTACATAAACTATGTTTAAATGTTGTGAAATATGCAGAGATATGGTACATATTATCCCTGACCATTATTTTCCCCAGTATTTTTTTTAAAACCAAGAAAACACATAAATACAACCAAAATAAAAACCCATCAAGATTTTATTGGCTTTCTCTGCCTCATTCCAGTTTTGGAAACAATCTTGACCTAAATCCAGACAGATGGCCGAGGGTTGAATGTCACGTTTGCTTTGCTGCTGGTCCTGTTATGAACTGAGATTTTATTTTTTTCTGTAATAAATGAAAGTGACAAGGCAATAGCAATACAAGGATGAGTAAATGTTTGACAAAATGAATTCCAAGGATACAATTCAAACATTTGTCAGGAGCCCGAGATAATTTCTTATTTGTTTTGTTATGCCTTTCCAATTTGTCTCTAAATAAAAATATTTACAATTTAGGATTCACTCTGTCTCACAGGATAGGATATGTATGACCTTACAAATTTATAGAAAGCTTCTTTATGTTGATGTGAAGAAGAAAATAAGATGAAATAACCATGGTCTATTTCCAACCAACAGCAAATGTTCTCACATTCTTAATTCCTGCTTTTGTTTAGGAAAAGGATAGTATGAGTCATTATGAAAAACAATCCCTCCCACACCTGTTTCCCCTACCCCCTCACAATTCTCTAAGTGCACATGTATGCGCATGTGTACATAAACACACGCACACGTATGCGTGCCCGCATGCACGCACACGCTGAGAATTCAGCCCAATAGAGAAGGGACAACTTTATAGAGATGGGCTTATTTAAGACAATGTATATAAACATTTTCTGCAAAATTCACTAAACTATAGGAAAGACAAATTCAAATGGGAGCAGTAAAGCATTTTTTAATGCTTTTTGTTTTTTATAATTATTAGATTAAAAGGAAAATGGTGATAATAAGATCCATACAGGCTGTATGCTAATGGAAGATAAAGAACTACTTTGTAATGTGAAACTTTGCCTCCACACTATATGACTTTAAGTGCACCAAGCTCTTCAGATGGAAAACTGGTTTTCAGCAGATACCGGGCAAACTGTAAAGATGATCTCACATTGCCAAACGGGCCTTCAGCTGCTTTTCTAATTGACTTTTCCACAGTTTGTTGCTTAGTGTTACACATACTAATGTGTCATCCTAGACTAATCAGATTTTCAAGTCTCACCCTGCCTGTGTTTGTAGGTTTCAATCTTACAATTCCTCTGCTATTACCCTCCAAAATCGTTGAAACTGACTACTTCTGTTGTTAGAAGCATGATACAGAAAGTATGGTGCTCATAATTACTATGGCTGACACATAAGTTTCCCAGTTGATACAATAAAGCCAAGAGACCCTAAGTCCAGTGTGTTTCTCAACAATTATTCAGTACAGGGAGAAACACTCCTAGTTGTTTCCTAGGCAACCATTTAGTGAAAAATGTGCAGTTATATTTCATTTCATCCCATTTTCTATTTTCCTAGAACCGGCTAATTTTTCCCCTTATTTTCCAATACCCGTTTCTCCTCACATTTCTCTTTATACATTATCTTTGATATTTCTTCTCCTCTAGCCTTTCTCTCCTGTTCTTTCCTGCTGTTAATTATCTAACTTTCTTTCCCTTAGGAATGAGATCAAAACAAATACTTGTCTTTAAAGTTGCCCTGTCAACTACCATCTGGTTACTGTTTTGTTCCTTTTTAGAAAATCAACAGTAGACCCTTCGTGAATGTGGAAATTCTATTCACTTTTGCTTCCAGGGCATGGTTGTGTCCCAGCTTATTAAGATGCAGAAGTCTTAGTGCTTTGGAATCTAATTTACACATCTGCCTGCTTTCTTGGAAGGCTGAGGGAATTTGAAATGCTGTTTCTCAAACAACACCAAAAACAAACAAAGAGAAAGGGCCAGAGAAATTTTCATCTGGGGAGAGATTGCTTTTGTCTGTAGATGGCCAGCAAAGTAAGTCAGATATGCAAGAAACACATCAAGTGTTCTGGGAGGGGAGTATTTGAATGCTAAGCGGTCATTTGTGTGGATCCAGGCTTCTTACAGTTTCCAGGTCTTGTTCTCTGATGTGGAGATCTTTTTGACAGAGTAGGCTAGTTTTTGTTAGTTGCCACTCCATCCCGTTTACTGGCTAAGAATAAAATAGAAAATAATTTATTTTATATAACTTAAGAAAAATACCAAGGTTTGATAGCACTCATCCCGTTTGTTTACCACACACACACACACACACATACACACACACACACACACAGCCTTTTAAGCTTCCCTGTTGCCTGCAGAATAAAGCCCAGGTGCTTTAGCCTGCCATTCCTGGATCTCTAGAATCTACTGTGAGCCTCATTTCCAACCCTGTTTTTCTTGTCTCCCACCACTTTCTCTCTGCGCCTCAGTGCCAGCCACCCCAGCCCGCTTCTCTCAAAATACCCGTGTGCACTTCTGCCATCTCTCAGCTTCTTCTCATGTGAAGTACTCTCCCTTTTCCTGCCCATCTCTCTGTCCCGTCTTTCTGGACCCAAGTCCGTCTTCCCTCTGTGACCACACCTGTAAGTGGCCCTCACTCAGGCCCCTGCTTGGCATGGCTCACGCTCATCATGTGTTTCCATGCACCATGTCCCCCATCCTCGTTGTACATACCTGTACTCAGACAGGCAGCAGGAAGACAGCTACTGGTGGGTTCCTTTCCTCTCCTTTCTCTCTGGCCATCATTGCCAGAAGAACTCAAATATGGAAACTCCAGAAGCATCTAAGAATAGGGACTCATTGGTGTGAGGAGAAACAAGAAGATTATTTCAAGGGGCAAAAATCTTAAGAAAAGGATAACACCTTATGGTTCCCAGCCAGTCAGATAGGATGACTCATTACCCAGGATAACATGGTATAACACACATGTAACATAGTCAGACATGTGGCAGCATGGGGCTGCCTATTTCCATACCTTGGAGAAGCAATGAGGGGGAGTGAGGACAGCTTCAGGAAGGCATTCATCAAAGTAATTGAGTAAATGAACACAGCATTACTTTCTATAGGGATTCTGATCGTTTCTTCAATTAATACTGAGAAATGATATAACTCAGTTGTTGAATGTGCAATTGTAGATACTGTATGCATAATACAGCCTGTTTTCTTTCAGCTTGAAAACTAAACACAGAAAAAATAACAAATTTAAAAAGGAAATATTAATTTAGTTGCAAGTTAAAATACATATATTATTACTGATAATCCATTTTACTGTCTTAAAATTTCTCTTAAAATGAGTCCAAAATTCAGGGACTATCAGAATTAGCTAGAATTTAGAGGACTTTTCAATATTCATTTTGCATATAAGAAAACTGAAGTTCTGAGAAATAAAGGAACACTTGTATTAAGAAGAACGTGTGAATGGAAGAGAACCACTCTTTCTTTTTCTTTTGGATTTTCTGTCATTCTTGGTGACACAATCATCCAGCCACCGGACCTCATTTTCTGCTAATAGGTAAAGTAACTAATAAGGTATCTCCTTGGGTCTACACATTCCCCCTCCTGGCCAACCACCTAAACATCCATTGCTATAGGGAAGCAGAAGTTTTCATCAGAAGAGTGAAATGATTCATTTCGTTAATTACCAGTAGGCGACAAGCACCTGGGGAGGAGACCCAAGACCTTCTTGACTGTGGTGTTAAAAGGGAAGACTTAGGAAGATGGCGCCCATGGAAGGCAGGCTGGTGCTAGGGAGCAGGAGGTGTCTGTGAAGTTGCCTCAGAACTTTGTTGCTAAAGCAGCACTCTTTCAAGGTGTAGAGCTCAGTGCAGAGGAAGTGTGTCCTGTTCTTCCTCTATATTTAGTGTCTTTTTTTAATCCCAACTATGACAAGAGGTACCAGGAACCAAAATTATCCCTATGCTTAGACCAAAGCCTTCGGAGGCTGTGCAGCATAGATCTACCCAAGTAAGAGGAACCCCAGGGAAAAAAGAAGGTGGTGGAGATCAGAGCTCAATTCTGCACCTGCTGAGTGCCCTTCAAACAGACTTTAAGAGGCAGTCTTGTCTTTAAGCACACCCTCAACGTTAATTATCATCTTAACCTGTTAACTAATCTGTGCTTCAGTTTCCTCAGCTGTGAAAGGAGACCAAGAATAAACCCTGTGTCGTGAGGTTGTTGTGAAAATTAAAAGAGTTAATATGGATAAAGCACTTAGAACAGTATCACTGTGTGTTTGCTCTCATTTGGGGAGATGATGTAGATTAGTGATTAAAAGCATGGATTCCGGAACAAACTTGCTTTGGTTTGAAGCTTGGCTTTACCATTTACTCATGTGAGCTTGGGACAGTACCTCTCTGGGCCTATTTTCTCATATGTTGGCCTATTGTGATAATTAAATAATCTCGTAAAGCACTGAGAACAGTTTTAATACATACTAAGGGTTAGTTATATACTATCTGTTCCTTCCCCTTGTTAACTACCCACATGTGGGCCTGTCACTGAACGTACATCTTCTTGTAGAGCAAAAGCACTCCAGAGATTTCAGAAGCTGTGCTCAGAATCTCTCACCCCAATAGAACCTCACCAAGACTACCTGGCCAGCGTCCCCTTTGTGCATTCAACTTTCCCACATAACACACAGTGGGATTTGTGGAAAACATTCTATTTTGCTTCCTGCTCTTGGAAAACCAGGAATAATCATCTTGTTAACCCCAATTCCTCCACTTAGGAGACACCAATCTTTCTTCTAATTGGAAAGGGAACTATTAAGCAATAAGATGATATTTTGAATTAAATCAAGAATAAAACCACACATTCACATAGCATTTACACATTTACTTGAGTTCAAACTGCCAGGGGCTGTTCCAAGTCTAAAAGTCACAACTGAAAACAGTGCTTTAAACTTGAAAGACATCAAAGGTCTATTTTGAATTGAAGCTTGTAGAGAACTCAGGATTGTTTGTAATTTGATTTTAATGAATAAAACGTTTGCGTATTGCTATTTTAAATTTTTTTAAAGAAGATCAAGATGACCCTGTTACACAGAAAAAGGAACTCTTTGTTACACATCATAAAAAGTGATAGACTTTATATTCTTTTTATTTATTTATTTATTTATTTTTAGCTTTTATTTTATTATACTTTCAGTTCTGGGATACATGTGCAGAAAGTGAAGGTTTGTTACATGGGTATACATGTGCCATGATGGTTTGCTGCACCCATCAACCCATCATCTAGGCTTTAAGCCCCACATGTATTAGGTATTAGTCCTAAAGCTATTCCTCCCCTTGCCCCCCATATATTCCTAAGAAGTGTAGTTTTTTATTTTTATAGATTTAGGGGTTATGTATCATCTTGTTACATGAATATATTGCCTAGTGGTGAAGTCTGGGCTTTCAGCATAGCCATCGCCTGAATAGTGTACATTGTACCCAATAGGTAATTTCTCATCTCACTCCCACCCCCTTCCAAGTCTCCAATGTCTACAATTCCACTTTCTATGTCTGTATGTATGCATTATTTAGTTCCCACTTATGAGTGAGAACATGTTGTACTTAAGTAAAATAACTCAGAAACTTTCTGATGGCCTCCAGTTCCATTCATGTTGCTGCAAAAGATATGATTTTATTCTTTTTAGAGCTAAGCAGTATTCCATTGTATTGTACCACATTTGCTTTATTCAATCATCTGTTGATAGACACAGGCTGATTCCACATTTTTGCTAATATGAATACTGTTATGACAAATATACTGGTGTAGGTGTCTTTTTAACGTAATGATTTATTTTTCCTTTGGGAGAAGTATATTTTTAAGCTATATTAGAACACCTTTTGATACCTAAGAACATAGGGTATCCTAAAAAATCGGTAGCCACAGAATAGCACACTGTTGTAATTTTATTTTTCTTGTGTCTCTTGAAAACATTGTGTTTGAAATACTGTAGTTTTGGTTGCTATTTTGTTTTTGCAGTAATCCTGACCAACACATAGCAGAATTGGTAAAACGAACTGGAAACCTCAGGGATGCCTCGACTAAATTTTTTGTAGAGCCAGTGGGAGTAGAGCACCACCTAGTGTCAGTTTTGAATAATTCTCTCAGATAAGAAAGACTGCCTAGGGTGAAAATAATTTACCCAAAGGCACGTAGTCAATACAGGTCAAATTTAGGTCAAAACCCTGGAAGCAAATCCACATTTATTGACGATAGCCCCATGCTTTTTCTCCTATTATTCTCCACAATTTTACATCAAAGAAGGGCAATATGTAAAAAAGCAAATCTCTTCCAGTAATGGAAATTCAATTTAGGTGACGAATACGTTATAAAACAGGAGTATTTGAATATCTGGTATGCCTAAAGCACTATGAGAGCTCAATTCCAGAGTCAATTCCACAGACTCTAAGATTAGGTATTTATTTTTTATTTTTTTATTTTCAGATTTCTGGCTTTCTTATGGTTCCCTGAGGTCTCTGTAGCCACCCATCTGGCACTTCGGACGCTTCTCTGCCATCAACATTGCCAAAAATAATTCAGCCTCTGAAATCTATCGCTGAGGAACAAATGAGATGATTTCACTTACCCATGTGGCCCTTCTCTAAAAATGTTCATGGTTAGTTCGTGCCAGATGCAGTTTCTGTCTCAGAATGTCCGTATGCCCTCTTCACAACCATGGTTAGCCCCAAGCTGAGTGTGAGCTGAGTCAAGGATGGGGAGCCTTTCTTCTCTGCCTCTCTTCCAGCTACTACTTCCCACCCCAAAGAACCCCAGGCTTCTCACCAACTCTGCACTCCTTCAGGGCCCTACAAGTTAATGGCAAATTAAATGACTACAATACCAACAGCTTGCCATATAAAATCATTTCTGGAATGAGGTAAAATATGAGTTAATGAAAGAATAAAGCCAAATAAATAAATAAAATTGCTGTTTTGAGATATCAGGGGTCACGCTGGCTCATATGTTGTTCTTCTTATACAACTTTTAAATTTCCCTAAGAATTTCGAGTAAATTCAGACAAATCTAATACGCTCATGGATGAGCTGGTTTGGGGAAAAGGGGACTTTTGGTTCAAGAGAGGCTGTGCACATCCAAACTCTGAGAGCCCTGTCCTAAGTCACTGTTGCACTTTCTTGTGTGAACTCTCAAAGATACTCTCTGAATCTATTTTCTTCATCTGTAAAAATGAGAAACATTAACAACTATTTTATATGATTTTTTATGAAGATTCAAAAGGATATACTATGTGCTAAGTAATCACCAGTCACACGAAATTTGGCTATGATGATTTTTTTTTTTTTTTTTTTGAGACAGAGTCTCGCTCTGTTGCCCAGGCTGGAGTGCCGTGGCGCCGTCTCAGCTCACTGCAACCTCTGCCTCCTGGGTTCACACCATTCTCCTGCCTCAGCCTCCCAAGTAGATGGGACTACAGGCACCCACCACCACGCTGGCTAATTTTTTTATATTTTTAGTAGAGACGGGGTTTCACCGTGTTAGCCAGGATGATCTCAATCTCCTGACCTCGTGAACCACCCGCCTCGGCCTCCCAAAGTGCTGGGATTACAGGCATGAGCCACCGTGCCCGGCCTATGATGATGATTTCTATTGATGTGTGCCCACTAAGAAATCCATTCTACGATTTTAACAAGTAACAACAATATTGTCCCAGCCCTTTGTTTGAGCCAATGCTTCCAGTTTTTAACTGGCTGCAGATTTTTAATGTTCCGAGAGTTGTCATCAATAACTCTAAAAAAAAAAGGGACTCACTCTGATTAATCAGTCCTGTTTTTAGCCACGGAGGTGTTGCTAAGGGAAAGAAAAGAGCAGAAGAATAGAAGGAAATCTCTTCTGGCAAATAACACAGGAAAAAATCAACAGGTCTAGAACATTCAACTTAAAGTCTTTATCACCCTTTATGTTCTGGCAAATAATAATAATACGAGTTTTTGCTAGTATGCCAGGCACTGCCCTTATCAATGACCAATATTCACTCACTTAATCCTCATAATAATTTATCATTTTACACTTTGAATAAATGGAAGCACAAGGAATAAAATAAACAAAATCATAAGAGCAAATGGCAGAGCTGTACTTTGAACTTGAGGGGTCAGGCTCCACAGACAGGGTAACAGATTAGTGAGCTTTGGTTACATCTTTTTTTTTTTTTTTTTTTTGAGACGGAGTCGCGCTCTGTTGCCCAGGCTGGAGTGCAGTGGCGCAATCTCGGCTCACTGCAAGCTCCGCCTCCCGGGTTCAAACCATTCTCCTGCCTCAGCCTCCCGAGTAGCTGGGACTACAGGCGCCCACCACAACGCCCTGCTAATTTTTTGCATTTTTTTAGTAGAGACAGGGTTTCACTGTGTTAGCCAGGATGGTCTCGATCTCCTGACCTCATGATCCGCCTGCCTCGGCCGCCCAAAGTGCTGGGATTACAGGTGTGAGCCACCGCGCCCAGCCCATCTTTTTTTATTTTACTTTTTAATTAACAAATATTAATTATACATATTCATGGGGCACATAGTGATGTTTCCATACATACAATTTAGAGTGGTCAGATCATAGTATTTGCATATTCATCATCTCAAGCATTTGTCATTTCTTTGTGTTGAGAATGCTCAACATCCTCCTTCTAGCTATTTTATTTTATTTTGTTTTTGTTTTTGTTTTCTGAGACACAGTCTTGCTCTATTGCTCAGGCTGGAGTGCAGTGGCACAATCTCAGCCCACTGCAACCTCTGTCTCTTGGGTTCAAGTGATTCTCCTGCCTCAGCCTTCCAAGTAGCTGGGACAACAGCACCCGCCACCACATCAAGCTAATTTTTATTTTTTTACACCCAGCTAATTTTTGTATTTTTAGTAGAGACGGGGTTTCACCATGTTGGCCAGGCTGGTCTTGAATTACTGACCTCAAGTGATCCACCTACCTTGCTCTCCCGAAGTGCTGGATTACAGGTGTGAGCCACTGCACAGGGCCCTTTCTAGCTATTTTAAATTATATATTATTACTAAGGATAGTCATTCTACAGTGGCATAGAACACCAGAATTTTCATTTTCCTCTGGCTCCTCTCTATCCCCCTGTCCCTTGCCAAACATCTGCCCAAGTTGTCAAGCCACCTGAGGAAAACTAGTGGTTTATTTTCTAAGCAGGGCACCTCCCCTTATACTCACTAACGTTTTAAGAAAGTTCAAATCTTTTCTACACAGATCACAAAATATCTCTGGGTACATGACACAGAATAGATTCTTTTTGTTCTTTCTCTTTTATACAGAGTTAAGTTTTCAGACAGCTGCTTTATAGCTTTATTGTCACCTTTTAGCCTGATAATCTGACAGTGTTAATTTAGACTTTATAGCTATTGACTAAAGCAAGTGCCTTGTACAAAGACAATGGCAAAATGGGCAAGGAGACTTTCTTTAACGAGTCCCAAATAAATAGCTTTGGTAAAAGTGTCTACTTGCTATGACAAAATACCATAGGTTCCTCAAAATAGCTTGATTTTTTAAAAAGTTGGTAGGCAAATTCAGCATTGTCTTTAAACTGCTACTGACCTCTCATTCTCCTTTGTCTGGACTCCTCAGTAAAAATAAACCATTTTTGTTGGCACATATTCTCAGTTAACAAGCCTGATACCTTGGGTAATACAAAATAATGGAACCTTTGTGTGTGCATTGTAGTGAATAAGTGATTTAGAATATATATCATTCAGAATATATGTAACTGTTAGCAATAATGAGGAGGGACATGGCTTTACTTTTGGTTTTCTAAATGAGAAAAATACTGTAGAAAACTATGACCCAAGAACGATGTTACTTTATTTCTTCTACATTTTCATGGAACAAATTACTCTTTTAAATATTGACTCAAGATTCTATATTTTGCAGTTAACTATTATAAAACACTAGTGAGTAGACTCAATGTTAAATGGTAATACTCATGGCCTGTCAGTCACCCATTAGCATGATTGAACTGGCATTCATGTGGTAATTAACATGAATTGTCTATTTCTACCATCCTGTTTTCTCCCAGCACCAAGCATTGGGGATATCACAGAGATTTTGTGAAGTCACAGAGAAAGGCAGAAGACAGACAAATAAACAAATTGAGTCTCCTACCACCTCCACTACCACAGTACTGGCAACAGCATCTTGAATAAATATGACAACGATGATGATGACAGCTAATATTTATTGAATAATTATTCTTTGCCAGGCATTATTCAATTGTTTTGCATATACTACCTCATTTACTGCCTCCACTGACCCTATAAAGCATGCACTATTATTAAAACTATTCCACAGAGGATAAAACTGGGACTTAGAGACATGATGTAAGTTGCCCAGGATCACGCAACTACTGAGTAGCAGAGCTAGAATTCAAACCCAGATAATCTGAATTTAAAATCCACATGCTTAACAGTTTAACTCTACTCCAGAGTGTCTCAACCTCAGCATTGCTGACACACATGGCCGGGTAATCCTTGCTGTCAGGGCTGCCCCGTGGGTTGGTAAGATGCTTAGCAGCTTAGCGGTATCCCCAGCCTCTGCTCACTACATTACAGTAGCACCTTTTCTCCCTTGCTTTCCACCTCCAGTTGTGGCAGCCAAAAAGTCTCCAGACATTGTCAAATGCCCTCTAGGGGGCAAAATTTCTTCCCCACCCATGCTGAAAATCACTGTTCCATTCTAACCCCTCTTTATCTGATTATATAACCTCATGTCATTAACTTTTAGAAATATACTTTTAATGGCTGCGATGTTATTGAATATTAAATTAGTTCAACACTTAAGATATTACTTTTGATTATTTAATAAAGAAAAAATTATATTTGAAAACTTAAAGCAATCAGGTTCTTTGAGATCTACCCCTTTGGTGTATATAAGATATAAAGGTAAGCTCTGTCAATAAAATAATAAGCCAGAGGTGATTTATATTGCAAAGACTGTTAACTTCATTCTATAAAATGTGTCACCATTTTTTACCCAACCTACTTCTGAAGATAAAATGAAGGAGACTTGTGTCAGTAACAAATCTCTTTAATAGTGAAAGAGTTTATTTGGTTACTGTATACAGACACGGCCTAAGTCAACAATCAAATAGAATATAACTGCATGCATGTATTTCTGAACATGAAAATAATCACTGACATTTTTAAAACTTCAGAATTCTATTATTTTTCTAAAATATTTAATAAATCAAAATTTACTAACACTTTGGTTTTATTTTTGCTCCTTAAAATATATGCTTAATATATATTTAAAGGATCTATTTTACTATTTCTGCCAATATCATTGACTAAATGCTTAAGTGCCTACTGCTATGTTAGCTACTTTAAAAAAATATAAAAATTAAGGTCTGCATTCCTGAGGAAGGTATTTAAAAACAAGTCAGACATACACAAAAGCCCTAAGAATAAGAAAAGAGAGTGTAAAACAACTAGTATTTTGTATAATTCATATTAAAGTAAAACACACACACACATACACATACCAAAGTTAGGGAAGATAGTAAAATTCATTTAATAGGCATGTTCCATATAACCATTTTGTTACAAATTTTGCGTTTTCCACATGAAAAAAATCACAGTAGGCACATACTAGAAGCAAAATATGTCAGACAAAAATATCCTAAAGATGTTTCTGTTATCAAACTTTTACAATTTTTCCAAATAGTTTTTGAGGTTTGGGAAAAAGTCTGGGGCATTTTTGGCTAAAAACAAACAGACTCTATCCATGTGAGTTTTGACTATTGTTCTTTCTCACCAAAAAAAGTCCATAATTTTCTACAAATTCCATGAAGTTTTAAATCAATCATGTTTGATTTGCATTTACCAAGAAATGATTTGCCCATCACCATAAAAATTGAATTAAAAATACATCAGGCTAAACAAATCCAAAAGAGAACAGTGAATTTTGTTGGGTTTACAGACAATGATATGCATTTCCGTGATCATGTATTTTTCTTAACCTTTTCCTTCAGTGCAATTTGGAAGTAATCTGCCTTTTAATAGCTTACATTGGACATCATCATTGCAATCAAAGTGAGTAGCATCACAACACAATTATCTAATATACACATGCTGCTTAGGGCTGCAATGTTACCACAGTTACCACCAGATTAAATGTCTCAGGAAAATAGAACCACTAAGTCTTTCAACATGCGGAAATTCAGCACTCTTGATAGATTATGAGCCTTCATTTTTCTTCATTTTGAGGCTTTTCCAATTGGTCTTGTGTTGTTTCTTCATCTTTTTCTTTTGCATCTGAAAAAAAATTTTCCATTCATATGTGGAATATATTGAAATTTATTTTATATTATGTTAGAATAAAACCGTTGGTTTTTCCTTTGTCCACTGTCCATATTTTGCCCTCAATTCAGATATGGAAACTATACAAAGAAGAGAGATATGAGTAGGTTTGGGAATCTACCTTCTCCTGATCAACTTTCTCCTATTCTACAGAGTTATTAAGTGCCAGACAGTCTTCTAGGGTATTCTC